>NC_141691.1:1738895091-1740095091 GCF_964263255.1 Lissotriton vulgaris
GGTAAGACGCAGGGAGCTCAGAGCAGCAATGAGGTCTCGAGCCGTAGGTTCCATCCTGCTTAGCCAATATAAACTCTCTCGCACTCTGGGTATCTTCTCCCCCGGCCAGTGTCAGTAGCCCCCACAGCACCACCCAGCCAAAAAGCTGGTATAAAATCCACCAGAGCGGGGGCTGGAGCCACATCCAGCTGCTACGAGCAATCCGCCATTACACTCTGCCAGTACACCGTTTACTCAGTCACAGGATGCCCCATAAGAAGCGCGGGCAGTATTAGCGCTGTGTGGCACAGAGTCTTAGTAGCAGGGACAGGTCCTCCAACTGTGCGCAGGAGAGCCGACCTCCACATCTCCGAGGTCCGAAAACCATGTACAGGTCTGCCCCAGATCCGCAAATGCCTGCAACGTTGCGCCCGTTCCAAAATGGCGACCCCAGCCCGTCCAATAGACCCACACGCAGCACAGAGAACAAAGGAACAGTCTTACTGGGCGGTGGAATCGGATCTTCAGCGTGTGCGTCCGTGTCTGGGGCAGCGCTAAATCACCACGTCCGTCTGGGAAGGTGCAGTGTGTCTCCCGCAGCTCCAAGCTATGGGCTTCTTGGCCCGCAAAGCCGCGACCTCGAGTGGCATCCGCGGCCGGCAGTAACATCCGGTCCCTCGGCCAGCAGTCGGACGCCGCCACGGCATCAGGCAAAAAGGGTTGAATGAAAGGGCCGCCGGTAACGGCCAAGCGCCGGAGTCGCCGCCCGCTAATCCTCGCGACTTCCGACGCCGTGTCAGCATGGCCCGAGCTTGTGCGACCCGGGGAGAGCAGGATATTAAAAGGATTAATGCCGTGGCGAGCGGAGCTCGCGGACTAGGCGGCCATCTCGCTCCGCGCTCGGCCACGCCCCCCCAAGGTTTAGATTGTTAGGCATTTGCCGAGGTTATTTGTTGTGTAAATGTGCACCTGTTTCAATAAAGCGGCCTTTTTCACACTCTATCTGGTCTCTTGGTCTGCTCACCTTCCCCCACCCCTCCCTCCCAATTACCATTTCCCGCTTCCTGAATCCGGTTGGACGTCCCTTCCAGGACCAGCCAGCCAGGATGTAAGGTCACATATAAGCGCTTTTGCGTACTACCAATGATGGCTCTAGGACCGCATATGCGGCAGCCACGCAGCACTGATGGCCCATGGTGGCGGCCTTTATAATTTATTTGTGGACACTGTGTCAGTGTCCGCAAATACATTATAAAGGCCGCCACCAAGGGCCATCAGTGGCGCATGGCCGCCGCCGCCCCGAAAATAATGACGCCAGGAGCTGACCGGGCCCCCCGTTCCCCCCCTAGTTACGCCGGTGCTCCAGTACTTTCGGGTTAAGTTGCAAACCTCCCGCACAATGTTTTCCACCTGTTTGTTTTCAGTCCACAAGCGGGTTGTTCAAACTTCAAAGTTAATAAATGTCTCACTTTTTTTTTACCACACACGCACATTTGTTCAAAATGGAAAGCTGATAATATCTCTGTGCTTAGTGAAAGTTTCTTTATTTGTACAGATAAAGACAACTTAGCTAACGTTTAGACCACAATAAGCTAGCTCTGACCTTTGATGCTTTTGATTTTTAATCTTTGGTATGATGTTTTCAACGTGCAAAAAAAAATTATTTTGTAATACAACTGACTTTCATATGAGGCGCAGTAATATCTTTAGAATAAGTTCAATCTTTATAAAATTGACACCACCGAAATGTATACAAAATGTTTAATTTATACCTTTAAATATGTACACACACATTACCATTCTCATCTCTCTCATACTAACACAACCCCCTCATCTCACAATTACACTGACCAATCACATCCCTCTCTCACACTCCCTTTACCCTATCTCATCTACTTATTAACACATACAACCTACCATTACATACTCGCACTAGGTACAAATACACCTCACAACTCCCCCTAAAAACTACAACAACTCAATCTCTCTCTCTCACTCTGTCTCTCTCTGTCATACTCTCTCTTACACCACAATTTCACTCTCACACGCTAATCCTCTATTTTATTAGTTCAATTCATCTTTCAACACACTTTCAATACCATTACTAATTAAATAATAACCACAAACACATTAGCTCTTCCTCTTCTTTCACTATCTTCTACTTATACAGCTGCAACCTCTTAATACCTCTAGAACATTCACTCCCACTTCTAGCTCTCTTTCTAACACACTATTTATACTACTTTATGTACAATTCATTCACCGCTTCATACACAAACTACCGAACACTCCCATTCTTACTTTTTATCTATTTTAAGCAGCTCTCACCCCATCTGTTCGCCATACCACAAATTTACAAAACACAAATACACTACACACCACACAATTGCAATTCAAACAACATAATTCTGCTACAAACAATATACATCTGCTAGAGTATAAACAAGAAAATATGAGTAAAAAACATTCTCATTTACAATGCAAATAGCTCTAACTTTAAAAAATGCAAGACCGATTGTATTGCAAATGCTTGTTTACTTCAGCCGTGACGCCTCCAGTAATTTTTAAGCGTGAAGCTAGATTGGGAAAAGCACAGAGGAAGTTGTTCTGATGGATTTCTACCAACAGTTCTTATTGTTCTAGGCCAATAACAGTTTGATTTCGCTCCCATTTGTTTTCAACAATTGATTCTTTCCCAGCAGCCTCCATTAATACATAGCCCTCATGACTTATGATCATTTGCAATGGGAATCTCACATAAATGTTGAATGCTATCTGTGAGAGGAAGAATCCCTGTGAGAGCCCGCATAGCACATCAGAACTTCATCATCTATATGGTGGCATGGGAAAATATTAGAGTTGAAAGCCCAATAGCCAGGGATTTGTATCTCTGCCTCCTCTACATATGAAGACAGCTGCAAAATAACCAGTCATTCTAGAATTTTTCTGATTGCCAGTACTAAGGTGACGGGACAATAGTTGTCAACCATTGTATTGTTCATATTGTCTTTCCGAAGGAATAGAATCGCCACCCCCGCCTTCCATTCAAATGTTCCTCTGCCTGAGGCTTGGGAAAGGTTACAGATTTTAGTAATTCTTTCATTGATGACTGGTGCTGGAGCTTTAGGAACTGAAATGGGACAGATATCGCCCTTTGTTTGAGTTACAACAAAACATATGGAATGACTGATAAAGAGACAACATTCTTTATGTATGCCTCTCTGCCTTGGTGGTTTACCCAGATGTGCGCACAGGAGTAACATCAAAAGAAATCTATGGTTGTGCTAAAAAGAAAAGCATACATGCCATAATAATTAAAAGTAGATCAAAATGTGTTAGGAGTCCCTGTGTAGTGCACTGTGTTGTGCATTTACAGAGTTCTTTGTCTTTTTCATCCACGTGACTTAATGTCCTCAAGAGGAGCGGTGTAGGACCAGGCAGGCAACACTCATTGGGCTCACGCCCCCCCCCCTCCTCCTCCCCCCAGGCTGATGCTGAGACAGCTTCGGGGACTGGCATCCCTCTAATTGCAGCTGCACCTGAGTATTTCACGGATCTTTAAAAGACCATTTACTTGGTAATGAGGCTTTTATTGTGTTTTCACCTCTTCTTAGAGCCACTCTGCCTATGACTGGAAGAATTAGCCACCCCCGCGCCCCTGTTTATCCCCCCCTGAAAAAAAAATTCAGCCCACCACCCACCGAAATGTTGCTCTAGATGCCCGCTTGTGCAGGACCCACCTGTTGGTAGATCTCCTAGCAGGGAACTAGATTCTGCTGGTTAGGTTGCTTACTCATCATACTCGAGGCTGGTACTGCTTCTAAGTTTATAGGGTGACGGTTTACAACAGTGTTTTAGATAGTCCATAATATGGATGTTTTTACCTCCAACCCAAGGAGAGTACTTTACTGGCCCTATCAGTAAAACCTCTTCAGTCCCCATAACAGTTCCCATCACTCCTCTTGTATAAGTGCTGTTGATTGTGCATGTTCTTGCACTAGTATGTTGCAATGCTCTGTCTGTGTTTGTGTGTTGGGTGCCAGGTAAAGATGATAGTTCACCTGTGTTAGACCTGGCATCTTTGGCGTGGTTTTCCCCCTAACATTTTGCCTTCAACCCTCCTGTTTTGCTTACTTCGTTTTTGCTGGCTTTAGCACTCTGTGCACTTTACCTCTGCTAACCAGTGCTCGTGCTTTCTTCTTAAAACCTGGTAGTATTGGCATATATCCAATTGGCATATTTAATTTACTTATAGCTCCTAGTAAAGTGGCACTACCTGTGTTTAGGGCCTGTAAAGTAGTTGCTACTAGTGGGTCTGCAGCACTGGTTGTACCACCCCGCTTAAGTAGCCTTCAAACATGGCTCACGCCTGCCTCTGGAGCCTATGTGCACTGTTTAAAACTTCCATTTTGACCTGGCAAGATAAACCTTTTGCTAAACCAAGCCTACCTTTATTAATATATATGTGTCGCCCTTAGGGTAAGCCCATAATATGCCAGAGGGCAGGGTGCAGTGTTTTTAAAAAGTTGGACATGTATTTTTAAGTTTTACATTTCTGGTAGTGAGAAACTCTTAAATTTGTTTTTCACTATTGCCAGGCCTATCTCTCATGTAGGATAACATTGGAGTTACCTTATTAAATTTAATAAGATGTTACTTCCAAATGGGAACAGGTAACCAGTTAATTTGTGGTGTCTTAGGAATTGTAATTAAAAATCCTATTTTATGGCAAAGTCGGATTTTAAATTACAACTTTGATAATGGCACTTTTAGGAAGTTGGCATTTTCTTGCCTTAGCCATTTTGTGCCTACAGCCTGTCACTGGGTCACATGATTGGGTGTGTCTGGCAGTTGGGCTTTATGTATTACTCCTAGGCAGCCATCCACAGTATAGAGCTTAGGTGTACCTGGGTGGGCCATCACTGGCAGGGTAGGAGGGCGAAGCTGGGCACAGCCCTACTTACACTTAAATAGATTGTGTTCCACCTCCACACAAAAGGCTGCATACCCCCTGTAGTTAGTTTGTTGGTAGGAAACCTGTGCACTTTAAGGGGAAACCTCTAGAAGCTTCTCCCACTTAAAATTAGGCACCAGGTATAAATATTGAACCCCAGACATCATCTCTTCATTACACTTCGGGACCTGTGTAGACTCTGCTAGGAAGGACTGCTGTACTGCTGAAAGGTCTGCCACTCTGCAGCCTTGCTGGACTACTGCCCAGTTGACCTCCTGCCTGAGTCAGAGGGATTACACTTGCAAGTGAACCCAGAACTCCCATGGTGACTCCAAGGGCTGTTCTGTTCCAAGTCACAGGGATATAACAGGCTCCTAACCACCTGAACCAACTCCCAGATTTAGCTGGAGTAAGCCCCTGACCCCAAGGAGGTGTCCCTCGAGTCCTTGACCTTTGCTGTGGCCTCAGTGGAGCTAAATTAAAAATGTTTTGGTTCATCACAAACTGACTTGTTTGCACCAAAACCTTGTCGCTCGCATAGCCTGCCCATGCAAAGTTCCAACAACCTGACCCTTCGCGTTTAAGCAATGACCTCTCGCAGGGAGCGTCACTGCGATGCTCCGGCTTGACCGGCTGTGACACCAGGCCTGCACTTCATGCTACATCGATGGCCGTCTGCAGTGCTTACCTGCTCCCCACTGTCCCCTCCACTGCAAACTGGACTCTTTGTGTTGGACTGAGAAGGTAACTTTTCAGGAGGACTAACCTAGCCCCTGTATCTGACCTGCTCTCCAGCATGGTTTTCCTAAATGTATGCCTTTCTCCCAGCCTCATATGACCAGATTGTAAAGATGAAAATAAAGGAAAATTGCAGGTTTGAAGGATTGTAGATGTACGACTTTATTTGAAGATATAGCACAGGAAACTCCAGCTCCTCTATCCACCAACTTCTATCTGTACTGCCTCAGTCTTCCAATCATAACATTCTATGTTACCTAGTTACAAGTAACATTCCTTAACAGCATCCTCAACATCCTTATCTATTTTTGGCCACCAGAATGATTGACGAATGCGTCCTTTAGTCATACTCCTTCCCATGTGACCTTCGCGAGCGATGTTGATGATCCTGGCTTTAAGACCTTGAGGAGGTACAAGTTTATCTCTTATCCACAACTTTCCTTCTCTTACACTCAACTCTTCCTCCACATTCATGTAACCCTTAAAAGACAAATTATGACTCGAATCACCCTTCCAACCACTAGACACTCCCAGAATGACCTCTTTCAATACAACATCTTCCAACATCGCTGCTTCCTATTCTTCCTTATCAAAAGATTGTTCTTCAGTATAACATATCAAATCCTCAACAACTTCCTCCTCTCACTTATTTTGATAGGCATCCTTGACAAGCAATCCGCCACAACGTTTTTTAAACCTTTCAAATACTCAATTTCAAAATTATAGTCCAATACAGAAAGAATCCATCTTGAAATTCTTGGAGTTACACTCCCTTCTAACCCCTTTCCACCTTTAAATAAGTGCACGAGAGGTTTATGATCAGTTCGAAGTTTAAAGGGGATACCCCAAACAAAATACTTGAAGTGTTTAATTCCCCAACAACATGCTAAAGCCTCCTTTTCTATTGCAGAATAGGAAGTTTCAGCATTTTGTAATCTTCTGGATGCAAATCCTATTACCCTCTCTTCACCATCTTTTACCTGTGACAAAACTGCACCGATACCCACAGCACTACCATCAGTTGTTACATACGTTTTTGCTCTAACATCAAAATGTCCTAAACAAGGAGCAGACAAAATCCCTTCTTTAACTTGTTTGAACGCTGCCTCACAAACTTCACTCCAAACAAACTCTACCCCTGTTTTTATTAGTAATCGCAAAGGTTCAACAATGTTTGTAGATCCTCTTACAAATTTTGAACAGTATTCTGCTAATCCCAAGAAACTCCTAAGTTGTTCTTTGTTTGTTGGAGTAGGAGCATTCCTGATAGCTAAAACAGTGTTTTTTTTAGGTTTGATTCCATGCTCAGAAATCTCATGACCCAAGTAACACACTACATCCCTTCTTAATTGACATTTTTCCATTTTGATTGTCAAACCATTTTCTCGCATCCGACAAAGAACATCTTCCATTACTTTGTCATGATGTTCATAATTCTTACCCACAATGAGTACATCGTCCTGAAAACAGAGTACATCTTTTAATCTAGTACTTTTTGCATGACTCTTTGAAAAACTGCTGAGGCCGAAGCAAGACCAAATGGCATTCGACAATAGCGGAATGCACCTAAGGGAGTTACAAACGATGTCAAATGTCTCGATTTTTCATGAAATGAAATGAAATGAAATTTATAAACGCGCTACTAAGCCCGGAGGCATCAAGGCGCCTAACCAAAGAAATCAGAAAAAGGCAAATCCAGAGCTAGGGGTAGGCTTTGGCAAATAGCCACGTTTTGAGCATCTTCCTAAAGGCTTGCTTAGTGGGGAGGGATTTAATCTCGGTTGGCAGAGCATTCCACAGCTTAGGAGCCAAGGTTGAGAAGGCTCTGCCACCCCATTTGGCTCTGCGGACACGTGGGATTGCCAGCAGAGACTTATTAGCTGTGCGCAGAGTTATAACAGGAGAATAGGGAACCAGCAGTTCCATCAAGATCAAGATCAATCTGATGATACGCTGCTGACATATCCATGACACTAAATACACTTCCCCCACCCATTGCAGTGAGCATTTCTGATATATTAGGCAAAGGTTGACAATCTACCCATATATTCTTATTTAAATCGCGGAGGTCAATGCATAGACAAATCTTCTTCCCACCATCCTTAGGTGCGACTACAATTGGTGCCAACCATTCAGAAGCCTCAATTGGCTCAATGATACCCATTTTTAATAACTTATCCAGTTCTTCTTGCAAGGGACCCCTCATTAAATGAGGCACTGATCTAACTTTATGAACAATGGGGGTAGCATTACTTTTAAGAATAATCTTATGAGAAATTTTTTTGAGTTTCCCCAACTCCTCAGTAAAAACATCAGCGTATTTGCTCATTATCAATGATTCATAATCATTAATGTTATTAACAATTACAGATTGAACAGGTTCAGAAGCATTTGGATTCAGAACAATCCCTAAATCTTTTTGATGTCGCCATCCTAATACATTTGACCCCTGCTTAGTCAAATAAACACGTCCATACACTTTTTTAGATTCAAATTCAATCCAAAATCGATATTGCTCCAATACGAATTAAATCAAAGTTTGAAACAGCATAATGCCTTTTCCAACACAAATTAAATCAGATAAAAAGACTAATTCCAATTAAATCCAGTGTAGTCTTTCAGAGCTGAAAAGATTTCCTTATAAAAAGGTAAAAATTGTACTTACAAGGTAGATGAGGCTTTTTTTTATCTAATAAATAATGATAATCCAAGGGTGGAGAATCCAAAATCTGTCCCTTGCGCAGAAATATCTACAATCATCCCATCCTCGTCGCCATTGTAAAGATGAAAATAAAGGAAAATTGCAGGTTTGAAGGATTGTAGATGTAAGACTTTATTTGAAGATATAGCACAGGAAACTCTATCCACCAACTTCTCTCTGTACTGCCTCAGTCTTCCAATCATAACATTCTATGTTACCTAGTTACAAATAATATTCTAAAAGAGGCATCTGTACAGATAGTCATGAGTGTTGCTTTGGGCTTTTTGGTACTATTCTTGTTCAAATCTTTAAAATAGCATATCTCAGGCTTTACTGATTGGATTTTTGTCATTTGTATCTATTTTTCGAAATTGGTGAGGGGTTTTTCTTTTATTGCATCTTCACTTGTTTACTGTTTGAAGTGCTGCATAAATAATGTACACATTGCCTCTAGCTAAGCCTGACTGCTCTGTGCCAAGCTACCAGAGATTTGAGCACAGGTTAATTTGGAATTTGCTGGTGTCTTACCTTGACAAGGATTGTGGTTGCTGCTTGTCCAGGGCTCACACCCAAGTCAACCAACAACCCAATTGTTTACAACCTGCTTAATGTTCAGTCCCTGATGATTTGATACTGTAAAGGTAGCAGGTTTTGGAGTCATAAGTAGGAAGCTCCACTTTTGTATTGAAGATGTCTCTTCAATTGAACATGGCATTCCTTCCTACCGTTCCCTGTCACTCAGAGAAAAGAAGTCAGAAAAAAGCCAGATGAAAGGGCCCCTACTCTGGTTAGTTGGCCACCCGAAATTCAGGGCTGGCATCCTTGCTGTTTGCGTACTGACTTTCAGACAGCACCTAATACATTGAATACGTATCAGGCCCTGAGAAACCAACACATCATAGAATCTGAGCACTGGAGGGAGCTTTATAGGACAGCTGAGCTGAGTGCTTGTGGTTGCCAAGGGTAGTACTCACTCAACTTGCTTCTCGAGGTTGGGGACAATCCTGAAACACTGAGTCTGGCACTGCGCTTTAAGGACAAGAGGCTAGAGCTCAGTTGCAACTAACATGTCTGGTGAGCAAGTTTGAGAATTATCAAACCCAAAAAGCCATGAGGATCAGCAACTCAGCTGCCTTGGCTCAAAGATCAATGGAAGAGACAACCTCCAACAATGTCAGACCTAACAATGTGCAGATGAACCCAGTACCGATGACTTAGCCTGGCAAGGTTGCTCCCCTGCATTACCCCTTGGACTTATTTCCACACATTTCCTTAGCTGAAGCTGATATAGTGTATGCTGGATACTGTACTTAGGTTATTCTAGAAGTTTGTGCAGAAGGACATTTGAATCCTTTAATACGTCTGCTATGTACATTAGTGTCTTGTGTAATTACTGTGACTTCAGGATGTGCTTGAATCAAACTGTGATTAGATTGAGAGGAAAAATGAATCTTCCCCCTTCATCCTCTTTTATGCAAGAGTTTTGAAGCGCACAACAACACTTTGAATCATCCCTCTACGGTTTACATTGGTAATGATTTGGTGGCACTAGACTGTAGTCCCTGCAAAACCCGTGGGTGCCCTAGTCCTGTGGGAACCCCTCAACCCAGGACTGGAAAATCTTTACTGGATCAATGATAGGAACAGAGGTAGGAGAGCTTGATTTGGTTCTGTATCCTTAGGTGTTACCTACATGGTGCCAATTCCATCCCTTCACATTCATAAGCTCACTAAATTAAACGTTCACCAGTTAAACCCAAGCTAATCATGTGAATCAATCAATCAAATCAATCAATCAATCAGGGGTTGGTAAAGCACGCTACTCACCCCCGAGGGTCTCAAGGCGCTGGGGGAAGGGAGGGATGGACAGCTCCGGATCAGTCAAAGAGCCAGGTCTTGAGGTCTTTCCTGAACGTGTGCAGGGTCGGGCGTGCCTGATATTGACCGGGAACTCGTTCCAGGTCTTGGCTGCGATGTAGGAGAAGGCTCGCCCGCCTGTTCTGTTTCTGTGGATGCAGGGGACCTCTGCCAGGGCGAGGTCGGCTGAGCGGAGGTTCATTTTGGGTACGTGAAAGGATACTCTCTCGTTGAGGTATTTGGGTCCAATGTTGTTGAGGGATTTATAGGCATGGGTGAAGAGTTCGAAGGTGACTCTCTTTTCGACGGGGAGCCAGTGGCGGTCTTGTAGGTATTGGGTCATGTACTCCTGGCGTGGTGTTCCTAAGACGAGTCTGGCTGCGGCGTTCTGGATGGTTTGGAGTTTGTGAAGTAGAGTTTGGTTGATTCCGGCGTATAGGGCGTTGCCGTAGTCCAGTCTGCTTGTTATGAGTGCGTGGGTGACGGTCTTTCTGCAGTCTGTGGGGATCCATTTAAAGGACTTGCGAAGGATGCCCATGCAGTTGAAACTGGTGGAGGCGACGGCGTTGATCTGGCGATTCATTGAGAGGGAGGAGTCGAGGATGATGCCACGGTTTCATGCGTGGTCAGTCGGAGTGGGTGGATTTCCAAGGACGGAGCGCCACCAAGTGTGTTCCCAGGCAGAGGTGCAGGGTCCGAGGATGAGGACCTCGGTCTTCTCTGAGTTGAGCTTCAGACAGCTGTCTTTCATCCAGGCTGCCACGTTATTCATTCCTTCCTGGAAGCAGAGTCTGGTGTCTTCAGGGTTTTTCGTGAGTGAGAGGAATCACTGTTAAATACTCAGCTTGCATTAACAAGAATCAGGATGCTTGGCGGGAAGGGGCAACTTTGAGTGAGTATTCACACAGCACCTGAATGTCAAACAGAATCAGCCCTGTGCCATTTCCTTGGTAGTGAAAGGTCCAATTAAGCATCAACTTTTGCGTTAACTCAGCTGCTTCATACAGACCAGCTTAACTTCCTAGCTATACTCTTTCTGTTGATGTGGAAAAGTAGGTAAAAATGGCAGACAGGGTGAGATACTTTATTGCAATCCATATTTAAATCAGGATTATCATCCCGCCTCAAAAACACCATACTCTATTTGGGATCCAAGTTGATCTGGAAAATGCGGAACCCATTTGGGATGAATAAAGACCACTTAAATCACTAGAACACTTGTCCAGCCATTCAATCTGTATATTGATTTTGATAGGCGCCTTGATACCTTCGGGTTTAGTCTGCGCGATACAAGTTGCTTAATAAATAAATAAATAAATGTGTAGTGAATACCGCATTTTTTTGCTCCTCTTCTCTTTAACTTCCCTATTCTTGTTTGTCAATAAACATATTCTTTTTAGATCTGGACTACTAGACAGCACATGTGCTGTCTGTTGTTAGTTTACAGTGGACTTAGATCTCACACGTTGCTTACTATTGGTTGACTTCATTTCCACTGTCATTTGCTTAATTCTTATTCAGGACCTTATGTAGGCTTTCCTTCCTCTTGCATTTGTCCATCCCCTGGAGCATGGACTCATTACTGTGTCCTTACACCACTTTCTTTCAGGCACTACTTTTTTTTTTTAAAGCACTCCATAAGGTTGAATGTGTTTTCCAGCTGTCTCTTTAGTGTGCTTCTGTTCCCCTCTCCGCAGTGCTCTTTCTTACCCATGTAGTTCTCCCCCACGCCTCTCCTTGATGCACTCGCCCTCATGTGCTCCCATCAATGGAGGAGATACTGGCCGGTATCATTAACTATGGCAACAGAATCTCCCTCTCTCATTACAAGGACAATTGGATGAGAGCAATAGCAGTTAGACTTCACAATTGGTAATGTTTATTTATGTATCACTGTAACCTTGTACCCTTTGTAGCCATTATGAATTACAATGTTGTGACTTGTTATGGTTTTCACGTCCTGCACATAGAGTGATTTATCCCTTCGTTCTTGAGGACAACAGTGCTTATCTCCTATCTAAGAAAGTCTGTTAAATGTAAGCTGTGACTCCCATTAATTGAAAGTGATAGGTTTCACTGCAGTGAATGTGCAATATCAAAACAGCTTTCTGGTCCCTTGTGCAGGATTTCCTTAATCATGCTTCCTCAAAGACAAACAGTCTCAATCTTATCAACAGAACTGCATGGTTTTGAAGCTGTTGCATCAAAGGATCCTTTCGCGCATGTGGTTGGTCTAGTGTAGTTATCCCAAGAAATAATACAAGTCATCAGGGAAAATTTGGAAATGTCAGAATGGGATAACTTTTATGCTGGAAAAGGAAATGAAGGCGTATTAATGTTTTTTGGCGCCATACCAAATCCATGATAAAAGTGCATCAAACTGCATTTGTTTTCAGCAGTTTAAATGTCTACAAAACACAAGCTAATTGAAATATGCCTGGCCTGTGGCCCCTCCCTCCATCTCCCTCTTGCCTGTGCAAACCTCTTAAACTACAATTTGTGGGTCCTGGTTTTAAGGTCTCCACCCCTTCACACACACCACCGTATTCAACTCTCAATAGCCTTCGGGGCCCCGATGTCTGGGTAAAGCTGTCATGCTAATATAGCGTCCTTCGAGCGCATCAAATGCATGCATGTGCACCTGAGAGCGTACACGTGGTTACCGGATGCAGTTTTAGGAGATGGGGCCTTGAGTGCTGGGGAGTTTCCCTGCAAAGAGTTACTTTGCAGGCAGGGGCCCTCCGGGTCTCAGACCCGTTGGTAACTAAAATCGGATATTGAAACTGATCTCTATCAGACCCTATATTCATATACTTATCTTTACCTACAAATAACAAGTGAACAAATAATGGAACAAACGTATTCCGTGTGAGTGACTTAGTTCATGTTTATATTTCCCATGTTTTACTAAATCTTGCACCAAATATCGGTCGTGTGGCACACTATGGGGATCACAAAAATGTCGTTTACAGGTAAAACCATGGCCTTAATTAAATACCCCCCCCCCCCCCCCCGCCCCCCTTCCCCCATGAAAGACATCCGATTTTTTGCATCCCACTTGAAGCTCTGATTGGAGGCACCCACTGCTCAGCCCGGTCTGCAGCTCGGGTGAGCTTGTTTAAAAAGAACTAATAGTCAGAGCTTGATGAGCTGAGGCGACTCTGCCTCGTCGAATCCTGACATTTCTCCTTCTTTTACTTCTCCTCCTTTTATGTTTCGAAACACTTTCCCTGTGTCTTGACATTCAGGCAACATTAGAAACTAAGGGGCATATTTACTAGGACATTTCGAAGCAGGGCTGCACAAAATTTTGCAGCGCCGCACTCCATTTTCAAAAGAAAGGGATGTTCTGTATTTACTACAATATGGCGCACCCCTGTGTTTTCCTTAGCGCTTGCACTAAATTTAGCTGTCTAGTGCCAACGCAGGCACCCTTGCACCATAGTGCAAGGGTGCCTCCATTGTAAGGAGTGATTGTTTATGTGCAGGAAGGTGTCCCTTCCTGCACATAAACAATCCATAATGGCTATTTGGTACTGCTATGTGTGTTGCATTCTGTAGCATCCATAGAAGTAGCAAATCACCATTATTTAATGATTGTTTATATGCAGGAAGGAATACCTTCCTGCTCATAAACGATCATTAACGTCTTTTTGCTCTTTCTATGTGTGCTGCAGGGGAAATAAAAACATTTCTTCTTGTGCAACATCCTAACACCCACTCTTTTTGGCGCTGCCACAGATTCACACTTCATCGTAAATGAGGGGCAGCGTCATAAAGCAATGGATGTTGCGGTGGAACGCCAACAGCAACACTCACTGCACCCCCCTTTGCCACAGAGTACTGCGACGGAAAGGGGCATATTTACAAGGTGGTACTAAGCCATGCTAAGGGGCTTGGTGCCATTGTGTAAATATTGAAAATGGCGCTAGGCCACCGGAGCATCAAAAAAAGTGAAATTCTGGTGGCAAAGGAGCTTGTAAATATGCCCCTACGTTACTTACTTAGTTTCCAAAATTTCAAAAATCTTTAAGTCCAAAGATGCGGGGAACTAAGACATCTGCAGAGAAGAAAAGCCTAATGTATTAAATGGTTTTGAGGTCACAAATGTGCAATTTGGAAAATACCAGGGATTGCGACAGCAAGTTTTAAAGTCCCAAAGGCACATATGTGTTTCCCTTTCGCATTATGCACTGTGGCACACAGTCCTACCTTAGAAGGAGAAGGAGGCACAAAAGGGGCATCTCCCGCCTTACGAATAGCAATGGTACTTATCCATGCTTTGAGGGGTCCCAATGACTCAGGAGCTGATTCATGATGCAAAGGTTTTGTGAATTGTTCTGACCTGTCCCTTTGTGGTACGATGGCTTTGTACATCCCTCGCACCGTAAAAAGAGAGCCTAGCAGAAGCGCAATGCAAAAATTGAGCTGTAAACAACCGCTTTTGTACATTAAGAGATGTTCACAAAAAAATCAGCTTCACAGATTTGGGATGTCCGTAGTTATCACTAACAACTATAATGAATTTACTGAACTGAGCTATTGCATAATGCCATTGGTTGCATACAGCAGTCCCCTTCGAGCATTGTGCTTTCTTTACTATTAGCTGGTCAGGCAGAACCGTCACTAAAGCCTTGGCTACCAGCAACAGAGGAGAAGCAGAGAAATGAGATGTTCTCCAGTCATTGGGTGAGGGAAATGTAACTCCATTTGAACATCAGCATTTCATACCAGTGCTTTTAGATTCTGTAAAAATGCAGTACTATCATCACACTCATGTCGGTTATGGTGGCTATCGGACCCCGTTCGGGTAGCCGTCGGCAGGCAGCGTCTACTGAGCCACAGCTGTGGGGGTTGGAGAATGTTTGCCTCTACTATGCTGGCTCTGTCCTACTATGGCTCCGCAAAGTGCGGCAAGTACTACCCTTCAGGAGTTGACTCTTAGTGGTAGTGACGCTGAGCAGTCACACACCTCACAGGAGGTTAGTTTGGGATCCACAGGCTCAGCACTCCACACCACCTCCAGCACTGCAGTAATGTGATGGTCCACCCCAGTGACTCTCCTTTGGAATTAAGGCTAATACTTTATTCTACAGTAAGGCGAATAATACACAATAATGTCATACAGACCAGATATATGGGTGCAAGTTCAATGTGTTTCAAGTTGGGAAGGTAGGCCCCACCTAGGAAATCTACTCACCACGACTACTGAAGTGGTCTGGGGCTTAGGGGTACAGTCTCCAGTTCAGATGCAGTGCTCCTCGCCTACCCCTGCTCTTAGCAGACAGTCTCTCCAGGCTGGGTTACCTCAAATAGTCTCACCCGTCTCTTCCGGTGGTGGAAGGCCACAGTAAGCGTTCCGCTTGCAGACAGGTTCACTGGAGTTGTGCTGGGCACTGCCACCTCACACACACAAAGCAAAACCAAAGGCGATGATGGATGGAGTGTTGAACATTGCAAGCACTCACCCCCAGTCAACTGATCTGGGTTTAATCCATCAACTTTCTTTAGCTCACTCTGCCACCCCAGTTCAGACATGACCATATGCAAATCAGACTGACCCTGTGCCTCATGGGAGCGGTCACACACACAGCCTTTCAAGCTGGGTGAGCACAGGACCATTATTGAGTCTTTAAGGCAGTGCCTGGCTTCTGCCAGTGATGCTTTTTTGGGCTCTGACGGTTCTCTACAGCATATAGTTCTCGTGGTCTCTGCGGGCCAGATTCCTCCACTCTGGTGAGTCACACTGAGAGCCTCCATGGGATTGTGCTGGGTTGTGGCGATCTGACCATCCTCCTCTCCAGGCTCAGCTCTCCATTGGGAATGTCACAGGTTAAAGGTGCTTCATGGGTGTCGTGTATCGCGCTGCGCAGCCTGCAGGAACCACACAGGACACAGATTGTGTGTAGAGGTACTTCTTTATTTTCTCGTCAGGTCCGTCCGTCTGGGCACGTCCGTCCTCGTCCTGCTACGTAATGCCCTTTCCTGTCCGTCCACAGGAAGTAGTGTCCGGTGACCTCGTCACCACCCTGTGACCCACAGGGTCCTAGTGTCCGGCGTCTGTCGTCTGTCGTGGTCATCACATCTCCCCCCCCTGTCACAACAAAGTCTTTTCCACATGCACAAATTCTTGGTATACTGTCCACACTGTGAAGAGCTTATGAGAGAGAGCAAGAGAGAGAGAGAGAGAGATAGAGAGGGAGAGAGAGAGAGAGAGAGAGAGAGAGAGAGAGAGAGAGAGAGAGAGAGAGAGAGAGAGAGAGAGAGAGAGAGAGAGAGAGAGAGAGTCTCTACATTTCTTCTATCAGTCTCTTTGTCTTTTTGCACTCTCTTCTTGGTCTTTGTTCTCCGCTCTGTTCTTGTCCTCTGCCTTCTTCTTTGTGCGTTGTCATCTCTCCATTTGTTCCTTGCTCTCTTTCTTCCACTTCCGTTGTTGTTATCGCTCTTTCCCCTTCTTCCATCTTGAACTCCTTGAAGTGTGAGCTGTTTCTTGTTATTTTCCGATGATCTGAGACTGCGGTCACCATTGACCCTTTTACTCCAGTCACTACCAGCGGATCTTTTGAAAAAGGGCTGTCAGATTTCCTTTGCTGTGTTTGTTTCACTATTACTAAGTCTCCTTCCTTTAGTTGGTGTTCAGCTGCATTTCTCTTTTTGTCAGCATATTCTTTCATTTTCTTTTTCTCTTGGTTGTCTCTTTCTGCAATCTCTCTTCTGTTGGTGTCTGCTATGGCCTCTGTTTGTGGTAGCCTTGTCTTGCTTGCTCTTCCTAACACCAGTTCTGCTGGACACCTGCCCGTGGTGCTGTGAGGGGTGTTCCTATAGTCTCGTAGCACTTGACAAAGCGCTTGTCCAATTGAGATCTGTGTCAATTTTGCTCGCTGGATGGCTCTTTTGATGGTCCCCATAAATCGTTCTGCCATTCCGTTGGCTTGTGGCCACAGAGGAGTTATTTTCCTGTGTTTGATTCCCAGGTAGTCCATGAACCTGCGGAATTCTTCTCCTGAGAATGGAGGACCATTGTCTGTTTTCAGTGTTTGTGGTGAGCCCCAGGCAGCAAATATGTCGTCTAACACTGGTAAGGTGGCACTTGCCGATGTCGAGACACTTCCCTCACTATTGAAAATCTCGAAAATTCGTCGATCACTACCAGCAAGTACTTTCCAGTCTCCAGTGGCCCATAGAAGTCTGCTGCTAGTTCAGTCCATACTGCCAATGGCAATTCCGACATCTTCAACGGTGTGGGCTTACTAGACGATTCTGTTACTTGACAGGTGTGACATTGTGACACTTCTTCCTCCACCATGCTGTCCAGTCCTGGGAACCACACTCTTTCTCTCAACATCTTCTTTGTCGCTACGATTCCTCTATGTGACTCATGAGCTATCTTAATTGTTCTCTTCCTTAGCCAATGTGGTATTACAATCCTTGAACCTCTCATCAGGACTCCGTTCTCTGTCTCAGACAGCTCTTCGCCTATCTTTTTGAACGCCAGCAGTTCTTCTTTGTCGACCCCTTCTTCTGTGACGGTGTTGCTATTAATATGTCTCCATCTCTGTAGCCTCACTATCGTTCCTATTGCCTTCATTGTCGGGTCTCTTTTTGTCTCTCGCTCCAGTTCTTCACTTGTTATTGACGCTGGAGTGTTTTGTTTCACGATGAAGTTCAGATATTCTTCTGCCATTGTGGTACCACCTTTCCGATGTGGGAGCGGGTGCCGCGACATGTAGTCGGCTGGGTTTTGGTCTTTGCCTGGTTTGTGTACTATTTTGAAGTTATAGTCCATCAGCCTGATTCCCCACCTTTCTATTCTTGGTGGTATTTTCGCGTTTGGGTTGCCATAGATAGTCACTAGTGCTTGGTGGTCTGTCACTATTGTGAACGGTTTTCCATATATGAACATGTG
The DNA here is from genome assembly GCF_964263255.1 of Lissotriton vulgaris. Lineage (NCBI taxonomy): Eukaryota > Metazoa > Chordata > Amphibia > Caudata > Salamandridae > Lissotriton > Lissotriton vulgaris. Next base: position 1,738,913,227 of record NC_141691.1, read on the forward strand.
GTAGTGCTCGCATGCCCATACTACTGCCAAACTCTCCTTCTCTGGTTGAGAGTATGCTCTCTCGACATCTGACAGACTCTTACTTCCGTATGCTACTATCTGTCGAGGTGAATCTTTCCCAGGTTTGTGTTGTGCTAGTATTGCGCCAAGACCTACCGGGCTGGCGTCTACTGTTAGTTCAGTGCATAAGTTCGGGTCGAAGTATGCTAGGTGGTCTACTGCCGTCACTGACGCGCTTATTTCTTCAAACGCTTTTTTACACTCTGTGGTCCATTCGAATGTGTGTCCTTGTTTTGTTAGTTCTCTCAATGGTGTGCTCACCGTCGCAAAGTCTTTTATGTACCTCGCGCAGTAGCTGGCAAGGCCAAGAAAAGAGCGCACGTCAGCGACGTCTTTTGGTTCACTCGTTTTTTCAAGCGTGTCTATCTTACTCCGGTCTGGCCTCATTCCTTTCCGTGAGAATATGTGTCCGAAAAACACGAATTCTTCCCTTCCCAGTTCACATTTCTTCTCGTTTACTGTCAGGCCCACCTCTACTAACCGTGAGCACACTTCCCTCAGTGCCGTGTCGTGTTCTCCATCTGACTTCCCAAAGACCAGAATGTCATCGCTGTAGTTTAGACTGTTCTTTATCGGTCTTATTATCTGCCTGATCGTTTCTTGAAATATTTCTGCTGCTGAAGATATTCCAAAACTCAGTCTTTTGTAGCGAAATAATCCTAGGTGCGTTGAGAATGTCGTTATGTATCTGGACTGCTCGTCCAGCTCCAATTGATGGTATCCCTTACACAGGTCTAGTTTGGAAAATTTTCTCATTCCTGTCAGGCAGCTTATCATGTCGTCCAGATGTGGCCCTGGATGTCGTTCTCTTTCGATGGCTGTGTTTGGTATTCTCATGTCCACACAGATTCTTATCTGTGTGGTGTCTTTTTTTGGTACAGCCACTATTGGGGACACCCATGGCGTTAGTCCTTCTGCTGGCTCAATGATGTCCTGTGCTAGTAGGGCCTTTATTTCATTCTCCACTTGAGGTTGTAGATGTATTGGTACCCTTCGGTGGTGTTGTGCGACTGGCCTGACAGCTTCATTTATGTGCAGTGTTATTTGTCTTCCTTTCAGCTTTCCTAGTCCTTCCGTTAGTTTTGGGAATTCCTGTAATATGCTCTCCTTTTCCGACATGTGGTACATCATTTTCAGTAGGCCCATTATTTTTGCTGTTACATTGCTTAGTAGACACAGTGCGGGAATGTCTCCTCGTAACACATGTATTTCTTCTGTGACAGTCTTGCCCTTGTGCGTCATGGTGTCCGTGAATTTTCCCATGTTTGTTACAGGATTTTGTGCACCCCACGAAAATACTCTTACGCTTGATGGTTGTAGCGGTGGCTTCCTTTTCATCTTATCATATTCCGTAGCACACATGATGTTGCACGTGGCTCCGCTGTCCAGTACAAATTCTGTTTGATGGGGCCCTACTTCAATGGTCACCCAATCCGTCTTCTTTATTGACTTCCTGTCTGTTAGCCTGATGTGTTCCTCTTCATGCCCTTCGTCTGTGGTCATGAGGTATAGGCGTTCTACTTTTCTTGTTGTTTCTTCCTCTTCCTCTTCTCCTCCTGACTCCCCAGACGAGCTCCTCTCCGTCGCGTCCATGTGCCGTACATGTTTTGTTGTTGCTGTTCTTGGCCTTCCGGGCCTGCCACGTTCATTTTTGAATTGTCCACCTTGGCACATGGTAGCAAAGTGGTTGCTTCTGTTGCATTTCCTGCATGTTTGACCGAATGCTGGGCATGTTCCTCTGTGAGGGAATTCCAGACCGCACCTGTAGCATTGGGAACTTTGTTTCTTCGCCGCTTGTTCCTTGTGTCCTCCCTTCCAGTTCCCTTTCTTGCCTGCATCTGACATTCTATGTATTTGTTCTCCCTTTCGGTCCATCTGTCTCGCTTGTATCATTGCTCTTGCTTCCGCCCTCGCTAGATCTAGAATCTTTTCTAGGGTGATCGGTTCTTTCAGTAGTCTTGTGCGAAATTCCGTGTCTCGGCAGCCTTCTATCAGTTTGAGGCGAAGTGCCTGTTCATTGTCGTATTTTTCAAATTCGCAATGTGCTACTAGCTTTCTCAGCCTTGTTGCAAAATCATCCATTGACTCTTCTGGCTGCTGATATGCCATGTGAAAAGAATATCTCTCAAAGTCGACGTTTCTTTGGGGGTCGAACTTGGCCGTTAGACATTTTATTAATTTCTCGTAGGTTTCTAATTCACTCTGTGGCAGTGTTATGAGGAGGTCATCCACCTCATCCCCCACTAGGTTTAGGAATAAATCTAGTTTTTTTTCGTCCACCACGTCGGTCGCCTTCATGTATCGTTCAAATTTTATGATCCATTTTTCCCACCGGATGCCCACTTGTGGCTCCGATACAGTGAAAGGCACCGGTCTGCGGTATTGTGCACTCTGTGACTTTGTTTCTGGCATTTCTCTTCTCTTTGCACCTTTGTCTCCTTTTTTTTTTTTTTTTTTTTTTTTAAACTCTTGTATTTCAAGCTATTTTATATTAATGTCTTTCCTCTTTATTTCTCTTTTTATACTCCTGTCCTATGGTGACAGTGTTGCTCCTTTTTCAGTCCCTGTGGTGCTCTCCTTCGTTTTTTTGCCTGCCTTTCTAATGGCTGCCCTTTGTTTCTATTGCACTTTTTTTTTTCTTTGTCTCCCACAAAATGTCCGCCTTGCTTCTCGCGAGATTTCGCGATCGAAATCTCGCTTTCGCCTGACCTTAAAATGGCCGACTTGCTGTCGCCGCGTTTCTATTGGTCCCCTCTGCCTGTTTCCAGTATGGCCGCCGAGATGTGACCGCTCTCGCGATACTACGCGCTCGAATTTTTAGCGCGATCTCCCTTCTCTCTCAGGCGCTGCCGCTGCTCCCCGTGGCTCCTCTTACCGCCCGTTGCTTCTTTTTGTTGGACGCTTATCGGGGTGGGCTCCCGTGTAGCTCCTTGCGTCAGCGTTCGCTTTGCTGATCCCGTGCGCTTTCGAACGCAGTGGTGTCACTGTTTCCAACCACCCTTCGTCGCCAGATGTCGTGTATCGCGCTGCGCAGCCTGCAGGAACCACACAGGACACAGATTGTGTGTAGAGGTACTTCTTTATTTTCTCGTCAGGTCCGTCCGTCTGGGCACGTCCGTCCTCGTCCTCGTCCTGCTACGTAATGCCCTTTCCTGTCCGTCCACAGGAAGTAGTGTCCAGTGACCTGGTCACCACCCTGTGACCCACAGGGTCCTAGTGTCCGTCGTCTGTCGTCTGTCGTGGTCATCACAATGGGGCGCAGTGTCAAAAATCTAATCAGATGCTTTGAACTTCACCGTCATGGTTGCCAGGCGATACTTTGGTACAAAGTGCCTTGAGGTGGCAGCTTTGTGCTTCGGAGTAGCATAGTCTGTTCAGCACCCTTGGTGGTCACAGCTGGGCTAGCCACTCATGCAGGATGGTTGGGGTATTCTGGATGGAATATCACAGCTTTGCAGGATTCTTCTTTGGATCAACAGGGATGACATAGGCAGCGGTTGAGAAGCTCAGCTGTCAACCCAACTTCAATCACAGGCACACAGTGGTTGCCACATAGCAATGTTGACCCCGACTTTAGGTGGGCAAGTCAATCGGCACACTTTGGCAGGTACCACGGCGGCCACAATGGGAAGAACAGAGGAGACTGGTCTGGAATGGTTCAGGAGTGCTGCAGTATCTCCAAGAAGTTCAGGAACTGGCTTCCAATATTGAGCCTGCCTGTCACACGAATGTTGAGCCACTGGTGAACCGACCAGAGCACCAGGTTAACCCCTTCTTGTCCAACCCAACAGTCTGGCCACCTGCCGGGTTGGCTCGCTCCTTCCCTCTTGCTCAGGCAAGACTCCTTGGGTTCCCAGGACAAGTCAAGCAGTTCTTCCTCCAGATCAGACCCAAGTTGATGTCCCCTCACCTCTGGGATTCTAACTGTTAAGAAAACACCAACCCTGCCTGCACAGTAGTCCTCGGGTTACTCCGTGGAGCACCCCTCCTTGATAAAAGAGAACTGGGACCTGTAGCCAGAAGTTGGTCAGCAGCTCCCTTTTTATACGAAATGGCAGACAGGAGATGTGGAAACTCTGTTTGACTTTTAGAGTCAGTATGGGCTGGCTCTCCTTATGTCCTTCTCAGGCTGTCTTCCAGCTTTGTCTTGAATGATGCTCTTCACATCGGGGTCATCTCCAGGCACCTGACAGGGACCAAGAAGAGAGACTCCTCATCCCTGCTGTCCACCACATGGAAGTCTCAGGAAGATTATTAGCACCCTCTGTATCAGAAATGACTGAGTCGAATTTCTAAGGGGAAATCTGTCTCCTCTTTCCCACTTCCCTTTCTGGGTCCCTCCCTCCAGTCCCAGAAAGGTCACCAATACACGCCCACTGCCTGGGAAAGCAGCCTCGCATCTACCTTCACCATGCACATGAACAGGCCTGGGGCTTGCAAAATAGATCCAGAATCCTGTGTCACTCTGGTTCAGCCATGCAGTATATAACTCACCTCAGAAGCATACACACAAACACACATGCATTCACGAAGGATCACAGTGCTCAGACTCCGGGTTCACTGTGCGTGAATGGAGCAGTAGGCCCTCCATTCAAGTGACACAGGTAAAAAGGCCTAGTCACCACTACTATGCTACACATGTGAAAGCATGTCAGGGGCCGTAGTCCTTCTCTCACTACTGAGCGCTTGTGTGGTGCACCTCCCTATTCTCCCACTCCACAGTCCAGGGCCAGTTGCAGATTAAGGGCAGGCCTAAACCTTCATGTACACTCTAGATTAGCGTGAGGCTGGGGCCAGAAAGGCAGAAACCAGGGTGCCAGATGATCGCAGTTGTGCAGGGGACATGAGTGTACACCATGCAGGAGACATTCCCATCCGAGCAGTGTCTCAGTGGAGTAGTGCGTCCACTCCAAGAGTCTGTTTGGCCTCATAGTTACCGGCTTGAATCCGGTGGGGCCGCTCAGCCTTTCATCATGTCACTGAAAAGAACACCATTGAGTTGGCTAACAATAAACATGTGTTATTGCAGCTGCAAGTGAAGGGTGAACGTGGGCTTTACATATACATGTTATGTTATATCGACATTGATACATTACTAAGGGAACTGAGCGTGCTCCATGACTTCATGGGTTTATATTATCTATTCACTTGTGTCACTGGGCCTCTGAGATCTGTTGTACAGTTTTCTGCAACTTGTATGGTTTTGGTTTGCACTCTTTAATTAGCTAAATAAATAAAATGAACGTTTTGAATGCTGTGGATATGAAGAGTGTGGCATTTTTGGCGGGAAGCATGCATACTTGCTTTCATGACATTCGTGTTTTCGTAGCTCTTTTATTTGATACCAGAGCATGTCAGTGATGTGCCAAGATAAACACGAAGGAGAACAACCTTGGCTATGATGCACATTAGAAAACAAACGTTCACTGGGATTGTCCCACAGAAGCCTTGTCGGGGCTTTTCACTCTAGTCACAGCTCACGCGGAAAGCGTGGGTGCGCGCACCTTTCCTGTGGAATCCCTCTCTTTACCTTTCAGGTAAAAGTTCGGGGCATATGAGGCGGGCGAGACGTGTGTTCCTCGGCGAGTCTTTGTACTCCAGAATCCGCTCGTGTCTGATCCCGAGGGGAGCATCCTTGCGTGACAGAAGGCCTCGAGGCCTGAGCTAAGGGGCTCACTCTTTGCCAGGATCGTCACTCACTTCAGTGCCCTCGGAGTGGAATGAAAGGATGCCTGGGCTTCCAGATTATCAGCGACTTGAGTCTGCCAGCTCTTTCAAGATACATATAGAAGTAAACTAGCCTTGTAGTCAGGATTTACTGATCTGTGGAACCTACCACCTGCGCCATTAAGTGATAACTTGTGACATCCCTGGCCTCCCTCTCAGCGTCGTGGCTGGCACAGTGCTCCTCTGTGCGTCTCTCTTGCGCAGGGCATACCAAGCTCCATAGGCTGGCTGCATCTTGTTCAAACACTGCTCTTCCAATGTTTCAGGGTTTGGGGCAGATCCTGCTCGCAGGGCTCCCCCTCTCTCCCTTTCCTCTGATTCCACCCGTCCTACCCCCAACCTGGTTCTGTGACACACCTCAGGGATAGAGTTGGCAATGTGCAAGCAGCCTGCAAAACAAAACACAAAACCGCACCACAAAAGTGCTAGATAGACAACTTAACATCGCAAGTTCGCAACTAAATTCTACGTGTTTGAGATTTGTGTAGCTCCCACACTGCCATTACTGTAGCCCTGTTGCGCTGGCTGCGCCATAAGATGCGGATTTTGAGTAGAAAACTTCTGGAAGATGGCCACTTGGTGCGCGTGAGAGTTCGGGCCGCGGCAGGCAGAGTGGCCTGCACGCGCGTGTTCGCACTGGATAGTTGTGCTCTCAGAAAGGTGTAATGTAGACATCTTAAAGGACCCGCCTCAGTGCTAAATATCACAGTCAGTCGAAGAAGTCCTGACGCCTGCTAGCAGCTTTCGAGCCTCTCTGCTAAAAGGTTAGGACTTGACTGTTGCTTGCTCTGCACACAAGCCCGAGGCCAAGACTCCTCGGAAAAGTGCCCCGGGGTGAGTAAACCTTTATAGCAAATGTAAGTTTTGTATTTATCTTCCTCAGGGTCATCTGAGTCAGGACAACTAAAGTTAGCTTATTGCAGTGTGGGCTGGGAGCTAAAAGCAGCCTTGGAAATTGTTATTGTTAAATGCAGTGCTTTAAATGGGGAAAAAAAGTGCAGGTACTCATCAGATTGAGCTGGGGGCGTGACAAGGAGGCGGGGCTAGAGGCAGGACTAAGGGTGGGTCTAATGAAAAACATTTGAAGGGCGCAATAATTTTTTTCGGTTGCGAATGATGACAAATTGCTTCCCTCTGCAATTTATTGTTGATGCCTTTGCATGTATTAAGTCGTACTAGTTGACAGACTGTTGAAAGGTAACTATCATGTTTCCCTTTTTGTCAGAGGCACCTGTATATTAAGCACAAAAAAAAGGTGCAGAAACTTGTTTTACTGAAAATTAATTAAAGGAAAAAAGACTACATCCTAAAATGCAACTTTGACCCACATCAGGTGGAAGGAAGCTATCAGTTGTCATGCTAGTAATCCTTGGAGAAGAAAGTTATCTGGGGGTCTCACAATAGAGAAATAATATTTCACCCTTTCATTCACTTTCAGATACTGTGCAACCAAGCAAAACCTAGTCCAAAATTATGAGGGGATAGTAAAGGCACATATAACCATGAACATATGAGCACAGCGTCACTGATGATGGTGGTCAGCAGGCCTGCTGTAGCCACTGTTTCTGATATGGGAGGCACCCTGTACCCACATGTGTTTGATGCTCAAAGCTTTCCTTAGGCCTGCTCCTTCTCCTCAAGTCCAAGGTTTGGCTTCCTCCCTTGGGTGCTTTGGGTACCCTGGTGCTCCCACTCCTACTGTGTGGCTCACTTTTTCCATGAATACCAGATACAGCCAGCTGTTGTGTCAACTGGTGATAACCAGTCTGGTGCACCTAATAGTGCAGTGGAACCCTACAGATGTCTAACTTGCTGTAGTTGAAATTGGGTGGGGCATTGGGAGGGGCAGACATTTGGCACTTCTCGTTCATATCTCTGTACTGCTCACAGCCGCACACTTATGGATGCCTCCACAGCATTGTTCTGGAAAGACATACCTGCGATTCCCCGGCTAACCATGATCCTTTCTTCTTTTGACTTCTCTGCCTGCTCCCTCCTTCCAGTGCGGGGATATGTGTCCTGGCCTGTAGTTGTGTTAGCGGTTCTTAAACTCCCTGCCTGGCAGGAGGGGTCTAGCTCTCTGGCCACATCTGAAATAACAACTACATTCTTGGGACAATATTTACAGTAGTCCGGGTACCACTTTGCCAATTCACTAATTTTACATGGATTGAAATCCATGTTCATATTATACTTTTGTCACAACACAGTAGTGGCACTATGTGGGTGTAGAACTCCCAAGCTGGAGTGTTGGGTGTGCATCCAGAAGAAGGCAGCAAATGAAACATAAACCACACCTAAAATAGATTATTTTACTTTATATAGCTGACAACTGCAGTTATTTTCCTCAGAGAGTAATGTGAATTTGCATCAATTTGCTATAAAAGGAAGTGAAGGGCTGGCTGTAAGTGTCCCATCCCCAATGCAGACAGTCTTTGACATGCAGAAATAAAACTGAATTACCCCGTTTGTGATTATTGTGGGATGTCAGTAACATTCACTGTTTGGGGAATCTAATCATTTTTGCATCTGTGGCAGGTAACTGGGTATGGGCCTGTCCCAGTATGGTAAGAGCTCTGCCTCCAGACATCCTTCCTTCCAGATGTCTGTGTCAGTCAAAGCCCTGGTCCTCACCTACCTAAATGGAGGCAACTCTCTGCCTATTAGTCTCCTTAACAATATTCAGACACCCATGAAAGCACCATAACCACTGTAACACTTCCCATCATTGGCTTGTAGAAGTTGGCCAAATCCACCCACACTGAAGGTATTGTATTGTAATTGCATTTATATAGCCCTTACTACCCCTGACGTGGCGTTGAAGTGCTTTTTCGGTGAGTAGCACGCTACTCCTGAACCTAAGAAGGATTAGTGTTGAATTAGTATGGTAAAAATGTGAAAGTAATTTGAGTGGTGGATAGGTTAGTCAGTTATTTGGATTCAGAAGGATAGTGGAGGGATCGAAGAGGGAAAAAGGTTTGCATTTATATAGCGCTTGTTACCCCTGATGGGGTGTTGAAGCGCTTTTTTTAGATTGTAGCACTTATCAGGTTTAAAGAACAAAGAAATACCAAAAAGTGTGACTAAGCATGTGTATTATGACAGCAAAAAAGCGTACTTGGCAATCTTGAATAGGCCTAGTTTCTGAGAAATGCTTGATATCAGACACAAGCACCCTGGAAGCAATTTAAAGTGTGATCTAACATCATAGAAATGAATAAGAAACATTCACCAAGCCAGGTGACGTCATGTCTTAGTCGTGTTTGAATGCTTATATTGTTAGCTACGTTCAGTGTTTTCTGGTGAATGTGCATTTTCAACTCCGTGCACATCATTCTTCCCCTTCCACTGTGCCCCAGTAAGGTCTATACTGTGTTTAAGTATTTTGATAAATCCATTCTAACTCTAAGTATGCAATCTGAATTATTATGATTGTTTGTTGGGCCTTTCATTGTTTAACTTTGTTACAAAAAAATTAGTCAAATTAAGGTAAACTTTATATTAGCTGATAAAAAAAAACACTTGACTTAAAAATTCCACCCTCCCCTCAAAATAATTTTTCTATTCAGCTGCCGCCCCCGCTTTAGATAACACTTTTTTGGATGACAAAATTCTCCCTACCTCTACCCTCTGATGTCCCTAGACCTTACTTACTAGCCCCATGTCCCCTCCGATGCCCCATGTGTCTCTTTACATTTTTTTTTTCAGGTGGTCACACCACCTTTCATCATAAATGTCTCCTCGTTCCTTATCTTGCTTTTTCTAGGATACCCCTCCCCCACTTAAAATACCATTCTGCCACTGCAGCTGTTGCTCTGTCCTCACTCAACAGGCCCCTTCCAAAGACCTGTGTCATTCTCGAAAGCCTTGGCTCTTTCTTGGGACACCTACCCAGCTCTGACTCTCATCAAATGATCCTCATCTCGTCAATCAGCTGCTTTATTTTAAACCCACTGCCCCGTGCCCGCAGTGTATTCTCTAATATCGTTTGCTTTCCCCTTTCTTCTTCTTCAGATAATCCCTCGATTTCTTCAGCTGACTGTGCTTACACACGCTCTCCTCAGTTGTCCCCTTTCTTATCCGCCAGCTGATGTGCTATCCTTTCCGTCTTTTTCGCATAGGAGAAAGGGAAAACCAGAGCAAATTCTGCTTCCCTTTCTTCCTGCACGTCAAATTTCGGAGGGGGGAGGGGGGCTTGATTCTTCAGGCAAAAGGCAGAGTTGAGCAGCAGGGGCTCTAAGAAGGGGTGAAACATTTCAACGCCTCATTAACAAGCTAAAGGTCTTTTGAAGACCTGTGAAGTACTTGGGTCGGTGTGTATGTCTGCCCGGGAAGGTTGTCTCGGCCGGCCGGGCTGACTCAAATGAGGACGGGGGCTGAAGCCTTTTGATCACAACGTTGCGCGCCTGGGTCACACGTTGCTCTGCCTTGGCGCCCTGGCGTTACTGCCCTCCTTCTGAAATCACCAATATGTGAGCATACACCGTAGAAATGCAAAGCATGCTCACATGACTGTGTGACAGTGAGTACCGGTACTCTATTTAGTAACTGGAGAAGTGCCGGTACTCTTGAGGGGGAAAAAAAGAAGTGCCGGTACTCAGTACTGGTGAGTACCGGCCCATTTAAAGCACTGGTTAAATGTCACTTATGTAGCGCCTAATTACCATCGGTTTCCTAGCGCTCATGTAAGTGCACAGCGAGTGTAACTTACTCCTGAAGGATTCAAAGGGGTGACATTGCACAGGTGTAAACAAGAAAATGTGTGTGTTCCTCATGGCTGTCTGCCATGCTGGACAGCTGAGGATCTATCTTTACATCCATCCTTAAGCCTCGGCCTACCTTGGTTTTCCCCGTGCCCCATGTGGCCAGTCCAGCCGTTCCTTGTTGGACCGGTTGTTGCTGCGGTCTTCCTTCTGCACCTGGACCCTTCCTTGTTGAAGCAGCTCCTCGCCGTGTGGTGCGAGGCGCTTTGCGTGGATTGGGGCGCCGTTTCCAGAGACTGGACTATTGGACTGGGGAGAAAGAACAGGCAGGCTCAGGGCTGCGAGCGGACCCGCAGGGACTCGAAGTTCCAGGAGTCCCTGCGCGCGGTCAACCCTTAACACCTGGGTCGCTCTCCCTGACCGACACGCCCCCTGCCCCAGCAGTGAAAGTAGCCTCCGTTCAGAGTGTCGTGGGATTCCTTGTTGGACCGGTTGTTGCTGCGGTCTTCCTTCTGCACCTGGACCCTTCCTTGTTGAAGCAGCTCCTCGCCGTGTGGTGCGAGGCGCTTTGCGTGGATTGGGGCGCCGTTTCCAGAGACTGGACTATTGGACTGGGGAGAAAGAACAGGCAGGCTCAGGGCTGCGAGCGGACCCGCAGGGACTCTAAGTTCCAGGAGTCCCTGCGCGCGGTCAACCCTTAACACCTGGGTCGCTCTCCCTGACCGACACGCCCCCTGCCCCAGCAGTGAAAGTAGCCTCCGTTCAGAGCGTCGTGGGATTCCTTGTTGGACCGGTTGTTGCTGCGGTCTTCCTTCTGCACCTGGACCCTTCCTTGTTGAAGCAGCTCCTCGCCGTGTGGTGCGAGGCGCTTTGCGTGGATTGGGGCGCCGTTTCCAGAGACTGGACTATTGGACTGGGGAGAAAGAACAGGCAGGCTCAGGGCTGCGAGCGGACCCGCAGGGACTCTAAGTTCCAGGAGTCCCTGCGCGCGGTCAACCCTTAACACCTGGGTCGCTCTCCCTGACCGACACGCCCCCTGCCCCACCTTTTCCTCCTTATTAGTGCATTGAGATCCCGCTGCGCGGGAGCGCGCGGGAGGGCGCCGGGAGAAGCCCGGGACAAGGGCGGGACCGTCTGTGGCCGTCCGGGGCCGAGGGAGGCCGGGCCGGGCCCCCTCCCTAAGACCTACTTCCTAATATTTTTAGTACTTCATGGTATTACCTAACAGATGTTTTAGATGTTTGGCTTGTAAACATTGTATTTGATTATATCCAGGGTTGTGCCTTCATTGTTAGTATAACTGTTTCGACCTAATTCTGCCCATTATTGCACACAATTTGAGGTCTTAGGTTACTTGTATATCTAAAGATGACCCTAAGATCAGGTAAAGAAAGGCAAGTTCAGGTCTCCACCTCTAATGGTACTTTTACGGGTACAATTGACCAGTTTTTTAAACGCTCTACTGCCATACTGGAGAAGGAAATCGCTCTAGCTGAAAAACGCCTTTCACTAGATATAATTACAGGCAAGCGATCCTCTCTTGGGAAAATTAATGAGGCTGTATCTCCCATCCCGCTTTCCCTGTTAGACACTGATAGCGTTGATGTTAACGCTGATTTGGTGTTAGTAACTGTTCCTGAGTCCCAAACTGTGGAGTTAGTGGGATCAGGTCAAGATAGCCCATATAACACTGCTCATGATAATTTGCTAAATGGAGGGACTACTATTTTTCTAGACCAGTCTGGAGAGAAATCAGGTCTCTCGGACTCACCAAATCTTAATATCAGTAATGAGCAAGTGAATTCCCCTCTTCCTTTACAACTTCCACTCTCACAGAACCCTGGGAAACGTAAAAGGTTAGACTCTCCTGACTTAGATGAACATACTGAAGGGGCGGGAAATACTATCGATTCACCTACACTGTTGCCCAATGCTAATGTGGTGGTCCAACCAGAAGATCATAACACCACAATTAGCATTACAGAAGGTATACTTCTGGCTAAGATAGAGTTGCTAATGAAATCCTTACTTTTGCCACTATTCGAAAGGACAAGACTATTGAACACAAAAATGGACTCCTTGGATAGGTTGGTAAAAGATAACATAGCGTCTTCTAACAGAATTCTTGCCAGTTTAGCCTCTAAAGGATTGACCCCCACTGTCCCGTCACTTCCGAAGTCTACCCTGATGAATAATAAAGTAGGGGCCACTAGTTCAAAAGCGGGACCTCCTATGACAAAACCCACGCAGCAAACAACCGTATCGGCCCCCAAGAAAACAGCTAGCTCTGAGGGCGTACCCAGACAAAAGGCTGTAAAGCAACCCCAGGCCAAGAAAACCCTTAGTAGTCACGATCAAAATATTCGGCCTAACATCAAACCTATCCCGAGGAAACAATGTGTGAATCTCCCTCCTGAGTCACAGCCTTACACAATCATCTTAACCGGCGTGGCTCCTTTAGGAGATGGCAAAAGAGAATCACACAAGGACCTCTATAATAAGGTAACATTCTGGCTTAATAAAAATCGCCCGCTCCCACCCAACCTGAATCCTGAAATTCTTAATGTAAGGAGGGTGGATTGGGTAGGTTATGGTAAGAAAGATCTTGAGGGGGATTGCGTGGTAATAAGTTTCAGAGAGCCATGGGTGGCTGAATTCATCAGTAGGGAACCTAGATTCGGAAGAGTTGGGGATGTGCAAACATTATCATTGAATTATTTCTATCCTGCCTTATATGTAAATAGACCCCATACTCCTTTTCAATATTCCAGAAGGGACAGGCCAAGAGGGAGATTTCACTTTGACACCCCAGTCTACCCTTTATTTCATCCGCACCTCACAAACCGGTTTGCTCCGCTGTCCGGCTTGGAAGGTGTGGATTGACTTGATAAACAACTATCGATCCCCGGGCCGAGTGAAGTTGTATTGAGCTCCCCTTATTATACTCCACCCCTCAGGGCTGAGACTGTTTCAGGGCTGAGTGGAAACATCCAAGGGGAGGTGGGAAGGGTACAATTTTCAAATCTCACTTCTAGACCCCTGGTCCCTGGGGAGTCTGTGAATTTATCTAACAACTTGCTGAAAGAAACTACTCATATCCTCACAGTCTTGTCTTGGAATATAGCGGGATTAAAAGGGAAATTGTCTGAGGACGCTTGGGGTTCTTATGTGGACTCTTTTGATGTAATTATTTTACAGGAAAGCTGGTCAATCGATGCTATCTTTCGGGTTGGGTACCTTAAGTATTATAAACCAGCCTGTAAAGGACCTAAGGGACGTCCTTCAGGAGGTCTGTATCTTAAAAAACAGGGATGTCCCCACGAGAGAACAGTCTTCGACTGAATTTCACACCTGGTTCTTAAGTTCTAGGGTGAACATTTCATTCTAGAAGAAAGACATTTATGAGGCATGCCATTAATATGGCGGGAGAGGTAAAGTTACAATGATTTATACTCTACTTCTATCAGTGTATGATAAGACCAATTACTTGCTTATATCCCTAAAGATGCCAAATTCCTAAGGAGATAACTATTATACACCCTTGTTCGAACTGTAGTTATATAGTACTTCCCACCATGAACACAATATTTGATTTTTGCACAAAAAAGCATAAACATGACACAATGCCAACACAGCAGAAGATCAAAATAAAATTAAAATTAAAAATTTATCCACACCATGAGTTACTCAGTCAAACATTTATTGTATATATACATTGTTAAAATTTCATTATTGCATAGTATAAAAATTTTCAAAAGAACATCATTAAATACATTTGGATCAACACAGTTAAAAACAAAGAATCACAGGTCGACGCGGCGTTTCGGTTTCTTGAATTAGTACCTTCTTCAGGACAGATTCTACATAAAATTTAAAAATTCAAAAAAACACAGAGTTACTCTAAGTTGCATTGGTGCAGTCTCTTAAGTTTACACAAATTTATGATTAATCACACTTATGGTTACTACAGTTAATCTTTGGGCATCTCTAGTACAAAAAACAAACATTTATTTTCACACAGGGTTTTACGTTTACACCCTCAACATGTCTAAGGTTTCATTTAAACATTATTCACTCCTTTGAGACATTGAGTTATATGAACATATTAACCATTCTTCTTTCTGCTCATACCCTTTAAACAAAACTAATAGTGTTTACCTCTCCCATGGACTTGTATAGTCCAATGCTTATGGAGCTTAGATGAAACAACTCCTGTTCATGCACTAAAGGTATTTCTAAATTTATTGCGTACCTTAAAACCAGTGGAATAAATTCCCCACCGGACAACGTTTTCTGTTCAGAGTCTTGTTGCCGTCTTACTTATAGGCTAAAAGACAGTTTCTGTTTTGATATTTCACCTTGGATAAAAAGTAGATATAGGAAAAGGATGTTAACCCCTCAATTACTACATGAGGTGTCCACGTACACAAATGTCACAAAACACGTGTTTGTAGATAAGGGTCTAAAGGAATCCCCAACTCCAAATATTGTGTGTGAATATTAAAAATTCATATATACCTTTCATTTACACTTGACATGCTTTGTCTTTGACTACCAGGAGGAGCCACCGTATTTTTCGTATTTGGGTTTCTTCAATGACCCTGGGAAATATTTAATTATTTTATTATTCCTTTATACCATTTATTGCCAATACTGGATATAGCCTCAAAGAATTGCTTATTTTTGGCTAATTTGAAACTCACCAAAGAAGTGTTTCTGCTTGTTGCAGTTCCTTGTGCGTTCTGATTCTCTGTCCCTTTTGTGGATATCAGAGTTCGTGGCTGTGTTAAAGAATAAAAGCTTTTCTAGTATTTTAGTGAATTTTAACATGTTTTTCATTTAGTTGTTCACATCTAGGAACCTATCTTTATACAGGCTATCCATTTTTAGTTGTAAATACAGGCACTTGTTTAGGAAAAACTATTTCTGTGTCTTCCTAAATTATGGCAGGTTTTTCACTTTAATTATTACCATCTAGGAATCTATTATTAATTAAAGTATCCATCTTTTGGAATTATTGCTACCAATTTATTGTCATTTCTATTTCTATTTTAAAGGGTTTAAAAGTCGCCTTCCCTATTGGTGATCCTTACCTTTTAATTAGCAATCGGCCTCCCTGCTCCTTCGTCCTGGCAGTCTGTTCTGGTATCTCTACATCGGTCTGCTCCGATCCGGTAAAAAGAACTGAATGTTTGTTTCAGCGCGATGTTCTTTTATCAGACGCGCTTTGATTGGGTTACTATGTCGCCAATGATGATTGGTTCCCTACCGACCAATCAGAGTCAAGTTGCCTAGGCAACCGAATGCTTTTCGCCGTGATCCGGAATCGGCATCTTATTATCATTGTATTGTATTATTGCCTTCTCTAATCTGGTTGCAGGATTACTAGGTAAACTAACGCGTTTATCTCGCATCACCGTTTTGGCTTATGTGATTTATGTTGCGGATTATGGCGTTTGCTAAGAGTGCTTCTGTGTGGAAACATTCACATGCTGATTGGTTCCCTGCCGGCCAATCAGGGCGCGGTTGCCTCGACAACCAAATGTTTGCCGCTTTCAATGCGGAATCGGTAGTTTGTTTGCTTTTCGCTTTATTTACTGTTGCTACTGATGGGATGATAAGGTTGCTTGCGCGTCTTTCGTCACCTCATCGTAATGGCTTTTAAGATTTCCATGAGGGAATCTGTTTATTACTTAGAATCCTACCACTTGGGATAACTGTAAATATTCCGTAGGCGGGACTTGAACGACAAAGCCTTCCGGCCAAGAGAATTGGCGTGTGGAATGACTACACGTATTACATGAACCGAGCCTAATCGGAATGCCTAACCGGTTGCATGAGACATATCACGACATTCTTTAAGATTGAACATATCTCTTCTAACTCCAGGTCCTACGTTTATTCCTGCTCCATCTATCTATCATTACTCCTGTTTTGATCTCATCCCAACCTAGGACCCTTCCTAGTATGTATGTATCTCTAATCTAGAGGTAAACAAGTCCTTCTTTATCGATAACAGACTCACATGGCCATATGGGAAAGTGCCTTAAAATGACACTACTGTCTTGCATCATGGACTGTTTACTAGCCCCTTTCATATTAATACACTTATTATATAGAGAGAAATAGATGGTACAATCATGGGTACACAGGTTTTGTTCAGATCCTGTGTCTCTATTCAGTATTATCCTTGGATAATTCTCTCCCAATCCTCCTTGGAGTTTAGGCCACACCTGACACTATTCAGGGTTGACATAAAGAATTGTTCCCTTCTTTTTCTTTTGCTATTCTGATTGCCACCTCTGACATTCTCATTTATCTTTTCTAGACCACACCATCTTAAATCCTCAATTTTATGGCCAGCTTCCCTCCAGTGTTCCGTCAAGGGGGCTCCAATTTTATTAGTCCTAATGGCTGAGCGGTGCTCATTGAGACGGAGCCTGAGTTCCCTAGACGTTTCTCCTACATATGGTCTATTGCAGGGGCATTGAATGAGGTAGATTGCATTCGTGGTTCTACAATTAATAAAACTCCTAATATTAATTGTTTTGTCATTCACTGTAATTGTGCTGCCTTTAATTATATTACCACAATTGACACAACCTGCACATGGGTGGGTTCCTGTTGGTAAGGGCTTGCCATCTATGGTGGTTTGCACATTCCTGTGGGGTTCCTTGTAGGTATGTACAAGTGAGTTCCTAATAGTTCTATTTCTCCTATATGAGATCATAGGTTTAGGGATGGGTTCCTGTGCCTTATCTGAAATTAGGTGCCAATTCCTGTTTATTATATTTTTTACTTTAAAACTCACTTGGGAGAAGTTAGTCACAAACATGATTGGCTGTTCTTTCTGTTGATTGTTTTGTTCCTCATTAAAAAGGTTTTCCCTGTTGAAATATTTTGCTCTTTTGTAAGCATGTTTAATCATTCTCCTTGGATAGCCCCTTTCCAAGAATTTCTCTTTCAATCTGTTAGCATGGATTTCATAATCTGCCATTGAGGTACAATTCCTTCTTAAACGAAGGAACTGACCAAAGGGAATGTTGTTTATCTGTGATGGTGGGTGGTTGCTTTTGTAATGGAGCATACTATTCCTATCCGCTGGTTTAGTATATAGTTCTACTGTTAGTCTCCCTTCTTGATGTTTGATCAGTGTAGACAATGTAGCTGCCCCATTCTATGAAAACATCTCTGAGTGGGGGCGCTACATTGATGACATTTTCTTCATATGGACAGGTGAAATGGATACCTTGAATGAATTTCTGATATGGTTAAACCTGGGAGATGCAAACTTAAAATTCACATCCCACATCAGCAGGACCCAAGTAGAATTTCTGGACATCCTGATCATTATTCATCATTATTCATCATTATCATGAGAATGATTAAACATGCTTACAAAAGAGCAAAATATTTCAACAGGGAAAACCTTTTTAATGAGGAACAAAACAATCAACAGAAAGAACAGCCAATCATGTTTGTGACTAACTTCTCCCAAGTGAGTTTTAAAGTAAAAAATATAATAAACAGGAATTGGCACCTAATTTCAGATAAGGCACAGGAACCCATCCCTAAACCTATGATCTCATATAGGAGAAATAGAACTATTAGGAACTCACTTGTACATACCTACAAGGAACCCCACAGGAATGTGCAAACCACCATAGATGGCAAGCCCTTACCAACAGGAACCCACCCATGTGCAGGTTGTGTCAATTGTGGTAATATAATTAAAGGCAGCACAATTACAGTGAATGACAAAACAATTAATATTAGGAGTTTTATTAATTGTAGAACCACGAATGCAATCTACCTCATTCAATGCCCCTGCAATAGACCATATGTAGGAGAAACGTCTAGGGAACTCAGGCTCCGTCTCAATGAGCACCGCTCAGCCATTAGGACTAATAAAATTGGAGCCCCCTTGACGGAACACTGGAGGGAAGCTGGCCATAAAATTGAGGATTTAAGATGGTGTGGTCTAGAAAAGATAAATGAGAATGTCAGAGGTGGCAATCAGAATAGCAAAAGAAAAAGAAGGGAACAATTCTTTATGTCAACCCTGAATAGTGTCAGGTGTGGCCTAAACTCCAAGGAGGATTGGGAGAGAATTATCCAAGGATAATACTGAATAGAGACACAGGATCTGAACAAAACCTGTGTACCCATGATTGTACCATCTATTTCTCTCTATATAATAAGTGTATTAATATGAAAGGGGCTAGTAAACAGTCCATGATACAAGACAGTAGTGTCATTTTAAGGCACTTTCCCATATGGCCATGTGAGTCTGTTATCGATAAAGAAGGACTTGTTTACCTCTAGATTAGAGATACATACATACTAGGAAGGGTCCTAGGTTGGGATGAGATCAAAACAGGAGTAATGATAGATAGATGGAGCAGGAATAAACGTAGGACCTGGAGTTAGAAGAGATATGTTCAATCTTAAAGAATGTCGTGATATGTCTCATGCAACCGGTTAGGCATTCCGATTAGGCTCGGTTCATGTAATACGTGTAGTCATTCCACACGCCAATTCTCTTGGCCGGAAGGCTTTGTCGTTCAAGTCCCGCCTACGGAATATTTACAGTTATCCCAAGTGGTAGGATTCTAAGTAATAAACAGATTCCCTCATGGAAATCTTAAAAGCCATTACGATGAGGTGACGAAAGACGCGCAAGCAACCTTATCATCCCATCAGTAGCAACAGTAAATAAAGCGAAAAGCAAACAAACTACCGATTCCGCATTGAAAGCGGCAAACATTTGGTTGTCGAGGCAACCGCGCCCTGATTGGCCGGCAGGGAACCAATCAGCATGTGAATGTTTCCACACAGAAGCACTCTTAGCAAACGCCATAATCCGCAACATAAATCACATAAGCCAAAACGGTGATGCGAGATAAACGCGTTAGTTTACCTAGTAATCCTGCAACCAGATTAGAGAAGGCAATAATACAATACAATGATAATAAGATGCCGATTCCGGATCACGGCGAAAAGCATTCGGTTGCCTAGGCAACTTGATTCTGATTGGTCGGTAGGGAACCAATCATCATTGGCGACATAGTAACCCAATCAAAGCGCGTCTGATAAAAGAACATCGCGCTGAAACAAACATTCAGTTCTTTTTACCGGATCGGAGCAGACCGATGTAGAGATACCAGAACAGACTGCCAGGACGAAGGAGCAGGGAGGCCGATTGCTAATTAAAAGGTAAGGATCACCAATAGGGAAGGCGACTTTTAAACCCTTTAAAATAGAAATAGAAATGACAATAAATTGGTAGCAATAATTCCAAAAGATGGATACTTTAATTAATAATAGATTCCTAGATGGTAATAATTAAAGTGAAAAACCTGCCATAATTTAGGAAGACACAGAAATAGTTTTTCCTAAACAAGTGCCTGTATTTACAACTAAAAATGGATAGCCTGTATAAAGATAGGTTCCTAGATGTGAACAACTAAATGAAAAACATGTTAAAATTCACTAAAATACTAGAAAAGCTTTTATTCTTTAACACAGCCACGAACTCTGATATCCACAAAAGGGACAGAGAATCAGAACGCACAAGGAACTGCAACAAGCAGAAACACTTCTTTGGTGAGTTTCAAATTAGCCAAAAATAAGCAATTCTTTGAGGCTATATCCAGTATTGGCAATAAATGGTATAAAGGAATAATAAAATAATTAAATATTTCCCAGGGTCATTGAAGAAACCCAAATACGAAAAATACGGTGGCTCCTCCTGGTAGTCAAAGACAAAGCATGTCAAGTGTAAATGAAAGGTATATATGAATTTTTAATATTCACACACAATATTTGGAGTTGGGGATTCCTTTAGACCCTTATCTACAAACACGTGTTTTGTGACATTTGTGTACGTGGACACCTCATGTAGTAATTGAGGGGTTAACATCCTTTTCCTATATCTACTTTTTATCCAAGGTGAAATATCAAAACAGAAACTGTCTTTTAGCCTATAAGTAAGACGGCAACAAGACTCTGAACAGAAAACGTTGTCCGGTGGGGAATTTATTCCACTGGTTTTAAGGTACGCAATAAATTTAGAAATACCTTTAGTGCATGAACAGGAGTTGTTTCATCTAAGCTCCATAAGCATTGGACTATACAAGTCCATGGGAGAGGTAAACACTATTAGTTTTGTTTAAAGGGTATGAGCAGAAAGAAGAATGGTTAATATGTTCATATAACTCAATGTCTCAAAGGAGTGAATAATGTTTAAATGAAACCTTAGACATGTTGAGGGTGTAAACGTAAAACCCTGTGTGAAAATAAATGTTTGTTTTTTGTACTAGAGATGCCCAAAGATTAACTGTAGTAACCATAAGTGTGATTAATCATAAATTTGTGTAAACTTAAGAGACTGCACCAATGCAACTTAGAGTAACTCTGTGTTTTTTTGAATTTTTAAATTTTATGTAGAATCTGTCCTGAAGAAGGTACTAATTCAAGAAACCGAAACGCCGCGTCGACCTGTGATTCTTTGTTTTTAACTGTGTTGATCCAAATGTATTTAATGATGTTCTTTTGAAAATTTTTATACTATGCAATAATGAAATTTTAACAATGTATATATACAATAAATGTTTGACAGAGTAACTCATGGTGTGGATAAATTTTTAATTTTAATTTTATTTTGATCTTCTGCTGTGTTGGCATTGTGTCATGTTTATGCTTTTTTGTGCAAAAATCAAATATTGTGTTCATGGTGGGAAGTACTAAATAACTACAGTTCGAACAAGGGTGTATAATAGTTATCTCCTTAGGAATTTGGCATCTTTAGGGATATAAGCAAGTAATTGGTCTTACCATACACTGATAGAAGTAGAGTATAAATCATTGTAACTTTACCTCTCCCGCCATATTAATGGCATGCCTCATAAATGTCTTTCTTCTAGAATGAAATGTTCACCCTAGAACTTAAGAACCAGGTGTGAAATTCAGTCGAAGACTGTTCTCTCGTGGGGACATCCCTGTTTTTTAAGATACAATATCCCCCCAGTCCCCTATTAGCCTGTGCGGGGTCCTCCTTTACTTTCTAACTTCAGGAGGTCTGGTCATTTGGATCAGACAATCCTTAGCTTTTAAAATTACTGACATTCCTACCTCAAGTAATGATATTCTTGCCTTGAAACTATCTGGTAAAAATAACCAGGACTTTTTTCTGATTAATATATATGCAAGAGGGCAACCTGGTGGGAAGCCCGCGAGAGCAGCTAGCGATCTAGATTCCCTACTGAACAATATTAGTAGTGACAAATGTATAATGGTGGCAGGTGATCTAAATTGTTCTTTTGAACCTTTTCCTAGCCTTGATAAAGACGGATATGGGGAAATTGATCAAATTTGGAATATTCCACTATTCTCAATCCCCCCAATTAAAAAAGTCACTGAGGCCGCTATGCAGTGGTTAGGCCTCTGCCTTGAATGGGATCTGCGCGCAGCTAATGGTAGAACCAAATCAGATTTGATGGGAAAGGTCACTTTTGACAACTCTCAGTATTCGAGCCGTATTGACTACTTCTTAATAAAGATAGAGTTCTGGAAAATTCTAGAGGACATGGAAGTAGTCTCAAGACCAGAGAGTGACCATAATCCTTTGGCAATAAAGTTATTACTGAATGAGGGTCTCAGATTGGACTCGGCATCTACTATCGTTACAGCCGAGGCTGTTCTCACGAATGATTGTCGAAGGGTACGCTGGACTAGGCTCATAGACAACCCTACCGTTTTAGAAAGGGTTGCGGTGGAGGTCTTAGCAGCCACCAATTCGATGGTACCTATATCCAACGAAGGCACTTCCCTTGATCAAATAGGGTTGATCCATGAGTCTCTTTTTAATAAGATTAAAACTTTTTTTAACGAACCCATAAAAGGAAGGAAAAATGATCCAGTACAAACTAGGACCAAATGGTATGATAAAACCTGTCGTCTTGCCCATAGTTCCCTGATAGCTGCTATCAAATCCAAGTCAGCCAAGGACATTAGGTTAGCTAGGGTTAATTATAAGAAAGTACTTAAAGCGGCAAAAACTAACTGGGACGAACAGCGCTGGTTAGATTTATATCAAGCAAGTACTTCATCTAACCAACAAAAATTCTGGGAGGTTGTGAGATGGGGAGGGACTGGGGATTCGAAAGTCCCTGTTAACCATGTGCCTGCAGAACAGTGGGTCAAGCACTATGCGACGCAGTTTAGTAACACGGAACGGATCTCCCACAATTGGGAAGATGCCAGTGTACAGACTGCGGTGCCTATACTTGATCACATTGTCTTCACTGAAACAGAAACTGTAGCTGCTCTTAAACAAGTCCAGAACGGTAAAGCCCCTGGTATGGACTGTGTCCCAGCGGACCTCTTTAAGTATGACCAAGTGCACTGGGTTCCATATATAACTACCCTAGCGAATGCGATAGCTAGAGGGACTAGGATCCCAAATTCGTGGAAAGGGGCAGAGATCCTGCCCGTGTATAAAAAAGGGGATAAGACTGATGCAGGAAACTACCGTCCCATCAGTCTTATTGATGCCCTACAAAAGGTAGTGGCCAGGATGCTCTTAGGAAAAATTGACTCATGGATGACTGAAGTTGACATTCTCTCTCCATTACAAGCTGGCTTTAGGGCTCACATTAGTACAGTAGATCAGATTTTAAGATTTGTTATGATCTACTGGAAAACTGTGTTCTTGAGAGGTGGCACGATATTCGCTGCATTTGTGGACCTCAAATCAGCGTTTGATTTGGTCCCCAGAGGAAAGATGTGGGCTGCCTTAAGAAAGATGGGTGTTCCATCTGCGCTCCTAGAATTTACCATCAGGATGCACGAGGGAAACTTTGCTAGAGTCAGGTGGAGACGCCAGGGCCAGGTCACAGAATCCTTCCCCGTGACTCGTGGAGTGAGACAGGGCTGTGTCCTGGCCCCTACCCTTTTTATACTTTTCATTAATCAAGTGGTTAAGTTTCTCTCAGATACCCCTACCGATGCTCCAACACTGGGTGGGACTAAATTCCCCCTTTTAATTTTTGCTGACGATACGCTCATACTGGCCAAAACACAGAAGGGTCTGCAGGTAGCTACAAACAAATTTGTGGATTTCTGTAATGAGAACGATTTAGAAATTAATATTAATAAAACCAAATTTATGGTCCTGACAAAGAAAAAACCACTGAGGGGCAATGTTACGATGAACGGGTCTAGTCTGGAACAGGTTGAAGTTATGACCTACCTTGGTGTAACAATGGACTATAGGTTACGCTGGAAGGAGCAAATAGCGGCGCTTAGCCTGAAATTTGCGCGTCTGTCCGGTTGCCTGGTGAGGGAGCAGCGGAGTTCTATGACCAAAAGAGCATCGCCTGCTCTTAAAATTTATAGTGCAAAAATCAGCTCTGCCATATTATACAGGGCTGACATATGGGGTTGCGTGGACCTGGCTGTCCTTGATAGGATTCAGAACAAATTCTTTCGAAACTTAGTCAGTCTCCCTCCATCAACACCCGCTTTACCACTTTCGATGGATATGGGCTTTCATTCCATTAAACATCAAGCCCAGTATAGGATGGTGGCGTTATGGAGACGCATATGGTCCACCCCGGAACTTGCCATGTTTGCTCAAGAGCTTCAGGACGTTAGAACGCAACAGGGGGCAGGTGAAATTCCTTGGTTTAAGTTAATTAGAAATACTCTTATCAGAATGGGCCTCCCCCTTTTGTGGTCTGAGCCGGGCTCCCATATCTTTCCCTCTAAGAAAGATTTTAAACTTCTCTTCTGGTCCATGGTTAAAGAAGAACACGTTGCTCTTTCAGAGAAACCGAACCTGACCGGTCTGTTTTTGCTTCATAAAATAGTTCCTCACACCGAGAGTTTTTGGGATGTAATACTCAAAACTTTAGATAGGAAACTCTACCTTCAATTCCGTCTAGGTACACTGCCTCTAAGGGCCTTCACTAGTGGTTGGCAGAAGTCGGAGTCCTCTTCAGGTCATTTTTTGTTTGTTTGTATTGCTTACTGTGAACCACGTCACAAGTGGCTAAAGCCTATATGCAATAGATTAAAGACTCGGTCGAGTAGTGAAGCCTTGCTCATTCTAAGAACTAACACCTCTGAATGGCTATCCATTGGTTTGGCCAAATTCCTTGGATGGGCTTGGTTATTAAGGTCTAAGACAGCTCGTAACATTCTGATGTGATAAATTCATACAGCATGTTAGCCTACTAGATTGGGACTCTGACCAGTATTGATGGTGTGTCTTTTTATACTTATTTGTTCAATAATAATTCTCTCTTGTCGTCTTTATATACATATTTAATTGAGGTTTTTTAATCAATTCTTAACTTTTTCTTGTTCTTTATGCTTATTTTTATATAAAGTCCTTGACTATGTTATATTGTTAGTATTTGTATGTATGTAAATATTCTGTCTTTTATGATGAAAATTCGAAATAAAGACGTTAAAAACTGAAACTGATAGCCCAACAGGCAGGGTTTGCAGTGTGTGACCGGCTCTGAGGACCAAAGCACAAAGGTAGAAGGATTGGGATCTCAATTTTCTTTGGTTTTACTGCTATGATTTCTCTTTCCTCACATATAGACGTGGGGACATACATTTTTTGGGGGGAGGTTGATGGGGGCATACGTTAGTAATTTGCAAGGTATGGAAGACTGCATGAATTTGAGCTTGCTGCAGACAATGTTTGTTTTAATGTTAGGGAAATCCAAAGTAATAACTGGTCTAGCAGACCATGAAAATGGACCACAAACAGCTAAAAACAGCCCACACACTAACCTGTCAATTCAGACCAACAGGCACTGCCAGATTGCCCTATAGGCCAGTCGGACCCTGCAGGCTGGATTTGGGGTTGTGTTTCTTAAGTTTCTGTTTTTTATTGTTCACTGTTTTCCAGACCTCGCTGGATTAAAAAAAATATATAAGGAAAGAGGACTGGGCCTGAGTGTCTGCTATGGCTTCCCGTAAACAGGGTGTTGGCCTTGCAGCCTTCGGCTATGCGTGGTGAGGCATTGACTGCTTGTGGGAAACCCCACACATGGGTTTGGCGTCCTGTGTTGATTGGATGCAGGTCATGCCCAAAGGAGTAGAGTATCATAGAGTGGAATAAAGTGTTGTACAGTGGAGTGGCATGGAGTAGAGTAGAGAGCTGTACAGTATGGTAGAGTGGGACAGACTGTTGTATAGTAGATTAGCATAGAGTAGTGTACAATGGAGTGCCGTAGAGTGCAGTAGTGGAGTACAGCTGAATAGGGTGGACTAGTGTCTGCTAGAATATAGTACATTTACTGGGGGGAAGCGATGTAGAGTGGAGTAGAGTGTCGTAAAGCGCTATAGAGTAAAGTAGAGTGTTGTATAGTGACATTGAGAAGAGTACATTGTTGTACAGTGTAGACTGGAGTGGTGTAGAGTGTAGCAGTGTACAATGGAGTAGCGTGCAGTAGAATAGCATGTTTTAGAGTGACGAGGAGTGGCATAGAGTGAAATAATATAGAGAGCAGTGTTGTACTGTGGACTTCTATACAGTGGAATAGTGTAGACTGTAGTCGCGTACAGTGAAGTAGCATTCAGTGGAGTGGTGTAGACTGGAGTGTTGTACAGTTGAGTGGCATACAGTGAAAAAGCATGCAGTGGAGTGGTTCACATTGCAGAGGCATACAGTGGAGTGGATTAGAATGAAATAACATAGAGTAGAGTGGTGTACAGTGGAGTGGTATAGAGTGAAATAGCATAGAGTAGAGTGGTGTACAGTGGAGTGGTATAGAGTGAAATAGCATAGAGTAGAGTGTTGTACAGTGGAGTGGTATAGAGTGAATTCGTATAGACAGGGGCATCGTGCCCCCTTTAGCAGCTACAGCAGTGGTTACATTTTTTAATGGGCATCTTTTATATGCAAATTGGCAGGTAAAACCTCATTTTTAACACAAGAAGTATGAGCTTATAGAAAAGGGAACCAAGGATAAACAAGTGGATGCATTTGTGGGTGAAAGGATGGGGGAAGAAAGGATATATGCAAGATTGGGTGATAGGATGGGTGGGTGAAAGGATTAATGGATGATTTGGTGAATGGATGGCTGGGTGAAAGGTTGGATGGATAGGTTGATGGGTGAATTAAAAGGTGAGCGAGCAAAAGGATGGGTGGGTAGGTGAAAGGATGGATTGGTAAAAGGATTGGTGGATGGGCGGGTTGGTGAAAGAATGAGTGGGTGAAAGGATTAAGAAGATTGGTGGATGAGTGTGTGAGAGGATGGATGTGAAAAAGGATGAGTGAGTGAGATGGATGTATGGTTGCATGGATGCATAGATGGGTGGGTGAAAGAGGGCAGAGTCAAATGGATTAATCTAGAGGATGAGTGGATGGGTGAAAAGGTGGCAGTGTAAATGGAAATTTAAGAGGATGGATGGATGAATGGGTAAAAGTATGGTAGAGTGAACAGAAAACCTAAGATAGATGGATGGATGGCAGTCAAAATAAATGGACATCTGAGAGGATGGATGGAATTATAAATTGATGGGTATGGGTGAAAGGAGGGCAAAGTAAATGGGCATTTGACAAAATGGATGGATGGATAGGTGGTGAGGTGAAAAGAGGGCATAGTAAATAGAAATCTAAAAGGATGGATGGATGGATGGGTGACAGGATGGTAGAATGAATGGAGAACTCAGAGGATGGATGAATGGATGATGGCAGGATAAATGGAAATCTGAGAGGATGGATGGATGAAAGTACGACAGCTTAAATAGAAATATTAGACAATGAATGGATGGGTGGGTGGGTGAGAGGACGGCAAAATAAATGGAAATCTAAGAGGATGGGTGGTTGAAAAGATGCCAGAGTAGATGGAGTCAAATGGATTAATCTAAGAGGATGGATGGATGGGTGGATGGATGGATGGATGGACGGATGGATGACATAGCAAACAGAATTCTGAGAGTATGGATGGGTGGCAAAGTAAATGGAAATCACAGGGGCTGGGTGGAGGAAGAATGGCAGAGTAAATAGAAATTTGAGAGGATGGATGAATGGGTTGGGAAATGATTGCATAGTAAATTGAAAACTGAGAGCATGGATGGAACAGTAAATTAAATCTGAGGATAGATGGATGTATGAAAGTATGGCAGAGTAAATAGAAATATGAGACAATAAATGGCTGGATTGGTGTGTGTGAGAATGTCAGAATAAATGGAAATTGGAGAGGATGGATTGTAAGGTGAAAGGATAGCAGAGTAAGTGGAAACCGGAGAGGATGGATTGTAGGGTGAAAGTACAGCAGAGTAAATATAAATATGAGGATATGAATGGATGGGTGCAGGGACATCGCTTTAGCAGCTATAGTGGGGTAGGGTTTTTATGGGGGGCTGGGGGTTTTTATGGCCATCTTTTATCTGAAACTTTGTAGATAAAAGCTCATAATTAACACAAGAAGGAAGGGCTCATAGAAAATGGAAAGAAGGATGAATGAGATGATGCATGAGTGGGTGAAAATGTGGATGGATGAGTGGGTGAAAAGATAGGGGGATGAAAGGATGGTTTGAATTAGTGGGTAAAAGGAAAAATGAGTGAATAAAAGGATGGGTGGGTGAAAGTATTTATGGGTGAATTTAAGGATGAGTGAGTGAAAGGATGGATGAGTGGGTGAAAGTATGGGTCGGTAAAAGGTGGATGGGTGGGTCGAAAGAATGGGTTGACAAAATGATGGATGGATGGGTTGGTGAAGGGATGAGTGGGTGAAAGGATGAGGAATGAGCTGGTGAAAGATAGGTGGATGAGTGGGTGAGAGGATGGGTTGGTAAAAGGAAGACTGTGTAGATGGGTGGATGAAAGGATGGCTGAGTGAATAGAAATCTGAGAGGATGGATGCGTATGGGTGAAAGATAGAAGAGGAAATGGAAAATTGAGAGGATGGGTGGATGGTTGGGTGAAATGCTGGCAGAGTAAATGGAGTTCTAAGAGGATGGATGGAAGGATGTGTGAAAGGATAGTAGAGCAAATGAAAAACTCAGGATGGATGAATGGCAATGTAAATGGAAATCTGAGCGAGTGGATGGATAGATGGGTATGGGTGAAAGGTTGGCGTACCAAATGGAAATCTAAACGTTTAGATTGATGGGTGGGTGAAAGGCATGTAGATTGAATGGAAAACCCAGAAGACGGTTGGATGGATGAGTGTAATAGAGTACAGTGCATTGTTGTAGAGTGGAGTTGCATATAGTGGAGGGAAGTGGCGTAAAGTGCAGTGGTGTACAGAGATATAGTGTATAGTGTAGAAATACACACTGAAGTGACGTGCAGTGGCGTGGCATAGAGTGTAACAGCATAGACTGTAGTGTTGTAGAGTGGAGTTGCATACCGTGGAACAGCGTGCAGAGAAGTTGGGTAGAGTGGAGGGGCGTACAGTGTAGTGGCATATACTAGATTGTCATAAAATGAAGAGGCGTCAAGTGTAGTGGTGTAGAGTTGAGGGGCGTACTGTGGATTAATGTAGACATGAGTGGCGTATAGTGGCATGGCATAGAGTGTAGTGGCATACATTGGAGTGTGGTAATTGAAACAGACACAGCATGAAAGTGTGTTATTGAATGTAAATTTAATGTACAGGAAAATAGATTATTTGGTGTAAATGGTAATTTTTGGTAGTATGTGTAAATAGTGTAAGTAGTGTTAAAGTAATAATTTCTAAAATACTTAGTTATATATTTTGCCACAGTATAGCACTGTAAATTCACAGTATACCATAGTACATGTGCATGTTAAGGCAATATGTGATCGGCTAATGGCTGAGTTTTCCAACCTTAAAAGGCATCCATGTCCTTTTCAGCACATTTTTGCTGCACTCTGCGTTATGCTGTGTTCTGGATTAGGGTCTTAGATTTAGGTAATTAGTAGGTTTAATTGATGTTCCCTACCTTTAAAGACTTTATTAAGGTGTGAATAGGTAGAGAAATGTATTTATAATTATCTATATATTTTACCATCACTATGGGGAGAACTGCACAAGAAAAAAAATGTAAGTATCGCAGTAAGTAGCTATACTGCAGGGCTCTGTAGACTGTTTTGTGAAGATTTAAATATGTTAGAAGTAGAAAATACACTGCAGTACCCTATAGTTCTAAAATATAGGGTACTAAAGTCAATTTAATTTTTTTTACATACTTAACTATTTTTTATTTATTTTTGGTATTGTAATACTTCTGAGGTAGTACTCTGGTACTCTGTAGAATTTTTATAAAAATATATA
Organism: Lissotriton vulgaris; assembly: GCF_964263255.1. Lineage (NCBI taxonomy): Eukaryota > Metazoa > Chordata > Amphibia > Caudata > Salamandridae > Lissotriton > Lissotriton vulgaris. The sequence goes on from NC_141691.1 coordinate 1,738,942,985, forward strand.
GAAACGCATACATATTTTTTCCTACCTATTACCCCTTTACAAAGAGGTAATATGTAGAGGAAATATCAAACCCAATACCTGCATCTAAGGGCGAAACACAGAACACAGGCAAAGTGCACCTAAAGACAGCATGGCTGCCTTCAATTTTTGTAAAGGCAGTATTTAGCCAATCACATAATGACTAGGCATCCCTATGTACAGCGATACTTCTGTGAAATAGCACAAAATTTCACAAAAATACTGCACCAGCAGATAACACTAGTTAAAATGCCTCATAACTTAAAAAATACTTACTCTACTTACTTGTGCACATCATAATGTATCATCCTGCCAAATTTCATAAATATAAGTGTATATAAAAGTTAGCTTACCTGTCAAGTAGTAAACCTGCAAATTTAAAGTTTTAAAGACTTACCCGCAATATAATGACTCCAGATGTTTAACTCGAGCAGTAACGGAAATATACCCCAGTAATATATACCAATTGGATGACACACGGTTCCCATCTTCCTATTAAAGTCGAATTGTCTGAGTTGCCTATTTTTAGGTTCCTCTGGCTTGGACCAGAGTCTGATTTTCCACTCTTCCTCGTTGCCCCTCTCTAGACAGGATACACATGCTTGAAGAGGAGGGCAAGCGTTGCATAAATTAATTGCTTGTGGCACTTTCTTTTATGGGAAACTAATGTTTCAAATTGGAAATATCTGCCGTGCAATTTAAACGTAATGGAGCCATTTCAACCTAACAAATGCTGATGTTGCACATCGCTGTGTTTTTGTGGCTCCTGGCCTGGAATGCCGCTCAGGAATTGGGGGTTGTGGTTGTGTCAGTCAAGTGCAGAGAGAGACTAAACCCTCATTCTTCGAATGTGCGCGCTTCACCCGAGGCCCGTCACCTTGGCGTCCTCGACTGCCATTTCTGATGAGTCCTCAAACTCTCGAACGTCTGGGTGGCTAATGTGACCTCACAGGGATTCACGAGACTGCCTTTGGTGGTCTCCACACTCACTTAAAAGAAACTCCGGTTTCAAATGCTGGTCTGTTTTTTAATGTTATGTTTTCGTTTTTTATGTACACCACTGAGCTGAGTAAAAAAACAGATGAATCCTAACGCTGCTGATCTTTCAGATGTGCACCCGACTCACCAATTGCAGCCATGCTGCAAGAAGCCGGAACCCACCTTCTCCTCACCTCTTGCGGCTTCTTAAATCAGTAATTTATAGCTTTAGGTCCCTTCTTCCTCACTCTGGCTCTCTTTTCTTATTTCCCCTAGGATGAGGACACTTTTCCCCGGAAAGGGCCAGAGTCGATGTGTTTATCAAGCACTGAATATTTACTGCTCCATTCCAAACTTTCTAACTCTGGCAGTCTGGGTCTCCTTTATGCACTGACTTGATTTTTGTTGTGCCAGATTTACATAGCGCGAACTCGACACGAAGATATTAGTGCGCTTTTACATGAGCACCAGTTATGTTACATAAGGACACATTCATTTTTAGGTCTCGGCTACGCAGCGCACAAGCACTGATTATAAGGGACCACTTGGCATCGCGCAGGACTTTTGTCAAACTCGTGCATGTTTTGCACTGTTCTCTATTGCCACTCATGCACGTTTGGCGTTTCCCTTGCGGGAGCGAGCAACGGCGCCATCTATTAACAATTATCGCACCACCTCTGCTCGCTCCCGTAAGGTAAACGCCAAACGTGCAAGAGTGGCAATAGACAACCGTTGGCGATAGTTTGAGCAAGGTGGGTAGAGGAAGCATGTTTCAGGTTATTGTTCATAAAATGAGCACTTGCTCTAAGAGACTCTCCAGCCTTACGCCTTAAGATTAGAATGCCTTTGCAGGTCAGGCATTTACTTATTTGTTCAATGTAATTGGTGAGTATGACAGCAATGGTACCCAGTATGCACCTCCTCGACCACTCCAAAAATACTCCTTCTTATGGGAATGTCAGTAAGCGGGTCTGGAGGTCATGTTTGTACTCTCTTTGATATTGTCCGTATAAAGTAACTGGAGAAGAGAATATGGGCTCACCCTCTCAGATCTGCAGAGGCAAAGGCGACCTGAGCCATCGTCATAATCCCATCATATGAAACTTGGTATGCCACGTCTTCCCTTATAATTTATCATAAGTATATGAATATATATTTATATCTCAAACCACAACATAAAATAAATATTGACGATCAAAGTTAACCCTGGTTAACTGGACTCTAAACATAATAGTCATACATAGTCCCTCATTGCGAGAAGGCTGGAAAATAAGCAGGGGGCACTGGTAAATCATAATGTTAGGTTTATGTATTACCCAGTGGTGGTCACCGCTGTGTAGTTATAGTTAGGTCAGAGTTTTTTCCAGGAAGAGCATTTTTTCTTTCTTTAATAAATTCTGTGTCATTTGACAAATCTGCATAAATCTTTTTAATGAAAAATTTCGTCCACCTCGGCTCCCTCATGGGACATTTTGTGATGATCCATCAAACCGGGGCCAAAAGTGCAAATTCCCATGTTACTTTCCACAGTAAAATTTGCTCTCCAATACAGAAAACAGTAAGTGCAAGTGCACCTAATTTGGCTAATTGTTAGAACTTTACACGGAAAGGGGACATATAGTGATTTGGTGTAAATCTACTCAGCCGTTTTTGAGAAAATAGGGGCAGATTTACAAGCCCAATGCACCTCTTTTGCGTCATTTTTCCCATGTTAGAAATTACGCAAAAGTGGCGCAAGGGCCTTGTAAATAAGCCCCATAGAGTTTAACCCTCAGAAAAAGTTAGGTATATCTGGACAGTTATCCCCTTTTTAAAACCCTTTCTGATGTTTGTTTCAAGTTAACGAGGTAGCCAATTTCTGTTGCGAGTGAAGAATCAGTCCAGGAATCTCTAACATTAAGTTTTATTTGAGCTTTATTGTAATGGCGTGCAGGAACCATAACTGAGCATGCTAAGGAGAGAGAAGGCGGGACAATAACAGAAAAGCTGAAATGGGAGAAACAAATGCAAACAAGTTTAGAATTCTAAGATTCGTATGCTAGCAGGACCCATGCGTCTTGCGTGCCCTTCTGAAGTTCAAAAAATTAAAGTCTAAGGGTGGGTTGCTTCAGGGAGAATTATAGGGTGAGGAGTCTCCCCAGACAGAAATAGGCCATCTTGTTTCCTTATTTCTGTGTTCTCTTGTGGCATAAAGGACAAGTCAGCAATGATGAGTGAACTGAGTATGGATATGATGTGGGATGAGGCATGCCGATGGATTGCGGAAACATGCACAATTGGGTATGGAAACAGAGAGCCTCAGCCTTCGGAAGCATTCAAACAGGGACAAATGGAGTTAATCCAATGTGGATTATGCAGGAGCCAATCTGCAAACTTTTGGCAACCACCAGTACCCTCTTGAAATATTGTTTTTGCTTTAAAAAATATGAATTTTAATTAATGGCTTTCTTAGCAAGTGCCCTAATTGTATGCATTCAGTATTTGTATAAACATTATCTGCATCGCTAATCTTTTTTTTTAAATGAATATTTTTATTGATTGTAAACTTGTCGCATTTAGAATTGCTTTCATATATAATCGATAAGACAATTGTATATCACCATTTAACGTGCACAGAGTTCTAGTCCTTCATTACATGCCTGCGGTCCACCCCTTTCGACATTTCCATTTCTACCATTGGTGAGATACATAATTCTCCTCTATATGCATTCCACCCCCCATTTTTTGTCCCACTTTTTAGGACAGCCCCTGGATTTATAGACATTTTTTTCAGCGATCATACATTTGTCCATTTCTACCCCCCAGCCAATTGTCAATGGTCGATCTGTTGCCCCCCATTTCATAGCGATTGCCCTTTTCACCAATGTGTAGCCTAGGGTGACCAATTGTTGCTCTACCTCTCTTAGGTCAGTGGCCTCCCAAATATTTAGAATCCCCAATAGTGGTTTTAAAACGATTTGCTTCCCTAAGGCATCTTGCATCTTCTCTGTGGCCCTCTCCCACAGGCGTCGTATCAGGGGGCACTCCCACAGAGTATGATAAAACCTTGCTTCTTGGTTACATCCTCGCAGACATATGCGTCCTGCCTTGTTCCAATTTTAGGTAGGATTACCCCGGTTAACTATGTTCTGTTTAAAAATTTTAATTGAATCAGTCGGAACGGATGATTTTTGGCTGCCTCTCTCGGGGAAATCAATGCTCCCTGTCAATCTTCAAAAAACAATTTGATGGACAGAATGTAGATCAATGTCTTACATTCACCCCAGTACAAGGATCTGGGCCTAAATCCATCGTTTTTTGCACTCAACACCACCCTGGGTTAGATAATGGCTTTATGCAAATCAGCTCTGACCCTGTGCCCCATGGGAACAGTCCAGTCCGAACTACACAGCCATATCTTTCCCAGACCGGAATCAAGCATCCGAGGACCGGACCGGTTTCGAGGTAACACCTCTCATCAGCCTGGCTAGCTTGACTCCAGTGGTGTGGACGCTCTGGGACCCACGTCTGAGCTACCCCAGTACACTCAGGGAGGAAATTACAAAAAACAATTTGATGGACAGAATGTAGATCAATGTCTTACATTCACCCCAGTACAAGGATCTGGGCCTAAATCCATCGTTTTTTGCACTCCACGCCACCCTGGGTTAGATAATGGCTTTATGCAAATCAGCTCTGACCCTGTGCCCCATGGGAACAGTCCAGTCCGAACTACACAGCCATATCTTTCCCAGACCGGAATCAAGCATCCGAGGACCGGACCGGTTTCGAGGTAACACCTCTCATCAGCCCGGCTAGCTTGACTCCAGTGGTGTGGAGGCTCTGGGACCCACGTCTGAGCTACCCCAGTACACTTAGGGAGAAAATTACAAAAAACAATTTGATGGACAGAATGTAGATCAATGTCTTACATTCACCCCAGTACAAGGATCTGGGCCTAAATCCATCGTTTTTTGCACTCCACACCACCCTGGGTTAGATAATGGCTTTATGCAAATCAGCTCTGACCCTGTGCCCCATGGGAACAGTCCAGTCCGAACTACACAGCCATATCTTTCCCAGACCGGAATCAAGCATCCGAGGACCGGACCGGTTTCGAGGTAACACCTCTCATCAGCCCGGCTAGCTTGACTCCAGTGGTGTGGAGGCTCTGGGACCCACGTCTGAGCTACCCCAGTACACTCAGGGAGATAATTACAAAAAACAATTTGATGGACAGAATGTAGATCAATGTCTTACATTCACCCCAGTACAAGGATCTGGGCCTAAATCCATCGTTTTTTGCACTCCACACCACCCTGGGTTAGATAATGGCTTTATGCAAATCAGCTCTGACCCTGTGCCCCATGGGAACAGTCCAGTCCGAACTACACAGCCATATATTTCCCAGACCGGAATCAAGCATCCGAGTACCGGACCGGTTTCGAGGTAACACCTCTCATCAGCCCGGCTAGCTTGACTCCAGTGGTGTGGAGGCTCTGGGACCCACGTCTGAGCTACCCCAGTACACTCAGGGAGAAAATTACAAAAAACAATTTGATGGACAGAGTGTAGATCAATGTCTTACATTCACCCCAGTACAAGGATCTGGGCCTAAATCCATCGTTTTTTGCACTCCACACCACCCTGGGTTAGATAATGGCTTTATGCAAATCAGCTCTGACCCTGTGCCCCATGGGAACAGTCCAGTCCGAACTACACAGCCATATCTTTCCCAGACCGGAATCAAGCATCCGAGGACCGGACCGGTTTCGAGGTAACACCTCTCATCAGCCCGGCTAGCTTGACTCCAGTGGTGTGGAGGCTCTGGGACCCACGTCTGAGCTACCCCAGTACACTCAGGGAGAAAATTACAAAACATGGCTTTTGTAGTTCGGACTGGACTGTTCCCATGGGGCACAGGGTCAGAGCTGATTTGCATATCGCCATTGTCTAACCCAGGGTGGTGTGGAGTGCAAAAAAACGATGGATTTGGGCCCAGATCTTTGGACTGGGGTGAATGTGTGACATTGATCCACATTCTGTCCATCATCTGTTTTGTTTGCAATTGCCGCCATAAGTGCGCTGGGGATGCTCAGACGTGGGTCCCAGGCACTCCACACCACTGGAGTCAAGCTAGCCGGGCTGATGAGAGGTGTTACCTCGAAACCGGGCCGGTCCTCGGATGCTTGATTCCGTTCTGGGAAGGACATGGCTTTTGTAGTTCGGACTGGACTGTTCCCATGGGGCACAGGGTCAGAGCTGATTTGCATATTGCCATTGTCTAACCCAAGGTGGTGTGGAGTGCAAAAAACGATGGATTTGGGCCCAGATCTTTGGACTGGGGTGAATGTGTGACATTGATCCACATTCTGTCCATCACCTGTTTTGTTTGCAATTGCCTGTCAATCTTCATCGTCGATCTGTCCCACATCTGGGGCTGCTAAATCATGGTTATCACATACTTCTATCACATACTTCTCTTCTGTCTCCAACAGTCCCGCACACTATAACTCTGGTTATTGCTGGCAGTTCTTTGCTTTTCACAGATACACTATGATCAATAGGGTGGGCTTGCAAAGTGACCAATCTCCATGTGACTTTAGTAAACTGAGAGTGGAGACAGTTGGTCATGTTGCGGGTATCACAGTGTAGTTGTGTGTAAGTGTGTGGCCCTTATTTGTCTGGCAGCCACTCCAGGATTAAGGTGATATCCAGTGCTGCCTTCCTCAAAAAAGGCTAGATCTACTGAATCATATAATGTGATGAGCTTCAATTCAGAGAGCTACTTCCAGTGTACTTGTGAGCTACTAGTAGGTGCCAAGATACCTGTTTGGGACCAATAGTCTGAGCCATGCATGAACCCATATATCCACATACATGAATCCACTAATGCATTTAACTCACTTCTCTCCTTCCACCTGCTCACACTCGCCCACCCACATCCATGCATGCATTTATTGATACACTCACATGCATGCATTAATCTAACCACTCACACATTCCTCCATTCCTACCCCTACAGCCATACATTCATTGATTCACCCATCAACACATTTGTGTGCATGCCTGTATGTCTGTATTGTCTTTGCATGTGTGTTCTGTGTGTGCATGGGTGCCTGTATCTGTCATCATGTGCGTGCACTATGCAAAACCCAACCTGTTGGCCGAGTGAGTGCTTGTTTGCAATGTACCCACAATTAAAAGAATACAATTCATGAAATCGTTAACTACTGAAACTTTTATACCATTGTTTATGAAGATGTTGGCTTGCACGCCACCGCCACCATAATACCTAACCGCACTTTTTTTCTGACTTCTGCTCAGGTGTTGCTGCCAGCCTATGATGACTCCATGACTGGGACCGCCAAGGACCCCCCACCACCCTACATCTCTACTTAAGGGATTGATAACACAAAGGAATATATCTGAAGTTCACTCACTGGAGCAATAATGTGAATCACTCCATAGAATGCCCTCTTGAAGAAAATCGTTTTCTCTCCTAAAAAAATGTGTTTAAAATTTTCCATTTTCCAGGTCATATGTTTCCTTATTGATAGCAAAAAAGTGCCCCTCTCCATGACCACCCAGGAGCGCAGCGCGTGGCCCGGCACAGGTGCTGGGCGCACTGATTGTGCGATGCCCTGTATAGCAATAAATGACGACTTCTGCGCAGTGAAACTGGTGGATTAAAGGGAATGGAATACATTTGTTTTCAGGGGTGCTCTTTGCTAGATCCCATTAAGCTAGCCGCTTTTGTTTAAAAAAAGAATGTTTTTAATTTAAATATTTATTTTAACTACATTGATTGATTCTTTTAGAGGATTATGCAATATCTTATATTTAGTAGTTTCAATGTTTTTGTTTGTACAGCTTGGAGCAGTTTCACGTCACAAGTCCGAATGCAAGTTTTTTCTAAATTATAAATAGAAATTGACAACACAGTTGTTTTTAGGTGTATCATGCAACATCAAAACCATTCCACCAAAATAAAATGGTGTTTGAATATAAAACTTTCATTGTATCTTTCTGCATGCATCACACGGATTAATGTTCTGATGTTTATAGAAGTGGCCTAGAACGTTTTAAATTAGCTTCCACAGTGTTCTACAAGCACACTGCAGTATTTTTAGTTTAGAAATGCTTTACTAAAGAGAATCGAAAAAGCATTACATATGATAATAATATACAATAAAAGTAATCCAAGCATACATAAATATATAATGAAATATGACAACAACTTCACAGTTCTATAAACAGAAAAAGAAAAGAGAAAAAACAACCAAAGTTAAATAAACATAATCTAGTGAGCCATGAACCTAAGTGCTTGAATTAAAAGATATTAATTTATTAATAGACCAAATGCATTTTAACAATTTTAAGAATAGAAAGAAAAGATGAGAAAAAGAAAGAGAGAAGGAAGAGGAAAAGAAGAAAGAGAAAAAAGATATAGTACTAAATATGATGCTAGAACATACTTTGACCGCAATGTAAAAATAACAATAACAGCCCAATGAACATTACTGTGTTAATGGGGGATCAAAATTAGTAGCATTAGATGAGGATAGAGCAGCTTGTCTGGATAAAAAGGAGGTGAGTGGCAACCATAATAAATCTTTCTTAACTATTAAAGGTATAGAGGTATTATTAGCTCGATCCAGTCTGTGATGATGCCAGAGCAAGTTCCATCAACCAATATAAGTAATTTTAGTGGCATCTTTCCAATTTGTTGTAATTATTTGTAAAGAAATTGCAATGATCAAATCAATAAACATCCCAGCCATACCTTGGGATCGCCATAAAGGAGAAAAACATACGTAGATGGTCACTTTTATCATAAGAACAATACCAACACTTGGAATTGCTAAAGAGCTTGAATTTATGGAGACACATAGGAGTTCAGTACATTCTAAATATAGAAATAATATAATGTTTGAATTTGTGATTGCTGAACGAGAAGTGACGTGGATCTTAGCCCACACAGGTATCCAGGTTTAGAAAGACAAATCTTGGTGAAGATCCGCTTCCCACTGCAGCTCTATAGTAGATCTTGCTCTTAGAACAGAAGTGACATTAAAAAATGTATGTATTTACGAAGCTTTCATTTGTGAGGAAAAATCTAATGTGGAAGAGAAAAGGTGTGTATGGGATACAGGAATAGATGAATTAGAGAGAAAATGAAGAAGAGGAGTCTTGAGGTGCTGATAATGGGTGGCATAATAAGAAGAAAGTCTGTATTTTTGCTGAATTTCAGAAAAATCTAACAGGGCTCCATTAGAGAGTATATGATCCATTGTTGTAATTCCTTTATTAATCCATTCTTTCCATGTGAGAACTCTGTTTTTCAGTGTAATGTGCTTATTGTACCAAATAGGAGTTTGTGCAATAGTTTGAAAATGAGAATTAGAATTAGTAGGTAAAGGTCTAGCAACAAATATAGAATGAGTAAGTATTGGTGAGAAAAAAGCCTTTGGAAGTTGAGAAATGTGAACTACTTCCCAGAAGGAAAATTGTGTGAACTGACCTGCTCAAGTTGATCCCAAACTATCAGGAGAATTAGCTGAAAAGGAGGTCAAATATGTTTGAGTGTGAAAGCAGAGTGGTATAGCCTAATATTAGGAAAGTAAATCCCTCCAGTATGCTTGGATTGCTGTAGTCGTGCTAGTGAAATTTGTTGCTTGTGCTTGTTCCATAGGAACAGGATCAAAGAACAAGTAATAGTTTTAAAATATGTAAGCCAAAGTATAATTGGGAGCAAGGACAAATAAAAATGTATTATAGGTAACATCATCATCTTAATCATGGCTAATCCACCCCACCAGGACAAGCATAAAAGGGATCAACCCTAGGCCAAAATGTGATTTTTGAGTTTACTTTATTAAGATTAATTTTAATGGTTTCTTTGATATTATTTGAATAGAGAATACCTGGACATTTAATGCACGTAGAATTCCACGCGAAGCCAGTATCTTTGAACATATCAAGAAGACAATATTTATTCATGGGCAAACTCTCGGAATTGTCAATATTTAGTTTATATCTAGAAACTGCAGAGTATTAATTTAATAATGAAAAAAACTTGGTTAGTGTAGTGTTGGGGTTAGATACAACAAGATTTAATCCACGGAAGCTGTGAATTTAATATCCATATTCTTGAATTGGCAGCCCGAAAAATTTGGAGATCGAGGGATTTTTTCCTAAAAAGTTTCTAAGGATAAAATAAATTAAAGTGGGGATAATTGGCAACCCTGACTAGTCCCTCTGTGAAGATAAAAATAACTGGATTGATGGCTGTTGACCCAGATAGAGGTAGAAGGCTCAGAATATAACAAATAATTATATCCGAGGATATGTGGACTGAAACCATGTAATTTAAATGCTCCGAACATGAATTCCTAGTTAACCAGATTGAAAGCTTTTTCGGCATCAAGAGTTATGGCCACTAAGGGGTAGTAAAACTTGGAAGCCAAATGAATGATATTGAGGAAAGTTCTGGTGTTATCCAAGATATATTGTCCCTTCACAAAACCCGACTGATGTAAATCAACTAAATAGGGGATAACATGGTTAATATGTAATGCCAATATTTTAGCTAGAATCTTACATTCAATATTAATTAGTGAGATAAGTCTATAGTTACTTCATTGAGATAGGTCCATCCCTACCTTTTTTGGGAGCAAACGAAGCTTGGCCTAAGAAAATGAACCTAGTGTCTGCCCTATGGTTAAAAAGTGAGTAATAGAAGTAATAACTTTGGAATTAAAAGATTCTTGAAATAGAAATAGAAGTGCACAGAAAAGCCGTCTGGCTCAGGAGTTTTATCATTTGGAAGGTGATTAATGGCATTTAGAATCTCTTGCTCAGAGATTGAAGTATCAAGAGAGGACATATCCACTACACAATCTGGTGACTTAGGAATTGATGGAAAAAAAGCATCCAATTGTTCAGTACTAGGAGAGGACTCTGGGGTATATTATTTGTTTTTTATTCTGTGAAACACTTACTATTAGATTTCTTTTAGATATTTTAAGGTAATTAGCCAGAGATTTACCTGCCTTATTACGACCACCAAAAATCTTAGCTCTAAACTTAAGTAGGCTACCACAAGCATTGTCCAAGGATTGTTTGTTATATTGCATTTTAGCTTTAATAAGTTTAGACAAAATTATCAGTATGATTAGGAGAAAAGTATTCATGTTATAAAGATTTAATTTGTTTTAAAAGTCTTTGAGTGTTTTTCTTTTCTTTTTTGTGATAGAATCTATTATGAATCAACTTGCAGTATTTTTAAAGACATCCCAAACAAAATTCATCTTTGAATGTCAAGCAATAGAGCATTATTAAATCTCCACTTGCGAAAAAGGGTCTTAGTGGTAGGAGCATCCAAATCTACTATGACAGGAGCATTATCAGAAAAAAGCATTGAACCTATCTCAGCATGTGTCATAAATTGGAGAACAGTCTGAGTAAAAAATGTATAGTCTATTCTTGAATGTGAATTTTAAACAGGGGAAAAAAGGTGAATTCGAATACATCAGGATAAGAATTTCTGCAAACATCGACTAACCCTCTGAAGGAAATGGCTTTCTGAAAGGCTTTGTGTATTTTATTAGGAATAAACTTTGTTTGAGAGCATCAATCGAGAAAAGGATCCATTAATTGTTTGCAATCAACCCCCACTATAACATAATTTGTAAAGCGCACATTCACCCTTCGGTATATTGGTGCTGAGTAACAGATGTTTATTGTTACCCAACTCAATGGTACTCATTTTATCGACCTCAGATGGATGAAAGGCTGAGCGGACCTGCCAGGATTTGAACATGTGACCATGAGATCAAACACTGGTCCCTGCAGTGGACGCATTAGTCCATTGAGCCACCAGACCCGGATTTTAAGATTTTCAGATGCATGGAAAGACAAAATAGTAGAATTTGCTTTCCAAACTAGCAGGTCTACTACATTGCTACGATACACATTGCATAGAGAAAACTCGGTATTGTTTATCTTAATAGTTAGAAAAAGCCATTTACCAACATCATCTTTAACCTCATTTAACAATTGAATACATAAAGACTTTTATGGAATAATATTATTACACAATTTTTGTTAATTACAGCAGGAGAGCTATAGACACTCGCAACCCATCGTCTACGAAGGAAGCTATATCCTGTTCTTTAGGATGTGTTTCTTGTAATAAAGCAATGTGACAATTGAATTTTGATAAATGAGACAATACCCTTTGCTTCTTAACTGGATTGTGAAGTCCCTTAACATTATTTGAAACAATACTTAAACTACTCATTGAAGGAATATATATAACAAGCACTGGCATTGCCAATAGGTCTCGCATTAGGAAAGTGTGAGCTATTGGTATTGTAAATGACAATTATTTTTTTAATATGTGTTGGCATTGAAAATATATAAATTAATAGCATTGTTATTTACAAAGCCAATAGCTTACACTTTCCTAATGCGAGTCCTATTGGCTAAGGGAATGCTTGTTGTTAGCCAGCAAGGACAGTGCTGTTGTGGTGCTGAGTGGAGTATAAAATATAGGAAAGCATCACTAACCCTCCCCTTGTCACAGTCTATAACACCTAAAAGGTGAGAAACCTTAGTGATATTCCTAACATGATAGCACAACCATCAACTCCCACCCCCCGAGCCTCACCAATTGGGTTTGTTTGAGGTGTCCACTAAATGTTTTACACATCCTGTTGTGTGAGGCTACCCTCTCCTCGTTTTGTAATAACACCAATGCAATAGGTCTCGCATTAGGAAAGTGTGAGCTATTGGTAATGTAAATGACACATTTTTTAAATATGTGTTGGCTTTGAAAATATATAAATTAATAGCATTGTTATTCACAAAGCCAATAGCTTACACTTTCCTAATGCCAGTCCTATTGGCTATGGCAATGCTTGTTGGTAGCAAGCAAGGACAGTGCTGTTGTGGTGCTGAGTGATGATGTGGTTGGGCTGAGTGATGTGGTGGTGCCCCTGAGTGATGTGGTGGTGCCCCTGAGTGATGTGGTGGTGCCCCTGAGTGATGTGGTACTGTCCCCGAGTGATGTGCTGGTGTCCCCGAGTAATGTGCTGGTGTCCCCGAGTAATGTGGTGGTGTCCGTGAGTTATGTGGTGGTGTCCCAAAGTAATGTGGTGGTGTCCCCGAGTGATGTGGTGGTGCCCCTGAGTGATGGAGAGTGGAGTTGGAGGGTGGAGTTGGAGTTGGAGGGTGGAGTTGGAGTTGGAGGGTGGAGTTGGAGTTGGAGGGTGGAGTTGGAGGGTGGAGTTGGAGGGTGGAGTTGGTGGGTGGAGTTGGAGGGTGGAGTTGGAGGGTGGAGTTGGTGGGTGGAGTTGGTGGGTGGAGTTGGAGGGTGGAGTTGGAGGGTGGAGTTGGAGTTGGAGGGTGGAGTTGGAGGGTGGAGTTGGAGGGTGGAGTTGGAGGGTGGAGTTGGAGGGTGGAGTTGGAGTTGGAGGGTGGAGTTGGAGGGTGGCGTTGGAGGGTGGAGTTGGAGTTGGAGGGTGGAGTTGGAGGGTGGAGTTGGAGGGTGGAGTTGGATGGTGGAGTTGGATGGTCGAGTTCGAGTGAGTGGGGGGTGGGTTGTAGCCTAATGCAGCCCCTGGTGATCCGGAGAGATGATAGGGAAGAGAGGGCGAGCAGGGTCTGAGTCCTTGTTGCGGACGACCAGCTTTGGGGTCAGAGCTCAGATGAGAAGGGCAGCCAGGCATGAGAGTTGTAAAAAAAAAAAAATGTGGGGGACCGTGTCTAATAAAAGAGAGGGCGGGCAGGGCCTGAGTCCTTGTTGCGGACGACCAGCTTTGGGATCAGAGCTGAGATGAGAAGGGCAGCCAGGCATGAGAGTTGGAGGGTGGAGTTGGAGGGTGGAGTTGGAGGGTGGAGTTGGAGGGTGGAGTTGGATGGTGGAGTTGGATGGTCGAGTTCGAGTGAGTGGGGGGTGGGTTGTAGCCTAATGCAGCCCCTGGTGATCCGGAGAGATGATAGGGAAGAGAGGGCGAGCAGGGTCTGAGTCCTTGTTGCGGACGACCAGCTTTGGGGTCAGAGCTCAGATGAGAAGGGCAGCCAGGCATGAGAGTTGTAAAAAAAAAAATGTGGGGGACCGTGTCTAATAAAAGAGAGGGCGGGCAGGGCCTGAGTCCTTGTTGCGGACGACCAGCTTTGGGATCAGAGCTGAGATGAGAAGGGCAGCCAGGCATGAGAGTTGTGAAAAAAAACTAGTAATAGCTTGTGGCACTGCACCCTTTACTAGCTTAGTGCATTTGCGCCCGCCATTAATGTTAGTAAAAGCGCACAATGTAACTTTTACAAAATGTCCCTGTTCGAGCCATGCAAAATAAGAGAAAGGGAAAAACATTTTCTAAATAAAGCACAGTGATACAGAAGAGCACAGTGATGTAGAAGACCGCAGTACGAGTGGGAAAGAAAGGAAATTATGTAGGATAGACGTTGCCTGTTTTGGCTCCAAATGCTTTGAGTTTGTGGCAATAAGCTAGAGTTACAATGTTAGCAAGAGGAGAGTGATGATGCTAGTGCATGAGGCTATTGGGGCTTAACAGCTAGCTCTAGTATGCAATTGGGCCACAGTACTCATAGCATGACCTGTGACACGTAGATGCCAACAGGCACGAACCTCTCAGCAATGGCGCTTATGGAGAAAGTGAAGAGAGAGTTGGCTCGGCATAGGGTAGTATTCATGATGTCAGTAGTAAGAGAGGCTCAATTCGCGATCCAGAAGCTTAAAACACGATGCAAGCCCTCAGCGCCTCTGATCCACCACGCGCATGTGCAACAGAAACAGCAACTTGTCACTCTAACAAGCACTAGACCATGCAAGTAGTGTGATTAATGAATCTGATTTGATTCACTACCGGGGCAAGGAGTTACATGATACCTTTCAAAGCCTATTGTCTGCCTTGCTTTTCCAAGTAGAACTAAATGTGCACATGCGCGGAGCCACCATGACAATTCTATTCCAGTTCCACTGTGTCAAAAGTATTGTCACTGTACGCTGAAGGAGGGGATGCAATGAAGGAAATAACAAACATTCAGTGCACAGAAGATGCACAGCCGTCATTGTGTAGTATTATTTGCGGCGTGCCACGATGGGAAATATAATTTAGAATGTTGCCGTACAAGGACTGATTGTATTTTGACAGCCACACTCAACAAAATAAAGGATGCGGCCACCATTGTTAAAGTTCTAGCGCGATGTGTCTCTTTGTAAACAAAATAATTTTGCCTTTCATGTTGTTCATGTCCTTGTCTTATGGGCGAGCCAAGCATAGGAAAAGAAAGCCGCGGTCTCCATTGTTGTACCCGAAGCATGCCACACTGGTGAAAAACAAATTCAGGACAGAAAACTATATAATACATCCGGAGTAGCGGAAGCATACATACAGAGCTAGCTCTTCTGCTGCGCCTTGCTTTTATTGACTCTGTGTTCGTGTTGCACCACGATTAAGGCGCTTTACAGCTAACTAACTCATCTGAGTTACAATGCAATACCAAGTTACTAATTGGGTCAAGCATTGGCTATTAACAGAAGGAATAGTTACCGTTACCGAACTCATGTATAACAAGCGCTGCAAAATATGAAACTGTTTTCAGCTGTTTGAATGATGGACGAAAATGTAAGAATGTAGGTCAATAAAAGGAGAAGATGTCGGTTTACTCGGAGCTAAAAAAACAAGACGGAGGGAAGGCAGAGAACGGGAGGGGGGAGGAGAAATGCGACACCGCGGGCAGGGGAGGGGGCCGAGCGGGGAGAGCTGGCGATGAGGGTGTGAAGCAGCAGGGGCCTTTGAAGTGAAGCTAAGCTTCACTTCAAAGGTGTGGGAGGAGTGCTGCTACGGCCTGGGGGAAGCTGGCTGGGGAGGGGGAGGAGAAATACAAGGAAGGCTGTGTGCGGGGAGAGAGAGGGGAGGTGCTGGAGCTGGGGAACAGATGGGCGTGAGAGTTTATTGGCCCAAAAGCGCGTGCCTGTGGCCACGTGAACTCGAAGAAAACCGCACGAAAAAACCGTGGTTTCACGAGTATTTTCAGCACTTGAATTCTCGCTCCGCTCAATGCGCATGCGCATTGATAGGTCGCGAGACCTAAAAAACCATCAAACCACAATCATTTGGAAACCTACAATATAGACAATACTTAACATTCCATAAAGAATAAGATAGAACATGGTGAAAGCAGGAATGAACAAAGCAGCATAAAGAAGAAGAAGCTGTATGAAAAAATATATAAAACGATTTGAAGAAAGAAGTAGAAAGAAGAATAAAGAAAGAGGTATGATGAAAAAGGGGAATATAAAGACTCCCCAGTTGTAAATACAGTAGAAGGATGCCAAAAAATGCAAGACTTTAGCAATAAGAATGAAAAGGATAATGTTGATGAAAGAGGGAGCGAGGAAAACAGAGGCTGTTCTGCATGAGAACCACAGAGGGATAGGAAATATAAGAAGAAATAATGTAGAAACAAAAAACACAGAAAAAATTTAAAGAAAAAATATTAAGACCATTCCAACATGGTACTGAAAGAAACTTACTAAACACTACAGGGGACAATGTGGATGAAAATGGACTGACACTGCGACTTTGAAGGGGGCGATAAGTGCAGCAAAAGCTATTGCAATCAATCAATCATTTGTAAAGCGCACTACATACCCATGAGGGTCTCAAGGCGCTGGGGAGGGGGGCTGCTACTGATCAAACAGCCAGGTCTTGAGTATCCTCCTGAAGGTCAGGTGGTCTTGGGTCTGTCGTAGGCTCAGTGGAATGGTGTTCCATGTCTTGGAGGCGAGGTGGGAGAAGGATCTTCCACCAGTGGTTGTTCTTCAAATGCGCGGGACGGTGGCGAGTGAGAGGTCGGCGGAGCGTAGCTGGTGGTTGGGGATGTAGAAGGAGAGCCATCTGTTGAGGTAGGTTGGGCCAGTCTTGTGGAGTGCCTTGTGTGCGTGGGTGAGGAGCTTGAAGGATATCCTCTTGTTGACCGGGAGCCAGTGCAGGTTTCTCAGGTGGGGAGTGAGGTGGCCGTGGCATGGTACGTCGAGGATCAGCCGTGCCGAGGCGTTTTGGATGCATTGTAGTCGTTTGATGAGCTTGTTCTGGGCTCCCGCGTAGAGGGCGTTTGCGTAGTCGAGTCTGCTGCTGACGAGGTCCTGGGTGACTGTCTTTCTTGTATCTGTCGGGATCCATCTGTAGATCTTGCAGAGGGTGTTGGAGCGGGAGGAGGAGATGGCGTTGAATTGCTTGGTCATTGAGAGCGTTGAGTTGAGGATAATTCCCAGGTTGCGTAAATATTTGGAAAAAGGGGACCCCTATATAATATAGTAGCACTTGCTATACATAGGGAAGAAACAGAGTTAGGAAAGGTCTATAGCAAAGTGACAGACATTGATTAGATAATACAATTTACGTTTTTTTGTAAACAAAAACCTAGAATGAAACAGTATATTAAGTCCACTTGTGTACAGAAACCAATGAGCAAAATAATTTCTGATAGAGCTTTATTGTTTATTGTTGTTGACTATTTTTCTTTTGTTTTCTACTGTTTTTTTTAATATATATAGTTTTTATAAGTGATTATGTGTTTAAATTTTATATAGTCTTGAATTAAAAAATACAAAAGAGAAAATACAAAATCAATAGACATGAAACATATATACAGTGATGAAGGCAAAGCGGTAGACACCACTACGCGCGTTTCGGCTCTTGAGCCTTCTTCAGGTGACCGTCTATTGTTCTATAAGCAATAAAAAGATATATGGATGAAATTTACAAACACAGACATATTATGTACAATATATAAAAAAAGACATATATACAAATTATTTACATTTCTTACAGTTTTATAATGGCGACAACCTTATTATATACAGTGGACTTAGGACAGACATACATGTTATTTACAGTTATAGCAAATCATAGAGGGCAGTATAGGTGTGTCATCATAGTGGTAGAGATTCTTTTCATTTACACTTGTATTACTTCAAGGTATAGTGATTTTACAAGGATGTAACATTTCTTGTATACACGGCAAATTTTATACATTACAGTATTGACATGTTTATACACTTTAGAGCATGTTAATAGTTAGCCCTTTACCTGTTGATTACCTTAGATCTCTTTTAGTTTTACATTAATCGATAGACATTATTTGATTATACATTTCAGATCATATACATGGTTAAGCTTTACCTGTTGCAAGGCAAATTTTATACATGACATTATTAACATGTTTATACACTTCAGAGCATGTTGATAGTTAGCCGTTTACCTGTTGATTACCTTAAATCTATTTTAGTTGACATTAATTGATAAACATTATTTGATTCTACATTTCAGATCATATAGATGGTAAAGTTTTACCTGTTGGTTGTCATAAAAATTGTTTTACTTGACATCAAAATGATAGACATTATTTGAGTATATTAATCTTGAACTTCCCAGGTTGCGTGCATGGTCGGTGGGTGTCGGGGCTGCCCCCAGTGCCGTCGGACACCAGGAGTCGTCCCAGGAGGCTGAAGGGTTGGAGCCGAGGATGAGGACCTCCGTCTTGTCCGAGTTCAGCTTCAGAAAGCTGGTCTTCATCCAGTCGGCGATGGCCTTCATTCCTTTGTGGAGGTTGGCTTTGGCGGTGATGGGGTCCTTGGTGAGGGAGAGGATCAGCTGAGTGTCATCAGCGTAGGAGATTATGTTGAGGTCGTGCTGTCGGGCTACAAGTGCAAGCGGGGCTATGTGAATGTTGAACAGCGTCGGGCTGAGGGAGAATCCCTGGGGTATGCTGCAGTTGATCTCGGAGGCTTTGGAATGGAATGGGGAGGTGGATGCTCTGGGTTCTGCCGGAGAAGAAGGAGAGTTCCTTCACGATGATGAAGAGCTCCTTGCTATTGTGTGCGTTGTTGTCGAGGCGGTCTTTGAAGGAGGTCCTCTTGGCTGCCCTGATGAGGTGGTGGTAGTTGCGGATGGCCGTCCTTGTGTGCTGTGTTGCTGTCCGGAGTTTGTTCACTGTGCCATTTCTTCTCTAGTTTTCGGAAGGCTTGCTTGGAGGCTAGGAGTGCTGTGGTGAACCACCTGGCCCTCTTGCTGGTGTCTCTGTGGGGGAGTTTCTTCAGCGGGGCAAAGGTGTTGGCGCAGTCCTCGATCCAGCGTCTGAGGCTGTGGGCAGTGGTGTTGGAGGGTTCAGTGGGTGGTCTGAGAGCGAGGTTTGCGTGTAGTTTGTCTTCGGTAATTTTGTTTCAGCAGCGGCGGGGGATCTGTTGGGTGCGGTGGTGTGTGGTGGGTTTCTGGAAGGCGAAGTGGATGCAGCGGTGGTCGGTCCAGAGGAGTTCGGTGGTGTGGCTGATGGAGACGTACGGGCTTGAGGAGAAGACAGAGTCGAGCGTGTGGCCGGCGGAGTGGGTGGGCGTTGTGACGAGTTGCTTCAGTCCGAGGTTGGCGAGGTTATCAATCAGGGTTGTGGAGTTGTTGTCGTTGTTGTTCTCAAGGTGAAAGATCAGGTCTCCGAGGAGTATGTAGTCGGTGGAGGTCAGGGCGTGCGTGCTGATCAAGTCGGCGATGGAGTCACTGAACTGGGGACGGGGTCCGGGAGGTCGGTAGACAAGGGTGCCTCTGAGGGTGGAATTAGGGTCTGTGTGGATCTGGAAATGCATGTGTTCGGCGGTGCTAGTCGAGACCCTGATGCTGTTCTTGTGGACGATGGCGATTCCTCCTCCGACTCCGTTGGTGTGGTCTCTGCGGGTGATTTTGCCGTCTGAGATGGCTATGGCAATGTCGGGTGCGGAGTTGTGTCGAGCAGGTCCCAGATCTCGACTGCATGCTTGCGTGCGGAGCGGGTGTTCAGTAGTATGCATCGGAGGTAGTTGGGGTATTTCTTGGCGGGTGGTTTGTCGGCTCTGAGGCTGGTGTAGCTGCAGTTCTGGCAGGTGAAGGGGCCGTGTGTGCATTTTGGGGCGGCCTTGAAGCAGGTGTGGCTCTCTCCGGAGTTGAGAGAGTGCAGAGTGCTGGCGCCGTAGTGGCGGTGCTCGTCGTGGCGCGTGTGGGGGCCAGGGGTTCTGGCGCTGGGTGCGGTCCAGGCACGGACGGGCGCAGACGGGCTCGCCTTAGGCGTGCCAGCTGCGGGACATGCAGCGGCTGGCATATAATGGGGAGGTGTGGGAGGGAGGAGCAGCTGGGAGGTGGGAGGCGGGGGCAGCGAATGGGCAGTGGGCAGTCGGGGGCGGAGCTGCAGGGGACGCAGCGGCGAGGGCGGTGAGGGACAACGAAGGTAACAGAAGGAAAAGGGGCACAACATCGAGGGTAAAACGAGTGGCACAGAAGGCAAAAGGGCACAAAAACGAGTGGAACAGAAGGCAAAAGGGGCACAAAAACGAGGGGAAAACGAGTGGCACAGAGGGCAGAAGGGCACAAAAAAACGAGTGGAACAGAGGGCAGAAGGGCACAAAAAACGAGTAGAACAGAAGGCAAAAGGGGCACAAAAACGAGGGAAAACGAGTGGCACAGAAGGCAAAAAAAAAAAAAGCTCAGAAATACCAGAAAAACAAGTGGCACAGTGGCAAAATACAGAATATAGAAATACAGGGGCAGCTAAGAACAGAAGGCAGAACGGACAGAGAGGCACGGGTGCAGCGAGGGGAACAGAAGGGAAAACCGGGCAGAGACAAGCGGGCAGCGAGGGGTACAGAAGGAAAGACCGGGCAGAGAGAGCACCGGGACAGCGAGGGAAACAGAGGGACGAAAAAGGGGCACGGACCATGTACAGGCAGCGGGGGAAGACATCCAACAGCAGTCACAGACACAACAATGAAAATACAGGCAATACAATAAAAGCAATAAAGCGGAGGATGAACAAACCTGCCTACGGCCTACCACTGGCCACCAGGGATGAGGTGCAGGTGGTAGCTTGCGGGTGGTGAAGGGTCTCGAACTTCCTCAGCAGCTGCAGCTGGGGCAGGGAGGCACAGGCGGTGCTGTGCGGAGGGGGAGCGACCTACCTGGTGGGGTCAAGGGTCGCTCTCCTCACCGCGCAGCGGCCAGCCTATATGGGGAGGTGGGAGGGAGGAGCAGCTGGGAGGCAGGAGACAGGGTCAGCGAATGGTCATGGGTGGTGTGTTGGTTTCAAAGAAACGGCAGGCGAGGTGGAGGATGGGCGGAAGCAACTACGCGTGTGTTGCTCTTGTAGTTGAATCTCAGAATAAATAATTTTCCATCCAACTTCTTTGCATGTGACTTGCTTAGTTGCTTTATGATAGGCTCCCCTCACAAATAAATCAAGTGGAGACTGAAAGAATAACAAGGGGTTAAAAGAGATGTCTATATAGTGCTCTCACAATATTTTCTTTACTCCTCTATTTTATCTTGTGCACACTCTGCTAAACCAGTATTGATGCATTTACAGAGCTCACATAATACACATGGTTTCTGATCTTCAATAGGGAGAGCTTTCCCACTACGTAGACACCCAGAAAGCTCTGGCAATACAATGGCGGCATATGGTGAAACTTTAGAAGTAATGGGGCATAATTACCTACCCCAAATTGCACCATGCGAACGAACAAGAAGTACATGCCCAGCATCCACTATGATGGTTCTGGGGCTTTTGTCCTCCAAGACATTTACAAAAGAAATTAGCAAATATTGCGTTTAACATTATGGTTTATACATAATTTAGATAAAATGTTACAGATTATCTAAGGGCCCTTAGGCCATGTTACAGCACTCTCATACCCTGCCAGACATGATTGTCCCTGCTCAGTGGTGCTGTGGGATAACACTCACCAATAAAACCTTTAAGGAAAATATTGCACTTAAAATGGGCAATGAGAAAAACCTAGGTAAGTAATTTCACATGGCCTCTGTTGTGTACAGCATCATTCTTCCATTCTACGTTTCACTTCCCTTTACTTTTTTACAGTTGTGCTACAGTTGTGTTATGAATGACAATTCACTTGGAAGGGACAGGGTCGAACATTCATACGTGTCTCAGATCTCACAACCTCAGCACATGGACCCCACATATATAGACATGAAAAAATGCTCATACGGCTCACGTTCTGAACTTTGCTTCTTCAGACGGCAGGCAGATTACACCAATCACTACAGTCAATGCTCAGGTCTCGGTAACAGCCTTAATTACGTAATTACATAAAAGCTTGATTCAGCCAAAGGATAAATGCTCCACACGAATTAATGGCAGCCATATGAGCAAGTGCTTTCTGGCACTATGGAAACAACACCAGCAATAAGTCTCACAAACATAGCATGAGGTATTACGCAATTATCAGTTTTAAATATATTTTGAACCACCTTCATTTTGGCCTGGGTGTAGAAGTCGAGCTTAGAGCCCCCGAGGGAAGAACAATCCCCCCCCAGACGTCACACCCTACTCCTGGGTGTAAAATGGGTTACAGCGAGAATACCCGCTGGCGAGTGTTGCCTGGTAGCACAAGGCGGAAAAAGATCAAAGCCTTCAAAAACTTTCAATGTGCTGGGTCTCAATAGTAGGCCACTTCTTGCAAGGAAGAGGGTATGAATCTGGCTGCAAGAGCTGGAGGAGCTAGAGCTGTTAGAACTGTATCAGTACTGGAGCAGAGCTGCGGCTGCACTTGTCAGGAGTGGAGCAGAGCAAAGCAGCAGCAAAGAATCCAACAGCAGGACTCAGAAGGAGGAGTTGTGATGCACTGGTACACATCGAAAAGGATCTTTATAAAGTGGTAGAATTGGAACCACCTTAGAGGAAGGAAGTTTATGGCTCCTTAACATGACAGGAAGGGACCTGGTCTCAGAAAGGGACACACAAGAATTGTGTTAGTGTTTAATGGCCATGCTGGAAGGGTGTCTGTGTTTTGGTGGCGATCTTCGAATTTAGTTTCACTACAGGAGTGTTGAACTGTAGCTTCCTGCATACAGTCATGCCTGCTGCTGGTTCAGATCCATAACAGTGTACACACTAACATACTCAGATCTCCGAGTTTCCTAGTTATATTGAGACTCCTGAAAAATAGAAACAGGCTGTAATGGTGTATGAGAGCCACTGGGCTTATGGGGATGCATCCAATGGAATGCAGACAGCCCATTTTGTGCAGTGAAGGGCCTGGCAGGATCTGAGCCATATTGGCACAGGAAAATGCAGAAGAGTGTATTACCCATAGGGAGTGATGGAGAGCCTGGTGGTCATCTTTAGGGAATCCCCTGTAGTATGGAGGGTGTTGAAGGTGTGGTGGATGAAGTGCTGCATTGCAGAGGGTCTGTTGCGGCCCCTGTGTTTGTTGCTCCTGAAAAGTTTGTGAGAGGGTTTTAAATGTCTCCTTTCTGCTTACTGGACCCCAACAATGAGAGATGACTGGCAAGAGGAAAGATAAGGGCAGACCCTGTCATGGTAAGAGTGATTTTTATGCCCCCAAACAGTCTACCAAGCTCAGTGACAATGAGGGTGAAAACTCGCCAAGTGGCTTGAACGTATCCCACTGCGAGTCTCTTCTGGTGGCTGAAATATGGGTCATGCAGGCCACTAGGAATTATATGAAGAAGAAAGTGACACACATGGACAGCAGACTGCATTCTCTGCGGGGTCATCTAGATGTGAACATATCCAAAGTTCTTGAAGCAGGTGGGAATGTGCTCTCATAACTGGCAGATTTGTAGAGTGACTGTGATCAGCTGAGGACTGGTTTAACTGCATTGGAATGTGAAGGAGGTTGGAGGATTGGGTGAAGGTATCACATCTGGGTATGTAGTGTTTCTCAGTGATTACAGATGATAAATGACCACCGACAGTGGTGCAAAAATTATTGGACTCAGATGCTTACTGGGGATCATATAACCCCAGTTTTGAAAGTGGGGGGGCTGCTGATGAGGTGCCTAGGCAGAATACACAAATAGGCAGGGATGCTCCTCATAGAACTGCAACACCCTATTGCAAAAAACTCTGGTTTTGAGTTCTGCAATATGGAGAAGGTCTATTACACTGGAAGGTACCTGGGCACTGTCCTTCCTGACTTGAGTACGGTTCTCAGTATAAGAGACAGCAACAACGATCAATTTGTGAAGATCTTTTCAGGCTAGGAACATTGATATGGTAATAATGCCAGATTGAGGGAAATAACCACATGTCCACAGATGCAGATGAAACACAGTAATGCATTTCCGGCTGATCTGAAACCTTAGAAGATTATCGGGAATGTATGACTTCTCCTGAGGCTCGTCTACTGATCCATCTACCACAAAGATGCACTGACAACAACATATTTCAAGGTGGAGTTCGGAATCTTGTTTCATCAAGCTACAAACAGATTTTAAGCTCCTTTGCTGTGTAATGAATTGGCACAGATAGGTTTCCCTTAAACAAACATGTATCTATGTGAGAATATTGTGTTTTCCTACACAATGACATGTTTCTTTGTAGTTTCAATGGACCAATGATTGTTCATACGCAAATATTATACAAGCTTTAGGGTATGTCATTATCTATAATTATATAATTGTTCATATTGTGTTCTGAAGAATCCCTGAGATGAAGATTCTATTCATGGCCGAAACATATGACGACTATCTCAGTTGTTCGCTGGGCACATGGTAGTGCCTGAACCTTGAAAGACTGCATAAATTGTTTACTTTAGACGATCCTTGTAACACATTGGGTTATTAGTTGTGTGGCCTGCACAAGTAATAGGTCCACAATTTCCCCTTACTGGGAAACAAGCACCCACTGTAGCGTTTGACTCTCTCAGGGTAACTAAGCAGAGTGGTCTAAGGCCTAGTTGTGAGAAGGTGGCCTGATATGCAGTGGTCACTATTCTAGTGAACACTATGTATCAGTCCAGCAACCCTTATTGATGATTGGTTGTAAGTCAACCTTATAGACCAGCTATCCTAGTAGCGTGGATACGAGCAGTCTAAGGCTAAAGACTCGAGAGGGCGTGTTAAGCCAGCTGTTATACCACATATACCCCTTGAACACCAAGTGAAAGGACACCACACAAGTGTTATGAAAATAAACAGTTATTTATTAAGAATCACAACAGCCCTGTACTCTTTATGAGGACAGGGTACTAAGCACAAACCAAAACTCTTACAAAAATACTTAAGTTAGCACAGTATATACAAATGCCCGAGGGGCACGGAAAACCATATACTAGAAAAGTGGAATGTGAAATTACTAGCAGGTAAGTACAGTACTAATAGGCTTTGGAATCGCTAGGACTTGACTATAGAATCGTTAGATTACTTCTAGGAGACCCAGGGGACTCGGGTGCAGTGTGTGCACTCTCACGCGAGATGCGGGACAAAGTCTATGGTAGCTAGAATTTGCAAAGTTAGTGTTCTCGGGCGAACCCGACCTGGTAGGAAGAAAACGAAAGTAGATTCTGACCCTTGGATACTGAGGCTATGCTGGGGCACCGAAATGCCGAAGTTACCTAGCCCAGGGGCTGCAGCTGCATAGGACTCAAAGGACGTCGGGAATCCTCGTTGACGGACCAGGAGCCTGGAAGAAAGAAGTTGCTGGCAGGCGACCAGTGAAGAAAATTCGGTGGATCCAAGCCTGGATCGATGGAAGATGACACCTGAAAGCAGAGGGGACCAAGTTCGAGACTACTAGCCAGTAGTCAGTGGGCACCAGGAGGGCACCGGATGGTAGCCACCTCGACAAGGCGTGTGGGTGACGCTGTGCTCGAAGATCTCACGGACCAGGAGGCGTTGTCGGCGACCAGGAAGGAGGATCGAGCTGTCCCACGAAGATAGAAGCTGTCGGCGTCGCTGGACCCAGGATTGGGCAACAAAGCCTTGGCAAATTCAAGCCCACGCGGTGGACCTAAAATGGCGTCTGGAGTGGTCCAGGAGGGTCCGGGGTGCCTCTCTTAAAGAAGGAAGCAAGGGCCAGTCTGGAGCAACCAGACCAGCAGCAGTGATGTCGTCGGGCGTCGTTCAGAAGGCCACAAGCCAGCCGGCTAGTAGCCAAACAACGCGGTGCACAGCAAACAGCAGAAGGGCCCCACGCAGATCGTGGAGATGCAGGGAGGCTGATCTTGGGTGCTGGAGCTGCGCAGGGTTGGGGCTTCTCGGACCCCAAAGCACTCACCAGTGGAAGACTCGGTGGGTTTGTTACAAAGAAGTCGTGCAGTCTTGGCGATCGTCGGTCCCTCGAGGTCTCGTCGCACTCACGGTTCTCAGCTTTGCTGTAGAGGCGAGTAGAGGTCAGAGGTGCCAGGGAAGCCGGGTCTCGTCGAGCTGGGTCGTCGGATTCGTGAAGAAGGACTTGCAGCAGACCGCAGTGTTCTTAGGATGGTGCCTGCGGATGCAGGGTGACTACTCCTTAGCCACAAGGGAGAATCTTGAGGAAGAAATCTTGAAGTCCTTTCGCAGAAAGTCGTGTCTTGATTCCAAAGATGATCTAATTTTAACAGGGGGCCCGCTCCCATCTTTATACTAAAAAAGGGGGCTGACCCGGTGACTAGGTCCTGCCTATGGGTGGGACTAGGAGGGGGGTGGTTACACCCCTCTGCCATGCCGGACTTTCCCCAGGCCAGGGGCTGGTGTGCCCCTGGAACTGGTTCTGACCGGCCTATGCGTAGTGAGCACCGGGGTGCCACTCAGCAGTCACCTTCCTGAAAAGCCCTGCCTACCCAGGATACACAAAACCATGTCTGGGACGGTGCTAGCACCGCCCCGGACAGGAAACCCTTTGTCCAGGCCTCCCTCGCTGGAAGGACTCCCAGCAGCAGGAGGTCAGACTCGTGTCTGTGGTGGCAGCATCCATTTTGTGGAGGTGAGGCTTCAGTTAACTTTAACCGGGGTTCACAGTTACATACATGTCGTGTCCCTTTAGAAGGGTGGAATGCTAACCCCGTCGCCAGAATTGGCGAGGGGTTAGTATTCCAATTCGTATGACACCTTACTCGACATGTTTTGATAAAGCAATACCAAAGTTAGCATTTAACCGCGAGGATTATAATGCACTTAAGAGTATATGGTATGCGATATCATGGAACAGCTATTAGGACTTGGTTCCGCAAGCTGCAGACAGGCTCAGCTCATGCCAGAGCACCATCTCACACGATTCCAAGCACTCTGCCTTCAGGATTGTCAAGGCCTGCCATAGGAGTGACTGATAGAAATCTGTGTGTCCATTTTAGGGTTAGGTATAGGTATACTACACCTACAGCAAAGGGTGATTACACGACTTTGCCCCAGCTGTCATGCAGCCAGTTGTGTCAAATTTAGGAGGCCAGCCAGGGGTGGCATAATACATGCTGCAGCCCCTGGCAGCCCTGGGTACACCTATGCCCTGAGTTACAGGGTCTGATAAGGTGGCCCAGTACCAATTGGTAAATGCACCTAGGGTACATGTTGTAATTTAGAAAGAGAACAGCCAGGCTGTGGGTCTGATTGGCAGGCCCACAGCCAGAGAAAGTCGTAAACCAGTGAAACAAAAGCAAAAAATCTGGGTGATCATAGGATTGCAGACCCTACTCTCCTACATGACCCCCCCCAAACTTTGGGACAATAAGCTAACCTTGACCAGGTGAGTCTTCTTGTTCTAAGTGGAAATATCTGGAGAGCCCATCGGCATTGCCATGATCAGTACCAGGTCTATGTTCCACTGTAAAGTCCATCCCCTGTAGGGAAATGGACCACCTAAGCAGTTTGGGGTTTTACTTTTCACCCTTCATCTGATTTAGCCACAAGAGGGGCTTATGGTCGGTCTGAATCTTGAAGTGAGTGCCAAACAAGTATGGCCTCAGCTTCTTCAGGGCCCAAACAACAGCAAAGGCCTCCCTCTCAATAGCTGACCAATTCTTCTCTCTGGGGGTCAGCCTTCTGCTTATAAAAGCAATGGGCTGGTCTTGACCATCAAAATTCAGTTGAGAAAGAACAGCTCCCACACCCAACTCAGAAGCATCTGTTTGGACAATGAATGGTTTGGAGTAGTCTGGACTCTTAAGGATAGGTGCTGTGCACATGGCCTGCTTTAGGTCATCGAATGCTTTTTGACAGCCTGCTGTCCACTGAACCTTTTTTGGCATTTTCTTACTTGTCAGTTCATTTAATGGTGTCACAATTGAACCATAGTTCCTGACAAACTTTCTGTAGTATCCAGTCAGGCCCAAGAAAGCTCGAACCTGAGTCTGGGTGGTTGGAGGAGCCCAGTCCCTGATTGACTGTATTTTGCTCTCCAGTGGCTGAACCTGGCCTCCACCTACAAGGTGGCCCAGGTATACAACCTGTGTCTGCCCTATCTGGCACTTGGTGGCCTTGATAGTGAGGCCTGCTGCTTGCAGAGCCTCTAACACTTTCCTCAGGTGGACCAGGTGATCCTCCCAGGTGGAGCTAAAGACAGCAATATCATCTAGATATGCTGCACAGAAGTCATCCAGCCCAGTAAGGACTTGATTCACCAACCTTTGGAAGGTGGCAGGTGCATTTTTCAGACCAAAGGGCATTACCACAAATTGATAATGCCCACCAGGGGTTGAAAATGCTGTCTTGGGCTTGGCATCCTCAGCTAACCTGATTTGCCAATACCCAGCTGTTAAGTCAAATGTGCTTAAGTAGTTGGCAGAAGCCAATCTATCTATCAGCTCATCTGCCCTTGGTATTGGGTGGGCATCAGTCTTAGTGACTGCATTGAGACCCCTGTAGTCTACGCAAAACCTCATCTCTCTCTTACCACCCTGGGTGTGAGGCTTTGGCACTAGAACTACTGGACTAGCCCAAGGGCTATCTGAGGGTTCAATGACTCCCAACTCCAACATTTTCTGCACTTCAGTTTTTATGCAGTCTCTAACATGATCAGGCTGCCTGTAGATTTTACTCTTTACTGGCAGACTGTCACCAGTGTCAACCTCATGGGTACACCAATTGGTCTGACTGGGTGTCAGAGAAAACATATGTCTGAAAGACTGAAGAACCTGTTTACAGTCTTTCTGTTGATGCTCAGAGAGGCTGCCACAAACGCAACACCATCTACTGACCCATCATCAGGATTCTGAGTGAGCAGGTCTGGGAGAGGGTCACTCTCTTCCTCCTGTCCCTCATCTATGGCCATGAGCAAGCTCATGTCCTTCCTGTCGACATATGCTTTGAGCCTGTTGACATGGAGCACCCTGTGGGGGCTCCTGGGAGTTCCAAGGTCCAACAGGTAGGTGACCACTCCCTTTTGCTCAAGGATTGTGTGGGGCCCAGACCATTTGTCTTTGAGTGCTGCTGGGGCCACTGGCTCCAACACCCACACCTTCTGTCCAGGCTGATAAACAGTCAGGACAGCCTTTTGGTCATGCCAAGCTTTTTGAAGTTCTTGACTGGCCTTAAGGTTTTCTGATGCCTTCTCCATATACTCAGCCATCCTGGAGCGGAGACCAAGTACATAGTCCACTATGCTGGTTGCAGGCTTTTTGAGAGGTCTCTCCCATCCTTCCTTCACCAAACACAGGGGGCCTCTCACAGGATGCCCATACAAAAGTTCAAAAGGGCTGTAGCCAACCCCCTTTTGTGGGACCTCTCTGTAAGCAAACAGAAGGCAGGGAATCAGGACATCCCATCTACGCCTGAGCTTTTCAGGTAGTCCATGAATCATCCCTTTTAGGGTCCTGTTGAACCTTTCAACAAGCCCATTGCATTGTGATAGGGTGTAGTGAATTTGTAATTGACACCACATTCCTTCCACATAGCAGTTAAGTAGCTTGACATGAAGTTTGCACCTCTGTCAGAGACAACCTCCTTAGGGAAGCCCACTCTGGAGAACACTCCAACTAGGGCCCTTGCCACCACAGGTGCTGTGGTGGTCCTAAGTGGAATAGCTTCAGGATACCTGGTGGCATGATCCACTACCACCAGTATAAACTTGTGCCCTGATACTGTCTGGGGTTCCATTGGACCAACAATGTCAATCCCCACTCTTTCAAAGGGCACCCCCACCACAGGCATTGGTATAAGGGGGGCCTTTGTTGTGCCACCTGACTTACCACTGGCTTGGCAAGTGACACAGGAGCGACAAAACTCCTTGGTATCCTCATTCATGTGAGGCCAGTGAAAGTGTGAGACAAGCCTGTCCCAAGTCTTTGTCTGGCCTAAGTGACCTGCTAAGGGAATCTCATGGGCCAAGGTAAGTAGGAAACCTCTCTGAGACAAGGGGACGACCAGCCTCCTGGTCATGCCAGGCTTGGGGTCTCTTGACTCAGTGTACAGGAGTCCATCTTCCCAGTATACCTTGTGGGTACCTGTGGCGTTCCCAGCAGCCTCAGCAGCAGCCTGCTGTCTGAGGGGTTCAAGAGAAGGGCAGCTTAACTGGTCCTTCCCCAGGTCTTCCCTTGAGGGTCCCCCTGAACCCAAGAATTCAACTTGATCAAGTTCAAACTCTCTGGGCTCAGTTTCCCTCAATTCCTGTAGGTCAGCCTCCTCTGAGACTTGATCCTCAACCTGGGGCAAGGGGGAAGGCACAGCCTTAACCCTACTGCTCTTTCTCTTGGAAGGTGTCTGGTCCATTGTTCCAGGATCCAGCACCTGTTCAGTGGGGCATTTCCTGACCTGTGACCTGGTCACAGCAAACACATGTGCTGGCAAGCCTAACATTTCCATGTGAGTCCTCTGCTCCACTTCTGACCATTGTGATGACTCCAAATCATTGCCCAGATCGAGCTAAACTCCCCAGGCGAAGGCCGGGTGCATCTCTGTTTTAAAAACTTTTAAAATTGTATTTACTTGTTATCCTGACATCCTAAACAGCCTGGGCAGCGTTCCTAGCGCCGGCTGCAACGTTACCATTCTCGCCAGTCCGCCGAGGACGCAGGCCACGCCCCCTTCTAAGCCACGCCCCCTCGACGCCCTTTAAAAGCGCAGGCTTGCAGTGCGCCGCCCCAGATCGAGCTAAACTCCCCAGGCGAAGGCCGGGTGCATCTCTGTTTTAAAAACTTTTAAAATTGTATTTACTTGTTATCCTGACATCCTAAACAGCCTGGGCAGCGTTCCTAGCGCCGGCTGCAACGTTACCATTCTCGCCAGTCCGCCGAGGACGCAGGCCACGCCCCCCTTCTAAGCCACGCCCCGATTCCGGGTACAACATGTGCTGCTACCGGAAGCGCAGCGGACGAGCGCAGCGGACGAGCGCAGCGGGAGCGCCGTTTGCGCGCCGAAGGCGCGCCTAAGGCAAGCCCGTCTGCGCCCGTCCGCGGCAGTCCGGGGCTCGGGGCCAAACCCCCTGGTCAAAATTACATCTACTCCTCTGCTTCGCTGCTGTCATTAAGACCTTCTGACAGCACTACCTTCCCCCCGCCCGATCACACTTTAAAGCGCGCCGCCACGTATGGCATTCTAAAACCTGACCATATGCTTACCAAAGCTTGTAAGCCCTCACCACGCTCTACTCCCCCATCCCCACATGTGCCTCAGACTACTTTAAAATGTCTATACCTAAACACCAGGTCCATGGTAAAACATCACTTGGACATCTTTCTTCTGCTTCAGGCCGATCTACCAGATCTTCTATGCCTATCTGAGACGTGGCTTAATGATGCATCTCTACCGGATATCTTGGCGGCAGTCCCCGCTGAGTACTATATACTGCATGTCGATAGGCCAGCTGGTAAGAGGGGCGGAGGGGTCGCTGCGATTATTCGCAAAAACCTTAAAATCTCTCTCTTGCCATCTCTTGATCTGACAGGATCAGATAATGTAATTTTTAAAATGGATGCGGACACTGGCTCTCTTCTCGTGATCCTCATCTATCGCCCCCCTCAAAATATGCCTACCTTCGCTGCATCCCTATCGGAACAACTTGCCCCCCTTATTATTTCCCATGATAAAATTCTACTATTGGGTGATTTTAATTTCTGGCTGGATTCGGTGGAGTCTGATTCTCAGGCAGCCACACTGAAGGACACTCTCTCCGATTTTAATCTCATCCAACACATTCACCTTCCAACACACGAGAAAGGTCATAGCCTTGACCAAATTTGGTCTCAAAACATCTCCTTGGCGGTTAACTCCATCCTGCCTTGCATTTGGTCGGACCATTTCCTGATCAATTTTACCATAACCATTGCAAAAAACAGCAAACCTTTGCCTCAACAAGGCGGGAAGGCAAGAATGTGGAAAAAGGTCGACATTCCGGCCTTTCTCCAATTGTTAACCTCGACTTGTCCCTCACTCGATCTGGACATAGAGAAATCAGAAGTAGTCTTCTCCGAATGGCTACTTCAGGCAGCTGAAGTTCACGCCCCCTGCGTTAACTTTTTCCGCTCTCGCCCCAACGATGCTCACAGGTGGTTTACACCTCACCTAAAAGCCCTTAAACTTAAAACTCGTCAAATGGAGCGCAAATGGCGCGCAGCCTACTTAGAGCATGACAGAGCCAACTTCCGTAAGGCCCGCAGGGAATACCAAAATCTCATCCTCAAATGCAAAACTGACTATTTTTCGGATATAATTTTCAAGGCCCAAAATAAGTCAAAAGAGTTGTTCAACATCGTGGAAAATCTCAGCTCTAGCGACAGAACTTCCCTTCCTATGGTTCCTACCCAAGAGCTCTGCAACACACTCAACTCTTTTTTCTATGATAAAATCTGCATGATCAAGCAAAGCATTTCTACTACTCAGTCCCCTTTATTGTTTGCTGACACCTGTTACAACCCTGCCACTCTAGACTCTTTCCCCCTCATAGACGATATCAAGCTACTCAAACTATTAACCAAAGTTAAAACTGGCTCTCCTGATGACATTTGCCCCCCTCACATCTTGAAAGAGGTGGGCACCAATCTTCCTGAGTGCCTACTTTCTTTACTGAATGGGTCACTTGTACAGGGCAAAGTTCCACGCAAATTGAAAAAAGCTCTTCTCGTTCCCCTCATAAAAAAGGCAGGAGCCAACCCGCTAGATCCCATGAATTACAGACCTATATCGCTGTTGCCATACTGTGCCAAGCTGCTGGAGTCACATGTGTGCGAAACTATCTCCAGCTTCTTGGAAAAGTCTGAATACCTGGCACCGAATCAAGCAGGGTTCCGCCCCTGCCACTCCACCGAGGCGGTCATCCTCTCGGTGTTAAACACTCTGAGGCGGAATGCAGATGCAGGAATCCATCAGGCGCTTGTGCTACTGGACCTCTCTGCTGCGTTCGACACGGTCGACCACACCATCTTGGTCGATCGTGTCGAGCAGGCAGGTCTCAGGGGCCCCGCATTGAGCTGGATCCGCTCTTTCATTTCAGACCGCACACAATCGGTCAGACTCGGCTCCTTCTCCGCTCCCATTATACCTACCACCTGCGGGGTACCACAAGGTTCCTCGTTATCTCCCCTTCTTTTTAATGTTTACTTACGCCCTCTTTTGCACTCCTTGCGTCATGCTAATGTAACCATCTTCAATTATGCGGATGATTTGCAGCTCATCTTCCCTCTCAACAACACTGACTCAGTGGACGTATTCCAAAGAACTATGTCCCACATATTGAGTTGGATGAGCTGCAATCATCTGAAGCTCAACCCGGGCAAGACCGAGCTGGTCCTGCCCGGACAGAGCCCTCTAAGCTGGAACCCTAACTTCTGGCCCACTAACATGGGAGCCCCCCCCACTAAATCTTCCGTGGTCAAAAGCCTAGGCATTTTTATCAGCGAGGACCTCTCGCTAAAAAGACAGGTTGGAGCGGTGGTATCTTCCAGCATTTTTCAACTGAAGAAAATAAGAAAAATTGCTCGCTTTTTCTCTTCAGCAGCCCTTACACAGATTGTCCTCTCCTTGGTTCTGTCCAGGCTGGATTTCTCTAACAGTCTTTACCTCGGCCTCCAAATTGGTGAGCTTAAACGCCTCCAGCTTGTTCAGAACCAAGCTGCCAGGCTACTGCTGAACATATCCAGGAGGCAATCCATCAGACCTGGCCTTAAGCAACTACACTGGTTGCCAGTTGAGCAACGTGTGGCCTTTAAGGCTGGGTGTATTCTGTTCCGCTCTCTGAACGACTCTGGCCCTTCTTTTATCAGAGATCTTTTCAAAAAATATTGCCCCTCCCGTCACCTTCGATCCACCTACAAATCACTTTTGATTGTTCCTCCATTCAAAAGGAAACGCCTCGGAGGCAGCTGCTTCGACCATCAAGCTGCTGTACTCTGGAATTCTCTTCCTCTCCATATAAAGCAGAATGATAACATCCTCAGCTTTAGGCAATCTCTGAAGACCTGGTTGTTTTCTCAAGCTTACTATTGATAGCACTGCTTATCCTTTGACTGTCTTGTTTGGCTCCTTCTACAGCGCCATGAAGCCTCCGGGCGTACGAGCGCTTAACAAATCCCAACTAACATTAACATTAACATTAACATTAACAAACAATCCACTGGGAGGTCTGAACTAACTACAACCTTCTTTTGGCCAGTTACCCCTCCCCAGGAGAAAGCTACAATTGCCATACTGTGATTGGTAGTGACATTGCTTGCATTGGTCACCAGGAATTCTGTACCTGGCATGATCTGTCCAGGGTCCACAAAGTTAGGTGTCACCATAGTGACACTGGCACAAGTGTCCCTATAGGCCTGAGCCATTTTTCCATTAATGAAAGGTGTCTGTCTGTATTTGCCCAAAGTATTGGGACTTATGTCAGGGGACATATCCATATCCCCTGTACTGACAAGGACAGCCTGAGTGAGTGTACCAACTAAGTTGTCACACCCCTCAGAACCCAGGGTTAACCCTACTAAACCCTTGGGAGGTGCACTACCACTGCTGGCTGTACTAGGGGGCACAGGTGCCTTAGGGGCTGCAGTGGCAGGAGTCTGCCCTCCTCCTTTCTTGGTGCACTCACTAAACCAGTGAGTTTTACTTTTGCAGTATTGGCACCACCTTTTAGATTGGCCTTCTTTCTTCTTTTGGGGAGCCTGACCCCCACCCTCTTTGGGTTGTTGGGGACCTGTCGAAGACTTCTGGTCATTTTGTTCCCCCTTAGAATCTTTACCCTTCTGGTCTGCTTTCTTCTGACCACCTTGATTCTGGCCCTGGTTCTGTTTAACTCTTGTTCTAACCCATCTGTCTGCCTTCTTTCCCAATTCTTGGGGAGAGGTCAGATCTGAGTCAACAAGATGCTGATGCAACAACTGGTTCTGACAATTGTTTAAAATTTGTTCTCTCATCATCAAATTATACAATCCTTTATAATCAGTAACCTTACTGCCCAGCAACCAGCCCTCAAAAGCCTTAGTGGCACAATCTACAAAGTCAGACCAATCTTGAGACTGAGTTTTCTGGGTATCCCTGAACAGCACCCTGTACTGCTCAGTGGTTAGGCCAAACCCTTCAACCAGTGTATTCTTCAAGACTTGGTAATTGTTAGCATCCTCTACCCTTGTGGTGAGGAGCTTGTCTCTTCCTTTACCTTCAAAGGAGAGCCACAAGATAGCTGCCCACTGAGTCTGGGGAACACCCTGCACAGTGCAGGCCCTCTCCAGAGCAGTAATCCATTTGTGGATGTCATCCCCTTGTTTAAAGGGGGGCACTATCTTCCCAAGGTGTTTTGTATCAAAACTCCTTTCCCTATTGCTAGGTACAATGCTGCCACCAGTGGGGACTACCCCACTTAACTGTTGCTCTCTAGCAAAGGCAAGCCTCTCTTTGGCCAGGGCAAGTTCTTCCCTTTCAATCCTCAGATTGGCTGCCCTTTCTTTAGCTTCATACACTCTCCTCTGAGGGGATGTCATCCCTCTTTGAGAAGAGTTGTGAGAGCCATTGGTTTGAAGGGATCTGCCAGAGCCTCTTGACAGAGATCTGGCTCGTCCATTCCCAATGTTAAGCTGACCTGATAGTGGCCCCAGGGGTCCCCCAGTACCACTGTCATGTTTGCTTAAGTTGGACCTGGTTAGTCTAACGACTTCTACCTGTCCCTTTTCTGCCTCATCCCCAGAGGGATCCTCATCCTCATCCTCCTCCCCATTTTCGTTCTCAATGGAGAGGTGGATTAGGTCAGGGTCTCCTCTGGTTCCCTCAAGGGGAGGCATGCCTCCTTCTGGAGTAGAAGGGCTAAGAAGTCTCTCAGCCTTTCTGGCATCATAAGTCTCTAGGAGACCAATCAGAAAGGAGGTGGTGGGGTTAGCCCCTTGCTTAATCTTCCTAGAGGTACATACTTGTCGTAACTCATGGAAGCTAAGCACAGTATATCTTGAAGGGATGACCTGTGGAGGGTCAACTGACACAAGGGGAGACTCAGTGTTTCCTCCTTTGTCCGACATACTGTTTCTAGTGTGGTGTAAGTGATGCACCTACCTACACTATGTGTTTACCTACTGATCCCTTGCTAAGAGTTGCAGCCAAGGTGTGCTAAGCCTTGAGGAGCTGCAACAGCTGGTTCAGTAGAACTCAGAGTATTCTAAGCTTAGTTATATGTACTAACAGTACTTATGTGATCTTTCAACAAGATATTCTTAGGATACGTGTGGTAAAACAACAGCAAGCTCAAATCCCAACCGCTGCTCACCATTGTGAGAAGGTGGCCTGATATGCAGTGGTCACTATTCTAGTGAACACTATGTATCAGTCCAGCAACCCTTATTGATGATTGGTTGTAAGTCAACCTTATAGACCAGCTATCCTAGTAGCGTGGATACGAGCAGTCTAAGGCTAAAGACTCGAGAGGGCGTGTTAAGCCAGCTGTTATACCACATATACCCCTTGAACACCAAGTGAAAGGACACCACACAAGTGTTATGAAAATAAACAGTTATTTATTAAAGATCACAACAGCCCTGTACTCTTTATGAGGACAGGGTACTAAGCACAAACCAAAACTCTTACAAAAATACTTAAGTTAGCACAGTATATACAAATGCCCGAGGGGCACGGAAAACCATATACTTGAAAAGTGGAATGCGAAATTACTAGCAGGTAAGTACAGTACTAATAGGCTTTGGAATCGCTAGGACTTGACTATAGAATCGTTAGATTACTTCTAGGAGACCTAGGGGACTCGGGTGCAGTGTGTGCACTCTCACGCGAGATGCGGGACAAAGTCTATGGTAGCTAGAAATTGCAAAGTTAGTGTTCTCGGGCGAACCCGACCTGGTAGGGAGAAAACGAAAGTAGATTCTGACCCTTGGATAGTGAGGCTATGCTGGGGCACCGAAATGCCGAAGTTACCTAGCCCAGGGGCTGCAGCTGCATAGGACTCAAAAGACGTCGGGAATCCTCGTTGACGGACCAGGAGCCTGGAAGAAAGAAGTTGCTGGCAGGCGACCAGTGAAGAAAGTTCGGTGGATCCAAGCCTGGATCGATGGAAGATGACACCTGAAAGCAGAGGGGACCAAGTTCGAGACTACTAGCCAGTAGTCAGTGGGCACCAGGAGGGCACCGGATGGTAGCCACCTCGACAAGGCGTGTGGGTGACGCTGTGCTCAGAGATCACACGGACCAGGAGGCGTTGTCGGCGACCAGGAAGGAGGATCGAGCTGTCCCACGAAGATAGAAGCTGTCGGCGTCGCTGGACCCAGGATTGGGCAACAAAGCCTTGGCAAATTCAAGCCCACGCGGTGGACCTAAAATGGCGTCTGGAGTGGACCAGGAGGGTCCGGGGTGCCTCTCTTCAAGAAGGAAGCAAGGGCCAGTCTGGAGCAACCAGACCAGCAGCAGTGATGTCGTCGGGCGTCGTTCAGAAGGCCACAAGCCAGCCGGCTAGTAGCCAAACAACGCGGTGCACAGCAAACAGCAGAAGGGCCCCACGCAGATCGTGGAGATGCAGGGAGGCTGATCTTGGGTGCTGGAGCTGTGCAGGGTCGGGGCTTCTCGGACCCCAAAGCACTCACCCGTGGAGGACACGGTGGGCTTGCAGTAAAGATGTCGTGCAGTCTTGGCGATCATCGGTCCCTCGAGGTCTCGTCGCACTCACGGTTCTCAGCTTTGCTGTAGAGGTGAGTAGAGGTCAGAGGTGCCAGGGAAGCCGGGTCTCGTCGAGCTGGGTCGTCGGATTCGTGATGAAGGACTTGCAGCAGACCGCAGTGTTCTTTAGGATGGTGCCCGCTTGATGCAGGGTGACTACTCCTTAGCCACAAGGGAGAATCTTGAAGAAGAAATCTTGAAGTCCTTTCGAAGAAAGTCGTGTCTTGATTCCAAAGATGATCTAATTTGAACAGGGGGCCCGCTCCCATCTTTATACTAAAAAAGGGGGCTGACCCGGTGACTAGGTCCTGCCTATGGGTGGGACTAGGAGGGGGGTGGTTACACCCCTCTGCCATGCCGGACTTTCCCCAGGCCAGGGGCTGGTGTGCCCCTGGAACTGGTTCTGACCGGCCTATGCGTAGTGAGCACCGGGGTGCCACTTAGCAGTCACCTTCCTGAAAAGCCCTGCCTACCCAGGATACACAAAACCATGTCTGGGACTGTGCTAGCACCGCCCCTGACAGGAAACTCTTTGTCCAGGCTCCCCTCGCTGGAAGGACTCACAGCTGCAGGGGGTCAGACTCGTGTCTGTGGTGGCAGCATCCATTTTGTGGAGCTGAGGCTTCAGTTAACTTTAACCGGGGTTCACAGTTACATACATGTCGTGTCCCTCTAGAAGGGTCGAATGCTAACCCCGTCGCCAGAATTGGCGAGGGGTTAGTATTCCAATTCGTATGACACCTTACTCGACATGTTTTGATAAAGCAATACCAAAGTTAGCATTTAACCGCGAGGATTATAATGCACTTAAGAGTATATGGTATGCGATATCATGGAACAGCTATTAGGACTTGGTTCCGCAAGCTGCAGACAGGCTCAGCTCATGCCAGAGCACCATCTCACACGATTCCAGGCACTCTGCCTTCAGGATTGTCAAGGCCTGCCATAGGAGTGACTGATAGGAATCTGTGTGTCCATTTTAGGGTTAGGTATAGGTATACTACACCTACAGCAAAGGGTGATTACACGACTTTGCCCCAGCTGTCATGCAGCCAGTTGTGTCAAATTTAGGAGGCCAGCCAGGGGTGGCATAATACATGCTGCAGCCCCTGGCAGCCCTGGGTACACCCATGCCCTGAGTTACAGGGTCTGATAGGGTGGCCCAGTACCAATTGGAAATGCACCTAGGGTACATGGAATCCATTTTACAGAGAGAGCAGTAGGCCTGGGGTCCTGATTGGCAGGGTCCCAGGTCGACTATGTCCAAAACCAGCTAAAACACAGGGCAAAAAGTTGGGGGCAACCATAGTCAGGATGTACCTTCCTACACAACCCCCCCCCCCCCCAAACGAAAGGAGATAAGGCTATCCTTGTCCAGGTAAGCCTCTATTACCTAAGTGGCCATATAAGGAAGGACCAGCTCTGGCTTGGTTTCCCCCTGTGTCATGGTCCACTAGGCAACCCCTCACCCTAAGGGTATCTGAGGGTCTCCACCATAGGGAATCTCTGCCTTTGGTGTGTCTTGGGAAAGAAGAAGGCTGATGCTGGGATGGAGTACTGAAGTGAGGCTCCTCTACCTTTGGGCTCAACTTCCTCCAATCACCATTCATCATGTGGGCCTTTCTTTCTTTAGCTGAGATGCACTGAGCTCTCAGGGTCAGCCTCTGGCTACCTAAAGCTGGAGGCTGAGTCCCTCTGTTTGGCTTACTGGAGGGACAGGTCAGGTTTGGGGTTTTTAGGCCCCAGGTTTGGCTGTGCCCAACAGTGTCCAGCTGTGGGAGGTCCCTAACTACTTTTAAGGGGGATCCCTCAGGAGTCTGTTCTATTTTCACTTGGCTAGGTTTACCAGCTTCAGTGATCCTAATCTGCTGATTAAGGGGTTCTTTTGGACAGGGGGCCCTTTTGGGTCCACCACTGGCCTCCCTGATCTCTTCAGCCCTGGGCTGACTGAGGCAGGGTAGAGAGGTGCAGGTTACCTGCTCCAGACTGGGTCCCACCTGGGAAGGGTCCACTGCCATCAGGGGCTCTGCCAGGCTAGGCCTGACTACCTCTGGGGCAGTTCCTTCAACAGGGGTAGAGTCAGTTCCCTGAGGAGGCTGGCTCTCACCTAGTGTCTGGGAGGGGGAAGACTCTTCTTCCTCCTCAATGCTCTCTGTTTGAGTGGAGTGATCCATTGTTTCAGGCTTCACAACCTCACTATCTGTCTGAGTAGAGGCTGAGACCATTTCAACCTTGCCAACCTTTTCAGGAGGGCACTCAGTCTGTGTTTGGGCTGTGACTGTCACAGCCCTCCTATCCTGTTCTGAAAAGTCTGTCTGAGCCTGGGCAGTGGCTACCACTGCCCTTCCAACCTTTTCAGGGAGGAATGGTGCTTGGACTGGGGCTGTAGCTATTACTGCCCCACTAACCTGTCTGGATAGGCCTATCATTCTGGTATGAGTTTCTTGTTCCACCTCAGCCCATGCTGAGAGTTCCAGGACATTCCCCAGTAAGCAATCTACAGGTAGGTTATCTGTCACTGCCACTCTCATGGGCCCTGTGACATTACCCCAGCTGAGCTTGACTACTGCCATGGGATGCCTTCTCTTCATTCCATGAATGTCTGTCACCTGATAAGTAAAACCAGGGGTCAGTTGAGCAGAGGGGACCAGATGGTCACTCACCATGGTGAGGCTGGCCCCTGTGTCTCTGAATGCCTCAACTTTCTGACCATTCAATAAAACTTCTTGTCTATACTTTCCCAAAATGTGGGGTCCAGTAGTGAAGTTGGCAAACCCCATGCCAGTCTCACAGACAAGAGTGTGGTCAGGGAACCTGGCTAGGCCATAGTCCTCCTGATTGCCCAAAGTAATGCCCACCACATTCTTGGGGGCACTCCCACCACCTGGGGGATTACCACTAGTGGTAACAGGAGGTCTGGGAGTGTTACTTGGGGGTATGTTTTCCTTATTGCTATTTTTAGGGCACTTGGCATCACTTTTGTAATGGCCCACCTGTTTACAGGTATGGCAATAAGGTTTCTTCTGTTCTGAAGGAGTGTTCTGGGACCCACCACCCTTGTTGGAGTTGTGGGGCCCTTGGGAAGTCTTCTCTGTGGATTTATCCCCACCCTTCTCTTGAGGCTTGGTTGATTCCTTTTTCTGGTCACCACCCTGGTTTTTAGGCCTAACCCTGGTTCTGACCCATTTGTCTGCCCTCTTACCCAATTCCTGTGGAGAGGTCAGATCAGAGTCTACCAGGTGCTGGTGTAATAACTGGTTCTGACAATTATTTAAGATTTGCTCCCTCATAATTAGATTATACAATCCTTTAAAATCAGTAACCTTACTACCCAGTAGCCAGCCTTCAAAAGCCTTAGTGGCACAATCATCAAAGTCAGTCCAATCTTGAGACTGAGTTTTCTGGGTGTCTCTGAACAGCATCCTGTATTGTTCAGTGGTTAAACCAAACCCATCAACCAGTGTATTCTTCAAGATTTTGTAATTGTTAGCATCCTCCACCCTTGTGGTGAGGAGCTTATCTCTACCTTTGCCATCAAAGGAGAGCCACAAGATAGCTGCCCACTGACTTTGGGGAACACCCTGCACAGTGCAGGCTCTCTCCAAAGCAGTAATCCATTTGTGGATGTCATCCCCTTCTTTAAAGGGGGGCACTATCTTATTCAGGTGCTTTGTATCAAAACTCCTTTCTCTATTGCTAGGTTTATTGCTGCCACCAGTGGGCTGTAGCCCACATAATTCTTGCTCTCTAGCAAGGGCAAGTCTCTCTTTGGCCAGGGCAAGTTCTTCCCTTTCAATCCTCAGTTTGATTGCCCTTTCTTCAGCTTCATACACTCTCCTCTTAGGGGAAGACATCCCTCTGTGAGAAGAGTTGAGAGAGCCATTGGTTCGAAAGGATCTGTTAGAGCCTCTTGATAGAGACCTAACTCGTCCATTCCCAATGTTAAGCTGACCTGAGAGTGGGCCCAGGGGTCCCCCAGTACCAAGCTCATGTCTGCTTAAGTTGGACCTGGTTAGTCTACTGACTTCTACCTGTCCCTTATCTGCCTCATCCCCTGACAACTGGTCATCATCCTCATCCTCAGCATCATCTGCTTCCTGGAGGGGATGGTCCTGGCTATCAAAGGGTCCCTGTAAGGAGGGCAAACTTCCTTCTGGATTAGAAGGGTCTGGGTTACCAGCCCTACTGGCATCATAAGCCTCTAAGAGACCAATCAGAAAGGAAGTGGTGGGGTTAGACCCCTGTTTTAGTTTCCTGAGAGTACACACTTGTCTCATCTCATGGAAGCTAAGAGCAGCATATTTTGAAGTAAGGACCTGTGGAGGGTCCACTGACACAAGGGGATACTCAGAGTTTCCTCCTTTGTCTGACATGCTGATTCTAGTGTGGTGTAAGTGATGCACCTACCTACACTATGTGTTTACCTACTGATCCCTTGCTAAGAGTTGCAGCCAAGGTGTGCTAAGCCTTGAGGAGCTGCAACAGCTGGTTCAGTAGAACTCAGAGTATTCTAAGCTTAGTTATATGTACTAACAGACCTTATGTGATCTTTCAACAAGATATTCTTAGGATACGTGTGGTAAAACAACAGCAAGCTCAAATCCCAACCGCTGCTCACCAATGTGAGAAGGTGGCCTGATATGCAGTGGTCACTATTCTAGTGAACACTATGTATCAGTCCAGCAACCCTTATTGATGATTGGTTGTAAGTCAACCTTATAGACCAGCTATCCTAGTAGCGTGGATACGAGCAGTCTAAGGCTAAAGACTCGAGAGGGCGTGTTAAGCCAGCTGTTATACCACATATACCCCTTGAACACCAAGTGAAAGGACACCACACAAGTGTTATGAAAATAAACAGTTATTTATTAAAGATCACAACAGCCCTGTACTCTTTATGAGGACAGGGTACTAAGCACAAACCAAAACTTACAAAAATACTTAAGTTAGCACAGTATATACAAATGCCCGAGGGGCACCGAAAACCATATACTTGAAAAGTGGAATGCAAAATTACTAGCAGGTAAGTACAGTACTAATAGGCTTTGGAATCGCTAGGACTTGACTATAGAATCGTTAGATTACTTCTAGGAGACCTAGGGGACTCGGGTGCAGTGTGTGCACTCTCACGCGAGATGCGGGACAAAGTCTATGGTAGCTAGAAATTGCAAAGTTAGTGTTCTCGGGCGAACCCGACCTGGTAGGGAGAAAACAAAAGTAGATTCTGACCCTTGGATAGTGAGGCTATGCTGGGGCACCGAAATGCCGAAGTTACCTAGCCCAGGGGCTGCAGCTGCATAGGACTCAAAAGACGTCGGGAATCCTCGTTGACGGACCAGGAGCCTGGAAGAAAGAAGTTGCTGGCAGGCGACCAGTGAAGAAAGTTCGGTGGATCCAAGCCTGGATCGATGGAAGATGACACCTGAAAGCAGAGGGGACCAAGTTCGAGACTACTAGCCAGTAGTCAGTGGGCACCAGGAGGGCACCGGATGGTAGCCACCTCGACAAGGCGTGTGGGTGACGCTGTGCTCAGAGATCACACGGACCAGGAGGCGTTGTCGGCGACCAGGAAGGAGGATCGAGCTGTCCCACGAAGATAGAAGCTGTCGGCGTCGCTGGACCCAGGATTGGGCAACAAAGCCTTGGCAAATTCAAGCCCACGCGGTGGACCTAAAATGGCGTCTGGAGTGGACCAGGAGGGTCCGGGGTGCCTCTCTTCAAGAAGGAAGCAAGGGCCAGTCTGGAGCAACCAGACCAGCAGCAGTGATGTCGTCGGGCGTCGTTCAGAAGGCCACAAGCCAGCCGGCTAGTAGCCAAACAACGCGGTGCACAGCAAACAGCAGAAGGGCCCCACGCAGATCGTGGAGATGCAGGGAGGCTGATCTTGGGTGCTGGAGCTGTGCAGGGTCGGGGCTTCTCGGACCCCAAAGCACTCACCCGTGGAGGACACGGTGGGCTTGCAGTAAAGATGTCGTGCAGTCTTGGCGATCGTCGGTCCCTCGAGGTCTCGTCGCACTCACGGTTCTCAGCTTTGCTGTAGAGGCGAGTAGAGGTCAGAGGTGCCAGGGAAGCCGGGTCTCGTCGAGCTGGGTCGTCGGATTCGTGATGAAGGACTTGCAGCAGACCGCAGTGTTCTTTAGGATGGTGCCCGCTTGATGCAGGGTGACTACTCCTTAGCCACAAGGGAGAATCTTGAAGAAGAAATCTTGAAGTCCTTTCGAAGAAAGTCGTGTCTTGATTCCAAAGATGATCTAATTTGAACAGGGGGCCCGCTCCCATCTTTATACTAAAAAAGGGGGCTGACCCGGTGACTAGGTCCTGCCTATGGGTGGGACTAGGAGGGGGGTGGTTACACCCCTCTGCCATGCCGGACTTTCCCCAGGCCAGGGGCTGGTGTGCCCCTGGAACTGGTTCTGACCGGCCTATGCGTAGTGAGCACCGGGGTGCCACTTAGCAGTCACCTTCCTGAAAAGCCCTGCCTACCCAGGATACACAAAACCATGTCTGGGACGGTGCTAGCACCGCCCCTGACAGGAAACCCTTTGTCCAGGCTCCCCTCGCTGGAAGGACTCCCAGCTGCAGGGGGTCAGACTCGTGTCTGTGGTGGCAGCATCCATTTTGTGGAGCTGAGGCTTCAGTTAACTT
This sequence comes from Lissotriton vulgaris, assembly GCF_964263255.1. Taxonomy (NCBI): domain Eukaryota; kingdom Metazoa; phylum Chordata; class Amphibia; order Caudata; family Salamandridae; genus Lissotriton; species Lissotriton vulgaris. The sequence continues at coordinate 1,738,987,462 of NC_141691.1, forward strand.
TAACCGGGGTTCACAGTTACATACATGTCGTGTCCCTCTAGAAGGGTGGAATGCTAACCCTGTCGCCAGAATTGGCGAGGGGTTAGTATTCCAATTTGTATGACACCTTACTCGACATGTTTTGATAAAGCAATACCAAAGTTAGCATTTAACCGCGAGGATTATAATGCACTTAAGAGTATATGGTATGCGATATCATGGAACAGCTATTAGGACTTGGTTCCTCAAGCTGCAGACAGGCTCAGCTCATGCCAGAGCACCATCTCACATGATTCCAAGCACTCTGCCTTCAGGATTGTCAAGGCCTGCCATAGGAGTGACTGATAGGAATCTGTGTGTCCATTTTAGGGTTAGGTATAGGTATACTACACCTACAGCAAAGGGTGATTACACGACTTTGCCCCAGCTGTCATGCAGCCAGTTGTGTCAAATTTAGGAGGCCAGCCAGGGGTGGCATAATACATGCTGCAGCCCCTGGCAGCCCTGGGTACACCCATGCCCTGAGTTACAGGGTCTGATAGGGTGGCCCAGTACCAATTGGAAATGCACCTAGGGTACATGGAATCCATTTTACAGAGAGAGCAGTAGGCCTGGGGTCCTGATTGGCAGGGTCCCAGGTCGACTATGTCCAAAACCAGCTAAAACACAGGGCAAAAAGTTGGGGGCAACCATAGTCAGGATGTACTTTCCTACACAGGGGACTCGGGTGCAGTGTGTGCACTCTCACGCGAGATGCGGGACAAAGTCTATGGTAGCTAGAATTTGCAAAGTTAGTGTTCTCGGGCGAACCCAACCTGGTAGGAAGAAAACGAAAGTAGATTCTGACCCTTGGATACTGAGGCTATGCTGGGGCACCGAAATGCCGAAGTTACCTAGCCCAGGGGCTGCAGCTGCATAGGACTCAAAGGACGTCGGGAATCCTCGTTGACGGACCAGGAGCCTGGAAGAAAGAAGTTGCTGGCAGGCGACCAGTGAAGAAAGTTCGGTGGATCCAAGCCTGGATCGATGGAAGATGACACCTGAAAGCAGAGGGGACCAAGTTCGAGACTACTAGCCAGTAGTCAGTGGGCACCAGGAGGGCACCGGATGGTAGCCACCTCGACAAGGCGAGTGGGTGACGCTGTGCTCGAAGATCTCACGGACCAGGAGGCGTTGTCGGCGACCAGGAAGGAGGATCGAGCTGTCCCACGAAGATAGAAGCTGTCGGCGTCGCTGGACCCAGGATTGGGCAACAAAGCCTTGGCAAATTCAAGCCCACGCGGTGGACCTAAAATGGCGTCTGGAGTGGACCAGGAGGGTCCGGGGTGCCTCTCTTAAAGAAGGAAGCAAGGGCCAGTCTGGAGCAACCAGACCAGCAGCAGTGATGTCGTCGGGCGTCGTTCAGAAGGCCACAAGCCAGCCGGCTAGTAGCCAAACAACGCGGTGCACAGCAAACAGCAGAAGGGCCCCACGCAGATCGTGGAGATGCAGGGAGGCTGATCTTGGGTGCTGGTGCTGCGCAGGGTTGGGGCTTCTCGGACCCCAAAGCACTCACCAGTGGAAGACTCGGTGGGTTTGTTACAAAGAAGTCGTGCAGTCTTGGCGATCGTCGGTCCCTCGAGGTCTCGTCGCACTCACGGTTCTCAGCTTTGCTGTAGAGGTGAGTAGAGGTCAGAGGTGCCAGGGAAGCCGGGTCTCGTCGGGCTGGGTCGTCGGATTTGTGATGAAGGACTTGCAGCAGACCGCAGTGTTCTTTAGGATGGTGCCTGCGGATGCAGGGTGACTACTCCTTAGCCACAAGGGAGAATCTTGAGGAAGAAATCGTGAAGTCCTTTCGCAGAAAGTCGTGTCTTGATTCCAAAGATGATCTAATTTTAACAGGGGGCCCGCTCCCATCTTTATACTAAAAAAGGGGGCTGACCCGGTGACTAGGTCCTGCCTATGGGTGGGACTAGGTGGGGGGTGGTTACACCCCTCTGCCATGCCGGACTTCCCCAGGCCAGGGGCTGGTGTGCCCCTGGAACCGGTTCAGACCGGCCTATGCGTAGTGAGCACCGGGGTGCCACTCAGCAGTCACCTTCCTGTAAAGCCCTGCCTACCCAGGATACACAAAACCATGTCTGGGACGGTGCTAGCACCGCCCCTGACAGGAAACCCTTTGTCCAGGCTCCCCTCGCTGGAAGGACTCCCAGCTACAGGGGGTCAGACTCGTGTCTGTGGTGGCAGCATCCATTTTGTGGAGCTGAGGCTTCAGTTAACTTTAACCGGGGTTCACAGTTACATACATGTCGTGTCCCTCTAGAAGGGTGGAATGCTAACCCCGTCGCCAGAATTTGCGAGGGGTTAGTATTCCAATTCGTATGACACCTTACTCGACATGTTTTGATAAAGCAATACCAAAGTTAGCATTTAACCGCGAGGATTATAATGCACTTAAGAGTATATGGTATGCGATATCATGGAACAGCTATTAGGACTTGGTTCCGCAAGCTGCAGACAGGCTCAGCTCATGCCAGAGCACCATCTCACACGATTCCAAGCACTCTGCCTTCAGGATTGTCAAGGCCTGCCATAGGAGTAACTGATAGGAATCTGTGTGCCCATTTTAGGGTTAGGTATAGGTATACTACACCTACAGCAAAGGGTGATTACACGACTTTGCCCCAGCTGTCATGCAGCCAGTTGTGTTAAATTTAGGAGGCCAGCCAGGGGTGGCATAATACATGCTTCAGCCCCTGGCAGCCCTGGGTACACCTATGCCCTGAGTTACAGGGTCTGATAAGGTGGCCCAGTACCAATTGGAAATGCACCTAGGGTACATGGAATCCATTTTAAAGAGAGAGCAGTAGGCCTGGGGTCCTGACTGGCAGGATCCCAGGTCGACTATGTCCAAAACCAGCTAAAACACAGGGCAAAAAGTTGGGGGCAACCATAGTCAGGAGGTACCTTCCTACACAACCCCCCCCCCAAACGAAAGGAGATAAGGCTATCCTTGTCCAGGTAAGCCTCTATTACCTAAGTGGCCATATAAGGAAGGACCAGCTCTGGCTTGGTTTCCCCCTGTGTCATGGTCCACTAGGCAACCCCTCACCCTAAGGGCATCTGAGGGTCTCCACCATAGGGAATCTCTGTCTCTGGTGTGTCTTGGGAAAGAAGAAGGCTGATGCTGGGATGGAGTACTGAAGTGAGGCTCCTCTACCTTTGGGCTCAACTTCCTCCAATCACCATTCATCATGTGTGCCTTTCTTTCTTTAGCTGAGATGCACTGAGCTCTCAGGGTCAGCCTCTGGCTACCTAAAGCTGGAGGCTGAGTCCCTCTGTTTGGCTTACTGGAGGGACAGGTCAGGTCTGGGGTTTTTAGGCCCCATGTTTGGCTGTGCCCAACAGTGTCCAGCTGTGGGAGTTCCCTAACTACTTTTAAGGGGGATCCCTCAGGAGTCTTACTTATTTTCACTTGGCTAGGTTTACCAGCTTCAGTGATCCTAATCTGTTGATTAAGGGGTTCTTTTGGACAGGGGGCCCTTTGGGGTCCACCACTGGCCTCCCTGACCTCTGCAGCCCTGGGCTGACTGAGGCAGGGTAGAGAGGGGCAGGTTACCTGCTCCAGACTGGGTCCCACCTGGGAAGGGTCCCCTGCCATCAGGGGCTCTGCCAGGCTAGGCCTGACTACCTCTGGGGCAGTTCCTTCAACAGGGGTAGAGTCAGTTCCCTGAGGAGGCTGGCTCTCACCTAGTGTCTGGGAGGGGGAAGACTCTTCTTCCTCCTCAATGCTCTCTGTTTGAGTGGAGTGATCCATTGTTTCAGGCTTCACAACCTCACTATCTGTTTGAGTAGAGGCTGAGACCATTTCAACCTTGCCAACCTTTTCGGGGGGGCACTCAGTCTGTGTTTGGGCTGTGACTGTCACAGCGCTCCTATCCTGTTCTGGAAAGTCTGTCTGAGCCTGGGTAGTGGCTACCACTGCCCTTCCAACCTTTTCAGGGAGGACTGGTGCTTGGATTGGGGCTGTAGCTATTACTGCCCCACTAACCTGTCTGGATAGGCCTATCATTCTGGAGTGAGTTTCTTGCTCCACCTCAGCCCATGCTGAGAGTTCCAGGTCATTCCCCAGTAAGCAATCTACAGGTAGGTTATCTGTCACTGCCACTCTCATGGGCCCTGTGACATTACCCCAGCTGAGCTTGACTACTGCCATGGGATGCCTTCTCTTCACTCCATGAATGTCTGTCACCTGATAAGTAAAACCAGGGGTCAGTTGAGCAGAGGGGACCAGATGGTCAATCACCATGGTGATGCTGGCCCCTGTGTCTCTGAATGCCTCAACTTTCTGACCATTCACTAAAACCTCTTGTCTATACTTCCCCAAAAGGTGGGGTCCAGTAGTGAAGTTGGCAAACCCCATGCCAGTCTCACAGACAAGAGTGTGGTCAGGGAACCTGGCTAGGCCATAGTCCTCCTGATGGCCCAAAGTAATGCCCACCACATTCTTGGGGGCACTCCCACCACCTGGGGGATTACCACTAGTGGTAACAGGAGGTTTAGGAGTATTACCTGGGGGTATATTTCCCTTATTACCATTTTTAGGGCAACTGGCATCACTTTTGTAATGACCCACCTGTTTACAGGTATGGCAATAAGGTTTCTTCTGTTCTGAAGGAGTGTTCTGGGACCCACCACCCTTGTTGGAGTTTTGGGGCCCTTGGGAAGTCTTCTCTGTGGATTTATCCCCACCCTTCTCTTGAGGCTTGGTTGATTCCTTTTTCTGGTCACCACCCTGGTTTTTAGGCCTGACCCTAGTTCTGACCCATTTGTCTGCCCTCTTACCCAATTCCTGTGGAGAGGTCAGATCAGAGTCTACCAGGTGCTGAAGTAATAACTGGTTCTGACAATTATTTAAGATTTGCTCCCTCACAATTAGATTATACAATCCTTTAAAATCAGTAACCTTACTACCCAGTAGCCAGCCTTCAAAAGCCTTAGTGGCACAATCAACAAAGTCAGTCCAATCTTGAGACTGAGTTTTCTGGGTGTCTCTGAACAGCATCCTGTATTGTTCAGTGGTTAAACCAAACCCATCAACCAGTGTATTCTTCAAGATTTGGTAATTGTTAGCATCCTCCACTCTTGTAGTGAGGAGCTTATCTCTACCTTTACCTTCAAAGGAGAGCCACAAGATAGCTGCCCACTGACTTTGGGGAACACCCTGCACAGTGCAGGCCCTCTCCAAAGCAGTAATCCATTTGTGGATGTCATCCCCTTCTTTAAAGGGGGGCACTATCTTATTCAGGTGCTTTTTATCAAAACTAATTTCCCTATTGCTAGGTTTATTGCTGCCACCAGTGGGCTGTAGCCCACATAATTCTTGCTCTCTAGCAAGGGCAAGTCTCTCTTTGGCCAGGGCAAGTTCTTCCCTTTCAATCCTCAGTTTGATTGCCCTTTCTTCAGCTTCATACACTCTCCTCTTAGGGGAAGACATCCCTCTGTGAGAAGAGTTGAGAGAGCCATTGGTTCGAAGGGATCTGTTAGAGCCTCTTGATAGAGACCTAACTCGTCCATTCCCAATGTTAAGCTGACCTGAGAGTGGGCCCAGGAGTCCCCCAGTACCAAGCTCATGTCTGCTTAAGTTGGACCTGGTTAGTCTAATGACTTCTACCTGTCCCTTATCTGCCTCATCCCCTGACAACTGGTCTTCATCCTCATCCTCAGCATCATCTGCTTCCTGGAGGGGATGGTCCTGGCTATCAAAGGGTCCCTGTAAGGAGGGCAAACTTCCTTCTGGATTAGAAGGGTCTGGGTTACCAGCCCTACTGGCATCATAAGCCTCTAAGAGACCAATCAGAAAGGAAGTGGTGGGGTTAGACCCCTGTTTTAGTTTCCTGAGAGTACACACTTGTCTCATCTCATGGAAGCTAAGAGCAGCATATTTTGAAGTACGGACCTGTGGAGGGTCCACTGACACAAGGGGATACTCAGAGTTTCCTCCTTTGTCTGACATGCTGATTCTAGTGTGGTGTAAGTGATGCACCTACCTACACTATGTGTTTCCCTACTGATCCCTTGCTAAGAGTTGCAGCCAAGGTGTGCTAGGCCTTGAGGAGCTGCAACAGCTGGTTCAGTAGAACTCAGAGTATTCTAAGCTTGGTTATATGTACTAACAGTACTTATGTGATCTTTCAGCAAGATATTCTTAGGATACGTGTGGTAAAACAACAGCAAGCTCAAATCCCAACCGCTGCTCACCAATGTGAGAAGGTGGCCTGATATGCAGTGGTCACTATTCTAGTGCACACTATGTATCAGTCCAGCAACCCTTATTGATGATTGGTTGTAAGTCAACCTCATAGACCAGCTATCCTAGTAGCGTGGATACGAGCAGTCTAAGGCTAAAGACTCGAGAGGGCGTGTTAACCAGCTGTTATACCACATATACCCCTTGAACACCAAGTGAAAGGACACCACACAAGTGTTATGAAAATAAACAGTTATTTATTAAAGATCACAACAGCCCTGTACTCTTTATGAGGACAGGGTACTAAGCACAAACCAAAACTCTTACAAAAATACTTAAGTTAGCACAGTATATACAAATGCCCGAGGGGCACGGAAAACCATATACTTGAAAAGTGGAATGCGAAATTACTAGCAGGTAAGTACAGTACTAATAGGCTTTGGAATCGCTAGGACTTGACTATTGAATCGTTAGATTACTTCTAGGAGACCCAGGGGACTCGGGTGCAGTGTGTGCACTCTCACGCGAGATGCGGGACAAAGTCTATGGTAGCTAGAAATTGCAAAGTTAGTGTTCTCGGGCGAACCCGACCTGGTAGGGAGAAAACGAAAGTAGATTCTGACCCTTGGATAGTGAGGCTATGCTGGGGCACCGAAATGCCGAAGTTACCTAGCCCAGAGGCTGCAGCTGCATAGGACTCAAAAGACGTCGGGAATCCTCGTTGACGGACCAGGAGCCTGGAAGAAAGAAGTTGCTGGCAGGCGACCAGTGAAGAAAGTTCGGTGGATCCAAGCCTGGATCGATGGACGATGACACCTGAAAGCAGAGGGGACCAAGTTCGAGACTACTAGCCAGTAGTCAGTGGGCACCAGGAGGGCACCGGATGGTAGCCACCTCGACAAGGCGTGTGGGTGACGCTGTGCTCAGAGATCACACGGACCAGGAGGCGTTGTCGGCGACCAGGAAGGAGGATCGAGCTGTCCCACGAAGATAGAAGCTGTCGGCGTCGCTGGACCCAGGATTGGGCAACAAAGCCTTGGCAAATTCAAGCTCACGCGGTGGACCTAAAATGGCGTCTGGAGTGGACCAGGAGGGTCCGGGGTGCCTCTCTTCAAGAAGGAAGCAAGGGCCAGTCTGGAGCAACCAGACCAGCAGCAGTGATGTCGTCGGGCGTCGTTCAGAAGGCCACAAGCCAGCCGGCTAGTAGCCAAACAACGCGGTGCACAGCAAACAGCAGAAGGGCCCCACGCCGATCGTGGAGATGCAGGGAGGCTGATCTTGGGTGCTGGAGCTGCGCAGGGTTGGGGCTTCTCGGACCCCAAAGCACTCACCCGTGGAGGACACGGAGGGCTTGTTGTAAAGATGTCGTGCAGTCTTGGCGATCGTCGGTCCCTCGAGGTCTCGTCGCACTCACGGTTCTCAGCTTTGCTGTAGAGGTGAGTAGAGGTCAGAGGTGCCAGGGAAGCCGGGTCTCGTCGGGCTGGGTCGTCGGATTCGTGATGAAGGACTTGCAGCAGACCGCAGTGTTCTTTAGGATGGTGCCTGCGGATGCAGGGTGACTACTCCTTAGCCACAAGGGAGAATCTTGAGGAAGAAATCGTGAAGTCCTTTCGCAGAAAGTCGTGTCTTGATTCCAAAGATGATCTAATTTTAACAGGGGGCCCGCTCCCATCTTTATACTAAAAAAAGGGGGCTGACCCGGTGACTAGGTCCTGCCTATGGGTGGGACTAGGTGGGGGGTGGTTACACCCCTCTGCCATGCCGGACTTCCCCAGGCCAGGGGCTGGTGTGCCCCTGGAACCGGTTCAGACCGGCCTATGCGTAGTGAGCACCGGCGTGCCACTCAGCAGTCACCTTCCTGTAAAGCCCTGCCTACCCAGGATACACAAAACCATGTCTGGGACGGTGCTAGCACCGCCCCTGACAGGAAACCCTTTGTCCAGGCTCCCCTCGCTGGAAGGACTCCCAGCTACAGGGGGTCAGACTCGTGTCTGTGGTGGCAGCATCCATTTTGTGGAGCTGAGGCTTCAGTTAACTTTAACTGGGGTTCACAGTTACATACATGTCGTGTCCCTCTAGAAGGGTGGAATGCTAACCCCGTCGCCAGAATTGGCGAGGGGTTAGTATTCCAATTCGTATGACACCTTACTCGACATGTTTTGATAAAGCAATACCAAAGTTAGCATTTAACCGCGAGGATTATAATGCACTTAAGAGTATATGGTATGCGATATCATGGAACAGCTATTAGGACTTGGTTCCGCAAGCTGCAGACAGGCTCAGCTCATGCCAGAGCACCATCTCACACGATTCCAAGCACTCTGCCTTCAGGATTGTCAAGGCCTGCCATAGGAGTGACTGATAGGAATCTGTGTGCCCATTTTAGGGTTAGGTATAGGTATACTACACCTACAGCAAAGGGTGATTACACGACTTTGCCCCAGCTGTCATGCAGCCAGTTGTGTCAAATTTAGGAGGCCAGCCAGGGGTGGCATAATACATGCTTCAGCCCCTGGCAGCCCTGGGTACACCTATGCCCTGAGTTACAGGGTCTGATAAGGTGGCCCAGTACCAATTGGAAATGCACCTAGGGTACATGGAATCCATTTTAAAGAGAGAGCAGTAGGCCTGGGGTCCTGATTGGCAGGATCCCAGGTCGACTATGTCCAAAACCAGCTAAAACACAGGGCAAAAAGTTGGGGGCAACCATAGTCAGGAGGTACCTTCCTACAGTGCTCACCAAATTTGTAGCGTTTCCAGGACAGAACTAAGAAGGTAGCTCTGTCGTAAAGCAATGATATAACAATACACATCAGTATATAAGAAATACGATAAATGCATGTTGACACATAAACCAAAGTACTGCATAGACAATAAATCATGCCATTATGTCATACCTTACTGAAATAGACGTTTCAGAACAGCTTGTCCCACTGCCGTGTCCTCTTTCCACGCAGTGTCTAGACAGTAGTGTCTCGTAAATGAATGCACGCTCTTCCACGTTGCTGCTCTGCAGATGTCAGGCAGCACCACTCCTGCGAATAAGGCCATCGAAGTCGCCATATTTCTCGTGGAATGTGCATGCACCTTAGAACCTAGCGGCTTTCCCGCTTTTTCGTGACATTTCAGGATAGTTGATGATATCCATCTGGCAATACTCAGTCTTGACAAGGGAAGGCCTTTCCTTTGTCCTTCGAATGCAATGAATAATTGCTTGGACTTGCGGAACGTTTTTGTCCGTTCAATGTAGAACTTTAGGCATCTAGAGATGTCTAGAGAGTGTAAGGCTCTTTCTGCTTCCGATGATGGATTGCTGAAAAAAGTAGGCAGAATAATAGGCTCATTGAGGTGAAAAGACGTTGTCACTTTGGGAATAAAAGTAGGATTTGTTCTTAATATAACCCTGTCCTGACGGAATTGTAAGAAGGGTTCCTCCACTGAAAAGGCCTGGATTTCGCTAACCCTCCTTGCTGATGTTAAGGCGAGCAGAAGGGCTGTTTTCCATGACAGGAACTGTAAGTCTGTTTTGTGTATAGGCTCGAAAGGCGGCCTCATAAGTTGCGATAGGACTGTATTGAGGTGCCACGGTACTGGTGGGCGCCGGATGGGTGGGAAAACTCTAAAAAGTCCTTTGATAAATTCCTTTATTATCCTGCAAGACCAGAGAGATGGTTCATTTGGCTTCCGCCTGAAGCGTGATATTGCTGCCAGGTGTACCTTGACCGAGGCATGCGACAGACCTGCCTTAGAAAGTGACAGCAGGTAAGGTAAGACGCCTTCTGGTTGTACCTCAAACGGATGCAAGTTTTGACTGCTGCACCAGTGGCAGAAACGGGTCCATTTCGCTGCATATGTATTGTTTGTTGATGTAGCTCTGGCTTGCGAAAGAATATGCCTGCATTCCTGCGGAATGTCTATATTTTGAAATTCCCGCTCATGAGGTTCCATGCTGACAATTTTAGCGATTGCAGATCCGGGTGCAGAATCTGCCCTTCTTTCATGGAGATGAGGTTCTGAAATGTCGGAAGCTGGATCTTGTTGCCCTTCGACATTTGAAGTAGGTCTGAAAACCACGCTTGTCTTGGCCAGGCTGGCACTATCAGTATGACATGGCACGGTTCTAATCTCATCTTGCGCAGGATTCGCGGTATCACCGGAAACGGAGGGAAGGCGTAGGCAAATCTTCCTGTCCAGTCCATGAGAAATGCATTTCCCTTGGAACCTTGTTGATGGTACCTGGACGCAAATTGGACACACTTTGAGTTGTGCTTTGTTGCGAACAAGTCTAATGTGTGGGTGCCCCACCTTTGAAACAAGTTGCGAATCTGAGAGTCGTGCAGTTCCCACTCGTGCGTCACCTTGGAAGTGCGGCTCAGGGCGTCTGCCCGTGTGTTGAGGACTCCCTGTATATGCTGGACCTGAATTGAAATGCCGTTGGATATCAGCCATTTCCAGATTCTTTGCGCCAATGTCGACAGCTGTTTGGATCTCGTTCCACCCTGTTTTATTAAGTAAAACATAGTCGTGGTGCTGTCCGTCTGGATAAGCACTGACGATTGGCGTATTCTGGGAAGGAATGCTTGAAGCCCCAGAAACACCGCTTTTAGCTCCAACATGTTTATGTGAAGCTGAGCTTCCCAACCTGACCAAAGGCCCTGAATTTCTAGCTCCTGAAGATGCGCACCCCATCCTTTCAGCAAAGCGTCCGTTGTCATCACGAAATGGTGATCTTGAGGAATAAAGCTCAAGCCTTGGTCCAAGTTCTTTTGAACCTTCCACCATGACATGGCCACCTTCATACGGTTCGTGATGGTAATGCGATCCTCGAAGGTTCCTTTGGATTGGACCCACTGCTCGTCCAGTTGTTCATGCAAAGGCCTCATTCGAAGGCGACAGTTTGGCACCAGTGGGATGCAGGATGATATCATCCCCAACATGGACTTGTACAGCCTCACGGAAGTGGACTTTTTTGTTTGAAGTGATGCCGTTAGCCCCATGATCTTTCTTCTTCGGTCTTCGGAAGGATAGGCTTTCCCTGCTCTGGTGCATATCCATGCCCCCAAGAACTGGATGCCTTGGGCCGGAGTCAGCGAGGACTTCTCCAAGTTGGTCCTCAGACCCAAGCGCTGGAACAGCCGGATGCAGCTCTGAAGAGATCTTGCTGCGTCCTTGAAAGATGGACCTGTCACTAACCAGTCGTCCAGATATGGGTAAATGTAATGCCCTTGCAGTCTTAAGTGGGCCGCCACCGGGGCCATGCATTTGGTAAACACCCTCGGGCCGATTTGAGTCCGAATGGCAGGACCTTGAACTGAAAGTGGCGACTCTCCACAACAAATCTCAAATACTTCCTGTGCTTCCGATGAATGGGAATATGGAAGTATGCATCCATGAGATCCAAGGACGCCATGTAGTCTTTTTCCTTTATCATTAGTAAGATCTCCTGCAACAATAGCATTCTGAAGGGTATCTTCTTTATGTATTGATTGAGATCCCTCAAATCCAATACCTGTCTCCATTTCAGGGTTTGTTTCTTTTTGATGAGGAAGAAATGTGAATAGAAGCCTCTCCCTCTGAGATGTTGCGGCACTTCTTCTATGGCTCCCTTTTGCAGAAGCGAGTGTACTTCTTTCTGCATTTCCTGGCGATGTCGGTTGAGCCTGAGTACTGGGGGATGATCCGGTGGTATTTCCACAAATTCCAGAGTATGGCCCCTGCTTATGACATCTAGAACCCATTTGTCTGATGTTATGGACATCCAGTTGGTGAAGTATTGAGACAGATAGTGGTCGTTTTCCGGGATCTGTTGTGTGGGGAGCGCCGGCCTGAAATCATTGACGTCTGTTAGACTGTTGATTTTTCCCCCTGGTGTTTGATTTACCTCTGGACTGTTGCTGGTAAGAGTTGGAGGACCTGAACTGGTTGTTGGTATTATACTGTCGATATCCCTGTTGATTATACGGTTGATATCGATTGGACTGAAAAGAGGGTCTTTGATTAAATTGACCTCTTGCACCCCTCTTTCGAAAGGACTGAAACCTTCCCTGTTGAAGGGATCCCAGCGCTCTAGCTGTATCCGTGTCCGACTTTATGCCTTGCAATGCCTCATCGATATGCTTCCCAAATAAATTTTCACCATCAAAAGGCATATCGACAATTTTCGCCTGCACTTCTGGGCGAAAAGAAGTCGCCTTGAGCCAGCCCTGCCTGCGAAGCGAAACCACTCCAGCCATCTGCCTGAAGGCCATAGACGAGACATCCATGGCGATGTCGATAGATTCGGCAGCAGATTTAGCTTCGTCTTTAAGGATGGCTGCCGCTTCCTCCTTTCTATCTTCCGGAAGTGCAGAAAGTATGGGTGCAAGATCGGACCACATTTGTCTGTTGTAACGGCCAATCAGTGCCATTGCATTTGCCGCTTTAATGGTAGAGGCTGCCATGACCGCAAACCTCTTACCTGCACCATCCATTCTCCTTCCTTCCTTGTCTGGTGGCACTAAGGAAGTAGCCACCGGGTTTTTTGAATTTCTCTGCGCCGCCTGCGTCACGACTGATTCCGGTCTGGGGTGCCCAATGAGGCAGGCTGCTGTGGACTCTGGTGCTCTGTACTTTTTTTCAATTCGGGGCACTGAAACCGCTATAGACGCCGGAGTTTTCAGAATCTTTAGGCCCTCCTCCCAGATATGAGGGATAATCGGGATTGAGCGAAGCGATCTTTTGTTATCATCTTTGAAATCGTACAAGAAACAATCCGTCTCTTGCACTTCCACATCCAGATTGAATCTCTTGGCCGCTTTTTCCATGATATCATGGAAGCCTCCGATGTCTTGAGGAGGGGAGGTAGACTGTAGCGGGACGGGTGATGAAGCCGATGGTAAAATGTACTCATTCCATTCCTGCCCCGAAGCATCATGGAGAAGCTCTCCTTCTTCAGGCTGTTCATCTTCATCGGATTCCGTTAGGTCATCCCTTATAGTAACCACCTGCGGTGATCTCACCCCTTGTTCTTGTGAAGCAGGTGCTTTAGGCGTCTGCGAGGAAGGCGTCTGTGTAGCTGGTTGCGAGGTATTCGCCTCTGGGAAACGACGGTAGTAGTCGTTTAACATCAACCTAAGGTCAGACACAAGAGTGATAGGTATGGAAACCGTCTCTTGATGTTCCTCCTCACGTGAGTCCTCATGCTGCTCCTCCTCCTCATCATAATCACCAGATTCCTGAAATGACTCATATCTGGAAGATTGGGGTCTGTCCTTGAAGGAATATACTTCCTCCTTGTCCGTATCTTGGCTCTTTATCTGAAGCTGAGATGGACTGTAGGCGGCACCTGAGGACTCCTCTCCATCTGAGTCCTGCTCTAGCAATGAGGATGGAGACAGTAAAGGCAGTCCTTATGTGGGTCCTCAGAGTAAAGTCTGGCCTTCCCACAGGATCTGCAAGGCCTGAACAGCCTCTTTTTAGAGCTTTCAGCCATAATGAGAAATATAGGTACACACAATACCTTAATCCAGCAGACAGGAAACAAGATTCCAAAGGGTCAAAAGTTCACTCAGGAACAGAAAAACTGAGCAGAGCTCAGGGAGACTCCTTTCTCACACGAAGGCGGTTGGAAATCTGAGGCAGGAAGCTTCTGCTGGGGAGTGTGAGGGCAGGGCAGCAATGCTGATTGGCTGGCTTTTGGACCAAACAAAGAAATGGTCTGGTTACCAAATAATACAGCCCCTATGGGGATTTTCTATGCAGTTTTTCTTCTCTATGATACTGCTTGGTCATTCTGTTACCGTGAGACTCCCACCATGACGACGGGGAAGATACAAGCATGTGAATCTATGAAAGATAATACTGGAGAACTATAGTGCACAGGTAAGTAACTAATTCCATACTTGATTCCTAAAAATGGAATAGACCACAGGCTACATTAAGATTGTAAACTCTTGCTGTTTCTCCTGATTAATATCCACACTGAGCAATATATAAGGGCCAAAGGCTGACCAAATAGCAAATTACACAACTGGTTGTAGGAAGGTACCTCCTGACTATGGTTGCCCCCAACTTTTTGCCCTGTGTTTTAGCTGGTTTTTGACATAGTCGACCTGGGATCCTGCCAATCAGGACCCCAGGCCTACTGCTCTCTCTGTAAAATGGATTCCATGTACCCTAGGTGCATTTACCAATTGGTACTGGGCCACCTTATCAGACCCTGTAACTCAGGGCATAGGTGTACCCAGGGCTGCCAGGGGCTGCAGCATGTATTATGCCACCCCTGGCTGGCCTCCTAAATTTGACACAACTGGCTGCATGACAGCTGGGGCAAAGTCGTGTAATCACCCTTTGCTGTAGGTGTAGTATACCTATACCTAACCCTAAAATGGACACACAGATTCCTATCAGTCACTCCTATGGCAGGCCTTGACAATCTTGAAGGCAGAGTGCTTGGAATCGTGTGAGATGGTGCTCTGGCATGAGCTGAGCCTGTCTGCAGCTTGCGGAACCAAGTCCTAATAGCTGTTCCATGATATCGCATACCATATACTCTTAAGTGCTTTATAATCCTCGGGGTTAAATGCTAACTTTGGTATTGCTTTATCAAAACATGTCGAGTAAGGTGTCATACGAATTGGAATACTAACCCCTCGCCAATTCTGGCGACGGGGTTAGCATTCCACCCTTCTAGAGGGACACGACATGTATGTAACTGTGAACCCCGGTTAAAGTTAACTGAAGCCTCAGCTCCACAAAATGGATGCTGCCACCACAGACACGAGTCTGACCTCCTGCTGCTGGGAGTCCTTCCAGCGAGGGAGGCCTGGACAAAGGGTTTCCTGTCCGGGGCGGTGCTAGCACCGTCCCAGACATGGTTTTGTGTATCCTGGGTAGGCAGGGCTTTTCAGGAAGGTGACTGCTGAGTGGCACCCCGGTGCTCACTACGCATAGGCCGGTCAGAACCAGTTCCAGGGGCACACCAGCCCCTGGCCTGGGGAAAGTCCGGCATGGCAGAGGGGTGTAACCACCCCCCTCCTAGTCCCACCCATAGGCAGGACCTAGTCACCGGGTCAGCCCCCTTTTTTAGTATAAAGATGGGAGCGGGCCCCCTGTTCAAATTAGATCATCTTTGGAATCAAGACACGACTTTCTGCGAAAGGACTTCACGATTTCTTCATCAAGATTCTCCCTTGTGGCTAAGGAGTAGTCACCCTGCATCCGCAGGCACCATCCTAAAGAACACTGCGGTCTGCTGCAAGTCCTTCATCACGAATCCGACGACCCAGCTCGACGAGACCCGGCTTCCCTGGCACCTCTGACCTCTACTCACCTCTACAGCCAAGCTGAGAACCGTGAGTGCGACGAGACCTCGAGGGACCGACGATCGCCAAGACTGCACGACATCTTTACAACAAGCCCACCGTGTCCTCCACGGGTGAGTGCTTTGGGGTCCGAGAAGCCCCGACCCTGCGCAGCTCCAGCACCCAAGGTCAACCTCCCTGCATCTCCACGATCTGCGTGGGGCCCTTCTGCTGTTTGCTGGGCACCGCGTTGTTTGGCTACTAGCCGGCTGGCTTGTGGCCTTCTGAACGACGCCCGACGACATCACTGCTGCTGGTCTGGTTGCTCCAGACTGGCCCTTGCTTCCTTCTTGAAGAGAAGTACCCCGGACCCTCCTGGTCCACTCCAGACGCCATTTTAGGTCCACCGCGTGGGCTTGAATTTGCCAAGGCTTTGTTGCCCTATCCTGGGTCCAGCGACGCCGACAGCTTCTATCTTCGTGGGACAGCTCGATCCTCCTTCCTGGTCGCCGACAACGCCTCCTGGTCCGTGAGATCTCCGAGCCCAGCGTCACCCACACGCCTTGTCGAGGTGGCTACCATCCGGTGCCCTCCTGGTGCCCACTGACTACTGACTAGTAGTCTCGAACTTGGTCCCCTCTGCTTTCAGGTGTCATCTTCCATCGATCCAGGCTTTGGATCCACCGAACTTTCTTCACTGGTCGCCTGCCAGCAACTTCTTTCTTCCAGGCTCCTGGTCCGTCAACGAGGATTCCCGACGTCTTTTGAGTCCTATGCAGCTGCAGCCCCTGAGCTAGGTAACTTCGGCATTTCGGTGCCCCAGCATAGCCTCACTATCCAAGGGTCAGAATCTACTTTCGTTTTCTCCCTACCAGGTCGGGTTCGCCCGAGAACACTAACTTTGCAAATTCTAGTTACCATAGACTTTGTCCCGCATCTCGCGTGAGAGTGCACACACTGCACCCGAGTCCCCTGGGTCTCCTAGAAGTAATCTAACGATTCTATAGTCAAGTCCTAGCGATTCCAAAGCCTATTAGTACTGTACTTACCTGCTAGTAATTTCGCATTCCACTTTTCAAGTATATGGTTTTCCGTGCCCCTCGGGCATTTGTATATACTGTGCTAACTTAAGTATTTTTGTAAGAGTTTTGGTTTGTGCTTAGTACCCTGTCCTCATAAAGAGTACAGGGCTGTTGTGATTCTTAATAAATAGCTGTTTATTTTCATAACACTTGTGTGGTGTCCTTTCACTTGGTGTTCAAGGGGTATATGTGGTATAACAGCTGGCTTAACACGCCCTCTCGAGTCTTTAGCCTTAGACTGCTCGTATCCACGCTACTAGGATAGCTGGTCTATAAGGTTGACTTACAACCAATCATCAATAAGGGTTGCTGGACTGATACATAGTGTTCACTAGAATAGTGAGCACTGCATATCAGGCCACCTTCTCACACTGGTTTCCTACAGTTTAGTTTAAATACCAATTTAAAATGACAAAACCGAAATTATTGCAACACAAGCAATTCCATGAGTTATGGTGGGATGTAATTTACACACTCGTGGGGATCCCTTCAGCAGCTAGGGCTAGTTACATCCAGGCTATGTGGAAATGTTGCACACATTAAGGGCCCGGCATCTGAAGTGTGAGCTAATGGCCACTTGACAAAGCATTTTCAGCCTCATTTTCTGGCCATATGAGTACCACAGCATGTTCAGATCTTGGAGGACATTTATCTAGAGGGTGATGTGGGGGTTCTATAAATGTTTCCCAAGTAAACATGAAGGTTGCATTACCATTCGAATATTCCAGCCAAATCATGAGCGTTAGTTCTGCTAAGGCTTAGCTGTGTGCATCTTGAAGCCAGCATGTGATGAGTTTGCAACTAGACATCTGTAGACATTGCAACAATGGGATCTCTGCTGGTACCACTTGGATCTGTTTATCCTCATCGTGTGCTACAACCCTTTTGTGGGCTCTAGATTTGGTCTATTTTCAGAGATTTCAGTAGAATGGCTGTTGGCTGGATCCAGAAGCTTGAGACAAGTTCTACCTTTCTCCCCATGCCAGAGTGCCAGGGCTCTTCCTAGCTACACCCGATTGATCGGTGTCAAGGCACCCTTTACTGCGTCTCAAATTAGTGGAGAATGATATTAAACTCTTGCTCAGTCTGTTTAATCTAAGAGGACACCTAGGCCAGCTCTTAATTAGGACCAGGCTTAGAGGCGGGGGTTGTATTTAAGGGATGTGGCAAATGCATAAGTGTGTAACACAAAAAGCCCTTTTCAGCAAATCATTGATCATTGAAAGTAACAAGGCTATGCTGATCATCAGATTATGTTGCTGTTCCAGTTAAACCCATCCTTTGTGGTCTCAATAGTTTCCCAGTTAAAGACATAATAAAGCTCAACAATATTAGGTGCTATTAACAAACAAGCCCCCTTGACCTGCAAAACTAAACACAGATTTACTAAGATTTGGAGTCAGGGTTGCATCACTATTGGAAAGGGAAGACCACTCGGTCCCCCCGAACGTATGGATGGGTGCCTCGATCCCCCGGGAAACTATTGTGGGCAGGGGGCGTGTCCCGGCTGGTATGCCCGAAGCGGCGTAGCCGGAGCACGCCCCTCCCGCCCAGAAGAGGTTGGCCCAGACACCCGCCCCGAAGTCCGTGCACGGATGGGCGTACCTGAGGCGGGCCCCCCCTCCCGCAGATGGATAAATAGAGCGGGAATTCTACGAAGCTTCCTCTTGTTCCAGTTCTCTGAAGGCTGCACCACTCGTCGCTCGTGAGCCCTCTAGGGAACAAGCTGCAATTTTGAGAACTTGTAATCTTTGTTTTTTCTCTTTCAGTATCAGGCGTGTGGAAGATCGAGTCACCCTTGCGGGTCAAGTCGGACGGAGTGATCAAAGTCATGCCTGGCAAGAAAGCGGGAAAAAGCTCCGAGATGGAGAGGATGCTACGCACTTTGGTGAACCAAGTGGCGGTGATGGACCGAAAGTTGGGTAAAGTGGATCAGCTCGGTCGTGGCTTAGCGGCCATCAGGAAACAGGTGGCGGCCCAGAATGCCCCCTCGGGCGGCCTAAAAGAGTCATAGGACCAGCCTTGCCGAACGTCGCCCCGGGGGATAAGGGTAAGAAGAAGAAGGGGAGGGCAGGTCCAGGTGAGGTTCCAGTCCCAGGGGTAACTCCATCGAGCCCAGGCGCGGACATTCCCGTTGCGCCGGTAGATACCCCGGTACCAGGACTGGATGGGGGTTTGCCAATTCCCGTGGTGATCACGCCAATTGGGGATGACCAAATGCCCCCTGAACTAGCACTTCAGTTAGCGGCAGTATTACCATGGCTAAAGAAGGGAGCAGGGGGATCAGTGGCTGCGGGAGACCCGGCTGAAGAAGCCAGATTAATTGTTGAGCAGTTGCGGCAGTCAAGGGATGCCGGGACGGCGAATGTACCTTCTATTCCCCCGCAGGTGGTGATGGGGGTCAAGGCTGAAGGTCGAGCGAAGACAACGGACACGGCTGGGAAGACGGCTGAAGCCGGTAAGAGAGCGTTGCCATTGGTGGGGGAGGGTCCAGTACCTTCAAGGCGGGAAAGTTTATCGCAACACATTCCCATGGCTACAAAAGAGATGGTGTGGGGAGATAAGTATATTAACATGTTTTCACTTTTGACTGACCATCGGGAATTAGAATATGCAAAGACCCAGAAAGATCTATGGCACCCCAGCGTATGGCGGGCCAAGATGGCGGAATTCAGGGTCGAGGAGACCATGGTGAACTGGGTCAGGGCCTTTTCTATTTTCACGGCAATTATTGGGGAGCGTAAACCGGAAGTGTTAACTGACTTAGTATGTTATCAGAACAGGATCATGAATTTCCATGCAATGTACGGGGGAAATGAATGGAAGGGTTACGATGTTACCTTTAGAAAAGCGAAGGAGTTTAACGAGGACTTGACATGGGATTGTTTAGATACAGTGTCTTGGCATGCTCAGCTCTTGCCGGGACCGGCGGGTACTTCGGTACCAAGCACGAGTGGCTCTGGAGCATTCCATCAGAAGCTGTCGCAGCCCTTTCGGGCGAGCGCCGGGGGGGATCCCCATCCCAGGTCTGGCGGGAATGGAGGCAAGCGGGGGGTTTGTTGGGGATTCAACAAAGGAACCTGTACCAGGCCTCAAGGAACGTGTAGGTTCCGGCATGCTTGTTCGGGCTGTGGGAATTCCTCACACCCGGCAACCAGTTGCCGATCCAAGACCAATGGTGCGGGAGGAATGGGGGGATCCAAGCAGGATTGATGCGGTGCCTCGGAAGCAAACATCTTCGCCCGTTGATATCTTGGCCTTGACCCCTTGGCTGAACCGATACCCAGATCATGCGTCCGCCGAGACTTTGAGGAATGGCTTTCTATATGGCTTCAAGATCCCGGCGGGCAATTTTCGGGGGAGCCCCTCCTGTAAGAACCAGCTGTCTATTCAGCACAACCCGGCGGTGGCCGCCAGAAAGATAGCGAAAGAAGTTAGCTTGGGGCGAGTAGCAGGTCCATTTATCTGCCTGCCAGTTGCGGAATTTGTGTGTTCTCCGTTAGGAGTGGTTCCGAAGAAAGACCCGGGGGAGTATAGACTCATCCACAATCTATCGGCCCCTAGGGGGGCCTCGGTGAATGAGGCGATTGACCCCGAGGTATGCTCAGTGAGATATGCATCGTTCGATGACGCAGTCGTGCTGTTGAATCGCCTGGGCCCCGGTGCATTGTTAGCAAAATCAGACATTGAATCTGCATTCAGGTTACTCCCGGTACACCCTCAGGACCAGCGCCTGCTGGGATTCACGTTTCAAGGAAAGTATTACATGGATAAATGTATGCCCATGGGTTGTTCAATTTCATGTGCTTATTTTGAAATGTTTAGCTCCTTTTTGGAATGGGCATTCACCGAGGCCACAGGGCATAGACAGGTGATGCACTATTTGGATGATTTCCTTTTCCTGGGCCCGGCGGGCACTCATGACTGTGCGCGAGCGCTGCAGGACTTCTGCACACTCATGCGGGATTTTTGGGTCCCATTGGCGCCAGGTAAGACGGTGGGGCCATTTACCTCACTGGAGTTTCTGGGGATTGAACTAGACTCGGTGGAGGGGTGTTTCCGTCTGCGGGTTGAGAAGGTGGACAAATTCAGGGCTTCCTTGGTACGATGTCTCCAAAAAGAAAAGGTGACCTTACATCAATTACAACAGACAGTGGGTCAGCTTAATTTTGCCTTAAGAGTGATGCCGATGGCTCGCCCTTTCTCACGTTCCATAGCACAGGCTATGGTGGGCCTTAAAGAAGGACACCACCACACTAGACTGTCGGCAGAGGTTCGCCAGGACATGCGCATTTGGTTGGCATTCCTGGCGGATTTCAACGGTCGAGTGGTGTGGAACAAACCCCCAGCCTCGTCGGACAAACTGGGATTGTGGACCGACTCGGCGGGGAGCGTGGGGTTTGGCGCAATCTTTGGAAACTGGTGGTCGGCACAAACATGGCCGGCGTGGTGGCACGCAAGCGGCCTGACAGGTAACATTGGATTCTTGGAGCTATTCCCCATTTGGGTGGCTCTGATGGCATGGCCGGAAGACTTTAGGGACCGCTCAGTGGTGTTTTGGCCAGACAACATGACGGTGGTCGAGTGCATTAATCACCAGGCTGCACGCTGCAAGTGGATCTTAAGACTGTTGAAAGAAATTGTATTGCGATGCATGAGATTGAATGTACAATTCAGGGCAAGGCATGTGCCGGGTGTACTAAATAATGCAGCTGATGCACTCTCTCGTTCACACATGCAGGCTTTCAGGGGTTACCTACCCACAGCGGAACTAGTGGCGGCACCTTTCCCCAAAGCACTATGGCAGATCGGTGCCCCGGACTACAAGACCTCGTGGCAGCCAGTTTAGCGCCCAGGACGAGGAAAGCTTATGAAGGAGCGTTCCGTTCATACTGCACCTTTTTAGGGCCGGTAGGGGGGCATAGCTGGGGGCGGGAAGAGTCCTTGCTCCGGTTTCTGGTGGCACTTCATAAGGAAGGCCGATCGGCGGCAACCGCCAACAGGTATAGGGCTGCCATATCATTCATGGCACAGCTCCACGGGATAAGGGACCCGACGGGTTCCTTCTTAGTCAGGAGGGCACTCCGCGGCTGGCAGCGCCTGGAGGGTCGCAGACAGGATACAAGGCACCCGATTGGGTTAGACAGATTGTCCTTGCTACTAGCGAAACTGGATGAGACATGCTCCTCGCACAGTGAGGTAATTCTGTTCAGAGCGGCTTTCGCATTGGCATTCCATGGGGCCATGCGGGTAAGTGAACTCGTGGCGAGGAATAAGAAGGACGTGGGGGGAGGTCTACGCAGGGATCACGTCCAAATAAGGGGCGATTCTCTGCTGATCTCGATAGCCAGGTCAAAGACAGACCAGGAGGCTTTGGGGAGTAGTGTGGTGCTGCAGCGCGCCCGGGGGAACCCCAGTTTTCCAGTAAGGTATTTGGAGGACTACATGGCACAGAGGTTGACAACATGGGGGGGACCCTGCTTAGACACGAGGATGGCACCCCGTTGACAAGATTTCAATTTTGGAGGGTGCTGGCAATTACAATTGCGGCGGCGGGCTTGAACCCGTGTGATTTTGGGACCCACTCATTCAGAATAGGGGCCGCTACTGAGGCTACGGCTCGGGGTCTGTGTACAGAGGAAGTGAAACAGTTAGGCCGTTGGTCCTCAAACTGTTTCAAGAGGTATGTGCGACTGCACATGTTGTAAAAGACTGATGAAATGCACTCACGCTTGTTGTCTTTTGTTTGGATTACAGTTTCGCAAGCCTGTAACGCGGGGCGAAAATTGGGATCGGCCCTACACCAGAGGACCAGTGAGAAAGGATCACTGACTGGAGATCAAGTGGTATGGGTCATGGGCCACTCATACGTGAGGCGTGCCGGGGACATATTCAATGCAGGTGACGCGACTCACGCATCTGAGGAATATGGGTTCAGAGTGTCCTTCCACTGGAAAGGAGGCCTCTGCTTTGACCGGTTTCAGAGCTTTGTGGAGGAACTCTTAGGGCGGCACAGGTCACCGCCATCTGTAATCAAAGTGCATCTGGGAGGCAATGACTTGGTAAGACTGGGAAGACGGGTGTTAGTAGAGCACATATTGTCAGCAGTCAGTTGGTTAGCCAAGAGGCTCCCGGGGTGTACGATTGCCTGGTCCCACATGATTCCCAGAAGAATTTGGCGGGGGGGTTTGTCTGTGTCGGCGTTGAACCACTCAGTAAAGAGGGTCAACAACAAGATTGAGAAACTGTTTCGCTCTACTCATTTACAAAGCATTCCCCATGGGTGTATTCGGGGTGATCACTATTATTTGAATGATCGGTCAACTATCCGGCCTGTGGCGGTAAGGTCATGATCGGTGAGCAGTGATTTCAAGGTCCCTAGGGGGGGCGCCACCCAGTATGGATGGGAGCGCCCGGGGGGAGGCGGCCATTGGCCCATCCCACGGGGGGCGGCACCCACTACGGATGGGTCGCCCAGGGGGAGACGGCCATAGGCCCCTCCCAGGGGGAGACGGCTATATGCCCCTCCTACGAATTTCCCGGGGGCCGGATATCCGCTCCGGCGGAAGAGAGTGTGGGGAAGGGGGGGAGTCCACGCTGTCCTTCTTACGGATACCTCGCTCGAGGACTCGGACGACCTTAAGATGGCGTCGAGTGAAAGGGGGCCCCCACGACAAGGGAAGTTACAGTTGGCTGCGAGGGTAAAGTCCTCTGCGCATGCGCCACTCACACCGTGAGGGCGGGAATTTGGTAGTAGGGATCTGACACCGGTTAAGACCTTGCCGTTGGCCCTTAATGCTAGGTTGTACAATTTTATCTTAGAATGTTATGCATTTGCAGGATGCTAGACTCGGCTAGGAAACCTTTGTATTAGAGATTTGTTAAGGTTAGCCAAAAAGCTTGTCTTCATCAAAATGTAATGGAAGTTAAAATTGTACATGATTCATGAAACGTTTTAATTTAAAGTTTTAAATTTTGTTTCATATTTTAATAAATACGGCCAGGGGAGTAAGGCCCCCCCGCCTTCCAAAAGTTCAAACCTGTGTCTGTCTCCTCCCATGGGGAATTGGTGTTGGGAGGGGTGGCGGGCATCCCGGCCCATATGTGGCACAGCCCTTGTGCAAATTCCATTTTGGAATTTACTAAGCCACGCCAAGTCGATTTGCATCATATAATAAATACAAAGTAAAGCAAGGCAGCACACAGCGCTGCCTTGCGTTACTTTGTGTTGGGTAGATGTTACATTGGTGGAGCATGGGCGTTACTTTGCATTTACCGATTTATTTTGATCTAAACCCCGATTTACAAACACTTGTAAACCTGGGTTTGCGTCAAAATGGCACACCTACCCGACAGAAGCATAGCAAGGAGAAATATCTTCATTTCTCCTTGTTACCTATTCTTTCTAAGTTTATTGCATTCTGCAGCACACGTAGAAAGAAGAATATGCCTCCTTCCTGTTCAAAAACACTCCTACCTGTAATGTAGGCATCCTTTCAGCATGGTGCATTGGTGCTTGCATTGGCGCTAGGCAGCACAAAAAGGACTAGAGCTAGGAAAGAGTAAAAGTGTGCCGTATCCTATTACAAATGGGGCATTTCTGCTCTGTCGCTTTCACACACTGCAACGTAGCAAGATGCCATGCTGCGTTCCGTGAAATTTTCATAAATCTGACCCCCTATGTTCATTCAGTGACTGACCAGGCGTCTCCTGTCATCAGCAACAAAAATACTTGTTAAAACAGAAACAGATAGCGGCTGTTCAATCTACAGAGAGGAGCTAAGCCAATAGCACCCATGACACCCATGATCCAATGTCAATCCTCAGTAGGAAACTTCAAAACAACACTCTGACATGATCCGTTTCCACAGCTGTTTACATATATTCTCCTTTCACCTGTTTTCCAGCCATACTGCTATGCATCTGATTACAAGTGACCCCATTTCAGGGAACATCCATTACCACGCGGTTTTTACACCTTTACAACGTAAGTCGTTACCACGTCTTGCGCTGGAGGGCGCTTTAGGCTAAGAAATAGTAGATTTACTATGCCAACACCTTCCCTACTGTACGTGGGCTGGTGTTGGAATAGTAAATCTTTTTATTCCTAAGTCCAGCACCCTACAGTGCAAGTCGTGGTAACGACTTCGTTGTAAAGCCCGCGTTGTAATGGCACGTGGGGTAAAAGCCCGCGTTGTGTTGACATACAACCCCCCATTTCTGTTAGTAATCGGTGTAAGAACTCCCATACCTGATTGGATCACCGCCTGAATGGTCAATACAAAAAAATGAAATACATAAAATATGTGTCACAAGATTTCAGAACCTTAATAACTGTGTTCAAATGCTAGTGAGAAAGCAGATGATGGGACTCTATTGGGATTCCATAATGAACACATATTCCTGTACAAGATTTAACGTGCAAAGATGTTTCCTTCACTACCACCTTTTTTTTTGCTTTTTTCTGTGATGTTTTAAAATATGCTCTTTATTGAATGTGATGGAGTAATGGATTATGCAATGACTCAGCAATGCATGGATAAATTACCATTTTTATTTCAATATTGTTTCCAAGCTCTTATTACTAAGCTTCTAGTAACTGACAACTCTATTTGTAAATTAATGTATTCATTTCTATTGATTTACCAAACTCCTGTGGTATTCTTATCTTTAACTATTTCTTTAATTTGTAGAATGTTACTTGTACAGTTGTGTTATTTTGTAAACTGTGAACATTCTGGGCTGTCTGAACGTTGTGTGGAGAGTTGGCAGCGTGCTCTCTTGTTGTGAGTTGCTTAACATTATAATAAATCTACATCAAGCCACTCTGCAATATGATGATTTCCGACTACTACAACCCATCTTCCATTTTGGTACCAGGAGTGGGGTACAGCAGACTCATTGTGCAGCGGACCACTGCCACAGCTAGGAAAAATGTACAGTTTCTCTGGGAGCACGGAAGTAGAACTATCTTTGCCTGACAAGTCTTAGATACTTATCATGGAGGGAGAAGAAGATATGGTTTGCCTTTTACCTTCTCCTTTACAGGATTTGAGACTGTCTTTGTAAGGGGTTCAGCACGTGGTTGACTGCTTGAGAAGTTATTGTCTTGTGGATTTTGCAAGCACGGCACTTGGGAGAGAGGAGCACAGCACACACCACAGACTATTTATTTGTGTGAAAAAGTCTGCCTTTTTGAAACAGGTGCACCTCACAAACTTTACCTGGCTAAATGCCTTAGAAAAGTAAATGCCTTAATAAACATCAAATGAACTAACCAATACCCTACCCCTACAGTCCCACTAACATACCCCACAACTATCTCATTTAATTGTTATGAATTTCAACCGTTTTCAACTTATGATTTCCCCTACACCCTATGACTGAATGCATGAACCTCTAAGCAACCGAACTTCCTAAAATTAACCTTGACCTTTCTGCCTACCCTCCCATTCCACATGGTTCACTAACTGTCAACGCCAACCAAAGTTCTGTCTACTCTTGCAAAACTTTGCAGGCCACCGCCACCCAGAAAAAGGATGCCTGCTAACTTTTTCCACCCCCCCCCCCAGTTCCCCACTATACAGCCTACTTATCTCCTAATATTCAGAGTCCTCGCTAGTACTTACCTCAGCTCCAACACATACAACTCCAACCCGACATGTGACAAATGGACCCCATCTCCGCAAAAAAAAACTCCCAGCTGTCGTATCTAATGTCAGAATGACAAATACTCCCAAAGCCAATTTCCCTGCGAAAACGAGACATTTCCTGATTCACCACGCTTCGTGCCCTATCAAGGGCAGAGGGCTTGCTGGCCAGCCACCAAATCCTCTTCGGAATTAACTCCGTCCAAAACATGAAACGCCTAGACCATCGATCCTTAATCTAAAACAGGTCTTTCTTCATTACCCTCATAAGTACTATGCGTTTTTTCTTCACAAGATCATTCTCCCCAAAGTGTACCACCAACACATCCAGGCAGTCTACCGCCGACTAACATGCCGTTTAAACACTGCAACAACTCCCGCCAACACATACCCCTTTTTCCCTTCCATGTAATAGGAAATAAACATCTATCAAAACCTGAATTTCCCACAAAATACCTTTGATTAACTTATCTCTCTGCCCTCTTGATGAAGGAGGGGCACATCAATCAAATGGCCACTTCCTCCGCTGCCGGGCTCACCACCAAACCTGCAATCAAACAGTAGAAAGGATTTTTAAAAATATGCCCGCGGTGCTTTCATCAGCTTTCAAAACCTGCACATAACACCTAAAACATTCAAAGACCACCGCCCCAAGTGCATAATGTCTTCACAACCCCGGCCTCTATTACCTGCTTCAGGTGCAACGCCAATGCAAAAAGTGTGGGTACCATATTCTGCTGGGGGCACCCTCAATGCCGCCAGCACTTTGCAAAGAACTGATAACCGTTAGAATGCCAAAACCTTCGCCCCAGACAGGTGCCTGAAATCATGCTACTGCCACCACCGCTGCAAACAGCCCTCCAATCGCCTCAAGCCACTGGGCATTGCCTCGACAACTCAACAGCGTGCAACACAACTCTCTTCCCCTGCGCTCTCTGCTCCGTTTTGGATCTGCTAAGCAATTTCTTCAACCTACCCTCCCTCCACGTGACATCCTCTTACAGAACCCCACCCCATCATCTGGCACCCAGCAATTCCGACACGCGAAACGCACCAAAAAACTTCCAGGTGGAGGACAAGCAAGTCTCAAACGTGACCTTGCATACCTCCAGCAGCCGCCGCTAAATTGCACAAAAATTCCATGTTAATGGCTTTCTTGTCCACCACAAGTGTACCTACTCTCTTTCCCAATGCGCTAGCATCCTGTTCCCAAGTTCACCCACCAAGAGGGCATATCCCCACAACAATTTGCCCATGAAAGCAATTCCAACAAATTTTCCTGCAATGGTAATGGGCGGCAAACACTTCTCTGTTTAGTCCAGTATAAACTGAATTGTGTCTTCGACCCGCAACCACTACTCGACTCTGCCATGCATCTCAATGCCAAAAATTCTGCCAATGCCTTACCTTAAGTTCTCTGTGTGGACTTCACGAGGGACCCTACCACCAGCTGTACCATCCTGCATTTCCTGTCGACCACTTCTTCTCCGGCATGGGCGTCGGATAACGAAACCCCACACGAACACCAACTGCAACTTCAAAACCTGCACGTCCCTGGCTGACTGTCTGTTCACAACCTGCACAACTGCCATATTGTCAACCTGGAACAGCACTTTACTTTGTGCCAGCTCTGCTCCCCACAATGTGACCCCCACCACCCAAGGGAACAACTCCAAAAAGGCTATGCTCCTGCCCCCACTGCTCAACTGTCTTGGCCATTGATATGCACAGCAACTGCCCTGCAAATACAAACCCAAACCCAAACCACCCGTAGTATCTCAGAATATCTGCACTTGCCAGTCCATGTCATCCTAACGTGCTAAGAAAGTCCTGTTAACCCCTTCAGCGCTAATGACAAGGGTAACTCGTCATGGAGTTTCCATTGATTTCAATGGAAATTACATTGAAGCACCAGAAGAATCATAGCATCCAAGTGGTTAAAGGACCGTAGGAAAAATACCACTTCTGAAGATCTTGCTTGAACCCCTTTGACATCCTAAAGTCATGATGAGGCAATGAGAAACCTGAGAGCTCTAAACCCAGTCTCCTGCAAAATGTTCTACCTGCCCTGACCACACTGAATGCGATTAATATTAATTTAGGTGACCCAGCAACACCTGAATCTCCTTTACTTTCACCTTGTACCTCACGGTCACGGAAATCAACAGCACTAGCATTGTCTCCTTTTTCTCCTGTGCAATCTCTACTCCAAAAAGGTCAACATCGTTACCCACCCTAAAGGAACCCCGAGGTTACCCAGGAGCTCTTAGAATCTTACCAGTATATGCTGGCAGTCTGCCTAGCTGTGCGCTCCACGAAAAAGAAATCATCAAGCTAATGTGTCACCAACTGATATGCAATATGAACAACAACTGCAGAAACAAACTGAAGCATTCAAACAATACACACGATATTAGGCATCCCATTAGCAGTGCCTTGTCCACATACCACTGCCCTTGGAAGTGCATTCCCAAGATGTGAGAATCGTCCCGATACACCAGAAGCAGCTAAAAAGCTGACTTTTAGTCACCCTTTGCCATCAATGCCCCGGGCCAGCCGCCACCACCAGTGACATGGCTACATCCACCAAGCAATACATCACAGAGACCACATCCTCTGAAATGAAGTCATTTCCAAACCTCCCCCTTATTCAAGACAGATGCTGGATTAAACTAAACTGACCCTGTTCCTTTATAGGCACCACTACAATTGGTGATACTATCAAGGCCTCCTTAGGCCAGTCGTCAGAGGGGCCCACCATCCTGCCTTCCAACACCTTTTTATTCAGTTTGTCCTGCACTGCCTGGCTGTGTGCCATTGCTGACCGTCAATTGTGCGCCCTCCTCCGAACTCAAGGACCCTCACATCCAAACCAAAAACACTTTTGAATTCATCCGGTAGAACCCTTGTCTCCTCCGGTCACTCATAAAAACCCAGCCAGTACTCCAATCTGTCCATTCATTCATTCATTATATAGAGTATGAGCCTTTTGAAACAGATCCCTGTGCCATCCCTCAGTTCATGTTGGTGTGATGTACCCCTGCCCACTAGGATGTGGCAGCCACTGACCTGAGCTCTGTCCCGGGTACCTGCCTTCTGCTCTGAATTCAGTAGATGAGGGCATGCCTACTCGAACACTTGGAGCGCTCGTGGCGAGCACATTCCTTGGTTAAAATCCCAGCATATGTACCCTGTCCTGCTCTGACCTTTGGACGGAACCCCCTCCCCGGGTGGGGTGGGGTGGGGGGGCCTTGACAGGGACGGGACACTATCGGCAATCTAATTGCCATAAAAATTGTTTTCCCAACTTCGCTGCACCCAGGGTGTGTTGCCAAAGATCCAAATTCAGTTCCCCCTACGTTGTTTCAAGGTCCTGTGCCAAGGGTGCCCGGAATTTCTCATCATTGCGCACCCAGGCATATCCCCCTGTAAGTTGGGCCTTACAGATCACATCCATGTGCTTGAACATGGCCATGCACCATTCTTGAAACTTATCACAATAGACGCAGGCATAAACTAAAAATGGAGCTGTCCAATTTTCGAATTGTTATGGCCACCTTCGGCTGCTTCACCAGCTCAAACTCTCCCTCCTTAGAGCCCTCATTGAAGCGCACCTCCCTGTGGAAGAGTTTGAGCATTTCAACATACAACCCTTTCCAAATTCTCTCTTTTGTGGCCAACATCAAGTGTGCACCAAGCGGCTTCGTGACCCTCATGTAGGGAAATCTTTTCAATCTTGAGCTCCTTGCTCTCCGATCCCTCCTTTTTCTCCTCTGTCCCCACTCCTTGCCTACCACTTTACTGCCCCTTGATAATTCGCTTGCACAGAACCTTGCTCGCCCTTCCTGCTGCCCGCTATAACCTCTGTACCTATGCCTACATCCGTCACATACTTCCCTTTTTACAGCCGCTCCCCCACCCCTCCTTGTGCAGCCCCCACATCCACACCCGTGGACACCTTCCCCGGCTGCCTGACCCTCACCTGGCTCTAAGGTCAGTGCCTGTACAGATGCTTGCTGCCTCACCAGGGGCCTCTGCAACTCGCCCACCATATTTGGCCATTCATGGTTTTCCTGCAGCATACTAGACAGAGTATTAATTGAACCCCCCCATCACCCTGAGCCAACCCATACACCTCTTCATCCCGAACTTTGCCTTCCTCGTCATAATCCACCAGTCTGACTCCTAGTGGGTCCGCCACACCGGCCCAACTGGAACCTGCACGCACATCCCGCCTGTATACTGGTACATCCTCAAGAGTTGCGGGGTGACACACGTTGTCCAGGTGGGCTGAAAACCCCTTCATACGGCTCTGCTAACACCATGCGCCTGTCCTGCGTGCTGTGATGGATAGAAGCCATCTGTGACCTTCCCGCTAGTGGGGCTGATGAGACCATTCCAGACCTTCGGTCATCCGATGATGTCCGGTGAACCACACTGGCCCAGCCAAAGATGACAAAACTGGTTTACAAAAAGAGGGAAGGATTTGCTATATTCGATCTGCACATCAGCATTTGTCTCCTTGTTATCCAAGAACAGTATTTACAAACATATATCAGTTTTAGGGTGCAACTATGATATAAAAATGCTTATCCTCCTCAAGCATTAACTAAGGACAATCCGCCCACCAAAGGTGTTACAGAATGTCCCATCCATGAAACAAGGAATCACATCAGTGCACGTCATCAATAGTTTCTTTTATCCAGGTTCCTGGTGACCTGGTCACGCGTACTTGTCGGTCAGAGGAATGTTTACGGCTTGATGCTGGAACTTATCATGGCTGCATAACTTTAACTCAGAAGGACGACTGTTCATCTCTACTATTGTATAAAACACTTGGAAAGTTATTGCATAGAATATTTGCGAAGGAATTGGGATTGAAAACAGCGTTGGTAGACAGAGTGCTGTGCAAATTGTTTTTCGGCCTTGAGAAAGCCCATATAGGGCGAAACGCGCGTCTGCTGTGAAGAACCTGGTTTTAAAAAGAAATAAAAATTGATTTGGGTCTACACTACGTGATTCCTTTGGATTAAGAAATCGAATTTTGGAGTGCAAATTGCACATGGATAAAAGAAACTATTGATGACGTGCACTGATGTGATTCCTTGTTCGATGACAAAACTGGTGTACTGGCTCCCTGCGCCTGCTGAGAACGGTCCCTGCTCTCCCTGGCCCTCATGACCAAGCGCGGCTTCCTGCCTCTTTGGGTGCATCTACCCTCGCTCCCCAGCCCATCCCAAGGTCTCCCAAATCCAGCCCTGCTTCTGCCCCGACAAGCACCTCCCGGTTGGTCTCCCCTTCCCCTTCCTCCTGCCTCCCCACTCAATTCTAACATGGCCTCCACCAAAGCAGATGCGGGCCCCTAGCCTGTCCAAGTCTTCCTCCATTACTTCAAATTCATCCCCTGAGTGCCCTTCAACCCCAGGGCCCTCCAAATACTTTTTCCTCCCTTCCTTTTTCCCTGTAGTACCGCCAAGTGGCCCCCTCCTAGCACCCCCCTTCTTAGCAGGCTAATTAAATTCTAGCAGGCAGCTACCCAGATGCTGTCTGCTGTGCCTCCTTCCCAAATACACCCAGGGCCTGCCCTCAAACCACTCTCCCAATAGGCCCCGCCCCTCCTGACCATAAACGGACGTTGCGGTTGGCTCATTAGATGCAGCCCACTTCAGTTCCTGCCTTTTTGCCTCCTCACCCACATCCCTCGTGTGCGACTCTGCAGACACCGTACGCTTCATGGCACGCGGACGGGACGCTGCCGGCATCTCCTGGGTGCCTCGTGCTGTGGTGCTCTCAATAACATCAGCACAGGCGCCCAGGCACTCCCTCATGTTGGCTGCACTCTGCAACCCCCTTCCTACTACAGGGGCCGCTGGGGCTCGCTAAGGCATAGCAGCCCAGCCTTCCCCCATCGATGCAGCTGCTCTCCTCAACACCAAGTGGCCCTAAGCACTTACCCTCTACCTAAGCATTTACCAGCTGTCCCAAGGATGCCGCCGCCGCATGCCACTTGCGCGGCATAGAGCAAACCATGACTGCAATGACTACAAGGGTAGATTCCTGACAAGATGGGCGGGCTGCGCTCACATATCTTCCCCACTGACTACCAGATTTAGCCACCCAGCCTCCCTGAGGAGCCGCATCGCCCGCAACCTCTCCCTCTGCATTTGACATCACCGCAAGTAAACGCTGACAGTTTATATAAATTGCCTTAAACTGCGCAAATTAAAGTGAATAAAGACACTACTGAAAAAACAACACAATTGATCTCCCTGCCACTACTCACCAAACCTAAAATGGTGGCAGGGAGTCCAACTAACCCCACTATATACTTTGGGCTATAAAAGTAGCCCAAAACAAAATGGCAGTTCTGGACAGCGCCACTCTCCCAATCTGCCCAGGGGGGACCTTCCCTTGTTTGGCTGCTCTCCAAACCCCCCTTCTCTGACACAAATGCGAATCTTTTGTTGTGATGTGCAATATTCAACGGGTCATTTTGGATTGGGCCAGCCAATGAGCTTTAGAATTAATTCGCTTCAATTTCCTAGAAGTTGGATACCTTACGATGCACCTGCGTTGAGCTGCATTAACTTTTATTTACCTCACTGTTCTGGATTACAATTTAGACTGGATATTTCTTTACAATGTGTTCACAACTGTCTTGTGGATTAAATATATTTGTGTTCAATCTAATATGGCTATGAGAATGTGGTGCAACCACTGATATTTCAAACACAAAACATATACACTAAATCATCTTTTCTCAAGAATTCTTTACATTGGCTAATCAATCTAGAGAAACCAACAGAAAAACTCTTATTATTGGTCACAATTAAACAAGTGTGACCAATAATAAGAGTTTTTCTGCCTGGTTAAATAAATGATGAAACAAAAGTCCATAAATTGACACAGTGCAGAAATGTTTCCATTGAACTATTTACACTGTTTTTTGTTGGTTTCTCTAGATTGATTAACCAATGTAAAGAATTCTTGAGAAAAGATGATTTAGTATATATGTTTTGTGTTTCATGTTTTGTATGTGAGTAAGTTGTCTCTTGATGTGGTCCATTATTTGTGTATTGGCATACAGTCATTCAATTGTTTTTGGTCTTGTTGTGTAATGTTAAAAAATTGATGATTTATGATATTATATGAAAAACAAAATGATTCTTGAAAAATTAGAAATTAAATATATTTTTGAATAATTTTTGAGGAGGCTGGCAATAATTAATTTGCTGTCACCTGGATGATTGGCATCTTGGAATAAGGATCAGTACAGGCAAGGTGTTTTGTTGAATTTTGATTAGAGGCTCAGCCTTGATGATTTGAGTCAGACCCTGTGTTTTGACAGGTAGTGGGCCTGCAACACTGATCGTGCCACCCACTTGAGTAACCATCTAATCATGTCTCAGGCCTGCCATTGCAGCCTGTGTGTGCAGTTTTAAACTGCCATTTTGACCTGGCAAAATAAAACTTTTACCAGGCCCAACCCTTGCTTTCTAATGCATATGAGCCACCCCTACAGTAGGCCCTGGACAGCCCAGAGAGCAGGGTGCAGTGTATTTAAAAAGTTAGCCATGCACTTTTAAGTTTTACATGTCCTGGTAGTGAAGAACTCTTAAATTACTTATTCACTACTGCAAAGCCTACCTTTCCCAAAGGATAATATTGGAATTACCTTATTACATTTAATAAGCTGTAATTTCCAAATGGGAACATGTATCCAGTTCATGTGTTGAGTCTCTGGAATTATAATGAAAAATCCTCTCTTATGGTGAAGTCGGAAATCTAAGTTACAATTTTGAAAATGCCACTTTTAGGAAGTAATACCAAAGGAAGGCTTGGGCCCTGGACGCAAACTAGATTGGACCTCCTTTAAACTGTGAGACTAACAAAGTATCTAGTTGTCACAATGTTTTACTTGTATTGTTGTAATATCAAATGTGTTTTGATGTATGCATTTGAATTTCTTTTTTCAAACAAAAGTTCTGCCCTTCGCAGAGACATGTAACTGTTAGACCCCCACTGGCCCAAGCGCTGCGGGAACGTAGCAAATACCAGTCCCCTTCTCCTGCCCACTGGACGCCCACAGGAAAAACACTGTGGACGCACCTGTGAACCTGAAAAGAGGGTGGTGATATCGAGGAGACACCAAGTCTCCCACCCTTGTAGGTTTACAGGACTCAGCTCCCTCGGTCCTTACGCTTCTGCACCTGTGGTACAAAAATAGGGGAACACAATACCATTCAGATACACTGCACCCTAATAGGACCAACCTCCAATGACCATACCCCAACCACCACACAACCCTCCTCACCTGTGGCTTGGGCAGGCTTTGCTTCGTGAGGACGTTATTCACAGTACCAGAAGGAAGGAGTATTCTGGTATCTGCTCTTGTACAACAGCAGATGTAATGAGGGAGCTAAATGACTTGTGTCCTTTAACCAAAAATAATAAACGCGGGGAAAAAGGTAGGCTTGGGATTGCAGCTGATACCAAAAAAACCCCGTCTAAAACAAACGTGACAACGCGAAGGGGTAAATAACAGAGAACCTTCGTGAGCGCTAAACACCCAGCGCGAATGTAAACACAGCCGCCGCGGAGTGACCCAAAACGTCACTTCCGCATACAACAACGCGGAGCGTCACCCGGCAACCGCTAGCTAACGCGCCCGCTAGCAACAAGCTGAACGCACAGTGTATACTGTAAACAATGGCGCAGGAGTGAACGGGAGCCCCCGAACACTCGACAACAGGAACACAGGGGTTTT
Organism: Lissotriton vulgaris; assembly: GCF_964263255.1. NCBI lineage: Eukaryota > Metazoa > Chordata > Amphibia > Caudata > Salamandridae > Lissotriton > Lissotriton vulgaris. The sequence continues at coordinate 1,739,022,450 of NC_141691.1, forward strand.
ACAAAAAAGGGGGAACACTAAAAGGAAAAGGATACCGGGACACCGCTACCTACACTGAAGGGGATGGCAAAAACGGGAAAAGGACCAAAAACGTATCAGGAAGACACACAAACCCTCTCACGAGCCCGTGAGAGGTAGGGAACAGCTTCAAAGGAGTAGATAAGACGATGAGGAGGCTCAGCTCTCTGCTTCTCTGCAACAACCAACAACCAGGGAGGGAATCCAAACACTGGCAATAACGAGCAATGAGCTAAAGGTAGGACTGGTTTTTATCTACCTATTCCTGGTCATGTGATGGCAAGGCATGGTCACAGAGGTAGGACTAGCTCGATTCCTAACAGTACCCCCCCCCAACAATCCTCCCCACCGGTCTGGGCTTAGAAGGGTGCGATCTATGAAACGCCCGAACCAACCGCGGGGCATGAACCTCCCCAGCAGGCTCCCAGGTTCTGTCGTCCTTCGAGTACCCTTTCCAGTCCACCAAATAATAAAGACGTCCCCTGACACGTTTAGAATCGAGGATAGCCTGGACCTCGAATTCCTCCTGTCCATCAATCAGAACAGCCGGAGGGGGTGGCAGAACCTGGTTGGTCGGCACATAGGGTTTCAGAAGCGAAGTGTGAAAAACAGGGTGCACACTGTACTCCTGTGGTAACCTAAGCTTCATGGCCACTGGGTTGATAACCTGGAGGATGGGATATGGACCCACAAACCTGGGCTGCAATTTACGCGATCCCTGTAACCTCAAGTTACGCGAGGACAGCCACACTAGATCCCCTATCCTGTAGGCAGGTGCAGGGACACGATGCCTATCCGCCTGTACTTTCATAACCTCCTTTGCATCCAGTAGACTTTTCCTAGCCAATGCCCAGACTTCTCCCAGCTGCTTACATACGCTATCGATGGCTGGCACGCGACCCGTGGGTTGTATAGCCATCGCCCTTGGATGGTATCCCTGGGAACAAAAAAAAGGAGTCATGCCCAAGGCGGAATGCACACTGTTGTTGTAGGCGAACTCCGCTATGGGCAGGGCAGTAACCCAATCACAAGACAAGGAGGCAATCAGGCACCTTAAATACTGCTCCATCGTCTGGTTGGTGCGCTCAGTCTGCCCGTCAGACTGAGGATGGTAAGCCGACGAGAGACATATCTTGGTCTTAAGTACCTGACATAACTCAGTCCAAAAGTGTGACACGAACTGCGATCCTCTGTCGGATACAATCACCTCTGGTAACCCATGCAACCGCACAATGGAAGACATGAATACCACCGCCATCTCTTTTGCGGTAGGTATCTTAGGAAACGGAATAAAGTGGGCCATCTTGGTAAACAGATCTACCACTACCAATACTGCGGTGTGACCTGCGACAGAAGGTAGATCGGTTACAAAATCCATGCTCAGAGAATGCCATGGACCAGGTGGAACCGCCAATGGCTGTAAAAGCCCAGAGGGTCTACAATGCGAAGGCTTGCTTGTTACACACACCGGACAAGCATTTACATAACCCTGAACATCTCTTGCAAGGGACTCCCACCAGAACCACCTCATACATAGGTCCTTGGTCTTTCTTATACCGGGATGGGCTACCAGGGCCGAGGAATGACACCACTCCAACACCTCTTCCCTCAACCCAGGTGGAATGAACAACTTGCCCTCCTTATACAAAAGACCATCCTGCATCTCGATTAGAGGTAGGGACAACCAAGGGGCCAGATCCAAGTGTGTTAAACGGTCTTTCACCAAAGCAGGAAAGCCATCCCCTGTCAACGCCCCTATGATTCGTTCCTTATCAATCATGGTCCTACTTGTACTCAAGGAACCTTCGTCCTTCGTATCCACATGTATTCGGGAGAGCGCATCGGATTTCACCTGTTGGGCCGCAGGCCGGTATGTTATAATGAAATCAAATTCATTAAAAAACAATACCCATCTCATCTGACGCGGTGTTAAAGCCCTAGCCGAACGAAAGAATTCTAAATTCTTATGGTCTGTATAGATGGTGATTACATGACGGGCACCCCATAGGTAATGGCGCCATTCCTCAAACGCTAGTTTGACCGCCAGCAGTTCTCTCTTTGCAACCGTGTAATTGCGCTCCGCCGGCAAAAGGGTCTTGGAGAAGAACGTAATGGGATGCATATGGCCAGTGGCTTCGTCTCTCTGCGACAAAACCCCTCCTACCGCACACAAGGACGCGTCTGTTTCTACGAAATACGGCAGGGCAGGATCAGGATGCACCAATACCGGGGCAGACACAAACTGTTCCAACAACATACGAAAAGCCTCCTGAGTCTCATCCGTCCAAACAAAAGGGACTCCCTTTCTCAAGAGGCGAGTCATGGGGGCCACTATCTCGGAGAAATGTAGAATGAATCGCCGATAAAAATTAGCGAAACCTAGTAGCATCTGTATTTGTTTCACATTCGTCGGCACCGGCCAGGTCACAATGGCCTGGATCTTTTTAGGATCCATACGAATGCCGGCAGCAGAAATGACAAACCCCAGAAACTCCACTTCAGAAGACCCAAACTGACACTTCTCCAGCTTAGCGTACAACTTATGTTCCTGTAACGTCTGTAGTACCTGCAACACATGCTCCGTATGTTCAAGACTGGACTCTGAATAAATGAGAATGTCATCCAAATACACTATAACGGTTTGGTCCAAGTATCTACCAAGAACTTCATTTATGAAGAATTGAAACGCCGCGGGCGCGTTGCACAAACCAAACGGCATTACAGTGTATTCGAACAATCCATACTTTGTTTTAAAAGCCGTCTTCCATTCATCCCCTGGCCGAACCCTGATCAGATGGTATGCGCCCCGCAAGTCCAACTTGGTAAAGACTGTTGCCTTGCGGAGCTGATCCAGCAATACGGAGATAAGTGGAAGAGGGTACCGATTCTTAACCGTAGCGGAATTCAAAGTTCGGTAGTCCACACACGCCCTTAAGGACCCCTCCTTCTTCGGTATGAAAAAGATAGCCGATGACACTGGCGATGAAGAAGGACGTATGAACCCCAAGGACAACATCTCATCTATGTATGTTTTTAGATGAGCCTCCTCAGGTTCGGACAATGCGTAGACCCTACTACATGGCAAAGGAGCCCCCGGTATAAGGTCGATCTTACAATCATAAGACCTGTGAGTAAGCATGAGCGAATTTTGCGGATCTCGCGTTCGCGAATTTTGCGGATTTGCGGATTCGCAATCCGCAAAATCCGCGAATTCCCGCGAATTTGCGGATTTTTTTTTTGTGTGTTCGCAATTGTTTCTGCCAGTTCGCGAGGATTTGGTACTAGTTCGCAATTGCGAACTTACTTGTCGGCTCGCAACGGTCGCGACTATGTTGTTTCTACGTCTGGTTCATCATCACAGCCTCCCAGCACCCTCTGTTTTACCACTGGCACCCTCTCTTTGACCCATGCCACCCTCTGTTACATCAATGCCACCCTCTGGTTCATCATCACTGTAGAAGATGGGGGGGAAAAGCAAGCCCACCTGCCCTGCTTGAACTGACATGAATTAATTTGGGGTTAGTTTATTAACAACACCTGCCCTGCCCCAACTGACAATAATGAATTAGGGGCTAATTAATGTGTCACTGAAAGAATTTAAAGTTCCAGCCTGGCACCTGCTTGTCTGCTCCTTTAGCTGTAAATCAGGACCTTTGTGGCATACAGTTAAGGTCAGAGCAGGGTCACACAAAATAGTTGCAAGCAGGCAACCGAATTCTGGAGGGCCCCCTCAGGAAGCACTACAAAGAATCGTTACAAATCATGAGGTTGACCTTTTGCACCTGCTCATTGCTTTTGCTTTTGCTGAAATCGTTTTTCGGTTTTTCGCGCTATTCGCGGGGCGCGGCGTCGTGCGAAACCGACCGCGGAAGCCGCCAATTCGTGCGAATGAGCATTTTATTTTTTTTTCGGCTTGTTGTTTCGCGAGTTTTTTTGCAGTATTCGCGAGCCGCTTGCAGCGCAACACGCGAATTTACCCCAAGGTCGAGTACGGGCGCGGCCATTTTTTTTCCGTGACGTATTTCCGTTTCCGCCCGCTATGTATAATCTCGCGCAGTAAGCGCATTGCGAGTAGAGGTTCGCACGAGATCGCGCGGGAAATCTACAGGTTCGCACGAGATCGCGAGGAAAATCTCGCGCGAACTTTCTTTCGCGCTCGTGAAGGGGCGCCGGCCATCTTGTTTTTCATTCATTTCCTGTGTCTGGGCATGGTGTTTAATCCTCTTGGTATCTTTGCCATCCTTTGCTTGTTTTCAGTTTTTTTTTTACGATTTTGCTTCTTATCTATCCCTCTCTTTTCCTAGCTGTATATTTTTGTCTTTTCTGCTATTTTTCTTTACTTTTAAACTACTTTTTTAAACTCTTTTCTTTTCTTCTTCCCTATCCTATTCTTTCTTAATTTTCTACTTCTTCCTACCTTACCTGCCCAGACCATGGTCAAGCCAGGCGCCGTGAAGCTGCCCAGGCACTTGAGGGCCGCAGCGGCGGCGGGGAGTAGTGCTGGACCCAGTGGCAGGACAGCATGCGGGAGATTGAGGGGGGAGCAGGTGACGCGACGGGAGATATTCAGCCCGGAGGAAGTGGGCGCGCTGGTCTACTTCGTCCAGCGCCGCCTGCCCAGGACCATCGCGGGAGGCGGCAGGATCGCGGCCGGCGGCTACAACATGCGGGAGCGCCGGAAGCGGTGGGAGAAGGTGTGCTGGGCCATATCCCACCTCTACGGGGTCCAGCGCACCTACAGCCAGGTCACCCATCGCTGGACGGATCTCCTGGACCGCGAGCGCGACCTGCTGGACCAGCTCGGCTTGGAGATCCCCGGGCTTGGTGAGTAGTAGTAGCCATTTAATCACTCACTACTATGATGTTTTCTCCTGCTCTGTGTTGTTGTATTGCAAATATTTGTTTTTTACATGGAGCAAGCCAATAATGCCGCTGATGACGATTACATTGTAGTTAAATTATATTTCAAAATCTTCTGTGCATTTCAGGTGCACTGCTCTCCTTCTCAGTGGCGTTGCTACTATGCTTATTTGTTTTCTATTTCGTGGTCTCATTGGCCTGAGTAACTATTATGTATGAGTGTACTTTACAGAACTGCGTAATGCTAGACACTAGGGGGCAGATTACATTTACAAGCCCCTTGCGCCACGTTTACGTTGCCTTGCGTGACGCAACAGCGGCGTAAACGTGCCGCATCCCTGCGAGTCATTTACAGCATGACGCATCTAGGGAGATGCGTCACGTTATAAAGCCATGGGCCTGCACCACAATGGGTGCGTTCCTAGTACGCAGGGTGGGCGGTCCAGCGGCTGTGCGCCTCGCAAAATTGCCTGCGTGAAATGTACAAGATTTAACGCAGGCACTTCTGCGACGCTGCTACGTCAATTCAATTCCTTATGTCTGCTCGAAGCAGGCGAAAGGACTGACACAGCATGTTAAGTATTGGGTGGCCCTGAGCATTACTGGAGTTGCATTGCGTTGGCGACGTGACTCCAGCGATGCGCCGCTCTTACGTGACGAGATGCGTCACGCAAGTGCCTACCCTTGCGCCAGGGCGCGCCGCATTGTAAATGAGGCACATCTGCCGTGTCGCAAGGGTAGTTTTGCGTGACGCATTTGATCTGGCGCATCTCTGGAGATGCGCCAGAACGCGTAAGTAAGTATGCCCCTAAGGGGCAGAATTGCAATTACCGTCGCATCCCTGCAAAGTAGCAGGGATGCGCCATTAATTGTGCGGCGCGCTACCACCACCAAACATGGTGCGCCGTATTTGCAATGCGGCGCACCATGGGCCCAAAACGTCACCGAAGCTTTACTGCTGGAGTTGCGTCGCAACGATGGCGCAGCTCCATCAATGCTCTGGGGTACCCTATCTCCCCAATGCTGGGTCAAGCCGTACGTCTGCTTCAAGCAGGTGCAGGGTTTGTGTGACGCATCATTGTCCTAAAGGTGACTGATTGATATTTTGTAGATTTCCCTCAGCCACTATTAGGATGTGTTCCAGCACAGGAATGCCCTCCCTTGCGCCGGAACGCCCCCTGATGGCGCAGGGCTTTATAACGGGATGCATCTCCCAAATGCGTCACGTTGTTATAATATTATACCCCGCACCATGGCGCCCTTTTTTGTTTAGCTGCTGCGTCACAAAAGTCACGCAAGAACGGCGCAAAAGAGCCGCAAGGGCTTAAATCTGCCCCTTCCTTTGTAACCCTGACAATAAGAAAAATAGTGGCGTTGGATTGATAGTTTGACTATTTAAATGACTGGTAATGTAGCAGGCAACTGTTAGTGTTGTCACTGATCTGACTGAAATCACAATGGAGTTTGTCTGTCACTTTGCGTCTTGCCTGCGGACTGCTGCCTGCCAGTCCTAGGTGAACGTTTCAGTACTTTGTTTAGTGAGTTACGTGACTTTCGAAGTCACAGGTCCGCAAATAAATGAAAAGTAACCATAATCAATATAATTTCGCGGAAATATTTTGTTATTGTTCTTTTGAAATGTTTGATTTGGTTGACATTGACAAGCAACAATCATCCATGTTTTCTGTTCTTTCTTTCATGTTGTACGTCAGCTCCCCCCAGGGGCGAGAGGAGGACACAGGAGCAGCAGGCGGCGGATGCTGTTCAACAGGGCCAGGATCGGGCAGGCGAGGGCTCCTCTGCTGGCCCCAGTAAGTTTTCATTTTAGACTAGTACCTATTTTTCCTAGCGTTCCTCATTTGACTTTTTTCAAAATTGTCTTTGCTCTTCTTGTAGACTGTATCTAAATTCTTATCCTGCCTCTACTATGACTCCCTGTGGTATTACTAGATTATTCTTATTAGTCTGTCTGTGTAGCTAACTAAGATTGCACGGTTGGCGAAACTCCCATGATTCTAGTCAGCAATAGCTCTATCAACTTAGTGCAGTCCTCTGGGATTGTCCATAATGTCTTTTGAAGTGTTCTATCTGGACTCATGCTTGCAAAAATTGCAAAACCTTTCGCTCAGTCACTCTAGTCTGGACCAAAAAACACAGATTGTATTTAAGTTTAAAAGCTTTATTAAAAGTAAACACATTTATTAAAATGAAGTCATAATAAAACTAAACGTTTAACTGATAATGGAAAAGTGGTTAGTGCTGACGATTAATTGAAGACATTTCTTGTGGTCGAGCCGAGCTCTCACCTGGTTTCAACTTGATCTTGTTGTTAGAAGTCCATCTTCTGTCTGTGTGGAGAAAAATGGTGCGTGTTAAAAAAACAGCCTTCATCAGTTGTGCCAAAAAGTGCAGCAAGACAACCTTCCCTGGAAAAAGGGACATTTTTTTTAACTTTAACGTAGACAGTCACAAATTACATTGTTTTCACATGTCTTCATTCCTAGACCAAATACTAGTGACTAGTGAGTGCTTTATTCTAGCATTCTTAAATGTACTTTGTAGGTGGAACATCTGGTGGCGGGGCCAGTGTGGAGGTGGTGGTGCTCGACACGGAGGCGGAGGGCGATTCTTCAGGGGAGGAGGCGGCGGCGGCGGCTGTGAGAGTTGAGACGGTGGTGGTGGCGGCCAGAGGTAAGCTCTTATATATTCCTTACTTATTGAGATTGAAGACTAGCTGGGAAGGCAAGAATATGAGATGCATGGCTGGGTGAATGATGAAGCAATGATGGGTGGAAGGACAACAGCCTGGGTGGGTGACACAGAAACTGTATGTGTCCATATACCTGGATCATGCTACTATCTGACTCTTAGATAGCATATGTGTATCTAGAGCAGGGGTACTCCTAGTACGGCCCGCGGGCCGGTGGTGGCCCGGCAAGCCTTCCTTGGCGGTGCGCAGACCTTGCAGACAATCACTGCTCCCCCGGCCCCCACAGAGCAGAGGCTTTTTTGTATTTCACCTGTTAGCGCCCCTGCATCTCCACTCTGACAATCACTGCTCCCCTGGCCCCCACAGAGCAGAGTGGAGATGCAAGGCCACAAAGAGGTGAAATAGAACAAAGCCTCTGCTCTGTGGGGCCGGGCAAGCAGTGATTGTCAGGGTGGAGAAGCAGGGGCGCTAAAACAAACAAAGCCTCAATAATATGTTAATGGTCTTTTAAAGACCTGTTAAGTACTTTGGTGTTGTTGTCTGTGTGTGCGCGTTGAGGAAGCGGTCTCAACCCGGGCTGAAGGCTGACACAGATAGACACACACACAGTGAGATGACAGAGGGGGAGGGAGAGGGAGGGCAGGAGGGAGAGAGAGATGGAGGGAGGGCAGGAGGGAGAGCAGGAGGGAGAGAGATGTATGTAAATGCTGGGTCTGGTGGCTCAGTGGATGAGGGCATCTGCTGCAGGGACCTGTGTGCAACCTCATGGTCACAAGTTATCGTTTTGCTTTAGCCCCGCCCCCTCTGACTCCGCCCCCACCAGTGCGGCCCTCGGCCCCAAACTACACTGTAAATGTAGCCCCTGAGAGAAAGTTTGTGAGTACCCATGATCTAGAGAGAGTAGACGGTCAGTGGATGAACTAAGTGTAACTTTGAAGAGCATGTAACACTGCACCCGCACGTCCGTTCCAGTGTAGGAAAGGCAAGGAAAAGAACTTTTAATTTTGTCCAAATACTACCATAAATAGTAGCAGTAGTTTGTATTGCAAGCACTGCATAGATCCGGTTATTATGGTGGCCACTCCCTACCTCTCTTAATAAGTTTAGTAGTACTCAGTCATTCATGTGTGGATGTATCAGTGGTCACTCAATAAAAAGCAAAGCACCTAAAGTCATCCCATATATAAGCAAAAACATCCCATGTGAAGTGATAGATAATCAGATTATTTATCTTCTTCAATTTTCCATTTCTAGTACTCATTTCCACTGTAGGGTGAAAGTTAAATTAATTAAGCAGTAGCCCTTGAGTTGTAACAGAGTATTCTCAGTGCCACCCGTAATAGAAAAGTAAGAGCTTCACCACCTGCATGTACTGGACGGGTACAGTAACGCAACGGCAACGCAAGTCTAGGTCACTCCTCATGGCGTGCGTCTCTTTTTCTCGGGTGCAAGTTTACTGCGCTGGCATTATGCCGGCTTGCAGAAAATAACGTACCAATTTTCCAAAACAAGAGATAAGAAGAAGAATAAGACTGGTGTACTTTCATAGTCGACTCCAATGGAAGTCCACAGTGCTCGTAGAATTTGTTCCTTAAACTCCCACTAATGTTAGATCAAGGATGAAGAAGTGTGAGGTTAGATAGATACTGGCCTCAATAGTTATGTAATGCGCTTGCAAGTTGCTAGTTGTACTGCAACACAAATTTCTGCTGAATGATTGAGTTAATCTTAAAGAGCATTGGTTACAGACTATGTCTTTCTTTCTTCATATAGGTTCTCCTTCCAAACGAACAAGGAGGAAGGAGCTGGCTAGAGCGGCCCGGCAACGGAGGATCGAGGCCACTGTTGCGGAATATCGGCGGCTGGTGGCCCTGGAGGACGTGGAAAGTGTGCAGTCGACAACTACAACAACGTCGTCTGCATCGGCCTCCGTGGCCCCACGGGCTGCCACCCAGCACAGTGGTCCACCCAGACTGAGCCGGGCTGCCAAAGGCAAACGCCACCGCCGAGCAGCAAGGCCAACAGCTGCCTCTCACAGGCATTGCACCTGCAAGGCAGTGAAGGCACGCCTGCGCCGCACTACCCTGATGGTGTCCCGCCTTCAGCAGGAGCTCGCCTTGCTCCGCGAGGAGCATGATGCCCTGGCCCAAAAAGTTAACAGCATCCACTCATAGTGTCCCTTGCCCCTTTTTTAGAGACTTTTGGGGGGTGGGAATTGGGAGTTGGGTTTTTGGGGACTTTTGAAGGACAATCGTTGGGGTTAGGGAGGGTCTTGCGGGAGATTATTTTGTTAGGGATATAAATATACTTTTTCAAACTTTATCTGAGCATACCTGTTTTTTACTGCTTGCCTGGTGGGTGGGGGTTTAACGTTGACTGTTTTCCTGAAAGTTTAGTTCCATTTTCTTCCTTTAAGTGTAAATGCCCAAATGTTTTCAACACTAAGTGCCTCTCACAGACTAAGTGAAGTGAATCCAAGAGTCCTAGGACTTTAGTAGTACTACCTTCAGTCTCTCGTCTCTCGTACTAATACTCCATTATACCCCCAAACCACCAAACGCTTATCTTACCTGTAATTTGTGTTTGAAAGTAGGGCTAGACCCAGGGCTGGCTCCACGGGAAACACCGAATAACGTTGGCAATCTTGGTCGGATAAAATTTCCTCATAGCGGTGGTACTAGTGGTGTGACACAGTGGCAGTTGCATGCCTATGAAAAAAAAGAAAATGAAATCTGGTTTGTCCTCCTGAGCAATTCAACGGTACAACTGAGAATATAGCAGGTGACAGAAGTACAGTAGAGCAGTGCCACATTGTAGCCTAACAAATGGTAAAGTATAACTACTAATTCGGTTGAAGTTCTTTCACATTAGCAATGGTTCTTTGTCAAGCAGAGTAAGAATATATCCTCGGATTTCTTCACCAGCCTGTTGCTATCACCTTATCCTCCCCACCCAGCAAGTGTGTGGATTTATTGCTGTAATAATAATTTAGTCACACATCAATCAAAACCACACAGCCCGGGGGAAGAGGGTTAGGGTTTGAAAAATGGATGGGTACGGGGGTTTTTGGGAAAGGTTTTGGGAGACAAGAAAAAATAGCACAGCATAGACAAACTATTGTGAACATAAACAAATCTTTGGGTACAAACCTATCCATCAATCTTTGAAAGTGCATGCACTACTGCATGCATGTCAGTGAAAAGTAAGTAGTACATTCGACAACTGTGGAAAGAAAGAATGCGACAGTACAGGGCCTGTGTGGAATTATTGATAACGATATTCAACATAAGGTCTCTGTAGCCAGATACCCGAGAGCCTTGCTGGTCACTATAAATCCATTCACAACAACACTCAATGGGGTTGGTCTGGAAGGTGTCAGGTTTACTCCCCGTGATCCAGTCGATGCAAATATGGTTCCACCTCCAAATGTCACCAACACCCAGAAGTGTAAACACAGGGTGTTCGAGCCATTAGGCGGGGGAGAAAAATAACAAACTAAAATAAAAAATGTGGGATGGGTAAAGGTAGGGTCAGCAGGGAAAGGATACCTGTAACAGAAGACAAGACAGGCATCAGTGAAGTGCTGTCCTAACATACAAGGGTACTCTCATATAGTCTCACTAAATAACCAAGGAAGTAGACAAGTACCTGAGCACCAAGAAAACATGACCTTGGATAGGAAATACTATAGCCCTTCTGCCACAATCTGTGAGGAAGGCCTAAGAAACACATAAACATATAGTTAACGAAGACACTCCTGTCGCACCAAACACACTCGCGTTATACTAAGACATCAAACCCACTACTCACAACATACCACAAACTTGGTAGAGGACTCAATGTACAAAGGGGGTTCCAAATAGTCAAAGCAAAGATGTATGGTCCAACAAAAAGGAAGAGGGAAACGGTAGTGTGTAGGAAGCAAGAACTACAACACTGCGCTCTCTAAGTAATGACCCAGTAGAGAATCTTTGGTGAAGGTCAAACAGAAAAACGTAGTTGCGACCACCACTGAATTCTGCCAACAACACACCCCACGGTGCACTACACAAAGAGAACTGGGGTAGCCTGTAGTTACCTCACTACATGCCCAGTTATGGAGGTCCTTTGAAATACACAGTTATACAACGGAGACGCGTAGTTGTCCTTACTACCGCGCTCCGTTTTAATAGTACAAAAACGATCCCCGATGTGAACGCTAACACGTGGTATAGACCGCCACTGTGCTCCGCCACACACAATTCAACCAAACAGGAATTCATCAAAGGTAGAATTCTGTTAGAAAACAGTCACAGAACCTCCCTTAACAATCCGTTCAGGCAGTAATCAGCTGACCGCACGGGCGGCCGAAGAGTTTAGAGCGGCTTTACCTGAAGACGCGTGAAGTCCGTCTACCGCCAAGGACAGAACACGGAAGCGCTCCCCACTGAGCCTCAGGGGGGGGGCGGGGGGGGGGGAAGGTGATAGTCCACAGGAGACACGATAGAAAAGCATGCAGAGCGTTCGCTCTCATGCCGGTGCAGAACAGAAACCAGAATAACGCGCAACAGGAAGCGCGTCTGTTCCCCAGATAAACTTCCTGCAAGTCTCCCGCCTACTCATGGGAAATGTAGTTTCATAGTACGGTAGGCGCTTAGGGGCTGCGTAACCTGACAGAAGGTATAGTAGATAGAAAAGGAGAAATTGCTTTTTTTCTAGGTGTCCCCTCACTCACCAGGGTTGCCCCTTGGTGACATGCTTCATCATTGGGGCCATCCCAGTCCTCTACGGCCTGGGGCGTGCTGCGACTTGCGAATTACGTAGGAGCACTTACAAATGACTATGTGTGGTGCAGATGTGATAGTGGAGTGGACTAAGTGATGTGTTAAGGGATCAATTTAGAAGCCTAGAGAGAGCCAAGAAATGCAGTCACAGTCAGAGAAAAAGGCAAGGGATACTGTATCTATGTGGTTGTAGTGGTCCTGTTGGAAGTGGTAAGTAAGTTGCCTGCAGAAAAAAAATCCTCCTATTAGCGGCACTCCTCCATTGCAGCCGACGCTTCGTCCATCGATGTTGGTCACCAGAAGACACCCTGTAAAAAAAAGCACAGCATAGACAAACAATTGAACATAAACAATTCTTTGGGTACAAACCTATCCATCAATCTTTGAAAGTGCATGCACTACTGCATGCATGTCAGTGAAAAGTAAGTAGTACATTCGACAACTGTGGAAGAAAGAATGCAACAGTAAAGGGCCTATGTGTAAATTATTGATAACGATATTCAACATAAGGTCTCTGTAGCCAGATACCCGAGAGCCTTGCTGGTCACTATAAATCCATTCACAACAACACTCAGTGGGGTTGGTCTGGAAGGTATAGTAGATAGAAAAGGAGAAATTGCTTTTTTTCTAGGTGTCCCCTCACTCACCAGGGTTGCCCCTTGGTGACATGCTTCATCATTGGGGCCATCCCAGTCCTCTACGGCCTGGGGCGTGCTGCGACTTGCGAATTGCGTAGGAGCACTTACAAATGACTATGTGTGGTGCAGATGTGATAGTGGAGTGGACTAAGTGATGTGTTAATGGATCAATGTAGAAGCCGAGAGAGAGCCAAGAAATGCAGTCACAGTCAGAGAAAAAGGCAAGGGATACTGTATCTATGTGGTTGTAGTGGTCCTGTTGGAAGTGGTAAGTAAGTTGCCTGCAGAAAAAAAATCCTCCTATTAGCGGCACTCCTCCATTGCAGCCGACGCTTCGTCCATCGATGTTGGTCACCAGAAGACACCCTGTCCACTGCCTGCCTGATGCTGAATTGTGGCTCGCTACTGTGAAGCCTGACTCCATCCTTTTTTCCCCATTGCAGAGACTGAAACCCGGCCTGTAATTATTCAACGAAAAACAGGAAGTGATATAATATTACAACACCACTGATAAATAAATATAAGGTATGTAGGCTGTGGAGTGCAAAAAGTCACAATTTGTTTTTCCTAGTAGACAGTACAATATTTTTGAAAGTGCGTACTCTGAGTCACCTTTTGAAGGATAAATAAGTATGGGCAAATTAATGTAGCGGATCTTGCCCCTCAAGCTAGGTGTACTGTAAACTGTGTTTTAGAACAAAATTAGATCTTCCTAGCAGTGCTCCCACCCAGACCCTTACTAAAGCCAGTCGCAAAAATGTAGAAGACCCCCAATCAAATCTCAAAAAACGAGGCCTAGCAGAAAACTGGTGACAAAACTTATTTTGAAAGTAAAAGTAGGCCGAAGTACCCCCTTCCTAATTACCCATTACCCACAGTGGATTGCATTCAAACCACTTGCAAGCAACCAAGCAAAAGTAGCCATAGCCAGCATCGCTCCAAGACTCGAAATCCCCCCCACTCAAACACATGCAATAGAAATACTGCTAACCCTAACGAACCCTAAGTTAAGAATAGTGGCAAAGGCTTTCTTTAACTATGCCAAATCCCCCCTTTCCCACCATGGATTTTCTTCAAATGACTTGCAACCAAAATTACACATTCTCACGAGTGCTCTATGACCCCAGAACTCAGTTGGAAAAATCTAGAACACCCCGAAACACATGCAATCCTGCTGCTAGGGCTAACCCTAACGAACCCTAAGTTACAAAAAGTGCCAAAACTAAAGGCTTTTCCGCGCGGATTTTGTCCCAACCACTTCTACCCGGTATTAGACCTTCCCAGGAATGCCCCAAGACCCGGCAACCCACCCGCCAAGAAGCGTAACACCCCCAAACAGGCCAAAAGCAAAATCTCATACTTGCAATATTTTTGGGCCTTCGGTCCAAACGCGCTGCGTAGCTAGGCCATAAGTCGGGGTTGGCACGACGGATTTCCTGAAAAGCAAATGCAATCAAGATTAGAGTGTCCCAGCAGTGCTCCCAGACCACGAAACTCACCCACAAACACCAGGAAGCCCCCCAAACAGGCCCCCAAAAACGCTACATAGAGCAAAATGTCAGAAATAGCGAAAAAAAAATCGGCCTGGATTTTGTCCCAACCACTTCTACCCGGTATTAGACCTTCCCAGGAATGCCCCAAGACCCGTCAACCCACCCGCCAAGAAGCATAACACCCCCAAACAGGCCAAAAGCAAAATCTCATACTTGCAATATTTCTGGGCCTTCGGTCCAAACGCGCTGCGTAGCTAGGCCATAAGTCGGGGTTGGCACGACGGATTTCCTGAAAAGCAAATGCAATCAAGATTAGAGTGTCCCAGCAATGCTCCCAGACCACGAAACTCACCCACAAACAGACGGAACCCCCCCTAAGAGCACCTCAAAGGCAAGCAAGTCATCAAAAACACAAAAAAAATTCCGCCTGGGATTTGGTCCAAAACACTTTTATCCGGTATTAGAGCTTCCCAGCAATGGCCCCAGAGCCGTCAACCCAGGAGAAAACGAGTAGAAGACCCCCAAACAGCCAAAGAGCAAAAGTACAAAAATGGGGACTTAGTCAAGTTTTCACAAATTTCCCAAATCACTCCGCGCGCGCTCTGCAGCTAGGCCCTAAGTCCCCTCTGCCACCATGGATTTGCTTCAAACCTCTTGCAAAGTAAAGTATATATAGCCAGCAGTGCTCCCAGACCACGAAACTCACCCACAAACACCAGGAAGACCCCCAAACAGGCCCCCGAAAACGCTACATAGAGCAAAATGTCAGAAATAGCCAAAAAAAAATCGGCCTGGATTTTGTCCCAACCACTTCTACCCGGTATTAGACCTTCCCAGGAATGCCCCAAGACCCGTCAACCCACCCGCCAAGAAGCATAACACCCCCAAACAGGCCAAAAGCAAAATCTCATACTTGCAATATTTCTGGGCCTTCGGTCCAAACGCGCTGCGTAGCTAGGCCATAAGTCGGGGTTGGCACGACGGATTTCCTGAAAAGCAAATGCAATCAAGATTAGAGTGTCCCAGCAGTGCTCCCAGACCACGAAACTCACCCACAAACACCAGGAAGCCCCCCAAACAGGCCCCCGAAAACGCTACATAGAGCAAAATGTCAGAAATAGCCAAAAAAAAATCGGCCTGGATTTTGTCCCAACCACTTCTACCCGGTATTAGACCTTCCCAGGAATGCCCCAAGACCCGTCAACCCACCCGCCAAGAAGCATAACACCCCCAAACAGGCCAAAAGCAAAATCTCATACTTGCAATATTTCTGGGCCTTCGGTCCAAACGCGCTGCGTAGCTAGGCCATAAGTCGGGGTTGGCACGACGGATTTCCTGAAAAGCAAATGCAATCAAGATTAGAGTGTCCCAGCAATGCTCCCAGACCACGAAACTCACCCACAAACAGACGGAACCCCCCCTAAGAGCACCTCAAAGGCAAGCAAGTCATCAAAAACACAAAAAAAATTCCGCCTGGGATTTGGTCCAAAACACTTTTATCCGGTATTAGAGCTTCCCAGCAATGGCCCCAGAGCCGTCAACCCAGGAGAAAACGAGTAGAAGACCCCCAAACAGCCAAAGAGCAAAAGTACAAAAATGGGGACTTAGTCAATTTTTCACAAATTTCCCAAATCACTCCGCGCGCGCTCTGCAGCTAGGCCCTAAGTCCCCTCTGCCACCATGGATTTGCTTCAAACCTCTTGCAAAGTAAAGTATATATAGCCAGCAGTGCTCCCAGACCACGAAACTCACCCACAAACACCAGGAAGACCCCCAAACAGGCCCCCGAAAACGCTACATAGAGCAAAATGTCAGAAATAGCCAAAAAAAAATCGGCCTGGATTTTGTCCCAACCACTTCTACCCGGTATTAGACCTTCCCAGGAATGCCCCAAGACCCGTCAACCCACCCGCCAAGAAGCATAACACCCCCAAACAGGCCAAAAGCAAAATCTCATACTTGCAATATTTCTGGGCCTTCGGTCCAAACGCACTGCGTAGCTAGGCCATAAGTCGGGGTTGGCACGACGGATTTCCTGAAAAGCAAATGCAATCAAGATTAGAGTGTCCCAGCAGTGCTCCCAGACCACGAAACTCACCCACAAACACCAGGAAGCCCCCCAAACAGGACCCCCGAAAACGCTACATAGAGCAAAATGTCAGAAATAGCAAAAAAAAATATCGGCCTGGATTTTGTCCCAACCACTTCTACCCGGTATTAGACCTTCCCAGGAATGCCCCAAGACCCGTCAACCCACCCGCCAAGAAGCATAACACCCCCAAACAGGCCAAAAGCAAAATCTCATACTTGCAATATTTCTGGGCCTTCGGTCCAAACGCACTGCATAGCTAGGCCATAAGTCGGGGTTGCCACGACGGATTTCCTGAAAAGCAAATGCAATCAAGATTAGAGTGTCCCAGCAGTGCTCGCAGACCACGAAACTCACCCACAAACACCAGGAAGCCCCCCAAACAGGACCCCCGAAAACGCTACATAGAGCAAAATGTCAGAAATAGCCACAAAAAAAAATCGGCCTGGATTTTGTCCCAACCACTTCTACCCGGTATTAGACCTTCCCAGGAATGCCCCAAGACCCGGCAACCCACCCGCCAAGAAGCATAACACCCCCAAACAGGCCAAAAGCAAAATCTCATACTTGCAATATTTCTGGGCCTTCGGTCCAAACGCGCTGCGTAGCTAGGCCATAAGTCGGGGTTGGCACGACGGGTTTCCTGAAAAGCAAATGCAATCAAGATTAGAGTGTCCCAGCAATGCTCCCAGACCACGAAACTCACCCACAACCAGACGGAACCCCCCCTAAGAGCACCTCAAAGGCAAGCAAGTCATCAAAAACACACAAAAATGTCCGCCTCGGATTTGGTCCAAACCACTTTTAGTGCTTCCCAGCAATGGCCCCAGACCCGTCAACTCACCTGCAAAGAGGTAGAACAACACCCCCACAAGTGCTGAGTCTTTCTTCATTGGGCGTAAACCAGCCCTCTGCTTTGATGGAAATAGGAGTCTGGAGGAGGAGGATAGAGGAGCATGTTCTTCTGAACTTGTGAACCTGAGGAATGCAGACTGCGGCACCTTCAAATAAATTAGCAAACAAGTGAAGACAGTTCTGCTGATGGGCTTGTTTTTGTGATTATCTGATTAAAGTTTGAATTATATTAACTGTGCACAACAAAGAAAGACAGACACACAGGAATAAAAGTGAATAAGGATGAAAAAGAAAGTTATTGATTCGTTGTCTCATTTTCAGGGCTCGAAGTCGGTATCACGGTCCAGGAATAAGAATAAGGCTTCGTCATCATACTCTGCGAATTCAGACAGGGAGAGCTCAGTGTCACCTGACAGAGTAGAAATTCCCTCATCTATGTTGCTGGCCACCTCCTCTTCATCCGGCACGCTCTCTCGTACTCTGAAATCTGGTGGTATGAGGTGCTGATTCATCTTGATCATTGTTAACCTCTCCACATTTTTGGGCGAGAGGCGGCTCCGTTTGGGAGTTACAATCCCACCAGCCGCACTGAAAACCCGTTCAGAAGACACGCTTGCGAGTGGGCAAGACAAGTAGTTTAAAGCCAGGTTGGTGAGCTGTGGCCACAATTCTTTTTTCCCATGCCAATACGCCAATGGGTCAGAATTAACATAGACCTCTGTTGAGTCATTCAGATAGTCCTTCACCATCGACTCAAGGTCCTCATCCAAGGTTCCTCCACTTTGCTTAGCTCTTGCTGTGCCTCTGACCTTTTGAGAACCAAACCCACGCAGTGCTAGCCAATCCTCTTCAGCCTCCAATGTTTCTGTTGTCTTTCGTGCAGATGATCCGGTTGCCGGTGTCTTTAACGGCTGAGAGGTCACTTGTGCCACAGCCACAGGTGCAGAAGTGGATTGTTTTGACTGGGGATGGCCTGCTGATGTACTGCCATTTCCTTCAATTTCCAGCCGTTCTGTTTCAAACTTCTTGGCTGACAAGGCTAGCCAACGTTTGTACTTTAGAACATGTTCATCATCAAAAGGAAAGAATGCTTGGCCTGTTATGTTATGTTATGTTATGTTAAATTAGGACTTATATAGCGCAACGGCTACTCCAAAGGAGTGTCCCGGCGCTTTGAGCTCCAGACCAAAAGGAGGGCAGAAAACATAACAGTAACAAAGAAAGGGGCCACAGAGGGGAGAATTATCCGGCAAATAGCCAAGTTTTCAAGTTTTTCCTGAAGATAAGCAAATTAGAGGTGCTCCGCAGGGACAACGGCAATGAGTTCCAAAGCTTAGGAGCGAGAAAGCTAAAAGACCGGCCGCCTAGCCGAGCCTTTTTGATACGTGGAACCCGAGCCAAGGCCAAAGTTTCTGACCTAAGGGAGCGTGCCGGTCGATAAAAGTCCAGCCTCCTCTGAAGATACTTGGCACCAGTGCCATATAAGGCCTTGTGGGCAAGAGTCATGGTCTTAAACAGTATCCTCTTCCGCACCGGGAGCCAGTGAAGGGATGCAAGAAGATGAGAGGCACTAGTCCGACGATGAAGGCCAAAAATGGCACGCGCAGCAGCGTTCTGGGTGATCTGCAGGCGTTGGAGGAGGTATTCAGGCAGGCCCAGATATAGAGCGTTGGCATAGTCCAATCTGGACCCTATGAGGGCCTGAACGGTAATCCTCCGATGTTGCTCCGAAAGTAAGGGGAAAAACTTGCGCAACATTCTGAGGATCCCGAAACAAGTTCCCGTAAGGGTGGAAACCTGGGATTTGAGCGACAGCTCATTATCGATTTTGACTCCCAGGTTCTTAGCCCACTTAGATGACTGTGTGGGAGGGAACTTGTCAACAGGCCACCAGCCTCGCCAATCTGGTTCAGAGGGGCATCCGAAGAATAGTATCTCGGACTTATCCGAGTTGCACTTGAGGCTGTTTTGTGAAAACCAGCTAAAAACAGCCCCAAGGCACTCGCGGATCCCTTCGCCATCAAACTCTTCACCCTTACGACAGGTGAAGAGGAGCTGAGTGTCGTCAGCATAAGAGACGATCCGGGCCCCATAGGACTCCGCCAATGTCGCCAGAGGGGTCATCAAGATGTTGAAAAGAGTGGGGCTCAGGATAGAGCCCTGAGGCACTCCGACTCCCAATGGCGGCATCTCGGCGGATCCGGGTGGAACCCAGACCGTCTGGCGGCGGCTGGCCAAGAAGGAAGAAAACCAGTTGAGCACCGTCCCCCCAAGCCCGATGTCATGGAGCCTAATGAGGAGATCCTCATGGGGGACGGTGTCAAACGCCGCCGACAGGTCTAGCATGACTAACAGCACCCTGCCTCCCATATCCAGCACCTCTCTAATGATCTCCGAGACTTCCAAGAGCGCCGTCTCGGTGCTTAGGTTGGAACGGAATCCCGATTGGGACTCATGGAGCAGATCATTAGACTCCAGGAAATTGGAGAGCACGCCATGTACGTGCTTTTCCAAGATCTTGGTCAGTGCTGGGAGGAGCGAGATTGGTCTGTAGTTGGAAGGAGCCTCCGAGTCAAGATTAGATTTCTTGATCAGAGGAATGACCATGGCTTGCTTCCAGGTCGGAGGCAGAAAGCCCTCGCTCAGAGATAGATTAAGGATGGGATTGGCTATAGGATTTATAGCATCTGCCACTCTCGCCAGAAATTTTGCCGGGCATGGATCTAATGGTGAGCCCGACTTAAGGTTCCTCATCAGGGTTAAAGATGTATCAGCCGAGAGAGGAGGAAAATCGAGCAGGACTGGGCCCGGTGGAGACAGAGGCACTGCCTCAATCGGCCTCACAGACACATTATCCAGGTCTCTCTGCGGAAAGGAGGCCTGGATTTGCCTAATTTTGGTGGTAAAAAAGTTGGCAATAGTGTTGGCCCAGATCTCTGTCGGGGCACTCTGAGTGGAAATAGACCGAGGGCCAGTAAATTCCCGCACGATTGAGAAAATCTCCTTACAGGAGTTGGCAGCATCGTCAATCCTTTTGGCGAGATATCGTTTCTTGCTCTGCAGAACAAGTTCATGGTATGCCTTCATCGTTGTTTTATAACGTTGTTTAGCCTCAGGCTCATACTGGGCTCTCCATGCACGCTCTGCCACTTTACAATGCCTGCGGGCAATGGCTAGGTCCTCCGTGAACCAGGGAGCAGAAACCCGTCGAGCAGCGGACCTGGGTGGCTGGAGGGGAGCGAACTCATCGAGTCTGGCGAGGAGCCATGATTGTAAGCTCTCCAGATCTTCCTCCAGATCCCCAGTACAGACCACAGGGTGATCAATTAAGGCATGTGTGAGCATGTCCGAAGTCACCCTGTGCAGTGTCCTGTAGTTGCTTCCCTGCTGTCTCGTGGTTCTGGCAGGGGGGGCCGACATAGAATGTATTTCGAAGTGGGCCAGGAAATGGTCAGACCAAACGATTGGCGAGAGTGTAACATTCATGATAGGTATGGTGGAAGAAACCTGATCAAGTGTGTGGCCTTTATCGTGGGTAGGACCAAAAAGATAAGGGGAGAGGCCCAAGGTAGATGTAAAATCCAACAATTTGATGGCATTTTGGTCATTGTGGTCGTCCATGTGAAAATTAAAGTCGCCTACCAATAAGCACTGCTCCGATCTCAAAACAAGGACCGACATGGCCTGTTGGAGGTCCTCGAAAAAAGAGCCGACAGGGCCCGGGGGTCTGTAAACGATCATACCCTTCAATGCTTGTTGCGGTGATAAAGAGATGGTGAAGGCTAATGAATCGGTCCCTTCGATGGTATGTGTGTGCTTGACCGTGCACGGAAGAGAATTCTTCACAATCAGGGCGACTCCTCCTCCCCTTCCCTTGTCTCTATCCTGACGATAGATGGTGTAGTCAGTGGGAATGGCAGCCACTATGTCCGGATTAGAGGAATCATTGAGCCATGTCTCAGTAAGCATCAGACAGGTGGGACTGATGGTTGACAAAAGATCAAAGATCTCTTGAGTGTGGCGATGCAATGACCTCGTATTAAGGAGTAGACAGAGATGTTTAGAGCTACTCTCCTTAACAGACAAAGGGGAAGGGAGGGTGCGAACAGGGTGCCAAAGACAGGCAGGGCACTTATGCTTACCCTTATACCGGCTAGGGAAGACTGATAGGCATGAAGTACTGCGATTGCGCAATAACAAGAGCTCCTGAGCGGAATAGCAGCACATAGTGGCCAGAGGTACCTGCCACGCCGAACGCCTCCGGGACGCTGACGGGCGCAGACGGGCAGGACTCTGGCACGACTCCGGCGCAGATCCGGCGCGGCCGCTGAACGCGTCCGCTGCGCGGAGAAAGAGGTGAGCTTTTTATAGCGCTGCTAGAGCGCGCGTGTGGAAGTCCTACCCCCAAGATGGCTGCCAAGATGAGATCCCAGCCCTCGGCGTCAATACTCAGCCGAGGGCGGTCTCAGAGTCCCAGGCAAGGAAGGGGGGGGAAGCAAAGCGCTTACAAGCGCTGGGAGATCGAAAAATAAGCAGCGCTGTGCTCCTGCACGCTTTAAACACAAGCGCGAGCACAACTGCAGAGGCACACAATGAAATTGTAAATTTTAAAAAACACGAGTCAAGTGTTCTAAATAAAAGAAAAGTAGGGAGACCTCCCGGCTTCCGCCTCAGGAGGGGAAAGTAGGTTCGAAGCAGATGGTAATCACCTGCAGAGTGATCCGGTTCCCTTTTGTAGCGCTGCTAGAGCGCGCGTGTGGAAGTCCTACCCCCAAGATGGCTGCCAAGATGAGATCCCAGCCCTCGGCGTCAATACTCAGCCGAGGGCGGTCTCAGAGTCCCAGGCAAGGAAGGGGGGGGAAGCAAAGCGCTTACAAGCGCTGGGAGATCGAAAAATAAGCAGCGCTGTGCTCCTGCACGCTTTAAACACAAGCGCGAGCACAACTGCAGAGGCACACAATGAAATTGTAAATTTTAAAAAACACGAGTCAAGTGTTCTAAATAAAAGAAAAGTAGGGAGACCTCCCGGCTTCCGCCTCAGGAGGGGAAAGTAGGTTCGAAGCAGATGGCAGCGCCTTTTTGTAGCGTGGATCCAGAATAGTAGCACAAATGTAATGCTGTTCTGAGTGGATCTTTTTAAGACGTTCATCACCTTGTAGGAGCTCTAATAATTGCTCGGCCAGAAGCAAAGAGTCTTGGTTTTTATCTTTTCTAAACACAGAACACACCTCCTTCAGTTGGTCCTCCAGCATGTACAACAATGGGATAGCTTTTCCCAAATTAGAGTCCTCCTTGCTGACTGCACGCGTGAAGAACTCAAAAGGACGAAGCATGCGTGTCAGGCTTTCAACTATGTTCCATTGCGGCCCACCCATCCTCAGCTCCTCTGCACCCTCTTTAAGGAAATATTGATCGAGTTCCGTATACTGCTCATACAGACGCTCAAGCATGTAGAAGGTTGAGTTCCAACGTGTTACCACCTCCTGGATGAGTGCTTTCACTGGCATTTGATGTTGATATAGCAGGCTCCTCAGCTGCTTCCGGGCCTTAAAAGAATGGCTGAAATGCTTGCACATTTTTCGGCAGGTGTCCAATACACCGTACGCTGCACTGCCTTTATTACCCAAGAATTTTTGGACAACCAGGTTTATACAGTGCGCCAAACACGGCACTCTGAAATAGTAACCGTCCCTCATGGCCTTAACTATATTGGAGCCATTGTCCGTGGAAACATAACCAACCTTGCGTTTTAGTGGGGACAGACAGTTAAGGACCTTTGTGTTAAAGACATCCAAAATGTTTTCTGCTGTGTGACGTTTCTCCAAACCAAACATGGCTAGTGTTGCATGTTTCCGAGCACCTTTAAAAACAATGTTAGTGTCAACACCTGAGTTTAGCTTTGCTTTAGCCCCTGAAAAAGAGACCCAGTGTGCAGTGATGCACATGTAATCAGCGCCTGCGCCACTGGTCCACATGTCTGTTGTCAGATGTATAGTGTGAACAGCACTCTTCTGCAAAGCTGCCCCAATCACCTTCAGAACATCTTCATGTAGTGCTGGAACCGCAACTCGTGCAAAATAGAACCGGCTAGGAACCTTCCATTTAGGGCAGAGCGCTGTCACTAATTCTAGAAAACCAACCCCTTCTACAAAAGAAAAAGGGAGAAGGTCCAGAGCTAGCATTTTAGCCAGCTTAGTGTTATACAGACGGGTCATTGGGTGGTTGCGTTCATATTGTGCTTCTGTAAACAACATCTTTTTAATGTTGCCCTGGACCAATGATTTACGGAATGATGATGATCTCTTCGACCCAGTTACGCTCGCTGATGAACTTTTCCGCATTGATGTCTCACTCTCTCCCACACTCTTAGTGTGGCTCCCATGGGGTGTGCTGCTGACATGGGAACTGGGTGTAAGTGAAGTGTTTGAATCGTCTTCTTCTACCTCATCGTCATCAGCAGATGAAAAATCAACGTTTTCATTACGTGCAATTCCGGCTTTCTTGACCTCCTCTAGGTGCGGAAACCATTGGACAGGGTGCCTTCTCTCAAGATGACCTCTCTGGCCTCCGGTACCATAGTTAGAACCAAGCTTACCACGACTAACTCGAAGCTTACAAAGGCTACAAATGGCTACGTTTTCCTTTTTTGGGCAAACACTAAAGAAGTCCCAAACTGGAGACTTGAAATGTCTTTGGGGGCCGGAGGAGGCGGCGATACTGGTGGTGGTGGTCCTGCTGCTAATGCCAGATGAAGTGGAGGATGTGGATTGCCGAACTTCAGTACGTTTTGCACTTTCACCACCACGAATTGAGGTCGAGGACGAGGTGGGTACCTTCTTGCGAAGAAATATGGAAGCGGTAGGTTTTGGTGTACTACTTAACTCCAAATCTAATGATTCCATTTCCATTGCCTCCTCGCCGACATCATCATCACGCTCAGCAGCTTCTCGGGATAGGGTCAAAATGTCTCTTTGCTGCATGCCCGGTGGGGCTGCAGTGACCTTTGTGATGACTGGCTCGTCGTCATCGTGAGAGGCTTCATCACCAGCAGTATCTGTCACTTCTTGTTGAGCCCCATCACACTCCATAGGTTTGAGTTTTTGGACGACCTTCCTTTTACGCTTAGGTACCGGTGTCAGATCATGGTGTGCCTCACTGTCAGAGCAGTTGTGGTTCCCAAGACGGATCACTTGCATCAGAAGGAGGTGGGCTTGAAGAAGATGTAGACACCCCCCTTGATCTTTTCCTTGCTAGGGATGTGGAAGACAATGAATGATCATCAGGAGGAGTGGCTTCCAATGATACCTCGGCTTCATTGTCGATTTCCTGATGTGCCCCTACTTCGGGAGGAACAACTATTGTGGGCACTTGTGAACCTCCATGCACCTTTGCTTGCGCATCTCCTTTTGCTGCCTCTCCTTCCACATGTACTTGGGCGTGTACTTGCACATGGTGTTGTTGTTGCGGCTGTGGTTGTTCAACACTTGTCAGATGAGTTACAACAACCTGTGTTGATTCAGGGACATTGCTGCTACTTTCTTGCGATGAGCCAACATCACTGGTCGATGGTGATTGGAGAAGTACACAGACTGCCTCTGAAGCACTCAAGGGCTTTGACTTAAGTTGGCGTGGTGGTGGAGGCACTGAACCCAATGGAGCAGGGGTGCTGCTCCCAGCTTGGTCCCCAGCAGATCCTGCTGCTGCAGGCGTACTTTTTTTTTTGCTCCCAAAAAAAGTGGCGGGTGGCACACCAGCCTCCTTGGTAACTTGCTTCTTCTGCTCCTTACTAGCAACTTTCTTGCTAGAGGAGCTACGGAGAACTTTCTTTGGGGGCGGGCCATCTTCTTCAGAGCAGGTCAGACAGCAGGCCGCAGTTGCACGAATTGTAGAGTTGTCTGAGGCCAGACGTGACGTCGCGTGACGTTATGCTGCACACACACACCGCTGCAGGACTTCTTCCAGGCACTGGTGGTTCTCTTGAGTCTTGTGAACCTAAAAAAAATGGAAGACAGAGGAACATCAGTTCAGTTATAGAGCACAAAAAAATCGAAAAACACTGCAAAATCAGCACAATCCCAATCCATCCATGCCCTCCATAATGTTTAAATTCAAGACAACCCACAGAAAGACTAGGCCCATGCAAGACTCACTACCCCTGGGCATAAATAAAGGTTGAAAAGTAGGCAAAATGGTTGGAGGCCTAACAACAAAGCCTGCATTTAAAATGGCCACTTGACTGCCAGCACATGGCCAGTGCCTGTAGCTGCACTCAAAATGGCCACCAGCCACATGGCATGTCCCTCCCCATGAACACCCCCAAAAATCGAAAAACACTGCAAAATCAGCACAATCCCATTCAATCCATGGCCTCCATGATGTTTAAATTCAAGACAACCCACAGAAATACTAGGCCCATGCAAGACTCACTACCCCTGGGCATAAATAAAGGTTGAAAAGTAGGCAAAATGGTTGGAGGCCTAACAACAAAGCCTGCATTCAAAATGGCCACTTGCCTGCCAGCACATGGCCAGTGCCTGTAGCTGCACTCAAAATGGCCACCAGCCACATGGCATGTCCCTCCCCATGAACACCCCCAAAAATCGAAAAACACTGCAAAATCAGCACAATCCCATTCCATCCATGGCCTCCATGATGTTTAAATTCAAGACAGCCCACAGAAAGACTAGGCCCATGCTAGACTCAAATACCCCTGGTGAAAAGGCCACAAGTACAGGCCCAAAAAGCGAAAATCACTGAAAAATCTGCACAATCCCATTCCATCCATGGCCTCCATGATGTTTAAATTCAAGACAACCCACAGAAAGACTAGGCCCATGCAAGACTCACTACCCCTGGGCATAAATAAAGGTTGAAAAGTAGGCAAAATGGTTGGAGGCCTAACAAAAAGCCTGCATTTAAAATGGCCACTTGCCTGCCAGCACATGGCCAGTGCCTGTAGCTGCACTCAAAATGGCCACCAGCCACATGGCATGTCCCTCCCCATGAACACCCCCAAAAATCGAAAAACACTGCAAAATCAGCACAATCCCATTCAATCCATGGCCTCCATGATGTTTAAATTCAAGACAACCCACAGAAATACTAGGCCCATGCAAGACTCACTACCCCTGGGCATAAATAAAGGTTGAAAAGTAGGCAAAATGGTTGGAGGCCTAACAACAAAGCCTGCATTCAAAATGGCCACTTGCCTGCCAGCACATGGCCAGTGCCTGTAGCTGCACTCAAAATGGCCACCAGCCACATGGCATGTCCCTCCCCATGAACACCCCCAAAAATCGAAAAACACTGCAAAATCAGCACAATCCCATTCAATCCATGGCCTCCATGATGTTTAAATTCAAGACAACCCACAGAAATACTAGGCCCATGCAAGACTCACTACCCCTGGGCATAAATAAAGGTTGAAAAGTAGGCAAAATGGTTGGAGGCCTAACAACAAAGCCTGCATTCAAAAAGGCCACTTGCCTGCCAGCACATGGCCAGTGCCTGTAGCTGCACTCAAAATGGCCACCAGCCACATGGCATGTCCCTCCCCATGAACACCCCCAAAAATCGAAAAACACAGCAAAATCAGCACAATCCCATTCCATCCATGGCCTCCATGATGTTTAAATTCAAGACAGCCCACAGAAAGACTAGGCCCATGCTAGACTCAAATACCCCTGGTGAAAAGGCCACAAGTACAGGCCCATAAAACGAAAATCACTGAAAAATCTGCACAATCCCATTCCATCCATGGCCTCCATGATGTTTAAATTCAAGACAACCCACAGAAAGACTAGGCCCATGCAAGACTCACTGCCCCTGGGCATAAATAAAGGTTGAAAAGTAGGCAAAATGGTTGGAGGCCTAACAACAAAGCCTGCATTCAAAATGGCCACTTGCCTGCCAGCACATGGCCAGTGCCTGTAGCTGCACTCAAAATGGCCACCAGCCACATGGCATGTCCCTCCCCATGAACACCCCCAAAAATCGAAAAACACTGCAAAATCAGCACAGTCCCATTCCATCCATGCCCTCCATGATGTTTAAATTCAAGACAGCCCACAGAAAGACTAGGCCCATGCTAGACTCAAATACCCCTGGTGAAAAGGCCACAAGTACAGGCCCAAAAAACGAAAATCACTGAAAAATCTGCACAATCCCATTCCATCCATGCCCTCCATGATGTTTAAATTCAAGACAGCCCACAGAAAGACTAGGCCCATGCAAGACTCACTGCCCCTGGGCATAAATAAAGGTTGAAAAGTAGGCAAAATGGTTGGAGGCCTAACAACAAAGCCTGCATTTAAAATGGCCACTTGACTGCCAGCACATGGCCAGTGCCTGTAGCTGCACTCAAAATGGCCACCAGCCACATGGCATGTCCCTCCCCATGAACACCCCCAAAAATCGAAAAACACTGCAAAATCAGCACAATCCCATTCAATCCATGGCCTCCATGATGTTTAAATTCAAGACAACCCACAGAAATACTAGGCCCATGCAAGACTCACTACCCCTGGGCATAAATAAAGGTTGAAAAGTAGGCAAAATGGTTGGAGGCCTAACAGCAAAGCCTGCATTCAAAATGGCCACTTGCCTGCCAGCACATGGCCAGTGCCTGTAGCTGCACTCAAAATGGCCACCAGCCACATGGCATGTCCCTCCCCATGAACACCCCCAAAAATCGAAAAACACTGCAAAATCAGCACAATCCCATTCCATCCATGCCCTCCATGATGTTTAAATTCAAGACAGCCCACAGAAAGACTAGGCCCATGCTAGACTCAAATACCCCTGGTGAAAAGGCCACAAGTACAGGCCCAAAAAACGAAAATCACTGAAAAATCTGCACAATCCCATTCCATCCATGCCCTCCATGATGTTTAAATTCAAGACAGCCCACAGAAAGACTAGGCCCATGCACCACTCACTACCCCTGGTCAAGGCCCCAACAACAGGTCAAAAATCGAAAAACACAGAAAAATCAGCACAATCCCAATTCATCTATGGCCTCCATGATGTTTAAGTTCAAGACAACCCACAGAAAGAATCAGTCCACCCACCACTGAGTACCCCTGGGCAAAAGGCCCCAAAACAGCCCAAAAATCGAAAATTCCAAAATTTTAGTTGTAGCAACTGTAATGCCCCAAACAAACTTACTTGTAAAATTTCTAATCCAACAGTGATCCAAAGAAAGTCAAAAAGGCCTCAAATCCAAAGATCCAGCAGCATCCACAAAAAGTAATCCTTCCAGTTCCACATCCAAATGAAAAGTGACCAGGAGATGGACAAAGCACTGGGAGGAGCCTGCTGAACAGGAACAGGAAGTTGAAGACTATGGGGCACTTCCTTCCTCCCACCCCCCTGCCCCCCTCCCCAAAATGGACTCCTCGCTAAAAAAGTGCAGGCAAATGTCAAACTAAGGAGTTATTCACATAAAAATCATCATTTCTAGAAGGTTTATGCTGCTTGCTGGTGGATTTCTTGTGCAGAATTGCAAATTTATATTTTCGCTCGCCGCATCTCAAATCTCGCAATTGCGAAGTACCGCGAGACGTGATCTCGCCGTACTCGCGTTGACAAACTATCGCTGGCAAGCCGCGATGACGTAATCGCGCTCGCCAATTCCCGCGGGATCACACAGCAAGATCCAAAATGGCGCAGCACTCGCAAACTATCGAAAAAAACAACTCGGCAAACGATGATAAACGCCGCGCGCCGCAAAAATTGTATCACCAACGCCGCGCGCCGCCCAAAAAATCCGCTGCGTGCGAATTTGCGGATTTTGCGGGAAATCCGCAAATCTCGCGGATTTCCCGAAAATCCGCAAAATCCGCAAGCGTAACGGATTTTCCGCCCATGCTTACCTGTGAGGCGGGAGATCTTGGGCACACTCTTTGTCAAACACCTCTTTATAAGCCGCATACTGAGGAGGGATACTACACGTCTCTGTCACGGCACAGGACAATGGATTGATCTGCTCCGCTGCCACTATATAACAGTTTTTTAGGCAATGTACCGAGTCCAACGTGACCAATCTTTGTACCCAGTCAATCCTGGGGTTGTGTTTTTGCAACCACGGGACCCCCAGAACAAGGCCAAACGAGGGGGCATCGATCAAATCGAAAACCACCGATTCCACATGCCCATTGTCACACACTAAACCCAATGGTTCGGTCTGTCTGGTGATACACCCCGAAGTCAACTCCGTTCCATCAATGGCCCTTACTGGTTCCGGTTGTTCTTTTAGATGACAAGGAACCATCAACTTATCCGCCATTGATATATCCATAAAATTCCCAGTGGCCCCGGAATCAAGTAACACAGACACCGGGACACGGTGCTGCGCTGAAATCAATAACTGAGCAGTAATCACAAAATGCCTAGGGATCTGATCTATTGCCCCTACCACTTCATATTGTATGTTCCTTTCCTTCTCGGCTGTCCGCTCTACCTGTATGCATGCCACCTTTTTCCCGAACCCAGATCCAGATGGTTTCACAGGACAATCACGTGCGAAATGCCCCCCTTGTCCGCAATACAGACACAAATTCTTCTCTCTCCTTCTCTTCTTTTCCTTAAGAGTCAAAGGACCTCGTACTCCGCCTATCTCCATAGGCTCAGGTACAACTTTACTTTATGCTTTTGTTTCTGGTCTCGCATAACCGCCTCTTGAATATTGAAACCGGCTACGTTCTCCTCGCCGTTCTGTGACCCTATGGTTCAATTTCACTACCAAGTCTATGAACGCCGCACAGTCCTCCGGCGGATCCACCACTTGAGACACTATGTCCTTCAATTCTTCGTTTAAACCCTGATAGAATAGGGATGTCCTCTTTTCAGTCGGCCAATGCGTCTCAGAAACCAATCGGTTGAAGTTGGCTATGTAAGACAACAAATCCTGCCTACCCTGCCGCAGTTTCAACAGTTCGGCGTCACTTGCCTGCATGAACGCATGTTTGGCAAATAGACTATGCATCAACACCTTAAACGCCTGATAGTTATACAACACCCGGTCGTTATTTTCCACTAACGGAATTGCCCATTGGGCCGCGTTACCAGCCAGATACGACAGTATGAATGCTATCTTAGCGGAGTCGTCAGGAAAGGCATTAGTTCTGCACATAAAGTGTAATTGGCACTGGTTCATGAAGGTACCGAATTTATCACTCTCTCCTGTGAATCTCTCGGGGGGAGCCAAGGGTACTGCCACTGGAGTAGAGACGGTTACCGCTATAGGTGACCCACCGCTTGCAGTACTCGATCCCGCCCCTCCTGTGTACTGGAATGTAGCTGGCTGAATCACGGGAGTGGTGCCCCTCTGCTGTGACTGTTCCCGGGCTCTCACTGCCACTAACTCCTGCTTCAGCCCTACGTTCTCTTGCTGCAACTCTTGTACCTGTGCCTGCAGGGTATGTACAGCACCCATGATATCCTGCATTGAGGGGCCCCTCTGCTCTCCTCCCAGTGTCCCTTCCTCATCCATGCTAGTCCAGGCAGCGCTGTTGTAACGTGGGCTCGTTATTCTGTTAGACCCCCACTGGCCCAAGCGCTGCGGGAACGTAGCAAATACCAGTCCCCTTCTCCTGCCCACTGGACGCCCACAGGAAAAACACTGTGGACGCACCTGTGAACCTGAAAAGAGGGTGGTGATATCGAGGAGACACCAAGTCTCCCACCCTTGTAGGTTTACAGGACTCAGCTCCCTCGGTCCTTACGCTTTTGCACCTGTGGTACAAAAATAGGGGAACACAATACCATTCAGATACACTGCACCCTAATAGGACCAACCTCCAATGACCATACCCCAACCACCACACAACCCTCCTCACCTGTGGCTTGGGCAGGCTTTGCTTCGTGAGGACGTTATTCACAGTACCAGAAGGAAGGAGTATTCTGGTATCTGCTCTTGTACAACAGCAGATGTAATGAGGGAGCTAAATGACTTGTGTCCTTTAACCAAAAATAATAAACGCGGGGAAAAAGGTAGGCTTGGGATTGCAGCTGATACCAAAAAAACCCCGTCTAAAACAAACGTGACAACGCGAAGGGGTAAATAACAGAGAACCTTCGTGAGCGCTAAACACCCAGCGCGAATGTAAACACAGCCGCCGCGGAGTGACCCAAAACGTCACTTCCGCATACAACAACGCGGAGCGTCACCCGGCAACCGCTAGCTAACGCGCCCGCTAGCAACAAGCTGAACGCACAGTGTATACTGTAAACAATGGCGCAGGAGTGAACGGGAGCCCCCGAACACTCGACAACAGGAACACAGGGGTTTTACAAAAAAGGGGGAACACTAAAAGGAAAAGGATACCGGGACACCGCTACCTACACTGAAGGGGATGG
Source organism: Lissotriton vulgaris (assembly GCF_964263255.1). Lineage (NCBI taxonomy): Eukaryota > Metazoa > Chordata > Amphibia > Caudata > Salamandridae > Lissotriton > Lissotriton vulgaris. The sequence goes on from NC_141691.1 coordinate 1,739,054,234, forward strand.
CAAAAACGGGAAAAGGACCAAAAACGTATCAGGAAGACACACAAACCCTCTCACGAGCCCGTGAGAGGTAGGGAACAGCTTCAAAGGAGTAGATAAGACGATGAGGAGGCTCAGCTCTCTGCTTCTCTGCAACAACCAACAACCAGGGAGGGAATCCAAACACTGGCAATAACGAGCAATGAGCTAAAGGTAGGACTGGTTTTTATCTACCTATTCCTGGTCATGTGATGGCAAGGCATGGTCACAGAGGTAGGACTAGCTCGATTCCTAACAGTAACAATGCAACAAAAACGCTGATAAAAACAAAAATGAAAATTGAAATAAATCATAAGGGCTAATGAAATAATAACATTGGCCCCTTTGTTTTGAGGAAGTGAAAAGTTGTGGCAACTCGATACTTTGTTAGTCTCTCACGTTTAGGAAGTTGGCATTTTCCTGCCTTAGCCATTTAGTGCCAGTAGCCTGTCACTGGGTGTAGTAGGCAGTGGGCATTATCTATTCCTCCTACACAGCCACACAAAATAGAGAGCTTAGGTGTTCCTGGATGGGCCATCACTGGGAGGATGGGAGGGTGGTACAGGGCACAGCCCTACTTACACTTGAGCTGTATACACTCTGTAGTTAGTCTGGAGCTAGGGCAGGGAAAGCAGGAAATATATGCCCCTCAAAGAGAAACATCTAGAAGCCTCTCCCACTTCAAAGAAAGACTCAGGTATACATATTGGACCTCAAATACCAACTCTTCAGTACACATCTGGACCTGTGGAGACTTTTCCAGGATGAAAGACCTACTGTGCTGCTTAAAGGACTGCCACTCTTCTGGACTGCTGCCCTGCTGAACTACTGCCTTGATGGACTGTTGTTTTGCTAAATTGCTGCCTTACTGGCCTGCTGACCTCTTGCCTCAGTCAGAGAGATTGGACCTGTACCTGAACCCAGACCTCCCAGAGTTACCCCAAGGGCAAGTTTGCTGGTCTCCTATTCAGAGCCATAGTAATATAACAGGCTCACAACCAGATGACCCAACATCCAGATCCAGCTGGAGCAAGCGTCTGACCCCCAAGTGGTGCCTCAAAGATGCTGAATTGAGGTTTTTGGGCTCTTTCTGTCCGCAAATGGATCAGTCTTCCCCAAAACCTTGCCATTCACACAGCCCACCAACTCGTAGTTCCGTCAACCCTACTCTTTCTGCTACAGCTTCCACTGCTCCTGGAGAGTGCCACCATTGAGCTCCGGCCCACCCGCTTGCGACATCAAGATCTTTGCGCTACAGCAATCAATCAATCAGGGGTTGCTAAAGCTACTCACCCATGAGGGTCTCAAGCCACTGGGGAGGGGCGGCTCTGTTGAGTGCTGGGATCACCTGAAGAGCCAGGTCTTGGGTTCCTTCCAGAACTGGAGTAGTGTGGGAGCTTGCCAGAGGTGTAGGGGGAGGTTGTTTCAGGCCTTTCCTGCGAGGTAGGAGAAGGACTTTCCTCATATTCTGGTCTTGTAGATGCATTGGACAGTGGCCAGGGAGAGATTGGTTTATGGGAAGTGTCTTTTGGGTGCGTGGAAGGGGAAGCGGTTGTTCAGGTATGTTGGTCCAGTGTTGTGGAGAGCCTTGTATGCGTCAGTGGGGAGTTTGTAGGTTATTCTTCACAGCAATGATCATCTGTGATGCCAGGCCTGTTCTTTGCGCTACATTGACAATCATCCGTGATGCTTCTTTGCTCCTCATGCCACCTCCACGGCAAAGGCACATTTGGGTATAAGTACTGGACTCCGGACACTGCAAAATCAGAACTTTGCTGGAACCAAGGACATTCTGCCTGGAAGAAGAGCTGCTATGCTGCAAGACTTTCACTTTATAAACTGCTTTAACGTGTTGACCTGATTGATGTGCTGCAGGAGGAACTGCTACTTTGCTACCTGCTTTGCTCTGTTGGCCTGCTGTCTGCTGCTTCTTGCCTGAGAGTGAGAAGACCGGACCTGCTCTCAACATCCTTGAACCCAAGTTTCCCCAAAGGTTTGCTGGCTTGCCCCCTGTTCTTGAAGTCTCAGGGCCATCAAAAACTGCTCCAGCTGCTGAACTATGCCATCTGTGAGTCCTCCCTTACCTGAAGTGCCCCTCCACTCCTGGGCCCCAAAAGTGGGGTCTGCAGCTGTTTTTTTTTTTGCTTCAAAATCAACGCATCGTCACCTCTGTGCCGATTAGAACCGACGCAGTGCCCTTCGACGCCGACGCAGTGCCAATATGAAGACATCCCTGTGCGGTTCTACTGCGAGGTTCGATGCAGAGCCTTCATCGTAATGGGTTCAACAACGACACAGGACTTGACTGTGAGGCTTTACTTTAAAGCATCGACCCGGCTGCGTGGATCTGAAACAACACATCGAGACTTCAACGTCGACGCTTGCTCCATCCAAGTTACTTTTCTAGCTGGCCAGCCCTCCATCGTGGTCGGCCGGAAACTTTTGATTTTCTCCGGTCTAGCGCGGCCTCAAGTAACCTATTAGCGCTGTTGACTTTGACTTTTAACCCCTTCAGTGCTGGTGACGGCTCCCGGACGTCATGAGTTACGGTGGGTGTGTGCTCATGATGGCCGGGAGCCGTCATGACCACGCCCGCGATCGGAATGTCCAGCACAGGCGCGGAATTCCGGTCGCAGCCAGGAGGTTAAGCACCATATTGAAGTTTATTCTATAAAAATTCATATCTTAAGTTCTACTTATTGGATTTTTGTTGTTTTGGTCATGTTTTACTCAGATACAAGTTCTCTATTTTTCTAAACTGGTGTGGCGTTTTTTGTGGTGTTTTCACTGTGTCACTATAATTTAAGTGTTGCACAAATACTTTACACATTGCCTCTTAAGTTAAGCCTGAATGCTCTGCGCCAAGCTACCAGAGGGAAAGCTCAGGTTAATTTAGGTTGTATATCTGATTTACCCTGACTAGGATTGTGGTCCCTACATGGACAGTGTGCAATCCTCTGCCAACTAGAGACCCAATTTCCAACAGTACTTGACAAAGTTTTATAAATCCTCCATAATAGAGGTATGACTGTCAAACTGGACAGCTGTTACTTATTGCTTCAAAACATTGATTATTTGTGTCACATTATTTCTGCTGAAGGTATAACACCTACGTTTTGCAATCCAGAGCTATACAAAGGGCCCTACTTAACACAGATAAGGACTCACTTTGTTCATTCATGAGTCTTTCTGAGTATTATACTAATTTTGTTCCTGATCAAACACTAATAGTGCAACCTGTTAGATCGTTATTGAAAAAAAGGATTCAAATTTAATTGGGATTTAGAGGTAGATAATGCCTTCTCTACTGTTAAAAATATATGCTCCTGGTGGGAGCATTGTAATAGCTGTTGAATGCTAGTTTTGAAGGCGTAGGGGTTATATTTGGTCAATGGCAAAGATATCACATTTGCGTTTGCATTTGAACTCTAAGGGTTGCTGAGACCAATTACAGCACAATCGAACTTGAAGCGTTGGCTTGTGTGTGGATGGTTCAGAAGTTTAAAACATATGTTAGGGGAACATCTTTGGATATCTACACCGATCACAAACCTTTAGTGTATCTGTTGAGTAGGAATGGCATGGGCAAAGCCTAAGCATGCTTAGTTAGACTCTTTTCCAAGTTACAGGAGTATGACACGCACATAAAGTACATTCAAGGTGGCAAGAACTGTTGTGCTTTCTCATCTTCCATTGTCGAACATTCAATTTCAAAGTGTTGCTGTGCAATATTATGAGTTGGTAGTGGGTGTCATTAATGCCTTTGGTATGTCAAAGGGTTCCTTTTCAGAGGAAGGTTGGGTATTTGCTACTTCTTGTGATATTATTTTACAGAACGTTTTTGAGTACTTAAAGGAAAGTTGGCCCCCTACTAGAACACTTCCAGAGGAACTCAAGTGTTTCACTGAGGTTTCTTCTGTGGAGTCATGTGAGAATGTGTTTTGCATAAGGAATGGACTTTCCATACTACCTATGGAGTTGCAAGACCGCAGCATTAAACTTGGCCATGAGAGTCATTTATGCATCTTAGCAACTTGCAACAAATTACAACAATTCTACTGGTGGCCCTCCCCTTCATGGATAACCATGTTGCTTCTATAATTAAGATTTGTTCACAATGAATTGGGTCGAAAAACCATTGGAAGACTATTGAAAAACCTCTTAAAAATTTAAAGTTGCCTGATGGTCCTGGGCACCATGTGGAACTTTGATTTTTCAGGACATTTGCATCTTTTGTCTTCAGGAAACACATTTTGGATAGTATTATTTGATTCGTTTTCGAAATGGATATACTTCGCTTTTGTTGACACACTGTCTAAAAGGAATGTTATACTATTTTTACAGTAAGTGTTTCAACTAGAAGGCTCCCCAAAGGAAATAGTAACTGATAATGGTACTCATTTTTTATCTAATGAGATGCACAATTTTGAGAATTTACAAGACATTTAGGGCCAGATGTAGGTAATTCCGATTTACCTACTCTTAAATACCGAATCATACCGATTCGGTATTTAAGAGTAGGTAAATTGGAAGTAGGCAGATGTAGGTAATTTTTGTTTTTCAATTACCGAATCTGTAAGATTCAGTATTTACCGAATCGGCAAATACCGAATCGCTATTTACCATTGATTCCTATGGGCCTTGAATCCCATAGGAATCAATGGGAAATACCGAATCAGTATTTACCAATTCGGTAAATACTGAATCCTGGCAGGGGGAACGGTGTGTCACTTTGACACCCTGTAGCACCCCAATTGCAGGCTTGTGTGCCATGTGGCACACATACATGCCCTAAGGGCATGTCTGTGTGTCACATGGCATAGGTGTACATGCACAGATGTGCATGTACACTGGAATTCGGTAATATACCACCCAATAGGATCGGGTGATAAATTAAGAATTCCTAAGGGCCTGTGGCACTGCAAACTGTGCCATCTACATCTGGAATTACCGATTCGGTAAATATACCGAGTCGGTATTTTACCAAATCTGTAAATTTACCGATTCGGTAAATTTACAGATTCGGTAACATTCGGGCCCCCTACATCTCAAAAACCAATTACCGGTCGGTAACGGCCGGAATCGGCCATTACCGACCGGTAATTGGCGACCTACATCTGGCCCTAAATATCTTCAGGCTGAGTTCCAAACTCCTTCTGCCAATGTTTTGGTTCAAAGAGCAAACCGATTTTTAAAAGGAGTCCAAACGGCTTTGTCCAGTAGACTGGATGTTAAATGTTTTCTTAAGGAGAAAATTTGGTCATATCAAACTTCTCTGCATTCTACGACAGGGGTCTCGCCTTTGTAATTAGTGAGGAGAAGAATCCCTAAATCCAAACTGATTCCTCACTGGTTAAGCCCAACTTGTAGACAAATGTTTTTTGCAGCATGAAATACCTACCCTGTCTGATAGAGTAATATATAAATAGAAAGAACATTTTGACAGCAGGACACAAGGTAAAATGCTAGATTTTAAGGTTGCCAATTGGGTCTTTTACAAAAACTTGTAAAAGTGAGAAAGGAAGAATCTAAGTTCACGCCACCAGGGAAAATTGATAGTTAGCAAAAGTTCTGTTTTGGTACATGGCAACGTTTGTTGGAAAAAGAGTAATCTCATTCCTGTTTCTGATATTCAACCTGAAATCTATAATCACACTTGTACCACATGTTCTGATGGGAATTTTTAAATGTCAGACTCAAAGTTTTCATCTGATGTTGTTGCTTCTTATTTTAATATTAACTTTCAGATTTCTTCAAATTTCAATCAAGAGTCGAATGCTTATGAAACTCATGTAAATGATAATGTAGTTGAGGAATGGCCTAAGATGGTACAGTCTTATAAAACCATTGTTGTTCATCAGCAAACCATTGTTCGTCAACATCATTTTACATGCAGGTTATTTGAGGTAAATTTACTTGTAAAATTGTTAGATTATCATTTAAAAAACCGTCCGCTGCTTTTCCGATGGTCGGCTCGTCGACTGGCGGAAAATGTGTTTCATATGGTGGCGGTGTCTGGAAGACACGCCATCCATATCTCGATGCAGTCTCAGAGCAGCCTTTCCATGGCTGCATTGCCGCCATGGAAAGGCTGGCGGTTCCTGCTGTTGGGGGCCTGTTGCAGGCCCCCAGGGTGTTGGGAGGTGGGAGGTGAACATGGGGGGTGCCTATGGTACCCCCTGCTTTTACATGTACAATGTGGCAGGCACCGCGCGGTGCCCGTCACGTTGTGCATGTAAGAGCACAACATGTATATTTTACAGTGTTGCGGGTGCTGCACCGCCCGCCGCAATGTAAAATATATGGGATGCGCCTGCCAGTGTGGCGGGCGCATCACAATTTGTATGGTGGGACCACCGCACCTATGGCCGGCGGTCCCTTAGACAGCTGCGATGGCGGGCGGGCTTTGTCCACCCGTCATCGTAATCGGCCCCTATGTATGTTTGGAATGCTGGCAGTTGGCCGTGTGCTCACTTGTCGTGGGTCGCTTAACATTATCAAACTTCTCTGTAATACGGTGATTTTGGCTACTGCAGTCCATCGCTTCTAGTTGCTGATAAGTCTATTGGTAAGATCATACATAAATTGTCATTCAGTTACAAAACTCCCTTCTATTGTTTACTTGTAGTGTCGTCTTTTACATTGCCAGTCTTATCTGGGTGGCTAAATACAATAGCTTCTCACCACGATGCCTCTCTTTTATTGTTATTTAATGGGCATGGAATGAATTTCAAGGCAGTGACTTTCTGACAGCTGTGTCTTCAAAATAATCATTGCATCGTCGAGTGTATATTTTCTATTATCAATCAAATGTTGTGTTATTTTTGTAAACGATATTAGGACACAACATTTCTATCAGAACCTTTTTTTTGCTTATGATATCCTGGTACCATACCTTCCTAACAATCTATAGATGCTTACATTTCACAAAGTATAATAATGTATTATAAGATTATTTTCTCTTTCTTTTACAAATTGTATAGCTTTCGTTTGTCCCCAGAGTATAGTACCAGAATATCGTGGTATAAATGTAGTCTGAGAAAAGAATGGTGTTCACAATATCTTTTACAAAAACATGGCTCAGTTGGAGTTCATAATAGAATGTCGATAGCCAATAAGTGATGTTTTTCTGAATGACACTTGGGCCAGAATATATATACAAGACGATATTTTTGTTATGGATATTGTGATATGTTACATTGCAATAGACTTTTCATGTCTGCTCAATGATTATTCCAAACAATAAAAGTGCTGTTTGCTCATCACATCTTTTTCTGCACTCATGGCTTTATGTGAACGTTGACATAGCTGGAGCTTCTTTTCTCTTTGACACGCTTATGCCTTCGAGATGGCTCAGTGAGATAATGTTCACCCCTCTCCATCGCTATGATCTTTAAATCTCTATTTAGGCAAGGCAGACTTTCTAGCATGGTCAATGGAGCACCAAAGACTGAGTTCTGGCGACATCTATTACTTCCTGTGCTCTGAAATGGCAAAATTGCAGTTTGGGCGCTTCTTCAGTTTTCTGAGGGAAAATGGGCGCACAAAGGCAAGTATCACCAAGGCAAGCCATACTGGCGCTAGTTTGGAGGTGACAAGTGAAAATCTTTTTTTTCCACTATTGTTAGAAGTTTGGATTTCGAATGATGCTTTGTTATAGCTGTATTGTCCTTGTCTCTTTTATTGTACGCCAGAGGTCAGTTAATAGCACGAAATCGATGAATCCTCTTTCAAATTATTGCATACTCGGAGTTTTTTTATACAAGACTGGAGTCAGTCAATATTTAGATGTTAACAGTTCACAGCCCAACAACTTTTAACAGTACACAGAATGACCAGAGCGCAGGTCACGCAACAGATGGCATGCGTGTGGTGTGTGCTGTGAACTTCACCATGTGTAAACCGCCCGGTGGGACCAAGGGAAGCTGTTCAAACAAACTGTACTTTTTTAAAACTACGAAAGACCGAAATATTACATTTTAAGAGAAGTATTTCAAAAGAATGTTAATGATTGCCTAGCTGTGTGTCGCACTGTGTGGATTTCCTGTGACTCCCAGGTGTTTGCTATCTTTTGTACAATCTATTTTGGTTTATCTCACAAGCTCCCAACCTTGGACATGATAAGCATCCATGTCTGTAGGTTGTATGTACATATATATAGGCGTGAAACACTTTGTCCAGGACATTGAACGGCGGCGGAACCCCAGACACCAGACATGAAGCTTCTTCTCATTGTGGCCTTCCTGGGAGTAGCAGGTATGTTTCTGTTATACTATTCCCACCTTCAGCATCTCCACAACACTACTGGAGCATCCTGGGATACAGATACAGGGGGGCACCCAACCCTAACAGCACAACCAGAGCTGAGCCCGCCGTCTGGCTCGGCCCTGAGCAAGCCCTCCAGAAATATCTCATAAAAATAACCCAAATGTTGTATGGAAAAGTGTGATGACTGGTTCTAAAATTCAAAAATATTTTGTTGAGTGCATTAGACTGTTACTTTATTGCCTGACATTTATTAAAAGTAATAACATTGAAACGTCAATTTAGAATAACATATAAAAAGTCACCATCCACCCCAAATGCTGTGGTACTGTTGGCACAAATGATCACAACATTGATTCAATGTGTGACATTCGCTACATAATTGCTAAATTGTTTTATTATAAGACATTGATGGGGTTGGGGCACAGGTTTGCCCCCGGTACTGCCTCAGTAGCGAATCCTACTCTCCCCATAAGCACAAACTATAGGCTTTTGGGGCGTTCCCCGGGTCCCTGCGAAGAATGAGAAAGCCTAGATGGATTTCACCTGTGCAAAGCCTCGACACAGGACATAGGAAGCTCCTTTGTTACAGCTTCCGGTTCACCCTGTGAACCCCGTGTAAACACCAGCTCTTCGCATGGTGAAGGGGGCTGATATCGTCTGACACTCGGTGGCACCAAGGGTGTTGGCATATCGGTCTTATGTTATTATAACAGCGTGCCCTAATATTGTGGGCAGATTTTTCGGACAATCACAACATAGACATAGGACTGAAAATTGGCAGCAACCACAAGACAGAAGGATGCAATAACAACAGAAAGACTGCAGAGAGGTCGCACTCATAAAAGCTAGGCCTGATTAAAAAAAAATAATGGATGGGGATTCGGTGGATATGAACTTGTCTTCATTCCAGAAACCATTCACTAGCTAAGGAAAAATACAACCTTAATGTTTATCACATGACACTGCCAGAGGGAACTTGCACTTTGCTGGGACCTAAACAACAGAACTGTGATTTCCACCAAAGATATGACCTCTGCTGACCCTCAAGGTCAGTGCGTTTCTGTTTGTGGCAGCTCCTGTCAGCTCCTCCCTGTGTTTCAAGGGCCTCATGTGTATATACTAGTGCCTTAGCCCCTTGGCTTACCGCCCTAGCCAATAGTAGGCATTTTGACCTCATAGGGAAGGTCACCGGAATGTGAGGGCTTACCAAAGCCCTTTTATCCAAAGATACCCTTCAGCAGCGCTGATGCCCTTAGCCTCACAAATGCAGGGGACCCCAGCAGAGTTACCAATGGAGCTCTTGCAGCCACCTCGAAGCCTTCAGCTGTATTCTCAAGGTTTACCACATAGAGCCTGGTACTGCCCTTAAAAGATTTTTTTTTTTAGCTGAAGCTCTCTCGTGTTTGATTTGGGTCCTTTTATCTACAGAAGTGACCCTTGTGGTCCAGATCTTAAGCTTTGCTCTCCGCAGGAATGAACTGTGCTGCGCATTGGCACCAGTGCTGTTTCCACTGCTGTTAACTTATCATAAATGTCTCTCAAATACTTTTGCAGCTCTTGCAAGGTCTCAAAAACACTGTTCTACCTCAGACAGGCTTGCAAAGTCAAGATCACATGCACCCTTCCTTTGGACATGAATGTATTTGAGGAGGACCTGGGAGTAAAAAAAAAAACTCTCTGTTACTGCAATTTTTGCTCGTGTTCTCCTGAAGAAGCATTAGAAATTGTGGTTCAAAAATACAACAGCTTGGCACCTCCAGGAATCCCGGATGAGCAGTCAAAGTACAAATCATCACTTCCAGAAAGACACAAGATTCTAACCAAAGGCACCTGGTTGGGAGGATTCCACAGTGCACCAGTCCTGCTCTCACCAGCACTGGACTTGCCAGTATCTTACTCTTTTGTTCTTGCTGCAACCCCATGCCCAGCGTCTTAAGCCTCCACCAGCCTCTGACAGTTTGGCGGTCCTTGGAGTCCGTTGCAGGGACCTAGATTGAGTTTCTGTCTTTATTTTCAGGGCTCACATATATGTTTTAAACTTCTGAACCATCCACACACAAGCCAACGCCTCAAGTTCGATTGTGCTGTAATTGGTCTCAGCAACCCGTAGAGTTCAAATGCAAACGCAAATGTGATCTCTTTGCCATTCACACATTGACCAAATATAACACCTACACCTTCAAAACTAGCATTCAACAGCTATTACAATCTTCCCACCAGGAGCATATATTTTTAACTATTTTTAACGGTAGACAAGGCATTATTTACCTCTAAATCCCAATTAAATTTGAATCCCTTTTTTCAATAACGACCTAACAGGCTGCACTATTAGTGTTTGATCAGGAACAAAATGAGTATAATACTCAGAAAGACCCATGAATAAACGAAGTGAGTCCTTATCGAAACCACCCATGCTCCGCCTCAGCTCCACGACTGCCTCGATGCCGCCATCTTGGATGGCGCAGCTCGTGAATGGGCACGGGCCCCACCTCTCCGCGGTCTCCTGTCGTGCAGAGACAACCAGGATCATCGTTCATAGGTGTCACCCGTGCAGTATCTCTTCCCGCAGCACTCTGAGTCCCGCAGCTAGCAAGACTTCATGCTAGGCATCAAACATGGCACTGGCGAGGGAGATGTACCAGAATTCTGTAAGAAAGCGCTTATCATGAGGCACATCAAGCTTTACCCCCTACTTTCCATGTTAAATGGGACTGCTCCGGCTTCTCTGCTCTTCTACTCCCTTCTCTGCTTTCTTTCTTCCTGTCTCCCGCGCTTCTTCTCTCTGTCCTACTTTTATTACCCTTCTTTATCTCTGTCTGTCCCAACTTATTTTTCTTTCCTTTTTCTCATTTTCAGTTTTTCTTTGTGTCTCTTATTATCTTTTCTCATTCCTTTTTTTCTCTCTTCTGAACTCTTATCACTTTCAGTCTTCTTAAGCCGTTTTTAAGGTGACATTCGGTCCTTTTCCTCTGCATTCTCACTTTCTCTTTTTCAGCAAGGAAGCAAATTAAAGTAGAGTCAGTCAGAAAAAAAATGATTCCGTTTTAAAATCATAAAAGTACATAAATAATCCAATCATCAAGTTTGCATGATACAGTTTGATAAAATAAAAATAATCGATTTCTAAGATATCATTAAACACACAATCAAAGCGATAGTCAAAAATAGGAAATACCTTACAAAAAGAAAAGCAAATTAGAGTAAATTTCCAACTGCTTTTGAATATATAAAGATTTCCAGGAGTACTCTGGGGGTTGTGGCTGCGGCATTTTTTTCCTCGAGGAAGCCTTTACATTTTTTGTGACTTCCATTTTCACACGTGCAAATATACAAGTGCCCATTCATTATTGTGAAAATCCAGGACCACGTGCAGATGCACTCACTGACAATTTTGTATTTCTTTATTTTCCAAGTTGAGAAACGTCTTCTCCTACACCCCACCCGTTTTAGGGGAATTCTCTTCCCATTCCTGGACAGAGCACTTCCATTATCTTCCCATCATTTCAATCACAGTATCAAAGGTTGATGCGCGATTTTCTCTTCCAAACTCCTTAGGAGTAGTATTGATATTAATGATAAAATATTGCAACCCTTTCAAGGCCAGGGAAAAATAAAACCTTTGTGAGTCTTGTTAAAGTGCGAGCCTTGCTGGCGGTGAGGAGAATGGCTGCATGGAATCCATGGCTGTGGGATATCACAGCTTTCCTGCTCTTTCCCATTAGCACTCTCTCATCTTCCACTTTAACCCGAGATACCAAGGAGGGATCACCTACTGCTTCTAAATCAATGACAAACAACCTGACCCCCTTGAACTGTCAAGAGCCTATAGTTTCACTGATTCTTAATCATTCCAAGAATCCAGGTTGAGCCAGTGTCATTACCTGTTTGTTGCATATGTGGATGGAAAAAAGAAAAGTAATGGGTCCACTACCTACACTGCAAGTGTCCAGAACCGTGAATAATAATAACATCTTCATCATCGTGATAATTCTATGTAACCCTGCGTCGTGTAAGACGCATGCTTCTCAGACAATGAAATATTTCCAGAGTAATTTTTTTGTGGCATTTTAATGAGCACTCATCACATTGGCCCACATGTATCAATCAATTTTGTGCTTGCAAGCAGCCCGATTTGCAGAATTGGCCCGTTTGCGAATGCAAAAAAGGTTTTTTACATGTATCAAACCCTATTTTGTGATTCAGTAACCTGTTTGCGGATTTGCGATTCGGTATTTGGAGGGGTCGTGTTTAGGGTGTCCCTTCCAAATAGCGTATCGCAGCGTTATCTATGAATGTTTTGTGACTGTGAATGCGAGCGCAAAACATTTGCAATTTACCACCAACTTCAATTTGGTAGTAATTCATTCGCCAATGGGAAGGGGTTCTCAAGAGACCATTTCCCCTTTGAGAATAGTTGTAAACATGTTTTGTAAGAACAGGCAGTAGTTCTTTAACCCCTTCACTGCTGCCGTGATTTTACCACTGTGCGGTAAACAAAAGAACAGGGCGGGGCCTTGACGAACCCCAGCCGTCATCAGCACACGCCCACCGCAGGGCGTGACGGCTGGGGTTCGTCACCAGCATGGGAGGGGTTAAGGAAAACAATCTACATTTGAAAAAAAATTGCTTCATTTAAAAACAAATCACAGACATGTGACCCCAGCAGGCCACCATGCCTGTGATTTTAGCAATTCATAAGGGGTCGAAAATTGCGATGTACCTCATTAACATTAATGAGGTAGGTCGATTTGTGATCCACTAGGAATCGCAAAGTGAAACTCTAAGAGTTTCATACATTTGTAATAGCGATTACCTAATTGCGATTCGCAGAAAATCCCAATTTAGGTCATTGCTAATACAAATGTTGATACATGTGGCCCATTATTTTGATGCTTAATCAAGTATATTGCCTAAGATGATTGTTAAGATCATACTCTCAATTGACCAGACAGGCTCCAGTTAGAGGTAAGTTAAAATGTATTCTTTAAGATCAGGATTACAGAAACCACCAATACAGCTCTCCTCATCAGCAATGGCAACCCCAGATTCTTCGTTTGATGACCTACCTAAAGTTTCATAGGTTGTGACATAGAAGGATTGTCAACTCTGGCTCCCAAAACATGAAAACAAATCATAACTCCTTTCCCCAGAACAAAACACAATAATAAAAATAAAACAAACACATAAAATAAGAACAATTTACAAAGCAAGAATAAAACAAATACAGTAACACATACTTCAATTAGAGAAAATATATACAATATCCTAACCTTATCCTCCCCCAATGTAGTAAGAGTTTCTGAAATGATGGGAAGAGGCTCTTCCTGCAGTAAACACAACATTAAATTACAACAGATTGTCAACTCTGGCTCCCGTAACAGGAAAACAGATCATAACAATGATCTATTTACAAAGGGAAGAGTAGGCCTGGAAATTGTTTCTTGAAATTAAAATATCAAAACCAGCCATAAGCATCTTCATAAAAAGTTAAGAAATTATAGGGTCTTGGAGGCTGCTCAGTCTGTCACGGATTGCTCAAGCTATTTTCAGACAGTGTCTGAGCACAACTCCAGGGTGATTATATTGGAAACGCTGCTGTCTCCCTGTATACATTTTTAATCTGCCTGCCATAAATGTAGAAGAATGAATAGGTCGGAAAAAAACTATCAAGCTGGCCAGTAACAAATTCCATATTATGAAGAAACCAAAAGTTTAAGTCGGCATCAATTGTTTCACTGAGGTGGGCGGATGAATGGTCGGATGTGGGGTTTGTGCCTTTGTGAGTGCATGTGCACACACTTATGTATCAGAATGCCCTGCCACGTGCCGACATGGCTGAAAGTTTTTTTTAATGCACACCCTTGTTGATCTTTCCCCACAGTGCAAGCGTTATACAATTTTGCCAACGTGATTGTCTATTCTGACCAATGTATAAAGTCAATCCTACAGCTTATCAGCATCTGCTAGTAGTAATGTTAAGCATACAGAATTTGTATTTGACCATGTTTAAGGCACAATTAACCTCCACAGAAACGTAATATTTCATTACAGCTCATGCGGCGTGCAGTGCCCTGGCTGATCCCTGTTTCATCTGGCTTTCCTGCATGGCCGTCTGGTGGAATCACGACCTTGCAAACACCCCCACACCCTAAGGAATCCCTAGTATCCCCTGATGCCCATGAGACTTGGGATCATGGCTTATCCTGAAGACGACCTTCCCAGCATGGGAATTCATGGGATTTCCTCATTTGTCAAGGGGGGCTCACACACACCAGGGAAGAAAATCATAACAATTAGCATGATCCTTCAGGATGCAAGGGTGATGGGAGCAGTGTACTCATCCGTTTGGATGACTTTTGCCTCATGTAATGTAACGTTTGCTTTTGTAATTTGTTCACTTGTAATTGTTCTTATGTATCAGTTCTGTTTCTATTCTGAAGCGCTATGACACCTTTGGGTAAAGTGTCTGCGCTATATAAAAACGCATAAATAAATAAATAAATAAAAGAAATAAATACTCAACTTTGTAGTGTAGGGAATAGATGGCTATTATCAGTTCACAACTGGCGGGTTACTCCTCCACCTATCTCCATTCTTCCTCTTAGCAAGGTTACCTGATTTGAACATTGGCAAGTGTTTGGCAAACTGCTGGCAATGCCACAGGCAGAGATGAACACATTTTATGCTAAAGATATTTCAGACAGTTTCAATTAATGATCGTATCTTATTTTCATTATGAACATCACTTTGTTGTCACAATGTTTGCCTGCGCTGATTCACAAATCAGTGTTTCCTGTTTTGCGCAAAATGTTAAAAATCCTAATTGTGATTCTAAATGAATCATAAAACTCTTTTTGCAATACCATTTTCCAAATTACACAAAGGTTTAGTACATTGTAAGAACATTTTACAGTTACAAATCCTGTAATTTTGCCAATTGCAGGGTTTGCGACTCACAATGGTTTGGTCCATTCCTCCACCCGTCCATCCCATCATCCCTCACTTGCATCACTGCATATCTGCATAGAGCATAAAGCCTTACATATGCCCCTCTTAAGTGAGCTGTAATATTACACATTTGAATGAAAACACAATGTAAGTAACTTGTAAATGAAGTTTGATTGTTGTAGTGAACCTGGACAAACTAGATTCCCTTTCCATTCCCTCTTCAGCTGCTTTCCCATTGGAGGATGATAAAATCGTGGGAGGTTACACCTGTACGAAGAACTCCGTCCCATACCAGGTGTCTTTGAATATCGGCTACCATTACTGCGGAGGCTCGCTTATCAACAGCCAATGGGTCCTCTCCGCAGCTCATTGTTACAAATCGTAAGTTGCTTGTGTTTAAAAACTGGCATTTGCCCAATTTATATTGCTTATTCTAAATTCCATATTTTTCTCTAGCAAACATGTGTGACCCTCCCTTAATTTTGAGTAACTGTTGTTTTGTGTCTGATTTCAGCCTTCACATGAAATAATGTATATCTCAAACCTAATGTAAGTGGGTACCGAAGTCCAAAATCAGTAATGCGCATGTGAGAATCATACTGCAGTACGCAACTTATTAAAATCAGATGTTTGAGGCTCTCTATTAATAGTTGGACTAGGAGTCTGTTCCATCAGCATGTCTGAGGTGGTTCTCCATCCACAAAACAGAAAATATCACTCATTCTGAATTTCTGTGGGAATCCCCTCTTTCTGTGCCCGTGGTATGGAATCCAGCACCACTCTTCTAGAGGGGGAGGCTTGGTTGCATAGAAGGCGTCTGTACCTTCCACTGCATATATAAAACCAGAAAAGCGGTATGTGTCCACCTCAGCAGGGCACCACCAAAGACTGTTGACACCAACTTTGAATCACCCGTCTCACTCTGACCGGTAATCATCACCTGGAACTCACAGAACATCAAAGTCCTGCCAGGTGATTTCAAGTGTGGCAGGTGCCTTCCAGGCCCCCTCCAGAGGATGGTCACCCACCATGTTTAAAGAGCCCTGTCTAGCTGGCTCGGGTGTCTGCATTGAAAGCTCATTCTCTGGAGCATTCGATGGCCTTTCATCTCTATTGAATCCGAGCAGCGTCTGTTATAGGGGTATGCTCAGCCTTCTCTTTTGATTTGCAGCAAGAAACCCTGGAGGTTTGTTGCTAAAAAGCAAAAGACTAATTTCCCTGGCGACAGAAGGTTTTTTGATTGTGCATCAATGATATCTGAATAGTTTCCCTCCTAGAACTGCTGTGCTTGGTGAGGCAAGAGCAATGCCAAATGTTGGGGTAGTCCCCCCTCCCACAAACTTTAAATGACCCTTTTAAATGTCAGTCCCTCATCAGGCAGCTGCAGCAGCTCGCCCTTGTGGTCTGTATTACATTTGGCCTGGTCTCTAAGAACCTCTTTCATTCCTTGCTGGAGAATGGAATAGTCCCAGACCAAGAATAAATGAAGTTCTTTGAGGAGGATCACTGTTGAGGAGCTTCCCAGACTTTGTTTACACTGCTGGGGAACCACAAGTAATGGTCGCTCTGACCTAAGGGTGGCTGGAATGAATAATACATATATCACTGCTTGTCCTGACCTCACTCCTCTAATGGGAGTCATTCAGAATGTTTTTCCTCTCTTCTTCCTACATGATCGAGCATAAGGGTATTAATTAGCTCTCACTTGGGGAAACCTTTAATCCAAAAAATGAGCAGTGGTCAGATAGCCTTTCTGTGCAAACCAAAACATGTAGAAATATCATGTGTGGCTAGTTAGACATGTGTGTACCCCTAACTGGCAACCTAAGTTACAAGGACTGCTCCATGTGTGTGTGTGTGTTTGTATTTATATAGCACACTTCTACCCAGAGGTCTCGTAGCACTGTATTCATACCGCTGTGGAACCCTTCCTGGCTTTCCTGTGGAATGTCCACTCCTGGGCACCCCCAAGGTGAAGCCAGGCATCCAAGCACTGCTGGGGCTGTTGTGGAGATTAAGCAAGCTATTGCCCAGAGTGGGACCCATGATTAGACTAAGCACTGAGGCGAGAATTATCAGGTCCGGGGAGATTGAGTCCAAGAGCCGGCGAGGTGGGAATTGAACCCTGGTCCCGGGCCAGACCTTTGCATCAGGGTCTGCCCCTCTAACCATTGAGCCACCGAGGTGAGAATTGAACCCTGGTCCAGGGCCAGACCTTTGCATAAGGGTCTGCCGCTCTAACCATTGAGCCACGCTTCTCCACTATACTTGTGAGGTATCTAAGAGGACATCAAACTCTCACCCTCACAATGTGGTATCTCTTGGTAGCTACCTATGACTCCGGTCAGCCTCTACAAACTTTTACATCTCGAGCCCCCTTCTTTGTTATTAGTAAACTTTATTTCTGCTTTAACCCCTTCGATGCTCATGACGGAACGGTTCCGTCATGAGCATCGGTTGAGCTGTGCTCATGACGGAACCGTTCCGTCATGACCATGCCCGTTTCCATTAGGGTCAGCACCCGGCGGTAAATCGTACCGCACCGATGTCACCATCTTCCCTCACCTCTGCCCCCTAGTTGAGGTCAGCATGAATCCAAGCAAACATCATGAAAGTGATCAGCCTTCTGAGTATTTAGACATACATGTTCTTGCACCTTTCTTCCGCATCTGATGTGGCACACGTGAAGTGTGATGATGTGAACACGTGACTGGGGCCAGTAGAGAGCTGCAGCCCCATCGATAACACACTTGTTGGGGCCCTGTGCACATAAATGAGGATGTGGGTGGCGTGCTACCAAAAGGCTGTTAGAAGGGAAACAACTGCCCAGTTAATGCCAATTAATGTCTGTTTTAGAAAATAGTCCTCTAATAAGGCAATACGTCACTACGTTAGGAAGTGGTTACTCCTTGTGCATAATCGCCTTAAAACAATCCATATTCACAGCGGTGAAGGGGGTGGTGTGATAAGTGGATTATCGATGTTTTTCATTGCCACAGTGAGGGCATGCTTCAGAAAGGGAAATTGGCTATTTGCTGCTGATTGGCTATTAGAATGCAATCGTGAAAAAAATGACCAATTGCTGCTCAATGACTATTAGTGTCTATGTTATAAAACGGTAGTGTACTAGGAGGGCGACAACTGTAAGCACCAGGAGTGTAGGGGGTTCTAAATAGGAAAGGTGTCCCTTGTTTCGTATGTTGATCCACCCGTAGAATGTATTAACGGTGTTCTACCTGTGACCATGGGATATCTTCATCCAGACCGGTTTTATGTCTCTTCAGACGGTACACCCATCTTTCCTCCGTGTTGAGTAGGCTCTGTTGGATGTCCTGTTGAAAGAGCAGATGGATCATAAGCAGCAGCGGTCGGTGTTGGGAGTAGCTGCCGGGCGGTGACGAGGGGGAGGGGCAGGGTGGGGGGTAGTAATCCATGGATTACGGAGGATTACAGGTAAGTAAACATAAAAATAAATAAAACGGATTTCGTTGCGTGCACTGCATCGCATTTGGGGATGCAGTGCACTCAACGAAAGTCGTTTTATTAATTTATATGTTTACTTACCTGTAATCCTCCGTAATCCATAGATTACTACCCCCTCCCCACGTCACCGCCCGGCAGCTACTCCCACCACCGACCGCTACCGGTCATAAGTGGCCACTCTCTCCTTCAAATCCGTTGGCCCTTAGAGCAGGGGCAATGTGACAAATCTATTCCTATCAACAAATAAAGGATAAGACATAGTAAAGGCCATGTAGGAAAAAACGGATGTGTAGTTGTAACAATATGCAAGCTATTTGGGGAAGCTCATATAGAAATAGAAAGCCTTTTAATATATTTTAATGAAAATGTGCGATATCTATGGGACTAAACATGGCAATTCAGAATGATGCTACATATCAATTATTCCCCAAGGTCAAACATCTGTGATTATATCTATAATGTTTTTGTGAGCAAGATCCTCTATCCAGTGCTTAGTGCAGCAAGACACACACATAGATTGTAAACACTGCAACAGCCAAACTTGCTCGAGTCAAGGAGAAGCATGACCTGTAGCGTTAAACACCACCTACCAGGACCTCCCATCATGTGAGCTGGTGCCCTGCTTATGATTCTTCTTCCTGTTTACCTCTGCGTCAAACCCAGTGAAGGACCTACAACTGCTTCTAGGTAGACCTCAGCATATCTTCTTGGCAAAACTCCTTGTTTTTTTCACTGCAGACGTTACAGTGTTAGACTTGGGGACCACAACATTGCAACCAATGAGGGGACCGAACAGTTCATTGATTCCGTGAAGGTCATCAAGCACCCTAGCTACAACTCGAGGAACTTCGACAGCGACATCATGCTCATCAAGCTCTCCAAACCCGCTACTCTCAACGGCTACGTGAAGACCATCGCCCTGCCAACCAGCTGCGCGGCGGCGGGAGCCAGCTGCCTGATTTCAGGCTGGGGTAACACACTCAGTAATGGCGGTAAGTACTCACTGTCAACCTATTTATATTACTGAAATATGTATTATGACAGATAAATTACACAACAGACCTAGAAGATCTTGCAACACTGGACAATAAGCAACGACCTGTAGTAGGATGTCCCTTTATCTCTCTCTGGTACTACAGGATATTGAAAGCGATACGTTGAAAAGCAGTATTTTATGTAAAATGATGTAAAATAATACTGCTAAAACATGCAGAATATCCTGTATCGCTCAGTTGGAAAGACACCAGTTTAGATGCCAGGGTAATTCGATGGAAATGTCCAACACTTCATTTAAATGAGCCAATCATGTATTTACATTGGAAGACTGTCATGAATGACCTGTGCTCATGCATAAGACCCACAATCATTTATTTGAAGTCAGAGGAGGGCAAGTACAGCCAGAAAGCTGGTGAGGGCTGGAGGCCTTGACATCCTTGTGAAACTTCAAGTAATCAGCTGGCCGTGATCGCGAGCTCAGCCTCCTCTTCAGTGGCTGATACCGTTGCAGTCATACTGAAGAATGAATGCATGAGTGATGGCATTAAACACCTCAATGTACCACAGAAGAGGATTCTAGAGGCTCTAATGTGTTATTTGTCAAGCCCTGTGTTAGACATTTCAAACAATGGTATAGGTTCCTGACTGAAGAGCCAACCAGCTTAATGCTCAAAATAAAACTTACAAATAAAACATTTGAACATAAAATAAATAAAGAAGTACTTTGTGTTTGGAACAAGTTCATAGTAAGGATAATAGGCATTGTGGGATACTTCCGTCTGAAAATTCATGAATCTTGCTTAGTGATATTTATTTTATGCATTTATTCTCAGTTGTATATAGTTTGAAAGAATCGTGTTGTTCCATCTTATCACATCGTTGCTTATACATTCTTAGAGGGTTGGATTTAATGAAGGAACTTTCTACCGGTGGGTTTAGTTTGGCTAGGAGCTGGGTGTCCAGCAAGCACTGATAGCATTAAAGGGATCATCCTTCTGTGCATGAGGCAGCTGAACAGGAGACTTACTGTGGTGTAGAATCCTGCCGTTTTTCTCATTTTCCGCAGTTGTAAATTTAGGGTTAAAGGTGGATTGGAGTATTTCAAGAGGGAAGTTCAAGGGGGATACTGTGCAAAATGTACTGAATATCCACAAAAGTGTTGCAGATAGCTTGTCACTTTGAAAATACACACAAAGCTATTTGTAATAAAAGCAGAAATAAGCTCTTTTTCCACTGTGGGAGAGAGGAAGGAACATCCCATATACAAGGGGGTGTAGACTATAGACTTTTTACAGAGAAACTTTTGCACTTAAGAAGAAAGAAATTAAACCTGCAACTGCATGTTTAGACCAGATTAACTCATGCGAATTGTCCACCTAGTGGAGAATCCACATGAATAAATGTTGCCCAGAAGCAGTACTGCTGGTATGCTTGATGAATCCCCTAAACGTTGGAAAGCTACTCATAAACATAGGAGGCTTGAATTTACAAATGTGTATAGACATGCTTTTGCAGGCCACACACCCTCTGAATGGGAGCACAGGCTCCCACAGAGCAGTTTACATCCTCTGTGGCCTCTTCAGTGAGGTGCAGCTTTAATCCTGATGCTCAGTGATAATGGGATGCACGTTTCAGCATACCAATCTCACTTAATGGGTCGTACTCAGGAGAAAACAAGGGTGATGGGTGGAATGATTGAAAAGGTCTCAGCCACTGGCAGTCGCAAGGGCAGCCTTTCAACCCATCATACTTTGCCACTCTAGACAAGGACCAGCATTATCCCAATCAGCATTGGTTCTGCGCCAATGGGAACAGCTGAACCTAAACTGCAGCACCAGATCTCATCTGAGTGGGAATTTAAGCAGCCCAGAGCAGTTTACGCCATGTAGTGCTCTTCAGACAGGGCAACTTGAATGCTATATTTCAGCAAGTATGGGAACCACACTGGAGTGATACCCGTCTCACTGAGAGAGCAAACGTGTCAGTCGAGTGCTTGAATTCATGTCAGCAACTGGGAATTGCTCTGATCTATATTCCAGACCATTACATTTTTCTCCAAGTGCCACTCCAGGCAGAGAACATTTTGAAATAACTAGCCGTCAGCCTGGTCCAATTGGAATAGTCAGGTCTAAACCTCCAAGACACATCCCCGCTGAATGGGAACCAAAGTAAACCCAGACTGGCTTCAGAATCGGTGGGTGGACTCCATCAATGAGGCGAAGCTTCAGTCGTATGACACAGTGAGCACTGAGCCTCTGTCTGGGCACACCCGTTCCACGTGGGGTAACTAGCTAGAAAAAAATCAAAGTGACTGGAGGAATGCCTAAATTAATGTCACTATTGGGTACAAAATCTGTTGCTAGATCCGGACAAAGATTGAACATTATTTACTATTTTAGCTGGGAGAAACCCATCCAGAAGGTTATTTGCATGGCTCATACTATCAAAATTATCTATATATCAGCTTGCCAGAAGTAACATTTACCTGCTTATTTTTCAGTTAACAACCCAAATCAACTTCAGTGCCTGAAAGCACCAATTTTGACTTCAACCCAGTGCAGCAAATCGTATCCAGGACAAATCACCAACAACATGATCTGCGTCGGATACATCGAGGGCGGCAAAGACTCCTGCCAG
This sequence comes from Lissotriton vulgaris, assembly GCF_964263255.1. Taxonomy (NCBI): domain Eukaryota; kingdom Metazoa; phylum Chordata; class Amphibia; order Caudata; family Salamandridae; genus Lissotriton; species Lissotriton vulgaris. Next base: position 1,739,076,581 of record NC_141691.1, read on the forward strand.
GTATTGAAGGCTACTTGAAGTCATAGATTTTTAATATTTTCAATGACCTTATTACACTTGCATTGAGCACCAGTCAAATATAGGCCAATTCACAAATACTTTTTTTTTTTTTTTTTTTTTTTTTTGGGTGCAAGACGTTTATTTAGTACTGTTAAGTATACACAGCATACTGCCACAACCCGGAGGCCGGCTGCTATAGCACATCTCATAAATCACGAATAAAAACAATGGTCAGAAGTCAATCCCGCGTTGTAGAGCTGCATATAAATACAATGTCGACGTTAACAGTACATGTATAGGTAGCATATACATGCGTCTTACTTTTGTCGGTTTTTGGTGAAGATAAGAACAGTTAAAAAGAACAAAACAACATCGCAAGCATGTGCACCACAGACAAGCATAGGTTGGGAGGGGGGGAACAGCACTTCATGGCGACCATGTGGCCCATGGACATGTACGGTATATGGATGAGTGGAAAAAATTCCAGGGACAAGTCAAGGGGGATAAAGTGCATAGTGCAATCGCAAGTCACATTTAGCTGCAGATAGTCCCACAACAGTTCATCACGCCCTCCCCCCTACGCCTAGAACATCACTATAGCTCACAATTCATCTTCACTCGATGCTTCAGTGATCAGGTAGCATTGCAGCGGGGCCCAGATATCAGTCGGCCTGGATGAGAGCGGCAGTAACTCCGCATAAGTGTGAAGTTGTTCCTGACAATACACCAGGTCCCGTATCCATTCCTTAAATTTGGGCGCCCTCCCCCTGCCCCATCTACAGGCCACCCTCCGCTTGGCCAGCAACAAGGCTAACGCGACATATTTGCGGTGAGCCGCCTGCAGGGGTTCTACACAGCCCAAGAGCGCCATCTCAGGAGTCGGCATCACCGTAACATTTATCATTGTAGAGAGGGCCTGAAATACCTGATCCCAGTACTGACGTACACTGGCACAGTCCCAAGCAAGATGTAAGAAGTCAGCCCCAGGGGTCCCACACCGGTCGCAATTATCATTTTCTCGCAGACCGAATCTGCGTAAGCGAGCCGGGGTATAGTACAATCTATGCACAAATTTGTAGTGGATGATTCTATACCTGCTGCTGGATGAGATACGTTCTGTCTGTAATAAGCTAAATTCCCATTGTTTATCGGTGAGGGGAGTAGGCAGTTCCTGATCCCATTTCGCCTTGGCAGGAAGCGTGGTGTAGTCAATGTGGGTTCGAATTGATCTGTACAGCGTGGACACTAGTTTATACGGATTCTCTAACTGTAGTATGTGTTGCAGGGGTAGTAGGACTGGTGGCTCGCGCGGAAAATCAGGTGTAAGGGCTTGCAGCCCATGCCGCAGGCGCATGTAGTAAAACACCTCCAGTGAGGTAGGGTGTATTGTACCAAACAAGTGATCTCTGGTGCGGAACTCGCCATTGTGATACAGATCCCCCCACGTGTGTACATGGATTTTAGATAGTAAACGCCGGAAGCCAGTTTCCTGCAGTAGCAGCAATTGCGGGTGATACGCTAGGGGCATACATGGAGCGTAGAGGAACTGCAGTCCCAGTGAGGCACAAATGCGCAACCAGGCCGTGGTAGTGCTAGACAAAGTGTTCGGGGTCTTATCCCTCCCTTCCACAACGGCATACAGAGCTCCCTCTACAGGCGTGGGGTGCACTAGCCAGTGTTCCGCAGCCAGTTGCGGCATGTATCTCGGTTGCCTCACCCAGAAGTAAGCATAGTGCGCCTGGGCCGCCCTGAAGTATAGCTCAAAATCAGGTACACCGAACCCCCCTCGCACATATGGCCGTGTCAGAACCTCCCATTTGAGCCTAGCCTGCCTCCCACCCCACACCAATTTAAGCATTTCAGTTCTAAGCCTTTTGAAGAAGTACGCACCAGGGTGAAATGGTATGTTGAGGAACAGGTATAGCAGCTGCGGAAGCACAATCATTTTAATCAAGGAAGCCCTGACTGCCATCGACAGGGGAAGCGTCACCCTCCTCGAAACCTGGTCTTCGATCCTACTAATGGCAGTGCCATAGTTCGCTCTCATAAGTGCTTCCCGGTCCCTCTCGATATGAACACCAAGGTACTTAAAGTCGCCGTCAGTCCAAGTGAGCGGATATTCCAATGGGAAGGCCTGTGTAGCCGCCGTGAGGGGGAAGATGCACGATTTGGCCCAGTTTATCTGCACTCCCGAGAGGGTCCCGAACCTAATGAATTCCCTAAGTAAGGGGTGTAGGTTGTCCCGAGGGTGTCGGACATACAGCGTGATATCATCTGCGTACATGGATATGAGTATTTGTCGCTGGAAGCAACGCAACGCACTATCCTTATAGTGTTGCCTCAGTTTAGCAGCCAGGGGTTCCGTGGCAATTGCAAAAAGCAGGGGGGATAAGGGGCACCCCTGCCTCGTCCCTCTAGAGACCTCAAATTCTGGGGAGAGCTGCCCATTAACAAGGACTTTGGCCGCGGGTCGTGTGTATAGCAGTTTTATCCAGGAAATGAAGATGGCCGGGAATCCCATGCGATTCAGTACCCCAAAGACGTAATCCCACTCTAGGGAGTCAAATGCCTTGGTGGCATCTAAAAAGATGGCCGCCATGGGCAGATCTTCATGTACAGAGTCGTATACAGAAAAAAATGTGCGGAGGTTGTGGGACGTAGCCCTCCCTGGAACAAAGCCCGCCTGATCCGGGAGGATCAGGTTTGGCAGCAGCAAACTAATTCGAGTGGCAATAAGTTTAGCAAGTATTTTCACATCACACGTCAACAAAGAGAGGGGTCTATACGAGTCACAGTGTGACGCAGGCTTCCCGGGCTTGAGTAGAGAGATGATCAGCACAGTTCTCATGGATGCGGGGAGATGCCCCACCTCCAAAGCGTCCTCATAGACCTCCCTCAGTACCGGGGCCATGAATTCAATGTATGTTTTGTAAAATTCGATAGGGATGCCATCTAGTCCTGTGGCCTTGCCCGACTGCATACTCATGATCGCCTCCTTGACCTCGTCAAGCTCAAACGGGGCTCTTAAAAAGGCCCGCTGAGCGTCGCTCAACCACCCAAGCGCGACATCCGCGAGGTAGTCGTCCAAAGGTGGGCCCCCTATTCCCCTAGAGGTGTACAGGGTATTGTAATGGCCCACAAACTCGTTAAGTATTTGCGTGGAGTCTCGGAGCAGCAGCCCTTCGGCAGTTTCCAGCTCCAGGATAACAGTAGGTGCCCTCAAAAGCCGGACCGTAGCAGCCAACACTTTCCCAGGCCTTTCACCTTCTCCATATTTCCGCGCCACCCAGTATTTATGTCTAAATTTCGCCTTACGCGCTGCTTCTTCTGAGTACTCATAACTAAACCTCTGATTTCTGCCAGCGTGTCACTAGTGGGGTGTGTTCGGAGGGCCTCCTCCGCCTGACCCAGTCTTGCTTCCAGTGCCTTCAAACGAGTCAGGATCGCTTTAAGCACCCCCGAGCCCCTCGCAATGCAGAAACCCCTCAGTGTGACCTTGAATGCATCCCAGATAGTCTCCACTGCATCCACAGATCCCTTATTTCTTTTAAAGAAATCTAAGCATTCCTCGCGCAGTGTCTCTCTAAATTCCTCATCCAACAGCATTGCAGCCTGCATGCGCCACGCGGTAACAGGGGGGCCCAGCTCAGCCCCACGCATGGCGACCAGTACCGGGGCATGATCCGAATATGTCCTGGGGAGGTGTCGTGCACATGTGACAGTGGCATAAAGGTGTGTAGTCAGAAAAAAATAATCAAGCCTGGCCCAAGACCTAGCCTGCGCCGTGAAATGCGTCCCCTCCCCTTTCGGCCCGCAGTGTGCACGCCAAGCATCCACTAGGTGATTCTCCTCCAAAATGGCGCGCAATACCTCCCGCCCCTTCGTGTAGTGGTGCGGGGCCGGGTGTGAGCGATCCAGGGTCGGGTTCACTGTAACATTGAAGTCCCCCCCCCATATGATGTGCTGCGACCCCGCTTCTAGTATAGCAGCCCAGAGTGTTTCGAAGTATTGCGGGTCATCCACATTAGGGCCATAACAACATGCAAGGGTTACTGTCACATGGCCTAATCTACCCCACATCAGGCAATACCTCCCTTGTACATCCGCTTTCATGCCAGCCATATGGAAGGGAGTTGATTTTTTAACCAGTATTGCAGCACCACGGGCATAGGAGGAATACGAGGAGAACGCAGCACTTGAAGCCCATCTGCTACCAAAGGCTTGTGTCCTGTGGGGTGCAAAGTGGGTTTCCTGCAGAAATGCTATGTGCACATTATGTCTATCCAAATAACCCAGAACGTGCCGTCTCTTCCGATGATCCCCCAAACCCCGTACATTCCAAGTAAGAACATTCAAACAAGTGTCCCCCATCCCAAGAGTTTACTATATAAAAGAACAGTCAATATGAACCAACAGTGCGTACAGTCAGTAGTATCAGCGGCCCATATCAGCCCCGGCCACCACAAACAGCGGTCCCCGAACCCTCTCTTCATATCAACAACAGTGGACCAGCCCACCCCCGTACGGGTAGAAGGTCGATGAGGTAAAGGTGCACATGCTCGACAATAAAACAAAAACTTAAACCCAGTGCAAACCCAGGTATTTAACACTAGAAATCGCAACTTTCGTCTTTCATCAATCAGGCCTCCGCGCCTAGCCGTCCATGCGGCAATCCATTTTCCCCGTCTCGTGCAGCGACACCCAGAAAGAGGAGTTGGCAATCGCATTACTATGACTTGGGGCCACAGGCCCAACTCGTGGACAGTGAAATCCATGGACCAGACCAGCACGAACTGACCCCTTGCAGAACTCCCCCCCTCCCCCTCCCACTGAAGCTCCCCCAACTCGCCAGTACCCGGTGCCCACCCCCCTCCCCGATCAAACCCGCAACAACACAACAGTAAAAGTGCATTTAGCAAGTCCAGTGGGGTACACCCATTCGGGGTCTTAGAGGTGCACAGTCGTCCACCCCCGCCATTCCTCACCGCAGTTACCACCATTCTTACCGTCCTTGTCCGGGCGAGTGAGAGAGCGTGGGGGGGTGGGAGCCTGGCATGCTACAGGGCCTGCAGCACCACCCAGCCCGACACTTCTGAGGGCCATGTCAGGAGCAACAATCCAAGAAAGTAGTCCAAATAAATCAGCAAGAAGAAAGCGAGCAACTCAGTTCATTCCGCTCCAGAATCATGTCCGCCATCCGCCTGTGCAGCTCTTTTGTCTCTTTTCGGCAGGGTCTTGATGTAATCCTCGACTTGCTGCGGGTTCAAGAAAAAGTGTTGCGTGCCCTGGTGGGTCACGCGTAGCTTGGCAGGATAAAGCAGTGCATAGTCGATGTTCAACCCTCTCAGCTTCCTTTTCACGGCTAAAAATTTCCTGCGTTGTTCCTGGACAACTGGAGTAAAGTCCGGGTAGATGGAGAAGGACACTCCCTCATAATTGAGATTTTGATTCGTTCTTGCCGCTTTCAATGCTGCATCTCGATCACGGTAATTGAGCAGCCGTGCTATGATGGGCCTCGGTGGAGTGCCCGGTTGGGGTTGAGGTCCAAGGGAGCGATGGGCCCGCTCCACTATAAACTGTTTGGAGAGGGCCTCCTCTCCCACTGTGGCCATGAGCAAACGTTCAACATAAAGCTCCATCCGCCCCGTGTTTGTGGATTCCGGAATTCCCGTAATCCGGACGTTGTTCCGCCTGCTCCTCGCCTCCAATTCTTCGTTCTTGGCGGCTATCACCCGCAATACGTTGTCCATGCGAGATAGTCGCGTGGCCTGCGATGTCGTGGCATCCTCCGTTTCAGATAGGCGGCGCTCGGCTTCCGTCAACCGTTCTTCGTGGACATCCATTTTTTGAATGATGCCGTCCATCCGAGCGGAGAGTCGGTCTACCTTGTCCACCACCGTGGCGAATCCCTGCCGCATCTCCTGTAGCATTGTTGCAATCTCAGGGATCAGGGGGGCTACCTCCGCCGCCGGACTCCTCGGCTGCGTACTATCTCCCGTCTGTTTAGTCCCCTTTTTTTGCGTTGCCGGTTCAAATTGCAGCTTGGGCTGCCGCGTATCTGGTTTCCCCATGCCAGGCAAGCAACAATCGCACCGCGGTTCCAAGCCGCTCTGTTAGGGAGCACACGAGCGGGCAGCCACGGCGATGGACTGAGTCCAACGTCTAGTGTTCAAGTGATGTCCGGTTCAATGCAGTTGCACCACAGAATGTCTTAAACACAGAGAGCAATCCGCTGAGGCAGGATCCCACAGCCAGGGTCGAAGGGCTTAGGTCCGCGTGGTGGAGGTGCGCAAGGCGCAGTGCGGCCTACACACCACGTGTCAGTCCTGGGCGTTGCGTGAGTTCCAATGCCGCCGCCAGCGAGGTCTCAGCTCGCGGTCTCTCCCGCTCCAAACTGACCTCGGTCTAACTCCGTCACCGTAGGTCGTAGGATCACCAAACTCACACAGAGTGTGCAGCAGAGATATATCAATCTCCCAGATCGTTTTCGGGCGGGTGGTCGCAGTTTTAAAGGATGAAGAGAAGGATAGGAATGCCAGGCAGCCGGAGCCACACTAGAGTGCGGCCATTCAGCTCGTGCGCCCTCTAGCGCCCCCGCCAATTCACAAATACTTGTTTTTGTTTGTAAAGTTGGAAATCTACTCAACTCTTAAAAGAAAGTCTATGATGAGTACATTTCGGATTTTTTTTTTCGGGATAGCCTAACCTTTCCCTAACCTTTTCGCTTGTATTTTATATGACCACCCGTATAAGGCACCCATATTTCACCCCTATTGCCAAACTTACTACTGCGAGAAATGTTCCCATACTTGCATATTTTCTTTAGTACTAAATTCCAATTTACGCTTATCCGAAGGACGAGGGCACAGCAGAAGACACTGAATTGTCTGTATGTAATGTTAATTTGAAGACATTCTTTAAATATAGCTTTGCCTTAGACATATTAACAGAATTCTGAAACAGTACTCTGAAGAATTGTGTGCCCAAACACCAATTCAAAGTGCAGGTGTTTTCACCCTCTTTCCACTCCCTGGGCCCCTTCGGTGTTACAGAGTGGGACACAAACCCTTCTGTAATATTAATCACCCCAGTGCAAAACGTGCGTCTGTGTGATCTAAAGGGGGTTGCTTTATTTGCAACGGGGCGTTGCTCAATGCAAATGAAGGAACACTTTGCACTTGCACAAGAGCCATATTAAACTTTCAAGTGTGTCCCCAAAATGCCACTTGAAAAGGTCCCCCACGCCGTTGCTTCTTGCAGGATAGTGCACTCACATACGGAACTCACATTTTGTGAGAGGCTGCATCCTCTGCACAATGAGGCGGGGGTCTGCTACTTGTAGTAAAGAATGAGGCTCTGTCCTTCACTTCGACTGACACCTCCCACCATACTGTCGGGCTCATATGTCACATTCTACAGTAGTAAGGCTCAATACTTCAGAAAGTGTAGATACACTGTTCCTCACTTAAGGCCTGATTCACAAAGGGTAGGCGGAAAAGGTGCAGTTTTTCTCTAAGATAGCAATGTCTACATTAGAAGAACATTTTCTGACATTTATGGCATTTAAAAGGGGCTTGCTTCACCGAGATTTGGCTGTGAATAGGTGTGACATTGCTACAGTACTCCTGGTTTATTCCTGACTTCCGGCAGGAGTATGCCAGGGTAATTCAATAGTAAGTCGCTGTAAACACTTTGTGAATTGAGGTAAACATTTCCAGGAGTATTTTGGGGGTGATCATTTGTAATGATCTTTCGATGAAGCCCCAGATCAATGCGGTGGTCTCCTCTAGCTTCTTTCATTTGCGGAAAATCCGTAAAATTGCCCGCTTTCTCACCACAGAGGCCCTCACCCTGACCTTACTGGCTTTGGTAATCTCCAGAATAGATTATGCCAACTCTCTCTATGTTGGTACCCCTGCCTGCCAGCTGAATCGATTGCAGCTGGTTCAGAACCAGGCTGCTCGGCTAATCTTCCGCCAGCCTAGGCATCAGCATGTTCGCCCCCTGTTAAAGACACTTCACTGGCTCCCTGTAGCCGAGCGCTGCAATTTTAAATTAGGTGGCACCATTTTCAAGGCCCTGGCCGGCCTTGGCCCGTCATTCATCTCCTCTTTACTTCACCAGTATGCTCCTCCCCGCTACCTCCGTTCTTCTCATCTGGCCTTACTCAAGACACCTGTCTTCAAACGCAAGAAACACGGAGGGCTTAGATTCTCGTTTCTTGCTCCATCTTTCTGGAATGCCCTCCCCTTAGAATGCAGGCTCACTACTTCCTATGCTCACTTTAGATCTGTTCTTAAAACCCATCTGTTCCGTAGAGCACACAACTAGGTCTTCCTCTCTTCTCTCTTTCGCTCTGATAGTTCCATCTCTGTCTCCTTTTTGCTCACAGCGCCAAGAAACCGTTAGGTGTTAGTTGCGCTTTACAAGAACCTTTAAATTACATTATTACAGGAAAATTGCAACAATTATAGTTTTTTTCAGGAAAAACTAATTTGCGTAAAATATACCTATTTAAAATTGCAAATAGGTAGGAAAGTTTACTTGCCGAAATTAGACTCAAGCGTGCACAGACGTAGGGGGTTGGGGGTGTTTATCTCCTTTTGCAAGGAGGACGGACCTCCCAGGAGCACCCCTAACCCCGTCCCTACCCTTGTTTATGGGGGAGACACCATAAAGGAGCAATCCCCATATTTGGAAACCTAATTGTTTATGGTAATGTCAAGCTTTTGTCTTTTTCTGTGTATTAGGTTTGTGGTTTTGTCCTCAGAAGTACATTTAAATGTGCCTTAGACCTTCAAATAGTTTTGTGAATCGGGCCTGGAATTTAATATATTTATAATTAACATTAATATTATAGGAGCTGGAACGAGGTCTTTGTTGGCAACTATAGTATTTAAAAATGCTTTTAAATATATGGTGTTTTTATGTTTGCGGGTGAAAGTATGTTTGTATGAATGAGACAGTGTGGATATGTGTGAGCATGTGTCTCTTTGTAAGTGTGAGCATGTGTGTGTGAGTGAAAGTGAGTGAGTGAGGGTCAGTGACCGGAAGTGAATGAGAATGGATAGGACTGAGTGTCAGCAAGTGAGCAGGAGTGAGTTAAGAGTAAGAGAGTCTGCAAGTGAGTGAGAGTGGGTAAGTGAGAATGAATGAGTGAGAATGAGTGTGAGATACTGTTAAAGAGTGTGAGAGAGAATGAGTGTGAGTGGCAATGGCTGAGAGTGACAGGGCATGAATCTAACTATGAGTGAGAAAGAGTGGGTCAAAGTGAGTGAAAATATGTGAAATTAGTGCGTGTATGAGTGAAAGCAGGTAGTGTGAGTGAGTTCAAAATGATTAGTGAGTCAGTGTGAGAATGTGGGAGGGCGAGTGTGAATGAGTGAGCGAAAATGCTTTTATTGGCATATTAGAGGTAATTCTTAAGATATGGGGCACCTGTGCAAAAATGCTGGTGCTAGCATACTTGAGAAAATTCTTGGCATGGGGCCACCCATGGAAAAATGTTGGTGTCACATTAGAAGTAATTATTGCCAAACAAGAGGACAAGTGTGGTATACAGGAGAGGATAAACATGACAAGCTCACCCACAGGTGAACCAGCACAAAGACAGAGCTGAACTGGAAAAAAAAATTGTAGGGCCAATAACTCAGCAGTGAGGTGTTCCCCACAGAAGCTAGCAGTGAGGAGTTCCCCACAGAACCTAGCAGTGAGGAGTTCCCCACAGAACCTAGCAGTGAGGTGTTCCCCACAGAACCTAGCAGTGAGGAGTTCCCCACAGAGCCTAGCAGTGAGGTGTTCCCCACAGAAGCTAGGGAGTAACGTGTTCGCAACAGAACCTAGCAGTGAGGTGTTCCCCACAGACCTAGCAGTGAGGAGTTCCCCACCGAACCTAGCAGTGAGGAGTTCCCCACAGAACCTAGCAGTGAGGTGTTCCCCACAGAACCTAGCAGTGAGGAGTTCCCCACAGAACCTAGCAGTGAGGTGTTCCCCACAGAACCTAGCAGTGAGGAGTTCCCCACAGAACCTAGCAGTGAGGTGTTCCCCACAGACCTAGCAGTGAGGAGTTCCCCACCGAACCTAGCAGTGAGGTGTTCCCCACAGAACCTAGCAGTGAGGTGTTCCCCACAGAACCTAGGGAGTAAAGTGTTCGCAACAGAACCTAGCAGTGAGGAGTTCCCCACAGAACCTAGCAGTGACGTGTTTCCCACAGAACCTAGCAGCGAGGTGTTCCCCGATGTGAGGTGTTGCCCACAGAACCTAGCAGCGAGGTGTTCTCCACAGAACCTAGCATCGAGGTGTTCCCCACAGAACCTAGTAATGAGGTGTTCCCCACAGAACCTAGCAGCGAGGTGTTCCCCGATGTGAGGTGTTGCCCACAGAACCTAGCAGCTAGGTGTTGCCCACAGAACCTAGCAGCGAGGTGTTCCCCACAGACCTAGCAGTGAGGAGTTCCCCACAGAACCTACCACAGAAGCTAGCAGCGAGGTGTTCCCCTCAGAACCTAGCAGTGAGGTGTTGCCCACAGAACCTAGCATCGAAAGGTTCCCCACTGCTCCTAATTCCATTTCAGCAGTAAACTCATGCATTCAGCGAATCAGGGTTGCATTTTTTAAATGCTATTCTAATGTTATTGCAGTGACTTAGCAGTGAAAGATTCGTGCTCCTGAAGTACTGGAGATCTACAAATACAGTTTCTCAGTTTTCTATGCTTTATAAAATCTAAGATAAGTATTCAGGGATTTAATATGGTTTTATTTTCTACCCCTCAGGGTGATTCTGGTGGCCCAGTTGTCTGTGATGGTCAGCTTCAAGGTGTTGTCTCATGGGGGAAGGGCTGCGCTCAGAGAAACTATCCTGGAGTCTACACCAAAGTCTGCAACTATAATACCTGGATCAAAAACACCATAGCCGCTAACTGATGGGACTGCTTATTCCTAAATATTGTGCATCTATCGAGCTTGTTATCCACTGGCACGATGTGTTAGAAGGAAATAACAAAATTGTTAGAAGGAAAAATAAGTGAGATAATAAATAACAGTGTTGCCAGGCCAGTATCAATGTTCTGCCTTTAAGTATTAAATAAATACATGGTATAAAATATATATGTGTCAATCCTATGCCAGATGTTACATATAACCATTGTGAAATATTTCTCGAACTGTTGACATGAAAGGTGAAATATGTATGTACTCTCGGAGTATGCAACTGAAAGTTCAAATATAGCCATGGGCACCCGGGAATTTCAGAATACAAACCCCTTTTCGTTGTTTTACAAAAACGCTGACACATAGACATATTTACTCCACAGAATACTTCCAGATTCTCATTGACATAGTCAAGATGGCCTGGTGTCTAATGCTTTGTGAGTGAAGAACTATCTACGTACCTTATAGTTCAGTGGTACTTCATACTCATTAATGGAGTGAGTGAGTGACAGGCGTCAGATCCTGTTAGAGATCTCTTTATGCAGATGCTTGTGCTGTTGCATATTGCGAGCTATTTCATTCCTCTGGGGTGCGCATCTGTTTATTGCCCAGCTTCAGGACACAGTTCTGTGAAGCAGTACTCTATTGTATGGCTTTGATACATTGCAGATTGTGTGTTTACATGCCCCCTGGTTAGGATTAGGAGAACGATTTTCCTGTTTAAGCTAAATTGTTCTGAATGGTTCGGATTTGTGTGACAATAGGAACGTGATGTTGAGGGGTAGCGCTTTGCCACTCATATAGCTTTGGGCACAATTGTGCGAATCAGGTTGACTGTAGAGTTTGTCTAAAGTAGTGTGTGGTGCAAATGTATTTGGATGGGACTCAATAAGATGCATTGTTGGGGAATAATGCTATTGTTATGTGTATTTGTAGAGCTCTCTATCACCCAGGAGGGTATCCTGGGTCTTAAGCAGGGGCAAACTTGGCCTGCCAAGGGCTGTTGTTAGGACCTATTCAAAAAGCCACACCTTCAGCTTCATGTGGACTTCAAGGATATAAGAGGTGGCGCTGATGTGTAGTGTCAGCTCATTCCAGGCTTTAGGAGCAATGTAGAAGAAGGCCTGGCTGCCGGGTCTGGATATGCGCATGTGGGGATGTGTGCGAGAAGGAGTCTGGCTGAGGGGAGGTGCCTGGTGGCTTTAAGGAATGCTACGTGATTGTTGAGGTAGCCTGGGCCCATGAGGTGTAAGGCTTTGAAGGTGTGTGCAACATGTTTGAAAAGATCTGGATTGTGCTTGGGAAACCAGTGGAGTTCCCTGAGGTGCAGGTTGATGCCTGTGCGAGGAGGTAGATTGAATGTGATCCTGGCTGCTGAAATCAGTATGGTTTGGAGACGTTTGGTCAGTTGCATGCCGATTGTAGCATACAGGGTGTTCCCATAGTCTATTTTGCTTGTAATGAGGGTTTGGGTTTTTGGGTAATGGTTGTGTGGATGCTGTTGGGGAGCCACTTGAAGATTTTCTTCAGCAACTTCAGGGTGTGTAAGCAGGAGGCGATTACAAGGTTGGCTTGGGGGGTCATGGTGAGATGATTGTCGATGACAATACAGATGTGCTTGCAGGGCCATACTGGGAACCGAAGCCGGCCCTGGCAAACTGCTCGGCCGGCCCCCCTAGGATGATAGGGGGTGCGACTGAGCTGGTTGCCAGGGCCAGCTTATGCCAAATTTGTTACAGGGGGCGATTTTGACGGCCCCCGGTAACAAAAACGTCCCCCCAGGGCCCCAAAACCAGCTCTCACCCTGGCGGCCCACCGGGAAAATGCCCGGTGCCCGCTACGGTCAGTCCGGCCCTGTCTCCTTCGCATGGGTGGTAGGGGTGTGGATAGGGCTGAGTTCTTCTAGCTACAATGTGGGCTCCTATGGTGATTATTTTCTGCTGAAAGTCACAACTTCTGTCTTCTCATTGTTCAGTTTGACAGCTAAATTTCATCCAGTTGGTGACTTCAGTCATTTAGGTGGTGAACTTGGTTCTGATGTGAGGCTTTTTGGCCAAGAAGGAGAGTAACAACTGTATGTAATCGGCTTAGTATATGATCTTGATACAGTGAGCATAGATGATTCTGGTGAGCGGGATCATGTAAGTGTTGAAGAAGATAGGGCTGAGTGATGTGCCTTGTGTTACTTAACAGATGAAGTTGCGCCTTCCAAGTGGTAGAGGATTAGGCTGATTGACTGGGTATGACCAGCCAAGAAGGGGCATATCCAGCGGAGTATGGATCCATAGATGCTGGTTTAATGAAGTAATTTGATGAGGATGGGGTAGGATACAGTGTTGAAGCCCTTGGAGATGTCCAGTAAGATGAGAGCTGCGGTGTCTCCTCTGTCCATGATCAAGAGGATGCCTTAGTGGGAGTTTTGTAAAAGACAACTGTGGTGGCATATAGGTCTTCTGAGGGGAACTGTCTAGTGCATTTTTTGAGTAATTGTATGACATTTCCTGGTGTTGCGTCTCATTAGGATCATTGCTGGAGCTGACCGGGAGGCATATCTTTGCAGAGTTGGATGCATGTTAGATATTCTGTCTGCCATGTTCTGTTGGATGCAGTGTTGTCCTGTGGGAGAAAATCATTCAGTCGTTACACTCATAAAGCAAGGATCCCATACCAATAATTTAGTTTAGAGAAGAGTATGATTGCATGTTATGAGCCACTGTACATGAGTAAGGTGCAGATCAGCTATTATCTGTGATGCTAGTGGTCTATGGCATTCTTGGCTACAGATGCTCAGATTCTCAGTATAGGTCTCCTCCTGATAAAAGCTCAAAGGTTCCAAGTCAGGCAAAACAGTCTCAGAGAGGAGAGGGCATGAGCTTGTTGTAGGAGACGGAGAGAGGTTTTTAGAGTAACTCAAGCGAGGAAAGAGAAGCAGAAGTGATGCATACAAAAGCAGCACAATTCTTAGTGCCTAATTTGTACAATATTAAGTACTGGTGCCCAAAGTGTTTGTGACGGCAAAGACAAATGTTGGTATTGCCAGTACCAAGGCTGCCTAGGTTTGATTCCACCTCATGTCTCTTTCTCCTATCTTCATGCACTGCCAGCCACTTTATTTCACTCTTAGAGGTTCTTTTTCATCTCTGGTTTCTCCCCTTTGCACTGTTTGTCTGTCTTTCTCTTCCTCCTGTTTTGTTTTTCTCTCTTTTAATCTGGGCTAGATCTGATGTGGAAAAAAATGGCAGCCGCCAAACATGAGTGTCAGTGCACCCCACCTGCACCCATCGGTTACAATTAAGTACTGACAATCCAGATGGATGAGAGCCTTGGAGGGTATGGGAACAATATAGCAGAATACGTTTAACACTGAGCCTCATCCAAATGTTAGGAGTGGGTGGATAGACTATAAAACCTCCAGCTGCATGTTGCAAGAGACAGAAACACAAGCAAAACACAGCCCCTCACTGTCTGCATTCTGTGTTAAATACAGATATTAACCAGATACTTATCACAATCCAAAACACTCAATAAACTATTGTAAGGAATAAAAAGTTGTCCGAACCATATCCGTTGTTGTGCAGGTGTGCTGGTGTGCAGGAGGCTAGAACCATCTAATGCTTCTCTGGAGAACTCACCAGCCTCGGAAAGCTGACAAAAATATCGACATCCTATCTCTAACAAGGTAAGTACAAAAACATCGATGTCCAAAATAATGTTTTTAAAAAAATATCGTTCTTTTAATTTTTTTTTTATATAAACAAAATAATACTCATAAATGTAATAAACATAGTTGAAAATATAATATTCAAAATTAATAAATATTTTAATAAAAAACAAATAATAATATAGATATAATACTTAGTATATACTTCAGTAATAATAACTCAAAAAAATATTTGAATAACTTATAAATAAATAAAAATATAATAAATTACAAATAAATGTATACACATAACATAATAATATAAATAACAATTAATAAAAATGTAAAACAAATTTAAAAAAGTAAGTAAATGTTGGCTAGCGTAGGGGTAAAAATTACTATTCCCACTCCAGAGAGTGCAACAGTAGAGAAATTGTTGGATAGCGTAGGGGTATCAATTACTATTCCCACTCCAGAGAGTGCAACAGTAGGGAAAGTGTTGGATAGCGGAGGGGTAAAAATTACTATTCCAACTCCAAGGAGTGCAACAGTAGGGAAAGTGTTGGATAGCGTAGGGGTAAGAATTACTAGTCCGACTCCAGCGAGTGCAACAGTAGGGAAAGTGTTTGATAGCGTAGGGGTAAAAATTTCAATTCCAACTCCAAAGAGTGCAACAGTAGGGAAAGTGTTGGCTAGCGTAGGGGTAAAAATTACTATTCCCACTCCAGAGAGTGCAGCAGTAGGGAAAGTGTTGGATAGCATAGGGGTAAAAATTACTATTCCAACTCCAGAGAGTGCAACAGTAGGGAAAGTGTTGGATAGAGTAGGGTTAAAATTACTATTCCTACTCCAGAGAGTGCAACAGTAGGGTAAGTGTTGGATAGCGTACAGGTATAATTACTATTCCAACTCCAGAGAGTGCAACAGTAGAGAAAGTGTTGGATAGCATAGGGTTAAAATTACTATTCCAACTCCAGAGAGTGCAACAGTAGGTAAAGTTTTGGATAGCGTAGGGGTAAAAATTACTATTCCCACTCCAGAGAGTGCAACAGTAGGGAAAGTGTTGGATAGCATAAGGGTAAACATTACTATTCCAACTCCAGAGAGTGCAACAGTAGGGAAAGTGTTGGATAGCGTAGAGTTAAAATTACTATTCCCACTCCAGAGAGTGCAACAGTAGGGAAAGTGTTGGATAGCGTAGGGGTAGAAATTACTATTCCCACTCCAGAGAGTGCAACAGTAGGGAAAGTGTTGAATAGCGTAGGGGTAACAATTACTATTCCCACTCCAGAGAGTGCAACAGTAGGGAAAGTGTTGGATAGCGTAGGGGTAAAAATGACTATTCCCACTCCAGAGAGTACACAAGTAGGGAAAGTGTTGGATAGTGTAGGGGTAAAAATTAGTATTCCAACTCCAGAGAGTGCAACAGTAGGGAAAGTGTTGGATAGCGTAGGGGTAACAAATACTAGTCCCACTCCAGAGAGTGCAACAGTAGGGAAAGTGTTGGATAGCGTAGTGGTAAAAATTACTATTCCAACTCCAAAGAGTGCAACAGTAGGGAAAGTGTTGGATAGCGTAGGGGTAAAAATTACGATTCCCACTCCAGAGAGTGCAACAGTAGGGAAAGTGTTGGATAGCGTAGGGGTAAAAATTACTATTCCAACTCCAGAGAGTGCAACAGTAAGGAAAGTGTTAGATAGCGTAGGGTTAAAATTACTATTCGAACTCCAGAGAGTGCAAAAGTAGGGAAAGTGTTGGATAGCGTAGGGGTACCAATTACTATTCCCACTCCAGAGAGTGCAACAGTAGGGAAAGTGTTGGATAGCGTAGGGGTAAAAATTACTATTCCCACTCCAGAGAGTACAAAAGTAGGGAAAGTGTTGGATATTGTAGGGGTAAAAATTACTGTTCCCACTCCAGAGAGTGCAACAGTAGGGAAAGTGTTGGATAGCGTAGGGGTAAGAATTACTATTCCAACTCCAGAGAGTGCAACAGTAGGGAAAGTGTTGGATAGCGTAGGGGTAAAAATTACTATTCCAACTCCAGAGAGTGCAACAGTAAGGAAAGTGTTAGATAGCGTAGGGTTAAAATTACTATTCAAACTCCAGAGAGTGCAAAAGTAGGGAAAGTGTTGGATAGCGTAGGGGTACCAATTACTCTTCCCACTCCAGAGAGTGCAACAGTAGGGAAAGTGTTGGATAGCGTAGGGGTAAAAATTACTATTCCCACTCCAGAGAGTGCAACAGTAGGGAAAGTGTTGGATAGCGTTGGGGTAACAATTACTAGTCCCACTCCAGAGAGTGCAACAGTAGGTAAAGTGTTGGATAGCGTAGGGGTAAAAATTACTATTCCAACTCCAAAGAGTGCAACAGTAGGGAAAGTGTTGGATAGCGTAGGGGTAAAAATTACCATTCCCACTCCAGAGAGTGCAACAGTAGGGAAAGTGTTGGATAGCGTAGGGGTAAAAATTACTATTCCAACTCCAGAGAGTGCAACAGTAGGGAAAGTGTTGGATAGCATAAGGGTAAACATTACTATTCCAACTCCAGAGAGTGCAACAGTAGGGAAAGTGTTGGATAGCGTGGGGGTAAAAATTACTATTCCAACTCCAGAGAGTGCAACAGTAGAGAAAGTGTTGGATAGCGTAGGGTTAAAATTACTATTCCAACTCCAGAGAGTGCAACAGTAGGGAAAGTGTTGGATAGCGTAGGGGTAAAAATTACTATTCCCACTCCAGAGAGTGCAACAGTAGGGAAAGTGTTGGATAGCGTAGGGGAAAAAATTACTATTCCAACTCCAGAGAGTGCAAGAGTAGAGAAAGTGTTGGATAGCGTAGAGTTAAAATTACTATTCCCACTCCAGAGAGTGCAACAGTAGGGAAAGTGTTGGATAGCGTACGGGTATAATTACTATTCCAACTCCAGAGAGGGCAAAAGTTGAGAAAGTGTTGAATAGCATACGGGTAAAACTACTATTCCAACTCCAGAGAGTGCAACAGTAGGGAAAGTGTTGGATAGCGTAGGGTTAAAATTACTATTCCAACTCCAGAGAGTGTAACAGTAAGGAAAGTGTTGGATAGCGTAGGGGTATAATAACATACTTATAAATAAATTATTATTTTAAAATAATAAAAAACGTAACTATTAAATAAATATAAACCATTGACAAATAGCAATACATAATTATTAAAAACATGATTAACAATCAAAAATGAACTAAAAAAATAATAATAAATACAATTTAATATTAAATAATTACCAATTAATAATTTATTAACAAAAATATAATTAACAAAACAATTAATTAAAAAACATTATTACTTAATTACATTTAAATTACTTTCCACCCTAGTTTCCTATAAACCCACAACCCGCTACAGAACATAATTATCAATTAATCAATTAATTACCAATTAATTAAAATTAATTACCAATTAAATAAAATTGATTTATAATTCCTAATAATTAATACTTAATTTAGTATAATTAAATTCTTCCCACTCTAATCCCCTATAAACCCACAACCCGCTACAGAACATAATTATCAATTAATCAATTAATAAAAATTAATTATCAATTAATTAAAATTAATTTATGATTCCTAATAATTAATAATAATTTAGTATAATTAAATTACTTCCCACCCTATTATCCTATAAACCCACAACCCGCTACAGTACTAAAATACCACATTTAATTAAATTACATAAATATAAATTAAAAACATAATAAATACATAATAATATACATAAAAATAATATAAAAATCGATATTAATAACATCGAAATTATTGACATCGATATAACTAACATCAATATTTAAAACATCGATATTACTAATATCGATATTAAATCTATCGATATAACTTACCTTCTATAATATGTCCCTTCGATATTTAAACATCGACATTATTGTCTGTCGCTATTTAAAAATCACTATTTTGTCTGCATACCGACCAAACTATGAGGAACACTCACAATCTCACTGGAATGTATTAAAAACTCTGGTGTAGGTAGTTTCTCACCCAAGAAACACACACATATTTACTTCTGGGATAGGCAGAACTAAGGCCCAGATTTGCTAAGATTTTGTGTCACAGCCTGACGCAAAATCCAGTTTGGGGTTTACAAAGCCTCATAAATCTGGATTTTGTGGCTTCGAAAAAAAAACCTAACACAACTCAGCATATAGCGCTGCCGTGCGTTACCTTGCATCAGGTAGGAGTTGCATGGGTGGTGCTTGGGCATTCCCTTGCATCCACCTATGTATTTTGATGAAAACTTATATTTACAAAGACTTGGGTTTGCACCAAAACGGTGCATCTACCTGGGGTTATGTTTATTTCTGCCCGTTTGTTCCTCTTTGCGTGTGTGCTGCATTATGCAGCACACATTAAAAGAGGAAATAGAGGAAATTTATGGGCAGGAAGGTACGCCATTCTGCAGCCAAAACTATCTGACAACAACGCAGGGACCCTTGCAATATGCCGGCATTGACGCTAGGGAGTCACAAGTGTGCCAGTGTTGTATTTTCGAAACTATGCACAGTTCTGCTCTTTCCCTTTCACAGAACATAGCATAGTAATTTCACTTCCTGCACTTTGTTGCATGAAATAATAGTAAACATGCCCCTAAGTGAATTTCTATGGTGGGAAAGGAAAAGATACACCTTCATATTTCATGGGTAGTGAGGAGGAAATAAATCATAGATGGGGGAAATTGGGTTGTTGATTGAGGGGGGTGTGAGCCCTTCTTAAGCAACAGCCACTCTCCTTGTCGGGGTAAACCACAAACGTCACTAAATTAACCCTCTGGTAGCTTGGCACAAAAGCAGTCATGCTTAACTTAGAGGCAATCTGAAAAGTATTTTTGCAGCACACAAACAGAAATAAAGTGAAAAACACAGCACAAGAAAATACCACACCAATTTATAAAAAAATAGAGGAAACTTTAATAAAATCAAAATAGCAGAAACCGAGATATGACGTTTCAAAGATTTAAGGTAAGTAAAACACCTAAAAGCAAAAAGCGCCTTTTGGGATTATCTGGTCAGGCATGACCAGGTGAAAATCAAAGTTAAGACCAATCGCGATGGTCCGCGGGCCGGTTATAGGGACCAAATTAGTCCCTCGGAAAAAGTTACCTTCCAGCGCAAAGTATCCAGTTTGTGGTGGAGAAGGCCACGAGGGGACAGCGTCATGGATGTCCATTGCTGTAGAGCAAAGCACAGGCTGGGCATCGCTGACATTTGTCACTGCCATGAGAAGATTATGTTGGGCGCCCTGGATGGTCGTTGCTGGAGCTTAACGATGGCGGTCACCGCTGGCTATCAATGTTGTTGCGCAAAGTGCAGCTCTCAAGTTGCTGGTCAAAATGCAGAGGATTCCAGAGAGGGATGGAGGAACGAAGTTGTGGAAACATATGCCCACAGTGGGTAGGGACACCCTACAGACACTAGCGGTCAAATGCTCCCATGAAGGCCATTTTACTAACCAAGTTTGGGCTGACCCCTGAGAGGTGCCACCTTAGGTTCAGGAATAGCCACAAACTCCCAGCAAAATTAATGACTATATTGGGCTGTCCTACCTGATTCTAAGAGAGCAATGCTCAATGCCTGTTTGACAGAGCTGCTCCAAACACCTGGTTGATAGTAATGGTTTGGGTCCCCACAGAAGAAAGAGGAGAGTGGGAGAAGGATAGAATATGGAGTTATCTCAAGCCCATGAAAACAGTTGCCAGAGAAGGAAACTCAGACCAATTCTCACCATGGCTTCTGGAATAAGAAGACCGGTAGGTCTGTCCCCAAGTAGCAGGGGTGCTACAAGTTTGGGCCCGTGAAAGGGGATGGCAAGTGTCCTAACTGGTGGGCAGATCCTCGGGTTGGCCAATGTGGCGCTTGAGGCAGAGATTGTCACAGTTAGTGTCCCTGGGAGACAAGGAGATGGTGCCAAAAGCACACATGCCTTCCAATTCTTCTAAGTATAAGCAGTGGGTCACCATCAATTGGCAGAGGGTTGAGGCTCTAAGGAACACAGGAGCCAGCTACTGTAACGTGTCATCTGGTGTCCTCAGACCAGGTGATAACCAATACATTCCACCTCGTTGTAGTGGCACACAACCATGAGAGTCACACCCGGTGGCTCTGGTTCCCTTGAGCGGGGAGTATCAGGTTCTCTAAAAGTAGCTACGAGACATGCAATGTCTGTTGGTTGTTTGATAGGCAATGATCTGGAGCACACTGTCTGGAAGGAAGTGGACCTCAGGTCACACCTGGAATTATTAGTGTTGTCTGAGTGGGTCTGCATGACCACACAGTCCATGGCTGCCAATGAGGTGAGTCAAGGATGTCTGTAGCCTGGAGCATGGAAAAAAGGCCCAGGCCACTGTCAAAAGAGGAAGGTAATGGGGTGTGGAAAACCAGCGCCTGAAACTCATAGGGCCTCATTTTTGAGCCCTTGCGTCACTTTTACGCCGCCGGTGCGTCACCTGCGATGGCCCAAGGAGGCAGAATCTTGTTGAAGTGTCTGAAAACATTGTACTTTTGTTGCCTCTCATCATTGCTGATCCACATGCAGTGTTCGCTCTACTGTTGACTACTAAAACTCAGTACCTTTCTATGTCTTGCTTCTCTAAGTATGAAATACTGCTGCTCTCGCCTTCCCATGTTTTCCACAAGTTCGATACCCTGTGCTGAATCGAGTTTCCCTATTTCTAATGTTCCTTGACTGGGAGCCTCATGACAGTGTACCATTGCCCACTTAACTCCCCCCCCCTCTCTCTCTCTCACTCTCTCTCCTCTCTCTCTCTCTGTCTGTCACTCTCTCGCTGATGTACTTCCATCGAATTCTGATCTTCTATATTATGTTGATGGTTCCTGTTTCACAAATGGCAAGGGGGCCTTGATTGATGGTTATCCTGTTTTCGATCTTTACCCCAAGTGAACTCTGCTGAAGTTGCTGAGTTAGTAGCTGTTGCAAGTGATTGTATTCTAGCCATTCAAAAAACTATAAACACATTCACTGATCCCAAGTACACATTCAGAGTTGCTCATAATTTAGGGCTCCTCGTGATGCAGGAAGGGTTCCTCACTTCAGCTGGGACATGATTCTGTGGTAACTGCACTGTCTGAATTTTAGGGTCCATGACCTTTAATGCCCACTCTAGGAAACAATGAATAGAGTATCTGGCCTAAATACGAATGTCAAAAATGCAGAAAGTGGTGAGACAAGCAAGAACGAGCGACTGCTTCAAAGGTCTTGCTCCCAAATTTAGTCAGCATGTACCCTGCTATTGGCCATGTTAGCTGAGCTGAAATGATACAAGCCACAGGTAATCTCTGGTTTGCACCTTACTTTCTTTCTTCCCATTGCCTGAGAGTACTGCTATACTAGCACCATATACCAGGCTTACACTTTGGTAAAGGTGTCACAACTACTCATTTTGTTCATGTACAAATAGATTTTATCCAGATATTTCAATGATTCTCCCATGTTTAGTTTAGTTTAGTTTATGGCATTTATAAAGCGCTTGGTTGCACAGAGAACAGTGCGTCCCCGCGCTGACAACCCTACCTACAACTCTTCAGCCGGGCTCAAGAGGCTGGACACAGGGGCAAGAATACACTATGCTGAGTTTAACCTGGGAAAGAGAAGGGTTTTCAACCTCTGTCTGAACCTGGTTTCAGAGGGCTCCATCCTCCATTCGATAGGAAGGTTGTTCCAGTTGTTGCTGGCGTGGAGTCTGAAAGAGCGTCCTCCCATCCTTGCTCTGTGTATCCGAGGTACCACTAATTGCATGCTACCCATCGACCTCAGAGGACGTGTAGGGCGATATACTGAAAGCAAGTCCTGGAGATATGGAGGTGCTTTTTTGTGGGCTATACGGTGGGTGATGCACATGGTTTTGAAATTGATTCTTTCCTTTATTGGGAGCCAATGAAGGGTGCGTAATGCATGTTTCCCCGAGGCTCTCCTAGGGAGGTTGAGGACCAGCCTCGCTGCAGCGTTCTGGACGCGTTGAAGCTGTGTTAAGCCCTTTTTACTAAGTCCACATAGGAGGGAGTTCCCATAATCTAACTGGGAAGTGACCAAGGCGTGTACCATGGTTTTTCTGGAGCTAGGGGGCAATAGGTCCAGGATTTTCCTTAGGACCTTCAAAAGTCCGTAGCATTTTCCCGCAACCTTACCCACATGATTGGTGTAGGCAAGATTAGAGTCCAGATGAAAGCCAAGGTTCTTAACTGTGTCCACTGGGACCGGGACAGAGCCCAGCTCGGTGGGCCACCAGGCAGAGGTCCAGATGGAAGGACGTGGACCTACAATAAGAACTTCCGTCTTGTTACCATTAAGGCGGAGACAGTTTTGTTTCATCCAGCCGTCTAGAGCCACAAGGCAAGCCGAGAAATTCTCAGCATCCACAACTGGATCACGGGACAAATTGATCACCAGTTGTGTGTCATCTGCATAGGAGACTATTGCCACACCATATGACTCCACCAGTTTGGCAAGGGGTTCCATGTACAGGTTGAATAATGTAGGGCTCAAAATAGAGCCCTGAGGAACCCCTTGCCTGAGACATCTTACACTGGATTTGCAAGGTGGGCAATGCACTTGAAATCTTCTGTTTTTCAGAAAGGATACCAGCCACTCATGAGCGGGACCGGTTATTCCCTTTTCCCTCAGTCGGTTCAGTAGTACGGGATGTGATACGGTGTCAAACGCCGCACTTAAGTCTAATAAGACTAGTGCGGCCGTGTGACCTTCGTCCGCCTTGCTCCGCAGCAACTCTGTTGATAGGAGGAGGGCAGTCTCAGTCGAGTGTTTCGCTCTGAAACCCGATTGAGACGTGTGCAGGAGCAAGTTTTCCTCCATAAAACTTACCAGCTGACGATTGGCCAGTTTTTCTACTACCTTCGCGCAGTAGGGGAGAAGGGAGATAGGCCTTAGATTGTCGAGTTGCGCTATGCTTAAGTGGGCTTTCTTTTTTATTGGGACGACTTGGGCCAGTTTCCAGCTGTCCGGCACTAGACATTCATCGAAGGAAAGCATGGCCATATTACCTATCTGCTTCGCCACCTGGGAAGGTGATTACGGAGAATTCTCGCTGGTACCGCGTCAAGGGGAGAGCCCGAGTGGATGTCCGATAGGATGTTGATAAACTCCTCAGTTTGGGGAACCGCAAATTTCCTGAGTTCTTTTTTGACCATATTACCGCGGTTATGGTCGGGCAAGTTAGTAGCCTCTAAATTAGTCTGGAAAGAAGCATAGATCTTTTCTACCTTCCCTATGAAAAAGTCTGCAATCTCGTTGCATGACTCGGTCGTGGGTGGAACTTCCCCTGAGCTCGCGGGAGTAGTGGAGAGTTCCTTTAGAATCATAAAGAGTTCTTTCGAAGTATTCTCTGCACCACCTATCCTGTTGTTATAGTACTCTCTTTTAGAGTTCCTGATCTGGCTGTGGTAGACTCTGAGCTCGCTCTTATAAGCTTCGCGTAGTGAGGGGGCGTAATCCACTCTCCATCTACGCTCCAAGGTTTTGCATTTGGTTTTAGCAGAGCGTAGCTCAGCGGTGAACCACGGAGCGGATTTGGTGCTCCTTGCCATGGGTTTATGAGTCCAAGGGGCTACATTGTCCAGCGCACCTTGAACCCATTCTTCATACATCTTGTATGCCTCCTCCATATTATCACTATGTTTTGGGGGGTCCTGTTGTAGGGCTTGACGGAAGGCCTCGTGACTGAATTTCCTCCAGTCCCTGCGTCTAATAGCGGGAGGTTTCCGTAAGGGCCCCCTGTTGGGCAGTTTTCTGAATTGGAATGGTATCAGATAATGGTCTGACCATAGGATCTTAATCGGAGCAGAGACCCTTATATCGTCCCAGTTAGTAAAAATAGGGTCTAATAGATGTCCTGCTTGATGGGTGGCACTATTGTCAGCTAACTCAAACATAAGAGCCCTGAGTTCATTAATTAAGGAGACGGCCTCTCTGCAGTAGACATCCTCTAAGTGCACGTTGAGGTCTCCTACAATCATGAATTTATTATGGCGTAAGGCCGATTGCATTAAAACATCCAGGAGGCTTTCAATGAACGCAGTTGCCACACCCGGGGGGCGGTATATAAGGAAGCCCTTAATGGTACAGTTAGGGCTGACCGTGATAGAGAAGAGTCCTGATTCACATTTACTAATGGGAGTTGGTTCAAGAGAGACTGATAGGTCGCTTTTGTGAATAATAGCTATCCCCCCCCTCTTTGGTCCCCTCTATTGATGTGAAGAATATCGAAGCCGGGAGGAAGGGCCTCTACTATATCAGGGATGGATTGTTCATCCAGCCATGTCTCGGTCAAAAAGACCAAGTCGGGTCTGTCGTCAGTCAGTAGGTCATAGATATTCAAGCTATGTTTTTTCATTGAGCGGCAGTTCAGTAATACGGCAGAAAGTTCCTTACCCTCATTACTCGTTGCTTGGTCTCTGTGTATAGTATGGCCACAGCCCGCACATTTCAGGGGCCATTGTTCCACCCGCAGCTTGTGATAGCATTCCGTCGGCAGCCTCCTGCGCAGCTGAAGTAATGCCTGCCTCGTATATGTTATATTCCCATATTGGTCTGATATGGTTTGGACAGGGGGACAGGGCCTGGGCCGCGGATGGACGCGGACGGGCGCAGACGGGCTTGCCTTAGGCGCGCCTTCGGCGCGCAAACGCCGCTCCCGCTGCGCTCGTCCGCTGCGCTTGCGAGGCTGGCACATTTGAGGAGGGAGTGGGCGTGGCCAGAGAGATGGGCGTGGCCTCGCGAAGCAGCGATGGCGGCCCTTTCCCTGTCAAACCCATGTTTAGGCACTAATGTTAGTGTGTATGTTTTTTTATGGATTGAAGCTAATTCTTGTGCCCGAGCTGATGCAATCACTGTGGCTAAGATACTCAGAGACTATCCCCAGGTTTAGAATCCTCCTCCATTTCAGAAGCGACAACAAAACTCATTTTGTGTCCACTGTTGTCCAAGAACTAGTTAAAACCCTATGAATTCAACAACATGTCCTCGTGCTGCCCCTCTGAGTCTCTGGGAAAACTGAAAGATGCAATGGGACTCTGAAAAATAAAGTGTCTAATGTATGCAGTAAAACTGGTCTCAAGTAGCCTGATGCTCTACCACTGGGACTCCGATCAATTCAGGCCACCCCTCGTCAGAAGAATACATTGAGTTCATGGTCCTGATTTTAATGGACAAGACCATGAACTTTCTTGCTCCCCTCCCACCACTTGTGTGCTTATGTAACTTTAGAATACTGCAAACAAATGACTCACTATCTCAACAGCTTATGTTTTCAGGTGCAAGCTGCACTTCTCACCAGTCCCGCTAAAGCCCGCCACAATCTGCAACCTGGCAACTAGGTTCATATGAAGATCCACCAATGGAAGTCAGTGCTCCAGCCATGGTGGCACGGCCAATACCAGACCTTGCTCTTCACCAACACTGCTATGAAGTGCTGTGGATTGCTCTACTGTATTCATGCATGACACTCAAGAACACTAGAGAACTGAGAGACATAGGACAAGAAAACTGAAGCACCCGTGCTCCTACCAACACACTGCGAGGACTTCATCAACATGCTGCCCCGCCTCGTGCCCATGGCAATGGCTATGGCTGGTGAATAGAGTATTGGGAAGCCTTCCAGATACCTGATCCCTAATTGGGTGTTACCCAATGAGAGATCAGGTCGCGGGAAGGCTGGAGGGATCAGGATCTGGAGGGAGCAGATATCTTTGCTGCAAGTCTGTTTGGCCGGATTATTGTGTAGCTGTGTCAGGATGGGGGTGGGGGGAGCCTGGAATAAGTTAACTGCACTGAACCTGCTGCCCATTTCAAGAACAAACAACTTATCAACATAGGCAACACTTTCCTGCACGATTTGATGCTTTACAAGTGAAATCTGAACATTTCCACATTTTGGGGTCGAATCCGATCCGGTAAAAACCGCTCCGAACAGCTATTCGAAATTGGGCAAACCAAGGACTGCCCAGTTGTACCAGCAATGAGACAGACATTTTTCATTGCAACGACCCACTCTGCACACTGGGCAGTTCGAAGACATTTCAGACACTGCTTATATGTCTTCTCTCTTGATCCCATGATATGGGATGGGACTATCAATCTAAGAGATAAACTCATATGCTAAAGTATTACAGAAGGTAGTAAACTTAACTGCTACTACCCTAGATTTAATCTCCCACTAATTGCTGGCACCACAGTGCATTCTTTTGCAAACTAGAATGGCTCTTGAATTTGCCGTGGCTGCTAAGGGAGACACCTGTGCCTTTATTAGTGTTGAATGCTGCATCTGTATTCCTAACATGTGTGCGGCCATGCGAGAACAGATAGATAAAATACACGAAAGTGCCTAAGACTTACATGTAATTGATGATGGAATGAGTTTTGAAGGATGGGGTTTTTGATCACAGATTAAAGACATTCCTGAAAGATGGAGGATAAAGATATTCTGAGTTAGCTTATTCATATTTGTTGTTCTCTTACTGATTTACGCCCTTGCCTAAGTCTGTACTGCCTCGATCTCGAGCCTTGCTAGAGGTTAGGGGGCATATTACCAAGCAATAGCGATAATTATCGCTATTGCTTGGTTAGAGACAAAAAATTACCGCTCAGCTGCGTCGATTTTTACCGCAAATAAACCTTGGTATTACCAAGGTTTATCGCAAATGAGATAAAATTCGCCGCAATGCATGAATATCGCTGAAAAGTCAGCGATATTCATGCATTACCGAGCTAATGCTCTTAGCCATGTTATCCACCTCCCATTGGATACCATGGCTAAGAACTGCTCAGGGCAGGTGTTAGCTTTTGGAGATATTCGCGCTTAGCGCGAATATCACCAAAAGTTGGTAATAGGAGATAGCGATGTTAGCAACTGTTTTCAGTCGCTAACATCTTGGCACGCCCACTTTGCATGTCATTAGTGATAAATATCACTGACATGCAAAGTGGGGCCCAAGATGGTCGCTATCTCCTACTAGCTGTCGCTAACTGGTGTTAGCGACAGCTAGGTAATAGGGAGATAATTTTATCTCCGCTTTCTTGGCTTTTAAAGCCAAAAAAGCGGAGATAAACCCCCTTGATAATATGCCCCTAGGTTATTTCCTCATGTTACCCATTAACTTCCCAGGATAGTGATTATGATTACAATAATTGGTATTTAGTTTAAGGTATTTCAGAATGTTGTAAAAGGGATTTGGTATCATTAGATTATCACAGCTGGATTGCTTCAACAGTACATGCAACCCCCCTCCCCCGCAAAGTAAGAAAATTAGAAGAACCGCCCCTACTGAGCCATGGTTCCCTGAGGATTGTAGGATTTTTAAAAGGCGATGTTGGCGACAAGAGAGATGCTGGAGACAGTCATTTGACTCCACGGAGAAAAAAATATACAGGGAACTGATTACACACTACAAAGAAATGATTCATAAAACTAAAACCGATTGTTTTTTCGGAGAAAATGAAAGCAGCTAACAATAATGCTAAAGAACTGTTTGTCACTGGTCAGGCGCTCCGCCGTATCCAGGAGTCTAGGAATACTGCAGTAAATCAAGTGTTTTGTAACACCCTAGCATATTTCTTCTGTGAAAAGGTATCTAGCATATATGGTGCGTTTTCCCTGTGGCCCATAAAGGACATGAGTAGTTCTATCCCACAAAGTGATGTAGAGATAGTCGAGTCAATAGCTTCCAAATTCCTTCAACTTCCGATTCTCCTCAATTTGTCGGACTTTCCTCCTATTTCTCATGATCAGGTTGGTCAACTCTTACGTACCACTAAAACAGGATCACCGACGGATCCCTATCCACCTAAAATAGTTCAGGCAGCGGCTGATAGAGTTACAGAGCAACTTACAGATATATTTAATCTAGTTCTTAAAAACGGAACATTTCCAAAAATCTGGAAAAACACTTCCATTCTGCCCTCTGCCCCTGTTAAAAAAAAACGAATTTAGATAGATCAAACTCAAGTAACTATTGTCCGATTTCCTGCCTGCCCTTACCTGCAAAACTTCTTGAATAGTATATGAACCAAGAACTAATTACCTTTATTAATACTAATCACATCCTTGATCCTGCACAGTACGGATTCCGGAGCGAGCATAGTACGGACCTGGCCTTGAATACCGCAGCAAAAGAAATTAGACGCTCAGTAGACAATGGAGGAAAGGCCGCCTTGATCCTTTTGGATCGCTCTGTGGCATTCGACACAGTAGACCATAGCCTCCTGATAGGTCGCCTTCAAGAAACTGGTGTAGACGGTGTATGTCTCTCAATTTCAGCTCCTGTGTAGGGTTCCACAAGTCTCATCACTGAGTCCCACCCTCTTTAACTTGTATGTCACCCCGCTGGCCAGGCTGATTAAATCTTATGGCTTTGTGATGGTATCATATGCAGATGATACACAGATCATTGTCTCTATTTCAAACAATATTCAGGACACTGCCCATAACTTTCAAGCCTGCATGCAACAAGTAAGTAGGTGGATGTCAGAGAACTGCCTTAAATTATTTATTTAAAAAAAAATAAAGTCCTACTTTGTGGCAGAGATCTGTCCATTTGGTCCTCCATATGGTGGCATCAGGAATTAGGACCCCTCCCTACTCCGATCACAAAGGCAAAAAAGGTGGGAGTCATTTTCAATACAACACTGTCTTTTTCCCATCAAGTAAAGGCTCTTACATCATCCACGTTTCACACACTGGAAATTCTGAGAAAAATCTTCCCTTTTATACCACCAGAACTGCAAACAACAGTGGTATTGGCGCTCATTCTATCCAGGCTGTACTATTGCAATGCCCTCTTTGTTGGTATACAGAAGGGACTCCTTATTAAGCTGCAGGTTCTTCAAAATTCGGCAGCTCTCCTGCTTTTAGGGATTCCTAAACACTCTTCAGCCAAGCAAGCCCTTAAATCCTTGAATATGCTACCCGTAGAAAAACATATCAATGTTAAGGCTCTTTGTATTGCCTTCAAAGCCCTTCATAACCATGGTCCAGATTATCTGATAAACCAGTTTAGCTGGTATGTTCCCTCCAAAAATCTTCAGTCTTCATCACACAAGCTTGTAGAGGTGCCCAACTCTCGAACTGGGGACTTTAAAGCTTTGTTAATATCACAGCCAGATTATGGAACCGTTTGCCTATTAAGTTAAAGAACTCGCCTGATCTGCTCTCTTTTAAGAAAGATCTTAAGACCTGGTTAGTTACCCTTTAGCCCTCTCTATTAGGTAGATTTTTAGTTTCTCTGTCTGCTACCTTTAGGTTTCGGATGCCCAGCACTTACACGCTCCAGAGTATTAGTTGCTGTTATACCTGGCACCATTGGCATGGGTCTCCCTTCCATTTTTGCTGTTGCCTCATGTGTTTATGCTGGTATTAGATGCTTTGGGCATTGTGCCACTGCTATTCAGTGCCACAGTGCAAGTGCTCAATACTGTAAATTGATGTACTAATAGGGGTTCCATGTTTGGTGAACGTGTCAGACCCTAGTCTAGTGCACTGAGTGTGCCAGGGTGTGTAATCCAAATGCTGCTGGTGGGCCTGCAAATTGCAAAAAATACAGTTGATGGACAGAATGTAGAACAATGTCATACATTCACCCCAGTACAAGGATCTGGGCCTAAATCCATCGTTTTTTTGCACTCCACACCACCCTGGGTTAGACACTGGCTATATGCAAATCAGCTCTGACCCTGTGCCTCATGGGAACAGTCCAGCCCGAACTACCAAGCCATGTCTTTCCCACACCGGAATCAAGCATCCAAGGACCGGTTTCTGGCTATCAGCCTTCACCAGCCTGGATAGCATGACTCCAGTGGTGTGGAGGGCCTGCAGCACCGGTTGTGCCACCCACAGAAGCAGCCTTGTAAAATGTGTCTAAGGTCTGCCTTTGCAGAGCCTGCGTGCAGTCTGGTACTGTCATGCTGACTGGGCAAGTGCACCCACATATCAGTCACCCCTATGGTAGGCCCAAGGGCAGGGTGCATTGTAAGTATAAAGTAGGACAAGCCCTGATGTGTTTGGCATGTCCTAATAGTGAATTACCGCCATTTTCGTTTTTCACTATTGCCAGGCTACCTGTTCTCTATAGGCCAGAATGGGCTGTTAGAGTTATTACATTTTATAATCCTAACTGTCTCAGAGAACATGGTAGGCATTCAATTTTAGTATGCCTGAACTCAGAATAATAAAATACATCTTTTAGTAAAGTTTATTTTAATATTTTGTGTTTGCAAATACCACTTTTAGAAAGTAGGTATTTGCTTTTCTAACCATTCAAACCTGCCTCTGCTAGTTTGTGTATTCCTATGTCTGGTTTTGTGAGTGACAGGGCTGGGGAATTCCAGGAGACAGGCTGAATCACCCAGTAGTGAATAGAGAGATCTGCACCTAGATGGGAGAGAGGAGTGCACTTGATCTCTGAATATGGCTGTGCCTGCCTTCCACAATGCTGGTTCCACCCCCTGGGGAGTGGCTGATGTCTCTGCCCTGCACACTGAAAGAAGAGAAAGAGTCCTGTAAACAAAGTGCTCCAGGACTGTACTTGCCTTCCACAATGCTGGCTCCACCTCCTGTGGGGCGTCTGATGTGCATGCCCTGCACTGTGAAAGGAATGGAGAAGTCTGGTAAACAGAGTGTTCAGAACTGGTTTGTACTGGGCAAAGGCCCCTCTCCCCTTAGAGAACAAGGGATTTCTGGGTATAAATATTGGGACCCTGATCCCATGAAATTAGATCACTTTGGACTACAAGAAGAAACCTTTACTGAGGAGAGGAACCTGAAGAAATTGAGGAGAGACTATTCCCAAGCTGAAGTGCTGCCTGGGGTATTGGCCTGCAGTGGTTGCCTTACTGACAAAGGAAGGAGAAAGGAACTTTGTGTACTTTGCTTTCAAAATGTGAAGGATCTCCAAGGGCTTGAAAAAGAGCTTGCCTCCTGCTGAAGTCTCAGGGACAACAGACTTCACCCCTCAACTCCCCAGAGTTCTTTTGGAAGTGCCTGCTGCTGTTTTGGGCCTTCTGAGGAGTTGTGTGCCGGAAAGAGCTGGAAGCGCGACTCAACGAGAAGAAGCGTGTCGCCGTCGCTGTGCCTGCCGTCGCAACTCCGAAGGAGGGTGCCGCCGCTGGAACTGTCGCACTGCACCGTATCAGAGAGTAGCGTGCCGCAACGAAGAGGAAGCGTGTCGCCGTCGCTGCTGCTGCCGTCGCAACTCCGAAGAAGGAGGGTGTCGCCGCTGTGGTTGTCGCACTGCACCGCCTCAGGAGAAGAATCTCGCAATGAGGTCAGAGCGTGTCGTCATCGCTGTGCCTGCCGTCGCAACTCCAAAGCCGGAGGGTGTCGCCGCTGGAACTGTCGCATTGCACCGCATCGACCAAGAGCACCTCGCATCCCCAAGAAGCGCACCGCCATCGGAGCTGCTGCCATCGCATCTTCGATGTCACCGCTGTAGTTGTTGCATCGAGCGGAATCTTCACGCATCGTGGGAGAAGAGCGCCGCCGCTGGAGCTGTTGCCGTCGCATCGTAAGGGTGTCGCCGCATGGAACCGAGAGCTTTTCGCACCCCAAGAAGTGTGCCGCATCTGGAAGACCTTCACGTCTTTATTTCTTTGCACCTGACCTTGCCGCATTTCCCATTGCTGCAACATTGCTTGTCGTGGAAGCGCAATGCAACTTAAGGTACATTGACGCAGAGTGTCGCATCTAAGAACTGAGCTGAACTAAATCTACCATCTTAAAGTAATCATAGTGTGTATTTTTGTCGTTTATGGTCTTGTGGTAACTCTATATAAAGTCTACTTATTTTTTATATAAAACCTGTGCGGTGTCCATTTGTAGTGTTGTCACTAGGTTACTGTATGTGGTCACAACTGCATAACTTACAACGCTTCTGAAATAAGCCTTGACTGCTCGCGCCACGCAACCTAGAGGGTGAGCAGGGGTTATTTTAGGTGTGTAATCCTCTTGTCCTGACTAGACGAGAGGGTCCCTATTTCTCACAAGTACCTACCTGTGCCAACTAGAGACCCCCAAACCTAACAGTTGCGCTATACAAATAAATAAATAAATAAAGTAGATATCAAGGCGTTTTAAGTTGCACAAAGAAAATGGTGCAAGAGAGATTGATTGTAAAAATGCACATTTACTTGCATTAGTGTAAGTGTTCCCTGTTTCCCCCATGTTTTGGGATAACATTGCAAACAGCAAGTGTCCATTTCTGAGGTGGAGCCACTTTTGCAACTTGACGCCTGAAGCTTCAAAAACAGAGAAGAGTTCCTCAGCTGAAACTATTTACATTTCTCTTACATGAGGATTATCCTTTATCTTCCCCATGATCCCAGGTAGTACCCGATTGTGTTCATTGTAATAATTAAACATGTGACTACTGCTCAAAGCTTTTGCAGAATAGGGTAAAAATTTGATTCTTGACTGTCTGAAGACAAGTAATGGCAGAGCAATAATGAGCATTGTTGATGCAGGGGGGCACCATGTTTGACCCTAATGTATAGGACCCCAACATAGATAAGGATTTGCCTCATGGGAACAGTCCAGACCAAACTGCCAAGCCAGGTCCTCACTGGACTGGAAACAAGCATCCTAGGACCTGTTTCAGAGTTTCACCCCTCTTCAGCCAGGATAGCTTGACTCCAGTGGCATGGA
Source organism: Lissotriton vulgaris (assembly GCF_964263255.1). Lineage (NCBI taxonomy): Eukaryota > Metazoa > Chordata > Amphibia > Caudata > Salamandridae > Lissotriton > Lissotriton vulgaris. The sequence goes on from NC_141691.1 coordinate 1,739,109,852, forward strand.
GAGCACGGGACCCACGTCTGGGCATACCCGTCCCACTCGGGGTGACAAAGCAAAAGCACACAGCTGATGGACGGAATGCAGAACAAATCAAAACACAGGCTGATGAGGGGTGAAATCCCGAAACCGGTCCTAGGATGCTTGTTTCTGGTCTAGGGAGGACCTGGCTTGGCAGTTAGGGCTGGACTGTTCCCGTGAGGCACAGGGTCAAGACTGATTTGCATATGGCCAAGTCTAAACTGGGGTGGCATGGTGAACAAAAGAATGATGGATTTAACCCAGGTCTCTGACTAGGGGTGAATGTTTTGATTTGTTCTGCATTCTGTCCATCAACTGTGTGTCTGTTGCTTTTTCGCCCTAAGTGCACCTGGTATGCCCAGACGTGGGTCCCGGGCTCATTGTGCCACTGGATTCAAGCTATCCTAGCTGATGAGGAGTGAAACCCCAAAACCGGCCCTAGGATGCTTGTTTCAGGTCCAGGGAGGACCTGGATTGGCAGTTCGGGCTGGACTGTTCCCATGAGGCACAGGGTCAAGTCTGATTTTCATATGGCCAAGTTTAAACTGGGGTGGCATGGTGAACAAAAGAATGGGCAAGTCCCATGATAAAGGTGCCAGTGACAGTCTTACGTCTGCTGTGAGGCAGGTGTAAGATTTTGACAAAGTGGCCTTCTAGAAGTGGCGCAGTGAAATCTTCTGCGCCACTAATATGGCCTTTTTTGCTGGGGAACTCCCACCCTGCATACAGTATACCTGATGCAGGTATAATGTAGCGCAGGGCTTTTCAAAGAGACACATCTGCTTAGATACGTCAATTTGTAAATATGGCGCAATGTGGCACATTTTTTACGCCACCGCAGTGTCACTAAAAGTGATGCAACGGCAGTGCAAAGGGCTCACAAATAAGCCCCTGGCAATCCAAACTTTAACAGACACGTGTCTTCTTCTAACAGATTCTGAATCGACAGTAAAGCCTGCTTTATACAGATCTATGAATGTTCGCAGCTTTTACTTTGTTTTAGCTGAAGACTATTTCCATTACTCTATATTTACTCTCAAAGCAAATACATTCTTACAAGATTGTCCTGAACACCTTATGTGTGCTTTTCAGGTGTGTAATGATATCGAGGTGCATCTCCTAAGACGGACACAGAAGGCATCATTATTAGGCCTGTGCTTGCGGAATTGGCAGAATTTGGGTAACTCTGCATTACACTTGTATTGAAGAGTTCCAGCCAAATTCCACCAATCGTTGCATGATGGAATTATTCCGCAGTTTGCGCCTCGCCGGGACAACACGAGGAACCACAATGCACGCTTGCAAGCACAAGAGAGATTTGCCGACTCTTGGCGCTTGCAGACATGAGCAGTTGGGTCAGGGAGGGCTGCTGTCTGAGTAGTTTTGCTGCAACTTGAGTAGATTTTCTACATTAGTGGCAGGAAAATCAACTTGAATGGGCGCGCTTTCTTGCGCAATGCATGGTGTTGTTCATGCTAATTTTCAGCACTGCTCACGCTACAGGCGCTAAATTGCACCTGACCATTGCGAGCAGCATATTTTCTGCCCGTTGGGAAAATTCCGCTGATTTTTTCTGAGTGTTTTCTGTAACTTGTTATATTGTATTGAGATGCTTCCAGCTAGGCTGGAATGGCACATCTCTGTGATGTATTGTACAGTCTAACATGATGTCACTGGTTGTAGCATCATTGACAGTTGGTAACATAACTCTGCAAATTCCACAGAGTGAAACTCTGTGAGTTGCGCCCATCCCTAAATTAATTAGCTCTTGTAGCTGAAGATGGGCAATTACAGGTTTATTTTCTGAGTCTTTTACAACTATCAATGCCATCCCAATCTTGCTTCCATCGGTAGATGACTCCTCAAATGGAGGGACACAATCCGATTCTGCTACTGCCTTCCATTCACTTGCCACCTGTATTTATTCCTATTTGTTTTTTTCTTTTTTTTTTCTTTTTTTTGGTCCTCATCTCACCTTTCAAGCCTCTGCGAACAGCGACGGCCAGCACGAGCGCAATATGAGTCTTGTGACTAATCTTTCTAAGAAAATTCTAACCCCAGAGGAGACTAAAGTACTGGAAAAAGGCCTAGGCTTTGTCCCGACCTCTCGCCCCGACAAATTTCAACTCCATTGCGAACTTTCACAATTCTTCAGAAAACTCAAATTAAAGGCATTTTTTTAGTCCAAAGAGCAATCCACAATAAATGAACAGGAGTTTGATACCAACTTTAGATTGAAATCTACCTTCATGCCACCATCACACACAATACCTGCAGCAATTACTGCTTTTGAACAAGCTGTCGTGAAAGATCTGGAAACCACTGAAAACCCTAAACGGTTTAACAACTTCACGGCTGCAGAACATAAAGCCCTGGAGAATCTAAAGAATGATAAGGAAATTACCATCAAACTTGCCGATAAGGGCGGCGGGATTGTGATCCAGGATACCTCCGAATACGACAATGTGTGCATGACACTCCTGAATTATTTGCCCCTTTCTACAGACCCCACCGCAGAAATGAAAACACGCATAGAATCTCTTGTACGAGAGGCAGAAACCAATGAGCATATCTCCCCACATGAAGCTGCATACCTAATGGCAGGAGGCCCAACGATTCCCTATTTTTACACTTTGCCGAAAACCCATAAAAATGTCTTACCACCTCCGGGTCTGCCGATCGTTTCTGGAATCGGTTCAGTGTTGGAACCACTATCCACTTTCTGTGATCACTACCTGAAACCGTTAGTGCAAAACTCAAGTACCTACCTGAATGACACAAAGAGTCTACTCAGACTACTCCAAGATATCTCTTTTCCAAAGGACTCTGTCATACTGGTCACCATGGACATAGAGAGTCTTTACACCAGTATCCCCCAGGAAGAAACACTGCGGGTACTGGCGGAAGCACTAAATACAGTCAATTGGGAGTACACTACCCCAAAGGAATTCATTTTACAGTGTGCGAGAATGGCACTCAGAGAGAATTATTTCAAATATAAAGGACAACTGTACCTCCAGTGCACGGGTACCTCAATGGGGAGTACTTTTGCCCCCAGCATAGCGGGGCTGTACGTATATGACTTTGAAACCAAGCATATTTTACCTACTACAAACCCCTATGCCTCCTCCATAGGATTATGGAGGAGGTACATCGATGACATTCTCCTCCTATGGACAGGGAATGAAGACAGCCTCACACAGTTCCTGAGCTGGGTCAATACCCTTGACCCATACCTGAGATTCACCCACAACTACAGCAAAGAATCTATTGTCTTCCTTGACGTAGTGATAGAGGAAACATCTCTCACCACGGTGACCCATCATAAACCTACAGCAAAAAATAATCTTTTGGAGTTCAGCAGTTTCCACCCAAGACCTCTACGAGAAAATCTGCCCTATGGACAATTCCTTCGCCTGAGAAGGAATTGTAGTACCATCACTGACTACAAGGTCCAGGCTAAAGAACTGACCGAAAAATTGAAGCAAAGAGGATATCCGCAAGGAATCCTTAACAAAGGTCAGACCCGGGCACGCAACCAACCTTGTGATGCCCTTCTTGAGGAGAGTGTGGAAACAAACACAGAGGTGCCGCTCACTTGTGTGACCACCTACAGCACTCTCTCAGACAACATCAAGAAATCCATCAATAAAAATTGGAGAATAATCACCAGTACCATGAAAGACTGGGAGAAACCCCTTTTCTCTTTTAAAAAGGGCAGAAGCCTTAAGGATGCCTTGGTACACACAAGGCCTCCACCATGCTCCACATCGGCTACATTAACGAGGTCTGTCACAGAACCCTGGCACCTTCCTCCAATTACTGGCCATTTTCCGTGCACTGACTGTAGTGTTTGCCACCTTACCACCCATACTAAACAACTAAATCTGGAACCCGGAAAAACTTGGATTCAAAAATCCCATACTAACTGTAACTCTGCTAACGTAGTCTATCTGATTACTTGCCCATGTGCAAAACGCTATGTGGGAATGACTACCCGTAAGGTAAAGACACGCATTGGCGAACATCGCAGCAACATTCGCTGCAAAAAAGTTACCACTAAATTAAGCGAACATTATCTGCAGGCACATCACACTCCAAATGATATGACCTGGACAGTCATCGAGCAGGTCAACAATCCAAGAAATAGAGACAGCATCCTGTTTGAAAAAGAACAACGCTGGGTGTATAGACTCAGTACCCACATCCATGGACTCAATGACCAAATTCCATGGACGAGTATTCTGAAACGTTAAAATCTATCACCCACTGAACACTAACCAGAGCTCCATACAATGCTAGTCCTGCTCTGGCCTATCACCAGGCCGCACAATGTTTGCTTCCCAAGCCTCGTTTCCATCCCAAATTCAATCCCCGTCTTGACCTAACCTATCGCGGGATCACAAGACTTGCCTTCCAAGCCTCTTTTTAAATATCGACTCCCATTGGCCCAAACCCTGTCACCTCCCTCATAACACCGGGCTCGCCCTTCACTCTGGATCCACGAGATCCAGTGAGGGAACAGCTAGGTACCGAGAGGGTGCAGAGCATTGCGGGCGTAAGGAATTTTTTCGGACATCTTCCATTAAGATAAGTTCATTTAACAAGATTCTGCCAGATCTCTAAAATCCTCTATGTATGTGTTTTTCCTTCCGAAACAGGGTGTGCCATTTTCGCTCCCACCCCCCTCCTGAGGTCTATGGGGCGTGGTTCATTTTGTTTACAAGTGAGGATAATCTTCCTTTTCACGTCCATGCATATGTGTGCTTGATCTAAGGTACAAGCCACGGCCAGCAGAGTTACCGGTATTTACCCGGCTTCTTTGCCTTCACGCTCACCACTTCGGGGACCAACTCTTGTCTCCCGACCATAGGTAGCCATGTAACAACGGGTAGCCACTCTTGGCCTCCCGCACGGTTGGACTTAACACTGTAAGTCTCCATTTTTATCAGTCTGTTGCCTTAAATTTTGCAACAGAACGCGCTGGATCACACTTCTCAGCGGTAGTTGAGGCCCACCACTCAGGTTTGTGGCACAACTTCTCCTCCGCATCCCATTCATCACGGCCACGGCCTTTGATAGGTATGCCAGCACGTGTCACGCCACCGAGTTGCATCAATTGTCATTAGAAATGAATAATATCAATTGATTTCTTGTTTCTTTGTCTGTTTTCTCGTCTGTTTGTCTCACCATTTTGTCCACAGACTTCTCGGTTCCTCGTAACAGAGGTAATAACCCCAGACTGACAAGTTTGTCATTTTTAATGCACCTTTTTTACACATAGTGCAATTTTAACTTTCACTACCTTTGGCAGGGTGGGCCTTAGCGCACCCAGACCTGTCAAGGTAACACTCGCTAACTGGTCCTGAAGAAAGCCCTATAAATTCACACATACCACGGGCAGAAACATGTTGACCTTCCTTTAAAAAGGGAAACACCAGTATACTTTATTTGGTTAGTTTTTCCCCACACATAGTTTGTATCATGTCAGGTTGACCTGCCAATAAATGATTTTTTGGTACAACCTTGGACATTTTTAATTCACCACTTTTTTCACCCCCTACCCTCACAAAAAAACAGCTCCGCAGTCGCCTGGCGTCGCAGCACACCGGGGAGATATTCGATCTCTCCCGGTGGACCCAATGATGAAGCATATCACCACTAGGGTGAGTGAGGGTTTCTTGGAAAAATATTGCATTTTTTCTTGAATTTGGTCTTACCATACGACCACTTACAACTGGCCTCCTTCTCACGTGCTATTATCATTTTTGAACGCTTGTCTGACGGACACTCTTCCTTTGTTTATTTGGTCTTATGAAGCCGCCTTCGTTATCTGTCGCCCCTACGGCTTACCGCACTTGCTTGGGTCGTCCGACCGGTCCCTTTGTTTTGTAAGGGGCCCTGGTGTAATCATAAGACCAAGGATGTTACAGTAATCTTAAATTCTTACCCCAGCTCATGGGGGGTGCCAAATGTTCAAAATCTTATCCTCCACACCATCGTACTCTAATCTTGCCATAGAGAATACGGCTTTGAGCCAATCCTCCCTTTGCGGGGGAAGGGGGTCTTTCCACCTCTTACACACTTCCTTTCTAGCCAGCAATATCAAATACAATAATAGACCTTTATCGTTCTGCGAAAAAGTCTGACTGAGGCGACCATCATCTCCAAAAAATACCAATTGCAAATTTATCTCTATGGTGGTGTTGAAGATGTCCAATAAATTGTCCCCCACATCAGCCCAAAATCTTGCAAGTGTTAAACACTCATAAAAGATATGTAGGTCATTAGCAAGAGGTGCCGCACATCTAGGGCATTTGGGGACAGGATCAGGAGCGAACTTTGCAATTTTTGCAGGGGTATAATAGAGTCTATTAATGACGAAGAAGTGTTTTTTTTTCAAGCAGGCAGGCTTAACAAATCTGTATAGAGTCTTTAATGATGATTCATACAACGAGTCTGCTAATGGCCCAAATGGGGCTCCCGTCCACATCGCAGCAGGGGCAGGTGTCTCTTGGTCCTCTGCCTCCAACAAGCTGTTGTACCACATAGAGATTTCCTTATTCAGTGGGCATGCCCCTTGCAACAGATCTTCAATCTCTCTATTTCCCGTGATCTCCCCCTTTTCTGCCTCATACCATGATGTTAACTGTATGTATTTAAATCTCGAGAGCCCCGGGCCAATCTTCTCACTCAGATACTCCCAGGGATATATCCCCCCAGAGTCCAACAGTTCGGACCAAATTCTGACACCTGCCCTCTTTATTGGCAATGCCAAGCAATCCTGCAGGCAGTCCGGAGTTCCTGGTGTATCCCACACAGGGGCATTTTCAGAATAGTATCCCACGCCCCAGCTACGCCTAAGCCTATACCATAACTCCAGGGATGCTCTTAAAACTTTCAGACGTACCCTTTTGAAGAACCTAGGTGATCCGAATTTATACAGAAATGCCTCACCATCTCCTCCTCCTTCCACCCGCACCATTTCACCCAGCAGCCTCCCCCAGGCTGATTCCCCTGGCTTTACTAGCAGCATCCGTATGCTTTTAAACTGGAATGCTGCTGCGTACAACCTTCCGTCTAGGAGGGCTAACCCGCCTTTTTTTAGTCTGCGTATAAGTTTTTTCCACGCCAGGCGGACCCCTTTATTGCCCCAGATAAAACTGCTGATCTTGCTCTGTATCAGATTTTTACTCGGAAATGTTAATGGGATTGAAGAGAAGAGGTAAGACAGTTTAGGGAAGATAACCATCTTCACTAAGTTGACTGTCCCATAGATGGTCAGTGGGAGATTGCTCCATCTACAAAATAAACTGTCAATTTCCTTTACCACCCTCTTTAGATTCAACTCAGGGATCTTTTCAATTTCCTTCACTACAAAAATCCCCAAGTATCTCATCTCTTCACTAACTGTCCCTAGCCACTCCAGGTTCCAGCACATCACCTCCGTCTTAGTTCTATTAACAAGAAACCCGGAGAACGATCCAAACTCACACATACACTCTTCCGTCCTCGTGATAGCTGTATCTGGGTCGCTTGTGTATGGTATCAAATCGTCAGCATACAAAGCTATTTTTGAGCAGTATTGTTCCGATCTAAATGGGTGGATTGAGTCATCCAGTCTGAGCATCTGGGCTAATGGTTCCACATACAAATTAAACAAAAGAGGCGATATCGGACACCCCTGCCTCGTTCCTCTCTGAATATTAAAACTCGCAGTGAGGAACCCATTCAAAAATATTCGGGCAGAGGCACCCTGATAGCAGTTCTGCAAGGTCTGTATAAAAATTGGACCAAATCCCATAGCCTTCAAGACCTCCCAAAGATATACCCAGCAAACTCTATCGAAAGCCTTGGCCGCGTCGACAGCGACAATGGCCAAGGGTTCTTTCCTCTGGATAGCCAGATCAATATTGCCTATTAGGAGCTGTGTTTGTTCCTGGATATGTCTACCAGCGACAAACCCTTTCTGATCTGGGTGTACTAACTTGGGTATCAATTTAGCCAATCTCCCTGCTAAAATGCCCATAAAGATCTTATAATCGGCATTCAGCAGGGAGATTGGACGATACGAGTCTGCCTTTTTTGGATCCTTGCCAGGTTTTAATATCAAAACTATTATTGCCTCTTTCCAGGTGTTAGGGACCTTCCCAGTTAAGCTATAAGTTGAATTAAAAGTATCTTCCAATACTTCTGAGAGCTCCACTTTAAGGTGTTTATATATATTTATCTGAGCTGCGATCTCCTCTGACGTAAAGGGGGCATCTAGGTTATTTTTGCTTTCTTCTGATAGTATGGGGAGTTGTTTATTACTAAGAAATGACTGAATCATATTTGGCTGGGGAGCCAAGTCTTCCTTATACAGTTCTGAAAACATAGAGAGAAGACAGGCCTGTATATCCTCTATCTTATTTGAGATATCCCCGCTAGCATTAATTTTAAGTTCTTTTATATCATTCCTAGCATGATCAGTTCTGGCTTTCCATGCTAGTAAGGCGCCAGCCTTCTCCCCATATTCATAATTTTGCATCCTACTGATGTCACACTGCACCCTACATTTAGCTTCTAGTCTCCCTCTGTATTCTGCTCTTGCCTCTTCCAACTTCCCCAATATCTGAGTGAGTAGCTCCTGGTCCCCGTTTCTAACACCATCTCTTTCTCCCTCCAGACCGCTTATCTTCTCTTCAATACCCTTTATTACCCCAGCTTCAGTCTTATTCTTATATCAGATAATCCCATGTAGTCTCCCCCTAAGCCAGGCCTTGTAGGCGTCCCAGACTACACCAGGTGTTGTAGAGCCTGAGTTCAGCAAGAAAAACTCCAAGGACGGGGCCTGTACAGCGGCAATCACCTCGGGGTCCTGCAGCTTGGCCCTGTTAAGAGTCCATCTTGGTGCTTGTCGCTGCACCTCCTTAATCTGATATAGGAAATGTAGTGGTGCGTGGTCAGACAGGTGACTCGGGAGAACTGAGACTTCTCGTATATTAGCTATTGAGCCTCTATCTAAGAAAATGTAGTCAATCCTAGATGAATGACAGTGTTTTAAACTATAGCAGGTAAAACCCTTCTCGTCTCCTTTTATTTCCCTCCATAGATCGACTAAATCCATATCGTGTAACATATTAACTAATGCCCGGCGTACCTTCACCGCACCTTTGTAGCGACTTAAGTTAGATCTATCCTTGAGGGGGTCTATCAGGCCATTAAAATCTCCCCCTATCACGTATGGTGGAAGTTCCAGCAGCAATAAAGATTGTAATTTATGAATATAAGCCGGATCGTCCGTGTTTGGACCGTAAAAAGAAGCACAGACCATATATTGGTTTTCGAATGCTAATGTGGCGATCAACCTTCTCCCAGAGGAATCAGACTGAACTTTTTTTATGCTGCAAGGCGTCCCTTGTTTAATTAGGATAGCGACCCCTCTATTTTGGGCTGTTTGTTTCGAAACACCAAAGCACTTTACCTACTTAGTCTTTGAAAAAATTGAGGTGCTTTCCTCATGACTCAAGTGTGTCTCCTGCAATAGGCATATTTGTGCAGTTGATAATTCGAATTGTTTGAGGATTAACCTCTGCCTTCTAGGGCACCTTAAGCCATTAACGTTCCATGTGACAAATATTATCCCTCTATTTTTTAAAATCACACCTGCCATCGTCCTCTTTTCCTACATGAAAACATCAACCCTTTTTGAGGCGAGAATTGCCATAGATATTCAAAAGGCTCGAATGAGGTAAAAGATTTTTTAGTATTTTTTCCCACTGCACCCCCACCACGTGCCCCCCTCCTCCCTGGCCCCCCTCCTCCCTGTGCCCTCTCTACCCATGAGGAACCCTCCCTACTAATAGGCAAAAGCCTATTTAGCCATCTGCCCCCCTCATGGAGTGCCTATGAAAACCCAGTTGTTTAGTTATAAAGTTTCCTACTAATTACACTTTGTTTTTGATTAAAGACCTATTTAATCCGTCTTAGTCTTAATCTTGGTCATGGTCTATTTCGACCCCTGCCCCTCTTTGCCGTTTTCCTATTTATATAATCGATGCCCTATTTAACTAATTTCTTCCGTGTTGAAAAAATCTTCTTAATATTTATCAGCATATTGTACTGATAATGCCATGTTCCTTTGTACATTTCCAAGAACAGAAGACGAAGTCATTGTGACAGGCTCATATTAACTGATTTCATTTTTGCATCATCTGGACAATTCCAGGCTTTCATGAGTGGTTTTGTGGCTCATATGAATTTTTCTGGGATTGCTGCAAAAGCTTACAAATCTTTATCAACAGCTGAGTGTTGCCGGTACTTGGAAAGGTGTGTTGTTCGCATTTCAGCAGATGTAATTTCAGCAGGTGCCACTTCTGTTTTGAAATTTCTTGTATTCTTGGCCTCACCGGGGAAGATTTATTGTACAGTTAACAGTTACTTTTTGCCACTTCCAGAGCAGATGCACCGTGGAAGCCGATGGGAAAGTAGAAGAGATGTAAGATTAGATTTTTTTTTAATGTTAACCTTGTAATACATCTTTTCCCAGAAGGATGTTGAGTCTCATTCCAGTAAAGCTTCATTGGCTCAATGTGCGATACTCTTTTATGTCACTTCTTGTAAAAGGCCCTTATTGATAGCACCTTTGTTAGGACCCCAGCAGATTCTCTCCTGATGTGTTTTTTTCTATTTTTCAGGCAACTACATGCAACTCATTAAGTAATAAACATCTTTGTTTTTCTGACAATTCTATTGTGTGTATAGTGAGATGTTAAAAATAATGTTGGGCAAAAAGAAGGCAGGCTAAAGCTCCAGCTTCATTTAGGAACCCGTAGGTTCCTCTGTTTTTAAAAAAAAAGTATTTTTACGTCAATTTTACAATAGAGAACAATCAACATCCATTTCAAAGGAACATGTGACCCATTCATGTAACAAGTAAATCGATACATAGCTACCGCAGTGCAGTAGTCCTATGTACAATAGATCCACCCAACTGTCCCACCTGCTCAAATCCACCTTCTATTCAGTCCCATCTTACATCCTCATCTAGATACATGGGCAGGACCTCAATTAGCCATAACAGATATTGCTGTTCCCTCCTTCTACCTAAATCAGTAATGTTCCCTCCATCTCCCCTATATTGTGTCAATTTGTTTGGGGCAACCCTGCTAGCGTCAACCCCCTTCCACCTCCATACTCCTATCCATGCCGTGAGCCACTGCTGCTTAGTCCTTATGCTCAAACCCTCCCAGAGCCGGGCGATGTCCCTTTCAGCAAGCATATATCCTGTGGAGGATTTCAGCAGCATGAGCTGTAATTTATCATTAATAGCTATTTCCTTAGGGCACATTAAGGCCGCTTCCCAGTCTCCATATGTCCTGAGCCTCTTTCACTTTGTCCTAAGTCGGATGAGTATATTAGGTTTGCTTTTGATGATAATACAATATGTTTCAAATACTTCTTTACTGTTAATTCTTCTCCCTGTATTGTAGCTTCCAGGGGGCTACTGTCAGGGATCAATTTCCAATATATGTCCTCAGCCTGCAGAGCATGATGCAGTCACAGGAACCTATATTTTTGAGTGTGGCTCAAACAGATTTCTCTTTGTAGGGATTAAAACAACCTCACCCCTTCACATCTACTACGTCACTTATCATGGAGATGACTATGATATCCCATTGGCAAAATCCAGACAGCTTTTCGACTTCCAGTAACATGTCTCTCTACCAGAGTGGCGTTTGCTTGGCCATCTTCCCTGCCATCCCAGGTGTCTAGTTGCCTTGTGTTGCCTTGTCTCAGGTCTCAAGCACCATCTGGGTGAGGTGCAACAACAGCCTCCTACATGTTGCACTGTATACTTAATGTATTCGAGTGTGGTCTTCCAAAACTAGTCTCTCCAGTCCTGTTGCCAGGTCAAGTCTTGTGGCAAACCCCTATTCATTAATGTTCTGTCGTTGTATTGCCCACCAGTGAATGTATGATGATACAACGCGTACCATCACAACGCGGTATGTTACATTGCGGTTTTAACAACGTAAGTCGTTACTTCGACTTGCGCTGTACGGTGCTGGATTTAGGAATAATGTGAATTACTATTCTAACTCCAGTCTACGTACAGTAGGGAAGGTGTTGGAATAGTAATTCACACTATTCCTTAGTCTAGAGAGCCCTCCAGTGCAAGTCGTGGTAACGACTTGTGTTGTTAAAACCACTATGTAACCATACCACCATGTAATGGTTACATTGTAAAGGATGTTTCCCCCCACCAGTATGCTCCAACATCTGGTAGCACAAAACCACAGTTGTAAACTGACCGATGTAAGGATTGGACAGCGGTTTGTGGTGTGCCCTGATCCCAGAAGGGACTATGTGTGATTCTGTCTATTCTATCTAAGTAGGACTCGGGGATACTAAATGGTGTATTTTGTCGACAATACAGTAGGTTAGGCCGTGTAATCATTTTAAAGATTTCAGCCGTCCCCATCAAGGACAGCAGTAGCAATCTCCATCATATGGCATCTGCCCAGTAGTCCTGAATGACCCCGTCTAGATTTCTCCAATACTTGTCCAGGATTACATCAATCTCAAGGTATCTGAACCCCATCTTTTCTACCCGAAGGCCACAATAGCAGTCGCCCAGATTATCCCATGGGCCCAGGGGATACCTTATCTATTACTCACAGTTTATCCTATAGCCAGAATGTTTTTCAAAGGATTGGAATACTGAGAGATTTTCCAGGACAGCCATCTCTGGGTCAGAGAGGTACAAGAGGATACCATCCGCATATATCAAAGCCAGAGTTTTTCAGGTTGTTCCATAACATCTGGAAATCCAATGATATCTGCTCTCAGTCTCACACACCACGCCAGGGGCTCTATATACTGGGTGAAAAGCAGAGGCCACAGAGGGCACCCGTGACCAGTATCGGATCCCAGAGGGAACAGGACAGACATTGATACATTGACCTCAACTGCTACCTTGGCTGCTTGATATAGCAAGGCAACTCAGTTGCACAATCAGGGTCCATACCCGAATGCAAATAGCGTCTGATAAAGATATGTCCAGTCAGTGGACTCAAACTCTTTTTGAGTATCGAGGGACGATATAGCCAGAGGTTCCTCCATATGTCTCACTATGTAGCCAATTGTGCAGTCCCCTAAGGTTTTGTTGAGTTGAGCACCGAGGCATAAAGCCTTGTGATCTGCTTGTACCAATGCGAAAATCCTCCTAACTAGACGATTGGCAAGCATTGGTCAACAACTTCACTTCTATGTTGAAGAGATAGATGGGGGTATAGGAGCTGCATAGGTTCTGGGGTTTGCCTGGTTTCAATATCACTATTATGGTGGCATGGCGGAGATCAGTAGGAAGCGTCTTGTCTTTATAGGCCTCTTGGAGCATAATAAGCATATATGAATTGACAATTGAGAAAAACTGTGTTTACAGCTCTGTTGGGAAGCCACTGCATCCCAGTGCTTTCCGTTGGGCATGGAGGCAATGGCATCCGTGAGCCTCTTCAAAGGCTATCTGCTTTTATCTAGTGAGGTGCGGGAGGTGTAGTTCCTGTAAGAATTTGGCCTTATCTGGGGCCAGTGCAGCTTGATGCCCCCCCATACAGCTGTTGGTAGCATCGTGCAAAATCATGCCCTACTTCCCAATCGCAAAAACAACAGTTGATGGACAGAATGCAGAACAATGTCATACATTCACCCCAGTACAAAGATCTGGGCCTAAATCCATCATTTTTTTGCTCACCATGCCATTCCAGTTTAAACCCAGCCATATGCAAATCAGTCTTGACCCTGTGCCCCATGGGAACAGTCCAGCCCGAACTGCCAAGCCAGGTTCTCCCTGGACTGGAAACAAGCATCCAAGGACCGGTTTCGGGCTTTCAGCCCTCATCAGCCTGGATAGCTTGATTCCAGTGGCATGGAGTTCACAGGACTCACGTCTGAGTATACCCGTTCCACTCGGGGTGACAAATGCAAAAACAACAGTTGATGGACGGAATGCAGAACAATGTCATACATTCACCCCAGTACAAAGATCTGGGCCTAAATCCATTGTTGTTTTTCTCACCATGCCATTCCAGTTTGAACCCAGCCATATGGAAATCAGTCTTGACCCTGTGCCCCCTGGGAACAGTCCAGCCCGAACTGCCAAGCCAGGGAAACAAGCATCCAAGGACCGGTTTCGGGCTTTCAGCCCTCATCAGCCTGGATAGCTTGATTCCAGGGGCATGGAGATCACGGTACTCACGTCTGAGCATACCCGTCCCACTCGCGGGGTGACAAATGCAAAAACAACAGTTGATGGACAGAATGCAGAACAATGTCATACATTCACCCCAGTACAGAAATCTGGGCCTAAATCCATCGTTTTTTTGCTCACCATGCCATTCCAGTTTGAACCCAGCCAAATGCAAATCAGTCTTGACCCTGTGCCCCATGGGAACAGTCCAGCCCGAACTGCCAAGCCAGGTCCTCCCTGGACTGGAAACATGCATCCAAGGACCGGTTTCGGGCTTTTAGCCCTCATCAGCCTGGATAGCTTGATTCCAGTGGCATGGAGAGCACGGGACTCACGTCTGAGCATGCCCGTCCCACTCGCGGGGTGACAAATGCAAAAACAACAGTTGATGGACAGAATGCAGAACAATGCCATACATTCACCCCAGTACAGAGATCTGGGCCTAAATCCGTTGTTTTATTGCTCACCATGCCATTCCAGTTTGAACCCAGCCATATGCAAATCAGTCTTGAACCTGTGCCCCATGGGAACAGTCCAGCCCGAACTGCCAAGCCAGGTCCTCCCTGGACTGGAAACAAGCATCCAAGGACCGGTTTCGGGCTTTCAGCCCTCATCATCCTGGATAGCTTGATTCCAGTGGCATGGAGATCATGGGACTCACGTCTGAGCATACACGTTCATCATCTTTTGTGTTTTACTGTTCACCCTATGTGGGAAGGGTATTCCCAGACGTGGGTCCCTTGCTCACTAAGCCACTGGAGTCAAGCTATCCTGGCTGAAGACGGCTGATAGCCAGAAACCAGTCCTAGGATGCTTGATTCCGGTCCAGGAAAGACATGGATTGGCAGTTCGGGATGGACTGTTCCCATGAGGCACAGGGTCAAGACTGATTTGCATATGGACATGTCTGAGCTGGGGTGGCTTGGTGAGCAAAATAACAATGGATTAAACCCAGATCTGTGACTGGGGTGAATGTTTTGCATTGTGCAACATTCCGTCCATCATCTTGTGTGTTTTGCTGTTCACCCTATGTGGTAAGGGTATGCCCAGATGTGGGTCACGTGCTCACTATGCCACTGGAGTCAAGCTATCCTGGCTGAAGACGGCTGATGGCCAGAAACCGGTCCTAGGACGCTTGATTCCGGTCCAGGAAAGACATGGCTTGGTAGTTCGGGCTGGACTGTTCCAATGAGGCACAGGGTCAAGACTGATTTGCATATGGCCATGTCTGAACTGGGGTGGTTTGGTGAGCAAAATAACGATGGATTAAACCCAGATCTGTGACGGGGGTGAATGTTTTGCCATTGTGCAACATTCCGTCCATCATCTTGTGTGTTTTGCTATTCACCCTATGCGGGAAGGGTATGCCCAGAAGTGGGTCCCTTGCTCACTAAGCCACTGGAGTCAAGCTATCCTGGCTGAAGATGGCTGATAGCCAGGAACAGGTCCTAGGATGCTTGATTCCGGTCCAGGAAAAACATGGCTTTGCAGTTCGGGCTGGAGTATTCCCATGAGGCATAGGGTCAATACTGATTTGCATATGGCCATGTCTGAACTGGGGTGGCTTGGTGAGCAAAATAACGATGGATTAAACCCAGATCTGTGACTAGGGGTGAATGTTTTGCCATTGTGCAACATTCCGTCCATCATCTTGTGTGTTTTGCTGTTCACCCTATGTGGGAAAGTTATGCCCAGACGTGGGTCCCTTGCTCACTAAGCCACTGGAGTCAAGCTATCCTGGCTGAAAGCCAGAAACTGGTCATAGGATGCTTGATTCCGGTCCAGGAAAGACATGGCTTGGCAGTTTGGGCTGGACTGTTCCCATGAAGCACAGGGTCAAGACTGATTTGCATATGGCCATGTCTGAACTGGGGTGGCTTGGTGAGCAAAATAACGATGGATTAAACCCAGATCTGTGACTGGGGGTGAATGTTTTGCCATTGTGCAACATTCCGTCTATCATCTTGTGGGGTTTGCTACTTCCCAATCAGCACTAAGCATCTGCACATCATCCAAGAGGATTTCTCCCACCCATCTCGATTCCTCCACTCCCCAGAACAGCCAGGCCAGAAGGCGGCCTGATTTATCTCCAGCCTTATATAACTGTTGTTGTTGTGCAAACAAAATAGTGTTTTTTAGCAGCTTGTGTTAAATGTTTTTATATTCCTCTCTCCGTGCCACCTGCTACTGCATATAGGTGAGTGCGTCAGTGGTTAAGTAACAAGCTTCTCCCTCCATGTCTTGTTTCAGGGATTCTATTCTCTGGGTCTTCCATCTATTTCCCTGGGCCGCTAGTTTTTGTGCTCTGTCTAAAAGGTCTGCTTTATAGACTACCCAGAGTGTAACTGGGGATTTAACTGCATCTATGTTTCTGGCAAAGTAGTGTTTAGAAGCCACCCTCAGTCCTGTCACCGCATATGCATTTTGCAGCTCTAACGCACCAAGTTGCCAGGTGCGAAAATCTCCTTTACTCATCCCCTTCCACCCAGGGTAATGGTTAGAGGGGAGTGATCTGAGATGCCCCGGTTTACATATTCTGAGACGTGTATGACGTTGGCTTTGTCAGTAGGGACAAATACATAATCTAACAGAAAAATAGGAGTATTGCTGAGCTGTCGGGTGCTTTAGCCTCTAGCAAACTGTCACGCTCATTGTGCGGGCTAACTGCTCTATAGATATAGTCAAGTATGGGGTGCCAACTCGGGCGCAGATCTATCTGCGTCCCTATCCAGAAAGTCATTCATATGATATGAATAGTAGCATCAGATTCCAATATTATGAGGCCTACCACTTCAAGGACTCATTGTTAAAGTCTGGGAGATATTTAGGAATTCATAGTCAGCCCCGTACGCACTGGAAGCCGACATAACAGCCAGCTGGGTCTTCCCATTTTCAGGTTACCTGAAATTAGTAGTTTTGTCCCATAAGGATTCCCACCCATGAATAGTTAGTAAATCCGGTGTGGGCCCGTGCATTTCCTGCAACAGAACTAAATCAGGGGCTTGTCTGCAGAAGTATTGGGCAACAGCTCCCCTTTTACTTTTTTTGGCCAGACCATTGACATTCCTCAAAAGAATTTTCATGACATTGGGTTCTACATTGTCATTCGCCACTAGGGTGGGACTTTGCCCCTTATCCCTCTCCCCCAACCTCCTCACGCTAAGTACACAACATCGACAGGGTTGTTTTCAATGCCTACAAAAGCAAACTCAAACATTAAATGGCAATTGAAATGGATAGGATGTGGGCATTTCTTGGGCTTCCTTCAGTAGCAGCATATCAACATATCAACTACCCCAAAATGTTCATCATCCTAGCAAAACACCTGGTCTCAGGATGAAAGCCTTATACCGTCTTGCAACTGTAAAAGACATACGTGTTCATCCAGCCTGCCCATCGACCTTGAACGGTCTCCAGCCTCTGAATCACAGGGATCTCCACCTCCGGTGTGTGAAGCCGATTGATCCCGCCAGCCACGTCCCGCAATAGTGGTCTCTCAGTGTCTCCATGATCCTTGTAAGGATGGCTGATGTCCATTCCAAAGTAATCTCGGGAGCCTCCCACTCGCGACCGGCCTGAGAGCGAGTTTCCTCCCTGGTGGACCGGTGTGATCCATTCACGGAAGAGGCAGTGTATTTGCTTCAGTAGGTTGACAGTGGGGAGGTGTATCATTGCAGCACTCTTTTTTCAACCACTCACTCCCATGCTGCCTCTCGGGTGTCGAAAAAGTATGACTCAGATTTGTAGATAACCCAGAGTCTAATTGGGAAAAGGAGCGTAAAGGCGAGATCCATCTCACTAAGTTTCCATTTTACCGCCTCAATCGATTTGCGCTGCTTCTGGATCTGCCTGGCCTAGTCGTGAAAATCATTATGCGGGAGGATTGATAGAGTAGCTCTCCCTTTTTAAGTGCCCCTTACAGTATCACATCTCGGTCTCAAAAATGAAAGATGCATCCAATCAAGTGTCTTGAAGTGCGCCAAGGGAGGCTTTTGCAGCAATGTCCGATGTGCTCTTTCTACAACAAACCAGGGGGACAACACCCCACTGGGTATCCAAGACACAATCCAGTATTCGAATGATTAATTTGTTTGAGAGGGGCCTGCTAGCTCTGGGAATCAAACAAACCTCATGTTGATATGCCTCGACTGATTTTTGGCATCCTCCTCTTTTTGTTACAAAGTTTTGGTGGTCAGAAGTACGTGACACACTTTTTTCCAAAGGGTAGCCATTTCATCCTCCAGCATGGAGACCCAGCCCTACACCACTAAGACACTCCTGGAAACTTTATGGAGGCCCTGGTGTATGAGTGAGATATCTGGTCCCACTTCCCCCAGTTTGGTTTCCACCGCCTGTCGGAAGGCCCAGCATTCTTGCAGGATCCTGGTCATATTGATGGTGCCTGATGTCTGTGGGGCAGGAGCACCATCTAGGCCTGTGCTGTGTGGTCATCTGACCACTAATGTGTCAAAAAGGAACTATAGCCTTTGTTAAGAAAGCGGGGCACCTACACACCCATGGTGGCAGGTATCAGCTCCAGGCAGAATGCGGGTGTTGGCCCTTCCAGAGTTTGAAGTAAGAAAGAGCCTAGTGCTCCTCAATTGGGGTTAGATGACACTATGGGCAGTAATAGGCCACCAGCCAACCCATCCCTCCACCTGGGGAGAGGAAAGAGAGAAGGGCTACTTCAAGTTGCTCTCTGGCCTGCATCCTCGCCACAAGGTCAGCAAGAGCAGCCAGGATCAGACTCCACCCAGAAATTGAGGGGCTCACCCCACCTCCCCAGTCAACATTCACTCCATTCTCTTCTCCAAACCATCCGAGACAACATGAGGGAATTGGGGGAGGAGGCAGAAACCAAGCGAAGCCGCTCCTCAGTCCGGGGTCAGTGGATTGGGAAGCCCTCAAACAATAACAGATTATTGGGTAAATAAGTTATGGCATAGGTCAGGTTATATGGTTTCAATGCTCTTTGTTCAAAACTGAAGTACAATCTTTGATCAGCTGACTGATTTACAGATGTTAAATGTTGAACATTTTGCAAAACAATAGCTGCGACTTCTATGACAGTTGTCAATATCTGTTAAATATACAAAATAGGAGCCCCTAATCCTCCTATAAAATGTAGATCTATAGTATTATCCTGCTTCAGTTTATTTTTAGGCTTGCCTCCCCCACCTGACTATTATTATCATACATATTTAATTTGCACCAAATAATTCAATACCAGGAACAAACTGAGAAGGGGACAGGAATGGGGGGTTTACATTTATTCCAGGAATACTTTTTCTAATGGTTCGTGAGTCTGAAGCTCCTGCAGGCTCAACAACAAACTTACATAAATTCATCTTCTTCCTGGTTGGTTACCACTGTCCCTCATGTATTGATAGTTCTCTTGCAATTATTTTTGGAAAGATTATTTTTGTTTTTTCCTAAGTCTTATGTTTTTAAAGTATTTAAAGTAACACTACAAGTCATATAATAGCCTGCCTGCCTTTAATAAAACCAAGAAATACATTCACAGTGCAGTTAGTCTAGTGGCATAGCAAGGGTGGGGCGGTCTGCCCCGGGCTGCACAAGTTGTGGGGTTGGCGGGCTTCCTCCCCTGCTCTTATCCGCAGCTGCCGCAGGGCAGCAAATACAGGGACTGCCGCGAGTGGCCAAAGTCATAGCTACACCGCTGAATTAACCTGGAACCTTGATAACTCTATTGTAATGTGGTGGTGATTTAAGTATATGAGGTGTATGTTCACTGAATTTGACAATGGAGAAAAACTGTTTGGCTTCCAGAATCAAATTTTGTGAGCAATATACTACAGATGAGCATGCAGGCCTGACTGAGGAAGAGATCACCCTACATCACTGTATTTTGGCTTTCCTCACAAGATGATGTGGGCAGCTTGTGATGTTTTAAGGATCATGTCTTCCAGCACAGAGACCCCTTTTTGATTTCAGTTTGAAGACATGTCATTGAACATGTAACTAGTGACAAATTGCTGTCTTATCAAATGCAGGTTTCTGGCATGTGCTTTTATTCAGTACATGTATAATGAATATGTCTGTAAACATGATCAATCAAAAATACATTCAGTGATGATTTAGTAACTATTCAGCTTATAAATTATTACAGGAATGTCATAAACCTTATGACTGTTTCCCTCTATAATTCTATTATTTTAATCACTTGCTTTTAAGCTTCTTTCTTTTAGTTTTAGGCTCTGAAATACATACATGACAGGTTCCATTTTAGCTATTGACTACATTTTAGTTAGCCTGTCCAGCTTGTAAACCTTTGTCCCCAAAATTATCCAAGGTAATGAGGTTGCTATCTTTGATGAGGAGTGTGACATTTTTATTATGCAGAATCATCAACATGTCTGTCTTTGACGCCGATGTCGTCTGTGCCTATCGACCAAAGAACTGTGAAAGTAAAGTCCTTCAGAAATAGAAATCAACATACCCCCCAGTGCAACATCAGTCTGGGACAAGTGCCTTTTTCAAGGTCATATAACAACCATAACCCAAATAATGTAGTCTATTTTGACGTATTTTCACCTTATTAGTAGATCCACTGATGTTTATGATTAGGTCAAAACACTCTTATGGGGACATTGCAATTTTCATCTTAGAAAAGATACAATATATAAGGACTATCACTTGGCCACTTAGGAGAGAAACTTCACCTAGGTTACAGACACAGATCCACATGAACACAGCACCAGATTCCATCTCGACTGAGGAAGCCTCCAGAAAGACTCTCCAAGGATCTGCGAAGCATTCCATTCTACTTTCACAAACTGGTGCCAAGATTGTGTTTCCACGTAGATGCAATCTCCTAGCTCTTGGCCTTGTACTCTAAATAGCTGACACACTATTCCAAACTTGACAATAAACCCTGTTGTCCATGTATGCTCACCACCTCTGAAACTCAGGTTTATCATTAATTCATCTGCTAGAACTAACTTAGCACTTAGAGATAGCACAATGAAGGTTTAAGGCTAATAAATTGTGATGTTACAATTTTCCCGGTCATAGAAAAGCTTAGCTACTTTTAATTATCTTCTGTGGTGTTACCAATATTATGTGCACTAGATCCCGCCATTTTAAATAACTATTTTCAAATAAATATGTTTAAATAAATATTCCATTGCTAGTGATCTTGAGTGTGTAAATCATTAATAAAAGATTGTTTGCTATCTTTCAGTAACCCAAAACCATGGACACACCTCATTTATATATTGGGGGGAGTTCTGTGGGGCTACAATAACCTGTCTTTCACATTCAGTGCTGGTGCATTGGATTAAGTGTCACCAGTGGTTGTGAAAACAAACTTTGTAGAGCTGAGCCAGAGATTCACTTTATACAACAGAAAGAAGAGCTCTCTAATCAAGCAGAAAGGAGATTGTTGCAAACCAGCGTTGTATTGCATGGATACTGTTTGCATCTGTATCTGAAGGCTAAAAGCCAGCCGAGATCTCACTGTCTCATATCAGTACGTCATGCCTTTTAAATTACAGCACCTTGAATTTTGGTCTTCGTAGGTATACTTTTTGATTTTAAAAGATGGATTACAGGTACAACGCTAGAATGCAGTTCCTCCCACCGCAACTAGTACCCAGTCCAGAAAAAGCCCAATGGACCCTCTACAGGCCAGTCCAGACATGGTACAGTGTACCTACCAGGGACAAAATGCCAGACAGACAAGAGAAGGTGGCATGCTCCTCATGCCATGACAAACTGAACACAGTGGGTGCCCGTTGTCTCCGCTCCTATTTTCATTTTTTATTGAACCCCTAGCTGAGAACATCCGGTAGAGCATAAGTATCGTCCTTCCCATTGATGGTATGGCAAAAATTAAGCTTTATTCAGACAATATCATTTTATATCTGAAGGCAGGGGCAGATAACCTACAGAATGTGTTGGATGAAATTGAAAACGTAACGCAAATCGGAGGATACGAAGTTAATCATGCAAAAAACGAAATTTTTGCATTTAATACCACTCCTTTGGATTTCCCACCTGCCATCCATCTAAAACCTCCGCACCCAATTAGATATCTGGGTATACATGTCACTAATGATTTTTGGCAATTATTTTCTTTGAATTATACTAGATTGCTCACGAAAGTCAAAAAGTTATTCGATAACTAGTCTCTGCTTCAACTGTCCTTAGTTGGGAGCATCTCAATGGTTAAAATGACGGTGGTCCTTCCACTGTTTTTGTTTCTATTTATTAATCTGCCCTTGAAAATCCCGAATTATTATTTTAAGGAGTTGGATCGATTAATAAGGAAGTTCGTTTGGAATAATAAACAACCTAGGGTTAAGTTCTCTATAATGCAACTTGATGTAACTTCAGGAGGACTGGCACTCCCACATTTTTTAAAATATCATCAGGCTTCTTTACTTAATCGGTTTTGCCAATTGGGTAAAGAGAATTCTGTTTTTGATTTAAAAAATGTGATGCGTATGTTGAATGAAAGCGCCATTGACTCCCCGCGTTCCAACGTTTGGCGAAACTTCCCAAAAAAACATGATATAAGGTCATCTTCACACTGGCTGATAGAATGCAGTTATTTTTTAAATCACGAGACGTCCCTTTATTTCACACTTACACCCCTATACAGGATGGGGCAGTAGGAGGTCTTAAACTCTCCAGAGGGCTTTTTCAGGACTGGCAAGAACTGGGTTATCTTCAGCTTGGGGATTTCTATAACTTTGATTCCTTAATTAACTGGGAAACTGTTTGTCTCCAGGCCACTACACCGAATACTGCGCTGGCCCTGAGCTTTGTACAAATATCCAACTTTCTTAAAATTAAATATACAAGGCTAGATGAGACAGTAAGGCAAATTGTCAAGCAGATAGTACATAAAATGGTAGGGGTTGGCTGTTGGTATCAGCTACTTCATCAAAAAGCCAATTCGGAAGAGATCCTGTCAAAAGAGCTCCAAATAAATCATTCGGAGACAGGCTGCAAGTTCAATACCAGAGAGTGGAATCAGCTTAGTGATCTATCAAATAAAGCTCTCAGAGGCGCCAATTTTAAAAGAATTAATTTTTTATCTAGATGGTTACTATATTTTACACCCCAGAAATTGATGTTTCTAACCTGCCCGAATAAATGTTTTCGCTGTAATAGAGAGGGTGAAGGGGGCTGGGTGCATAGATTTTTCAAATGTAATGATTTACAATATTTCTGGAAGAGGGTTTTTGCAGAAATTTCTTTGATTCTATCCATGCAAATTAGTCCATCAGCCATGCTGGTGCTATTTGGTTCTTCAGGCGAAGTGAAATGTTTTACAAAAAATCAGCAATATTTTATTTTAATTGCTATTGCAGTTGCCAGATCACTTGTTCTGCAAAACTGGAGAACTAGTCTACAACCTAGCATTGAACATTGGTTTAATAAAATGACTAGGACTTGTAGACTTGAAGAGGCCTATGCCAAACGTATAGGAGTTGTGGTAAGATTTAGAGGTATTTGGCAACCTTTTTTTCCTCATGATTTCATAGATGAAAACGGGTGATCATGAACTAGTTAAAAATAAGTTATATATGAACGTGGCACTTTGTAGAAGTTATTGTATTCCTATATTAGTGAGACACAAAACAAAATTACTTGCACTTGGCACTTTGCACTTTATTTATTAATCCTATTTAATATAACGTATTAATTTAAAAACATTTAGTTAGGATATTCTAGTTAGAGGCAGCAGGAGTCTGATTCCTTGTAGGTTGCCATTGGAAATTGCAATGTGGAATGTTTTTATAACTGTTGATTATGCTTGATTAATTTATTGGTCTTGCTATTTGATATGTAAACTGACATGTAAACTATTTACTTTACCAATTTTTCCTGTTCTAATAAAAATATAAAATAAAAAAAAAGACAAAGTGAACACAGTGGACCACTGTTGGACTTGGCCTCCTCTGCAGGGTCACGCCCAATGCTTTGCCTTCACCCCTCCTATTTTTTCTGAATTCATTTCTGTTGACCTCAGGACTCTATGTACTTTACCATTGCTAACCAGTGATAAAGTGCTTGTGCTCACTCCCTAAAACATGGTAAAATTGCGTCAACCCTATTTATGTACATTTAAGTCCCTAGTAAAGTGATATACCATATACAAAGGGCTTATAGATTACATTTCACTAGTGGACCTGCAGCACTTATAGTTCCACCCACTTAAGTAACCCTTTAAAACATGTCTCAGGTTTGCCATCACAGCCAGAATGCAGTTTTAAACTGCTAGTTCAGTTTGGCAAAATAACCCTCATTCCAAGCTTTAAACTCCCCCTTTTATTGCATATAAGTTACTCCTAAGGTAGTCCCTAGGTATCCCATAGGGCAGGGTGCATTGTAATTAAAAGGTTGGATATGTACCTTTAAAGTTTACATGTCCTGGTAGTGAAAAACTCACAAATTCTGTTTTTCACAACTGTGAGGCTTACCCCTCCCAAAGGATCACTTTGGGTTGCCTTATTACATTTAATTGGGAGCAGGTAAGGATTTCATGTTTGGTGTCTGAGAAGATGTAAATTTGAAATCCTCCTTAATGGTAAAGTCGGATTTAAAGTTACAATTTTGAAAATTCCACTATCAGAAATTTGTCATTTTCCTACCTTAACTATTTGGTGCCTGCAGCCTGTTCCCAGGTCACAAGACTGGGTGATTATGGCAGTTAAGTCTTTTTATATTCCTTCCCCACAGCCACACAATAGATGGATTAGGTGTGCAAGGATAGGCCACTGGTGGGGGTGGAGCGGCAAATCAATAGACTATAGCCTCCCTTCACACAAAAGACTTGACACCAGTGCATTGGGGTGTCAGCCAGTCTGTAACCAGGGGAGGGCAGGGGAGGCAGGACACTCCAAGCACTTTGAAGGGAATTCTCTAGAAACTTCTCCTACTTCAAAAAAAGGCACCAGGTATAAAAATATGGCCCTCAAACCCACTCTTCTGTTCACTTTCTGGACCTGCGGAAGGACTCTCAGAGGACTGCCTGCTGCTGTGACCTGTTATGTAGTTCCGAAGACTGATTTTCTGCACCTGGAAGGACTGACCTGCTACCTTAAACCAGCCTTGAACTCTCAGAGGCCTGCCCTGTTTGATTGCTTGAATCCAGCACTACCAAAGTGACTTCAACGGCGAGTTGGCTGGCCTACTGTTCAGAGCCTTAGGGATAGAAAAGGCTCCAACCATCTTGAACCCTGAAGGCTGAATGAGTCCCAGCCCTCCAAGTGGTGTCTTCCCTGTCCTGGGCCCTTGGCTGTGGTGCTAAAGGTGTCCAGATAGCACAAATCCAAAAAAGTGAGACTTAGAAAATGGTTGCTTGAAAACTGCTCTGAGAACTGAGAGGAGACAGGGACCAACCTGCTCGTCTATCCACTCAAGGTGCATCACTGGTCGGCCTGACTTTGCCGCAGTCCCATTAAGTTCTTCTCCGCAGCAGCAAATCCTGTTCAGTGGTCCTTTGCGGAAGAGGTATACAGCCTTGTGGACTCCTCATTATTTTCAGGCCCAAGCCTTGTCCCATAGGAGATTTTCGACTTCAAAAAAAGAAGCTGTGACCGAAGGTGGAAATCTTCACTGCAACTTCGTCCAACCGCTTCACAACAACATCTAGTCCTTGGACACCACCATCAGACTTACCCAGCTGAACTTCTATCTTCTCTGACATTTTTGTGGAAATTTCTTCTAAGTCCGAAGGTAAGCGCCGACTGGGCCCAATCCACTTTTTGTATCTGACTTGTACTCCCTCTTAGTCGGCTATATTATTCGACTTTGACTAGGCCTCATGCGACTAGATGTCCATGGTTGGTGATTTGATTTTTAGGCGCTACTTTTTTTTATCTTTACAAATTCACAAGTTCTACTGATTTGATTTGGATTCAAATATTTTATCACAATTTACTCTAGTTTTCAAAATTGGAGTAGCATTTTTCTTGTGTGGTGTTTTCATTTTATTCATGTCTTTGTGCTGCATGGTTACTTTACACATTGCCTCTAAGTTAAGCCTGACTGCTTTTGTGCCAAGCTGCCAGAGGGTTAAGCACAGATTAAGTTAATGTTTTTGGGGTTCACCCTGAAAGGTATTGTGATTGTTGCATGGGCAGAGTTATCAATCCACTCAATCAACAACCCAAGTTCTCACGACCCCTCAACCAGTTTCAGATAGTCTACAGTGCAACCTCTTGTAATTCCAGAAAAGACAGAGCAGGACCATTCCATTTCCCAATTCTACACACGCCACAATGAAAACCCCAGCCAATTGCATAATGGACCACCTTACACATTTTCAGAGGGGCCACTAAAGCCCACTTGTGATAACCAACAAGACGTAGTGGAATCCCAGTTCATTCTAGATAACTTACACTGTCCTAGCTTCACCTCAGCCTCTTCCAACCAAACTAGTCCAATGGAACCATCGCAAAAGGCTCTCCATGCCAACGGCAGTGCAATGCTTTGAAAGTCAGTACAACATCCAAATAGACCCAAAACGAAGATGAATTATATTTTAGAAGAACATTTTGCTAACTGGTTTACTCATAAATTCAATGAATTATCATGAACAGTAAGGCCACTAATAACTCTGCTCCTGGAAAGCAATGCAATACTAAGGGTCAGATTTACAGGCCCCTTGCGCCACTTTTGAGCCACTTTTCCCATGTTAAAAGTGACGCAAAGGTGGCGCAAGGGGCTTGTAAATCTGCCCGAAGAGTATTACACATTAGTGCAGACTTGAAATTTAATTATAGAAGATTGTGATCGAAAGCAAATTGGAAACCAAAATAAGCCTTTCCGAAATGTTTACAAACCAGCCCCACGTTGCTCCACGTGGTAAAGCAAAGCAATCGTGCCTGAACAGTCGTAGAGAGATTCAAGGAAGGAGACCTCCCTCAGGACATTTTAGAATGTGTATTTTACAGCACTCGGATTTATAGGCTAAAATACATATAATTATAACCTGTTGTAAAAGAAAATGAATGGAAAAATTCAGATACTTTCCTGTTTGTCAGAATACGAAGGACTAGTATTCCTCTAAAATGCAAAATGAGGTACGCGTTTGCAAATAAATGATGTTCCAGTTGCAAGCAGCTTAATATTCAAGTTACAAGGGCTGCAATGCCTATCAGTGTGCTCTCCTGAATAAATGCATATGTTGGAATAAGTGAGGTCAGAAACACTCAGCTACTTATATCTCTCTGAGTTGCCTGCAGGCACACCTGTCAGGGAGAACCAAATGTTGGAAGGCTGCCAAGGAGACATGAATCTATGCTACATGTTTCTGGCCCCAGTGAAGGCTAACAAGTGTTGTAAAGTAGACACTTGAATAATAAATCAGGTAAAACAATTTCCTTCCCCTCATCTTTAATGTTCCTCAGGAACCCATAGCTCAGACGTGTCCCACAGGAAAGGTTTAACAACCCCTTCGGTCAACATTCTCTACCATTCTACTCTAGTGAGGAGGACTGAACCATGGGGAGAAAGAAAAAATGGGGGTGCCAAGGAAAGTGGAAAAGACAGAAGAGAGGCAAGGGTGAATTGGGCAAAGTCAGCAGCTGTCCATCCGTACAGGCAAAGAAGCCACACACCCCAACTTTTTCCAGAGAAGAAGAGTGTCTGTCAGATTGAACAAAGGTTAGCCTGACAGACACTCTTCTTGTTCAGGTCAGGCAAGCAGGAGCTAGACATGCTCTAAATGAGCAGCATCCTGGCCGCCTGAGCTGAATTTTGCCAGGCTGAGGATTTCACAGCCCTGTGGGCGTGACCTCCTCAGCCTGGCAAAAGTGCCTTCAGGCCCTCCCCTCATGATGAGCGGAAGCATCACTGATTGCCTCATACCAGAGCTCTTCAGTTTTGAGACCTGAAGTGCCCAGGGCTGAGTGTCAATCAGTGACACCTCATCACAGAATGGGGTGGGGTCAGCAGTCTCAATTACCCCATCCCACTGAATGCCAAGTGAGGGGCTGCTGCCTTTTCTGAGGAAAGCGGTACAAAAAGGGGTGGTAATGGACGGAGCATGTGAACCAATCAAACACTCACACCCAGTCAAAAGATCAGGGTTTAATCCATCACTGTTCTTTAGCCCACTCTGCCACCCCAGTTCAGACATGGCTATATGCAAATCAGTCTGACCCTGTGCCTCATCGGAACAGTCCAGCCCGAACTGCCAAGCCATGCCTTCCCTGGACCGGAAACAAGCTTCCGAGGACCGGTTTCTGGCATTCCAGCTGTCTTCAGCCCGGCTTGCTTGAATCCAGTGGCAAAGTGAGCAAGGGACTCACGTCTGAGCATTCCCTGCCACACTTATGGCGGTACAAAAGGGGGTGGTAATGGACGGAGCATGTGAACCAATCAAACACTCACACCCAGTCAAAAGATCAGGGTTTAATCCATCACCATTCATTAGTCCACTCTGCCACCCCTGTTCAGACATGGCTATATGCAAATCAGTCTGACCCTGTGCCTCTTGAGAACAGTCCAGTCCGAACTGCCAAGCCATGCCTTCCCTGGACTGGAAACATGCTTCCGAGGACCGGTTTCTGGCATTCCAGCCGTCTTCAGCCCGGCTTGCTTGAATCCAGTGGCAAAGTGAGCAAGGGACTCATGTCTGAGCATTCACTGCCACACTTATGGCGGCCAAAAGCGGTACAAAAGGGGGTGGTAATGGACGGAGCATGTGAACCAATCAAACACTCACACCCAGTCAAAAGATCAGGGTTTAATCCATCACCGTTCTTTAGCCCACTCTGCCACCCCAGTTCAGACATGGCTATATGCAAATCAGTCTGACTCTGTGCCTCATGGGAACAGTCCAGCCCGAACTGCCAAGCCATGCCTTCCCTGGACCGGAAACAAGCTTCCGAGGACCGGTTTCTGGCATTCCAGCCGTCTTCAGCCCGGCTTGCTTGAATCCAATGGCAAAGTGAGCAAGGGACTCACGTCTGAGCATTCCCTGCCACACTTATGGCGGCCAAAAGCAGTACAAAAGGGGGTGGTAATAGACGGAGCATGTGAACCAATCAAACACTCACACCCAGTCAAAAGTTCAGGGTTTAATCCATCACCGTTCTTTAGCCCACTCTGCCACCCCAGTTCAGACATGGCTATATGCAAATCAGTCTGACCCTGTGCCTCATGGGAACAGTCCAGCCCGAACTGCCAAGCCATGCCTTCTCTGGACCGGAAACAAGCTTCCGAGGACTGGTTTCTGGCATTCCAGCCGTCCCAACCCTCCTGGGACCTCCAAGGCTTGGGACTGCTGCTTTCCCTCATTGGCTGACCTAAGGTCAATCATTGAGGGAAGGCAGTAGTCCTAATCCTCCTGGGACCTCCGAGGCTTCCCTCTCAAATATTTTATCTTACCCCAACTGTTTTGAACAGTGTTTAGCATCTGAATCCTGGGAGTTGTTCTAGATGTCCATATGGGGTGGCAAACTGGATAAATTTGACATAAAGTTTTGCAAATATTCTGGGAACAAAAAGTAGTGGGAAATACAATAAAACTGGACATTAGGCAATGTGTGTTGGGACTACACTTGCGTACAAAGAAGAAAAACAAATAATGAGCACACCTAACTGGTATTAATATATTACAAAATAACTGGAGTAAATGGATGCATGTTTTCTTAAGCGCACATTACTAATTACAATAACCAACATTAACCACTGGACTTACCACTAACCTTAGGTTCCAGAGAAGCTTGCTACTCGCCGTAAAGCGATTCAATGCCTTGTCAGGGGTAGTAAGCGATATATAAATCCAATTACAATTACAATATACTACCGAATGGCTGTTCTACACCTTTTGTTACTAAAAGAAGTGTAGCTATTCACTGAATGCAGACAGGAGGCCTGGCATTTGACCTTTGGTGAAAGTATAGAAGGAAGTGGCCATCAGGGGAGGAAATTATAATGCCAACATTTCACAAACACCCTAAACTGGTAGAGGATTACAGGAACCGAAGAGTACTGAATAGACTTTAGGTAGCATTCCAGGAGATAACTCTTGTGACTAATGAAGGTCTGCACTTCATGTATTGTCTATATGTTTGACACCTCTAAATATAACATAAAACAGTATTTACATAGAAAAGACAGTGGAGGTGCTGGTTCAATGCAGACGTGCTTTTTCTCCCTAATGTCTCAGGGAACTGTCTTTGTGCCTGGTTTCTTTGGAGAACCGGAGCAATATGGGCTTCTTCATGACTGCCCACAGGTCAAAGCTGGCGCCTGGCAGGGAATGGGGGCGGTGGGCGAGGGGGGGATAAAACATTAAAAAAACATTTAAAACCATTTATCTCCTTTGCTGCTGCCGTCTCTCCTCCATCGTTGCTTCCTGATGAGTCCCAGAGGCACACATGCTCTCCTAAGCCAATCAAAATGCTGCAATGCAGCATTGTGATTGGTCTGAGCGCTGTGGTTCTGTGCTCAGAAGGGGACAGGGAGCCTGTGCATGTTCCCCTCCAGTCTGTGTATAATAGCTTAGTGGGGAACATGCAAAGTGTGCGTGACTGTTTGGCTGGGCCAAGACAGCCGGCCAAACCATCATGCGCACTTACAGTGTGCATCCAGCACTCTTGGAATTTGGAATTTAAAACATTTGTAAAGCGCAGCGTTCACCATACGGTTTCTTGGCGCTATAGTAGTAAGACTAGCAAGGGCGGAGTAACCAAGCGCAAAAGAAAAAAGGGCGGTTACAAGGGAAAAGCCTGCCGAAATAAGAACGTTTTTAAATCTCTACGGAAAGATGAATATTGTGTGGCCAAGCGTAGGTGATCAGGGAGGGAGTTCCAGAAGGTGGGAGCCAGAGTTGAAAAATTGGCTCCACCCCACTTTTTACGCTTAAAACGTGGAATTTGCAGAAAGTATTTAGAGGAGGAGCGGAGCTCTCTGGTCGGGACATAGTCTTGGATCAGAGAGGAAATAATACTCTTCCTTGACACCAGCCACACTATGCCCTAACCCCGCCCCTTAGTGAAGAAAAATAAAGTGATAATAACTAGGTTAGGCGGAGAAGCCGCCCCTGGTTGTAACTTCATTGTATCATTTTCAGTTGAGGACTCTGAAGAGAATTGCAGCTGCAAATAAACTGATCAACTTTTAGATTACAGTAATTCATTAATGATGAGTAGCCAGACGACCAATCCAGGATTAACTGCGTTTGTGGCCTAGTCATAAATGAATACTCTTTAAATGCTCTCTGTTCCAGCTCTGTTGTTGGGTTGTCATTGTTTGTTTGACTATAGATATTGGGGTGTGTGGTGTTTCTTACTGAACTGTAATAAGATTTTAAACGTAAATGCCTGTATTTTGCACATAGATCAGTCCATGCAAATAGCCCACACTTCTTAAATGATAAATTGAGAGTAAAGTTGGCCAACGGTACCCAAGTTCAAAAGTGTGCCATGCAGTGTTCCATAGGGGTCTATGATCTCCCCTTTACTTTTCAATGTTCACATGATACCACAGGCATATATGATTTAATCTTTCGGCTTGGCCTTATGTATGGGCGTTGATGACAGTCAAATCATCTTAGTGGTTTATGGAACCCCAGCTGAATTTGTGCATGCATGTGTGGAGAAATTCTAATATAGATGTTCCAAAATCAATTTATACTTAACAAAGGGAAAACAACTCTTGACCACTCTCTGCCAAACCACCATCTGGAAGTTTGTATTCTGTCCGCCTTCCCTCAGCCAAAAACCTGAGCCAGTGCATATTGTTAAATGTGATTAGTGTCTGACTGGAAGATCAAGTAAATGCAATGGGAAAGTCTTGATTTTTTCAACAATGAGTATTTATTTATCTCAACAAGACTAGTGTATTGCAGTGCCCTTTATATTTCACCACCTGCAAAGACCACACATACACTCCAACTGATACAAAATGCTATGGCCAGAATTATTTTCAATGTAAGGAAATTTGATTCAGTAAAATCAGCCTTAATCAAACTTCATGGCTGACAGATCCCAAAGAATAATGTTCAAGTCATAGCCCACACTTCTTAAATGATACATTGAGAGTAAAGTTGGCCAACGGTACCCAAGTTCAAAAGTGTGTCATGCAGTGTTCCATAGGGGTCTATGATCTCCCCTTTACTTTTCAATGTTCACATGATACCACAGGCATATATGATTTAATCTTTCGGCCTGGCCTTATGTATGGGCGTTGATGACAGTCAAATCATCTTAGTGGTTTATGGAACCCCAGCTAAATTTGTGCATGCATGTGTGGAGAAATTCTAATATAGATGTTCCAAAATCAATTTATACTTAACAAAGGGAAAACAACTCTTGACCCCTCTCTGCCAAACCACCATCTGGAAGTTTGTATTCTGTCCCCCTTCCCTCAGCCAAAAACCTGAGCCAGTGCATATTGTTAAATGTGATTAGTGTCTGACTGGAAGATCAAGTAAATGCAATGGGAAAGTCTTGATTTTTTCAACAATGAGTATTTATTTATCTCAACAAGACTAGTGTATTGCAGTGCCCTTTATATTTCACCACCTGCAAAGACCACACATACACTCCAACTGATACAAAATGCTATGGCCAGAATTATTTTCAATGTAAGGAAATTTGATTCAGTAAAATCAGCCTTAATCAAACTTCATGGCTGACAGATCCCAAAGAATAATGTTCAAGTCATTTTGCATTATAAATAAAGCTTTCCACGACCCTCGTTCTAAACATATATCTGGCAGATTTTCCTTCTAAAAGCTTACAAGGATGCTAACATCAGAAAAATTGCCCCTTTATAATATTATAATAATACTCCAAATTTAGTAGGGCTACCATTGGAAACAAGGCTTTCTCAAATGCAGCTAGCAGCAATTCTTTGAAATAAGACGTCTTTGTAACTTCATGACTTTGTCAAAGATCTGGTTCTTCCTAATCTCATAGGATGTTACATGTAGTGTGAGTATTGTGTTATTATCCATTTCTGACTACATAATTATCAGCAAAAAGGAATATTATCCCGGTGGATAATATTCCTTTTTGAATTCAAACAGTCCAGTCTACCTAATCCCTGGAGCACCACAAAATACAGGCAAATGGACGAAATCGCACTTTCAACCGCCAATCGAGCAGAGACCTTAGTATTCACGGACAAAGCCGCTGAAGGAATCTATGAGCTCATACAGGAGACCAGACGCATCACTCCTCAAAAAACGACCACTGCTCAAATACTCAGACAATTCGAATATATCAGCAAAAAGGAAATAAACCAACGGTTGCATGCAACCACATTAATACATTACCACTAAAATCAAAGGATTCCCCGGGGACTCAGAATAGCCCTTAAGCCAATGCTATGCAAAAACAGCAAAAAATTCCTTGAGAAATGGTATCAGGTTTTAAATAAATGTTCTTTGGATCTCATTTTATTGATTGTGGAAGAACTCTCAAAAGTTTTGGCGGAACTTCAAGAAGAAATAAAAACAATCAAAGATGAACTCAACAAAATTCCTGATTTAGACAAAACTCTGGAAGAGGTTAATCAGAAACTAGACCGCTACGCAAAAGAAGTCAATGAGAGAAAAATCCGAAAGTACCGACGCGATACTTTGGATTACAAGCTTGAAGAAGTATACACGTGGGCTGAAATATATAACCAAAAGAAATGGCAGTCTCAACCCCAAAAAAAAGTCTGACACGGCATTGTCGCAAGAAAGTGTTGTTTCTGATTCAGACATCTCACAAAATCGACCACCAATCACCAAAGCAGCGAAACAAGCAGCCAAACCTTCAAAGTTCAACTAACGTTCAACAACAGTCTTTTTTAGACACAAGTCCGTCAGCAAACGCACCTCCGACGACAAGCCACATACAAGAAGGTCAAAAAGAAAAAGAAACAGAGGAGGAAGTGGCCAGGAGGACACAGAGTCAATTACAGAAAGCAACCTAGTAATCAACATATCATCCAAACAGCTAACTAAAATGCAAATATCAGTGTTGAACAAAGGAACCACGTTCGTACCAACATATAGAACAAACGCAGGTGAAACAGAAATATCACTTTCAAATTTTTTCGCAACCTGAAACTGCGGTATTTTTTCAAGGATACGGAGCCGATTCAAACACCAGAACCATGGGATCATGAGTTTAAACCGCCCAGTGTATTTTGTGCGGCAACAACCCACAAAACTATTGAAGCATTCGAAAGGGCTGTATCATCTGACATACAGAAATTTGCTTTTGCCAAACCCAAGAAAAACAATATAACCACCAAAGAATGGAACACACTGAAAAACCTCACCCAAGACAAAAGCCTCGTCTTCCAAAAAGCTGATAAGGGTGGCGCCCTTATCGTGATGGACAGAGAATTTTACCAGATGAGTGTGGACAATCACGTTCACAATCAA
This sequence comes from Lissotriton vulgaris, assembly GCF_964263255.1. Lineage (NCBI taxonomy): Eukaryota > Metazoa > Chordata > Amphibia > Caudata > Salamandridae > Lissotriton > Lissotriton vulgaris. Next base: position 1,739,144,474 of record NC_141691.1, read on the forward strand.
GACATTTATTTACCATTAGCTGGAGATCCAACTCAAGAGTATCAAAAAGTGTTACAACAAATCTTGGAACATGCACTCACCATGAAATGGATCAGTCAAAAAACATATGCGTTTTTTCAATTGCAACACCCCAGAAGGCCTAAATTGTATATGTTGCCTAAGATACATAAGGATCCTGTTAAACCGCCATTTAGACCCATTGTCTCGGCCTGCGGGTCAATCTCGGAACCTTTAGGGAAATTTGTAGACAAATTTCTGCAACCCCGAGTTCAACAGGGTGAGACATACATCAAAGATACAACGGCTTTCTTAAACATGCTCAACCAAGTCAAGCTAAACCTTGAAGAAACTTATTTGTTATGCACCATAGACGTGGTTGCATTATACACTTCCATCCCACATAAAGATGGCATTGAAGCCTTAGAGTGGAGTTTGCTCAACAGCGATCTAGAGGAGTACCAACAAATCCTGATCTTACAATTGATGCAATTTGCATTATATCACAGCTATTTCGAGTGGAATGGTCAGTTTTTCAATCAATCAAACGGAACCTCGATGGGTTTTGGGGGAGCACCCTCCTATGCAAACATTTTCATGCAAAAATTCGAGAAAGATCACATTCTGAGCAATCGAACCTGGACAGATGGCTTGATTTTATTCAAGCGCTTCATCGACGATATCTTTTTGATATGGCATGGGTCTAAAGAATCTCTCGAGTCAAACATCATTAAACTCAACACTCACAATGAAAGGATTAAGTTCACCTACACAATTTCAAACGCAACCATAGCATTTCTGGATGTTCAAATCACTTTGAATAACAATGTCATCACCACCAAAGTTTTCCATAAATGTACAGATAGAAACGCCAGTTTGCTATTTACGAGCTTTCTTCCTGAACCCTTAAAGAAACATCTGCCTACCTCCCAATACATCAGATTGAAAAGAATCAATTCAGATGAACAGGAATCAAAGACAGCAATAGAGAAACAAACAGAAAAGTACAAGTTGAGAGGTTATCCTGTTGATATTTTGGAAAAAGCATCAACTAAGGTTGAGAAAATGAAGAGAAGTGATCTATTGGCTACCAAGATCAAACAACAACAACGGAAAACTATTTGTGTGTTAAAATATGCTTCAGATTCTCGTAAAATTCAAAACATTCTAAATAAACATTGGCATTTGATCCAAACTGAACCGGATCTGAATACCTTGTTCGACAAGAAAATTACGTTCGCCTTTCAAAGGTCTAAAAACTTGAAAGAATTATTGAACACTTCGACCAAACCCAAAACAGCTTGGAAAGGCATGTCCAAATGTTTCAACTGCATTCATTGCAATAATGTTATTACGGGAAGAACAATCAGTCATCCGACAAAAGGTTTTCCAATCAATTTGCATCACTCCAGTACATGCGATACCGCCAACTGCATTTACCTAATCAAATGCCCATGCGGAAAAATCTACATTGGCCAAACAGAGCGGAAGATCAAGGTCCGCATCACGGAGCATAAAAGCAATATCAGACTGAGCAACGTGAAATCAGCGTTGGCAAGCCATTGGAAAGAAATGGGTCACCAAATTTCTCAATTAAAATTCATGGTTATCGAGAGTATCCAGCAACGCCCAGACATGGATCCTGTGAAAAAGGGCAGAATTTTATTGGATAAAAAAACTGAATTCAACCCAGCCCTTCGGGCTAAATGACCGGATTGAACATGCATGTTTTTTATGATTTGGAACTTCAGCGTTGACTTTTGACATTTTCTGATCCCCGTACATTTTCCCAGTATCTCGATGATTGAATTGTCTGTTGATCAAAGCAAGCGTTTCAGTTATTGTTCAGCACAACACAATGTGATATATTTAAAGTTTTGAGATTCAAATTCAACTCATGGCTCGGAAAACGAAAAAGGTTTCTCACATGATCGGAGTCACTGGGCCGTCATTGGCCGCGGGCCCGATCAGGTGATTTAAATCTCGTGACCAGAACTTCCGTTCACACACGCGGAATTTGAATCCCAACCGTGAAGACGCTGCGTCCTGTTACTCGTAAGTGATAAAGTGTTTGATTTAGAGTTTTTAAAATGCAATTCTTGAGTTTTAGTCGTTAGAGTTAAATGTAGCCGCTAGTCAACTTTAAATGTTTCGTGATTCATGATTTAATTGTCATGGAGTTCTCACTTAATGAGTTCTCGATATCACGTTGTGACAAAGTGTTATGCTTAATGTTGTAGTATACCGTAAGAGTGACTAATTTGGTCCTGTTTGCGCTTAATTTTCATACCCCTGACGAAGGGTCATGTTGTTGTGGACCCGAAATGCATTGGGTGAATGGAAACTTCCCTGAGAATCAGTTTATGACGACATAAGAATGGAATTATGTTCGCTATGAATTTTTGGTTATAAACATACATCGTTTCAACGACTACGATTTGAATCATGCAAATAAAATTGATGAACTTGAAAAAGAAAAACTTGGAGTAGAAACTTGTTTTCTTTGTAAAAAGAGTGCTCAGCCTCGAGGATAGTGGATTATACTCTCAATAATTGTTGTACATAATTATCAGCACCAGAATACCTTCAGGTGATTGTTGCACTTTATAAATTCTAAAATAAATAAATACTGGCCGGATCTGGCGGCTTAGTGCACTAACGTGTCCACTGTAGGAGCCTGTGTTTGACCTCATGATCACTGGTTCAAATCCAGGTGGGTCCACTCAGCCTTTCATCCTTCTGAGGTCAATAAAATGAGTACAGTTGGGTAACAATAAACATCTGTTATTGAGGGCCAACATACCCTTCCGTGTGAATAGGTGCTTTACAAATATACGTTATGCAATGTTAAATAAATAAAGTTAAATCCACCTGGTGCCAGCCCCCTGCATCGAATTAGTTGATCTCCAAGAGTGGCTAAAGACACTTTTTCTGGCACTTAAGGGCCAGATCTATCAAGCGATTTCCTGTTCGCAAACGGGCCGATTTGCAGAATCGGCCCGTTTGCGAATGGGAAAAAAGCTTTTGGGGATGTATCATCCCGAAAGGCAATCGCAAAATAGGGAATCACAATTTTCGTGATTACCTATTTTGCGAATGCATTTTGAGAATCGCAATCTGCGATTCCCTAAATGCAATGCAGGAAGCACTTTTAAATTTGTGACCCTGCTTTAAGGAATCACATTTTACTATCAACTTCAAGTTGGTGGTAAATTGCAAATCCTTAGAAAAATGCACAATTTTGCATTTTTCTAAGTGCCATGTGGTGCACAAACAGGCCCTTAGGGCATGTATGTGCGCCACATGTACAAACATGCATATTTCAGGGGTGAAACAGGGTGTCTTTTTGGCACCCATGAAATTGCATGTGCAATTTGCTATTGGGTACTCGCAAATTGCACATGCAATTCCCATTCATTCCTATGGGCATCTAAGCCCATTGAAATGAATGGGAGGCCATTCCTTATTTACAACTCGCAATTTTCTAGTCGCAATTAAGGAATGCGTAGGAATCGCAAAATATTTGCAGAAACCTACATACATTGCATTTTGCGAGTCTATGGTAGCGAATCAGTATAATTCTGTATTATAGACTCGCAAAATCAAATGTTGATACATCTGGCCCTAAAAGTCACTTCGCTGGTTATTGTTCTGTGTCCGCACAAAGGCCAAAACAAGCAAACACATGAGGTAGAGTGTGCTCAACAGCAGAGGCCCTAGACACAATTTTTAAAACAGTACGAATAATATAAGTATTAATTATTCACATTAAACAGATAGTCAGACATAATCTGAAAAAACAAACAAATGGAGATGTATTGTTAGCTAATTCTGCTATAAATGCAATGAACCCAACACAACAGTATCAAGACAAATTATACTGCAGTTTATTTACATATTCATAAAATTTGAACAAGAGGAAAAAAGGAAAGTTGGTGCTCAAGTGATGAGAAGGAAAAAGCTGTAGGCAAAGGTTTAGGATAATTCAGTGCAACAAAGAAAATATTTTACATTGCACATATAAAGCCTACCCATACAAAGTATATATACACTATTATACAAGGGGACAAGGGGGGATTGGTATAGGCTTTTAAAAAAAAGGGGGGATCGTCGACGTTTCGACCCTGGCGCAATACGGGAAAATCACGACCTCTGCTGCGGGTCTTCTTCAGGACAAATGGGGGGCGGGGGGAAGGGGGCACCACGAAAAAACTGTGAAGGTGTCGCAAGGCCAGATCAGTTGGGCGGTACACCTCTGACTAATATGTTCAGTTGAGAATCAGTGGTTTCTCCCGGATGTGAGAGTCGGGATGTGCCGGACTGAATCTACAGTTACCAGCCACTAACCTTAACTGACTGCTTCTCAACATTGAATACAGGGACCTACGAATTAATTAAAGGTCCTCCTGAATTAGACCTACTTCTTCCTCGCCTTCAGCAACCGGTTAAATGCCTATTGTTTTACCGGACTAGGCACGATTGATATCGACTGCTCGTTTTCAACACCATTCTATCAACTGATTCTCAACTGAACATATTAGTCAGAGGTGTACCGCCCAACTGATCTGGCCTTGCGACACCTTCACAGTTTTTTCGTGGTGCCCCCTTCCCCCCGCCCCCCATTTGTCCTGAAGAAGACCCGCAGCAGAGGTCGTGATTTTCCCGTATTGCGCCAGGGTCGAAACGTCGACGATCCCCCCTTTTTTTAAAAAGCCTATACCAATCCCCCCTTGTCCGCTTGTATAATAGTGTATATATACTTTGTATGGGTAGGCTTTATATGTGCAATGTAAAATATTTTCTTTGTTGCACTGAATTATCCTAAACCTTTGCCTACAGCTTTTTCCTTCTCATCACTTGAGCACCAACTTTCCTTTTTTCCTCTTGTTCAAATTTTATGAATATGTAAATAAACTGCAGTATAATTTGTCTTGATACTGTTGTGTTGGGTTCATTGCATTTATAGCAGAATTAGCTAACAATACATCTCTATTTGTTTGTTTTTTCAGATTATGTCTGACTATCTGTTTATTGTGAATAATTAATACTTATATTATTCGTACTGTTTTAAAAATTGTGTCTAGGACCACTTTTTCTATAGATATACAATTACCCAGGTCCTATTGACTTATTGGGTCTACCCCATTGTTTTCAACAGCAGAGGCAGCACTCAGCTTACCACCACCAGATCATAGCTGGAGTCTGTGGTAGCTCTCTTTCTGCCTCCAGATGTGGGCATACTAAGCTTACTAACTTTCTTTCTTGGAACTTCTACGCAGGTACAATTTACTGCAGGAGAACATCATGGGAGCAGAGCTTCAGTAGGGCATCAGCGGGGCGGCCTTAGGCATGTGCAAGCTGTGCACCTGCACAGGGCCACCAAATCCCAGGGGCCACCACGCCAATATATATCCTTAATATAATAATCCTCTCAGAATGGATACATATTTGTGTGGTGGCCCCTGGCAGGGATTTGGTGGCCTCTGGCTCTGTTCCACTTCCATACACCCTGACCCCGCCCCACCCCCCCTCTTCACTGGCCTCCGCTCTGCGCCGCCCCGGACATCTTCTACCGGGCCCCCTACCTACTCTCCCTGCCCAGGGTCACCATGAGCCTGGAGCCGCCCCTGGCATCAGCCTCAGTCCTAGCCTGGTGGAAACATGCAGCAGGCCGCTACACATTCAGAAGGCATTGCAGCAGGGTCCACGCAGCTGTGTGTTGCTGACCGTCTTCAGTAACACTAGAGAAGGGGGCGAAAGCTCGTGCCCAGAATGTGGAGAAACACACCTCCATATTTTGAGTAAGCACAACACAATAGAGGAGCTTCATTATTTGCACTGAGGTGTGGCTCTAGGCAAATGAGGGAATGCCTTTACCCATCCCATATTTCCTTTGTTGGCTCAGGGACAAAGAGGCTCAACGGAGGTGCACTAAGTACTACACAGTTAGTTCTGTGGAGGGCACTTAAATTTCATGACACCACCCCTTCCCCCTCCACCACACGACCCCATTTACACCCATTTCATAGATATCAGCAAGTGAGGTAATTCATAGGGAGATCCGAGTCAGGGCCTGTATTTCTCTTCATTATATCATATCAGTTAATTTACGTATGTGAAAAGTAATCGATTTTAAAGATATATCGTTCTCAAATTCAACGCCCTCACAACAGTGCCATGAGTGAACCAAGAAATATAACTTTCTCAGGCGCACTGTACATACGGCAACGTTTGTATGTGAAGCAAGATTATTGTTTGCAAAACCCGACATACCTAAATGTGGTTTATATAATACACATACTGAACTGAATTTCTTCAAGCTAGTCTCGGATTTTGTAAAAGGGTGACTAGACAACCAGTGACCAAAGACCCTTTTGTGTTGCCCGGCGGTGTCGCCTCTATTACCCACAGAATATTAATCAATGAAGAAGCAGGCGCTGGAGACTGAAAGGCAGGAAACGAGGGTTTATTCTCTCCGGAGGAGAACACATCAATTCGGACAGCAAGTATCGTCACGAGGTGCTCTAACCGCATCTCTGAGGCCTGGCCTCTTATACGCAGGTTTATTGCTTTATTACATGAAACACATATTTGTCAATACTTTGATGTACGGAAAAGCATCCTAGGAATCCCCGCTTCAAGCCCGTTCCCACACATTTACAGTTGAAGTCCCCGCCCCGGTCACAACAGGTGATGATTATCGCGCAGCTGGACATTCCGCCGATTCACGGAATGTGTGGAGTTGATCGGATCTCATGGGGTGAAGGGTGTTCGATCGACTTGAGGGTCCTTTGATAGGGGGAAGCTTCCTACTGTACGGGGGTGTGATAAACAGTATCCGCAGGGCCAGGTGGCGGCCTGGGAACAAGGGAGACAAACGGGCATACAGGAAAAGGAGGTTTGTATCAAAGGACTTGGGACCATGAAAGGAATGAAGGGAGGTGTTGCGCTGGGAACAGGATGGGATTCCGAGGTAGAGCTGCGCTGAAGAGGGGTTTACGACCTGAAGCATATGGGAGCGGGAGGGGGTTGTCAGCGTGCGAGGGATGCCTGCGAGGTTAGGAGAGAGAGAGAGAGACGCGCTGGCTATCAGCGAGGGTAGGGAGGCCATGGTGCTTAAAATGGCTGCGGCTTACGCGCACGAATGGGCTCGAAAGAGAGCAAGATGGCGCCGATAATGTTGACGTTTGCAGCCTAACTTTTAACAGTCCTCCCTTTTCAACATATCTAGCCAACTTGCCTACTCAATGTCAATTTTCATCAAATTCCTAACCTCGGCATCATATAATGCTCTCATGCGTTCGTTTCCAAAGTCCACAGTCTTAGGGCAAATACAATTTGCACATAATGAACACAGAGGTGGCAGACATTGAATTCCTAAGCATAGACCGCATATTACAACTACAGGAATCAGGATAATGGTGAACAGTCTCCAGCCCCAGTTCTTAACGGTGTTCCAGAACCAACCACCAAGCGACCATTCTTCTTGTTCCTGGTGGACTTCTGAAGAGAGTCTGTGAAGATGTTCGATGGCTTTGTACACTGAGGGTGAGTTGTCCGGTATGTATGTACAGCAGCTAGACCCAATGATTCGGCATGCTCCACCACGGTCCGCAAGAACCACATCTAGGACAAGGCGGTTCTGAGGGCCACCAAGCGGACCGCTTGAAGCTCGGCGGTGTTATTAGCAAGGATCCCAGCTGTGATGTTCATTGTTGTCTCAACTGCCTGGGTCAGATGTCGGATGGCACGGCTGTTTGCCATCGGGCCCCAGAGTGGAACGAGTCCCTTCATTGCATCGAGGAACTGTGCTCCTGTCGAGTCGGCTTGTTCAATGTCCTTGGCTCGTTTTTGTCTATGATGATTCGCTGGGGCCACATAAGTTGGAGGAAGGATGAAGGAGATGAAACAAGTGCCCCCCCAGCCCTTGGGGAGCCAGGTGTAAGCCTTCGTGCCACAAACGAAATACATATTCGGAGAGGATACAAAGGAAGGCGGATCGGTGGAGTCCAAAGTTCTGGTGAAACGGCAGGCGCTGCGGCCTACCAGCTGTGTCCCAAGTCCTTCTATGCACATGTGGCCTGTGACGTTGATGACTGATAGGGCCACAGTCAGGGTGGCAGCCGTTCATTTCCGCAGGTAGGAGAAGGTGGGTCTGGTTGGATTGTTGAACACCTGCATTTCAATTCGCTCTTTAGCAGGAATGTCCATGTGGATTGAGTCGTTGGAGGTCTGCGGGCAGAAGTGCGTCTTCGTTTTGTTTCGCCAGACCCCGTGGTAGTAATGTGTTACAGTTTTGCTGGAGGTGGCATTGTCCTTAAAGCTTTCTTGCAGAAGGATCAGCCAAGCAAGGCAGGAGCCGTGAACTGAGAAAGGTGAAGGGATGAATGGTATCGAGTGTCCAGTGGCGTGGGGTAGCAACCCACAGATCCAACAGTTAGTGGCATTGGTGGCGAGGTTGTGCTGGTGAAGTAGCTGTACAAAAGAGTTATTCCAGAACTCCTTTCGCCTCTCTCTGAGTTGAGGAGAGAGCGAAATCAGATAATGTTCCTTCATGGTGGTAGGCTGAGCAGTGGTCAGGAATGTTTCGTGAGCAGGTGCATTTTCTTCCACAATCCAGAGTGTGGTCATGAGGAGAAAGCAGAAAAGGATTGTGATGAAGAGTGCAATTGTCTTTGAGCTGTGGAGTCTGTCTGCTCTTGGGTTTCTGTAGTGGGTATTTCCTGTTGCTTCCATCATCTTCTTATTTGGCGCTTCCATCATCTTCTTATCTGGCGCTTCCATCATCTTCAAGGGGCTCGGTGGTGGGCAGAACCACAGACTTCGTTTAGCTTCTCTCCCGGTAACCCGTGGTTGTGTTTAGGTCACCGTTCTGAGATTCAACTTAGTCCGTGGTCTACTTAGCCGGAGCTCCCTCCCTTCGGCGCAGGAAATACCCTTCTCTGGATGGTACAGTGGGATCAGAGAATTTTGAAAGTTCAAGTGCTTCGGTATCAGGATAGCAGGTCAGTGACGGTCGGTCCTTGTTCAGGAGCTCTTCTTGGTTGTCGATGTTTTCTGTCGTGGCCAGGGTCGAGGAGATCTTCTTACAGTGGTGCGCATGCACCCAGTTGCGTTTTCCCTCCACTCGAAGTGCTGTTCGGGTGGTGATGAGGACTTGCCAGGGGCCCGTCCACCTGGGTTCCAGACTCTTGGCACGCTGGAAGTTCCGGATCAGAACGAACTCCCTAGGTTGGATGGTGTGTCCGGGACCCCTGGAAGTGTCAGGGATGGCATGCAGCACCTGTTGATGGATAACAGACAGTGTTTTAGTCAACTGGCATAAGTAATCAGACATTAGGACGTCCGGGACGTCATGAATGGAAGTTGGTTTCGGTGCAGACCAGACATTCATAGGTCGGCCGAATACAACCTCGTATGGTGTCAAGTGGTGTTTGGTAGGGGTGGAACGCATTGAGAGCAATGCCAGTGGGAGTGCGTCTGGCCATTTCAGTCCTGTGGTAGCCACTATTTTGGCCAATTTTAGTTTCAGTGTGGCATTATGTCGTTCAACTAGTCCAGCAGATTGGGGGTGGAAGACTGCGTGGAACTTTTGTTTTACACCCAACCCCTTCAAAATGAGTTGGATAACTTCGGCTACGAAGTGGGGGCCATTGTCGCTCCACAAAATTCGACAAAGGCCGTAACGGGGGAAAAACTCCTTTAACAGAACTTTTGCTGTGGCCATAGCAGTGTTGTCACGGGTTGGGTATGCTTCCACCCATTTGCTAAATGTGCATACCACAACAAGTACATATTTCAGGCCTTGACATCTGTCTAGTTGGATGTAGTCCATCTGCAGGACTTCAAACGGGTGATTTGGGACCCCAAACCCTCCCCGGGGTACTACAGTTCCTTTCCCGGGGTTGTGTTGCAGGCATATCAAGCATTGCTGGACCAGACGTTTGGCAGAGTCTGTGATTTTATCATTGTGCCAAACTCTGGAGACAAGTTCAATCATGGGGGCTGACCCTATGTGGGCGGGGGAGTGTGCCATAGTCAGTATGGGAATCAGGTACGAGTCAGGTAGCAACCATTTGTTTGTGTCTTTTGTCCGCCAGCAGCCTTCGTCATCTTTTAATCCCACCCGTGTCCATTCAGTGAGTTCGTGTTGTGTGCTAGCCATTTGAATGTCTCTAATAGTGTCCCTAGCATCAGTCCATTTTTCTGCTTGTGATCTGGTCACGTACATATGTGTTGTCGTCCTACTTTCAGCTGTCGTTCGGGCAGTGATGTCAGCTAGTGCATTTCCCTGTCCTATAATGTCCGTCACCTTCTTGTGTGCCTGGCATTTGATGACTGCAAGCCTTTTGGGGAGAAGGACGGCTTCGATCAAGGTGGAGACTAGGTCCCCGTGCAAAATGGGGGTGCCGTGTGAGGTCAAGAATCCCCTCTCCCTCCAAAGGAGCCCAAAATGGTGAACCACCCCGAAGGCATACTGGCTGTCGGTGTAAATGTTCGTTGTGGTTCCTGCTGCTAGAATGCAGGCTTGTGTTAGGGCAATCAGTTCCGCTGCCTGGGCAGATCGTTGCGTGATGCGGGCTGTTTCGACTACAGTTCGAGCCGTGGTGACTGCATAGGCAGCTGAAGTGGTGCCATCAGGGAGTTTGATGCAAGAACCGTCCACCCACAGCTCTCCGTCAGGGTCAGGAAAAGCCGTGTCTCTGAGGTCAACTCTACTTCTAGTCTGTTCGTCCGTAAGGGTCACGCAGTCATGCACAGGGTGCACATTGGGATCGTCCTCTGGTAAGGGTAACAGAGTTGCCGGGTTCAGTGTGGTGCATCTTTTCAGGGTGATATGGGGTGCGAGCAAAGTCAGTTTGTATCCAGTCAGTCGTGCACTCGTCAGGTGTTGCGTCTTGGTTTGGTTCAGGAGGGTGTCAACTGCATGGGGTACCAGTACCGTGAGGGAATTCGAGAGCACGATCCCCTCACTCTGTCGGTTAGAGATTGCAGCAGCCGCTACAGCTCGGAGGCAGGCAGGCAAGGCTCTGGCTACAGGGTCAAGAGTGGCAGAGAAGTAAGCGCACGGTCGTTGCTTTGGGCCGATGGACTGGGTCAGGACAGATAAAGCGCACCCCTCCCTTTCGTGAGTGTAAAGGGAGAAGGGCTTCGTGTAATCGGGGGTACCTAACACAGGGGCCGAACAAAGGGCGTCTCGTAGTTGCGTGAAGGAGGTCTGACACTCAGGGGTCCAAGGGTGTGGGAAAGGGACGTCTTTAGCTAGCAGTGAAAGCAGTGGTTTTACTATGAGGCTAAAGTTGGGTAACCACTGTCGGCAGAAGGAGGTGAGGCCTAGTAGGGAGCGAACCTGTTTCTGAGTCTTAGGGATAGGAGTTTCGAGAATGGTTTGGATCCGGTCGGGAGTGAGTTTCCTTCTGTCTTTGGACAAAAGGTGGACCAGGTAAGTGACCTGGGGTTGGCAGAATTGCAACTTCTTCTTGGAGACCTTGTGGCCATTTTCTGCGAGGAAGTGCAGGAGTTGAATGGTGGCTGTGACAGCTAATGGAGTGGTGTCGGCTGCCAAAAGGATGTCATCGACATATTGCACTAACACCACTCCATCGGGTAACTGGACTTGATCCAGTTGTCTCTTGAGGGCCTGGCTGTAGATGCTAGGGCTTTCTGTGTAGCCCTGGGGTGCTCGGCAGAACCTATATGAGCGGGCTTTGAGGGTGAAGCCGAAGAGATATCGGCTGTCTGGGTGGATGGGGATGGAAAAGAATGCGTTTTTAAGGTCAATGACAGTGAAGGTGGTGGCAGTAGAGGGAATCAAAGTCAGGATGGTGGTGATGTCTGAAACCACGGGGTACTGGGGTACCACCACTTTGTTGATCTCTCGAAGGTCAATGATAAAGCGGTGTGCTTTCTCATCTCCCTCTCCCTGCTTTTTGATGATGGGCAAGATTGGGCTGTTGCAAACGTTGCTAACCACTTCCTCTACCACTCCTGCGTCTATCAGTGACTGAATAATCTTTACCAATGCCTTCTCGCCCTCGGGCGATATCCGATATTGTGGAAGTTTTGGGAGCGTTGCATCTGGTCGGACAGTAATGTGCACTGGGTCAATCATCATGCGCCCTACGTCCGAGTCCGTTTTGGCCCACAGATACGGAGGCAGAGTGTCAAGCAGGGATGTGTCAGCGTCGGTGATGGAAAACATGCGTCTGGGAGGGCAATGCCTAAGCAGAACGGGGTTGTCGTAAAGAAAAACTCGAACTCCGTCTTGAGAACATCTAATTGTCGCTCGGAAGTGTTTCAATAAGTCAAGTCCCATAATTGCGTCAGGGCTATTGGAGGAAAGCAAAAACGTGGTGTCAGTGGTGTTGTTTTCTAAGTCGAAGAGGATCGGGGCGGACAAAGGGTAAGTGGAGGGCGTTCCATCGAAACCTGTCGACGTTATTAGTGAGCCAGACAAGGGTGCCCTTGGAATCAGTCGTTTAGATAACGCACTACGTGTTGCGCCAGTGTCTACCAGAAATGGAGACTTTGTACCCAAGACCTTAGCCGTGACGTAAGGGCCTTGCTGGTCAACATAGAGCTCGACTGGATCCCTCCCTTGCCCTAGGCAGTCCTATGCAAAGTCGTGAACGTCATCGTAGTCAGATTGTTGGCATTGGTTCTGTCTGGGTCGGTCAAATGTATTTGGCCTGCCTGATCTATCGTTAGTCGTGCCATTTGGGGGCCCTCGCTGCTGTCCCCTATTTCTCGGCCCACTTGCTATGTCCCTAGGGTCTTTATTTCTGATGATTTCCAAAAGAACTGGGCACTGAGATTTCCAATGGCCCGTTCCTTTACAGAAAGCACACTGGTCCTCCCTAATGTCTGTACGTCCAATGTGGGGAGTCGAAGTGCGGTCCCTGGGAGGTGCAGTTTTAGGGACGTTCGTCTGATAGTTTCCCCGGTATTGGTCTCGTCCTATAGTCACCCCTTGCAGTTGTGCAATCATCACCCTCTCTTTCAAGTCTTTCTTCTTTTTCTCTGTTGCTCTATCGTTTTCATTTTTCTGATGTTCATAATATTGGGCCATCTGGAGGATAGCCGTAGGTTTGGAGGCTGCCCAACTACTCTCGCTGGCCTGCAGTTTCTGGGAGACCTCTGGTGACAGACCCTTAATGTAATTCTGGACAAAAAGATGGTGTCCGGTTGCAGTCGTCAAGTCCTGGCCGCTGTAATCGGAGAACACCGTTTCAAACCGGGAGAAGTAGTCCGATACATCCTCCTGAGGTTTCTGGCGACAGGCCGTTACTATCGACCAGTCCACTTTCTTTTCTGGGATCAGGGTTTTTAATTTCTGTACGATTTTATCTGGGAGGTCTAAAATGGCTTTCAAAGGCTTTTGTCCGGGTTCTCGCTGTTTATCTATGCCATCGAGTTGTGACCAGTTATGTCCAAACAGCTCAAGGTGGTCGACTTTCCGGATTTGCTTCCACACATCAGCTGGTAGGCATAACCCGAAAAACAAGTCGATGTCAGCCAGGGTCATAATCGTTGATCCTAGGGCTGTACCCAACTCAGTATAGAAGGCAGTGAGGTTTTTACGTAGGTCAGGCCGAGATTTCCGGAATGTCAGAATCTCTTGCCGGTCCCATGGTTGGTAGACCCAATTGTACACTACCCTTCCTTTTGCATCTTTGTGGTTTGCGTCATCGTTAGTCCCTTCACCTCGTGGAGGAACCCAGTAAGGGGCAGCCTCTCGTATCGGCATCATGGCGTTAGATTGTTCAGTTTGTGGTTCGGTCACTACGGATGTCGTAGGTTCAGTTGCCGGTTTTCGTTCAGTGAGGTGGCGGAAAACCTCAAGCGTACGCGTAAGGAGGTCCGTCACATCACACTCACCCTCATCCCCGATATCGACCTTCCGGTACAGAGTCGTTAGGCTCTGTGGACCTTTGTCTCGATATCGGTCCTCGTATGCGTTCAAGACATGGTAACACAGTTGTACAGTAAAGTGTCGTCTGTGACTCCCTGTATACAAGTTAAACACATCCGTGATGTACTCTTCATCTTCCCTCCTTTCTACCAGTGTCCTTGCTATCTTATTAACCCCTGCTCGCTCATCTTTGCTTAGTCTGCTTGTTCTTGCAGAACCAACCCTTCGGGCCTCGGGGTCGCCTAACGTTGTCGTTTGCGTAGTATCTAATGCAAGGGGTCCGGCCGGCACAGAGGCCATGGGGGCCGAAGCTGTGGCGCTACTCTCGCTTGTACCTGGGGGTGGTGGGTGCTGTGCTAAGGGTTGGGAAGTGGCATATGGAGGGGGCATGTAGATGATCGGAGGACCTAGCAGCAGATCATCGTTGGCTCGTTGTTTCGAGGGTAATTCAGGGTAGAGTGTGGAGGATGTTCTAACCGGACACTGGCTTGACGTTTCTATTTCTAGTTTCAGTTTGGCTTCCTCTCTTTCTTTTATCTCTTCTTCTAGTTTCTGAGCCGCTAGGTGGGCTGCTTTCCGCAGCTCCTTTCCCAACCTACTCTCAGTTCTCTTTTTACGTTGTTCAGTTTCTTTGCGCCACATGCCGAAACTATCAAGCATAGTGGGCGTCGTCTTGTTTTTACCAAGGGCTGTTTCTAGTGCGTTTATTTTATCATCATCGAAGGATCCTATCAGTGGCCACTGACTTTCTCGATCCTTTTTCGTATATTTATGCCACAGCTTGCTATAGGCTATAGCGATCAATCCATGCTTCATGAACATGTCCTTATTAGGGGTGCCTTCCAGTGGAGCCGGATGGTTCATCTCTAATAAGCGGTCCGGGCTAAACAGGCTACCAATCAGTGGGGAGAAGACAGGCATGACGGATCACAATGGGGATAATAGTCAGCACTACCTATCTTATCACTGCGTGCAAAGACTAGACAGAATATTTCTATTCTACGTTGTTTGCAGGCAGTGAATACCTCATGAATCAATATCGGGCAGTTAATGTTTGGTCAAAAAAAATGGTCAATAAAATGGTCAATGGGGAGAATAAGTAGGCCCGCAAAGGTCTGCGTTACCTACCCTTTCACTATCTGCAAAGAGGGAACCTATTCTTCCCTGTTTGTAGACAGAGAATCTCCAGAAAAACGATCCGTAACAGTTAATCAATGGGGAGGGGCAATTGATCAGTGGGGGAGAAAGATAGGCACGACGGATGCGTTACCTATCCTTCACTGTTTGTAAAGGGAGAGCCTGTTGTTTCTCCGTTTGCAGACAGCGAATCTCCAAATAAATTAACAAAGAGTAATACTAGTATTTTTCGATCAATCAAACAATTTCTTAATTCGTCGTGTCTACACGACCTTACCCGGACCGCATGGACAGTTTCTTGTCTTCCGAATCCAGCGCCCGATCGTCCTCTTTTCTTTGTAATCCTCGCGGCACTCCTGATGGTTCCCAGTCAGGACCGTAGATCACTCGAGAGAGGTCTGTTCAGAACCAGTGAAGTTCGGATGATCGGCTGTCAGACGAGGGTCTATCGGACAGGGTACCTCCCGATCGTTGCAGTCGTTCACTCTGTCGTCAGGACCTCTCCCACTGGATCCACGAGTCGCTGATGGGCCCCACGTTTGGGACGCCAATTGTAAAAGGGTGACTAGACAACCAGTGACCAAAGACCCTTTTGTGTTGCCCGGCGGTGTCGCCTCTATTACCCACAGAATATTAATCAATGAAGAAGCAGGCGCTGGAGACTGAAAGGCAGGAAACGAGGGTTTATTCTCTCCGGAGGAGAACACATCAATTCGGACAGCAAGTATCGTCACAAGGTGCTCTAACCGCATCTCTGAGGCCTGGCCTCTTATACGCAGGTTTATTGCTTTATTACATGAAACACATATTTGTCAATACTTTGATGTACGGAAAAGCATCCTAGGAATCCCCGCTTCAAACCCGTTCCCACACATTTACAGTTGAAGTCCCCGCCCCGGTCACAACAGGTGATGATTATCGCGAAGCTGGACATTCCGCCGATTCACGGAATGTGTGGAGTTGATCGGATCTCATGGGGTGAAGGGTGTTCGATCGACTCGAGGGTCCTTTGATAGGGGGAAGCTTCCTACTGTACGGGGGTGTGATAAACAGTATCCGCAGGGCCAGGTGGCGGCCTGGGAACAAGGGAGACAAACGGGCATACAGGAAAAGGGGGTTTGTATCAAAGGACTTGGGACCATGAAAGGGATGAAGGGAGGTGTCGCGCTGGGAACAGGATGGGATTCCGAGGTAGAGCTGCGCTGAAGGGGGGTTTACGACCTGAAGCATATGGGAGCGGGAGGGGGTTGTCAGCGTGCGAGGGATGCCTGCGAGGTTAGGAGAGAGAGAGAGAGACGCGCTGGCTATCAGCGAGGGCAGGGAGGCCATGGTGCTTAAAATGGCTGCCGCTTACGCGCACGAATGGGCTCGAAAGAGAGCAAGATGGCGCCGATAATGTTGACGTTTGCAGCCTAACTTTTAACAATTTGAGGATGAATTAAAAGGATGCCCACACTTTGATGGCACAAATGTTGAAGTCAGAAGATGAGGGATACATACCATGCCATCAAAATGTTATCACTCGAAGATACAGACTGGAAAGTTTGTGGTTCATGCTGAGCTGACAAGGGATCCTAGATTTTGTATCTCACACTTTAAGTTGCTGCACACAGCCGGTCTCTCCCTATCTCTACTGGGTAACATATATTAATTTCCAGGACAGGCGATTGGCAAGACGTCTTTGCGGAGGAGGTGATCTTATACATATGGTCTGGGCATGGCCGGCTACAGTAGAATTCTGTGGGAGCCACAGTGACTCTCTTTAGAAAACTGTATGCTATTTTAGGTCTGGTCTAGAGTCCAACCAGCCCCATGTTTTCAAACAACAATAATAAAAGCATAACTTCCAGTCAGCCTCCTCATCCATTGGTCTGTTCAACTGTCATTTAAGTTTTAATTCCACCAACAAGAGCAGTGGATCAGCCTCTTCCGTCTCTTGGCTGTCTTGACCGGACGTTGCCTGATCACATGTGCTATTCATTTATTTGCTATTGATGTTCTCATTATTAGGGTGAACAAGTTCCTGGTGAATCATTGTTCTACACACTAGCACTCTTAACCTAATGGGTTGCTCTTGCTTTTTTATACGTTTCACATATGTGTGCAGCTGCTTGAAAAGGAGTGCAAATCAGGGCCAGGGCTGGTGTGCCTGTGTTGCTGGGAGACACCATTATATATATGTTTTTCATTGTGATTGCATATTGCGTACATACTTTTGCACTCTTGCCAGGGCCAGATTTATATTGCTTTGACAATGCTTGTTTAGTTTGGCATTTGAGATTAACACAGCAATAGGTTAAAATAAACACTTATGAGATGTTATTGTGAAGGGGAATGTCTGTTCTAAGTTTGTGGCCCTGTCTTCACTGATAGCATGAGACAAATAATGGTCCACCCATTCCAGGCATCCAGAGCAAAACAGAACATGAGGGAATAGCTGGTTGCCAAAGGGATTTGTATGCCTGGCAGTGGCAGGGGCATTCAAGTGGTGGGGCAGTGCGGCGGACACAGCCCAGGGAGGCAACGTGGGAAAAAGAATAAAAAAATGTGTGGGAAAAAGAATTTAAAAAATGCTTACCTGCCATCTGCAGCGTCAGTGCCCTTCTGGCCTCTTCTCCTCGACTCCCGGCATGCCACAGGCTCCCTTACGCCAATCCAGATGCTGGTCTCATGCTGGTATTATCCAGAATGAGAGCAGCACCGGGATTGGTATGGGGCCCTAGTTAGGTGCTCACTAAGCGACTACAACCCTGTGCTTGCTCTGCACCCGACTGAACAGCACAGCACGGGTGGAGAGAGCGAAGTGCGCATTACGGTTTGGCCAGCCTTAGACGGCGGGCCCAATTGACATGCGCACTTGAAGCAGTGTCCCCCACGCCTTCTCCTTCTTGCAGCTGTGTCGTGTCGGAATGGACGGCCCGTCCCGCCTTCGGCACGGCTGCAATAAGTGAGCGAAGAAAAATAAAATGATAATAAGCTTTGTTATTATCACTTTATTTTTCGTTTTTCACTACTGAAAAGTAGTGTGGCGACGCTCCTCTGCCTTAGCGAAGGAGCTGATGCTGATGTCTGGGGTTAGAATTGATGACAAATTAAGGGAAGATCTGCATGGCTAACGAGAGATGACAAGATGGCCCTGGGATTTCCAAATCCCTTAACACCATCAAATCTTGTGAGACATGGAAATCTGAGATACAGCTGGTTCTAGAGAAGCTCTGAACTCCTTAGACCTTGTGCCTGGCAGCTGAAAACAATGGGCCTTATTTACAACAAAAAGACGCAGTGCGGTGCTGCCAGCCATTTTTCTGCACCGATTTGTGTCATTTTAAAAGCACAGGGAGGCGTCATATTTACAACAATATGACGCATCCCTGTGCTTTACCCTGCGCTGGGGCACAATTGGCTGCCATGTGCCAAGGCAGGCACCCTTGCACCATTGTGGGGATGATTGTTTTTGTGCAGGAAGGTACACCTTCCTGCACAAAAACAATCATTGATGGTGTTTTCCTCTTTCTATGTGTGCTGCAGAATGCATTGAATTTGGAAAAAAACAAGTAAAAATAAAAGTTTTTCTCCTCGTTCTGCCTCCTTACGCCTCCCCTTTGGAGGTATAGGATTCTTACACATTCTATTGTTTACAAAATGTTGCAAATCTGGTAATGCAGCAGAATGCATGGTTGTTGCATGGGAACACTCACAACAACACCCATGGCACGCCCCTTTCACGCATAGTGATGCGTGAAAAGGGGCCATATTTACAAGGCCATGGAAAGACATGCAGGGTGGCTTTGTAAATGTAGTAGTATTTGTATAGCGCACCGAATAGACCCCCGAAGGTGTATCTCAGGCGCTTGTACGCATACCGCTGTGGAACGCATCCTGGCTTTCCTTGTGAGGCGTCCACTCATGGGCACCCCCAAGGTGAAGCCAGGCATCCTAGCGCTGTTGGGGCCGTTGTGGAGATTAAGCAAGCTATTGCCCAGAGTTGCAGAGTGGGACTCCATGATTGAAATAGGCACCGAGGCGAGAATTATCAGGTCTGCGGAAATTGAGCCCAAGACCCACCGAGGCGGGAATTGAACCCTGGTCCCGAGCTAGACCTCTTCATCAGGGTCTGCCGCTCTAACCATGGAGCCACACTTCTCATACTTTGCATGGCTTTCTAAATATGGGCCAGCACACTGCACCACCGGTGCATCAAAAAAAGTGATGCACCAGCAGTGCAAGAGGCTTGTAAATAAGCCCCGATGTATGTGTAAGAAAAATAAGGACAAAAAGAAAATCCCTAAGTACTAGCGGTGTTACCGCTAAACAATCATGCACTAAGTACTGGCCAACTCACCTCTAAACTACTACACATTAAGCCTGAATTAAAGGCCTTTGGAAGACCTGCGTTCCCCACTCCTACCAAGGAATGTGCTGAGACTGCGTTCCGCTACCAAGAGTGTGCTGATATTGGGTTCCCCTACCACAAATACGATCTCAGGGTTGCACAGACCTAGAATGACACATTGCGGCCTAAGTAGAGGCAGTATGTTATGTTATGTTGTATTATGTAACGCTATGCTATATTAAGTTATGTCAGATTACGTTATGTTAGTTTATGTTGCATTATGTTCATTGATTTGCAGTGATTATAGTGACCAAGCCTTTTTACCTGTGTCAAATCAATGCAAGACTACGGGCCCATTCGTCGAAAATGACACTGCTCATAGTGATCCTGTAATCCTAGCACTGAGATCCTGAGCGCTGAGCATTTGCATGTGTTGGCAGACAGTTACATGTGTGTCCGAAAAAGTCAAAGTGATACAGGACATTGGGTCCATTTTGGAAGTTCTTATACCGGCATGAGCACAAGATGGAGGGGAGGTTGCTTCCCTGGATGACAGTAGTGTGTTGTTGACACTCCTGAGATGAGGGCGTGGAGGGGGCATGGGTCAGTTATTAAAGTCAGGAAAAAGGAGGCAGGTTTTCCCTTAGAAGTCGTTTAGGTTCTTTCTGATACAGAGGGCTGTTATTTAATTTTCCTGTAGGTGCCAATTGGTGGATGGCAGGAGTGAAGGGTGAGGACAGCAGTATCTGTGGTAAGGGTTGAAGAGTTTCTTTTAAGGGGAGCAGATCATTGTCTGTGTTCCCGGCTTCTGTCAGAAGGGATTGTAAATAGCCACGATGCAGCCAGTTCACAACCCTTTGGTGCCTCTGTGCCGTGTGCTTTACCTGGATACTATCCTGCTGTGAAAAGCATCCCTTGAGATAAAGGCTGGGACTTGAAGATGACCTGGCTAAACACATGAAAGAGAAACTGTGACCCAAACTGGTTGAGTAAAGGCAACTTTGAAATCCACATCCTCTCTCGGTGAAAGCAATATAAAATTGGGAGCTAGTGACCCAATTGTTATTCCAGTTCCAAGTCCTCTTCCACTGAGACAAGGGTACTCTGCAGAGTGCTCAGAGGACTACTGCACAACCAAGAATTTGAGTCCATCTGATAGCTAACTGCCAGGAGGTGAGGGAACATCACCTGCAGTATGATCTGAAGGAAAACTATCTGAACCTGTCCTGGGAACCAAGGAGTCCTGCCTGTGTGAGTGGGAAAGAGACACCAACCCTGCAAGAGGAGCTGACCAATGTCCCTGGTGCAGAGTGTCTGTCCAACAGAAAGTACCTATCTAACATGATCAACCCAATTCTGTCCTTGCAGATTCGTTGAATGAGCTGTGGTACTCCTGAAGGGTGTCAGGCGGCTAGACCTGGCATCCTTGGCGTGGTTCTCCCCTAACTTTTTGCCTTTAACCCTCCTGTTTTGCTGGCTTTGTTTTTCCTGGCTTTAGGACTCTGCACACTTTATCATTGTTAACCAGTGCTAAAGGTTCTCTGCTCACCCGTAGGATTTGCTTACACCCAATTGGCATATTTAATTTACCCATAACTCCTTAATAAAGTGGTACTGCCTATACCCCAGGCCTGTAAATTAAATACAACTAGTGGGCCTGCAGCACAAATAGTGCCACCCTTTAGATATGTCTAGGACCGGCCATTGCAGCCTGTGTGTGCAGTTTTAAGCCTGACATTTTGACCTGGCCAAATAAACCTTTTTCAGGACCAAACCTTCCTTTTTAGGTCTCGCCCTGGAATTCGCATCCGAAGGATGCGTCCAGGGCGGAGACTTATAGTCGTCTGACACGGGGGAATGAGGGACACAAAACTGTGACGAGCGGCTGGATTGAGCTGCGTGCACGCGCGTCAACATTCACGCATGCGCACATCACAGCCACACGCATACACAGCACTCACGCATGCGCACATACACACGCATACACAGGCACACCCCCGTCACCTACACGCATACACAGAGACCCCTCCACACACACCAGCCCCTCTCCTCTCGGCTCCACACACACGCACACGCATTTACACTTACACAGACACGCAGGCACCCAGACAGGCAAACCCCCCCCCCCCGTCACACACACGCATACACACAGACTCCAGGACACATACACATACACACACACATGCACGCTCACACACATACACAGTCCGCCGCCGCGCGCGCGCACACAGATGCCCCCCCCCCCCCCCCCACAAGGCGAAGCCCCACTCACCGGCATCCTCAGTGCAGCGGCTCCCACCGGCAGCAAGACTCTTCTTCCCTTCTTCGGCACCGGGGCGCAGGGTAGGCTCCTGCCTGCTCCGGTGCGCCAAACAATCGCGGCTCTTCCGTGGGAGGCGGGGTAGGCTCCCGCCCTCCTACTTCCGGTTGTCCCGCCCGGCCTGCCTGACTTCCTGTTCGCAGGCCGGCGGAAAACGAAAGCGGGAGTCCGCCGTAATTGCTTACCTTAGGGCAAAGGAGCGTGTGTGCGCGGCGGTTTCCTTTGCCGCGCGCGTTGATTGATGAATGCGCAGTGAGTATTTTTTATAAAACTGTAAAATACTTGAATCAAATGCGCATCACGACGTCTGCGCATGTCCGTGACTTGGTATGATACAAGGAGGCAGGAGAGGAGAGTGTGCGAGCGGCCGGTTTCCTTTGCCGTGCATGTTGTTTTGCCAAGCGTGTTGTTCGTTGAGGGTGGAATGCGCAGTGAGTTTTTTATGAGAAAATTATTAGGTACAATTGCACGGACTTGATTCCTGGAGTACACCCTGTCCACGCACAGAGGACTCCTGAGCCGTGGATGGATCTGGTTTCCCAGGCGACCGATGGCCGGGTTGTGTGCCTGGCCCTCTCCATCAAGTCTTCGTCTGATCTGTTTTGATAAGGACGGGTCGGGTGGGTTCGTTGTTATGGGTGATTGATTTTTTTTTTTGTAAGTACATTCCTCCAAGATACAGTGAAGCGTTTAGTACTTTGGTATTGCGGGTACATTTTGTCTCTTACCTCGTAGCTTCTAATCTACGGCCTTGTGCTGTTGCAGGAACATATCATTTTGCCATTTTGTTCAGACATTGACCAAGCTTAGCTCCTCTGACATAAACCAGTGCACGCAGAAGAGGTACCCGTTTTATGCCACAAAAGGAACAGTAATGATGAGTGCAGAGTGAGTGCAGAGTGACAGTGAGTGCAGAGTGCATGCAGTGAGTGCAGAGTGACAGTGAGTGCAGAGTGCATGCAGAGTGACAGTGAGTGCAGAGTGACAGTGAGTGCAGAGTGACAGTGAGTGCAGTGACAGTGAGTGCAGAGTGACAGTGAGTGCAGAGTGACAGTGAGTGCAGAGTGACAGTGAGTGCAGAGTGCATGCAGTGAGTGCAGAGTGACAGTGAGTGCAGAGTGCATGCAGAGTGACAGTGAGTGCAGAGTGACAGTGAGTGCAGAGTGACAGTGAGTGCGGAGTGACAGTGAGTGCAGAGTGACAGTGAGTGCGGAGTGACAGTGAGTGCAGAGTGACAGTGAGTGCAGAGTGAGTGCAGAGTGACAGTGAGTGCAGAGTGACAGTGAGTGCGGAGTGACAGTGAGTGCGGAGTGACAGTGAGTGCGGAGTGACAGTGAGTGCAGAGTGACAGTGAGTGCAGAGTGACAGTGAGTGCAGAGTGACAGTGAGTGCAGAGTGACAGTGAGTGCAGAGTGACAGTGAGTGCAGAGTGACAGTGAGTGCGGAGTGACAGTGAGTGCGAAGTGACAGTGAGTGCAGAGTGACAGTGAGTGCAGAGTGACAGTGAGTGCAGAGTGACAGAGAGTGCAGAGTGACAGTGAGTGCAGAGTGACAGTGAGTGCAGAGTGCGTGCAGAGTGACAGTGAGTGCAGAGTGACAGTGAGTGCAGAGTGACAGTGAGTGCAGAGTGACAGTGAGTGCAGAGTGAGTGCAGAGTGACAGTGAGTGCAGAGTGAGTGCAGAGTGACAGTGAGTGCAGAGTGACAGTGAGTGCAGAGTGACAGTGAGTGCAGAGTGACAGTGAGTGCAGAGTGCGTGCAGAGTGACAGTGAGTGCAGAGTGACAGTGAGTGCAGAGTGACAGTGAGTGCAGAGTGACAGTGAGTGCAGAGTGACAGTGAGTGCAGAGTGACAGTGAGTGCAGAGTGACAGTGAGTGCAGAGTGACAGTGAGTGCAGAGTGAGTGCAGAGTGACAGTGAGTGCAGAGTGAGTGCAGAGTGACAGTGAGTGCAGAGTGAGTGCAGAGTGACAGTGAGTGCAGAGTGACAGTGAGTGCAGAGTGACAGTGAGTGCAGAGTGCATGCAGAGTGACAGTGAGTGCAGAGTGACAGTGAGTGCAGAGTGACAGTGAGTGCAGAGTGACAGTGAGTGCAGAGTGACAGTGAGTGCAGAGTGCGTGCAGAGTGACAGTGCGTGCAGAGTGACAGTGCGTGCAGAGTGACAGTGCGTGTAGAGTGACAGTGCGTGCAGAGTGACAGTGAGTGCAGAGTGACAGTGAGTACAGTCACTCAGCACCACCACATTATCAGTCAGAACCACCACAGCATCACTCAGAACCACCACAGCACCACTCAGCACCACCACAGCATCACTCAGCATCACTCAGCACCACCACAGCACCACCATAGCACCACTCAGCACCACCACTGCATCACTCAGCATCACCACAGCCCCATTCAGCACCACCACAGCATCACTCAGCACCACCACAGCACAAATATGTTCTCTCAATGTTTCAAGCTTTATTACAAATGTCACAAAAAGATGTTAATATTTCACTTCTGTTCTTGGATTTTGTTACAATAAAATACACTGAACATAATCTTCACAAAAGTTATTTACAAAAGTTTAAGCTATTGCCATTATAAATTACAATCACTTTTATTAAGTATTAAAAAAAATTAAAAGCCATTGTTATTTGTAATATCAATACATCTAAGTCACGTAAATACAAATGTTGCATTACAAATGCTATAGGTGTCACATTTGCGAAAGTTATAACTATTGGCATTGTAAATGACAAAGCTATTAATTTAGCTATTTTCAAAACCAACACATAAATGAACGTTTGGTGAATTTCCATTAAAATATTTGACTTTTTTACTAAGATATTATTATACTGTTTTATGCAAACAAAATTTAGATACTGCATAAATAACTTTAATAAAACATATTTTATATGAAGCTTTTTATGTAAAAAAAAAAATATAGCATAAAGCAAAAAACAATTGCCATTTACAATGCTAATAGCTCAAACTTAAATAATGCGAGACCTATTGCATTGCAAATGCTTGTTAATACATATAAGTCACCCCTAGGGTAGGCCCAGAACAACACAGAGGGCAGGGTTCAGTGTATTTGAAACGTAGGGCATGTACTTTTATGTTTTACATGTCTTGCTATTGAAAACTCCTAAAGTCGTTCATCACTACTGCAAGGCCTACCTCTACCATAGGAGAACATTGGTGTTACCTTATTACATTTAATAAGCTGTAACTTCCAATTGGGAGCAGGTAGACAAGTTGAATTTAGTGTGAAAATAATTGTAATTAAAAGCCCGCTTTAATGGTAAAGTCAGATTTTTAATGACAATTCTGAAAATTACACTTTTAGAAAGTTGACATTTTATTGTCTTAACCATTTGGTGCCTGCGGTCTGACCCTAGGCCACATGATTAGGTGTAGCTGGTAGTTGATCTTTGTGTATTGCTCATAGACAGGGAGACAAAGGAAAAATAGGTGCTGCAGGATGGCTCACTCTGGGTTAATGACGGGGAGGAGCTATCACCTACAACACTAGCACATCACAAAGGCTCTGCCTGAGCACTCTCACAAAGGGTTTGACACTAATCTATTGTGACCCCAGACAAGCTGGGTCCAGAACAGGGAGAAAGGGGATGCTTGACACCTCAGGGGAGGGGGGTGGAAACCTGTAGAATATTCCTCCATCTCAAAGTGGGCACCAGGTATTAATGTTGGACCTCAAACCCCAACTTTTCAGCATACTTCTGGACCTGTGGACTCTACCAGGAAGAAGGACTGCTGTGCTGCTGAATGTACTGCCACTCCCCTGGACTGCTGCCCTGAAGGACTGCTGCCCTGCTGTGCTGACCTGCTGCCCTCTTGCCTTGGTGAGAAGGACTTGTCCTGCATGTGTTGAACCCAGGACCCCAGAGTAACTCCAAGGGCTAATTGGATGGTCTTGTGACTAGAGCCTCATGGACAGAAGTTCCATCAACCTTGAAACCAGCACCTAGACACTGACATCTGTGTGTCCTACCCTGCCAAGTGGTTTCAGCCAGTCCTTGACCCTTGGAAGTAAGCCTTAAGGTACTCTGCCAGACCATCTGTGGTTTCAGCAGAATGAACACATCTACTCTGCTGTGCGGAATCAATGCATAGCCTTTGCTGCGCAAATTTTTCAGATGCCAGGACTTTCCATCGCCACCCACAGCCTCCCAGTAACTGCTGCTGCACAATGCATCCTTAACGCAGGCCTGAGCATTGCAAGCCCCTTGTTGACGGCATCTTCGACAACGATTCAGGACACCGCATCACAAGCCCCGCAGCTTCCTCGGAACCAGCTGATGTGCAACACATCTCGATGCAGGACATCACATTGCAGCTTTGTAGCTTCTAGGAATCGGCGCTGCGTGACTTATCCTCGATGCGGGACTCTGCAATACACTGCAACCAGGATTTAAGGTGCTCTTGTTCAGTAGGCCTAACTGGGTCCCTGTAGCCAGCCCATGCTCCATTGTGGTTAGCCTGCACTTATGACTGTGCCCCTGTCTAGCATAGGCTGGATCCCCCCTATCGCCATTCTACCACTCATTGAGGACTAACAAATGTGAGACCTGGTAATAAGAAAGGACATTGGGGGTCGCGAGTCCGCCCCAGTATGTGGACAGAAAGCAAGTGCGCAGCGCTACACGCACTGCGCCCCCCTCCCACAGGGACTGCCCAAGCACAGAATTCACCAGCCGGAACACCTAGGTGTGATCGGGTACGGGTGATTCTGTAGCTGGTATATTAAACGAGAGAGCGCCACCATCTTGAAAATGACTGATCTGCAGTATATTGTCAAGGGCTTACGCGACCAAACTTTCAGGGCCGCACAAGCTCGCTCCCATACCGGTGCCAGGTTCCGCTCCCAGGATATGGCTGGCACTTCCGGGAGGAACACTCCCAGATTCTTGAGGCCCCCCATCGCTACTTGGAATTAAACACTGCCTTTAAGCTAAGCCTGACTTCTCTGTGTCAGGCTAATGAAGGGCTGAGTGTAGGTTAATTTGGAGTTTGCTTGTAACTTCACCCTGGCAAGGATTGTGGTTTCTGTTTGAATACGGTCTCTCCCCCCAAACCAGTAACTACATTTCTGGCAGGCAGTCTCCTTGAATTATCCCCATTGCAGCTGCCAAAGTACCAGGAGTTGTGTGTCCAATTGGTAGCCCTAAATAAAGCCGGGTTACGTGCCCGCTTGTGGCACCTACTTTGTGTGTCCCAAAGAATGTGGACAGTGTGACCAAGGTGCTGCCAATTTGTACCATGCATTCCCTAACTTTCCCATAAAGTAAAGACTATCAAACCTGAGGTGCCTCAGTATGCCCCATAATGAGTAGAGGACCCTGCCCAGACCAGAGGTGACCTGGATCATCATAAACAGAAGATTTCGGGCCATCTCCATTTGGCAAAATAAGCCAAAGATTGTGCTTGACAGTTGAACTACCTAAGCCCTCAGCATCCAATCTAGCGATTGTTGTTGCATCCCAGTAGACCCTCTGGAAATCTGTTGTCATGGCCTTAGCCCTGCAAAATAGAGAAGAAGAATGCCAACTTACTCCGCCCATTGAGCCTCTAACCGGCTGCAAAAAAAAATCACCCAACCATCGGGGTGGAAGGACGCTGTCAAGACCTCTGAGCTCAATGCATCAACTGATGTTGGAGCTCGGCAGAGGGCCAGCATCTGCTCTTGCTGCAGCCTTCATTAGGACTCGCTGCAGCTGCTCGCATCCAGCAGAACTTCCTTGTGTCATACGGGGAGGGCCCTGCTGATCACCAGTGGACCCACCACCACGAGACAAACAAACACGGCCCCAGTGCTGTTTCAAGCAAGAATGAGCCAGAGACTCCAACAAGTTCTGCACTCTAGAAACAATGTGTGCTGAGAGAAGTGGGAGGAAGCATGCTGCAGCTTATTAGAAGCTATGCCATGAACCAATAAAACCTTGAGACAGTGCCTAAGACTCACACCTGTGAATCAGGTATCCTCACGTGATAGTACTTTGAGTCTAATAAAGTACTTGCCTTTCATGAAAAGAGGCACTGGGCTGGACATTGATCTTATTACACTGCTGCAAGTAGTGTTGCGTGCAGAGCCTTAGTACCCCCACACTAATCTCCCTGTGAAGTCTGTGACTGCTCCCCATCGCAACCACGCAGATGAAAGAGTTGTACTTGACCTAGTTTTCAGAGCGATAGTAGGACAGGCCCTGGAACAGTAGAGGCAAATTACCCCAGTCCCAAAGCTTAGGCCCAGTAGTCCCAGCCTGCCCAGTGTTCTCCTGAATGGCATTTGACACTGGCAAAGTAACTGCACAATTTGTATAGCTATTTTGCACACAGGTAACTATGTATAGGATTATAAGATCGTAGATGAACAATGGGTTTCGGTAATTCTTGAGTACCCTGTCCCCAAATTTTTTTAACATGGTTGGCAACTGTTCTAATGTCATATTGCTGACTTTAAGCCTTTTCATTTCATACATCACCAGAAACGATCCTTAAACAAATAGGCCCTGTATTTGAAAACAAGTTCAGTATGTTCCAAAAACTATGGGGGCTGAACACAAAGGCAAATTTACATATGAGTAAATCTACCTGTGCAAGTTTACTCTTACACTTTTGAGTAACTTTACTACTTTTGCCTATTCACCATTTACGAGTGTAAAGTTGCACAAAAGTGTAGACTTACATGTCCGCACATGCTGGTACAGAGGGCGAAGTCAGTAAATAGTGTCATATGCAACTGTAAAGTTACTACTAGTAGTAATTTATGACCGTAATTGACATTCTACACACTTGGCAGGGACCCCATAATCGATGCAGAGATCTCCCTATGATAAAGTATAGGGAAATTTTGAAAGTTAAAGTTTTAAAAAAAATCTTTGTGAGTGAAATGTTTATGGAAAATAATATTTTATATATGTATTTTAAATGTAGATTCATCTGCTACTGTACTATCAACTACTTTTTAAATTAATCATTTAATAAATGTATGTGTATTAAATTACATTTCATTATTTAAAGATTTATTTAAAATAACACCCACTTCAGTAAAATGTTTATATTTATTTATTATGTAATAATTTACTAAAAGTTATGTATAAAATGGATTTAACACTTCTTAAAAAACAGTTAAATTAAATTTTAAGGTTAAAAAAAGTATTTAAATGATTTTATATTAAAATAATATTAATTGATAATTTATATTTAATTGTCCTCACATTAAAATAATTGTATATATAGTTATTAAACATTAGATTTAGTTTATTGATATTAATATTATTTCCTATGGTTCTATTTTAAGTCCCCACCTCCATCATTTGCTATGAGAGGGCGTTGTAGTACCCTAGAGTGGCCATGACTGATGCTGGACTTTGAAGTATATTTCAACTGTGTTGTGTCCTTTGACTGTGGGAACTTTAGAAGTGCAGTTCGAGAATAGGACGCTGCTTACTCTGACAGGCTGCCCCGGGACACCAAAGGTGGCTACCTGCGAGGGCGGCCATCCTTAGTGCCATAGGATGGCACGGACCCTGAGCGGTCTAGTGGTTGGCTGACTAGGTGGTCAGCCAGTGGTCAACCTGGGATTCCCCCCACGCGTGAGGTCTTTTCCTGTCCTGGGGGAGAGGGGGGAGGGCTATATAGCCCGGGGGGCGAGGGTCTGGCGTCCTCTTTGGTTCCTGTGCAGCGGCGTGTAGACCCTCGCCCCCCACCTCTGGAGAATCCCGCAGCGCGGACCTGGACTGCCCGGCGTTCTTTTGTTTAAGGTGATGGACTTGTGCGATGCTCGTGGGATGAGAGGGGGAAGGCTGGGGTGGGGGGGGCGGGGCTGGCACGGTGGTGAGAGCTGGGCGCGCTTCCAGCATCTCGCTTTGCTGAGGAAAGGTTTTGTGGCAGATTCAGACTTTAGTTTTCACCTGCGGCGTGTTTGGGCGCTACTTGTGTTATGGAGTTAAAAAAAAAAAAAGAGAAGGGGAGGGGTGGGAGCGCTTCAGGTGTAATTCGGTGGGTGCCCCCGCGGGGGCCTCGCCCTCTCCTAGGTTGGGGGGTGGCGGGCGTTGGTCCAGATTCATTGCTTGGGTTTCATCTTGCTGCGTATTTGGGCGCTGCTTTTGTCCCGGAGTAAAAGGGGTGTGAGCGCTTCGAGTGGGGTCGGTAGGTGCCCCCGCGGGGGGCCTCGCGCTCTCGGGCGGTGGTCCTGGCTTTCGGCCCGCTATGCAGGGGGGGGGCCGCCCAGATTGTAGTTGTGCTTGGGGGGGCGCACGTTAGGGGGGGGGGCTCCTTCGCTGCGCCAGTGAGTGGCGGGACATCCCTGTGGAGCAGACTGGACGGCGCCTCGGGCAGCAACTTCCCAGCTTAGGTGGTGCAGCGGTGGGTTGCTTTTGTGCATTCCCAGTTGTTTGGGTGTCCTGGGTGTAGCGCTTCTTTCGCGTGCTTTGGTTTTTGGGGGCGTTTGCGCTAGGGGGCCGCCCGCTCCTCTCACCTTTGGGACGGAGACGGGGCGGGCGGGTCTCGGAATGCGGCTGCTGGAATGCAGCCTGCTGCAGGGGTGGGGGGGGCGGCAGGAGGGCTGGCGGGGATGTTGTTTCGGGCCCTCAGGGGGGGGGGTCGGGTCAGGAATGGGCCTGCCGGGGGCACGTGGGGTGGCCGCTCGCGCCTTGCACCTTCGGGCCGGGTAGGGGGGGCGGGTTTTGGAATGCGGCCTGCGCGGCGGGCCTGTGGTGGGCGACAGTGCTCCTAGCTGGAAATGCGCTTTGACTCCGCGGCACGGGAAGTAAGCGCTAGATAAATAAATTGCAATACAATATAATAAATGTTTTGATTTATGTTTAGAAACAAGAAGCTCAAAGAAATGTTACATAATGAAGTAATGTTCTACTGTACCAAAATCAAACACACATTGAAACATTAGTATGTATGTATTATATTTGCATATGATCTTTGATGCACGTTTGACATTTTTAGATACTAATGAAGGCCGCATTCACCTCTGTTCTGACTATTCATTGATTTGCTGGGTTCTCTACTTCTGTGTTAAATGTGATCCCTGCTGATCACCAGTGGACCCACCACCACGAGACAAACAAACACGGCCCCAGTGCTGTTTCAAGCAAGAATGAGCCAGAGACTCCAACAAGTTCTGCACTCTAGAAACAATGCCCGAGAGCGCGAGGCCCCCCGCGGGGGCACCTACCGACCCCACTCGAAGCGCTCACACCCCTTTTACTCCGGGACAAAAGCAGCGCCCAAATACGCAGCAAGTGGAAACCCAAGCAATGAATCTGGACCAACGCCCGCCACTCCCCAACCTAGGAGAGGGCGAGGCCCCCGCGGGGGCACCCACCGAATTACACCTGAAGCGCTCCCACCCCTCCCCTTCTCTTTTTTTTTTTTTTAACTCTATAACACAAGTAGCGCCCAAAACACGCCGCAGGTGAAAACTAAAGCCTGAATCTGCCACAAAACCTTTCCTCAGCAAAGCGAGATGCTGGAAGCGCGCCCAGCTCTCACCACCGTGCCAGCCCCGCCCCCCCCACCCCAGCCTTCCCCCTCTCATCCCACGAGCATCGCACAAGTCCATCACCTTAAACAAAAGAACGCCGGGCAGTCCAGGTCCGCGCTGCGGGATTCTCCAGAGGTGGGGGGCGAGGGTCTACACGCCGCTGCACAGGAACCAAAGAGGACGCCAGACCCTCGCCCCCCGGGCTATATAGCCCTCCCCCCCTCTCCCCCAGGACAGGAAATGACCTCACGCGTGGGGGGAATCCCAGGTTAACCACTGGCTGACCACCTAGTCAGCCAACCACTAGACCGCTCAGGGTCCGTGCTAGATTTTCCAAACGGGCTAAGAAACAAACATCCAAAGAGTTCCCGCCTGACCCTCCAGCAGCCAAGAGCAAAGCTGTGATCGCACATATAGAGCCTCCGCCCGAACACGCGTTGCCTGGTGCGTTACCGGGCGTCTCATCAGGAAAAAGCAGAGCTGTGTCCGCACAAATTGAGCCCCCGCCAAGAAACTCTTTGCCGGGGGTGGCACAGGCCGCTTCTAAAGAACCTGTCCCTGTCCAGCCTGTGTATGCCACTCGGGAGGACCTTGCAAGACAGTCTGATTCCCTCAAAGAATTCATGAGAGAGCTCATTGGAGCCATGGTACCACCAACACAGATTGACAAGACTGCAGGTACACCGGCGGACAACAGTGGGGGGGCAAAGGCGGCGGCTTCTGTGTGGGGCACTCAGCCGGCGGCGGCATTGCCTTCTACGACGTCGCTCATGCAAGTGACTAACACCCCTGCCGTGGTGGCGAGCTCTTCGACGTCGTTGGCGAGCGGTAGCATTGTGGCGCCTCCCACGCCGCTGCAGCCCGCCCTGCCTGTTTTGCCTGCGCCAGCCATCGTCAGCGACACAGCAGTACCTGCGGCTGCGGGGGTGGTCACTCCCGCTCAAAACACTGGTACGTCTGTGGCCCCTACATTGGGCAGTGGTGCTGGGGTATCATCTGTGTCATCTAATACCATTTCTTCTACAGGAAGCGCAGTTGGCATGGTTACCTTGGCAGCATCTCCTTCTACCCCTAACACTGAGCCTCGAGTGGCGGCCGCACCCCTGTTGTCGGGTCATTGTCACCTGGCATGGCAAGTCCCGTTAGCGGCCAAGGAATTGATATGGAAGCGGGAGTTGATAGATATCTTTTCGCTACTGCTGTTAGGTCAGGAAGGAACTGATGTCAGGAAGGCTGGAGTTAAGGAGGAGGATAAAAAGACCAAATACCAACAGTGGCCTGAAAAAACCATAGAAAATTGGCTAGATGCATTTGCAATTTTCCAGGCTGTGATATTGGAGAAATATCCTGAACAGGCGCAGGCGCTAGTCCAGTACAGTACCTTGATACGGAAGGAGGCTGCGCGTTGGGGAGGTCAAGGTTGGGTGTCTTATGACTTGGAATTTAGGCGAAGGATGTCCTTGTGTCCAGAGATGAGATGGGACCAGAAAGAGGTTCAGTTGTGGCTAGACCATATGGGCTCCAACCTGCTTCGTAATGGGGGGGCCTTAGACAAGAAGCAGGGAGGCAAGTACTCGAACAACGCCTCGCAGCGGAGCGAGCAGCAGCAGGACAGACAGTCCTTTCGGGGTGGTTACAGGAATAGAGGGGGTAACAAAGGCTTCTTTAAGAGATCATCCCCGGGTATTTGTCGATCTTTCAACGCCGGTTATTGCGCCTGGGGGAAGTCTTGTAAGTTTGGGCATTCATGCAACAAGTGTGGAGGCTCTCATGCAGCAGGATCGTGCACCACTCAGCAAGGGGGCGCCCCCAAGCCTACAAAGGAGGCAGGTAGCAAGCAATAACTCCAGCGCGCCGCCTCTTCACTCCGACCCCTCCCCCTCCCCCGATTTGATTCTGGATGAATGTGCACGCAGTTCAGCAGGGGCGTGCAAGGGGCCCTCGCTTGTGATTTTGAACAATTTGTTGCCCCTCTTGCAGGAATATCCGCTCGCGCGTGACAGGCTCTTGTTGCTGGGGGAATTTAGCGAGGGTTTCAGGATACCATATGTGGGTTGTGAGGCCCCCAGAGAGGCTGAGAATTTGAGGTCCGCGAGGGATTTGCCTCTAGTGGTGAGATCGAAAGTGGAGAAGGAGAGATTGCTGGGGAGAGTAGCGGGCCCTTTTGCAAGTCCACCGTTAAAAGACTTTGTGGTGTCGCCACTGGGGGTGGTCCCTAAGAAGGAGCCAGGGGCGTTCAGGCTGATTCACAATCTTTCTCATCCTGAAGGAGCATCAGTCAACCATGGGTTGGAGGAAGGGTCTTGCTCAGTCTCTTACTGCTCACTGGATGTGGCCTTGGATTTAGTCAGGAGAGCAGGTGTGGGGGCGTGGCTGGCGAAAGCAGACATAGAGTCAGCCTTTAGGTTGTTGCCGGTGCACCCCAGCAGTCAACACCTGCTAGGTTTCAAGTTGGATGGAATGTACTACTATGATCGATGCATGCCGATGGGGTGCTCAGTGTTGTGCGCATACTTCGAAGCATTCAGCAGCTTCCTGCAGTGGGCGTTACAATCTCGCTACGGAATAAAAGGGGTGTCACACTACCTGGATGACTTCCTTTTTGTAGGGACTCAAGGGTCTATGGAGTGCAGCGAGGCATTGCAGAAATTTGAGGAACTCACCACTACTTTGGGGGTTCCCTTAGCTCCTGGTAAAACAGTGGGGCCTGCGCAGGTGTTGACTTTTCTAGTGATTGAGATTGACACGGTGAAGGGGGAGTGTAGGTTACCAGCGGATAAGGTTCGGGACCTGGAGCAGTCCATTGTTTTGGCTCTAGGTCAGGACAAAGTGACGCTAGGTTCCTTGCAGGGGCTGCTGGGGAAACTTTACTTTGCCGCCAGAATCATTCCGGCGGTAAGGGTCTTCGCGCGCAGGCTGGCTAGGGCATGCGCGAAAGGCAGTAAGAGTTATCATTTGGTGAGACTTAGTAAGGGCATGAAGGAGGACCTCAGGATGTGGGCAATGTTTCTCGCTGATTTCAACGGCTCTGTGGTTTGGAGGGCGCCGTGGGCAGGGTCGCCTGAACTGGCCATGTTCACAGATGCTTCTGGTAGGGAAGGATTTGGGGTTATTCTTGACACTGACTGGTGCGCGCAAAAGTGGCCGAACGTCTGGCGAAAAAAGAGAGTGACCTCCAACATCACGGTGCTGGAACTGTTCCCCATTGTTGTGGCTTTTCACCATTGGCCAGCGAAGTTAGCCGCGCGTAGGGTCTTGATGTGGTCGAATAGTCTGGCGGTGGTACAGGCCATCAATTCTCAGTCTGCGTCTTTCCCTCTAGTTTTATGCTTACTCAGGGAGTTGATGAGGGTTTGTCTGGTCGGTAATGTAGAATTTAGAGCGCGGCACATCCAAGGGGTCCAGAACACAGCTGCTGACGCTCTTTCTCGCTTTCAGTGGCACAGGTTTCGGGAGGAGTGGCCGAGGGCAAAGGAAGAGATGGCAAGATTCCCGGAGCACCTGTGGTTCATTCTGAATCTGAGAGGCGATTGAGAGGTCTAGGCGAGCTGGCTTTGGCACCGCGAACAGTCAAGCGTTACCGGGCAGGCGTGGAGAAGTTCTGTGCAGTCACCGGGGATTGGGAGCAGGTGCTGCCAACGTTGGAGTCCAGGACTCAGGACTTTATCATGTGGGCGAAGGATGAGGGCAAGTCACAATCTTGGGTGGTGGGCCATTTGTCGGCCATTAGTCACCGCGCTAGGCTGAGGGGACAGCCTGACCCAACCAACTCCTTTTTAATACAGTCAGCGCTGAAAGGTTGGTCGAGAAGTGAGCCCCGAGCTCCTGATAACAGGGCAGCGATTGACTTTGCAACTTTGAAAGGGATGCTGGACAACACAGAGAGGGCCACCAGCTCCACGTTTGAGGCAGCACTTTTTTTCCGCTACCTTTGCACTAGCATTCTTTGGGGCCTTCAGAATAGGGGAGATTGTGGCTGCATCAAAGAATGACAAATCAGGTATCGCTTTGGGTAGTCAGGACGCCACATTGGTCGGGGACTGCTTGTCTATAAGGTTGAGGCAATCTAAAACAGACCAAGGAGGTGCAGGCAAGGTAATAGTGCTGAACAAATTGGGAATCGCCAGGTATTGCCCCGTACAACTGGTGGAAACTTATCTTGCGCGGCGCCCGCCGGGGGAAGGTTACCTTCTGATTCATGCAGATGAAACCCCCCTGACCAAGTACCAACTGCGGCGCGTCATGGACACTTGCTTAGAATTAGCGGGCTGCAACAGACAGGGGAAAAGGTTTTGTACTCATTCATTTAGGATAGGTGCTGCGACTACAGCTTTTCAGGCAGGGCTGCCAGTGGCAAATATAAAGCAGGTGGGGCGCTGGGAGTCCAGCTGTTACAAACGGTACATACGCTCATGAGAGGGTTAAAACAGGACTGGTTGGCGGGCATTTTTGGGTAATATGTTTGTGACATTGATTCAATGTATTGTTTGCGGTGTATAATCGGATATGTAATAAACGTTTTTTACACATCTGCATCTTTTATTTGTTAGGTAAATCGGTCTGGGTGGCAGGAAATGTGAGAATCCAAAGGGTAGCCCGGTGGGCCGATAGCGGAAAATGGAAGCATGGTTTTGCAACAACAAAAATCAGGTGGATAGTGTTGCACGATTTGCATTGGAGTAGCGTGCAGCGCGTATTTCAGCAATTATTGGACGGGGGCGAATCTCCACCAGACTTACTAATTGTGCATTTGGGAGGCGAGGAATTGGTCCCCTTGGAGCGCAGGGCCCTGCTGCAGTTAATGAGGGGCACGCTGAGCAATTTGAGCAATCTGTTGGGGCTGTGCGAAGTATGGTGGTCCGAGATCACTCCAAGACTGCATTGGAAGGGCGCTAGATCAGGGGTGGCCATCGAAACTTCCCGCAGACGAGTGAACAGTGCCATGCGCAAATTCACAGAGCAGAGGGGATTCGGCTTCATAAGACACAGTTTGTTGCACACCAAATGTACGGGTTGTTTTGATGAGGATGGCGTCCATCTATCAGAAGTAGGGATAGCCATTTTCCTGCTGGACCTATCTGAAGCAATGGGAGCAGCGGGTTGTAAATAGAGGACAGATAAGGGATGGGGGGACTCTCGGACGGCGGCTGCCGCACCGGGAGCCTTGGCGGAGTTACAGGGCGATCCAATACAGGAAGGTACAGAAGGGTACCCTCTACAGGAGCACCGGAAGGGTGCGTGAGCGATATATCCCCCAGGGAGATCCACAGTAAAAGGATCCTGGGGGACTGACGGCGCCCCGTTAGTCCTTCGGGCGGTTGTGTACCTGAGCAACCGGGGGTTGCCAACGCTCTGCCCCCCGAGGGGGGGGGTTTGAGTAAATGGGCGAACGAGAGGTTCGCCGGGGGTAGGGGTTAGACCTTCCCCCCCAAACTGATAACGCCCCTAAGGTTTAACACCGCGGGGGGGTAATAGCTCGGTCAGGTGGGCGGGTCGCGAGGGGCGGCCTGTTCTGGATCGCCCGTAAGTTAACCCAACATGTTGGCATTATGTATATGCTAATAAAACTGCAACAACTTTCTCCATCAACTTGTGTGGTGTCCGTTATTGTGGGATGGGGGGGGGTTGTGTGTAAGCGGGTACTGGCCGATATTGGCACTATGACAGGCTGCCCCGGGACACCAAAGGTGGCTACCTGCGAGGGCGGCCATCTTTAGTGCCATAGGATGGCACGGACCCTGAGCGGTCTAGTGGTTGGCTGACTAGGTGGTCAGCCAGTGGTCAACCTGGGATTCCCCCCACGCGTGAGGTCATTTCTGGCCTGGGGGAGAGGGGGGAGGGCTATATAGCCCGGGGGGCGAGGGTCTGGCGTCCTCTTTTGTTCCTGTGCAGCGGCGTGTAGACCCTCGCCCCCCCACCTCTGGAGAATCCCGCAGCGCGGACCTGGACTGCCCGGCGTTCTTTTCCCTCCCATCCGCTTACCCTGCTCTTGGGCAGATCGGGGTTGGGGGGGGCTACTACTAATGAATTGTTTTTGTGTTGCAGGCGGAGTTACAGGGCGATCCAATACAGGAAGGTACAGAAGGGTACCCTCTACAGGAGCACCGGAAGGGTGCGTGAGCGATATATCCCCCAGGGAGATCCACAGTAAAAGGATCCTGGGGGACTGACGGCGCCCCGTTAGTCCTTCGGGCAGTTGTGTACCTGAGCAACCGGGGGTTGCCAACGCTCTGCCCCCCGAGGGGGGGGGGTTTGAGTAAATGGGCGAACAAGAGGTTCGCCGGGGGTAGGGGTTAGACCTTCCCCCCCAAACTGATAACGCCCCTAAGGTTTAACACCGCGGGGGGGGGTTATAGCTCGGTCAGGTGGGCGGGTCGCGAGGGGCGGCCTGTTCTGGATCGCCCGTAAGTTAACCCAACATGTTGACATTATGTATATGCTAATAAAACTGCAACAACTTTCTCCATCAACTTGTGCGGTGTCCGTTATTGTGGGATGGGGGGGTTGTGTGTAAGCGGGTACGGGCCGATATTGGCACTATTTCGTGGGTAAGTGCATGTCTCTACAAACACCGTCCCTAATTGTCATTTAATCCTCTCCTTACTTCTCAATAACCCGGCCCCTTCAATTGTAAATATTTCCCATTTTCTAGCTACTCCACCCCTCTCCGTCCCACATTTGCTACTAAAACGCATGCAGGGCCGGACTGGTTACCGGGCAGTTTGGAATGCTGCTGAGCTGGGGGCTGATTTCGTTCATGGAGACCTGCGTGTGCTAAACAAAATTCGGTTTGCTTTAATTATTTCGAAACACACGCAGGTCTTTCATGAACGAAATCAGCCCCCACCGCAGTGGAATCAACCCCCAGCTCGGCAGCATTCCAAACTGCCCGGTAGTCAGTCTGGCCCTGAACGCATGCCTGCGACTGCGGAGCACACTGGGGTCAGGGCGGGGACCTCATCATATAAAAGACAGGAGAGGTGGAGCTAGACACCTCAGCAAGCCGGTTAGTGAATAGCATTGTGTAGGATGTCAGTGGTACTATTATGCACACTACAAAAGCAGTTTGTGATTAGGCCCCAATATTTGTAGTCCTTGCCATGAAGTCAAAGAGACGGGCTTCCAAACAACTCTTACAGGGAGGAATAAGCTGTGCCCGGCTCTCTGGGCCACACTGCACTGTAGAATAGATGAAAGGGAGTCTGTTCCCTTAGTGATACCTTCACTCTGAGCTCTGCGCCGACTTCTCATGGATGTACACTTGTAGATTGCAGGTAATGGACTACAAGTACCAGCATGCAAAATGATGTTGCCCTATGGACATAACTCAACAAGGCTTGGAAACATCTCCTTTATTTAGACGTTCTTATAACGGTCTGAAGAGTAAGGTCACGTGGGTGCTGCATGTGGGATTGTATCTTTCCCAGAATACGTTTAGTTGGGGTTCCCATATGAATTAATGTCATGGGGCTGCAGCTTTGTCAGCCCTTGGTCTTGCTTTTTAAGAGTTACTGTTTTCAGGTGTGATACTCGAATGGATGCGATTGTACTAAACGGAGACTACGAATCCCAGAACCAACTGTTGTAATAACCGAGCCACAAAGTACTTCCTTCATGACTGCAATGATGTGATGTTGTAATCTTAGTTTTGCAAAACCTTCATAGGCAACAGATTTATAATTAAATCCCCAGCATGCCAGCGCTGAGGCAGGTACTGCGGTTTTGAAGGCAGCAGTCATGTACATCAAGTATTTTACTTGAATTATTATTTTCATTAGTCCAATATCTGTTCAATAAACATGTAAATTCCTGCTACATGGGCTGTTGAATTAAGTCAACAGTTAAAGTCAGACGAGTGTTTATTTTAAACATATTGCTATGTTAATCTCAAGATGCCAGCTTACACAAGCAGTCCAAAGCCCATGGATCTGGACCTGGCAAGAGTTCAAACATTTTTTATGTATGCACATACAATATATAAAAATAAATAAAAAAATAAAACATTTATATAAACATAAAGGGGCAGGACGGCCCTGGCACAGTGCACTCCTCTGCTGCACACACGTGAAGCTTAAAAAAACACAAGAGGACACCGCTATTTCAAGAGTGCTATATGGAACAATGGCTCACCAGGAACTCGTTCACCGTAAGAATGAGTACATTACGAGAACCTTAACAGCAAATAAATTAGGATCATATATGATCAGACAAAACGCCGTCAATCACAGTTTAGGACAGGGTAGAGGGGAAATGGGCTGACTCAGTGATCTTACTGGTGGAAGCAAAATGTAAATAAATGACAGTTCAATAGACCAATGGATGAAGAGTGCTGACCGAAAGTTGAGCTTTAATTATTATTTCTTTTTTTTTTAAACATTGGGCTGGTTTGATGCTAGGCCAAATCTAAAGTGTCCCAGAGGATGAGATTGATATATAGGTCTCTGAACACGTGCGCCTCTTGCCTCACTAACTTCCATCTCCAGCTTTGAATCTCAGTCTTCAAACGGTTTTACCGGCGAAGCATCGCTCAGTTTTCCGCCGATCCCTGACAAACCTCTCTCAAGAAGGTGTCTGCGTTCAGGAGGAACTGGGGTTGCTCCAAGTGTTGTAGGGCCCGACAGGCCGCCCGGAGCATCTGTAGAACTGATCATCAAGTGTTCCAGGCGGAGGAACTATAACAAATACCAAGAGCCTTTAAAAGCCAGGGCTGAAGTTTAGTTAAGTGGCCTGTCTATTAGAGCATGAAACACCTTCTAGGTTTTCACTGAGTTTTATTGAGTGCAAATATCTTCTGCCACTCCAAGGTTTCCAGATCGTTCTACGCCTGCAGTCAGCTCGTGATGCTCTCGGACATTTTTATAGATCATGAATAGGAGAGTTGGACGAATTGTTTCCCATGAGGTGAGCCCAGACTACAACTCCCATAGTGCACAAGGACCTCAAATCAAAAGCCAGGACTAGAAACTTGATGTCATTCAGAAATAGAGCGTTCTGGCAACACATATCTTCCCATTGGTCATAAATTTAATCCTAAAAGCCTTCTACCTATTTTCTAGGCATACCAGCTTAACTTTGGTCAAAGATAACCAATTTTATAAATTAAAACCGCTAGTCAATGGACTTTAAAGGTGCTTCTATTGCAGAGAAATCGTGCTGTGTTAGTGCCAGAACGTATAACATTCCATAAAAATCTGCAATTTATCAGCTGTGGGGTATACAATGAAAATGGTCAAAATTCCCAAATCTTACCTTACCAGATGACTTGTGGGACCAAGGACAGTCCACCACACCCATGGTTTTGTTTGGCAATCTAATGAATTCTGGGACTGGTGGCCCTGGTGCGAGCCAGTTATTCCAATTGAACGAACACACCTGGAAATAATGACGAGTGAAAAAAACAATACTGGGGAAAATCATTATGGCAGGGAGCCATTTGGTACAATTCCTCAAAAACATACCTCAGGATCTCACACAGCATCACAAATGACAAAATCATTTGCTTCAAAGCTGTCCTTTCACATGACATTACAAGTTTCCCCACTGATGCT
Source organism: Lissotriton vulgaris (assembly GCF_964263255.1). Classification (NCBI taxonomy): domain Eukaryota; kingdom Metazoa; phylum Chordata; class Amphibia; order Caudata; family Salamandridae; genus Lissotriton; species Lissotriton vulgaris. Next base: position 1,739,185,228 of record NC_141691.1, read on the forward strand.
GTAACAGAAGATTCTGTCTGTACAGTCAGGGGAGCACAGCAATCATAGCGTGCGCCCAATGTGAGAGCAAGCTTAGCCAGGGAATTATATCTAAAGCAAATACTAGATTACTCAAAATGCAAAATATGTATCGAGTCAGTATGCTCTTTTCCTAGAAGTAGTGTGGAATGCTGGACAAGGGGGGAAATTATAAAGCCCAAAAGGGCTGTGGGTTGAAGGAGGTCAAAGATAGACTAACAGAGGCCTCTCAATGAGCAGGCTAGTGTGCATTCCATTCCACCCTTTAATCTTTTTAGATCTTAACTACAGACACATTAGCTGTGTGTTGACAGGCCTATTCTTTCCAATACATGACATGTATTTAGAGTGACCATTGGGCCAGCCCCTTGCTCATGATTGGATCCTGATCAATTCATGAGTAAGAGGCTCCTGATTCCATGGCTTTTTTTCTATTCTTGTGTTTTCCCTGCCCAGTCAAATTTTGGTCTACCTTTGTTCTGACTAATGAGCTGTATCCTTCCACTGCTGAAGTAAGAGAACTCTTTTTTATTTTTGCATGGCTCTGTATCATTTCACTCTTGGTTCTCAGTGGGAGTGCACAGGCTTCCTGTTAACGTGCCTCTATCTGCGGAGGGGCATGATTAGCAGCCCAAGATGGCAGTCGCATAGACAACACTCTCCCGGACCCAGCAATCAAAATCCTGTTACTATCCCGGCAATCCTGCTGCATCGAACAACTGGTGTGCCTTGGAGCGTTGCCCAGGGGCGGATGTGGTGGCTGGTGTGGTCCCGGCCCCGGTGTGGGTCAAGGCGATGGATGCTGTAAAGAGGTATTGGTGCGACAGCTGACACAGACCTGCCTGGAGGTCTGGAGCTCCGTAATGACGGGAGAAGCTGCTGTGAGGGAGCACGGCCGGGCTCGGCCGGCGGAGTCTTAGTGGTGTCGGACCCCCATCGGATGAAGCGGCAGACCGAATCCAGTGGTTCTGACCGGTGCGGCCTGGTGGGGACCCGCTCTCCTGGTGCTGCAGTGGCCTGTTTTGGTCTGGAGTGGTAGACCACTGCCACAAGACCCAAGAGCCTCCTTGTCGAGAACCTTCTATACCTTTCTCTTACCTGCTGCTCTGCGGGTTGCTGGAGCGGGCATCTATAGTCTGTGCCTGTGCTGTATCGGGTGATGTCCGAAGTCGAGACCTGGTAAGACGCGGCCCTGCTACCTGCGGCATGGGCTGTGCTGGGCCCGTCGGTGGTACTGTCCTGGAGTCGAGGGGAACGCCGGCAGCACTGTAATCAGTCGATCCCCCCCGCCACTTGGGAGCGGAATGCCATGTGAAAACTGAGGATGACTGGGACTGCCATCGCGGACTGCCCTCTCCGCTGCATTGAGGGAGTTATCCAGCAACAGCCTGTGCTCGATGGCACAGTGCTGCCTAATTGGTTGTGGTGCCCCTTGTGTTGGCTGGGTCTTCCGCCCATCCTGCAGGAAGGCATGGACGCTTCCTTAGATGATACAGTGAGGGCAGTTCAGATGGCTTTCCTATATCATGGCTGCGGGTCATCCCCAGTGCGCCGTGGCCCACCATTCGAGGACAGCGCTGTCGCGGGAGAAGGCATTGAAGACCCCGGCTGATTGCCCAACAATGGATCACACACACTGTGAGTACCTATACAGTCTGCCCTCAACATCAATATTTACACCAACCATTGCCTCAATAAGGTTTCAGCGTGGAAATCAGTTATGGGGCACACTAAAGCCTAGTCAGGGACACCTATGGCTCGAATCTCCTCTCACACCTCACCATCGGAGAGCTCTCCCACTCATTCGCTGCCCGAATGTGGCCATAGCGCAACAGTTGGTGGTGATCACTATGGATCTTAGCCTGCTGAATGATGACCTCTGCAATTTGGCGAACAGCATCAAGGCCAATGAAACAGTATTGGAGACAATAGCTCTGTGTTCAAAAGAACATACTGCCCTGCTTTTGCAACTATATCATTAGGTGGAGAATCTTAAGGTGCGCACGGATGATGCTGAGGAGAGATCCTGGCAAAAGAATCTGTGCATAGTGGGTCTTCTGGATGGAACAGAGGGTCCCAATGCGACATTTCATATCAAGGAATGGCTCATAACAGAGGTGGCTCCCTCTGGACTCTCTGAACTGTTCACTGTGGAGAGGGTGCATCGGGTTCCCTCCAGGAAACCAATTCCTGGGGCAAATTCATGCCCTAGAAACACTAAAATTCTTAATTTCAGAGACTTTGATGTGCTTTTACAAGCGGCCCGCAATAGGGGCCCCATTTTGGTCAGTGATGCAGAACTCTCTATATTTCCTGACTATACCATGGCTGTACAGCGCAAACGTTCCACATTTCAGAGCATAAAAACCCACTTACATGCAGCTGGCCTCAACTATGCTTTCCTTTTCCCAGCCAAACTTAACATTCTGCATGGTCAACGCTCCCTATTTTGGGATACTCCAGAGAGTGCTTGGAACTGGTTAGAGCAACAATTTCCAGACTTCACAAGATGATAACTTCATGGGGTGGTGCCACTGAGATCGCAGCATGCCCTCCGAAGATATAGAACGGGGCTCACTACATAGGACAATGTCGGAGGAGTGCCTTCCCCACGACAGGCCCGGGAGGGCCAGCAGGAGGCACTCCATGCGGCATCGGCACTGCGGTCCACCCGACCATACATCAGTTCCAATTCCTCGTTTAACAATGGCTCAGACTCAGACTCTGCGGGAAGTATGGAGCTGTTCCCCTTAGTATCCCCACAGCTATGCAATGATCCTTTGGACTGATGGAGCTGGGTGGATCTTTTACACCAGCACCGGGCAGCAGTAGTTTGAGGTCGGGCGGTGCCTTTCCGGGATGCTCTGGAGATGCTTGACGTGCACAACAGATGTAGTATATGCGGACTGCACTACCACTGTACATGTCTCTGTTTATGATAGGCCAGGGCCCTATATACCATTTCTGCACCCTATATTCATGCACTCATATATGATAGATATGGGATTGTTTCTGGATCCTGCACTGTTTATTATCCTGGGTCCTGTTGGTACTGTGTTTTCCACCATATATTTGTAACTCACTCACCCCTGCTCGATGAGATCTCTCGACCTGCCAATATGGCCAAGGCACATACTATTTCCCAGTTTATAATGTTACTGTTTAGTTTCCAGTTTGGTCTAGTGGAATTGTTTGGTTTTTACAATTTGGAGTGGTCAATACTCGTGAGAGCACTTTGGGTGGGCCTATTTTTGGGCGGTATGTTTGTACACTATTCCTTCAGTTACATCATGCCGACAGTGGCTAAATTTTACGCCTTTATCACTTGGAAGGTTCGGAGTATGGGTTCAATCCAAAAACGGCACAAAATATTTGCACAATTAAACAGATGGGCGTACAAATAGTGTTCTTTCAGGAAACCCACTTGGTAACCTCAGAAGCACAGAAACTGAGCAAACGTTGGAGTGGGCAATTACATTACACTACCTACTCCGCATTCTCATGAGGGGCTGCAGTGTGGATACGAGCAGGGGTCCCATTTGCAATGTTAGGCTCCAAGATTGATACTCATGGAGGCTATGTCATACTTAGGGGCACACTTGATGGGAACAGATAGTCCTGAGATGTTTATATGCACCCAACATAGTTGAATTCCTGGCCCGCTTATTGACCGAGTTGGCGGATTGGTCTCAATACACCTGGCTACTGGGGAGGGGGGGGAGGGGGGATCTCAACGCTGTTCTTGATACCAACCTTGACCGCTCACATCCCCCCTCCCGGGGACGACTACAATCCATCAAGCCAAGGAATTGCGTCGCTGGGTAAACAGGTGGGAAGTGGCAGATGGAGTGATGTTGGGCAAATTAGATTACGATGAAAATGATATATAACTGGTGAACTAACAGTAACATCGTGGGCCCTGAATTGGCAGTGTGTATGTGCATTCCATTACAGGTTGACGGAGTGGGATTGAGACTACTAGACGTGGATGTATACACGTCCGTTACATTGGTGGCTGCAGGGATGCCAGATAGTGGCAACCACCAGGTAAAAACTTTATGTCCACTGAGTAATTACAATACAACTGAACCTTTTTTTGGGGGGGGCAACCATTGATCAGTGTCACTTTGTGTATGTCTTTATATGTTGTGTTTGTGTCTGTGTCCCACAGGTTTTATTGCTGTAAAGTGACAGCAAGGTGTGGACTGACCCCTAGCCCTGAAGAAGTTGCCGACAAAGATTGATAGGCAACAAAACATGTTGGCTTCTTATATGTTAAAACGAAGCTTAACAGTAGCTTCTGGTTTTTAATGTGAGCAGATACCTAGCAGTGAATAAAGTTTATCACAGTGCTGGTGGTGTCTAGCTCAGATTTAGTGGGTAGGCACAGTGATTATAGGTGTTCTAGCCCAGGGGGTTGGGTTGCAGTAGGTTTGCGTAGTTAGTTTCACTATTAAGTTACACACATTACTTACATGTTTATTCATTAATTGTGGTGGGAAGGCGCCGATGATGATAAGTGGAATACACTGATGAGTACCTGTCAGCAGTTCCTTGCTGGTTGTTTCCGTGAGATTCCTTCCCACCTTGCACACACTTTTATAGAACACCTTTATAATTATAAGGGTGTTTGGAATACGTGGAGACACAGACACAACTATGATTTTAGAAATGAGATAGGTACACCCTGTTAGTACTGCAGAAATGTGGCATACTATAAATATCCTCACTAATTAAGGAGGCAGGTGCTGCTTGAGAGAGCCTATCAGAGATGGGGCAGGTTTTGTTAATTGTAGTAGGTTGTTCTGGGTGCCAGCTGAGCTAGGACCCAAAATCCAAAGCTACCTATTTTGTTATTAACTTCATGTGTCCCTAGCAGTGTCAGGCAGATTCTCACAAGCCTGGAAGTCATGTATGGACTCAGAGGTCCACTCAGGAAGTATTATGTATTTGTTCTATCCCCGATCTCACTACCACTGCCACCTTTGTCTGTGCATTTAGACCCATCAGCCTTAGGGAGGTGTTACCCCAATCTCTTTGCTTTTTGACTCATCAGTTTGCTAAATCTTTTTGTTGGCCTTAGGACTCTGAGAACTTTACCACTGCTAATCAGTGCTAAAGTGCATGTGCTTTTTCCCTAAACATGCGTGTAATTGGTGTGTACCTGATTGACTTATTTTCACTTACTAGTAAGTCCCTTGTAAGGTGGTATACTATATACCAGGGCCTGTAAGTTAAATGCTACTATTGGGCTGCAGCACTAATTGTACCACCCACAGAAGTAGCTTTTAAATCTGTCTCAGGCCTGCCACTGCAGTGTCTGTGAGTGCAGTTTGCAGCCACTTCAACTTGGTATTTAAAACTACTTTCCAAGCCTTAAACTCCCCACTTTTGCATACCCCTAAGGTAGGCCCTCGGTAGCCCTAAGGGCAGGGTGCTATGTGTGTTTTCCTTGTCCTGGTACGGCAAACAGCCTATTTCATTTTTTCACTACTATGAGGCCTACTCCTCGCATAGGTTAGCATTGGGAATTCCTGACTACACTTTTAAGATGTAGTTCCTTATCAGAGAGGAGTAGCTTTTTCATGTTTCATGTCTTTGGAATGGTAATGATAAATCCTTCTTACTGGTGAAGTTGGATCAAACATTACTATTTTAGAAATGCTACTATTAGAAGGTGGGCATTATTCTACAATTACTGCTCTGTGTGCCTGACTGCCTGTCTCCAACACACGTCTGGGGTAGGTGATAGCTACACTTTGTGCATTTCCTCCAGACAGCCATAACACAGGAAGGATAGGTGTGTCTGAGTACCCATCTACATATATCTGCATTCTGATGGCCTTGCCTGGGCAGGATAGAAGAGAGGGGCTAACATTTGACGTGAAAAGGTAGTGCCCTGTCCCAACACAAATGCCTGAATTACCACTCCCATACATAGCCTGGCACACAGGACTGGGCTGAAAGGTAAACCTGTGCACTTCAGTGAGCTGCTTTGAAGTCACCCCCATATCAGAGGCACTTTTGGGTATATGTACTGGGTCTCTGACTCCCTGTAATCAGACACTTATAGATCTTGAATTGAACCTTCGTCAGAAGAACTGATGTGCTACTTAAAGGACTCATCTTTGGACTTCAGACTTTGAAGGCCTGCCTTTCTCTTGTGTTGATTCGCTGTCTGCTGCTCACTCCTTCTGCTGAAGGAGAGCTGGACTCTGACTTCCATTGAAGTGTTCTCCAAGAGATTGTTGTCTTGATTCCATTGCTTGAGACTCAGGAAAATTAAAGTCTCTTCCCCTGCTCCTGTAACTGGCTCACTGAAAGTGCCCCAGATACTTGCAACACGGATTTCGACGCATCTCCTGTCGGAGTGTAGCAGAACCGGCTCATCGACCAGGGTGTGGGAGTAAAATCAGCACAATGCATCGGAACCAGCAATTTGCCTCCAGAGATTGACACATCATACAGGGTATCGTTGCTGCTGCAGCTTGGTAAGATCGACACATTCCCTCAAATGTGTTGCAGAATCTGGCACATTGCTTGACACTGAGGTCAGCCCAAACTTTGATTTTGCCTCGGTCCAGCATGACCTAAAGTAACCTTTTAGTGCTACTTGCTTCTCAGCGCTTTATTGCATTTATCCTTTTAAAATTCATGTCTCAACTTCTATACATTAGATTTTTTTGGGGACTTGTGTTGTTTTTAATATGACAATCTATTTTCATTAACCTATGTGGAGCCTTTTGTGGTGGATTCATTGTGTTACTCGCAGATTGAGCCCTACGTGTTTGGCAGCAGTACTGGCGTCTACGAAGAGGAGTTGAACCACGCTCCCCACCCTTTGAACTTTTCATCACCTCTCGCGATTCCCGCTTCGCCGTAAACGCTTGCAGCAATTTGGCAGCAGCAGTGAGTGGCCACGATCAGGTGGAGAACTACGCTCCCCATAATACATCAGCAGGGGAGAGATACGCCCTCCCGCCACGCCCTGCCCAGGTGCATCCAGATAAGCTTCTCACGTTTCCTGCTTCTCGGGATACACTCGCAGATTGAGCCCTGTGTGTTTGGCAGCAGTACTGGGGTCTACGAAGAGGAGGAGAACCACGCTTCCCACCCTTGGAACTTTTCATCACCTCTCACGTTTCCCGCTTTGCCGGAAATGCTCGCAGCAGTTTGGCAGAAGCAGTGAGGGGCCACGATCAGTTGGAGAACTACGCTCTCCATAATACATCAGCAGGGGAGTGAGACGCCCTCCCGCCACGCCCTGCCCAGGTGTACTTAATTAGCCCTATAGCCCCACCCCGCGGGACGAGCCGGGCGAAGCCCGGGCCAAGGGTGGGCCCGTTTAAGCCCGTTCAAGCATGGACAAGGATTGGACGGGCCACCTCCCTAATATCTGTGTCTGAAATAAGGCCAGTGACTACTTGTATAGATCTATCTTGGTCACTAGAGTGTGGATATTTTCATTTTTCTCATAACCGTGCTATACCTGCCGCAATCATTATGACCACTGACCCCTCCACTGGAGGGAATAGCAGGAAAGGTACTGGTGGATCTCTAATGGGCACCCTGGATAATTTCCTCATACGAGTATCAACAGCCTTGGCCAAAGACATCGAACGTACCGAAAAAAGACTATCTCTTGACCCTCTTTTTGATAAGAGGTCTTCAATGGGAAGTTTGGCAAAGGCTTGGTCACCCACTGCTAATGAGGTTGATCTCCAGGGTACGTTGTCCTCATTGGGGGGATGAGAGAAGCTGTACTTTTCTGTTAGCCGACCACTCTGAATCCCCGGAACCACTGCCTATTGCTCCTATGACTAACACTAACCCGAGCACTACTTTAATGAGACTAACCTCACCCAACATTAAGACTGGATCAGCCAGCAATGCTAAAGCGGGTGCAGTAACTAATCTAAAGCGTGCATCACCAAAAAGAAAACGCCCAGGGGTGCAAGCACAATCAATGGCAAAAAAATCAAAGAATGTAAAAGAGGCAGAAAATAAGGAGAATACTACACCACGTATTTTAGCATGTTCCAACCCATCGCCACCAGGTAATGAAGGGGTTAACAAAGGGGCTAATCCACCGCCCAACGCTGAGGGTGGTCTATCGGGTGAGCTGGGTTCTTCCTTCTAGAAAAGGCTGGAATCTACTGTCAAGAAGCTAATCCACCCAATACATGAGAGACTTGACTGTATTGAGACAAGACTGGTATGCCTGGAACTTTCGCTTGCTTCAGTCCAGTCACGGGTGGGCAATCGGGGTAGCGGCCCACACTGCATTCAGGCAAGTTCATCTGGGCAAACGGCCGGGGGCACAGATTCTAATGGCTTGCTAAATGGTAGTAAAGATACCCCAGTAAATAAGCCTGATGTCCCCTGCGTTGTTAATCCTCCTATTAACTTGTGAGGGGCTGTTCAAACAGCCCAGATTGAAAGGGATAAAAACATGGGGGCTAGTAAACCACTAGTGCAACCTCGACCAGCGACCAACCTTCCCTCTGCTCTTGGTATAGCTAGCCTGCCAACCATAGAACTGCCCCCAGAGTCAGCCCCTTACGTGGTAATACTAGCAGGGGGTTCCATGACTAGAACAGGGAAAGAGGGAGACATATATGGAATTAAAGAATAAATGTATTTTTTGGCTTAATGCAAATCGGTCTCCACCATCCCATATATGCGCAGAAATTTTATTTGTTAGGAAAGTTAATTGGGTGGGCAGGTCCACAAAGCAAATTGGGGGAGATTATATTATCGTCCAAACAAAAAGAGAGGCAGGGAGAGTAGAATGACACTCTTATTCCCCGGTAATAGTCAATAAACAAAAAAAGAGTGTACAATGGTAATATTGAACCATAGTTAGGAGCAAGTAAACGGCTTCACTTAAGACGTTAAAGAAAGCCCTCACTCACCACCTAGTGATGACATGCTTCATCATCGGGCCCCACCAAAGAGACCGAATGTCTCTTTGGTATGCTACAACGCCAGATTTACTGCGGAGCGGGTTGGTGAGTTCAGGCGGTGTTGTGCAAAGAAAAAACTAGTGAGTGGTGGATGGTTAAAAAGTAGTCCGTAGTGTATCAAAATTAACTTTATTCTAATGATCACTAAGGACGGGTTGTTAAAAAATGATGTGTTGGAAATTCGTCCACAATTAGTTGAGTGGTAGTTTCCTAAATATCAGTCAATATCAGTCGACATGTTTCAGCCACGAAGCGGTATGAATTTACCTGGCATTCATCAGGACTCTGCGTGTGCTAAACCCTGGCGGAATGGAACTCTCTAAGGCCCACCCTTACCTAGGGACGTGAAAGTGAAAATTAACAAAAAGGTGTAAAGTGCAAAAAAATTGGGAAGAGAAATCGTCTTCCTTATTACTCCTGGTTTAGGAGGCTTCCAGCTTTACGGTTTCTGCACTTTTGTGGTGTTAAGGATTCACACCATGGGTCACAGGAGGGGGGTGGGAAAGTAATTGGCACACCACCCTCGGCGCTCGGCACCCACTGTGTACCTGCATCTACCCTCGACTGGACCCCGAAGCCGTCTTCAGCCCGGCTTGCTTGAATCCAGTGGCAAAGTGAGCAAGGGACTCATGTCTGAGCATACCCTGCCAACTTATGGCAAACAAAGCGGTACAAAAAAGGGTGGTGTTTCTGGTCCAGGGAAGGCATGGCTTGGCAGCTCAGGCTGGACTGTTCCCATGAGGCACAGGGTCAGACTGATTTGCATATGGCCATGTCTGAACTGGGGTGGTGTGGAGTGCAAAAAAACGATGGATTTAGGCTCAGATCTCTGTACTGGGGTGAATGTATGACATTGTTCTGCATTCTGTCCATCAACTGTGGTTTTTGCATTTGTCACCCCGAGTGGGATGGGTATGCTCAGACGTGAGTCCCATGCTCTCCACACCACTGGATTCAAGCAAGCCGGGCTGAAGACAGCTGGAATGCCAGAAACCGGTCCTCGGGAGCTTGTTTCCGTTCCAGGGAAGGCATGGCTTGGCAGTTCGGGCTGGACTGTTCCCATGAGGCGCAGGGTCAGACTGATTTGCATATGGCCATGTCTGAACTGGGGTGGTGTGTAGTGCAAAAAAACGATGGATTTAGGCCCAGATCTCTGTACTGGGGTGAATGTATGGCATTGTTCTGCATTCTGTCCATGAACTGCGGTTTTTGCATTTCTCACCCGAGTGGGATGGGTATGCTCAGACGTGAGTCCCATGCTCTCCACACCACTGGATTCAAGCAAGCCGGGCTGAAGACGGCTGGAATGCCAGAAACCGGTCCTCGGAAGCTTGTTTCCGGTCCAGGGAAGGCATGGCTTGGCAGTTCGGGCTGGACTGTTCCCATGAGGCACAGGGTCAGACTGATTTGCATAGGGCCATGTCTGAACTGGGGTGGTGTGGAGTGCAAAAAAACGAGGGATTTAGGCCCAGATCTCTGTACTGTGGTGAATGTATGACATTGTTCTGCATTCTGTCCATCAACTGTGGTTTTTGCATTTGTCACCCCGAGTGGGATGGGTATGCTCAGACGTGAGTCCCATGCTCTCCACACCACTGGATTCAAGCAAGCCGGGTTGAAGGCGGCTGGAATGCCAGAAACCGGTCCTCTGAAGCTTGTTTCCGGTCCAGGGAAGGCATGGCTTGGCAGTTCGGGCTGGACTGTTCCCATGAGGCACAGGGTCAGACTGATTTGCATATGGTCATGTCTGAACTGGGGTGGTGTGGAGTGTAAAAAAACGATGGATTTAGGCCCAGATCTCTGTATTGGGGTGAATGTATGACATTGTTCTGCATTCTGTCCATCAACTGTGGTTTTTGGAATAGTCAAATAGACCTGACCAAATTAAGATACCAGCAGCAGTCAGGTTTTCTTCTCAAAAGGCTTAAGTCCTCCCTTACTAAACCTATTAGGCCACTCCTCGAGATCTATGGGATGAAGGTGTTAGGCTCGGTCCTCTATGGAGCTGAACTATGGGGATTCAAAAATTTGAAAGGTTTGACACTAGTAGAAAATGAATTTTTGCGTAAAGCTACTAGTGTCCCGAAAAGTACCCCCTAACGCAATTGCTCTGGGATCTTGGAAAAAGAGCGGTATAAAATCTGGCCACTCTGCATCCACTATTATATTGGCGCAGATTATGGACAACCGAGGAGCTATATCATTATGCCCTGGGTCTCAAGGAAATCATCGAAAAGGATCACTTTCATAAAATCAGTTGGTTGAAGTCAATTAGATCCCTGCTGGGGAAAATGGGCATGAGTGAACTATGGGATGATCCAACATCAGCAATATTCCCATCTAAGAACGATATGAAGGCCTTATATTGGAAGTTGGTTACCTCAGAAAAATGTGCCAAAGGCCTCTCATCCCACCTCACAGGGCGATTTCTTGAATTTAAGGCTTACCCAGCTTTGGAACCTTACTGGGATGCCATCGAGAAACCGTCTGATCGTAAGCTCTACTTCCAATTCAGGGTAGGCACCCTCCCTACAAGGTCATTAACAGCAGGGTGGGCTGGGGCTAGTGATGATAAATGCCCTAAAATGGACGTGGGTAATTCGATTGAAACTCATTTGATCATATTCCGGGTAGATTTAATTTGCTGCAGGGCTCCCCTTATTATGTACTGAGTTATGAGATCTGATGCCTAGTTTTTTGATTATTGTAATTTCCGTATCCCCCTTCTTAAACGAGCATTTTAAGAGTTTGTATTTTTAAAGCTGTATATTCGACATTAGTCTTGTGGAGTTTAATCTTTTCTTAACTATTTATGTAAAATGTATTTTTATAAGATTTTATATTGTGTCAAAATTTTTTAATATGTATACTTTTATGACTTAATTGTCGAATAAAGATTGTTGTTGTTGTTACTACATGTGTGTGTTGTACAAATACTTTACACAATGCCTATTTAGATAAGCCTAACTGCTCTGTGCCAAGCTACCAGAGGGTGAGCAAAGGCTATCTTTAAGTTTGTCCTTAGCTTACGCTGACTAAGATTGTAGCCTCTGCTTGGAGAGGGGCATACCTTTTTCAACCAGAATCCCAATTTCTAACTTTCTACACAGGCACTCCTGGCAGCTAACTGGGAATGAAGAGGATGTCTTTGGGAGAGCTTTTGCTTGGATTGCAGACCAGCTTCACTCAGTTTGGTACCTGTTTGATTTCTTGTTCTGACTGATGTGGCTTTCAGTATTACATGCCAAAAAATACATATGCAGTTCAATTGGTGTGCCACACGCAAATCCCTGTTAACAGTTATCTGCTCTGAGATAAGACTTCCAGATACCTCATTAGAGCAGTATTAGGGCAGAGTATTTGGCTAGAGTTGTGTTAGGGAGCAATCTCTGATTGGGATAGTGTGATGAAGCTGACTTTGGTTAGCACATGTTGGTCTTTAATGATTTTGTGCTGAACGGCATTCTTTTATTGACATTTTCATAGTCTATGTGTAGAGCAGCTCCATGTTAAAGTGTGACCTTTGTATTGAATGCATGTGCTGACCTGTTTCTGCTTTTTTTCATGTTTTCATGGGATTATGCTGCAAAACCAGGTTGCCACAAATTAAGAGATGTAAGTCAATATAACCTCAGACAGCAGAACACAGAAGTTGTCAGGTAAGACCAGAGTTCAAGGCTACTAGGGGGGGTGAAGTTTAAATAAGTCCCTGCTCATAATGTCTGCCAGCTTTGTCCAACATCTTCAATGTTTGAATATAGTTAAAGATGTTTAGATGATTAATGGAACCTTAATATTTTGTTTTTTGTGTAAACGATTATTTTTCAATTTAATCCCTTTCAACATTCTATAACAAAATTAATTATAATAAGAGAGGAATTATTCTCTTGACATTCCTTCATCTATAAACATTGTCACTATTATTAAGGGAAATCCTCCCTAATTATCTTTCATTAAAGGGCTTTACCACTTTTTACAAGTTAACATTTCCTATATACCATATCTGACTGCGTCTCAAACAAGGTTTCTGCCCCTACTCCTAACATAGACAACGAAGCCCTGCAAAAAATCCTTCATAAGGAATTGAGGTCCTGCATGTTTGAGACCTTAAGTCAGATCATGTCCTCTAAAAGGTCACTCCCTGATGAGGACAAAATCTCAGAAATTCCAAACCTCTACTCTGACAAGATCACTGAATTAAGGGGTAAAAGACTTAAGAAAAGTAAAAACATTGATAAGAGCAATATAGGAGGTCCAAGCACCTCATCAATTCAGGGAGGTCCTAGCACCTCAACTTCTAATGGAGGCCCTCGCACTTCAAACTCCCAAGGTGTCCCTAGCAGCACAACTTATCTGGGTTTCCTTAGCGGCACAATTTATTTGGGTGTCCTTAGTGGCACAACTTATCTGGGTGACCTTAGCGGCACAACTTATCTGGGTGTCCTTTGAGGCGCAACTTATCTGGGTGTCCTTAGCGGCACAACTTATCTGGGTGTCCTTAACGGCACAAAACATCTGGGTGTCCCTAGCGGCACAAAATATCATAATGCTCTTTACAATATGGGAGATAACGAATCTCATGATATAGAATCCTCAGACACACCTGATGAGTGTGTCCTTAATCTTGAGGAAGATGATCAAGAATTTTACAATCCATAAGAGGAACTCCCATCATCCTCTAAGGACATTCTCCTTGACCCCTTAGGGGAAGAAATGTGTTTCCCATTAAATCTGAAACTCCCAAGAAGTTCTGAGTGGTTCCCTCAGAACCACGTCGCATAATTTATTAAAAAATGGATAAGAAACCTCTTAGAAAGGGACACTCGTAACATCCTTAGAGCTGAATGCTCTAGACGTTCTACTGAGGATAAAAGCTGCTATACCCCCAATTTGGACCGTGAACTCATTAAATTCCTATTTAAACTTGGACATGAATTAAGATAAGGGATGGAAAAATCCCCGAAAGGGTGCCAAGACCGTCTTTTCGATGTACTGGGACCATTAGCCAGAATCCTAGATTCCGCAGAAGACAGCCACATCAATGGCACCCCTCCCAACACCAATCTCATCAGGGGATGGAGCCAGAGAACATTAATTCTATTGGGTAATGCCAATGCTAGCATTAATGCAGAAAGACAAAGAGTTGTTTTGACTAAAATAAATACAAAACTAACTGACATGGCGGATAAAGAACCCTGCAAAACCCAAAAGCTTTACTCTTTGGAGAACACTTCATTAAATCCTTGGAGAAATACATCTCCACTTTCACCGCTCTGGATCAGGCACAGCAAAATATGCGCAGAGTTTTCAATCCTAACCTTTCATGGCAGGCCAGAAGACGAGTCCTCTCTTTCGGCCGCTTCAATCAAAGGCCATTTCCAAGATCCTGCGGTTTCGGAAGAGGGTATCAGCAGTACAACATACCTCAATTCTACCCCCAGAGAATTAGAGGCCAACGCACCAGAGAATTTAAATCCTGTGGAACCCTCATTTCAAACAACCCAGCAAGTGAGAACTCTCTCCCCTCTCCCTTCTCCTTCTTTCCCCAAAAAGTGGGTGACGGACTCAAATACTTCCTTCACAATTGGAGATTGATCACTCAAGATCCTTGTTTCTTAAACACTGTCAATGGGTTAATGATAGATTGGAGTCACATACCTTTACAAACTTCTTTCCCAAGAGACATGCCTCTCTCTCCAGAGTAACAAAAAAAAAATAGAGAAGGAGATCTCCTCTATGTTTCAGAAAGGAGACATAATTTAGGTCCCATTAGAACCTTTAAGATTTATAAGCACATTCTTCCTTGTAAAAAAGATAGACAAAGGTTGAAGACCTGTCTAGAACTGAAGAGAACTAAACAAATATTTGGTTTACAGACACTTCAAGAAGGAGGGCATCCATCTCTTGAGGGATTTACCTCTAGAGGGAGACTTGCTAGTCAAACTAGACCTAAAGGATCAGGGGCGGCTCTAGGCTCATGGTGGCCCTGGGCAGGGAGCGTAGGTAGGGGCACCGGGAAGAGGGGGTCCGGGCGGGGCGGAGCCCCCCGGAGCTCAGGAAGGGGGTTAGGGTGTTTGGAAGTGGAACAGAGCCGGAGGCTGCCAAATCCCTGCCACTGGCTCCGCCCGCAAATATGTATCCATCCTTAGAGGATTATTATATTAAGGATATATATTGGCGTGGCGGCGCCTGGGGTTTGGCGGCCCTGTGCAGGTGCACAGCTTGCACATGCCTAAGGCCGGCCCTGAAAGGATGCTTACTTCACTATTGCTATGGCTGAATCCCACCAACCCTTTCTTTAATTTGTTTAGGGAAAATCACCTTTACCAATTTCAGGCTCTCCCCTTCGGACTCTCCTCTGCCCCTTGGTGCTTCACCAAGGTCATGTGCGCTGTTGTCTCATCTCTAAGAATAAGGGGCATTTGTTTAATCATTTACTTAGACAACATTCTTATAATGTTTCAAGAGCCTTCACAACTAGCCAAAGACCTGAAGACTGTGATGGATCTCCTAGAAAGTGTATGATTCATCATAAACAAAGATAAATCAATTATGTCCCCTTCCAATTCTCTGGAGTTCCTAGGTTTCACAGTAGACACATTGAAATGTCTCCTTTTACTACCTTCAAAAAAGATTACCAAAATCTGGAAAGAAATAAGACACATCCTGAAACAGCAAGACTTATCTCTGAGAGAGCTAGCCAGGCTTGTGGGTCTCCTCTCCTCCTCCATCCAAGCCATCTTTCCCAGTCCCCTCAACTAAGAACTGGCCTCTGGTACGGAGACCGGATCTGTCTGGATCAAGAAGCCAAATCGGAACTAGCCTAGTGGCTCGAGAACAGAGACGCTTGGAATGGAAAATCAATGTTTGGTTCAAAATCAGAGTTTGTTTTAGAATCAGATGCGAGCCTTCATGGCTGGGGAGCTTGCCTTCTCAATCAGAACACTGGTGGTATCTGCTCACAAGAGGAATCATCTCACCACATAAATTATTTAGAACTAACAGTTGGGCTTTACGCCCTGATGAGCGCAACAAATCTGAGGACCTCTCGAATCTAGCAAAGAAACTTTGGATCTTTGGATGTTCTGTCTGGAACAGAAGATTGCTCTTCTGTCTGGAACATAAGATCGCTCTCAAAGCAGAATACTCTGCAGACTGGAACCCAAGATTACTGTTAGATCACAGCAATTGGAAACCGAATGTTTCCGTGTTCAGTACCTTAAACAAGATCTGGGGCCCTCTAGAGATAGACTTATTTGCGAGCAGACTAAACTTTCAACTGGAGAACAACTTCAGCTGGATGCCCGACCCGGTTGCTCTAGCAGTCAACGCCTTACTAGAATCTTGGAAAGTAGCCAAGGTGTACGCCTTCCCTCCCTTTGCCATGATTCAGAGAGGTCTTCAGATAGTGAGACAGGATCAGTGCTTCCTTGTCCTAATAACTCCCTTTTCGCCATCCCAAGCATGGTTCCCCAACACTCTAGAACTAGCTTGCAACCCCCCTTCTTAATTCCTACCCTAGAGAATCTTCTTGCAGACGTAGACAGAGGAGTTCACCCCCTAATAATTCAGAACAGGAGTTTAACCGTTCTTGCCTGGAGAGTATCAGGAGATCCAATGAAATCTCAGGACTTTCGGCGACGGCTGCAACTCTCCTCAGAGCGTCTTGGGCCCCAGGCACACACTACAGACATAAGAACATATGGAGAACCTGGGTACATTGGTGCCTGGAAAGGAACCTGGATTCCTTGGAAGCACCTATTGTTGTCACAGTTAACTTCCATGTTAAACAATTTGATAAAGGCCTCAGCAGTAGAACTATCAATTGGTATAGATAGGCTATTTCTGCTGGTCATGTCCTTGTCAATGGTAAAATGGTAGGTAAAAATGTCATTGTTTGTAGAGTGATGAAAAGCATTCGTTTAAGAAGACCTCCTAAACCTAAATATGAAAGTCTTTGGGATGTCAAACTAATTCTTGATCTTTTCCATAACTGGCCTGTTAATACTCTCCATAATAAAAAAAATAAAACTCTTTCCATTAAGCTGGCTACTCCACTATGCCTAATCTCATGCAAAAGGGTCTCTGATGTCAAAGCCCTGGAGATTACGAATAGATCTTTTTACATGTTCAGAGTCAGATTTGAGATTTATAGAAGAACAAAGACTATGTCTGATTCAATCTTTTACCCACGTTTTGATTTATGTCCAAAACTTTGCGTTGTGGACTGCATGAGTGAGTATGATCACAGAATGTTTGCTCTTCACCCTCAGGATGTTAACCAATTACTTATATCCTTTGTTAAACCCCACAAAGGTATAACCTCGACCTCTATTGCTAGATGGGTTAAGACTGTTATGAGTTTAGCAGGTATTGACTTAAAGAAATGTCGCACTCACTCCCTTAGAGGGGTGCTATGGCCAGTAAATCTCTCTGGTCTGGAGGTGAGTTGGATGACATTCTCAAAGCTGCTGACTGGTCAAATGCTAGCACCTTTGCACGTCATTATTGCATGGCCTATTGAACATTTGTCTGATGCTGTTTTACAAAGCTACCAACATGCATAATGTAGACTCTGTTCTTGTACTGAAATTGCGATTCTCATATTAACATGACTAGAAAATCTGAATTTCATTAAAGACACGGAGGCTGACATTATCCCTCCTTTTATTAACAGTACTTGTTTCATCTCTTGTTCCTTTTAGCTTGATAAGCTTGACACTATTTTTTACATCCTAGAGATATTTACTTCTTTCTCTTTTCAGGTAACGCTCCTTAACTGTGTGTCGTCTGGTCTTTGGTTTTACCTTCGTTCTTCCTTCTCCTTCATCCTGCTCATCAGAAGATCGTTTTGATGTTTCAAGTTTCATGAACTTATTTTCCTCCAAATTTAAAAGAGGCAGATCGTTGATGGATCATGCCTTTCATGTGTTGCTATTGTTCTATTCTGGAACCTTTTAATATTGTGATGTAAGCGGCTGCTTGGACTGCATTAAAGGAATAATGCATAATGTCAGCCTCCGTGTCTTTAGTGAAATCCAGATTCTCGAGTCATGTTAATATGAGAATCGCAATTGCATCTGGTTTTGTTGCTTATGCATCAGGAATTCTTTCCCTCCCCATGATGTCTGTTAATGGGTGCTGGTCTTACATGTGTTGTGGATGCTCCAGAGAGAGGTTGAGGTTGAGTGCTAATTTGGGCCCAAGATAAGCAGGTCATGCTTCCACACCCCAATAGGCAATCCCAGCGAAGAGGTTCTGTGGATTGTGGACATGGACCAAACGTACCGTGCACTGCCGTTGTACTCAAGCCACAGACTCCCATGCGAACAGTAACCTTTCCATAATGTGGTCGTCCATACATCCTCTTTGAGTCCAAATTGCCTGAACGAGCGGTGATGGTATGATCTGCGTGGTTACCTACTCACAGGGATTCAATAGAGAAATGTGACACACTGGCTGTACTGTTAGGATTGTGGACAAGTTCAGTTTTGCTACCATAAGAGTAACCATTTGAGGCAGAGAGGGTGATCTACACCAGCCAGAGGTGACTGAGAAAATGTGAAAAAAATCTAGAGACTCTGGATAAAATATGACGGGCTCACAAAAATACATTGACACTAGTATATAAGGCATCCTGTAGTATATTGCAATAAGCAGATACTCTGTTTCTACATGGGATTTACACTTTCTGATTCAGCCTGCCTATAGGGTGGTTATGGGGAATGTGGTGTTTCTGTAGAATGTCTTGTATTGTAAATATGCTACCAATTAAAAGGTGTGCACTTATATCGAGTGACTCGTATCGTATCATTTTTATTTGTTTATCAGTGGTATGATAATTAATAATTTAGGAAAAAGGACTGGCCAGTCAAACAAAGTGATATGGAGCTATACATCTAGGACTCTAGGAGAGAGTTATCTTAGGTTCTTGCAATCCTGAACTGATCAGGGAACTCAAAGGAGAAATGACCAAGGCAAGGGTTAACAAGGCAAAATCAAGGGCCCCTGAAAATCCCCTTTAAGCACAATGTATTAGAGGTGAAGTCAGAGCTGAAACGCATCTCTATTGTGAAGCTCTAAGGTAAGCTATGCACCTCCTTTCATTTCCTACTGGCTCATCGAGCTCCCATCAGAAGTATGTGTTTCTGACAAATAGGTGCTTGATAGATCAATTTGTGGCTTTAAAGATGGGCCTGCTAAAGCTAGTGTCAGCTGCAATCAGTTGGAGAGGGTAAAGTAAATAATACCTCTGCGCGTCTGCCCTCATGAAAGGCCTCGTCACGCTATGGTGGCTGGTCCGTGGAACAGTGAGGTCGGCAGCGGTATGCTGAGAGGGCCCCCCACCCAGAAATGGGTGCTGCATTGAAGAACTGGATATGGTTAACCAAGGGTTATTCATTGATATATTGTTTATGGTAATTTGCAGACTAAATGTGATTTTAAATATAGCAGAAAAATATATGCAGTGTTGCTATTTTGTCATTGAATTTAACGTTTGCATTTAGTTTATAAGACAATTTTTTGGGTAAACAAACTTATATAAATGAATAGATTTTTTTTAAGAGACAACATAAACACTGCTCCATGGCTTGCTCCACGGGCTCCATTTGTCCATCTGTTAGAGGCTGATTTGATAATGATTAGTGGGCATTGACTACAACAATGTGCACAGCCGCCCGGAACCTGAACTCAAGTAAACTGTGGCGCCCTGTTTGCAATAAAACAAATGGCAAACTGCCAAGAGTTACAACATGGAGTCTTGTGCCAGGCTGTGCCTGAAAGCATGTTCTCAAGTGGTACAATATGGGCCGTGCTGGTGAAGGGATCTGCCAAGGATTGCAGTGAATCACTGCAAAGGGGTCATTCATCAATCAAGAGCGTGGCTGTAGTGTGGCATGCTTTGATTGGGCTGTAGTCTGGTGCATTAGGCCAGAGGACAGGCAAACTGACTTTTGTTATCAACACAAACTACACAGGTTTGGACGAACCCATGCACATCACTAGAAATGGATTCAGACCAAAAATACTTCTGGGCTCTCTGCCCCGTTTCGTTGCTTCTGGGAGTTCTACTGAGAGTGACGAATAAAGGGCTGGCTCCTGACACATGTCAATGGATCAAATAGGGATCGGACCCAAATCTGTGGATCCAGGACGCAGCTTCCTATCATACGCGACCATGGCTCCCAACGCTATGACCGACCCCTCAGGGAGGATGCCAGGTGGCCAGAAGAGAGTGTCAGTGAATGATTCAAATGTGTAGAAGTCAAACTGGCTGATTCTGAACAAGGCACCCGTTTTGATGTTTTTCCTACTCAGCCGAAACAGCATTATTCATTTATATTCATTTAAGCTCGGTGTCCAGTTCACGAGCCCTTGCTGACCTCAATGACCGAAAGCATATGTGATCCATGCGCAGTTAAAGTGTGCTTTGCCCACAGTAGGTAGAGTCTTTATTCTTGGAAGACCTTTTTTATGGCTAATAATGTTCTGTCCATGATTATGTCATTTTGTTCTGCTGCTAATAATAATTTCTTTGAGAAAGGAAATCATTAATTAGTGGAGACACTTGACTCTGGTAACTCAGCTCAGGCCCTTGGCCTTTCAGGCTGAACCCTTGCTATCCCCAGATTCATTTAAAAAAAAAATGTTTTTATTGACAATTTTTACAGCACATTTTGCCCCCCCCCCCCCCCCCGCCCCCCGCACCAGACAATATCCTTTAACAGCAGGTATACTTCTAAATAATCACATAATATTTTTTTTTTTTAAAAAGGGATTCCATTACATACTTCCACAATTTATACGTCTTATAGAAAAACAGATTTAGAAGAAAATCCATGAGAAGGAATCAATATAATAAAGCCAGTGAGACATGAATTAATAAAGAAAGGAGCTCAAAAGCACGATAATCAAGATACAAAAAGGGGAACAAGAATCAAGAACAGAAATCGTCAAAAGAAAGAGGACAGATTAATCCACCGAAGAGGCAAAAACAAGAAACATGAGTACAGACATGAGTACAAATGGACACCTCTAGCTATTCACCCCCCTAAACATTTGCCATCCTTCTTTTCCAATCTGCAATAGGCTTCCACAACTGTAAACCAAGTGTTCTGCCCTTTTTCCCCCTTCTGGCATAAATAGCTTTCTCTAAGTTGTGGATGCACAATAACCTAGCCAGCCAGTGCTGGAACGGGGGTGGTGTCTTATCTTTCCATGCAGTTGCTATACATAGGCGTAGAACAGCCATAGCCACAAATATGAAGCCGTCATCTTGATATTGCGAATTGCTCCCTTCTACTCCTAATAGTATTACTTCTGGTATCAGCTTCAATTTATATGCCAACGATTTATCAAAGAATGATTCAATACTTTCTATCAATGGAGAGAGGTTTGGACACCCCGCAAACATATGCAGTATATCTGCCTCCATGCTGTCGCACCTTGGGCATCTAATCCCCTGTGTACCTCCCCACTGGGCGATTCTCGCTGGGGTATAATACAGTTTGTATAGAGTCTTATAGTGTTGTGCCTGCAACGCCGCCGAGCAAAGGGTTTCTCTTCCTAACCTTAGTGACTTTAAGAATACTCCCTCTGATACTCCTAGGGCTTCCCTCCATTTAGTCTCGTATTTCTCCAGATCATCCCCTCGATGCTCTATAAGTTCTGCATATAATCTTTTAATTGTACAGGGTTCTGCCCCCTCAACCATCTGCAGAATCGAATTTCCTTTAAAGCCCATCGGTCCACCACGTTTATTACCTAGGAAGCTTCTTATTTGCAAATATTTTAAAAAAGTCCTACTGCTGATACCAAATTCCTGCTGGATTTCTGTGAATTGCTGTACCCCTAATTCCCCTATTAGGTCCCCCATATTTTTAATTCCTGAACGAGCCCATTACCTAAATATAGTGTCGGCAAATATTTCTGGTGGCAGCATAGGATCCTCTATTATTCTAGTATATGCATGAAACCTCCCTAAGCCAAAACTTTTCTTAAACGATTTCCATATTTTGTCTGCCGCTTCTAATGTCTTAAACCTGGTTCGCTTAAAATAGCTTGGCTCCGAGTATCTAAGGAGGGCGTTGTTTGTCTCATCGCCGAGAATTATCCCGTACACCTCTGTTGACCCTGTAGGATTTTCAGTTTCCCTCTCAGCTCCTCCCAACAAACCAGTCATTTGCTGCAATGCTGCCGCCCAATAATACATTTTAAGAT
Organism: Lissotriton vulgaris; assembly: GCF_964263255.1. NCBI lineage: Eukaryota > Metazoa > Chordata > Amphibia > Caudata > Salamandridae > Lissotriton > Lissotriton vulgaris. The sequence goes on from NC_141691.1 coordinate 1,739,207,433, forward strand.
CTGGTAATGCCCATCCCCCCCTGTCCCGTGGTAATGACATATATTTCAGGGCTCTTCTTGTCTTCCCCTGGGACCACAGAAATCAATTTACCATGTTCTCCACCTTATTAAACCAAATCATACTAAAAAACAGCGGAATAGTTCTAAATAAATACAAAAATTTCGGCAGCGGATTCATTTTTACGTAGTTTACTCTACCTACTATGGACATATGTAAATTATTTACCCTGTCCAGGTCCTTTTTTGCTTTCGTAATAATAGGCTTAATATTAATTTCCACCAATTTTTCTAGTTCTGCCGTGATCTTAATAATCAAGTACACCCCCTCAACAACCACCCGTGCATCTGTACATATTGTGTAAGCGTTCTTTATAATTTGTGACTTACTTTTATTCAGAGCATACCCCGCTATTCGACCAAACTGATCTGCCTCCTGTTCTATTTCTCTTATTGCATCTATTGGGCTAGGTGTGATGACCGCAATGTCATCTGCATATGCTAAGACTTTAATGTCTCCCATCCTGGTAGTTAGCGGAATAATTTGTTCATTCTGCTCAAATCTTCGTATCAAGGGGTCAATGTACATAGCGAACAAGAGGGGTGAGCAAGGGCATCCTTGCCGCGTTCCCCTAGTAATAGCCAGAGGTCTAGTGCGGCCTGAATTTACCCTAACACAAGCAGTGGGATTTGTGTAAAGTGATTGTATAACTCTTACGAATACTTCACCTACTCCCCCCCTTCTTAAAACTGCCCACAGATACTCCCACGCCACCCTGTCAAAGGCTTTTTCTGCGTCCAATAACATGGCTGCCATAACGTTCCCCTCTACTTCCTGAGCATCAAAGAGTGTTATCATCTTCCTGACATGTAATGTAGTGCCCCTTTGTGGTATAAAGCCATGCTGATTAGTGCTGACCAGTTGAGTGATTATTTTAGCAAATCTAGCTGCCTGTATCTTCGAAAATATTTTGGTATCCGCGTTAATTAATGTTATGGGGCGGTACGACCCTGGTTCTGTTGCATCCTTCCCTTTTTTAAGTATGATTACGATGTCCGCCCCAGCCCAGCTTACCGGGATCGCCTGCCCTTGCTGCACCCCCCTGAATGTTCTTGCTAGATCCTTAAATATGGAGGGCAGGAATACCCTATAAAACTCTCCTGGTATCAGGTCTGGGCCAGCTGCTTTCCCCTTTGGTAAACCCAATATGGCCTCATTAATCTCCTCATCCCTCAGATCAGCATCCAGAAAATCTCTATCCTCGCTATTCAGTACTTTACCCGGAATATTCTGTAAATAATCTGCTATCTCCCCCCTGTCCCGAGTTTGCTCTTCTTTGTATAATTTACTATAATACTCCCTAAATACCTCTGTTATCCCCCTCTCATCCGTAATTAACCGCCCGCATTATCTTTTATTTCCTTAGTCTCTCCCTTGGCTACCCTTTGTCTTGTACGTGCTGCTAAAGTATGTCCTATCTTTTCACTGAATTCATAGCACCTTTCTCTCTGTGTGTCGTATGTCCTGGCAGCTTTGATTGCCACCCCTTCTAAAGCCTCTGCCCTTGCTATTGTTAATTCCAATACACGCTCGTTATACTCGCGCTGATCTACTATGGCCTGCTCCAATCTCGCCTCAGCTAATCTCAGGGCATTATTTAACTGTTCGCTCTCTATTTTTTCCTTCCTTTGTTTAGCGATAGAGTAGCTAAGTGTCTCACCTCTTACCCCCGCCTTAAATGTGTCCCAATCATTCCCAATGGTGGTGCTCCCCCTATTAATCTCCCAGAACTCCTTGATCCATGAATGCATGTGTGTAATATACTCATCATCTTTCAGCAATCCCCTTTCAAATGTCCAAGATCCTACCACCCTCTTGAACCCAATTCCTTCTATTGTTAACTTTAGGGGATTATGATCTGACAATATCCGTGGCATCCTGTCTATCATCAAAGCTGTTACTGGTGACCTTGAAACAAAAAAGTAATCTAATCTAACGCATTTCCGATGCGGAGCCGAAAAGAATGTGTAACCCGGGTCTGAAGACTTCTGGGCCCCCCACACATCCATCAATGCATTTTTCCTTACTAGACTCTGTATTGCCCTACAAACCCTCTTTTTCCTCCCATAGTATTGTCCCATAGAGTCTAGCCCCAATCCCCTGGCCCCATCAATGTTAAAATCTCCTGCCAAGATAGCACTTGGCGCCCATGCAGATAATTCAGTATCTAAAAAATCAAACACCTCTGGATCATCCTCTGTTGACCCATATATAGAACCTATAGTGACCCATACCTCCCCTATGAAACACTCAATCAAGGCGCATCTCCCCCACTGATCCTCAAATTTCTTCCTTGTTCTTATATTTAAATGCTTTGTCAATATAGCAACCCCTCTAATTCTAGCCCCCTGTTTAGAATTGGCTAACAACCTAAAACCCATCTGTTCCAACAAAAAAGACCTATTCCCTTCCACATGTGTTTCTTGTAAACAAAAAAAATCCGCCCCGTTGTTTTTCAATAATAGACCTACCCGCTGCCTTTTTATTCTATCGTTCAGCCCACATACATTCATAGTCACGATTTTAATGTTTGTACTCATTGAAAAAAAGTTTTTTTTAACTCTTCTAGTATACTTATTTTCTGATCATTTAGCCCAACTCTTATGCTCTTATGCTCTTTTATCCTACTCAGTTCATGCTTTTGTTGCCTCTCCTCATTTTTATTAATTTCTTTTCTTTCCACTGTGTGCTGTAATCTTGTTTTCCTTCTTTTCTCCCAACCTGTACGATCCCCCCTGTCTCTCTCCCTCTGGTGCATCCCCCCTCCCCTATCCCCCCCACCCCACCTGTCCACAGGCAACTAGGTCAATCCTGACCTACGTATGACTGGTTCCCAACCCCCTTGAGTGCTGCTGTACCACCCCCCCCTCCCTACATGTATTCTCCCACATTAGATGCAGATACAAAAAGAAAGCCCCTCCTTGTTCATAAACGCGCCCCACCAATTCAAATCCTACTGTGCATATACATAGTGCTATAATCCTTCATCTCATTAGGGCCTCTTCTGACTCGTTCTTATTCAGACAATATCAGTTAGTATCCTATATCTTTTATTTGTATTATCTATTTCCTTCTATTTTCTCTTAGTTCAGTCAAAAAGCTCTGTGCTTTAATTTCCGAGAAGAACATTCTTGTACGCACCTCTAGTATTACTTTCAGCCTTGCGGGGAACAGGAGGTAGGCCTCACATCCAGCTTTTTGGAATGGATCTATCATTTGCCGTAATCTCCACCTCCTCTTCACCGTGGCATGACAGAAATCCGGCCGGGCGTAGAAGGAGTTTCCTTTGAAAGCCCGGCGATCTTGTGGCCTAGCACTGTCCATGATCTCCTGTCTGGCCAGAAAGTTTCCAATGTATATAAGCATAGCTCTTGGTCTCTCGTTCTGAGCGCCATATGATTTCTTAATTGTCAGTGGAAATCTGTGGGCCCGTTGTACCTCGACGTCCCAGTTCCAAGTGGTGATCTCCGGAAATGATTCTCTTAATAAAGTAACCACAAAGGCCCTAGGATTCTGTTCCTCAGCCCCCTCCGGAATCCCCAGCAGCCTTATGTTGTTCCTCCTCTGCCTGTTTTCCGCATCTTCTGCCTTCCATTGTAAGTCCTCATTGAATTTTTCCTGCGCCGTCTTGAACTCCTTCCACTGAGTGACTTCATCCTCCAATTGGCCTGTTCTTTCCTCTACTTCTGTCATTCGGCCAGCCATCTCCGCGTACATCTTGTTCACTTTACTCAGTGACCCCTCAATTTTCTTACTTGTCCGTTTCGCTCTCTTAGCTTCAACCCTCACTTCTCCCTGCATTTGCCTAAGAGTGGCATACAGCATCTCCATTGTGGGGCCCTGTCCTTGAGATTGTCCTTGAGATTGTGAGTCGTTATGTCTAGACCTACTCCCTCCTTCGTCTTGATACATCTTCGAGGTAGCTGAGTAGTCCCAAACCAGTTTACTAGGCCTCTCAATATGCCTAGGGCTGCCCCTGCTTTGCGGTTTCCTGGTCTTCTGTCGTTTCTTTCTTACCACTGTTTGCCTCTGCACACTGTCATCCAAAGAAGAATGGGCCTATCTGTGTCTGTCTCAGAGCCCTGTTCTGACGTAGATACCTCTGTCTCTTCTAGGCTTACATCCGAATCAGTTGTCTCAGACTCAAGTGGTTGCCCCTTGTTTTTATGCATGCCTGAAGCCTTATCTGTTTCATCAGTCTCGTCGTTTAATGAGAAGAAGATATCATCTCCTGGGGTCCCTGGTAGTGAACCTGCCAGTGGACCTAACGCACCTGCTATTCCAACGACGGGGATCCCCCCTGCTGACTGTGCAGAAGCGCCACCTTCAAGTCCATTATTTCTTAGATGAGCCTTCTTCAACACTCCTTTGTCCAAATTTAAGCCACTTGCACGGACGTCGACATTTTCCTCTATGGTCTTATCTGCACCGTTCCCTACACCGCCCCCCTGGCCATCTGCTGTTTCCCTATGTGGCACCACACGTAAAGGGTCGTCGTGTAGATTCGCTGTTGCCACCAAAGATTGGTTGGGGATGACCCCTGGAGCAGTAACGACATTGGTATGGTGCACTACATGACCACTACTGCTCGGGGTGTTAGTCTGATTATCAGGCCCACTAACACTGCCATTAGGATCCATTCCACCAGCCGTATCGCCTACTTTCTTGCCTTCTGTTGTTAACTGGCTTACCAATGCCAATGCCGGGGCCTCCCCCTCCAGTCCTGCACCCCCACTTGCCTTACTTGCCTCCAGGACGACGCTGGGTGTGTCCTTACCAGGCTCGGTTCCCGGCGCAGTTATCAGCTGTCCCAGGCCCGGATCTGTAACTCCTACCAGCTTACAATCCTCTGCGCAGGTCTCAGCCTCCCTCAGTGCTCCTGCTTGTCCGACTTGTTCTGCCTCTGCCACTGCTTCCGCCGCTTCCCCGGGAGCTGGTTCTCGTGGCGGCGGCGGTGTCATGTTCATGGTGTCCTCTGCATCGGCCCGGATTTGTCCTCTGCTTCGGTCCATCGATGCCTCTCTGCTGTTGTTGCCGAAGGATTCCGCCAAGGTAGGCTGCCTCAGCCCCCCTCTTCCCATTTTGGGGGTGATTTCCTTTGCTGCTGCCTCCTTTGCTGCTGTCTCCGCTCTCAGCGCTTTCTTCTCCGCCCGACCCGCATTAGCCGCCGCTGTCATAGCCCGGCGCTCAGCCTTCTGCTGGGCTCTGATTTCGGCCTCGCGCTCCTTCTCCTTTCGCTTCAGCTCTCTCTTTTTTGCGGCTGAGGCCATTTCCACATCCGAATCCAGGTTCTTGTTTCTGGCAACCTGATTCCTCGTCGCAATCTGATCGTGTTTTCCTTGTAGCGGCCTTCTTATGTCTTCTGCCACTACTTCGAGCCTCAGGAATAGGGTAATGTCTTTAACCAGCCGTGCCACCAAGTCCACACGCTTCAAAATCCTCTGCTCCAACTGTAGCAAGTTAAATGCAACTGCCCCGTGATTCCTCGTTTTCAACTGCATCGATATGGGCATCTAAAGGGTCACCTTTTCCGTCTGCATACCCTCTGCTTCAATCACGGGAGGAGAGAGAAACCAGCCTCTCACTCAGCGGATCGGTCCACGGCCATCTTGCCTCCTGTGATCCCCAGATTCAATACCTGTGTTTGTTGAACATGGAGTTTAATTCATCTTGAACAGTTGCTAGAGATTTGGCCCTACCTACCACCACCACCCTTTCCCAGGTGCAAAGGCACTACTAGCAGTAAAATGGTAAAAGGGGGGCACTTTTGGAAGAGACACTACTCAGATTCACCTATCTTCAGCAGTTCTGGTTCACTCAGTGTGGTCAATCTGAGTATCTTGTAATCTGATCCTGGAAAGAAAGCCTAGATCCTCAACTGTGCACAAGTCAAAAAGGTACCGGTGCAAAATACTTTAGGTGTCAAGGACTCTCTTGTTTACCTTTTTTGTAAGGAGGTCTTGGACAATATTTCATGATTTTAGTTCATTGTAAATTTTGTTTTTGGAACTTATAATTAAACTAATAATGTTCCTCCACTCATTTTAGATTCAGGAATGTGTTTTGTTTATAACGTTTGGAACACAAATACATCTATATTTGAAGAATCAATATGAGTTGGGACTGGAATGCCCCCACCATGGTACACAGACATGTGTCCCTGCATTGGGTGTCCCAGCTGCATCTGAAACGGGTATTCTGACTTTTTGCTGGTCTAATTAACATGCTAATCATTAGTGCACACTACAGCACAGGCCTGTCTGTGGTAATACCAAGGTCCAGATCGGGTTCTTTGACCTGTAGAGTGTGTCCTCTTTTGCAGACATGGGACCACTGCCTATATCCTAGGTAGTTTTGTGAATGAGTATTCCTGAACAGGCCTTTCTGTGTCAGAGAGGAGTGCAGCATACAGGCCTCACTCAGATAAAGTTTCAGATTCAATGTGACACCCAGAAGCTTGCACTAGCATTCAGTGTGTATATCGAATGCATGCGTACATTGTATATATAATGGACAGTACCTGCTGCTTTGTAGACAAATACCACCGGCTCAAATTAAGCATTGGAAATACCTTCACATAGCATGTGGCTTCAGATAATTTGTTCATGTGTTGTATTTTGTACTGAGACATGTTGGTGGGACATGCTACTGGGGTGGGGGGCTGGCAGTACAGAAAGCATCGCCTACACCTCTGTGTAATTGGAGCATAGCATGTATGTATGTATGTAGTATTTGTAAAGCTTGAACCTAAAGGCAGCAGAGTGCTGTACTGAGTTTGCCAGTAGACTTGGAAAAAAGTTTCTATTTCAAGAGATTCAAGTCACATGTTGAAAGCATCTACTTCCAAAACTCAAGCACACAGGAATGTATTAGAGCAGCATGTCTGAAAGACTTCCTAACTTCATGTGTCCCTAGCAGTGTCAGAAAGATTTTCACTAACCTGTAAATCATGTAAAGTCCAAGGGATCACATTCAGGAAGCAATTTGGATTCTTTCTATCCCCTATCTCGCTACCATTGCCTTCTTGTTCTGTGTACAAGGACACTCCTGGCAGCTAGGCCAGAAAGAATGGGATGTCTTTGGGAGAGCAGTACTTGGATTCCAAACCTGGTTCACTCAGTCTCGTGGTTTGGCTTCTAGTTCTGACCTGCTTGGCTTTCCACATTGGAAGTGTCTATTTACCAGGCCGCGGGCCAAATAATACAAAATATATGATGTTTACCCAGTTGCCTGCAAAATAGTAAATAATCTTTGCTGTTTAGCCACTGATAGACTAGTAGAAATGATGAACAATTTGACCAGCAGCAGGATAAGTAGTGTGGATGAGGTCTTTATTTAGCCCACCATAAAGAATAAAGTGACTTCAGGCTGTAGTGTGGTGGCCATCTTGTAATGGGAATGCAACATGTGTAAAGCATATGAAAGTAAGTGCATATACAAACATACAGTAGTGTGTAAAAAGCTAATTGAATGAATTAACCTAAGCTGTTTACAGATGGAAAAAACATACATTCAATTTTGAAAAAAACATTTATATTGTTTTGATATTCAAATAATAATAATATGCAAATAAGACATGTATAAATCAAACAGAAGCTTTAGGATATGACACACAGATATTTTGCCCTTCAGTTAGAGAGTATTTGGCTGTCAGCAAGGAATACTGAGTATTGTTTGAAAGCATGTTACATAAATGTTTTATTCACTTATGAGAATCCATTGGTTATTTTAATGTTCATAATGCTCATTTTGATGGTTTTTGTGGGCTGGACTCTTTTTGGGCTTCCTATGGAAGGCATTGTGCGAGCTTCAGGCTTCTGTTTAAGGGTGATTGTGGTTGCTTAGTTTTCAAATCTGGCAGCACAGCAGCAGTCAACAAGCAGCAGCAAACAGAGGGAGGGATACGCACAGTAGGTAATTAGTGTTTGGGGGTACAGTGCTTTGGGACACTTGGAGGAGGTAAATTGAGCAAGACACTGTAATGGGGCTTCTGTGGAATGGGTAAGTGAAAGCAGAAGACAGGTAAGTAATGGATCTGGGCAAGTCACAGGAGTTCACTCTACCTGTGAATAAACACACTTTTAGATCAGAGTAGGTTTAGGGCATTGATGCTTATTGGTAACATGTCATGAACGACCCATTCAGCCACACTGATATTTTTGTCACCTGCATAATGTGTCTTGGGAACTGTAGTTTTTTTCACAACTTTATTTGGATTTTAGAAACAGAATACACATTAGGTAGCACCACATACCCCTATACTTGTAGCCAATCACTGTCGACAGCAAGGGAGCACATAGTCCATCTTACTTGTTTAGGGAGCCCCATACCTGCCCCCAAGTCCATCTGTATATTGCCTCAGTTCTGCACTTCTAAGGGTGCGCAAAAACATGTAAACGATTAGTCCTCTGTCTTATCAGGCGGCCACCGCTCCCTGCTTTTTAGGACACCATATCACAGATCCCGGATGCTCTCAAGGTTTTGGACATTGTCTGCTGTATTACCCGAGAGTTCTGTGTTCTTTTAATGTAGGTAGTGAAAGGGTGCCACATTTGATCAAGTTTTGAGACCCTGTCTCGTACAATAATAGTGAGTTTTTCCATTACGTAAATAGCCCAAACTTTCTCCCACCACATGTTAAGCGATGGTGACTGGGGCAATTTCCACATCTGGACAATGCTCAGGCACATGGCTAGAAGGAGGTGGGGGGACAACTGCTTCTGTGGTGTTGTTGTGGTATATAGTCGATCTTCTCCTGAGTCGCCAAGAAGGATCACTAATGGATCACGGGGTAAAGAAACATTAGTAATAGTGTATCTGAGGGAAGACTGTGTCCCAAAAGGTCTGGATCTGTGGGCAATTCCACCACACATCTAGAAAGGTACCCCAACTTCCCCACACCTTCCAGCACATCTCTGAGCCACCAAACATCTTATGTAGCTGCACAGGAGTAAGGTACCATCTGGTCAATAAATTGTAGGCATTCTCCTTGTAGCAGAGACCTATAGATTACCTGGAAGCTCGCTGCCAGATAGCCCCCATGTTTCCTAAGAGATCTCGGTGTCCAGTTCCTTTTCCAGTTGTTACATAGTAATGTTTTTTTTGTGGAGGTAAGAGAGAGGATATGACTATACAACCATGAAATGTCCCTACGGCGAACATTGTTTGGGAATAGGGATTCAATGGGTGATTTTGCCACTCTCAGAGATTTGCCTTCCGATACAAAGATGAGTTTTTTGATTTGAATAAGTGTTTGGGTTGCTGGAGGGATGAACCAACAACAAAAGACCCTGTCCACAGGACGTAAACTTGTGTCAGTTACTGGAATAATAGAACAGTCTGTGCGTACTGATAACTATTATAATCCCCTACAGCTTTTGAGGGGATAATTCACTGCACCTCGCCCAAAAGTTTCTAAATTCAAGCTAAAAAAGGCCAATCTTCCTTGACAGATACACAGAACACCAGGTAAATGCTGTCTGACACCTCTAGATCAGTACCAGGCATCCACACTGTCAGTGTTGGACCGAGTTCTACTTAGAAAAAATGTGCGAGAAACGAGTGACACCTCACAGAAACACCACCAACGGGGTAACTGGTATGTAATCTCCAGACAGGCCCCTGTCTCATCATCGGTAGTCACTCGATTCTCAAAGAAAGAAAAAGGAAAGTGTCCAAAACTGGAGGGATGGTCAGGGGAAGGGTCTGGAGGATATATAGAACCGCAGACATAAAGTTCATTTTGAGGCTGCTCAGCCATCCCAACCATGATATCTCGAGCTTGCCCCACCTATATAGATCTTTGAAGAGGGCTGTGATGAGCAAGGGTATATTGCTATCGTAGAGGGCGTTAACGTGGGTGGAAGTTGTATTCCTAAATATGTGATGGATGTCATGACTCACATGAACCCGCCTCTTCGAATGAGATCTCTAAGGACTGCCTGTGGATTTGCGATCCCATCCCACACTTTAGAGTAGTTGATTGTAAACCCTGATACCTGTGTGAAGCGATCCAGTTCCTCCAGCAGCAACGGAGGGCTGGTGAGGTTGGTAATAAAGCAAAGGATGTATTGGTAAAAGAAGTACAGTTTGTGTTCTTTGTCGCCCACCGGCATGCCTTGGATTGCGGGGTTACTCAGAATTTTGGCCTCCAGGGGTTCTATCTTATGGGCGAACACAAAGGGGGACCCCTGCCTCTTCCCTCTAGATCAGGGTGATGTTGGGCGTGAAGGCAGCGTTGCTCTAAGTTTCACAGATGGCTTTTTAAAATTCACCTAAATAAAAGGCTTAATCTCTGGACCTAGGTGTGCTTTATCCAACACCTTTAATAGGTATGTACAATCAACCGTATCAAATGCCTTCTCAACGCAATTGGCCCAAATAAAGAGCAGAGCATCAGGGCTTTATCTGGTTTAAGATGCAGGGTAAGATGAGACTCCAGCATTGTATCGTTGACTATCCCTGGTGCCAAGACGGAATTAAAAACTTTGGTTAGGGACTTGGGTGACATGACAGCATTTAAGCGAGCGGCCAAGCTCTGCAAACAAGAACTTGAAACCTAACTATCGCTAGCGAAGGCACAGCATAAGAAAGGGGGCATGACTGCTGCCATCTCAGAGCTCCCCACTGCAATCTTGTCCTGTATAATGCGGGCCCCTGTACCCGCTGGCTTGCCCTCCAACTGAGCCTCGGCGATGTCGCAACCCAGTACACCTCCTCACAGGCCCTCGGTGATTCCACTTTGGGGCTGCTCACAGGCACAGTGCCCTGCTGCAGCATGCCACTGGTCGAGCCAAGGCCCCTGGTCTCGCCTCTCTATGCTGCTTGGGGACCCACTGGCTTCCTCCTGCCACAGGCTTGAGGCAACGCGGTGCGGGCCCAGCACCTCTGAGAAATTTGGCGCTATCTCACTGGCTTCCCAGGCCACAGGGCTCCATCGCTATTTTCTGGGTGCTGCACCATCACTCCAGGCCTCTGGCTGACATGTGGGGATCAAATTGAAGGACAAAACTGCCCCCTATTACTGCATGGGGAGGGGGAATGATGGCGTCCGCGAGGAGCTCAGGGGAGATGCGTCTGGCCTGGTCTCCTCCCTGGTCACACCCCCTGTAGTTTTGATTTTAAACTCGTTAAGCAGTATTTTATGTGGGAAAGGTCCTGGGCCTCATTTATGAAAAGTGACGCATCGCTGCGAGAAAACAACGATGCGTCACTTTTCATTGCGCCCTCCTTGCGCCCCCAAATATGCGTTATATTTACAATATGACGCATCATTGCGCAAGGACTTACAGATACGTCAGTATTTCTGACGTATCTGTAAGCGCAAAAGTGACGCATTGCTGGAGTGTGTCACAAAAGTGACGCAACTCCAGCAATGCGTCCTTTCACATGGGGCAAGCCCCATGTGAAAGGGCCTGTGTCAGTCTTACGCCTGCTGTGAGGCAGGCGCAGGATTTTGATGCAACGGTGCCCTAAAAGTGACGCCGTGAAATCTCATAGATTTCACTGCGTCACTTCTACGACCCTTCCTTCCGTCAATACGCCACCCTTGCATACATTAAACCTGGCGCAGGTATAATGTGGCGCAGGGGTTTACAAAGTGACGCATCTACCTAGATGCATCACTTTGTAAATATGACGCAACAAGGCGCATTTTTTACGCCACTGGTGCGTCACAAAAAGTGACGCAACGGCAGCGTAAAAGTGACGCAAGGGCTCATAAATGAGTTCCATTGTCTCTACTGGGCCCTAATTTCTGTACTTGACATTGCTGTTTCAGCAAAAGAAATCTAGAAGTCAAAAAGAAAAACAAAACCTGTGTGATAGGCTTAGAGACTATACCTGACTAAAGTCTTTGTGGAGGGGTTGCTGGGGATGGAAGTCGTAGGAGGAGGATGAAAGTAGGAGAATAAGAGGCAAGAGCTGGGCCCTTAGGATGGCAAGGACAACCATAGCCATGATGATCCGGACAAGAAGAATTAGGCCCAGGGAAAGGTAAGCTATGAGGGTCATGGTTACCACTGGTAGAGGGGAGCAGGAACAAATAGACTATGAAAAGCAACAGAAGGGTTTCCGGGCCCAGGTTGAGAAGGATCGCGAGGGCCAGGGGGGATCTGGACAGGGGGATCTGGACCCAGTGGACAAAGGATTGAAGGGACCAGTGGTAGAAGGAAGAGAAGTCCCGGGACCATAAAGACAAAAAGGGCTATGAGGCCTATGAGCATCGACCAAGACCAGAGGGACGAGGACAGCTAGAGCCAGAAGTAGCAGACCCAACTAGACAAAAATGACTAGGCCCAGTCCAAGAGGTTATTTGTATGCCTCGGTGGAGCCTGCAGAGTTACAGTAAAACTCTGCTAAATTCCGCAGAGTTCCAGGAGCTGGTAAAATAGGCAACTTCTACCTTTATTTTATTTTATTTATTTATTTTCAAAGTTTTATATAGCGCGAACAAGATCTTTGCAGATATCAAAGCGCTTTACAGAACAATGGGTAAGGGAAACAAGGGAGCGATTAAACAAACTTTTGGGTACAAAATAGTAGTAGGTAGTATGTGAGTAGCAAAAATAGGATAGCAATCAGATAAAACAAAAGTACAATTAGACAGTCAGATAAAAGAAAAAATACAAAGTTGGTGCAATGTACTCGATATATCCAAAAAAAGAGTTCAAGTGAATTTAGCCATAAGGATGGCTTTTACTTCTTTCTTAAAAAATGCAGTGGAGGAGATAAGCCTTGTTTTGGGAGGAAGTGCATTCCAGATCTTGGGAGCCATTCCGGAGAAGGATCGTTTATATGTTTTTTCCTTCCGAAATCTTCGCGGTTTCAAGAGGAGATTTTTTGTGCTTCTGGTGGATCTCAAGCCCCCTGATATAGTCAGCTTTTGAGTGAGGTAGTTGGGTGACTTGCGGTGTACAGCCATGTGAGTCATACAAGCGATTTTCAGCTGTATCCTGGCTTCAAAAGGCAGCCAGTTCAGAGATTTTAAATCAGGGGAGATATGCGAATGTTTTTTTGATCCAGCGATAAGTCTCGCTGCAGCATTCTAGGTGGCTCTAAGGGGTGCAGTTGTTGATAGGGGGAGTCCGCAGAGAGCGACGATTCCGTAGTCTATACGTGGGATGACTAGGGCTTGTACTGCAGTTTGGAAGTCCTTAGCTGGGAGGAAGGGTTTAAGTTTCCTCAAAGTGTTTATTTGGAAATTAGCTCCCTTAGTTGCTTTGCTGATATGCTGCTGCATGTTGAGATTGGCGTCAAGTGTGATGCCTAAGGATTTTGCGGAGTCCACGATAGTGGGTTGGACATTGAATGCAGCTAGGTGCTTGAGCCAGGTTTGGGTGGTGGAGATTTTCGCAGGAGGTGAGATCAGAAGGAACTCAGTATTCAGAGCATTTAGTTTGAGGTGATTATCGGCCAGCCATGATTGGGTGTTTCTGAGCGTAGAGTTCAGAAGTTTGATGTCTTCCGGGGATTGTAGTTTGAGATAGAGTTGAGTGTCATCGGCGTACAAGTGAAAGTGTACATTAGATGCTTGTAACAAGGTGGTGAGTGGCTCCATGACTAGATTAAACAAAGTTGGGGATAGGGAAGATCCTTGTGGGACTCCTAATGTTACAGGCACAGATGGGGATAACACGTTGTTGATCTTGAACTTTTGAGATCGGTTATGTAGAAAGGAAGTGAACCATTTGAGAACAGTCCCAGATAGACCCATTCTGGTGTTTAACAGCTCAAGTAGATTCTCATGTTTGACAGTGTCGAATGCTGAGGAGAGATCAAGTAGGATGAGGAGGCAGGTGTCATTATGATCTAGGATTTGGAGGGCGTCATCAATTATGTGTGTCATAGCCGTTTCCGTACTGTCTTGCTCGGAAACCTGACTGATGAGGGTTGAGGAGGTCAAACTGATCGATGTGTTTTGTCAGTTGGAGTTGTACGCATTTTTCCAGTAGTTTGGCCAGAGTGGGCATATTGGTGATAGGGCGGTAATTGTTCAGGTCAGCAAGGTCAGCTGTAGGTTTCTTGAGTATAGGCGTGACTTGTCCCACCTTGTACACCTTGAGTCAACATTCATTTCCCTCATTGAGCAAATGTGACTCCTGCTAACCGTCTAATGCGGCCCGGACCATACCTCTCTTCCACACACATGTGCACGCACAAATACATACACTTCCATTTGTTGCCCAGCTCACTGAGATACCTCATTGGCTTAGATATTATAGCAATATGAAGAACAAAATGTGCTCCATTACTCCACAACGGCCCATTGCCAGGCGTGTTCACAGGCATCTCATGCAGTTTAACCCCTGCGCACTGCCCCGTGCCCTGGGGGCCGCGAGGCCTGCCAACCTGGTGTTACTACAAAATGCACAATATTCGAAGTCTCAAAAGAGAATTTAGGTTGTGATGTTAGACATGTGAAAGACAAATGAAATAGCATATGTCACCCGTTCCTGACCCTCACTGAGATGTGAAAATATTACACAGAGTCGTGCCAGAAACCTCCTTTTATTTGAGGTCAAATTTCACCCTGATTAACCTCTAATGTTCTTTGGTAAGACTGTTCATCCCCACACGCTACATGTAAAAATATGCTAGCATTTCTGTAGCGCCCACTAACCTATGAAGCAACAGAGCGCTGTACATTGCAAGGATGAGGTCTAAGAGCTATGCCAGGCAGGAGAGGATGGCTCGCTTCAGTTGTTAGACACACTTATGTCTGGAGGACGCATGCACCGCATGCACACCTCTGCACTAGTAAAGGCACAGTTGCAGATCTACACTGCCAACAGCAAGCAGGGAACCCTATCCGGAGTCCTCAACGCTGCCTCCCGGAGGTCCTGTGCTCCATGCACTCGCCTGCCCCAATCACACATAACACACATGCTCTGGTCCTACCTGCACACTGCAGCTGGAGCAGAAGGCTCAACATGGGCTGCCAACGCAACCCCAACATCATGGAGGATGGTGGTGGGGCACCCTCATCTTGCAGGAAATCCTTGGCAGCCACTGTTTGCTGCTGCTTTCAAGGCACTCCTGCTCCGCTTGCTGTTCCTAGAGCCAAACTCTTCCACCATTGCACCCAGGGCTGTCAGGCTCACTTGTGTCTCCCCGCAATGGGTGCTGCATGCCTCTGCTTTCCAGGCGCGTTGCTGGTCGCACAAGATGCCGCCCACCATTCACCACTGCACCAATGGCAAAGCGCTTAATTCATCTGTTTCCACCCACCACTTCTCGCCGCCTGGCTCGATAGGTTAGATTACATTTCCCAGGCTCACCGTTTTGACTGAAAGCACCTCTTTCAGGGTAAACCTTGCCGGATGTTATAGTCTTTTGCCTGATCTGAGTCTTTCAGTAGTGTAATGTTTCCCGGGCTGTGACACATCCTCCAGTGTGGGTGGTAAACTCTGCCACGCGACGGAGCAGAGTTTGTTTTGCCTAAATCCGTGCTCCAAGTGGAGCGCAGAGTTTCAAAATCTCTGAGAACTCCACCAGAGGAGCGGAGTTAATCACCCACCCTTTGTTATTTATAGTAGAGTCGAGGAATACAAATCTTTATGAGTTTCATTTCTTCTCTTTCTTTGATGCCTATTTGACTTTCTCTGATTTAATGGGAAAATGCATTCATATTCCAATGACATTCAGTTCAATAAATTATAGTCCTATTTCTTTAATTGTGGCTGCTTGACAGAATACTTCCTCTAATGCCATTGCACAACTCAAAATTTGGCAGGTGGAGGTCTCAGGATATCAGAGGTATTGTCCTCCACCATCCTGATGGTCTCAACTCCGTACTCGAAACTCTGATTTAGGCCCATCGTTTTTCTTACTTTTGTAAAGAGATCAGAATAAAGCCTCTCAATTATACTGCCTATTTTTTATGCTATCAGTGCCAGGATACCAGTTTGGTGACAGCTGCGCTTTATAAATATGATAAATAAATGAATTTGATGGGGGATGGATACAGCGTCCCCAGACAGTGGAAGTATTTTGCTTGTATTCCTGAGGTTGAAGGGTGAAGACGTTGACGCTGAGCCAGGAAAGTGAAAAGGCTGCCCTTGGCTATTTCATGAGGACCATTTAGCAAGGAATTGCTGATTAGATTTTCCTGAGCATTGCCATTTTGTGAATAACAGCAGAGAGGGGTGCGTCAGCAGAGACTGATGTTAAAGGTGGGGAAGTTTCTAGCCAAGATTTCCCTCCTTTCAGACCTTGATTACTACTTCAGGAAGAGTGATGACAGCCAGGTTCAGAGTCTTCACACTTAATTGTACCTATGCTTTTCAATACTCTGGCTTGGAGTCAGCATCATCACTATTTCCAAAGTGAGCCATTACCTTGCATAAAGGCTGTGTTAGCCCTGCAGACAGAAATTTACATTTGAAAAGGAACCACATTAAACTCGCTCCAGGCCTTTGACAATTAATTCACATATTATGTCTTCAAAAAGAGTATACATTTGAGACCCAAACCATCTCACATTCTTCCATTTCCAGGTATTACAAGACCAAGAAATGGAATGCTCCACAGAGTACTCAAAGAGCTACTGTGTGACCATGGCTGGAGTCTGCTTGACAGCCAGACTACTAGAGGCGAGGGGACAACACCTGAAGTCTACACAACTTGCTAGAGAATCTGATGATCCGTCTGGTGCCTAGAAGCCTGTCTGTCCAGCAGTGGAAGGAGAGTACATGGCCCTGCAGGAAGAGACACTGTCCAGGAGAAAGAAGCCCAGGTGTTTCTAGCCTGTGGAACACCAGGAAGTAGCCAACTACCAGGGGGAGTGAAGCCAGAACAGATATGAGTCTCATAGTGTGGATCCTTAGTAAACTCCTTAACACCTTGGCTGCTAGGTGTTTCCCCCCCCTGTGCTGGAAATTACTCTTCTGCTGTAATCATGACGAGCTCAGCTCGTCATCAGCACAGCTCAACTGTGCATCATGACGAGCTGAGCTCGTCATCAGCATCGAAAGGGTTAAAGAAGCTATCAGTCAGAAAGACATTGTGCTGTTCGGCATCCATTCAGTGCCCATAAGCAATGGCACTAAAACTGCCCAACTTGATGTGTTCCCATGAGGAACTGTCACTGACACCAAATCAGAAGTCCTGTACTTGGCCTGGAAGCCACAACTGCGGAAGACGAGAACCCATCTGCTTCTGGACAGGGGGTCGCAACTGCCAAAGTCAAGCACCTGTCTGCACCTAGCCTGGAGGTCAGAACTGCCAAAGATGATGACCTGCTGAACTGGTCTTTTTTGCTTTGCAAAGCTGGTGGCCAAGTGAAGAGAGAGACCACCGCATATAATCCTGCTTTGCCAGAGCTGACACAGAACATGATAGATCGCTGACCGCACCACCCAGGGCCACCAGAACCACAGCTCAGCTGACCAGGAGTAAAACCTCTGACCCCTGGTCAAGGGCAGACTCTCCCTCCAGCAGCTCCGCTCATATTTCATTGCCGCTGAGCCTCGAGCCCCCTCCAGGGAAGGTTCGAGACCTCTTTCCTGCCAGTGCTCCTTCCGTGTGCTCCGCCCCTTGGCGCTCGTAATTCCCGGTATTGTCAGTTTTTATTCCTGCTATTTAGTAACTATACTCCAGTTGTGCCCTTGTGTATTGTGCTGTGTTTTTGACTTTATTGTGGCTTATTATTTTCACTTTTAGCCCTCCTTACTCCTGTTGTGCCCTTCCCGCCGCTACCTTCTCCCACTGCTACTGCCCCTGCTGCCCTGTCCCCTGTCCTCACACACTCCCGTCTCCCAGCTGATCGTCCCTCCCCTACTTAAAGGCGGCTGCTGCGGGGTCGTGCAGCGGATGCGCACAGTGGGCGCGCCTCTGGCGCGCCCAAGGCACACCTAAGGCAAGCCTGTCTGCACCCGTCTGTGACCCAACCGCGGCCAGCACCAGGAAACCTGGATCTCCGACCGTCCATCCCTACGACACCACCTCCTTCCTCGCACTCAACCCCGGAAGACACATAGACTACAAACTGACCTCACCAGTTCTCCTTCCCCCGCTGTCGCCAGACCTTCCCCACCACTCTGACCCCCATTAGCACCACCACCAACAATACCCTCAGCTGGATCCTCCTCAACGTGCGCACCGTGCACAAGTTCACCATGGAAATCTGGAACCTACTCGACTCTCTTTCACCCGACGTCGCCTTCTTCACAGAGACGTGGACCAGTGCCGCCTCCACCCCCGACATCAACACCACCATTCCAGACAGCTACAAGATCCAGAGGAAGGACCGCCCCAACCAACTGGGAGGAGGCCTCACCATAGTCCACAAAAACACCCTCCGCCTCACCACCTCCAGCGACACCCTCCCCTCCGCCGAACATCTGCACTTCCAGATCAAGACCAGCCCCAAAACCACACTCTGTGGGGAACTCATCTACACACACCCTGGCCCCCGGACACCCTTCGCCACCACCATCACCGACTTCATTGTGCCCCACGCCATCGCATCAACGAACTACATACTCATGGGAGACCTCAACTTCCACCTCGACAACCCCAGCGACCTCAACTCCACCATCCTCTGCGACAACCTTGCCAACATCGGACTCACATGCTTGTCAACACACCAACACACAAGGCAGGGCACACCCTCAACCTCATCTTTGCTGCAGGAAGCAGCGTCCACTTCACCACACAACGCAACCACCTTGGACCGACCACCACTGGGTCCACTTCACCGTTGAGAAACCCAAAGTACCTAAAACAGCCCACTGCCTGCCATGGAGCAAGATCACAGACGAGCAACTGAACTCCACCCTCTCCTGAGCCAACCACACTGGCGCAAACACCGCAGCCAGAGAACACCACACGTAGATCTCCAACTGCACAGACGAGCTCGCCCGCTACGCAACCCCGGCAAACAACACCCCAGAAAAACCGCCTGATTCACCACAAACTTCCAAGAAGCCAGATGCACCTGCCTGGAAAAGATCTGGAGGAACAACCGACAGCTACTCCACCTACAAGAAGGCCATGGCGGACTACCACAACCAAATCAGAACAACTAAAAGGAACTTCATTGACAACAAATTCCTCACCAACTCCACCAACTCCAAGGAACTCTTCAACGTCATCTAGGAATTCACTAACCCACGCAGCGAAGCCACAGACATCACCCCATCCCAAAACCTCTGCGACAAGCTCGGAACCTTCTTCCACTCCAGATCAGAACACACTACGACAACTTTACCGACCTCCAAAAGACACCCCAGCCACCCCTTC
This sequence comes from Lissotriton vulgaris, assembly GCF_964263255.1. Classification (NCBI taxonomy): domain Eukaryota; kingdom Metazoa; phylum Chordata; class Amphibia; order Caudata; family Salamandridae; genus Lissotriton; species Lissotriton vulgaris. The sequence continues at coordinate 1,739,226,733 of NC_141691.1, forward strand.
ACCTCCCATGACACCAGCCAGCCCACCATCTCCATCTGGAAAACAATCACGACCATGGACACCGCTGTGACATGAAAGGCATCCACTCGGGGGCTCCCACGCATATCTACCACAGAGCCGCAGACACCATCCACCCCAACTGTAACACACCGACAACACCACCTTCAAAACAGGCACCTTCCCAGACAACTGGAAGCAGGCCAAAGTCAGGCCCCTGCTCAAGAAACCCACAGCGGACCCCACCGACCTCAAAAACTACCGCCCATCTCGCTGCTCCCCTTCGCAGCAAAAGTGGCAGAAAAAGCAGCCAATAGGGTACTGACAAGATTCATCGAAGAACACACTGTCCTCAACCCGTCCCAATCTGAATTCCGAGCCAACCACAGCATGGAGACCACTCTACTCTCAGCCACAGATGACATCCGCACTCTAATGGACCAGGGCCACTCATCCTCCTTTACCTGTGTGCAGTATTCAACACCGTCTCTCATCGCACACTAATCACAAGACTATGCGAGGCCGGTATACAAGGAACGGCCCTAGACTGGATCCGCTCGTTCCTCACCAGAAGAAGCCAAAGGATCAGACTACACCCTTACTCTTCGCCCCCACCGACATCACCTGAGGAGTGCCGCAGGGGTCATCTCTGAGCCCGACCTCTTCAACATCTACATGGCCCCCCTCGCGTACATCGTCTGACAACACTGCCTCAAAATAGTATCCTAAGCCGACAACACTCAGCTCATCCTCTCCCTCACCAAAGACACTACCACCACAAAACTCAACTTCCAGAGAGGAATGTAAGAAGTGGCAGTCTGGATGACCAACAGCTGCCTAAAGCTCAACGCCGAGAAAACAGAACTCCTCATCCTTGGAACACCCCCCTTCAGCATGGGACAACACCTGGTGGCCTGCAGCCCTCGGAAGCCCACCTACCCCCACAGACCACGTAAGAACCTCAGCATCATACTCGACTCATCACTCACCATGAACCGCCAGGCCAACGCCATACCTCCAGCTGTTTCAACACCCTCCGTATCCTCAGAAAGACCATAAAATGGATCCCCCACGAATCAAGAAAAACAGTCACCCACACACTCCTCACCAGCAAACTCGACTATGGCAATGCACTCTACGCCAGCATCAACAATTCCCTACTCCACAAACTACAAACAATACAGAACACCGCAGCCAGATTCGTCCTCGGCATCCCCCGGCACAAACACATCAGCTAACACCTGCGGCGACTCCACTGGTTCCCCGTGGAGAAGAGTCACCTTCAAAATCCTCACTCATGCCTACAATTGCCTGCACAACAACTGACCCAAATACCTAAACAACAGAATTAACTTCCACGTACCCAAAAGAACCCTGCGATCATCCAGCCTCGCATTGGCTGAAACTCCTCGGATCCTCAGAGCCATATCAGGCAGAAGATCATTCTGTTACATCGCAGCCAAGACCTGGAAGGAGCTACTGGCAGACATCAGACATGACCCCTCCCTGAACACCTTCAGGAAGCCCCCTAAGACCTGGCTCTTTGGCTGAACAGAGTGGGCTACCTCCCCCTGCCCCGTCCAGAGCCTTGAGACCCTTAGGGGTGAGTAGCGCGCTTACAATTCCCTGATTGATTGATTGACCAGGTAATGTTGGTTCTAATCCAGTATAAACTAAAAGACCATCTCTTAATCGTACAGATTTAAACCCGGTGTTAGTAAGTTATCTTTAGCTAGTGCAAACACTTTTGACTTAAATAACTTTTCAACTGACCTACGAACTATTCATTTAGATACCCGCCAACCTGCCTAATCCTTTATCCCAGTGCCTTTGCATACAGTACCATGGCACACAACGAGGTCTGCAGAAAAACGCATCATATTTTTAGCAAGACATCATTAATGCAGGAATGCTGGCACAATCGGACAATATAGAAAAACTAATTCCAAAAGTCTCCTTGTCGGACCAGTCACACAGAAATTAACAGGAGGACCTGATACTGGTGGTTTGATTTCTGGTTCTGATTGACCTGAGGGCTGAGGTGAGGCAAGAATGAGAAATAAAACGCTACCCAGATAGTCCAAGAACTGTACAACCAGCGAATCCTTCTTAACAGTTGCCTTCTGCAGTTTAAGAATCCGATTTACCTAACAAGGAACAGTTTTGGCCTGTTTGCCTTGTTCACCGCTGTGTTAGGATGTAGTCTTTGGATAGAGCTGTGCTAGGGTACAGTCTTTAATTACCTATGTATCAAGACACTATTTCAGGTCAGCTTTGATTTATACACTAGAAAATGAGTTGATACAGTATGCAATAGCTACAACGGACAGCAGTAATTAGATGATGCCATAAATAATCTAATTGAAAAACCTAAGGAATTAGGACATTGAGGACTGGTGGATAGGCTGGATACTATTTAAATGAGAAAAACACAAAAGTGCCTAACCACCTACATTTGTACTCAAAATTCAGAAAGGTCGAAACCACCATTTGTCTGATGCGACCAAGTATTTTTATTTATACCATTTGTTTGTGTTTGTTTTTAAATTTTTTCAAAAGACATTTACTCAGCAAAAAAGACACATATATATCCACATATTTACACAAATTTACACTTATATACAGGCACGGGCCGTGCCGGGCGTTACACTGGGGCAGAGACGTCAGGCAGGGGAGGGTCAGGGTGGGGGGATGTAAAATACGGGATAAGGACCATTAGAGGTAAGTATCGAAAAAAAAAACCAACGAATTTTGTTGCCCACTCTGCATCGCCAAATGTGATGCAGAGTGGGCAACGAAATTCGTTGGTTTTTTTTTCCGATACTTACCTCTAATGGTCCTTATCCCGTATTTTACATCCCCTCACCCTGACCCTCACCTGCCTGACGTCACCGCCCCAGTGTAACGCCCAGCACGGCCCGTGCCTGCTGATATACAATGAAATTTACACACAAATAAATGACATTTGCAAAAATAACTTGAAATCAATAAAGTGTCCACATCCTACACATCCTACATAGAACACAAAACTGTTAGACAAAACTGTACATGCATGTATTAAGGAGGACTTTTGGTTATTTCACTCCAAACCAGCAAATGCCGGTCCAAATAGTCGTCATAGATTGACTTAACTCCTTTGATTTTGAATTGATTTTAGTGTCATTTTTCAAGGCACATGATTATTTTATGTTCAGTTTTGTGTTTTTGTGTTTTTCTAAATTAATAATCTAATGTCACCTTTCGCTCCCTTATTGCTACTGCTGGCAACAGATAAGTTCACTCCTTCTGTGCCTTCTCTAAAAAATCTATGTCCAATTCTTTCCATATTTTTCCTTCCTTTGGTTCTTCTGAAGATGACCACGCCTCTGACTCCATGGAGCTGTGTGTGTCATGCTATGCTTCTCCGTCTGGATCTGAGTCTGATTGAGCTGGCATCTAATCCCATTCTGGATCCTAAGGACGGCCTCCTATTTCGCAATAAATATATTAAGTCTATTAAGTCTATTTCTAATTATCTATCCTCTTTCACTTCCCTTAATAAGGCCCACGCCAACCAGAGTAACATCTTTCAGTTTTTGCCTCAGGTGGTGACGTTGAGGTGCAGTTGTCTGGTAGCCAATAATCAACCCTTCTGCCACCATTTCTTTTATGGACCAAGAGCAGCTCCCCATTGGAGCAAAGGAGCGTCGCCCCACTTAAATGCCCAAGAACCCCGAGATAAAAAATAAAATGGAAATTCATCATTGCCGTTTTATTTTTCATCCAAGCGTCAGGACGTGGGTGGGGCCGCTGCTGAAACATAGCAGCAGGGACTGGAAGGATGGTGGGCTGTATGGGCACTTTTTTCAAACTGGGCATGTCTTTTTTTGCCGGCCGCCTTGCAGCGCCCAGCTAGACATGCGCACTTTGAAACCTCTAACCCAGCTGTCTGCAGACAGCTGGGTTAGGCAACTGCAGGCCTCCATAGCGCTGTGGAGCACCAAGACAGGCCACTCCCTCCAAACAGGGTGATGCACTCATGCTGGTGAGAGCAGCACCCTGATTGGTCAAGGAGTTTCCTGGTCCGGAGCTGGAGATCTTGTTGTCAGGTAAAATTTAAAATTTAAAAATATATATTTTGAGTTTATATTTGCTCATGAGCACCCATTTATTTATATATTTATTTTATTCTATTTGAGCACGCCGCACCCCCCCTTCCCATTGATGCCAGCCACCACTGCTGTGGACGTGTTAATATCACCTATAACTCATGCCCACAGACTTCCTTCCACGTGGACGCTGCCCCTCAAGAGGCGCAGGACATGGATTCAAGCAATCAAGCCTTTCTCCTCCAACTGAATGTAAGATCTACTTTTTCTTTCCCTCTTCCCCCTGAACGTTTTTCCTATTTCGTTCTACTTTTTGCTGAATTCGTTTTCGTTGGCCTTTGGACTCTGTGCAACTTATCACTGCTAACCAGTGCTAAAGTGCTTGTGCTCTTCCCGCTAAAACATGGCTACATTGACTTATACCCAACTGCCATATTTAATTTACTTATAAGTCCCTTGTAGAGTGGTATACCATACACCCAGGGCCTGTAAATTAAATGCTACCAGTGGGCCTGCAGCACTTTGTACGTCACTCAATTAAGTAGTACCTTTTTTGCCATAGTTCTTTACTTATTTTCAAACAACATAATAACACAATACCTCAGTACCAATTGTTGATAATTATAAGCTATTCCGGCCCCTTGCGTTCCCAATAGATAGCGACATGCATGCAGAACAGCAACAGCAGCATAGCGTACAGTATTGGACATTAAAAGGCAACCATGGCACAGCCTTTCAACCAACAAAAGAAACAAGAAGTAGAACCCTTCGAGTGAATTCTGCTGTAGTAGTCGTGAACATGTGAATGATGACAGTTTGGTGCCAGTATGATGTCCATTATCTTATTATGCTCTGCTTCGTAGTGTCCACCCCATTCACGTGAAAGGTAGCACCTTCAAGCATGTCCCAGGTCTGCCATTGCAGCCTGAATTCAGTTTTAAACTGCCATGTTGACTTGGCATTAAAAACCCCTTGATAATCCTTAAACTCCCCTTTAAAAAAAATATATGTTCCACTTAAGGTAGGCTCCAGGTAGCGCATAGGGCAGGGTGCTGTGTAATTAAAAGGTTTGACATGCACTTTCAAGTTTAACATTTCCTGGTAGTGAAAAATTGCTAAATTATTTTTTCACTACAGTGAGGCCTACCCCTCCCATAATAATAATAATAATAATAATAATAATAATAATAATAATAATAATAATAATAATAATAATAATGATATTCAGATTTGTATAGCGCTGCTAGTCATCTGTGAGGTTCTCTAGGCGCTGTTCCTAGGCACATGGGGATTAAGTGATTTGCCCAGAATCACAGGATGATGAGCCGACGACAAGACTCAAACCTGTATTCCCAACTCCAAAGTCGTCAGCTCTGGCCATTATGCTTCACCCTTTGTGGTTTCCTTATTACAGTTAATAGGCTTTAATTTCCAATTGCGAGCTGGTAGCTATGTCATGTTTGGTGTCTTTGAAATCGTGGTGAAAAGCCTTCTGTAATGGCAAAGTAGTGTTTTTGATCACAATTAAAAAAATGCCCATTTTAGAAAATTTGTATTTTTCTGCCCTTAGCCCTTTTGTGCCTCTAGCCTGGCCTAAGTCACACGACTTGCTGTAACTGACAGTTAGACTTTGTGAATTCCTCCCAGACAGTCACAAAATAGAGAGAACAGGCATGCCTGGATGAGCCATCTGCTGGCAGGATGGGGGGCAGGGGCTGAGGACAGCCCCACTTACAACTGAATAGCCTGTGCTCTGCCTTCACACAAAGAACATCACAACCTCACACTGTCACTGCAGCCATCTTGTAGCCAGGACAGGGTAGTCAGGAAATTCCATGCTCTTCAAAGCCACTATCTAGAAGCTTTTCCCTCCTTCCATAACCAGGGCACCAGGGTATAAAAGTAGGACTTCATACACCAATTCTTCATGATACTTCTGGACTTGTGGATACTCTGCCAGGAAGAAGGGCTGCCGAGCTGCTGAAAGGACTGTCACTCTGCTGGACTGCTGCTCTGAAGCAACTGCTGACTTGCTGTGCAGACCTGCTGCCCTCTTGGTTGGGGAGGAAGGACTGGACCTGCAACTTCATCTTGAAACTTCATCTTGAACCCAGGGCTACCAGAGTAGCTCCAAGGACTAGCATGCTGGCCTCTTAATCTGGGTCTCTGGGACATAAAAGGCTCCCCAAAATCCTGCACCAGCACCTGGACCCCACTGAAGTGAGTTATGGACCCCCAAGTGGTGCCACTCAGGACCTGGATCCTTGGTGTGGCTCAGGGAGCTGAAATCAAACTTTTGGGCTCTCCATGGCCATAAAAGGGCCTGTTTGCACCGAGACATCACAGCTAGCACCAAGAATCAGCACGAAGTTCCATTAGCCTGACTTTTTGCACTGCAGCATCAACTGCTCACGGGGCCCCCCAATGTGAAGCTCCAGCAACACCCATCCTGCTCTTCGCACAACGTCGACAGTCTCATGCAACACTCTCCCTGCTCCTTGCAGCTCCTTCTAACGTGAGCAGGACTCTTAGCATTACCTTTGAGTGGTTAAACTTCAGTGGGCCTAACCTAGTGACTGCAGCCGACCTGCGCTCCATCGCGGTTGGCTGAACTTATTACTTTGACCCAGTTTGGCGTGGCCAGATATCCCAAGTTGGCGAGTTATGCTTTTTGGTGCTATTTTCCCTAAGATAATTCATAACTCTGATTTTACTGATTAGATCTTTGTTGTTTTTGGTGTCATTTATTGTATTACGATGTTTTCTATTTTGCTAAGTTGGTGTTTTATTTTCAATTTATTGCTGGTTGTCTTCTTCATAAAAATGTACGCATTGCCTTTAAGTTAATGCTAACTGCTTTCTATGCCAAGCTACCCAGAGTTAAGCACAGGTTAATTTAGGGACTTTTTGTGGTTCGTCCTGCAAGGGATTGCATCTGTTGTTTGACCAGGGCTCACACCCTAGTCAACCAGCAACCCAATTTGTAACATGGATTCTAGAGACAATGCGCCAATCTCCACCCACCCTTTTGCTCATTACTCTCCACCTACTGTTGAAAATCTCTCTCCTGCACAACCTAGGCTTTCCTGTGAACTTCAAAAATTCCCCCTCCTCTCCATCTCAAATTTCAAACTTCTGGGTGTTTACAGCAGATGATGTAATCTGTACCCTGAATATCCCCTAAAGAAGGTTTCTCGCATTAGGCAGGAGTTAAAGTCTGTGCCTTCAACCCCCTCTGCCACTGAGATGCCTGCCCAATCTGATTGGCCTTCTTGTAGCCTCAATTCAAGCCAGCTATTCAGCTTCCCTTAACTATTGAGTCTTGTAATGCTGGAAACCCATCTTCTGTGTCAACGATTCTATTACCAAGCCCACGTTCTGCTGAACAGCAAAGCAAACACAGCACTATGTGGGTGGGTTTAAAACAATGGGTACTGGATTGGCAAGGCCATTTTGTCTCCTCTCCAGGCATGTTCATCAACTCACATGTGAGCAGATCAGACTAGGGCCCCATCTTGGATACTTTCAACTGGAGGCCTTTAGTCTCCTGCTGAAAAAATCTTCACATTATCTCTCTGAACTTCGAGTATCTTTGCTATCAAGAACTTTACTAAATACAAGTTGTTCTGCTGCATCCTCCTGAGGATAGACAACATTTCAGTGGTCAGATATGTCAACAAATTTTGACCTCTGCAAGAAACTCTGGGGGCACTGTCTTTGCAATAACCTTTCCATGGTGGTAAAGTACCTTCTGGGTCTCTCCAAGTTTATTGCAGGTTGTTTCTCCGGGCATTTTCAAAACTCCAGTGACTGGATGTTAGACAAGGCCATGTTTCATCTCATATGTTCCCTATAGGGCCCTCTAGACCTGGATCTTTTTGCCTACTGGCTGAACAGTCAGCTTCCAGTCTTTGTGAGTTGGCCTCCAGATCCTGGAACCTGGGTATCGGGTGCTTTCCTGTAGGATTAGTTTCTTATCTAGCCTCCAGTGTTCTCTTCCTGTGCTCTTCTAACAGCCTGAGCTGTTGACGTTTGGAACTGGGAACCAGGTTCGAATCCCAGCGCCAACTCAACATCCTGTGATTCTGTGCAAATCACTTATTCTTCCCAAGCATAAAAAAATGAGTTTCTTTAATGTAATCCGGTGCTTATGTAAAACGCTCTGAGGCCTTTGAGCCACGGCTGTGCTGTATAAAACTGCAAAAATAACAAAGACTACTTCACTTTTTCAGATGCATCCAATGCAGCATGGTCTTCTCATGGGCCCCCTCAGGCCTGGTTCCCTCATTTTGTAGAACCAGCATGGAGTTCCCTTGCCTTCTTCCCACATTCGATAATTTGCTCCTGAATCCGAAGGGTAACCCTCAGGATCTTATTCTTCAACACCAACTTTATCTAATGGTGTGGAAAATGTTTAGGGATCCTCAGGATAGCAAAGCTATTGAAGACTGCTGCTGACCTTGTCAGTGAATCTTGAGCACCCCATACCATAGAACCCTGAAAGACCTGGCTTCACTAGTGCTTAGGACAAAACTTGGATCACCTTGCTTCCTCTCCTTCCTCACTGGCCAACTTCTGGTCTACAGTTTTTGCTAGAGATCTTTCTTACCGAACTAGCAATCTGTACCACATCCCACCTTCCTCTATGCAATACTATTTATTTATGGAAAGACTCTCTCATCTGTCCCCTCATGAAAGGCATTTGACTCAGAATACCTCCCCTTTCTTGATGCTTTTCCACCCAGGATGTCTCCATGGTTCTATACTTCTGATTCTCAAGTTTTCCAAATTCAGATCTTTCATTGAAAGACCTATCTTTTAAACTAGACTCTCAGCTGTGCCTCATCTCCCATAGGCAGGTTTTGACATCAGTTGTTATCCCTATCAGGCCTTCATTTTGCTCTGGTTGGTGCTTTTTTCCTGCATCTTGGATTGTACGAAGACAGCCACCCGTGCAGCCCACTTCCACCACACTCGTCGCCCTCTGCATAGTATCCTGCCTTCAACAGTATCTTCTCCCTTCACGTTTCTGACCAGATCCTCTTTTTTTTTAGGAACCCTCAAAGGCCTATGTCTGTCCCAGGCATTGACATCTCCTGCTTCGGAGTTCATTATGATATATATGCATGGCCTCCAAAGTCTTTTTGCAGGCTTTAGACGAGGAAATATCTTTATGATGGTCGGCTGGTCTCGAACTGCAACTTTAGTACCTTCTACCTAAAGCTTCCTGAACCTATGTCATTGCTGGGCTTTGGGTTTGCATATTATTCCACCTAATTGACAGGTTATAATAGGGATTTTTTTCTAGCTTCAGTGAAGAAGAAATCTAAGATTGTTAAAATGACAATGACGTGAGTATAGTATGCCCCCTTCAACCCTGGTTGTTATCTGGAAGTTTTCCTATCGGGGTCTCTCCATGACAATCTTTTCTTGCCTTTTCCACTCACCTTACAATGACTGATTGAACTTTGCTCTGTCTCCTTGTGTTGCTTTTCTTTTGGCTTGGTTGTCCTAATAATGTTTCCTTTTTCTTCAGGGTCAATGTAAAATCCTTTTGATGCCTGAGGTGCTCTGGTGGATTCTTGTGTTTTGATATGCCTTCCACATGCCTTCCATGGGTCTTCACCTGCCAGCCTGGATTCCATCCTAGTCTCCCCTAAGTTCTGGAGTTTCTTCCTGCTATGGATTCTCTCCTGGTTACTGCTCATCATCTCAGTTGCCATTAAAAAGATATTTCACATTATATTCACCTCATTCTCTTTATGAATATCTTAGATTTTTCTCTTCACTTTAGTTTAGAAAAGCCCCATCAGCACTCAGTAGTATTTGATGATGTAGTGCTGAAGGAAAGTCTTAACTGAAGCTTTATTATAGCACGCTCTTTGTGTCAAAAACTAAGAATATGCCAGGTCAGAATAGAACACTGTGATGCAGCGGTAAATTTCTTCTGGTAATTTTCTCGACGCAAAATCCTCATACTACCTCTATTTACCGCCGAAAAAGGTGTTTGGGCCCTTGACACCATGTATTACCTTCAGGAGACTTTAATAAACATGAACAGTCAAAAATGCAATTATTATTTAAGCCAATGAAGAGAGTTGTTGAGTAGTTTAAAGGGTTTTATTTTCTAGTCAACAGTTAAGTTTTTCTCTGACCCTTTATTCATTAGTAAAATATCAATCAGGTTGCAGAATTTGGAAAATAGGAAAATTAGTATCAATACAGAACATATTACAGTCTGCATATAAGCTTCACATGTAGAAAAGAAAATGTGGAGCAAAATGTCAGTCAAAACTCTTAAAGAGTCTCTAAGAAAAATAGTCTTGTAAGGCTAATCAATAGTTTGCAAAAATCTCCCATTAAGAAAAGCAAATGCATAAGACAAATACATCTTTTCAGCCTAATAAATTAGCAAAAGAATAAACTTAAAGTTTAGCATCTAATTCTATCCTAATCAGTTGCACTCTCTGCTCCTGTCTGTGTCTAAAGAGCAAAACAGCCCGCCCTTCACAAGATCTCAAAGGAATGTGGCCTGCCGTGCCAAAATATGACGTGCAAGGACTCTGAAAAAAACATGAGTACGGGAACCCTCTTTCTCCTCGAACACAATCTTTAACCTCAGCAATCTCTTTCTGCGACGTTCTTGTACCTAACCCATATGAATGAAGCAGAACCTAAACCAAAAGCCAAAATGTGCAAAAAAGCCTAAATAAGCTAAAAGCCAACCACGCCTCCAAATAGGTCATTATTTATACTCTAATTCTTGGCAGACTACACAAAAATGTTGCATCTTCAGGAAAACTTGTGCCTGATTGGTCAGCCACAATTGCATGATGTCTCCCGATCCTGATTCATTCTAAAATCCTGACTATACCAGTTTTAACAAAAGAAGCATAAATGAGTAAATACATTTTATTAGTTTGCAACATTTGCTAGGAAAAATGTTTCTATTGTTTCTTTCCTTCCTGTTAAGGAAAGCAAGGGACCCCTATATGAATAGCTAGCTATAACATAGGGAAATGAACTAAAGTAAGGAAAGTTATAGCTAGAAAAGGATATCTATCTACATATCTATAACACAAATACCAACTTGCTAGTGAACTAAGTAATTATCATAAGAAACCAGGGACACCCTATTAACACAATATGGACACTGGAGGAGGATATAGTGATTTATTTATTAATTAATTTAGATGTATAACATTTCATTTTTTATGTTGTTTTTCATCAAGTAAATAATTTATGATTCATATTCAATCATTTTATAAAGCAGATATTAACAGTCAATATATTCAAATCCAATAACGGGCGGAGCGTTGATTCAGGCAGTGCGGCAGATGTCTACATCTGCCGCACTGCCTGAATCAACGCTCCGTCCGTTATTGGATTTGTATATTTTGAAGAAAAAAACATATATATATATATACTTCAGTTTATAACACCTCTTTTTATAATGTGTGTGAATTAACAAATGCACCAAACACTACACATGGGGCTAAATGCTTTTTTTCATGAAAAGCTATCTAAAATATTAAAGCAAGTTGCTGTGTGCGCTGTATTAACTGTGTGCGCTGTATTAACTGTGTGCGCTTTTAACATTTACACTAAAGCATAAAAATGCTATGTTGTACATTGCACATTTTTTGCATGTTGCACATAACCAATCATAAAAGTTGCTCTAAACTAATAGCTTGGCTAGGCAAACATGTATAAGGGGTATTAGTATGAGGGAGGGAAACATAATGGCTGATTTACATGAAAGTAATATTCTTTTGTGTTTGTTTTATTTTTGGGGCCTAAGAAAACATGGGTGCCTGTGAATCCAGGAAGGCTATGACTTGCATTAAAAGAAGAGAGCATGCACAGACTGTGCCAGCTTTCTTCGTGACAAGAAGGAGTCAAGGCCACTGTGAACTGAACATTCTTGTGATTGTGCCAATGTACCAGTTAGCTAAAGTATCCTTCTAGCCTGTGCTGTGACAGGAAGGAAAGAAGGACACTGGAGGAGGATATAGTGATTTATTTATTAATTAATTTAGAAGTATAACATTTCATTTTTTATATTGTTTTTCATCAAGTAAACAATTTATGATTCATATTCAATCGTTTTATAAAGCAGATATTAACAGTCAATATATACAAATCCAATAACGGACGGAGCGTTGATTCAGGCAGTGCGGCAGATGTAGACATCTCCGTCCGTTATTGGATTTGTATATATTGACTGTTAATATCTGCTTTATAAAACGATTGAATATGAATCATAAATTGTTTACTTGATGAAAAACAATATAAAAAATGAAATGTTATACTTCTAAATTAATTAATAAATAAATCACTATATCCTCCTCCAGTGTCCTTCTTTCCTTCCTGTCACAGCACAGGCTAGAAGGATACTTTAGCTAACTGGTACATTGGCACAATCACAAGAATGTTCAGTTCACAGTGGCCTTGACTCCTTCTTGTCACGAAGAAAGCTGGCACAGTCTGCGCATGCTCTCTTCTTTTAATGCAAGTCATAGCCTTCCTGGATTCACAGGCACCCATGTTTTCTTAGGCCCCAAAAATAAAACAAACACAAAAGAATATTACTTTCATGTAAATCAGCCATTATGTTTCCCTCCCTCATACTAATACCCCTTATACATGTTTGCCTAGCCAAGCTATTAGTTTAGAGCAACTTTTATGATTGGTTATGTGCAACATGCAAAAAATGTGCAATGTACAACATAGCATTTTTATGCTTTAGTGTAAATGTTAAAAGCGCACACAGTTAATACAGCGCACACAGTTAATACAGCGCACACAGCAACTTGCTTTAATATTTTAGATAGCTTTTCATGAAAAAAAGCATTTAGCCCCATGTGTAGTGTTTGGTGCATTTGTTAATTCACACACATTATAAAAAGAGGTGTTATAAACTGAAGTATATATATATATATGTTTTTTTCTTCAAAATATGCAACAAGCCAAAGTCTCTTAAGACAGAAATAGTGAATTTAGAGGAACAACTGGGAAGAGAGAAACACATTCTATTAATCTTCAAAGCTAAAAAGGCCACATTTCTCTACACTGCAAAAACACATGTTAATTCAGCACAAGCATTTCAGACTGACTAGGCCTCACTTTCATATTTTTCATGTGCCATATTTTTAACTTGCACCAAAATGTGCGTGTCAATTTTAAATGCAATCTGTCTGAAGCACAAAAAATAAAACAATGCCTGACTCCAGATGGAATCTGCTCCATCAACTGTCCAGTTCTAGAATCTAAATGGAGTATGCCCGAATATGGGTAGATTAAATAATCTTGCATCAAACATGGCTGTCAACTTCTTCTGAAAAACTATGGGATCATAAAAACTCCCACAGTTCTAGTCTTTGCACCTCCTATGGAAGTGTGATATTTCTGCAAATATTCTTGCCTCCTCCATGATGGCTTGTGAGGGCCCAACTTTTGAGCTTTTTGTTGTTGCCCCATGGTTATACTGTGTCTGTTGGGATGCTGGTTTGGGCCCTCTGATGGGGGCAGAATGAGCAGATGATGACTGTCAGTTCTATTGTAAGAGAGGGTGATGCTGGGGCTTTAAACGGTTAGTAAAAGGCTTATCCAGTCGATCATTCAGTGGTGTCTCCTCTGCTAAGGCAGAGGAGCATCGCCCCACTGCCTTCAAGCAGGAAAAGAAAGGAAAAAAATGATATTAACATTATGTTATTATCATTTTATTTTTTCCTCCTGCTGCGGCACCTTGCATGAGGGGGAGGGGCAGGGCTGTAGAGCAGGGGAGGAGGGTATAACAATCCTAAGTGCGCAATGACTGTTTTGTTGGCCTTCTAGGGCCACCCAAAACAGTCATGCGCACTTTCCCTGTTCTCCACGCAGGCTGCATTACAGGCTGCAAGGAGAACATGCCCACCCCTACTGCCTCTGGCTGAGCGCCGTGTCACAGTGCTCAGACCAATCACAACACTGCATTGCAACATTGTGATTGGTCGGGGGAGGGAGGCTGGCTGCCTGCTTCGTGTTCTTGGAAGCGAGAGCAGAGACGAGCGGAACCCAACGGGAAGGTAAGTGTTTTTTTTATTTTAATTGTTGTGACCCACGCGCCCCCTACCCCACCACGCCTGCCCCGGCAACCGGGAGCCGGCTGCCACTGCGCTCTCATTGGCACAATTGTCTCAGCTAATATCACAAAAGCTTACCCGTTTCTCCACTCAATATTTCCAGTAACTTTGACTCATTTCTGATAGTGGATTTTCTTTCTAGCAAAAGCTATCTCAGAGAAAGAGTTCCTCTACTTTTCTCCAAACTCCATCAGAAGCCACCCCTAGTTCCCCCTCAAAGTAATGGTCTTACACCACGGCACCTTTTTCTTTTTAGTATTAAATCTTTTTATTGAAAGCCAATACATCGACCAGTGCTTTGGGCGACCAAGGTTGAACAGTGACAAAACTGTATCGGTGCCCTCGCTACTGCGAGTGTCACATGGTGCAACTTAACCACAGCATGCCGCCTACAACCCATTCGGGCCGGCCGCGTTTGAAAGTCAGAAGAACAGTCGGTAGCAACAACAATGCATGTATTATACGAAACTCCCCCCTCCTCCCCTCCTACCCTCTCCCCCCCTCTCCCCCCTTGTCCGCTGAGGTAATAGAAAGGAAACGCTAAAGAAACCAGTGGCAGTGATCAAAGCAACACAAGGGAAACTTCAGATCCGGGAGGCCTTTCTGCGGGCCTTCGTCTTGGTCTCTGGGATAGGTGTGTCAGCAAGATGTAGCAAACGCAGGTATCGGGGACAGCTCAACTCCCTGAATTCCCCAGTAAGCAGCGTCAGAAATGGCCGCCAGAGGTCCGCAAATTCGTCCCCCCTACCCGCCGTAGTCAGTGAAAGCTTCTCCATGCCCAGGATAGACCAGAGTCTGTGCAACCAGCCCAACTGCACTGGTGGTTGAGGATCTCTCCAGCAGGCTACAATGTTTTGCACAGCCGCTCCCAGCGCAAGCGCAATCAATCTCCCCTTCTCATAGACTTCAGGGGATACATCAATGCATTGGGCAGTCCCAGTAACACATAGGCGGGGAATCGGGGGAGTTGGGTATCCAAATGAAGGTCTATCAGGTCAAGAATAGAGGTCCAATAGTTCTGCAGACGCTCACAACTCCACAGCAGGTGTTCCAGTGTGCCCAACCCTCCGCACCCTCTCCAACAGCGGTCACTGACCTGGGGATCCCAGCGGTGTATGCGTTCTGGGGTGTAATACCAGTAGGTGGCCACTTTTGTGAGTGTCTCTGTGAGGCCTGAGTGGTAGGCCGAATGGCGGGCCCTGTGATAAATCCCCTCCCACTCCTTGCGCGTGAGCTGCCTTCCCAGGTCCCTTTCCCATCTAGCCTGCCCTGCATTATAAGTGTATATGTTAGTGAGGAGCAGGTGTTGATATATGTCGGAAAGCAGTTTCTTCTCCGACGTGCGTGTCAGTAGCCATTTTTCATAGGGTGTAAGAAAACGCTGCGCTTCCGGTTTGATCGAGGGCTGTAGGACCCAGTGCCGGACCTGCATGTAGGGCATGCGATCGGCTTCTTGTATGCCATAGGCCTCCTTCACCTTCTGGAAAGGGAGGATGCCCTGGAGATCAAACATGTGGCCAATTTCCCGGCAAGGTGTAGCTCTCCAAGCCGCAAACGCCCGTGAATCCAGGCCCGGGGTAAACTCCGGGTTGTCGAATATCGGCGTTAGCGGGGAAGGGAAGGAGGTGAGGTTTCTCCTGACCGCTACCCTATCCCACACTCTCATGACCGTACCGGTGATATACGAGGCATACAAGTTGGGAGGTCTATGGCGTCGCGGTAGGAAGGGCACACCCTGGAGCGTGCGGCTTGCCACCGCCTGGTCCTGAAAGAGCCAGTGTTTGCTGGACTCTAGCTGGTACCACTCCACCAGCGTACGCAATTGTGCCGCTTGAAAGTACAGGGTGAGATCGGGCAGTCCCACTCCCCCATGAGCCGGGGGAAGCGCGGCGAGTTGGTGCTTAAAACGAGGGTGGCGACCGTTCCACACGTATAGGGATATGTCAGCCTGTGATTTCGGGAGCCAACCTGCCGGGGGCGCAGTGGGAGGGTCTGGAAGACATAGAGGACCTGTGGGAGCAGCGTCATTTTAACGGCAGCAATACGGCCCAGCCAGGACAACGTGAGGTGTTTCCATTTCCTAAGGGTCTCGGTAAGGCACGAGCTGAGTCTGGCATAGTTGACCTCTACCGTGGCCTGGAGCGTGGGCGTCAGCAGGACCCCCAGGTAGGGTACCGCTGACGTAGACCACCGCAGGCCAAACTCCGCTTTAGCGCCAGTCAAAACCTCAGAGGATAGAGACACATTCAATGCTTCCGATTTATCTACATTGATCTTAAAGCCCGAGGCTAGGGCAAAGGTATGCAGCTCTATGAAGAGCGCCCTCAGAGATTGCATGGGGTCCATAAGCGAGAGCAGAATGCCATCGGCGTACAGACTGATTTTGTGAGTATCGCCCCCAAAGGGGATGCCTCGGATAAGCCGGTGTTGTCTGATCCGTTGGGCTAGGGGCTCCATGTAGAGCGCGAATAGGAGGGGAGAGAGCGGGCAGCCCTGCCTGGTCCCCCTGCCAATCGGGAATCGTGGCGAAGTGTGGCCATTCACCCGGACTGTAGCGTTAGGTTGTCTGTAGCAGTTGAAGATGCGGGTACGGAGATTGGTCCCAAGGCCGAACCGCTGCAAGGCTAGGTCCAAATTGGGCCAGTGCACCCGATCAAACGCTTTCTCAGCGTCAACGGTGAGGAGCATGCAGCCCGGTCGTGCCCGCGAGCCGGCTTCTATCAGGTGGAGGACTCGCTTGGTGTTATCGCTCGTTTGTCTTTGAGGTATGAAACCGGCTTGGTCCGGGTCAACTAACTGCTGCATATAGGGGGCTAGTCGGTTGGCTATGATACCTGTGTACAGTTTAATGTCAATATTTAGGAGCGATATTGGCCTGTAGGAACCGCACGCAGGAAATAGCGGCTTCCAGTAGGTTTGGGGGGATAGCTCCGGGTTGATCAAACGTGTTAAACAGATCCCGCAATAAAGGGGCCACTTGTGGACAGAATTTTTTATAGAAGGCCGCGGGGTATCCGTCCGGGCCAGGAGATTTCCCTAGCTTGAGGCGAGAAATCGCCGATATGACTTCCTCTAGACCGATGGGTCTATCCAGGAACTTCGCCTGAGCCTCATTCAGGGAGGGGAGGGTCGCCCCATCTAGATAATCACTGCCTACCTGTGGGTCTAAGGTGTCTGCGTCATAAAGGTCGGCATAGAAGCTACCGAACTCTGCCGCTATGGCCGCGTCTTCCGTGACTAGGTCTCCGGTGTTGGACTGAATAGCCCGAACGCTCTGCCTCTGGCGCTGCTCTCTCAGTTTACTCGCCAGCAATTTCCCACACCGGTCCCCCCCTGGTGTAGTAGGCATGCTTCAAACGCAGGGCTGCGAAGTCCGCCACATCGTGGTCTAAGGCCGCCAACAGCTTCCTTTCAGTGCACAGTTGGCGCCAGGCCCTGGCCGCCCCGTGCGTTGATGTATCTGCTCCAATTCTGCCACTCTCTGCATGAGTTCGGCTCTCTTTTGAGCGCGCTCTCGATTGTTGGCCGCAGCCACCGAGATGAATTCTCCCCGCAGGACGGCCTTAAGGGCGGCCCATTGGGTGGCTTTGGAGGTATCATCATTGGCATTGTGCGCAAGGAAGTGGCTGATGGCAGTCGATATTTTCTCGACCGTAGCAGGGCTTTGCATTAAGCCAACACGCAAGCGCCAGTGCCTCTGTGGGCTGGGGGTGTCTGGTACCAGGAAGGACGCCACCACCGGGTAGTGATCCGATAGCGAGGCCAGAAGGATGTCGACGTCTCTCGCGTGCGCCGCCAGCTGGGTAGAGCATAAGAAATAGTCTAGCCGCGCATATGATTTATGAGCAGCTGAATAGTGCGTGTAGGCTGTGGACCGGGGATGTGAGAGTCGCTATAGGTCAACCCGGCCTAAGTCTGTGAGATGTGTGTGTCCCTCTGGGGAAAGCGTCCCGACCTGACCGAAGCGCTGATTAGAGCGGTCTGCCGTGTTATGAAATACCAGGTTTAGATCCCCCCCGAGTAGCAAGTGTGGATGTGTATTGGCTGTGGCCGCTTCTAATACTTTGTGTAGGTATCGCTCCTGACCCTCATTAGGTGCGTATGCTGTGCCAATCAATAACGTCTGTCCTGCCACTAGGAAGCGATGAATCAACAGCCTACCCTTAATCTCCGCTTCTTTTTGCACCACCCGTCCCCTGAAGGTTTTAGCTACAAGGATCGCCACCCCCGCCACTTTCTTGGATGCCGAGGAGAAGAACTGCTCTGGAAAGAAGCGGGACTTAAGCCGATGTTGGTCTTTGGGTAGCAGGTGTGTCTCCTGCAGGAGGCAGATGTCAGCCTGCGAGTTCCTCAGGAAGGAGAGAATCGCCCTGCGCTTATTTGGATTGTTAAGCCCCCGTACATTTAAAGTGAGAACTGTCAAGGGTTGAGTCATCCCGGACCAGTATCAAGGGCAGGCGCGCCGTGCGTGTGCAGTGTCTGTGCCATAGTAAAGAAGTAAAAAGTGGAAAAACAATTCTTCTCAGCTCTAGTGGACAAGGAGGACCCTCCCCCCACCCAACCCCAACCCCCCACCCCAAAAATGAGCCTCCCCCGGCAACCCCAACTGTGCCATCCAACCCCTCCCCAAACCCCACCCCCTCTCCCTTCCCCTTCACCCCCCACCAACAAAACCCAAGAGAAAGTCATAGTCCCAGGTCTGCCAAAGATAGTGTAGACCTGCAGGGTAACCAAGGTCAAATTGGACCAGAACCTGTGGAGTCAAAAGTAGACTGGGGATATGGCATTGGCAACCATCATGGCTCCCCCCCACCCTCCTCATTGTCGCGGGAATCCATGCATGCCCCCTCTGCGGTTGGTCTAAGAGGGCCCCGAGGTGTCCTTCGCCACCTCCTGCACCGCTGCAGCATGTTCCTTGGCAATTGTTGTTTGGTCCGGGCGGGCACTTGACTTGGGCCGTCGCCGTCTGCGGACTTTCTGCCAGCCATCACGTTGGTTCTGCGATTGATTCTCCTGCGACGACTCCGTGTTTGCATCATCGCTATGTTCCTGATCTGGTACCTCGAGCCCCAGTAGCTCGCAGGTGTCGTGGAGGGAGCGCAGTTGGTGAAGAGCCCCGTCCCACCGAAAGATAAGTCTAAACGGGTGGCCCCAAGAGTAGGGTACCCCTTTGTCTCTCAAGAAAGTGGTGACAACTTTGAACTCCCTCCTCTTCTGGAGTGTTATCACGGAAAGATCTTGGAAGAGTTCCACTGATGCGTCTCTAAACCGGAGAGGTTGGGACTGGCGTGCTTCTCTGAGAATCCTCTCCTTGAAAAGGAAAGTCCGGGAGGAAAGCCAGTATGTCAGGAGGAGGGGCCGGAGCTCGACGTGTCAGGCCCACTCGGTGCGCCCGATCTATGTGAATGGGGAAGTCTGCGGGTTCCTTGAGGACCTCTCGGAACAGATCCTGGAGGTACGTGGTGACGCTGTTCCCCTCTGCTTTCGATGGGACACCCCGGACCCGTATGTTATTCCGCCGAGAGCGGTTTTCTAGGTCCTCATTGTGAGCGGTCCATTTGCTGATCCCGGAGTCGCAGGACCTCTTGTTGGAGATGCACCAGCTCCTCACAACGGACATGGTTGGAATCCTCCATTGTTGCCACTCTCTCCCCAAGCCCATCCAAGTCCCTACGCAGCTCCCTCTGTTCGCTCACCAGCTCCTGTTTTAGGGTCTGAAAGTCTTCCCGCAGAGTGCCGAACAGGGATTCCAGGAAGGACCTCTTGACAGGGGCTTCTTCACGGGATTCACCTTTGTTAGTGGCAAGAGAGGATGACGGCGACGCTGCTTGGGATTTGTCCCCTTTAGACGGCTGCTTCACTCAGAGATCTGTGATGGAGCGGCCCCCCCGGCGGTTAGCATTCGCCATCGCTGTGCCCCTCGCTGTGGTCCACTTCCGCAGCTTCTGCTTCCTAACCCGGTCACTCCACCGTGAGGGGGAGTCCACCGGGGTCCGGCCGTCCTTGTTGCAGGTGCTGGAGTGGGTGTTGTCAGTCTCGAGGTCCGTCTATCCGACCCGTGTCCGTGTCCCTCTGTCCGGTTGGACATTCACAGCGGGTCCATCCACCTCGTCCAGACCCGTCTCTTCGGCCCTCACTCTCTGGTAGCCACTGGCGCCCCTTTGGAGTGTCGCCGCTGTTAGCCCTCAGCCTCTCAACGCCGCTACTGGCCTGGGCCCCTGCTTCCCACTAGGCGCCGGTTGGAGCCCGCCCGGTATGGGCCGTTCGCCCAGGTCTGGACGGGGGATCGGAGATAGGCTTATGGCGGGTCGGCGCTGTCGGCCCCTCGGGAGCTCTGATGTGTCGCAGGCCAGTGTCCTCCGGGTGTGGCACCCCTTCCTAGTCTATGCAGGGAGCCCAGTTGTGCCTTCGCACCGCGTCCCCGCACTCTCACGCGTGTCTCCGGTGTTGGGGGGCTGTCCACCGCCAAGGACTCGGTCTCCGATGCAGGGGCGCTGGGGCCAGGCCCCAACCAGGTCGGCCACCTCCCAGCCCCCGCATGCACTGCATACTGGAAGGCCCACCGCCTGGGGCTGGCGTCTCTGGAGGACAGAATCTCCCCTATGTCAGTGCCCGGTGGTTCACAAGTCGGACCGGCAGACCCTCGGCCCAAGCACTCCCAGCTCGCCTCACCTCTCACCGCCTGTGTTGTTTGGGCCACACGGGGTCCACTCTCCTTGCCTGGCACCCCGGATTCAGGCAGCCGCCGTCCACGGGCCCACCGCTCTCGTGGTCCGCTGGCCCTCTGCTGGGAAGGCCCCGTCCGGGCCCTCAATTTACGCGCCCCCGGCGCTATAGCAGCAGGCCGCCGGGAGCCAGGCACGCCAAGATCAGCTCCACCGGTTGCCAGCCTGCGCTGGAGGATGAGGGAGGGTGCGCAGCGTCCACTGGTCGGGTCCCCACCTCTCAGCGCCCAGCCTGCCGGTCCGCCGGACTCTCCCTCGGGCCGGGGCCGCCGGCCTCTTCCAGGGCCGCGAGTGGCGCCGCCGGGCTCGCAGCGATGTCCGGAGCACCCGTGGGGGCAGTGGGCAGCAGGGTCCCTCGGATGCCGCTGGATCGGGGGCAATATGCTATGTTTAAAGGTGCTGTAACAGGATCAGGGCAGGGCGCCACGCGGACTTGTGACTGTTCAGGTCGCCATCTTGGCCACGCCCCCACCTTTTTCTTTTTAAAGAGTTTTATATAGCGCGAACTAGACCCAAGACATCGGGTATTAGAGCACTTTACATGAGCACTAGTTTTGTTACAGATTAACACATTCATTTTTGTTAGGCATGGGGAGATGATTTGTCCAGAGTAAAAGGATGTTGAGCATCGTTGCCAAGACTCGAGCCCGGTTCCCCAGTCCGAGGTCGACTGCTCTAGCCGTAAAGCTACATCCTCTCACCTTCTGCTCTTCCTTTCTTTTTGGGGCTGGGTTCTTTACACAAAGGGATTTAGTGTTGGGGGGGCCTTTTCACAGGGACATGTGACCAGGGTGTATGTGGAGAAAGTTTCCCTCGTTTCCATTATCTTTTGTTTGAGCTGGTTCTTGAAGCCAGGCACTTGGCCATCTAAGCACAGGAGAAAATAGGATTGACAAAAATGATGAAGTACGAAACTCATGGTCAGAGAGGGGAAAGTGGATATCTGGTTACACAAGGTCGCTAAGGACTTTACTAATTTTTAAACATAAATTAATAATGCAGGTTATTAGAACTTAATGTTCTCGTTTATCTTGCCATACTTGTTCAGCTACATTATGTAAATATGTAGAATGCCGTTTGTACCTGTTAAGGGTGATACTGTTGTAGAATATTTGATGGCATTCTTAAGGCTAGATTATGTTGATTCAGCCTATGCTGTTCTGCCATAATACTGTGGGTGCACAGGGTCCTTGGAAATCTATATTACAGTAGCATGCCCAAACATTTGGTCGATCAGAGATGGTGTTAACCTTAAATTCTATAAGACAATGTGTCCCTAGAGATAAGATTCAAAACTACATTTCCAAATACAATCAATATAAAAGGACTGACGCAAAAAGGGAGAATGAGATTGAAATTTAGGAAAACCATGAAGGTTTATTGCAAACTTCAAAGGTACACTACTGAAAATAATAAATTCAGGTGCAGTAGTAATCTCATTGAATTACATAGAAATAATTTGCTATGAAGATTATAAAATGCAAAATTATAAAGTAATGGTAAAAAATTAGAGAGAGGGTAAGGCTGAAGTGTGTAGCAAAATCTGTAACAAATTGGAGTACATGACTAGAGAATAAGGAAAAGTTTCAGGGTCTCTCAGAAAAGCTCAAAGGTTTATTTATACACAGCTTTTGTGCATAGAAATTGCTATGAACTGCAAATTCAGCACAGTATAATCATTGTTCCAACAAATTACAATTTCACATTTTAGTACTAACCCACTATGAATATTGATGAGGAGGTGCATAACCTGAGCCGCAAGATAGCAGACGCCTCAACCGCCGCTCTGGTGGGAGCCCTGATGTCCGATACTAACTGGGCTGCAGGGTAAACCTCCGGCATCAGCTGCAGTTGCAGTGACAGGGCATGGGGGCGGGGGCAGACTGAGGGGACTGCCAAGAGGGCTGATCCAGGGTGTAGTGGCTGTCTGTTAGGCCATTACTGTGCCGTCCTCTTTCAGGGCCTAGTGGTGTGGGGACTGCAAGGAGTGCCAAAGAGCGGTCTGAAAGAAGTTGGAGAGGGGGGCTCTTTGTCTTCTTCTCCCCCTCTCCACTATGAATATTGATTTGCCCCTTCTAATGTTGCCCGGGGTGTTAGAGCAAACTAGTTACATAAACAACAGTGAACCATTGTGAATGAATGCAATACTGCTTGCTGGATTGAAAGATCTTGAATTTTGTTGCAAAAGGATTTCTCTAACAGACTCTTCATGAACCGTCATTCAAAAATAAACAATCCACACTTTGCTGCACATAGTGTCAGCAAAACACACAAGACGCTGGACGGAATGTTGCACAATGGCAAAATATTCACCCCCAGTCACAGATCTGGGTTTAATCCATCGTTATTTTGCTCACCCCAGTTCAGACATGGCCATATGCAAATCAGTCTTGACCCTGTGCCTCATGGGAACAGTCCAGACCGAACTGCCAAGCCATGTCTTCCCTGGACCGGAATCAAGCATCCTAGGACCGGTTTCTGGCTATCATCCTTCATCAGCCAGGATAGCTCCAGTGGCTTAGTGGCTTAGTGAGCACGGGACCCACGTCTGGGCATACCCTTGCCACAAAGGGTGAACAGCAAAACACATAAGACGATGGACGGAATGTTGCACAATGGCAAAACATTCACCCCATTCACAGATCTGGGTTTAATCCATCATTATTTTGCTCACCAAGCCACCCCAGTTTAGACATGGCTATATGCAAATCAGTCTTGACCCTGTGCCTCCTGGGAATATACCAGACCGAACTGCCAAGCCATGTCTTCCCTGGACCGGAATTAAGCATCCTAGGACCGGTTTCTGGCTATCAGCCTTCATCAGCCAGGATAGCTTGACTCCAGTGGCTTAGTGAGCACGGGACCCACGTCTGGGCATACCCTTCCCACATAGGGTGAACAGCAAAACACACAAGACGATGGACAGAATGTTGCACAATGGCAAAATATTCACCCCCCAGTCACAGATGTGGGTTTAATCCATCGTTATTTTGCTCACCAAGCCACCCCAGTTCAGACATGGCCATATCAAATCAGTCTTGACCCTGTGCCTCATGAGAACAGACCAGACCGAACTGCCAAGCCATGTCTTCCCTGGACCGGAATCAAGCATCCTAGGACCGGTTTCTGGCTATCATCCTTCATCAGCCAGGATAGCTTGACTCCAGTGGCTTAGTGAGCACGGGACCCACATCTGGGCATACCCTTCCCACACAGGGTGAACAGCAAAACACACAAGACGATGGACAGAATGTTGCACGATGGCAAAATATTCACCCCCCAGTCACAGATATGGGTTTAATCCATCGTTATTTTGCTCACCAAGCCACCCCAGTTCAGACATGGCCATATCAAATCAGTCTTGACCCTGTGCCTCATGAGAACAGACCAGACCGAACTGCCAAGCCATGTCTTCCCTGGACCGGAATCAAGCATCCTAGGACCGGTTTCTGGCTATCATCCTTCATCAGCCAGGATAGCTTGACTCCAGTGGCTTAGTGAGCACGGGACCCACGTCTGGGCATACCCTTCCCACACAGGGTGAACAGCAAAACACACAAGACGATGGACAGAATGTTGCACGATGGCAAAATATTCACCCCCCAGTCACAGATATGGGTTTAATCCATCGTTATTTTGCTCACCAAGCCACCCCATTTCAGACATGGTCATATCAAATCAGTCTTGACCCTGTGCCTCATGGGAACAGACCAGACCGAACTGCCAAGCCATGTCTTCCCTGGACCGGAATCAAGCATCCTAGGACCGGTTTCTGGCTATCATCCTTCATCAGCCAGGATAGCTTGACTCCAGTGGCTTAGTGAGCACGGGACCCACGTCTGGGCATACCCTGGTGAACAGCAAAACACATAAGACGATCGACGGAATGTTGCACAATGGCAAAACAATCACCCCAGTCACAGATCTGGGTTTAATCCATCGTTATTTTGATCACCAAGCCACCCCAGTTCAGTCATGGCCATATGCAAATCAGTCTTGACCCTATGCCTCATGGGAACAGTCCAGACCGAACTGCCAAGCCATGTCTTCCCTGGACCGGAATGAAACATCCTAGGACCGGTTTCCGGCTATCAGCCTTCATCAGCCAGGATAGCTTGACTCCAGTGGCTTAGTGAGCACGGGACCCACGTCTGGGCATACCCTTCCCACACAGGGTGAACAGCAAAACACACAAGACGATGGACGGAATGTTGCACGATGGCAAAATATTCACCCCCCAGTCACAGATATGGGTTTAATCCATCGTTATTTTGCTCACCAAGCCACCCCAGTTCAGACATGGCCATATCAAATCAGTCTTGACCCTGTGCCTCATGGGAACAGTCTAGATCGAACTTTCAAGCCATGTCTTCCCTGGACCGGAATCAAGCATCCTAGGACCGGTTTCTGGCTATCAGCCTTTATGAGCCAGCATAGCTTGACTCCAGTGGCGTAGTGATCACGGGACCCACGTCTGGGCATACCCTTACCACACAGGGTGAACAGCAAAACACACAAGACGATGGACGGAATGTTGCACAATGGCAAAACATTCACCCCCAGTCACAGATCTGGGTTTAATCCATTGTTATTTTGCTCACCAAGCCACCCCAGTTCAGACTTGCCTCTTGATCCTTCCAACATCTTAAGTCGATCATAGACTCGCTCTTACATCTTCCAACTCTGTTTCTTCTCTCTTTCTTTTTGACATCATTGACTCCTTCTTCTTACAAACACAACCCATTTGAGAAACGATTGAATAAGAGAATTCAAAAATAGAAATAGAACTATTGCACAAATTAGCACAATGATCACAGGGGTTAATCTAACACGCAGCATGCTTCCCTCCAAACCATCAAACCATTGTTCCGCCTTTCTGAATACCTTTCAAGTCTCACCAAACCAAGAAGGCACGAATTCCCATAAGCCATAATCTTCAAAGGCTTTGACTTCAAGAGAAATATTAGCAATGACATCAAATTCATAAGGAAGCTTACTATTATCTGGGATAAGGATAACGTGCTTTCTTACCCTCAAAACCTGACAGACTCCAGCCTCCTTCACATGAAGGATGTTTAGCACAAGCCAATTCTGCATAATCATCACTCGCTTTGCAGGTAGCTCATTATTTAACTGGGTTAATGCTTCAACAGTATTAGAAGCAAGGTGATCTACAAGCATAGATAATCTTCTAATCTTCACATCATTAATAGCCACTCCAATAGATGGAATCATAGCATCTAACACAATATGTCCAACCCCACTCTTCACTCTTTTCAAACTACCAGCATCACTCAATTCATTTGACTGGCAAACCCTCAGGAATACCAAAAATAGACAGGAGCTCCCCTACCAATTATGAGGCAGGTTAAAATAGGCCTTCTTACCACACACATAATAAATTCTTGAAAATATTGGCTCTTCACCAACTGCAAATTCTCAATTGACAACATACCTCCTTTTACACTCACTCACTCTCCCTCCAACCAACTCCACTGATCTAGTTCCCTTAGATCCTTGTTGAACGATACACAACTGTCCTCTCCTTTCATTTTCCATTCTCAATCTTTACTCTCCTCTTCTTGTAATTCCCTAACAACTCTCACTTTTCTTCACTCAAGCCATATACATGCCCATTTTACATTTTGTTAGTTTTCAAATTAATTTGGGTAATCTTCAAATATTTAGAATAAGTCATCTGATTTCCAGAATTCTCAGAAACAGGAAATTCTTTCAGCAAAGCATCGAAATCCAAAAGATATGGAAACAGAAGCTCTTGCTCAGGAAAAGCACTAACCAATTACATTACATCACATGATAGGCTATAAGACATTAGTATCTGAAAGCATGCGAGCTTTCTTCAGCTGAGAAGGGAAGATATGCGCACACAAAGCAATTTTTTACTTTTATTACTCTAATGTACTCTTCTAATAAAAGTGAATATACATTTTTCCTAAATCCTTCTACTGACCTATCCCTATGTGTAAATCTCACATGTTTTATACCATTATGTATAGTAGTTGCTTAACTCTGTGAAGATGAGACACAGCTAACCGGACAAATCAGAGATAACATTAAGCCAATTAACACTATTAATATTATCATCTAAGAAACTATCCAAACATTTTACAGCATCTGCTGTATGGCATCTTCTACTGAGGAAAAAGAAAAATATGCAAAGTACAAAAATCAGGACTCAAATGTCCAAAATCAGACTTCAAAATTATCTTTTTTGTCAAAGATTCAGTTCATAAAGTTCCGGAATCTAATTGTCTTCTTCATAAAACCAAAAATTGCTGCAAGGTTTAAAAGCTTAAGTGTTAAAAACTTACTGGGATTAGGCACTAATTCAAAATGGCTTTTCTTTTACTTTGTTTTAAAAAATGAAATGGCAACAGTTTGTCAGATCCTACATTTCTACATCTGATTCTTCTCTGACACAGATGCTATATAGGTCGATTCAGATGTTGCATTCTTTCTGTTTGGCACCCTGCTTCTTGTTGGTCTTTTGGTATCAAGCAAGTCAGATTCACTATTCTCAGAATTAATTTCAATTGTCTCTGATTCTTCTCTAATTGATTCATGTCCTAGAGTCTTCCCGTGTAGTCTTTTGCTGCTTATTTCCACGGACTGTGCCACTTGTCCTTTTGATTCACATTCTTGATTTCTATGTCTTTTGACCACTGCTAATTCTTTTCCACAGAAACTTGGCTCACTGTGAACTGATTTCCCCTAGGAGTTCCTCAGACTCAGAGTGTATGCTTGACTTTTTCACAAACTGGAACAGTTTCTTACTAAAACTGATTCCGTTTCAGACTCCCTCATGACCACATTCGCTTTCTTTCCTGTGTCAATATTCTTTTTTTAAAACTAGCTTTCTTCTTTAACTTGTTCTTTCTTTTTTCTCAAGTCTCTCCTGTCTTTTATATGTGCGACTACATTTTGGATAAGAACTTGCAGAGTGATCCCATATTCTCTATTTCTTATTAACTCAATTCCATTTTGTAATTCTTAACTAAGCTATCCATTTTTGTATAAATCCACTCCATATTTTTCTGCTATTCTTCAAGAGCTTCGTTTTCACACCTCGCTTCTTCTTTGAGCATATATTTTAATCATCCAACTTAGATATCCGCATCCCATACATATCCCTTGTACCCTGCAGAAGTTCTCCAAATTCAACCTTCAAGTTAGCAATAATAACTCCTCTGTTTTTAGGAGGTGTAGTAGCCACTGTGTCCATAGCAACTGTAACCCCACTTGAACCAGGTCAAGCTGTCATTGTACCTTCAAACAGAGCACTTGCACCTGTTGTACCAAGCCCCATTATTCCTTGAGTACTCATGCCTGGTTAACCTGCACCCAATCAGGTGCTGTAGGTCTCTGTGCTTGTGCCTTTGGACCATCTCTGTAAGGAGGAGATTTAGAATTCATCAAGTCAGTTAAGAAACTATCCTCCTCATCTGAATCAACTTCCTCTTTAGATTTTCAGTTTTAGATTTGTCACTTTTCTTTTTGCATGATTCCTCAACTATGGCAGGAAGAAACCCTCACACCTTGCATTATATCCCCCCTCCATGTGTTTTTTCTGAATGCCTCATTTAGATTCTAACCAATACTACATTGAATTTTTAAACTACCCCTTCATCTTTATTTTTTCTTTCTCTAGGGCCACCCAATCCCCTTCATTTTGGGCTTCAAATTGTGTAGGTCTAGGTTGCCGCTTAAATATTGTATGTCTCAGTCAACCAAGTGTTTAAAAAAAATTCATGTACCCTCTAAAAGAAATGACATGCCCTTGTCACCACAAGTATACACATGCCAGTTTTTCACCCAAATGCACATGCAAAGTGAGACCACCGTCATCATTTCGGGAGGTATCTTCTCACCCTCCCTAAGATATACTAGTGGCTTTAGGATTTTTCAGTTTGGCACCCATTATTCCCACTCGAAACAAACCAAACAACTCACAACACAAACAAACGAGCATCAACCAATTTCAGAGTGGCTGGGGTCAATCAATCACAGCACGGCTACAGCAGCAAGCAACCAATGACAGTGCGACTCACGATGATGTCTCACAAATAAAACCTTGTCTATGCTGGTCTACCATTATACCAAATGAGGTGACCACCAAAGCTACACATGGAGCTAAATGCTCCATTTTTGACTGTGAAAACTTGATCTTTGTCATCATCCCTCCTGTCCAAATAAAATAAAATTACTGGATTCTAGTGCATGTCGGCCTTTCTTTTCTTTCTTTTATTTAATGCATTCTTATAAGGCGCGGACTTTACCCGAAGGTGTCAGAGCACTGTGCAATAGAACCAGTTACGTTACCTGAGAGAACTGTTACAGGAATGGAACAAATAAAAATAGCATGGCATAGAATCAAAGCGACGCACGCATAAGGCACACATTCTCAAGCACAGCAAGCACAGACTGTACAAGCAAAAATATGAATATCAATGACAATTTTACAATGACTAAAGAACTTCCTGGCAAAAAATAGCAGGCCATAGAATCAAAACAACGCAGGCAAACGGAAGACAAAATCAAACGCAGCAAGCATAGGATGTAAAAACAAAAGTATAAATATATGTGACAAATTTACACTGACTGAAGGACTTCCTGGCGTGGTCTGAGAAGGAGGGAATTAGTTCTGAAAGTGTATTTGGAATAAAAGAGCTTTGAGGTCCGCTTTGAAGATCTGGATGGAGGTGATGGCACGGAGCGAAGGAGGAAGCGAGTTCCAGATTCTCACTGCATTACCTGAGAACGATTGTGCCATCAATTGTTCCCTTTTGAAGGAGGGGGGCTCAAGAAGGAACGTTTCCACATTTTGAGACGGTCTTGAGCCTCCAGATAATTTTAGTTTATTCGCCAGGTAGCGAGGGGAGGAAGAGTGCACAGCTTTGTGGGTGATGCACGCCGTTTTGTAGATAGCTCTAGCCTCTATGGGAAGCCATCGGATAGAAGACAGGATAGGAGTGATGTGCTCACTTCATTTGGACCCTGAGATGAAGCGAGCTCGTGAATGGAGGACGGATTTGAGGGGAGAGAGGTGAGATTTGGGAAGCCAGTCAGAAGAGAATTACAATAGTCCAGGCTAGAGAGAACTAGCGACTGAACCAAGGTTTTTAGGTCATTCTCCAGGAAGAAACGACGAATCCCCCATAAAAGGCGTAGCTGATAACGTGCGCTCTTGGCCATGGATTGATGTGAGAGATTAGGTTGAGTCTTTTGTCGAGTAGGACACCTAAGGATTTAGCACAGTCCACAATGATGGGTTTACTGTTGAGTAGATTCAACTGATCCAACTAGGATTGAACAGGAGGCGGGGGGAGAGAGAGGAATTCCGTTTTGGAGGGATTGAGAATGAGTTGGTGTACTAACATCCAGTTGTGAATAGCGTTGAGAGTAGAGCTGAGTAGTGAGAGATCAAGAGGGGAAGACACCTTGAGGTATATTTGGGTGTCATCCGCATAGAGATGGTAGAGGATTCCAGATTTGCTTAGGAGATTCCCTAATGGTTCCAGATAAAGATTAAACAGAATGGGAGCAAGGATAGAACCTTGAGGGACTCCTTGACCAACCACCATTGGAGACGAGAGACTGTTCACAATCTTAATCATTTGGGGTCTGTCCGAGAGGAAAGAGGCAAACCATTTGAGTATTGTGCCTTCCACGACCATTCTCTGATGAAGAATGTTCAGGAGGGTGTTGTGATTAACAGTGTCAAAAGCTGCAGAGAGGTCAAGAAGAATCAGAAGGCACGAATCCCCGGAATCGAGACTATGCAGCGCATCATCGATCACTTGCAGCAGGGCTGTTTCAGTGCTGCAATTATGAATAAAGCCCGACTGGAACATGTCGAGGAGATTATTGTCCATAATGTGTTGGGACAGTTGTTTTGCAACACATTTTTCTGTGATCTTTGAAAGAAAAGGAAGATTGGTGATGGGGCAGAAGTTATTGAGGTCATTTGCATCTGCAGTGGTTTTTTTTAGAAGGGGGGTAACCTGTCCTGTTTTAAGGACAACTGGGAGGGATCCTTGACTGAGGAAGAGATTGACTAGCCTAGTCCAGTAGGAAAGAGTGTTAGTATAGAAATCAATGGCGATGCCACTGGGTATAGGGTCAGAAGAATAGTTGGAGGGTTTGGTTTCACGGATGCATTTGAGAAGATCAACCTCCGAGATGGCGGCAAAGTTCTGCCAGGTGACTAAGGCTTTTCGCTCCTCAATGGGGGTGGGGTGGGTGACCTGTTCCACCAGAGATTTTACCTTTTGATCGAAGAATATAGCGAACTCAGTTGCTTTCTTTGAAGCATCCTCAGGCTTGATGGTTTGGGGAGAACAATTTGGGTTTTTGATGAGGTCAAAAAGTTTTTTTGGTCTGTTTTTAGCTGAATCGAGGAGGGATCTGAAATTAGATGTTTTTTCCTGGAAGATGTGCTGGTGGTATTTGGATCTTGCTGAGCGTAAAAGAGAGAGGTTAGGGGTGGATGGAGAGTGTCTCCAGTACTTCTTCAAGATTCTGAGGTTTTTCCTTTTGTCATAGAGAGCTTTGTTGAACCAAGGAGCTGATGGAGTGGGTCTTTTCCTTTTGCTTTGGAGTGGAGCAACCTTGTTGATTTCGACTGCAAGGATTGAGAGGCAGAGGGGAGTGAGACATAAGTGTCTTTATAGTGAAAGACAATATATCGTTGTGAGAATATTAAAAGGCATACTTAAGAATGGACATTCAGGAATGGGTTCATTTTTTGATATTAAAGGAGCCATGAGACAGGTGGTTCTTCTCATGCATGGCTTCTAGGGCATGAAGCTCTATGTACATAACAATGCCCGGCTATATTTTGGGGGGTTTGAATGTATTTTCCTTTGATAGTTTTCTATTCAACTTGGGAGATTTCCAGGAGTACGTCACTATTACCGCATGCAGTAGGTCCTAATAGCAATATGACTTGGATTGTGCTTTGCAGAAAAGGCTGAAACAAGAACACATGCATGTTCATAATTGGGATATGTTTTTCCCAGCTTTTTCAGATGACAAACTTGGTGTGCTAGGTTCCCTTGAATTTAGAGTTTTAAGGGTGCTTAGTGGGATATCCTCTGGTGGCACAATGGCCACATAACACAGCTGCTTATCAATAATAGCTGCAACGTTGACATTACAGTTATGGGCTTTTTACCCTAATCAGCAGATGGCATCGCAATAATGAAAGTGACTAACATGCTCTTCATATTTGAAGATTATCAAGCTTTTGCTAAATGAGTGTTACCTTGCACCTTCAGCAAGACACCAAGTATCAGATTAAGAATTATAATACTTGTTTTAGCTAATAATTCATACAAACACAAGTTGCATTTCTATTTAAAAGTAAAGCAGCTTCAATTATTAAAAACATGTTCCTCAGTCAGATTTAATAGAGGAATTACAGTCTTGTTAATTTCCATATGGATAAGATATTAGCAGCAGCAGGTTTGTGAGTCACTCCTCAGGCACAAGTCCATGGTCTGTTTGCATGACCTCATATTAAATGGCCAGAATATGGGTCGAAGAAATTACTTCGATGTCTGGTCATTTTAAAGAAATACAGCATAAAGTGCATTATTGTCTTTGCCGCCAAATTCACAATTCCAATGGTCCGAAGGGATCTCTGGCAAAGTCCATTTTTTCCAAAGGTTAAGACCGTAAGAATTTCTATTCTGAATTTAAATACAGACTTCTCTTTAGCTAGGATGTCATTAAGTCACATATAATAGCGTTGTTTTGCTTTTGCTGGCTGTATTAAATGTATTCTCACGGGCATCATTCGGTAGCTGCTTTTGATTAGCGTATTATTAGCTTTGGACATCAAGTCAGGGTTATTCCAGAACTCGGACAAACCTGTCTTCTATAACATGTTTCTAATGTGGTCCAGTCAGTCAATGTTCATTGCGTTCTTGTGATTCAGGTTACCTGTAAGAGTTTTTAAGTACATTTGTGCAGCAGTATTGGTCCATTAAAGAACAAGTTTAAACTGAACTGTAGTCCCTCAGTGCTTAATTTATAAACATTTAAGTGCAAGGGCCCTTCTCAGAAGACTACTGCAGCCTGCACCATGCATTGCCCCTGCCAGTGCTGCCAATGACAGTGCCAACAGAACACCTAACCAAAGCCCTCCTACAAGTGTGACAATTCAGACTATTTCAGGCCACACAAAGCTATAATAATGGTGTGAGAGGTTGGTATTATTAATTTGCAATGCCATTTGACTTAATAAACACGGTTTTAGTGCACATCTGAGAAAGCACCACCATATGGGTTGACTGTCACTAAGGCCACTGCTTACAATTAAATGTCAGTGCCGAGCACCAGAAACCACTGGCTCAAATTAAGCACTGGTGTTACATTCTGCCTTGTACATATTTATTATAGTTATGTCTCTTTAAACCCTGTGCATCATTCACTTGTATTCCTGTTCTACTTAGAATGACCACTGCTGCTAGGCACCAGGTCAGTTGCACTGTTCCTGCCTGCCAGCCAGATGCAGTTTGTTGCTGTGCCGCATTACATGGAATAAATATTTTAATTTATATGTTTCAGTCTAATCTGTAACATATTTTGGCGACGAGGGTCAACAAAGAAGATTCCATACCCCACCAACATCTTAGCGGCACAGGCGTGGAGTGAAATCCGATTTTTAAAGGAATTATCTACATATCTGGGAACTTGGATTTTAATTTGAAGACATTTTGCACTCGTTTTTGATCTCGTGAAGTCATTCTGCTTCGTTCTCCTGAAAATTTGGATTTTCTATCTACTTTGCTGGCGTGAAGACGAATTTAAACCTTTTCACCAGTTTTGAAGAAGCTTACTTTTGAAATTGGCTCCGCGAGCGAGATCAGACTTACTGATATCTTCTTGGTGTGCGCCTGCATCTTTCCCACGAGACGGCCTCTCAGCATTCTGTACCAAGAAAGATAACATTTCCGTCTACAGGGAAATTGACGCGATGCAACGTGACATGTAACGTCATTGAAACAAACGTGGCGGCCATTTTGTTTGTTCCGTCTCCATGACAACCTGTCACCGAGTGAAAGCCAGTTACGAAGGATTCATATACGGCAGATTTACGATATTTTAGCAACATTAATTTGTTCTATTTCTTTTGGAAGTTATTTATTCTTATTTTAAACATACGAAATATCGTTTTCTTTTATATTCTGGAGCCAGTTGAGATATTTATTTATGAAATTCGACGATTGAATGACTTGGATGGAAATAATCCATTTTATTAATTAACAATTCAGGAACATTTCATCGTTACATACTTTGGTTTTTACCAGTCCGTCATATATATATTCTATTTTTTTTATTTTTATTATTTTTGTTTTCTGATCTTTCTTGTATTATTTATTCTTCAAAAGACTGAACTTATGGCTATGCAATTTGATTCTCCAGACAAATTTTTACAGCATAAAGGGGAACCTCCTTTGCCATGGACACGCTGGAAGGAATAATTTATAAATTACATGAAGCCCATAGATGGCGAACGCATGGGAGCAGAGAGAAAGAAAAGAATTCTTTTACATTGCTTAGGGTCTGAGGGCCAAATGGTGTTAAGGGCTTTGCCACAAATTCCGCCCTCCGAAGGGGAGGGTGAGGGCACTAATGTTTATAAGGAAGCTTTATTAAGATTAGAGAAGAGGTTTAAACCTGTTACAAATATTGCTTTAAACAGGTATACATTTTATACCAGAGCGCAACTGGATACAGAGTCGTTTGATGAATTTATTACTGCGCTAAGGTCATTATCCATACATTGTAATTTTGGTAGTATGTGTGATGAAATGTTAAGAGACCAAATTATTGTTCACGTAAAAAATAAGAAAACACAGGAACGGTTGTGGGAATTAGGTGATCCAAAGTTATCTGAAGCTATTGCCATTACAAAGTCGTTAGAACAGTCTGAAAAATGGATGAGTACAATTAAGAAACACACTGAACAGAATCCTGACTCTGTGGATGAAGTATGTTTGGTAAAACGCCCAGAATCATTTAGCAATGAAAATGCACATCCTAATTATAATTCCAACTCTAATAAGATAAATCTTCAGGGCAATGTCAGAAAATTTGACAAGTCTTTTATATGTTTTAGATGTGGAAGTAGATCACATTTGGCTTCATATGGTGGATGCCCCGCTATCAACAGAGAGTGTAAGAAGTGTGGTAGGTCAGGGCATTTTTCAAACATGTGTAGAGATGTAAAGAAATTCGTTCCTAATTCTCAAACCAAAGTAGCATCAGTTTTGGAGGAAATTCCCAAAGTGAGTAAATGTGAATGTAATGGGAATCACTGTGAGGACAAGAAGGGTTTCGTAGTATATTTGATGGAGGGTGTTTCAAATGTAACTGATCCTAATGATTGCAACTGTGTAAAAAAACCATTGTGTGAGGTGGAAGTCTTAAATATCAAGTTAGAACTCATGGCCGACTCAGGTTCTCCTTGGACGATTATCACAAAGGTTTATTTTAATTTACGACTGAGTTCTATCCTTAGTCTGAAGGATATTTTTCCATCCGACATTTGTGCTGTGAGTTTTAATGAGGATAAAATTGATATCTTAGGTTTCTTTGTGGTGGATCTTACTTTTAAAACTAAATGTTTGAGTGTCAAATTATATATAGCCATCAAAGGTGTCAATGTACTGGGATGGAGAGGCCAGTGGAAGTTTGGCATTTCTCTCAATCCTCGTGCTAAAGAGCCAGTGATGTTGGGTAGTGATTTGGATGAAGTTAATTTTGCAGTGGTAAAAGAAGGTGATTCAAATAAGTTAGAAGCATTAATTAAAGAAGAGTTCAAAGATGTATTCTCGGATACCTTGGGCAAGATCAAGGACTATTCATATAAAATCAAGCTTAAAAATGGTGTTATTCCTCTCAAACAAAAACTAAGAAGTGTACCTATAAATGTTAGGGAGGAACTTAAGAAAATGTTAAATGATTTAGTTGCAGAGAGCATTATTGAGCCTATTGAATCGGCAGAATGGGTTTCTCCCATTGTTTTAGTGAGGAAACCCGATGAAAGTTTGAGAATGTGTGTGGACCTTCTGGCTCTTAATGCAAGTATTATTGTGGATTGTCATCCACTTCCAAACATAAATGAAGTTGTATCGATGTTGGAGGGGGCAAAGGTGTTTTCAACCCTAGACCTGAGATCAGCCTTCCATCAGGTACCCCTTACTGAAGAGTCGAAATGCCTAACAGCTTTTATGTATAGGCATTTTATATAGCGCACTACTTACCCGTAGGGTCCCAAGGCGCTTCGACCGCTGCGAAACCCTTCCTGGCTTCCCTGAGAGATGGTCCCTTAATGGGTATCTCCAGGGTGAGACCAGGCATCCCCGGCCGTCTGGTGGGGCCGTTAGTGAAGATGAGGCAAGCTAATGCCCAGAGTTGCCGAGTGTGATCGCTGATCAGAGTGGGCACCGAGGCGAGAGAATTATCGAGTCCGCTGACCCTGGTCCAGAAACCTGCCGCGCCGGGAATCGAACCCTGGTCCCGGGCCGTCCTCTGCTCTCGGGTCTGCCGCCTCTAACCAGTGAGCCACACTACTTCACTTATCACCCCCCAAGGATTGTATCAGTACACTAGAATGCCATTTGGTTTAGCATCGGCGGCATCTGTATTTCAAAGAGTCATGTTCAATATTTTTAGAGATTTGGATGAGTTTGTTAGATACTTCTAGGATGACATTTTGATTTTTTTCAACTAATAATGATGATCATTTGAAACATCTAAGGCGTGTGTGTGAAAAGTTGAGAGAAAATGGTCTCACACTTAAACTTAGCAAATGTAAGATGTTTCAACATTCTGTTGAGTACTTGGGACACATATTGTCAGGTGATGGTGTGGTTCCAAAAAAATCAAATGTTGATGGCATCACTAATGCTCCTGCTCCGGAAAATATGGAACAATTGCTTTCTTTCGCAGGTATGTGCGAATACTATAGCAAATTTGTATACAATCTTGCATCCAAGACGGAGCCTTTAAGAAAACTTCTCAGACATAATGCTGTTTTTGTTTGGTACCAAGAACAACAACGAGCGTTTGATCTCATAAAATCTGATATTCTACAAGCTCCCACTCTTAGACCGTTTTGTTTGAACAAAATGTGTATAATCACCGTGGATACAAGTATGTATGGTTTGGGCTCTGTTTTGTCTCAAATTTCGGGTAAGGAAGAGTGGAATGTTTGTTTTGCTTCACGGACTTTGAATAAAATGGAGAGAAGGTATGCGGTATAGAAAAAGAACTGCTAGCCTGTGTATGGGCCATAGAACATTTTCGCAATTACATATGGGGTAGTAAGTTTCTTTTGAGAATCGACCATAAACCCTTGGTAAACATTCTGTCTACGGGTAGTGGATGGAGTTCAACTGCTCGTATAGCTAGATTGACTTCAAGATTGCAGGAGTATTGTTTTACAGCAGAGTTTGTGCCAGGTAAAAAAAAATGTCATTGCAGACTTTATGTCTCGCATGCCTTGTAAATCGTCTAGTGATGAAATTTCTGTTGAGAAAGAAGTTGTTACGTGTTTACAAGATGTAATTTCAGGTTCGCTTGAAGATATTTCTGAGCAAGCTTGGAATCTTGCGGATGATCATGATGTCACTTTACAGACTATAAAGAAGTACATTCTGGAGGGTTGGCCTGATAAAAAGAATATAATGGAAAGTGCCATTCCTATGTTTACTGTTGTGGATGAGCTGGAATTAGAAAATGGTTTGGTTTTCAAGTCTGGAAAATGTGTGCCTCCTTTTGAAATGCAAAATGTGATTTTAGATATTGCTCATAAAATGCATCCTGGAATGTCTGCCATGAAGCGTCTTATTAGGAATTATTTTTGGTGGCCGGGTATTGATAGAATGGTGGATCGCAAGGTAAGGGAATGTGATGTTTGTATGGGAAGTGAGAAGATGTTGAGGGTTAATGTTCCTCCATTGAAAACTTCGATTTGGCCAAATGAACCTTGGAAGAAAATTGCTTTCGATATTTCAGATCCATTCATGTATCTTCCATTTGACTCCCGTTATGCTCTTGTTTTGGTTGATTACCACTCTAAGGGCCAGATGTAGGTAAATCATATTTACCGACTCTGAAATACCGAATTTTACCGATTCGGTATTTCATAGTCTGTAAATATGAAGGAGGGAGATGTAGGTATTTCCAGATGTGGAAATACCGAATCGTTAGAAATCGGTATTTACCGATTCGGTAATTACCGAATCGGTATTCCCTATTGATTCCTATGGGCTGTGAAGCCCATAGGAATGAATGAGAAATACCGATTCGGTAATTACCGAATCGGTAAATACCGACTTTTGCAAGGGTGCCGGGGGTGTCACTTTGACACCCTCTGGCACCCCAAAAATAGGCATGTGCGCCATGTGGCACACAGGCCTGCCCTAAGGGCATGTCTGTCTGTCCCATGGCTAGGTGTGCATGCACACAAGTGCATGCACACCTGAATTCGGTATTTTAACACCCAATTGGATTGGGTGTTAAAATACCAAATTTGTAGGGCCTTTGGGACTCAGAAGAGTCCCACCTACATCTGAGATTTACCGAATCGGTAAAAATACTGATTCGGTATTTTACAGAATCGGTAAATTTACCGAATCGGTAAATTTACCGATTCTGTAAAATAATGCCCCTACATAACATTTCTGAAATACCGGTCGGTAACGGCCGAAAATACCGATTTTCGGCCGTTACCGACCGACCTACATCTGGCCCTGAGTGGCTGGAGGTTAAGTTTGTTTCTTCAGTTTTCACTAGCATGGTGATTGAGTTTTTCAAGGAGGTGTTTTCCAGAGAAGGGTGTCCTTCTGTTCTTGTAACAGATAATGGGGTGCAACTTACCTCTTTGGAAATGGAAAATTTCTTCAAACTACAAAATATTAAACATTGTACTGTGTCTGTGTATGAACCTCATGAGAATGGTTTAGTTAAACGTTTCAACATGGTCTTAAAGGGTTTTGTTTCTGATGTCATCAAGATGGGTTCTGCCTGGAGAAATTTATTAAGAGGGAAACTTTGGTCATACAGAATAACTCCACATTCTACAACAGAAGTTAGTCCTTTCCGTTTATTAAAAGGACGGGACCCAGCTTCTTCTATTTGCCCTTGGTGGTTTAAGGACAAGTGTTCCAATAAATCATTTTCTGATGATCTGAGTAAAGATGTTGTAGAAAGAGTGGAGTGCAAACAAGCCAAAGTCAAAGAATGGCATGACAACAAGTGGAAGGTGAAGAAATCTAATTTTTGCATTGGTGATTGGGTCAGGTTTAGGAAACCTGGTTTTCTTACTAAATCTTCAAACAAATTTGGTAAACCTATGAAAGTTGTAAAAGCTTTTAGTAACAGTGTCATTACTCAAGATGGTAAGTTATGGAACATCAAACGTGTTGCTAAATATCCTTCTTTGCAAGGTCTTACCAATTGTCCTTCTTTGCAAAATGCTACTGCCTGATGTACAGTCACGTTCCAATGGTGATGTTTCTTCTAGAGTTAAGATGTCCGTTTGCTCCAGATGTCCACCTAGAGGATTAGCTGACTATATAACCTGAATGTTCTGTTCTTTTGGCTGTTCACATTCTTTCTATTTTGTTTCTTTTGATTTTTGTTCCTGTTTTCTTTTGTTAAGAAAGGAGATGTTACATTCTGCCTTGTACATATTTATTATAGTCATGTCTCTTTAAACCCTGTGCATCATTCACTTGTATTCCTGTTCTACTTAGAATGTCCACTGCTGCTAGGCACCAGGTCAGTTGCACTGTTCCTGCCTGCCAGCCAGATGCAGTTTGTTGCTGTGCCGCATTACATGGAATAAATATTTTGATTTATATGTTTCAGTCTAATCTGTAACAACTGGTCTTGATACTAGTTATGCGCCAGTCTTAATGCTTTCATTAGGGTGCCAGAACCTTAGCGCTGCAATCCTCGCAGGAAACAATTCCCTTTTTTGTGGGTCCAGTACTCGTCCATAGCCAATAGTGCAGCTTCATACAGGACTGCGGCATACACTTTCATAATACACAGTACTATGGCTTTTATTGATTCTCTGTCAAAATTCTTTTTACAGTGCAAGACAGCTCCGATTTGACAAATGTAATCTCCAGCTTTTTGGTCCAAGACACGTTTTGGTGGAAGGGAATGCCTAAATGGTCAAAGGAATAAACACATTCCAAAGTCAGTTCCCTGACCTGGAACATTTTCCTTAGTGGAGCTTAAGGTGTCAAGATCAGAACATTTGTTTTCTCCACAATGATGGAAAGTTTTTGGGTGGCACAGTAGTGCATATAGTTCTGCCGCAAGCGATGCATCGATAGTTCTGTTTGTGCCATCAGCACTGCGTCATCAGCAAACAGGAGGACTGGAACCTCTCCACCTCTACCATTTGGACATTCAGCTTTAAATCCGGAAAACATCTTCACATGTCTTCATTTATATTTAGATGAAATAATGTTGACACTAATACGCAGCCTTGACAGACTCCATTTTGGATGGGAAATTCTGCTGTACATTACCCATTAGCACCATATCTCACCCTTGCAGAGGCATCTTGTGAAGGGATTGCAAAGCACACAATAGTTCACTGGGCTTTCCTTGGTTTTTAATGTTCTCCATTTTCAGGTTTCTGTTGACTGAGTTAAATGCCATTTTCAGATCAACAAAAAGAAAAGGATTGATTTCCTCAATTTTGTATACTTGAAGCTGATAAGATAAAGTCTCATGGCCTGATCTATGGTCCTGACTCCTCGCCTAATAAAGGTAGGTTGTATACTATCAAA
This sequence comes from Lissotriton vulgaris, assembly GCF_964263255.1. NCBI lineage: Eukaryota > Metazoa > Chordata > Amphibia > Caudata > Salamandridae > Lissotriton > Lissotriton vulgaris. The sequence goes on from NC_141691.1 coordinate 1,739,267,511, forward strand.
ATACTGTCAGCCCAATCTTGCACACGATTGAGGATGATTTTCCAATACATTTTTCCAAAGCGGCCTAGCAGTGACATTGATAATTCAAGGTATCTGGTTGAGATCTTTTTTTTAAAAACAGGAACAGTTATTGTTGCTTCTAAGAGCTGGGTACCTTCCCTGGTTGCAAACCTGCATTGCATAAAGATTTTAGAAGTGAAGCCTAAAGCTTGATGTTTGACTAATAATGGGGCATGGTGTAAAGCAAAAAGATGCTGTTTGCTTGGCGCTTGACTGCCAAATTGTGAGATGATAGCATAGGCTCTATTTTGTATAGCTTATATTTCAAGTGCCGTATAAAGAACCGCTGCCAGGTTGCATGATTCAAAAGTGATTAAGATGTAGTCAAGGAAAATTTCCTAGCTATCGTAACAGAAAGTTCCAATTCTATCAAAGACTCTGAGGCAAGGATTATGCCTTCTCTCTTCACTTTTATTAACAGCAGCTAACTTTAACAAACAAAACTACATTTCCATTGAAACCTTGGGAAAAAACGTAGTAAAGATAAGTGTTCAATCAGGAACAGTCCTGAGCCCTCCAATCAGGGACACTCCAGTTCCAACATAGTCTGTCCTTACTGCCTCTTCATCATCTTTTGTCGCGCAAAGTCAGCCGTTGGATCCCTTGCATGAGTCCTGTTTATTCGCATCAGAACCTACGAGGACAAAGGTACATTGTCACTTAACGAATAGAAACTCGTCAAGCCTGCAAATCAATAGCAGTGAGACAGATATTCCACGAAAGAAATGACAACACAATCATTAATCTCAACAATCAAGAAATCAAACTGTATTACTTACTCAAATACGGGGTGGGTACCACCATTGAAAAACCCTAGGGCAGGATGATGCAGAAGCTGATGAGGACACACATCCATAAGGACCATAACAACCAAATAAAATATCATCCTCACCCCCCAAGCTCTCAAACACTCCACCACTGGCTTGAGGACAGGCTGAAGGGGAGGGATGCAAACTTGTACGTCTGCCGTCGCCAGATGAACTGGTGAAACCTCCGGTGGGGAGGGAAGACCGGAATCACTAGGCAGGAATCTTTTAGGCCCAGATACACCATCCAGTCTGAAGGACGCAAGACATCCCTGAGCAGATGAATTCCTTCCATCTTGAAGTGGCGATAGACCAGCCACTCGTTGAACTCGCTGAGGTTAATCCTGGGGTGTTTGCCCCCATCCGTTTTGTTCACCAAAAATATTTTGCTGATGAATCCCCTGGGATGCTGAGTGGAGGGAACAATAGCCCCTTTGGCTAGAAGGGATGAGACCTCCACGTTCACTAAGGAGGATTTCTGTTGGGAAAACTGGATGGGACGGGATCTGCACCATTGGACGGGATCACCCATGTAATCTATGTGAAAACCTCGAACCGTTTGCAACACCCATGCATCCCCTGTGATGGAAGTACAGGCCTGGGAAAAAAATCCCCAGTCTCCCCCCTAACTTTAACTAGGAAGAACACTCACCGGTATTGGCTGAGGCTGTGGCTCCTCGGTATCCTCTGCCCTTGCCTCGCCTGCCTCTTGCATGGTAAAAGTTGCCAAAACGGGACTGGTCTTGATATTCACCCTGCTCAGAGCCTTGCCCTCTCGAGGGTTGATTGGAGGAACAGCCAGTCGAGCAGCCCGACCTCGACCAGCCCTGCGGAAATCCCGGGGAAATACCTTCTTGATGGATTACTGTGCCTTGTCAAGGGAGGTAAAAGTGTTGACAAATTTACCAAGCTCCTTGACAAATGGCTCACCAAAGAGGCCTCCTTGTGCCACTGCCCCTGCCTCTGAGTCAGCAAGGTCCCCAAGCTTGGGGTCTACCTTAATAAGAAGCAAACGGTGGCGCTCTGTGGAAAGGGCACAGTTGGCATTGCCTAAAAACACGAAAGGGACTCTAGGGAGATCAGGGAACCTGACATCTTGGCTTCCTCGGCCATGTCCAAAATGTCTGTGAAGGAGCCTAAAACGTCTAAGAGCTTGTCCTGGCACGATCGCCAGAACCTGTCAATTCCTTTTTTTAGGATCTCTTATGGCCATATGGGTGTCAATTTCTGGCGTGAGGGCTACTTTTCCCTCCAGAGAAGGTCACAGGCATTCTGCCCAGAGGCAGTTTTGGGCCTCTTTCTCTAAAGGCTTCCGTATTCGCATTGCCACATAGGCAACCTTATCCGACAGAGCCCAAACCGATGAGCGGGGTGGATGTCTGAGTTGTCCTGGAAGGGGTGAGAGGGAGCTCAGCATCATCGTCCCCTGCATCGTTAGTGGGCAGAACATCTTGATGTGCTGACAAACCATCCCCTGCAGGTGGCAAAAGTGGTTGCGTAGACAGAAAGGCTTGTTTGAGCCTGTCAAAGGCACTAAGAACCACCCCTGTATCGCGAGTGAGCTTGGCAGGGGGGGAGCTGGGTCTGAAGTCAGTGGAACACCTGGAGGCCCAGGCTGGGGGCAGGAACAATGGGAAGAGTAGACAGTCGGGCTAGGGCTTCGTCTATCTTCCGTGATAGTTTCTCCTCTAAGGGCGTCATGGGTACGCCCACTGCTCTGTAAATTGAAGCATCTACCGCTTCATAGAACTCATCGTCCCAAGGGAGGTCTGCCAGGGTATTTTCCCCTCCCTGGGAGTTTTCCTCATAGCTCCTATCCATACTTATTGGACTATAATGGGGGTTGATGAGTGTAGGTAATAGGGATCTGGGTGACAGACCGGGTACTCTGTCCTTAAAAGGGTTTACCTTGTGGGGCTGGATGTCAGCCAAGTGTATAATGTGAGGATCTTGCTCACTCTTAGAGGGACCAGACCCTGGGCAAAATAACACATGGTGCACAAAAAAAATATATATATCCTGCTTCCTTGAAAAGAACAGGCCTGTGGGCGTTGAAACTATCAGTACTGGCTCTGTTGCCTGTTTGTTTAAAATGTGCCTGGGCAGCAGAGCGTTAATAATAAACCCAGATCGGCCAGTAACTCCTTCATGGCACGATCATTACACCAAGTGGCGTCCTCCTCCAGGCTCGGACTGGCCGTAGCGGGCACCGGGTAATACCCAGGTGCGCCGCACGGGTGGGGGGCGGTTTTGGGCCCCTGAGGGCCTATTTTGTTACATGGCCAATTTTGCAGTTATGCTGCAAAATCGGCCCTGTAACGAAATCGGCCAAAGTCCTGACATAGAATCAAACTTACATAGCTGTTACCTCTATCTCAGAAATTTGATAATAATTCACCTAACACACACTGGATGAATTCTACTGTGTATGAATACGCGAACCCTATGTGAGTGAAGTTCAGACGCTACATCCCACTTGGATGAGCGATCTCCGCATTCGATAGTCAGGTCCCTAGGATACTGTGATCCTTCCAAGATCTTCTTGCGGATGACGATAATCCGCAAACAGACTACAATATTTCTATACAGATCTGAACTGATTACAGTCCTGAGGATGGTTTCATCAAATAACTGCTAAGAAACCGAAACGTCGACTTTGCACTTCATCCCTTGCTTTGTTTTACTCAATGTGTTTTGGGATAGGTGTCTTTTAGGTTCTGTTGAGTCACTTAGCAATTTATTTTTATGTGTACCCACAGTCCTAAAATCTTATTCGCTTATTTGTCTGTATATGAAGCTGATTTTTCTTAATGAATTATTTGATAAAAACACTTTTTTCGTATACACCCTGTGCCTTTGTTTATATGTTTCATGTTGACAACACAATTTGATCAGTTTTGATTCACTCATTGTAAGGACGATAAATTGGTTCTTCTCATATTAATTTTAAATAACAAAACTTAGATTGAACAAAGTCCCTTGAAGGCATCTTTACCTTTCTTCATGATGTGCATGACATTGCGCAGTCTACCAAAACTAATACAGATTTACTACAGGTGGAGGTATCAGCCATTAGAAATTATCTTAAGGCTCTCTCCACACGGAACAAATTTTGGCCCATATGCGGAAGATTAAAGTTGTTTCTTGGGAAGGACACCGTATTTCGATTTTTTTTCTTAATCTTCGGAAGCGTCTATCAGAGATGATTATCCCTTTTTCCTTCTCTGGCCCTTCCAAATTTCGCATTACCTTCAAAGGTCGCTCCAGAATCTTCGATGAACCTGCTGATTTGGCCTCTTTTTTAGACAATCAGATGGAACTACAGATGGAGCTTCAAATGGAGGCTTCGCTTGTTCCTGGTGCTTCTGGCACTTGATGTGATTCTTTGCCTTCCTTGTTTTTCTCTGTTTTCTGGGTCTATTGAGTTTATCTTTTTAGACCTGTGTGCTCCATGTTGATGGTGCGTCTATGGCTTTCTTTTGTGACTGGTGTTCTCAGTCACGTTTTTCGATGCTGTTTTTTCCTTGTATTCAGTGTGGTCTCTTTTCCGTCTTTATGATGTTGTCATTTGGCATGTTAGTTTTTTTTTATTGTTATCTCTTTCTCATTATTGTAGTAGTGCCTTTTCTTCTCTTGTCGGTTCTCCTTCTCATTGCCTTTGTCTTTTCGCTTTGGTAGTGTTTTTTCTTCTTCCTTATGGTTTGTTCTGCCTGTCTTCGTTCTCTCATTCCTCATTGTTATATTGGACATATCTCATTTTTGTTTCCTTGTTCCGCTTTGTAGTAGTAGTCTGCTTCTGTATGATCTTTTTCTGGATAGCATTTTTGCGTCTATCTATTTTTGGTTCTGTTGGTACAGTGTGTATTCATATTTCGTCTTTCCTCTATCCCCGTCCTTGGATTTTTTCTTTCTTTATCGTTTTTTGAGTAGTCTAGTTTCTCACTTGATTTGTACTTGGATATTCCGTCGTATGTGGTCATTTTTTCTTGTATGTCTTTAGTCTTCTTGACTTCAATTTGTCTGGTACTGTTCCGTGTTATGATATAAGCGTTGGTCATAGGCTTATTATTATTATATATTTTCTATAGTTGCGTTTAGCTGCGCTCACCATGCTACAATTATTGTACTTTGCATTTATTTAAAAGCTTACTTGGTTATTGTTTTAATACTTGGACTGCTTTACCACTATTATATGTTTTTTTTCTATTAAGTATCGGATATTGGATCGCTTTTATATTTTATTACCAGTTTGTCTAAATATCATATATGACTTTATTATCTTTTGATGTTCCTTCCTGTTTTCTTTCGCTAATTATAACGAGGTTTATATACCTTATGCATGATAATTCATTGCTTACAAGTACCTTTGAATATTTATTGTATATTTAGGTTTGATATATATTTACAGTGCTGTTTCATTGATTGTTCTGCTTCTCAACTATTTAATATCTTCCTATATCGGTGATAAGCCATTGCAATTCTGTGTACTTCTCTTATAATTTATAATAAGCTATTCTATTTTTATTAGACTTTTTAGTCCCTTGCTATCCTACTTTCTATTACTATATATTTGACATGTTTCTGCATTTTCGTATCAAGTTATTATAACAAGTTTTCTATATTTAAGGACAGTTAATTGTTTGCTTATCTTGCGTTTTTTCATATTCATCCTCATTATATCATAGCTCCTTGTATTTATCTAGTGTGGTGCTTCATTATTTGTTATTTTGACCTCCTTTTTAGTGCCTTGCTCTATTGCATTTCATCTCTTTTCTTTATGCTACACCCTGTAGTCTTCTTAAGAAATATGTTTTTCTTCTATTTATTCTTTCCTGTTTTTTATGCTGCCTGCTTCGCCTTCATTTTATCTACTCTTCGTTTACTTTTATGATGTCTTCTTGGTGTTTTCTCTCTTTATGATAAGGTATAACTATAACTGAGACTTGCTATTGCATTTATTCTACTACATTTCTCTCTCTCTTTCACCTATTCCACTTTTTTGATTACTTTATATGTTACTTGTGAATTAACTTGATATATGCGTATTGCCTTTATAGATTTATGGGATGAATTGTTTTTGTATTACTCTAATGATATTAGTTCGTATTGCAGATGTTCCTATCTCCTAACTACGTGTACCCAGCTATATACTGTTTTGGGGTTGTTTATATCAATTGTATTCATTCCTCGTGACGGTCCCCTTGCTCGCCTTCCCACGTTCCCCATAGTATGAATTTGGCCTTTTTCAGACCTCCCCTGCTGGTTCTTCTCTCTCTTCTCTCTTCTCCTCTCTTTCTTCTTTTGGATTTCCCTCATGGACTCTCCCTCTTCGACGTTAATGTTTGATGTCTGGATGATTGTATTCGTGCTGATTGTTTTTTGTTTCCCATCTATGGATTATATTATTTTTTTCAGTCTCTGTCTATGCCGGGCTTGAATGTATTGTCCCTTAATGTTAAGGGTTTAAATCATCCAGTGAAAAGGTCAAAAATCTTAGATTATTGCAAATCTCTTTCTTCAGATCTAGTCCTTTTTCAGGAAACAAAGGTCTCTACCAGAGAGGCGCTATTCCTGAAGAAGGAATGGGTTTCAGATGTTGTCTGTTCCGATGCTTGTGGCAAAAGGAATGGAGTCATTACTTTAATTTTAAAAAATTCAGGTTTATCCATAGTCTCTTCTGATCACGATACTGAGGGTCGTTGGCTGTTAACTAAGTTGTCTGATGGTAATGCTGATCTTTATGTTATGAACATTTACGCCCCTAACAAGGATGATCCGTCCTTTTGGAAAACAGTTACCAAAAAATTAAATGACACGCCTCATTCTGGGAATCTTATTGTTGGTGGGGATTTTAATTTACCTATGGATCCCATTCTAGATAGGAATTCAGCTTTTCAATTTCGCCCTCCAAAATCCCATAAACAAATGCTTGACATGTGTTCCATAACTCATCTTCAGGATGTATGGCGTCTTCATAACCCCACTGGTAGTGATTTTTCCTTCTTTTCTTCACCTCATTCTACCTTTTCTCGTATTGATTATTTATTGGTTCACTCCTCTCTTGTTTCGTCTTCCTCCTCTCCGCTTATTCATCCTATTCTGATTTCTGATCATGCCGCGGTTACTTTTACATTGTTGTCCTTTGCCCCTAAATCAAGAGCTCGCTCCTGGAGATTAAATACAGAAATTTTGCATGATAATGCCCAGATTGATGAGTTCTCTAGTGCAATCAAAACCTTTTTCCTTGAGAATGAAGGCTCAGTTTCTTCCCCAATTGTCCTCTGGGATTCGTTTAAATGTACTTTCCGTGGCCAGGTTATTAAATGTATGTCAAGGAGGAATGCTGCTATTAAAAAAGAATTTACAGATCTGGCAACTGAAATAAAAAAGCTGGAATCTACCTTTAGACAGTCTAAAGATAAATATTGCCTACAGTCAATCAAGCAATTAAAGTACACATATAACACTATAGTTACCAAAAGAGCCCATATTGGGGTTCAGGCTCAGAAATCCAAAAGGCTATTGTTAAAAAATCGAGCTGGGAAGATTCTCGCGGCTACATTAAAATTTCAGGATTCTTCCTTTAAGTCCTCTCAAATCTCTTCTATTAATGATCACCTTGGTTCTAAAAAATTTCAGACTGGAGAAATTCTTAAAGTCTTTCGTGATTTCTACAATAATCTATATACCCCTTCTAATCAGACCTCTTTTGAGCAGTGTCAGGACTTCTTGAAATCTGTCCCGGTGCAGTCGGTATCTGTGGAAGATAGCAATTTTTTAAATGGTCCGATTACTCCTGAAGAAATTATTGCCGCAATTAAAGCCACTTGTTCTGGCAAAGCTCCAGGGCCTGATGGTTACCCTATTCTGTTTTATAAGACTTTTCTTCCTGTGATTGTTCCCAAGCTTCAATCTATCTTTGACGCTTTTATTAAGGATGGGTCTGTTTCTGGCACGGCGGCTGATGCTACCATTGTAGTGATTCCAAAAGAGGGAAAGGATCATTCAGATCCAAAAAACTTCCGTCCTATTTCCCTTCTTAACATGGAGGCTAAGATTTTTGCTAAAATTTTAGCCAAGAGATTAGAATCCTTCATCCCTAAACTGGTACATCCCTCTCAAACTGGTTTCGTAAAGGGCCGTCTTGCGCGTGATAATATACGTACATTTTGCCACATTCTCGGGTCAGCTAAACGTTCTCATCTCCCAGCCGCGGCCTTGGCTCTTGATGCTGAAAAGGCCCTTGATAAGGTCTCTTGGCCTTTTCTTCGTGCTGTCTTGTGTGCACATAATCTTGGTGATTCCTTTATTAATATGGTCATGTCCCTATACTCTCAACCTAGAGCTAACATAAGAGTCAATGGTGCTACGTCGTCCTTTTTAAATCTTCGCCAAGGCACCAGACAGGGTTGTCCCTTATCTCCACTTTTGTTTTTATTATCCATTGACCCCCTTCTTCGATTGATTGAGCTACACCCAGACATTAAAGGTTTTTCTTATGGTCCTCATTGTATTAAAACTGCTGCGTACGCGGATGATGTCCTTATTTTTTTAGATGATATTGCCTTGGCTATCCCTGCTATCTCGGATACGATTTCCCTTTTTTCAAAGGTTTCAGGGTACACCTTAAATAAGGACAAGACTGAGATGTTCCCCTTAAATGCCTATTGTTTCTCTACGCATATGGGTTCTGCTGGTTTTAAATGGCAGTCTAAGCAATTAAAATATTTGGGTATCTATTTTTGCTGGACCTTATATGCTACAATCGCCTATAATGAAACCCAGACTATTCTTAAAGTACGTCGTCTTTTGGACACCTAGGGCCAGATGTAGGTAAATGAGATTTACCGATTTTTAATTACCGAATTTTACCGATTCGGTAATTAAAAATCGGTAAATCTGAGGGGTGGATATGTAGGAACATCCAGATGTTCCTTTTACCGAATCGGTAAATATCTGTATTTACCGATTCGGTAAATACCGACCGGTAATGCCCCATTCATTCCTATGGGCTTTGAAGCCCATAGGAATGAATGGGGCATTACCGGTCGGTATTTACCGAATCGGTAAATACCGATTCTGACAAGGGTGCAGGGGGTGTCACTTTGACACCTTCTAGCACCCCCAAAAAAGGTTCGGGGCCATGTGGCAGGCATACCTGCCCTAAGGGCAGGTCTGCCTGTCATATGGCACAGGTGTGCATGCACACATGTGCATGCACACCAGAATCGTTATTTTACCATCAAATAGTATTTGATGGTAAAATACCGATTCTGTAATGCTTGTGGGACTCAGAAGAGTCCCACCTACATATCAATTTTACCGAATCGGAAAAAATACCGATTCGGTATTTTACAGAATCGGTAAATTTACCGATCAGTAAATTTACCGATTCTGTAAAATACATGGCCCTACATCTCAAATTGCATTTACCGGTCGGTAACGGCCGAATTCGGCCGTTACCGACCGGTAAATGCCTACCTACATCTGGCCCTTGGTCCCCGAAACACATCTCCTGGTGGGGTCGCCTTCAGACCCTCAAAATGATGATTACACCTATTGTTAACTTTGTCTCCTCTATGCTCCCGGTAAAGTTATCGGATTCCTTCTTTCATGAAATTGATGTTCTGACCTCTAAATTTTTATGGAATGATAAACGGGCTAGAATTGCCTATAAATTCTTGCGGAAGCCTTACGATATGGGAGGATGCAATCTTCCTGATTGGGAGAAGTACCAAACTGCCTTTTTGGCGTCTCAAGGTGCTCTATGGTTCTCTTCTCCCCCTATTCATGTTCCTTCCTGGTTGTTAATAGAACAGGAATTGGCTTCTCCGTTACCGACTGCTTCCTTTTGCACTGCGTCTGCCTTGTCCATCCCATTTTCCCGCTCTATTATTCTGGATACTCTTGCTGCGGTTCGGAACGTAGACAAGAAAGTGTTGATTCCACTTCACAAATCTAGGTGGTCGTCTATTTGGCGGAATTCTAAAATTAAAATTAATATTGATCCTTCTCTGATATCTTATTAGGCTGCTAAGGGGATGTCGCTTGTTAAACATCTTTATGGCTCTAATAATGAGCCACTACCTTTTTCCTCCTTAGCTCAACAATATTCTTTAACTAATTTAGATTTTTATACTTTTCTCAAAATCAAAGTTGCACTTGCTAAGTTGCGTCTTCATCCTACTTCTCCTACGATTACTCTCTTTCACATGTGTACTAAATCTGGTCATGTCGCCTCTAAAATCTATACATTTTTATCAACTGTTTCACTACCTACGCAGACAGTTGCTCAAACAAAATGGTTGCACCATTTTGAGCATGGTCTTACTGACCATATTTCTTCAGACACTTGGCAGTTGATTGGTAAACTTTCTCTTCGCAATAAAATCGCCCCATCGTTAATGCAATCTAAATTTTTCTCTGTCAACCTTCTTCATTGGACTCCTGTTCGTTTACATTCGCTCAATCTCAAAGAAGATAACCTATGTTTGAGCTGCAGTTTATTGGCAGGTGACTTTCCGCATATGTTTTTTGAATGCTCCCTCCTCCAACCCTTTTGGGACCTCATTCACAAACACCTCATGCTCATCTTTGGTATTAGGTTCCCACTCTCTTTCCCATTAATTCTATTAGGTCCATTAGCTGCCCCAGTCCCTCTCCCCTTGGAACCCATGGAAATACAGTTGTTGGATCTCCTACTGACTATTGCAGTGAAAGTGATTCTTATGGACTGGAAATCCTTTTCCTCTGTTTCTTACCATACTTGGTGGGCTTGGGTTTCCTTTTTACGAAGTGCTCATACCTCGGTCGATCATGCTCACCTTTCTCCATCTATTGCTAGTGAGGTTTGGAAGGCTCTGGATAACTATATGGAGTTGTCCTCCAAGGGGTTGGTTGACCAATATCCCTTCGATTCGTCTGGATGAATGGCGTCTTGTCTGTCGGGTGTGTTCATTGGAAATCCTTCTATCTTTCTTTCTTCTCCTCCTTCTCTGTCTTCTATCTCTTTTTTCCACTCTTTCCCTCTTCTTTCTCATTCTTTCTTCTTTCTTCTTTCCTTTCCTCTCTTCCCCTGATTATACCAGCTGATAGTGATACTCTCGGTTGTGGAGTCCGCCTCAGATATTTAATTTCTATTAATTGATTCATTTTTCTGTTTTTGGCAGATTGCTTCTATCTCTGGATGTATTTGCTATGACTCATTTTTGTATGTCAGCTTCTGATTGCTACCTATCTGTTATCAATTGTATCAGTTTTACTTATAATCTGTATCTTCATTTGCTTCTTTATAACAATAAAATTCTTTTGAAATGAAAAAAAAAAAGTAAGTGAGACTGAAATCTAGTAGTTGAGCCACCTTTGGGTCTGCCCTTACTTCACATAGTGGCTGGGATGACATGGGAAAAACCCATTCATTGACAATTCTTTTAGGCCTCTTGAAAGCAAACAATTGTAGGAGTTTTAATAAAGGCCTCCGCGTCTTTGTCTTTGATTTTATGCTTTAGCCCGGCAATATTGTGACTTATTATTGTGCCTTTTGGAATAGGGTCCTGGCCAAAGCAATTTCCTATAGCTGGGTATTTTTTGTGACTGAAAAGACAGAGGTTAGCCAACTCCTGTCATTGCTCTTTTGAACTGCTGTTATCATGTCACTGCTATTGTGTGTTATTACCATAATATCCTTCTCTCGTTTTAGGTGGCAGAAGACAACCTTCAATTTGTCGAGATCCTTCTTAATCAAACGGTTCATCCCGGGCTAATTGTGGCTCTAAAAGCCTCTTTTACATTGTGGCAGTCAGGATGTATACGTTTCTTTTCTGAACACTACACAAATTTAGGGTATTGTTCCTTAATACGTTTTGTAGCTTTTATGCCCCAGGCAGCAAGAATACCTTTACTGGCTAAGATTGTTCTTGTCATGGAACAAGTGGGCCCTAAGCTATCTGTGGGCTCACTGCAATTGATTCATCTTCTTTCCAGAAATGTCACTAATGGTATGACTTCTGTGCATACTTGATAAACATTTATGATTCAGAACGTTCCCTAGTTCAAAATATCTTAAGCTCCTCCAGATTTATACAAAGCGGTAAAAATTATTTTATTGGATGTAATGTTATCATCAATCATTTTTCGGCCTTGGCGGACAATTAATTTTTAAGGGATGAGCTTGGATCTTTTTAAGTCGACTTCCTGAAGTCATGTTGGTCCATTGCTAAGCGCTAATGATGGTTTTGTAAGAAGTTCCCCAATATAGTCTTAACTGTGAGATCCGCTAAGGGATCATCTCCCTAGGTTAGCTTCAGTAGGTCTTAGTTATTTAATATTATGATCTTGGAATACACCATACGCTTCAAGCATAGATGATGAAAATAGTGCCTGCAGAAAGTTTTTTCCAGCATTTTGGTCTGCTTCTAGGAAGAGTTTAAAGGTTGTATAATGGGATGAAGTGGTGGATGTGTTTAGAAGGTGAATCACATAGGGCGATATGTATCAAAATAGCATTTTGCGATTCTCAAATAGCGATTTTTTGCTAATCGCTATTTGAGAATCGCAAAATGGTATGTATGTAGAAATCAGCTTCTTTTTAGCGATTTCTTAAGATTCCTTAATTGCGATTAGCAAATTGCTAATCGCAATTAAGGAATAATTTCCCATTCATTTCTATGGGCCAGGAGGCCCAAAGGAATGAAGGGAAAATTTGTGATTAGCAATTTGCTAATCGCAAATTGAGAATATTCGCAAGGGTGCAGGGGTGTCCAAAGGACACCCTGCTGCACCCCTGAAAATGACATGTGTGCGCATATGGCGCACATACCTGCCCTAAGGGCATGTATGAGCGTCACATGGCACCTTTTGTTTTTAAAAAGATTGCTTATTGAAAGGAATTCGCAACTTACCACCAACTTGAAGTTGGTGGTAAGTTGCGATTCCTTAGGGACAATTAGCAATATTTTATTGCATGATACATTGCATTTAAGGAATCGCACATTGTGCGATTCCTTACATGCAATCGCAAAATAAGGAATCGCAAATTGTGCGATTCCTTATTTTGAACCACATTTGCTTCATACATACCATATTGAGAATTCGCATTCGCAAAGGCCGAAATTCGGCGAATTTCGGCCTTTGCGAATGCGATTTTCAAAGATACATATGCCCCATAGTGTCTTAATCCTGGATTTCCAATGCTTACATCTTTTTCTCCTCCCAGCATAATATTTCTTTCATCATGATTGTTGCCTGAAGTGCTTTTTTGGATAGCATTGGTAGCTTCTAGTTTTGATACATTAACATGTATTTTATTTCATTATTGTGTGGTCCAGTAGGGATTCTATGAATTTGAGTGTGGAGTTTGCAGTTCATACCACATAGTCGACATGGGAGAGGATTCAGGAACACCTTCTGTATTATCTCTATCCTCTCTGTCCTCTCCTCCTGTGAAGTGGAGTTTAGGATGATTTTTGGTGATCGTATCCTGGCTTAGTTGATCTTGCTTGTAGATAAAGTAGCTGCTTTTTTATTCGTTTTTGCCTTAGTCATGGTTTTTTTCTTACTTTATTATCAAACTCGATGTTAGGCCATAATATTGCTTGAGGGAGATGTTAGTTCCTTGATGAGGTTGATTTAGTGTAACTAGTTCCTCTTTTGTTCCAGCAGTAAATTGCCTGTGCACTGTGTTTGAAGTGCTGGCTGATATAAGATGGCCTAGATGTTGGATGCTGTCTTTCAGAGATTTCTTACAGTACTCTAGGATTGTCTGAACTACTTCAGGCACTTTGCCTAATTTGGGCAAAGCCCTGAGCTATTCTATTAACAATGTATGTTGTTTATCCCAAGGGGTTTAATTGAGTCCCCTACTGCCTCTTCCATTAATTCCGGTAATTTGTCGATTGTGGCCACACTGGTTTCAATACCATGTAGGAGCAGGGTTTGATCCTCCATCTTCAGTGAGTTCAGCAATAATGCATTGGATATAGCATCTAGAGTACTGCACATTGATCTCATGAGTGAAAACCCAGGTTGGGCCAGATGAGTCTCATCTGGCTTGCTGCCATATGTGGGGTCTTGTTCTTGGATATATTACATTTGAGCAAGTGTTTTAGAAGCGTTTCTGGGTGTTTGATCTCTGTATTACTCAAATGTGTTGGGGGAGGGAGTGGTACATGGCAAAACAAATATGTCCATTTCATCCATATCATCGTCATCTATGTGGAATGAGTCTTCCTTTGAAGATATTTAATCAGGTGTGCCTTGCATTACATCTGTTAGCCATGATAGATTCTAAGGCTGAGACTTAAGTTGTTTCTATGTCATTTAGACAAAGACATTGAAGAGGTATGGTCTTGTAGTTGGTAGTTTGTTGTAACGTCCTTGTCTATTTTAGCCTTAACTATCTTAGTCTTCTGTCTGTTCTGACCTTTGGTCCATTATTATGACCTTCTGTGTTTTCAGGTTTAGATTTGCCTCAATATCCAATTTGCTGATTTCTTGCCTGAGTGGGTAGGATCAGGTTTTTTTATGTTTTCATCCACCCAATTAGCTGCTGGGTTTTACACTGCGCTCTGTAGTGCCATTTAGGTGTTGTTTCTGCTCTTTCTTTATAATAGGGTGTCATTTTATTGCTCTTGTTCTTATATTTAACCTCTCCTGGGATCTTTCTATTATTGGTCAGGTGTTGAGAATACTGTTGTTTGCATCTAACAGTACAGGAGATGTATCTTTTGGGGCCATTACTATTTTACAATGAGATTGGGATTTTGCAGGGTTTTGCAAAGTCATTTGTGGTTCCTCAAAGGAGGATTTAGGGTGAGGCTGGACTCCCATGTGTGCCTGGATCAGTTAGGCCTGGCCCTTATTTAAGGCTTTTGCATCTTCCGTGCCCAGCCATGATGAGGTCTTGTGTGGTAGTTTTCTTGACTCTGCTCAATTGCGTCCAGGATCTCGTTGTTCTCATTATAACTCTACCTCATTGTTCTTGTGCATTCTCCACGAGGGCCTTCTAGAGACACACTTGCGGTGTTTGACTTGGTTTCTGCCCTTCCAGAAAGGCAGAATGTAGTGCGGAGTCTGGACTGATCTGGACCTGTACCGAAGAGGGTGACGGGTGGGACAGCATGGCCCACATTCTGTAATTGGAGCTGGCTTCACACTGGAAGAGAGAAGGAAGCGCTCCCCACCCTGGAGTGCCTGGGGACCCCTATCCTACCACCCTATCAGTGCAGCACAATGCAGCAGCCGCAGGATGCTGAGCCGCACTCACCAGAGACCTCTTCCCACTAGAGGTTATCTGCAATGGCTGCTGCAGGTCTACTCTAGGCTGCTGGGCTAACTAAGGCTGCAACTGCAGTGGGCAAACCCCAGGACAGGGCAGGGCAAGCAGGCCAGTGGGAGGGTAAGGGGCCAACAGGGCATGAGCACTTCTAGCTGCTTCCTTGGGTCACTCCGGGCTGCTTTCAACTTCTTCTTTGGGCTCCAGGGCGGACATGAGCTCAGAAGTTATGTCTCAGTCTAAGCCGGCTGTAGGTCTGTCCTACTTTACCCACAAATGCCACTCTGTAATATAGAATCAGGCTCACTTTATGAATGGGTGTATATTTCAAAGAGGGTGTATGCTCATTTACATGTGTCTCAGTCTGGTGCTAATGAGAGAAATATGTTTCCTGTGTTCTATATTGCTGAAGCTTGCACAGGGAAAAAAAGCCTCTGAGTGTGCGCTAAGTATGTGCACTTACGCAATTGTAGACATTATTTTACACTACTCTCCTGCAGATGGTCATCTTTCATGGGTTACTGAGGGTCATCAGGCTGCAGCCATTGACTGGGCCTTGCCCTCCTTACAAAGGGAAGGCTTGAATATTCCTGCACAGACATGTGGCGGGTGAATGTTACCTGTATCTGGTCGGAGTCACCCTATTTCCTGAATCTTGCAGGTGCCCTGAAGGACTACACAAGAGGGGGTGCAGTCATATACTACAACTACTTTCCTGAGATCCTTTAGGTTCCCTTTCAAGAAGCAGTTGGCACGTGCAAATAATCAAGGAGAGGCGAGTGAACCTTTTCCTCATGTTTGTGTGGTGCACAATCTCGTTTGCATTTACGAAATGCTTCACAAAAAAGTAAGACATTTTGGGCCAGATGTATGTAGCACTGGTCGCAAAATGTTGCAATTTGCAGCAAGCATTATTGAGACCAATGTGGTATTCTGCGAACCGACCTATGTATTAGTAAGTTGGATGTCAAATTACCAATTCCTAGTGGGTTGCTATTCGACATATCTCAGGAATAGTATTGAGGTAAGCTGCAACTGTAGACCCTCTAGGGATCGCAGTAATCACAGGGATGGTGGCCTGCTGAAGTCAGCGGAACCACCATGTTTGTGGTCCTGTTAAATTAATGCAATCTTTATTTTTACTAACATTTTTTAAGAGTATTGCCTGGTCTTAAAAATATTTATTTCAACATTCTCAAAGGGGATGTGGTCCCTTGGGTACCCATTCCAGTTTCCAAATGCCTTTCTACTACCTTTCATAATACATAATAAAAAGCCTTGAGCCGTTTGAGAATGCAAAGAGCCTTCATACATCTTACTGTTTGTCTTATTGGTTTCCTTCTAACTTTGTAGTAAATGTATGACTATTTTCACATTCACGTACCTGAAAATGTATTGTGTTCAAGCATTTCCACTTTGAAACTGTTTTGTGCACGGGGAAAATATTTTTCCCCATCAATAAACCCTTTCTCACGCGCCCCAACCTATGTTGATGTTGTTTCCTTTTGATTCCCACTCTGGAAACAGATTTACTTCCTTTAGGGCCAGATGTAGGTGCCCAAATACCGGTGGGAAACGGCCGAAAATACCGATTTTCGGCCGTTTCCGACCGGTATTTGGGCATTGTTATGTAGGGGTGTTGAAAACATACATATTCGGTAATTTTACCGAATCGGTAATTACTGAATCGGTATTTGCTATTGATTCCTATGGGCTTCAAGGCCCATAGAAATCAATGGCAAATACCGATTCGGTATTTACCGAATCGGTAAATACTAAATCTTACAGAATCGGTAAAAATTACCGATTATTTATCTACATCTAATGTACCGATTCATAAATACCGAATCGGTAAAATTTGGTATTTATGAATTGGTAAATTAGATTTACATACATCTAGCCCTTAATCATTTACAGGGTGTCAAAGGAATATAGGGGCACATGCATCAAGTTAGGCACTTGCGATTCCTTAATTGCGATTATTAACTAATCGCAATGGATTTGCAATTGCCTATGCATGTAAGTTTCGCTAAAATATTAGCGATTCCTCATATTCCCTAATTGCGAATCGCAAATTGTGATTCGCAATTAAGGAATAGTTTCCTATTCATTCCTATGGGCCATAAGGCCCATAGGAATGAATGGGAATTGCATGCGCAATTTCCGAGTACCAAATAGGTACTCGTAACATGCGCATGCAATTTCAAGGGTGCAAGAGGGTCAAAAGGCCACCCTGATGCACGCCCGAAATTTGCATGTGTGCAAATGTGGTGCAGACACATGCCCCAAGTGCATGTGTGTGCGCCACATGGCACTTTAAAAAATGCATTTTTCAAAGTTTTTACAAATTAACATCAACTTGCAGTTGATGGTAATTAGCGTTTGCTAAATGTGAAGTCGCATTTCGGAAAGGCTTGTTGCATCCCAAATAGGGAATCGCAATTTGCGATTCCCTAAATGCATTCGCAATTTAGGTAATTGCAAATTTTGCGATTACCTATTTTGCGAATTTGCATTTGGGTTGATGCATCCCAAGTGTCAAAATACCGGTCACAAATCTGCGCATTCTGTGAATCGGCCCATTTGCGAAAGGGATTTTGGTTGATGCCCCATAGAAAAAGTTCTGAGTACCCAAAAGCAAGTACTTTTTTCGGGTGTTTCCAAGCATTGCAGGTCATTTCACACCTTCCTGTCCCCTCAGAGACCATTTACGATACGAAAAAATACATGTGAGTAAATCTTTGTTCAAGTGTAGTTCCATTTGTAGTCAATTACCGAAGCAGATATAATCTCATAATAAAAAGGCATTTGCCTGTGTAAATTAAATGAAGTTGTGAATGGGCCCATGATGCTTTGCTGATATGGAGAGAGAAGATAACCATATGGATAGTTCATACCAGTTTTTCACAAGAGTTATTAAAGTGAAACATGATCAAACAAATCACAGTCGTCATCAGAAGAATTAACTGATGTCTGCTTGAAACTGACTACAAAATGATTTTCAAATATCGACAGTTTCAGTATATCCTTCCCAGGCGTGACGGCCTCGTGCACCACCCTGTTTCCCTGATGCACTTGGCAGCCCTCACCAGCCCCAGGAAATACAAAACACTAGCTATTAATCTGACAGGTACGAATGAGTTTCATTGCTTCTAAAAACACGAGAAACAGGAAGGGCGATAAAGATCTCTTCCTCCGTCCGGGACACTTCTATAAAATTGTGATTATCTTCATTTCCCAAAAACATGCAACAGTAAAGAAGCGGGCCAGCAAAGATCCCCTCTGGCACACTCTGCAAGATCTACACACAAGAACAACACGCAGATTTGGAATTTGGATGCGGACAGCTCCAGCCTTTCTCTCCAGTTGGCTCCAAAGTGCATGTCAGTGTCCAAACATCGGTCTGCTATTTTCCCAACCACTGTGCAGACATTTCAGTGCTAACAATTCAGACCCAGCCTGGTAATTCCCTCTACACTTACCGCAGTAAGAGGGATGTAAGACCTAATACTGAGGCTGCAAAGGCTCTTGGGATGTGTTGTCAGCCATTCACTGGTTATTTCAACATCGATTGCAAATCAAACTCTTCTCTGCATTGGCTGCACTTCAACATCCTTGCACTTTACACACAGACACAATTTGAAATGCGAAGAACGAAAGCGTCAGCGTCAATACAAAAACAACAAACGTTATACTAGAAATTGCATGAAATGAATCAGTATACACCCTCTAAAAATTATATAATATAGCCAGAGCCAGCCGAAGTGGGCTCTAGCGGCCATTAAAGGCTCGTGCCAGCGTTACGCACCCGAGCTGAAGGCCTTTCACACGGGAGAGGACCTTTAATGACCGGAACCGCCCGCTACGGAGGGCTCTAAGGCTTTTAGAACCTTCCGCCCTGGAGGGCAGAATGTTATAATTTGTAAAACAAAGGGGCATATGTACAAGGGAAGTGGTGGAGGAATGTATGACGTTACAACGCATACATTTACAAAGCATGCACTTACAACACAGTTTTTACATCGCAACATGCACTACAACGCATTCCATTCCATCGCATGACACTACATCGCATATTAAAAAAACACCTTTACAACGCATTCCATTACATCGCATACTACCTTTACTACGCATACCATTACAACGCATACCATTACATTGCATTTAAGGTAAGCATTGGATAGTATAGGGCTAAAAATTACTATTCTAACTCCAGGGGGTGCAACAGTAGGGTAAGTGTTGGATGGTGTAGGGGTACTATACGTTGTAATGGTATGTGTTATAATGCTATGCGTTGTAATGCCTGCGTTGTAGTGGCATGCGTTGTAGTGACATGAATATGGTGCAGCCCTGGGTTTCCCCCTGTGCTGGCTCTACACTTAGCAGCCTAGTGCCAACGCAGGCCCCCTTTCACCATAGTGAAAGGGTGCCTGCGTGCGGGGGAAGATTGTTTATGTTTATGCTCCCCTTCCTGCATATACACAATCTTTAAATGCCACTTTGTAAATTCTATGTGTGCTGCTTAATGCAGCACACACAGAAGCTGCAAAACGGCATTTAGAAAAAAGATTGTTTATGTGCAACAAGGGGGAACATTCTGTACATAAACAATCATTGGCCTTTTGCTGTTTTCACGTGTGCTGCACAACGCAGCACACATGAAAACAGCAAAAACAAGGAGAAATGAAACATTTCTCCTCGTTGCACCAGGGTACGACCAGGTTTTCCCGGGTCTTAATTCTGTCGCTGCCTCTTATTTACGCCTCCCTTGTAAATAGGGGGGCAGCATCAGAATCAATGGGTGTTGCGGTGGAACGTGCACCGCAACACCCATGCCCTCCCCTTTCACGCTAAGTATAGCATGAAGGGGTCCACTTAATGTGGCTTAACGATGCCTATCGCCATCACAACGTTACTGAAAGTGATGTTGTGATGGCAATAGGGGCTTGAACTGTGCCCCAAAGTCCTCAATGAGCCCAAGGGTTGAAATCCCCTCGGGCTCTGTGGGGCCTTTGTTAAACATTGCAATGTTGATGCTCAGGGCTTCTACCAGCCATTATAAGCCCGCAGTACTCCAATGTTTTCAATGGAGCTCCCAACATTCCAATGTTCTAACATATAAATATAAATAACTGCAAAACTAGGACTGTAAACTAAATGTGGTCCCGTGGAATGGCGCACTACTCGTCCGCACTACTCGTCTGCAAAGTGATATAGCAGCTCCCCAGCAGTAGGAGCACAGTGTAAATCTACAATACAATACAGTAGAAACCAATAAAGAAGTACAACTCATCATGGTGCAGGCCAGTTTCTCCCAGGGACTCTGAAGGAGAACTTTGATCAATTGCCTCTAAAAAGCATTTTTTTTAAAGTGATCAGATAAAAAAATGTTGCTGCCCTGTGCCGTGTATGTAGGTGTCTTCTTAAGACACTGCGCCACAAGATATTCCTTTTTGGTGCATTTGGTAATACCACAACATGCCACGGTAACCCTTTGCTGATGTCTTACTTACTTCAGAGACCTTTGATTAATTAAATGTAAACAAACCTTTGAAAATAGATAAATAAATTGGCCAACATGCACATCTGGCTGCTGTTAACAATTGCCCATTCTAAAATAATGAGGTGAAAGTGACTACCTGTGAATAAATCCAATCAGCTACAGTATCACCACTGCCTTACAAATGCACTGAAGACAGCCCAGCACGCTTGCATTCGAGTTGAGCTCTCCGCTAACAGATTTTCCGAGTGTATTAGGTGACGGATGCCTATCCACTCTCAAGGAATTGTGTAAGTTATCCATTACATGTATGTGTCAGGATCAGTTCTAATTGAATCTAAAAGAGATTTGCCTTGATACTGTTAATGGACAAACTTAATGCCAATCTAACCTGCTCTTCCCCGCGTCCCTTTACATCTGCAAAAACGTTTGTGTCATCCTCCTGATATTTGCTGCACCTCTACAAGCCAATTTCACATCAATTCTGGTACATCTATGGGATCACTCCCTTTTGTTGGAGTGGCTTGAGGAGGTGGTGGAACTATATAGAACTTTTGAAAAGTGATTTCAGCCATTCTTTGAGGCCAGGGAACACCTTCTCAAGGTGTGCCAATACTACTGTGGACCTACTGAACAGAGCCTTGGCTCCTGTGGATTTCTGCCCTCACCGCTGCTCTTTTTGATGTGCACATGAAGCCACTGACACTTATCTGCAACGTATCGCTTGGCCTCTAGACATATGATTTCATGTCTGCACCAAGTTAGGAGTGTCAATGAGAAAGGAGAAAATATCACAGTAGAGCTGACGGACACGCAAGCTAAGGGGAGCATGTTGGCCTTAAACAGCATACCAAGACCAGGAGATCAGTCCAGCCACCAAACCACAGGTGAACCACAGCTCTAATTTAGACTTGTGCTTCCTCAGGAGATTTTATACAAGAATAGACAGTGGGCAGGATCTTCTGCACACTTTATGAGAGTTGAAACCCAGCCAGCAGCAACTTCCAGGTTTTCCCAGGAAGAGCTTTAAGAGGTTAAAATAGGCTCTGCCCTGGGACTATATGTGTTTGTGAAACCCAGATTAAGTGAATGTGTGAGTGTAGAACTTATAAAGAGCACTTTGCCCAATGGCATCCTTTCTTTAGAACTCCAAAAGAACTCAGACACCCAAATTCAAACTAATAAGGGATCATGACATTTAGGGGGTCATTAGGATCGCGGACGGACTTGCGTCCGTCCGCGACCCCAGAGCAGGAGGGAACCTCTGCATGGCATGCGGAGTTCCCTCCTGTGCAATTAGGATGTGACCGCAAGGGTTGCGGTCACATCCTCTATTTTTAACATTGCGGCGGGTGGAGCTTCAAGCTGCACCCGCCGCAATGTTAAAAATGCACGCATTGCATTTGCATGCAGTAAGAGGCAGGCACCGCGCGGTGCCTGCCGCTTTCTGCATGCAAATGCAGGGGGGTACCATAGGTACCCCCCATGTGCACCCCCCACCCCCTTTCACCTAGGGGTCCCGCAACGGGCCCCCGCAGTGAAGTTCCTTATGCTTTTCCACGGCGGAAAACCCACAGCGGAAAAGCATAATTTACAGGCCATCCTAATATGGTGGACGGTGTCTGGAAGACACCGTCACCATATTAGAGCTTTTCCGCCGCGGTTGTAAGCCGACCGCGGAGGAAAAGCTGCGGACGGAAACCAGGACCCACCAGCCATCCTAATGTGGCGGTGGGTCTTTGG
The DNA here is from genome assembly GCF_964263255.1 of Lissotriton vulgaris. Taxonomy (NCBI): domain Eukaryota; kingdom Metazoa; phylum Chordata; class Amphibia; order Caudata; family Salamandridae; genus Lissotriton; species Lissotriton vulgaris. Next base: position 1,739,289,892 of record NC_141691.1, read on the forward strand.
TCAGTCCGCTGCGGTTTTTCCGCATCCTCTGGGCCGGCGGTGCCTTCCGCAGGCCCCGAGGATGCGGAAAAACCGCAATCATAATGACCCCCTATATCTTGAGGTTCTTCTAGAACACAGAGTGACTGTTTCCTGAGAACAATTGTAAATCAGCTGTACACTGCCATCAATGCTGAATTTTTATTGGCTCATAGTCTGCTGATATCTACCCAGAACATTCATAACTAGTACCTGATACATATCTCATTACCGTTTCAACACACATATCACTACACCTTATTCCATAACAGCTGCTTGCGAAGAAGATCACAGAGTTCTAACATAGAAATAGAATATCCACCTGTCTCACAGGCTGTGCCTACACTAAGAGATATTGTTGGAGAGGATAGCTTTCCAATCATACACTTTGCTGTACAGATGGCTAAATATATACATGAAAAAATGTATTGTCACTGTTGCTATACGTCCTTGAAATTAATAAAAACATTCCTTTCCTTGTGTTGGTATTATATATTTATAGGGTTCCATGTCCGTGAAAACGGTGTCGTCTATGACAGTTTCCACTGTGCTTTAAAAAGACACCCTCATTGTTTTGTCTGATTTATAATGTTTTTTTTTTAAACATGTTTAAATGAATTTGGGGGTAGCAGTTTATAGGGTATAAAGAAATATATTTGTATAGAGATACATATTTATATTATGTGTTTAACTCTCAATAAAAATAATTTTGAGGCCAGTGCACATATATGCAAGAAGATTCAACTACTGGCAACACGAACTAGGACAAGGCAAAAATGAAACATTAAATGTCTGTTGTACATAAAGAAGTTCTTGATTCAGGTATATAACAAGTAGTATCAAAGAGGGGAAATAAAAGTGGACGATTTTTAATGGGGTCCAATGTACTTGTCCTATGAAGTAGTAAACAAAGTAAATGTACAAAGTTCCCCAGAGGGAGCCGACTGATTGGCTCAAGCTAACCTTTCTCTCATTATGTCTGACGGGTGAAGTGCATGATGTGAACCCTTTGCGGAATTTAAGGATACCTCACACAGGTTACCGGTTGGACAACTACTGTTATCCCATCCGATGACCGTCCAGCGTCATCATTGGTTTCCTGCTCCTGCGACAGGCTGGCGGTGCAATGCCCGTCGGGCAGCACGGAAGGCTGCACTTTGGCGGAGTTCTTTTATTCCTTGCCAATGGGTGTGTGAGTGTGAGGGGCCTAAAAAAGTGCAATAGTGAGCGTGAGTGTAGTCTTAAAAAAGTCAGTAGAGTCCTTTAAACAAAATTTTTAATAGCATGGTTCACTGCTTTATTAAAAGGGAATTAAGGGGTCTTGAGGAGTGATGGGTAAGGTAATCAATCCTCATTCAACCCTTAGTGTGAGTGTGGTCGACATGTTTCTTGCCTGAAAGGCAATTCATCAGGACCAGTAGTGCTCATATCATTGCTTACGGTCCCTCAATAGTAAGAGGAATCGAATATACGACCTGATTAGTGTCGTGGAATAACCTTTTTCTTTATGGATCCCCCAGGAACTAGGAAGGAAACAAACAGGCGGTTATTATCACTGCTGTGTCTGCAGCCCGATTACATCATATTGTGCCAAAGGAACGTGCAGGTGATGTATAACGGGATGTTTAAGAAATTGCACTGACCCCGTCAGTGAGTGGCATACATGTGAGAGAGTAGGTTAAAGGATAGAGGCAGAACGAGGTAATACTGCGTCCTGTATGTGGCTGGCATGCTCTGAAGGTGGCATGCATCATAGTCATTGCCTATATCACGTCAACCAAGCATGCCGTGTGTTGTGGCTCAATCACACAAGCATCAGTGAGTGTAGTTGACCCTACATAATAAAGTGACGTGAGGAATTAAAAACCGTATTTATCAAGCAGAAAAACGGCACAAGCGATAAACCATTTGACACTCTGTAAATTAATTGGAGGTGACTAGCACCGGTTGTGGGTGACATATTCAGCATAAATCACCATGCTCACATGGAAGGAGTAGACAATAGGAATCTTACCCGCTATTCCCGTGTGCAGATTCCACAGGCTGACCTGGTGGGGCCAGCAACAAGTGTGGAGCACCTAAAAACGGGTAAGAGGAACCGCGAGGTCAGGTGATTATTCAAGCGGCGCTGCTTACCGTTTGCTGAAGTGCTGTTTCGAATCCAGCCGTGGCGAACCTCGTAGAGCGCTCGCGGAGGTACTCAACGGGGGTCATGACACCTTACCTCATCAGTTGCTGGCAGCAGGCCTCTAGGCACCTACCCCACCCACGTCACGTCGATAGCAGGACAGCCGGTGCACCCGTGAAACTCCAAACCGTTCATATGAGAGCGAGCTACGCGGGCGCGAAGGGGGCGTGTCCGTTGGGTTGCTAGGCAACGTCACGCTAGTAGAGAGCGAAGACGCTCCTGCTCGGCTAGCGAGGTAAACATAGGCGCCATCTTGAAACGGGAAAATAATCACCAGAAAGGCAATAGTGATTACTAGGAAAAGGACAATAAAGTCCGCATTAGGTACTATCTGGCTAACGACGTCCAAGGCACCGCATCATTAAGGCCCAATTCATCGGTATGTAAACGATGTACCCATCTCTGTTCAAGTCTAAAGAGGGCTTGTTGGCTCATTGCTGGTTGACATTCAAGGACAGTCCACCGCATGTTCTCAGTGGAGTGGTTGTGCTCTTTACAATGTTCATAGAGTTTGGTATGTGTCTTGAGGCAGCGGATATTGCTATTATGCTCCATAATGCGCTGTTTCACAGAGCGCATCGTCATCCCAATGTAGAGCATCTTACAAGGGCATATGAGGACATAGATACACCTTGAACTATTACAATTGGTGTGTCTATTAATTGTCCATGTGAAGTCTCTTTGGAGTTCAATGGTTTTTCCCTGAATGGTCTGGGGGCATACTACGCAGGAGCCACAGCGGTAGTGACCAGTGACCGGTGGAAGGTCCCAGAGGGTTTTGACTGGTTGAGTACTCATTTTCTTTGGGCGGGTATGGATCAGAGTGTCTTTTAGGTTCGCTGTCCTTTTGAAAGCAAAGCGTGGCCGCGGTAGTTCTATCCCTGCGGAGTTGAGAATGCCCCAGTGTGAGTTCACAGTCTTTTTTATGAACGTTGAATGCTTGGTGAAAGAGGTCACGCATGTAATAGTGTCATCTTGCTCTTTGGGATGAACTTCAAGTAAGGCCTCTCTGTTATTGTTTAAGGCTCTTTTGAATGATGTCTTTAGCAGTCTTGTGGGGTAACCCCTATCCTGGAGTTTGTGTTGTAGAGTCTTTGCTTCTTGCTTAAAGTCTCTGATGGAGCTGCAGTTTCTCCGTAAGCGGAGGAATTGCCCGAAGGGTAAATTATCCCTCAGGGCCCTTGTGTGGTGGCTGTTGTAAGGGAGTAAACTGTTCCTGTCAGTATCCTTTTTGAACAAGGTGGTACTGATCGTTGTCGGATCCAAGCAGATGGTTAGGTCTAAGAAGGGTATTGATGTTTCAGAAATAGTACCCGTAAATTTTAAGAATGGGTCTTGTTGATTGATCCACACGCAGAACGCCTCGCACGTTGGTCGGTCACCCTTCCAGAACACCAAAACGTCGTCGATATATCGACGCCAACATGTGAGGTTTTCTCGAAACGGATTGTGTTCTGGAGGGTAGATACAGTTCTTCTCGAATGAGGCCATATAGATACACTCTAGGCTCGGCTCAAAGGTCGAGCCCATTGAGGTTCCACGGATCTGATGGTATAGACTGGATTCGTATTTGAAAAAATTCTCAGTGAGGGCAATGTGTGCCAATTCCATAATGAAGGCTACAGGGGTCGGGGACACCCATTCTTCTTGTCGCATCAATGAGTCTACCGCCTCTAGCGTTGCTTGTTGAGGAATATTTGTGTACAACGCTTCCACGTCAAGGGTCAGGAGAAGATCAATGTCTTCTCTTCCATCCATGTCATCAATCAGACGCAGGACGTCTCTGGTGTCTTGTAAATAAGAAGGGATGAGTTTCACCAAAGGTTGAAAAAAGGCGTCACAAAATTGTGACAGAGGCTCCAACACCGAACCGATACCGGATACGATGGGTCTCCCCGGGACTGGGGTGGTGCCCTTGTGTATTTTGGGGAGGGTGTAAAAATACGGTGTGACCGGGTCCGTTGTCACCAAGAAATCTGCCTCCTTCTTGCTGATCCACTCATTTGTCTCAGCTTCAATGACAAGAGCCATGATGGTTGTAGTCAGTCGTTTGGTAGGATCCTCCAGAAGGGGTCTGTAATGTGTTGTATTAGCCAGTTGGCGTCTGCATTCACGGTCATAATCGTCGTAATTTTGTATGACCGTGGCTCCCCCTTTATCTGCCTGCTTGATGACAATTGAGACATCTTTGCCCAAGGAAATGGATGCTAATCTTTCCGCATTAGATAAATTGTGGAAAGGTTTGATGGTTGGTTTGTTCTGCATACTTTTGAGGACCGCTCTCTCAAAAGTCAGGACTTCAGGTGGTATCATCCCATCAGAGGGGGTGAAGGTGGAAGGTTTCCTCAGGCCTGTGTCTTCGCTAGGGAGTTCTGGACGATTGTCAAAAAAGGCTCGAAGGCGTATTTTCCTGAAAAACTGTTTGAGCTCAATCATTTCCTGGAAGGTATCAGGGGTTAGAGTGGGGACAAATCCAAGGCCTTTTTCCAAGACACTTTTCTCTGTTGAAGAGAGGGTTCTATTTGATAGATTAACGATCAGACTCGTCTCCCTCTGGATGTCGAGCTCCTGGTCTCCATTGCAGTCGGTGCTGGCGTCTGGTCCTGCCACTGTACTCCCTTTTGCCCGCCTCGCTTTCGCCCTCTTCCTCTGCCCCAACCTCTGCCTTGAAAAGGTGGCGGATTGAGGGGGTAGAATTGCGGGGGGCCCTGTGGATAAAAAGGGTATTGCCATGGTGGTGTCATATGCGGTGGACCATGGAACACAGGGCCTTGATGGTAACCCTGTTGCCATTTGCGCGGTGGTCGTGTATTCCTTGGGGGGTAGCCACCACTGGAATCACTGCTTGTAGAGCCACGTCTATTGTCACTGCTTGTGTTTTCATCAGATGAGTAGTTGTTCTTTTTCCCTTTGAAGTCATCTTTTAGATAGGGATATACTTTTTCTTTTGCGAATTTGGCAATATCCTTCTCTAGTTTTGTTGTCTTTTGTTTAAGTAAGAATTCATGGTGGTCAGCCATTTCTTGGTTGATCTCAGATAGCTTGGTCGTGAAAGCTGTTTTGTTGTTCTTTGAGATCGCATTTTTCATGGTCGCTTCAAGGGCTGAGATTTTCTCCTGCAGTGCTTCAGACTAATCAAAAATAACAGGTCCTTGGTGCACTTCCAGGAAACCTGGCACCAGTCCACTTTGAAGCGTTTATCATCCAGAAATAGTCTTGGAATGATGTTGACGATTAAACCTTGTGGTGCTATGTTGCTCCTCAAGTATTCCGTCATCATGATCCCATGGATCGTTATTCTTATTAGTTCTTTCTTCATTTCTGTCAATGTGGTCCATTCATCAGAAGATGCACCAGACACAGAGACTGGGGGATTGCTGAGGAGTGATGGCGTGGTTCTTAATGCCTCAGCTATGGTGTCTTCATTGAAGCTTAGACCCAGGACATCCTCCATGTTGGTAAGCCGGTGAGGATGCGGTGCCAAGGACTATGTGAGCCAGTACAGAGTGTCAAAACTTGTTGTTCTATTGCAGTAAATACTGAAACGGTTTGGTCCAAATTGGCGAAAATTCTTCACCACTGGTAACCTAAGAGGAAGATTCCCGTGCAAAAAGCACGCTAGAATTAGTATCAAAGAGGGGGAATAAAAGTGGACGATTTTTAATGGGGTCCAATGTACTTGTCCTATGAAGTAGTAAACAAAGTAAATGTACAAAGTTCCCCAGAGGGAGCCGACTGATTGGCTCAAGCTAACCTTTCTCTCATTATGTCTGACGGGGGAAGTGCATGATGTGAACCCTTTGCGGAATTTAAGGATACCTCACACAGGTTACCGGTTGGACAACTACTGTTATCCCATCCGATGACCGTCCAGCGTCATCATTGGTTTCCTGCTCCTGCGACAGGCTGGCGGTGCAATGCCCGTCGGGCAGCACGGAAGGCTGCACTTTGGCGGAGTTCTTTTATTCCTTGCCAATGGGTGTGTGAGTGTGAGGGGCCTAAAAAAAGTGCAATAGTGAGCGTGAGTGTAGTCTTAAAAAAAGTCAGTAGAGTCCTTTAAACAAAATATTTAATAGCATGGCTCACTGCTTTATTAAAAGGGAATTAAGGGGTCTTGAGGAGTGATGGGTAAGGTAATCAATCCTCATTCAACCCTTAGTGTGAGTGTGGTCGACATGTATCTTGCCTGAAAGGCAATTCATCAGGACCAGTAGTGCTCATATCATTGCTTACGGTCCCTCAATAGTAAGAGGAATCGAATATACGACCTGATTAGTGTCGTGGAATAACCTTTTTCTTTATGGATCCCCCAGGAACTAGGAAGGAAACAAACAGGCGGTTATTATCACTGCTGTGTCTGAAGCCCGATTACATCATATTGTGCCAAAGGAACGGGCTGGTGATGTATAACGGGATGTTTAAGAAATTGCACTGACCCCGTCAGTGAGTGGCATACATGTGAGAGAGTAGGTTAAAGGATAGAGGCAGAACGAGGTAATACTGCGTCCTGTATGTGGCTGGCATGCTCTGAAGGTGGCATGCATCATAGTCATTGCCTATATCACGTCAACCAAGCATGCCGTGTGTTGTGGCTCAATCAAACAAGCATCAGTGAGTGTAGTTGACCCTACATAATAAAGTGACGTGAGGAATTAAAAACCGTATTTATCAAGCAGAAAAACGGCACAAGCGATAAACCATTTGACACTCTGTAAATTAATTGGAGGTGACTAGCACCGGTTGTGGGTGACATATTCAGCATAAATCACCATGCTCACATGGAAGGAGTAGACAATAGGAATCTTACCCGCCATTCCCGTGTGCAGATTCCACAGGCTGACCTGGTGGGGCCAGCAACAAGTGTGGAGCACCTAAAAACGGGTAAGAGGAACCGCGAGGTCAGGTGATTATTCAAGCGGCGCTGCTTACCGTTTGCTGAAGTGCTGTTTCGAATCCAGCCGCGGCGAACCTCGTAGAGCGCTCGCGGAGGTACTCAACGGGGGTCATGACACCTTACCTCATCAGTTGCTGGCAGCAGGCCTCTAGGCACCTACCCCACCCACGTCACGTCGATAGCAGGACAGCCGGTGCACCCGTGAAGCTCCAAACCGTTCAAAAGGTATATAACAACCTAGATATAATAAAGCTTAGTTCCAAGTTCCAGTTTCAAGTAAAAGAGTTAAGATGACAATAACCCCACCAGGAGTGGCCTCCCTGCCACTCAACCTGCCTGCCATCAACTGCCACTCCACACACCAGCCAGACACCCAAGATTCTATGATGACATCAGGCATTCCAAGACCCACACCAGCTGAACAGCAGGGAAGTCACCCAAGCTAAATATAACAATGTCCAAACAGCAACACCAGTGGCAGTTCTCCATGCTCATTGTATCACAAATGTATTAATTTAAATATGTGATCTGTCTGTAAAAAGCTTCCTGTACCTCTAAAAAACATCTTCCCAAACAAATTTAAATGGAAGATTAAAAAACTTTCAGAGTCTACCAATATATTACTATTTTCAAAGTGGGAACTATTTATTGACATAGAAGCCTGAGTAATCAGATGTGGGAAATATATACTGGATTAAGTAGTGATCTTTCTCTTTAACTGTTTTAGGAACTTTGAAATGTATTTTGCCTCACAGGGCTAAAAACCCATACCTCCCAACACATTTCTAACCAACTGGTTTCATATCTAACTAACACCTCAATGGTCATTTACTTCAGCCTACTCCACAAGAAATAGCCCCCAATTTCAGAAAAATGGCATTCAGACGTGCCTTGCTTTTTTCTTCAATACAGAACGATTTCACTCTAGTTATTCATTGGAATTCTGTGGTGAAGGTACAGTAGTGACTGGGTTGACTGTGTTGGTTGACTGTGTTGGAAGCCAATCTAGACTTTTTTCTGACATGAATTAAGAAGATATTTCAGAATTTATGGAAAATTAGCCCTTATTTTAGCTTTTTAGAGCAACAACCATAATTTCGGTGACAAAATCAATCCCCTCATGTTGTTAACTTACTGCAGTCTGCACTGCAAGAAATGTTTTCCAGTCTACAGCTGTGAATCCAGCACCATGATGTCATTCAGTGGGCCTCACATTTGCCATGGGTTTGTAAGCTTTCTGGTTGTTCAATGGAACCCTGCAGTGAGGCCAAGTAGAACATTGGGGAATCAAGTGGCAGAATGCTGTCGGAAGTCCATGTTTTGCTCAGCACATCAGTCTTTTTTTTAACATGGCTAAAGAAGATATTTGTGAATTTATAGAAAAATGACTTTAGTTTCTAGACCCCCTTCCATAATTTTGATGAGAAAATCATGTGAAAACTATTTTCTTTGAAAGATGGCTCAACAAATCCCTGCAGACGATCAACATTTTTCAGAGGGACAAATTGGCTTTGAACACAACACAAGTTCTAAAAATAGTAAGATACCACCAGGAAAAGATTTATATTGTGACTACAATCTGTTATCATCCTGTAATATCCTGTGTTAATTAAATTGTTATGTCACTGCTATAAATAGTCATGGCTCGACTGAAGTTGTTTATTTTACCTTTATAGTCTCTCTTTTGCCTTCCTGTCCTTTCCCCAGAGTGTGTGTGTGTTTGTGTGTATGCGTGCTGCCTCACACGCGATTATGGAATGAGAATATTAGAACGCATGGGAGGGAGTGGGTAGCGTGTAACGGTGAAAGGCATTCTGTCTGGAATCGGGGGTGGTTGACAAGCATTAAACCTGTGGGTGCTCATACAAGCCACCTTGTACCTGGGAGCTTTCTGCAGGTGATATGAACATAGTTTCTATTCCAACCATATTTCTGGAGCATCCTGGGGCATCTAGAGAATGGTGTGGGCAATGGGTCAAGGGTTTTGAAATACATCTTGTTGCCATTGAAGGAGCTGAGTGCACTGCAGGCGGCAAGCAGGTGCTACTAGATAATTTCTTTGGTGTGGAAGGAAGTCGCTTGTTTGACAACAATACTACTATAGAAAACATGAGAGTGGAGTGGGGAGTTTATATTGAGGCGAACAAGCGCAAGGAAACGTGTTCTCACACCACACTCAGTATAATAATGCAACAAGACAACTTTACAGATATTAAGCACCTTGGGACTCAATAGAGGCAAACACAGCTTACTCACACATGCTTGCATCTAGGTGTGAATTTAAGGATAAAGACGAAATGAATCATGATCATATAGTCACGAGAACTACATGCACGAAATCTCAGAAACGATTGCTCTGTCTGAAGGACCATCATTTAGACAACGTCAATCAGCGCCATCAAGAGACGCAGTGAAAACCAGATTCTCAACTTAGTAATAACTAAGAATGAACTGACTAAAACCAAAGAATGAAATGTCGACAAAAACCAAAGATGATGAATCAGGAAAAGGAGCTTGCTATTATTGTGAGATGACTTCAAATTTTGCAACATACAAGAAATTGTCGGGAATTTGGTAAAACACTGCACCCATTTGGGAACAAGCATTGGCATAGCCAATATGTCTCGTCTTTGGGACCTCATAAGTGTTTAGTTATCCAGCACAATATCCTTGGTGCAACCACATTAACTGTTGCATGGCTAAACACTTATAAGGTCCCAAAGACGAGACCTATTGGCTATGCCAATACTTGTTTTTCCTGGTGGCCAACCAAAGCCTAAGGAGGGGGAAACTAGACAGATGTAAGTATCAACCCGAACCTACAATGGAACCTTTCTAGTACTGGCCCAACCTCAAAAGGAGAGAAGGGGTAGGGATGAAGAATCTGCAGAAGATAGACTATAAACCATAAAAAGAGTTATCGGACACAGGGGATACTTCTTCCCCAGACACCTAATCTTAAGAAATTGCCTCAAAGCAGTACCCAACAGGCGGCACTAGGAAGTGCCAATCAGACAAGAAAATCATGCAAAACTATCCAGGCAAATGAGTTACTGCTCCTCTCCTGAGAAGCCAGACAGTTGTCCTTGGCAAACACATGCCCCGTAGTTCCCGAGTCAGCCTTGACATGTTTAGCTGTTCGAATCGTTGTCTTTTTACTGAGCGAGCAGAACATCAAGACCAGTCAAGGGGCATTGCAGGGAGAGCTTTGCGACTGTCTGTGGCAAGTTTGTAAGGAATAAGGGTTGGTGTTCCGGGTGATTAGCTCCATTTGGGGACAAGTTGTCTACACGATTTACAGCAGGCTGCCAGAAATGGATGAGTAAAGCATATGGAATCTGTATTGCACCCACACGGCTCTGAAGCTAAATGGAGCTAAACATTACACACATCGATTAAAAAGCGTGTGTTGAAAATACATGCTTTGATCAGAAACATTACCATTTAATTTCTATTAGGAGAAAATACTTTTCAATATTAGAAATTATAATGTTTTCTAGGGATATAGATTTAAATAAAACTTTTTATTGCCCTTAAAGGAAAAAATATTTCTAATCTGTCTTTCTGGATGTAAATGTTACGATATTCTTAACACCTTAAATAAAGATATCATATTTTTCTTGCGTCTTTCAAACAGTACTTGATAGGAAAGAAAAGGCAAGAGTTGCGGGGTGAGTAGAGGAAACAGATAAACAGAGAAAGACGAGTGTGTGTGCTTTAGACAGACAATGCCACAGAGAGCAAAAAAGAGACTCAGGGAGAGGATACAGAGATGGCGAGAGAAAGTGCAAGATAAAGAAAGGATGAGAACATGATAAAGTGGAGAGGACTAGAGTGAGGGAGAGAGGTAGTGAAGAAAGGGGAGAGAGAGAGAGGAAAACAAGAGAGACGGAATGCGCGCAAGAGAGCGTAATCCAAGGGTGATGAAGAGGTAAACTTCTGGAGTTTACAATTCTTCACCGCACACAGTAGATATACATCTCCTTGCTGCACTGTTTCAAGTCCATGATTGTACCCAGTGGTCGAAGTGGGGGAAAAAAGTAGGCGAACTGTGGGCGGAGACTCCAAGGGTGGGGATAACCCAAAGATTGGATAAGTCGGCGGAGTCAGAGGTGTGGCCAGAATGAGTCAACCATCCCAATTTTTTTTATTTGTTTGGCATTTCACTGACCAGTTACAGCTTATTGTGTTATTTAATTCAACCAATGGATTCACTTGATTATTTAAGGTTTAATAGGAGTTATTGGCATTTAAATAAAATCACAAAGTGGAATATATTTCCAATCACACAATGTCGCAAATACGCTTAAAAGTGGAATCACAAGCCATTTGTCTCCAAGCCATGTAGTTTCTCTAATTAGCACTTCTCCTCCCTTCTTCCACACGAGCATTTCAAACATGAATGGCAAAATATCCTAGTTTGCAAATGTTTTCTATATAATTATGGCTCTGCCATATTTGTCACATAATACATCATCCACTGCATAATCCTGCAGTTTTAACTAATCATTTTTGTAGCTCAAACGGATAAAAAGTTACTAAAGAACGTGACTTGAGTTGCTACAAAGTGGACAGCACTTTGCAAAGATTGACTGATCACCTTTCTCACTGCTGCATTTGTATGTTATACTGATACTAATGAGGCAGATTCTTTGCAGAGACTTAACATGAGTAAAAATGTCTAAATAATAAAGTATCAGAACATATATTGCATTACGCTGCAGCCTTTTTTTGTTGCATAATTTAGTCATCATCATCATTATCATCATCATTAATCTTTATTCGGATGTGCATTATTCATAAAAGTACAAACATTACTCATAATCACATACATAGTCCATCATCATTAAAATATTAAAATAAGACTCATCATTAAAACTAATCAGTTAAGATATTACTAAATTATCCATAACTTTGATATCATCAACGATGTTAAAGTGACAGCGTGCAAAGTGCAAATGTTTCACGAAAGAGCAGCTAAGGACGGGCAAGTCATTAAATCTCAAGAAAGTTGCAGTTAGCAGCATTAAATAGAAGTGCAAGTGTGCGTAGTGCAAAATATAAATACAAGCAATACAAAGTCAAAAAAATACATATGGTACAACCTAATCCAGCAATCATCAATTCATAGAGGAACATGAGCGGATTGCCATTTTCAGGAAAGTGCACACTCGATATGTTATGTCATCATCTTTAAGCTGGAGAATAATTTTGTATGCAACCTTAAAATCCATTGTGCCCTTTGCCCTGAAAAACGGTATCAATAACTGCATACTGTAATTTTGATAAAAAGAGTAAAAGAACAAAAAGTGTAGCATAGACTGTTTCCCTAAGTTACCACATGGGCAAACCAAATTCTCAATATTAGGTTGATAACCTATAGGGAAGCACAACAGATACTTTATTGAGCCCGATCTGAGACGAAAAAGAAGACTTCGCTCCCAGCGAGTAATATCTCTTAAGAGGTAACTAATGGGAGAGCACAGGAGATCCTCCCTCGCCTGTCATTAAAATATATTGTTACAGATACTTTGGCGGAATTCTAGAGCATATCCTGCGTCCCCGTAATATTTATATAAAACTTTGCGGATAGTCTTTCCATCAATTCCATCTAGTTGCTAAGGATTATTAAAAATATGGTCAAGATTGACCGCAGTCAAATTTGCCCGCACTTGGGCCAGCCAAGGGATATCACCACCCTTATCACATTTTAGGCAATCAGCCAGAATCTCCCTTGTTAATGCGGCTGCTGGATTTTTCCAAACCTTTCGCCAAAACAAAACAGGGCGGGACCTAATGTAATCCTCCAAGTATGCATTCTGAACTCGTTATGGTATACAAAGGTGGACGATGAAATTGGTAGGCCCAAAAGTCTCCTGCAAAATCTATTTTCTTCGGCATGGACACTTTTCAAATTTTATATGGCCCCAAATTTCAGCCCCATAGCTCATGATTGGTACACATTGTGTCCTATAGATTTTAAGTAGGGACAGTCAATCAATCAATCAATCATAGAAATTTGTAAAGCGCGCTACTCACCCGTAAGGGTCTCAAGGCGCTGAGGGGGGGGGTCGCTACTGCTCGAACAGCTAGGTCTTGAGTAATTTCCTGAAGGAGAGGTGAATCTGGGTCAGCCGTAGGTGAGTGGGGAGGGAGTTCCATGTCTTGGCTGCCAGGTAGGAGAAGGATCTTCCTCCGACGGTGGATTTCCGAATTCTTGGGACGGAGGCGAGGGCGAGGCTGGCGGATCGGAGCTGGCGGGTGGGTGTGTAGAAGGTGAGGCGGCTGTTGAGGTACTTTGGGCCCAAGTCATGGAGAGCCTTGTGTGCGTAGGTGAGGAGTCTGAACGTGATCCTCTTGTTGACGGGGAGCCAGTGCAGGTCTTTCAGGTGGGCGGAGATGTGGCTGCGGCGCGGGATGTCCAGCATGAGTCGTGCTGAGGCGTTCTGGATGCGCTGGAGTCTTTTCTGGAGTTTGTCCATGGTTCCAGCGTAGAGGGTGTTTCCATAGTCCAGACGGCAGGTGACAAGGGCCTGGGTGACCATCTTCCTGGTTTCGGTGGGGATCCATCAGAAGATCTTTCGGAGCATGCGCAGGGTGTTGAAGCAGGATGATGAGACTGCGTTCACTTGCTTGGTCATCGCGAGGGAGGAGTCCAGGATGGCGCCTAGGTTGCGTGGGTGGTCCGTTGGTTTGGGTGCGCTGCCCAGGGCAGGCGGCCACCAGGAGTCGTCCCAGGCGGAGGGCGATGATCCCAGGATGAGGACTTCCGTCTTCTCTGAGTTCAGTTTCAGGCGGCTGTCCTTCATCGACTCGGCGACGTCTTTCATCCCTTCGTGTAGGCTGGTTCTGGCGGTGGCGGGGTCGTTGGTGAGGGATAGGATCAGCTGGGTGTCGTCGGCGTAGGAGATGATGTTGAGGTTGTGTTTGCGTGCGATGGCTGCGAGAGGGCTCATGTAGACGTTGAAGAGGGTTGGGCTGAGTGATGATCCATGTGGTACGCAGCAGATGACTTTGGTGGCCTCTGATCTGAACGGGGGAGGCGGACTCTCTGGGTTCTTCCGGCGAGGAATGAGATGATCCACTCCAGTGCCTTCTCTTGGACTCCGATGTTGCTGAGGCGCTGCACTAGGGTGCAGTGGCAGACAGTGTCGAACGCTGCAGAGAGGTCCAGGAGGATGAGGGCCGCTGTTTCCCCGTTGTCGAGCAGGGATCTGATGTCGTCAGTGGCTGCGATGAGGGCGGTCTCGGTGCTGTGGTTGGCTCGGAAACCGGACTGCGAGGGGTCGAGGGATCCGTTCGTCTCGAGGAAGGCGGCAAGCTGTCTGTTGACGGTCTTCTCGATGACTTTGGCGGGAAAGGGAGGAGCGAGATGGGGCGGTAGTTCTTGAGGTCGGTGGGGTCCGCTGTTGGTTTCTTCAGGAGGTCGCTGAGCTCGGTGTGCTTCCAGATCTCCGGGAAGGCGGAGGTGTGGAAGGAGGTGTTGATGATGTCCCTGAGTTGGGGTGCGATGATGGAGTCGGCCCTGTTGAAGGCGTGGTGGGGGCAGGGGTCGGTTGGCGATCCAGAGTGGATGGTGTTCATCGTGCGGGTGGTGTCTTCGGTGCTGATTGGGGTCCAGGCGTAGAGGGTGGTGGTGGGGGGGCGTTGGTTCGGTAGTTGGGTGCGTGGTAGGTGCGCCGAAGCTGTTGTGAATATCGGCGATCTTGGGGTGGAAGAACGAGGCGAGTGAGTCGCAGAGGTCTTGCGAGGGGGTGATGTTTTTGTTTCCGGCGCTAGGGTTGGAGAGCTCTTTGACGATGCTGAAGAGTTCCTTGGTGTTGTGGGCGTTGTTATCCAGTCGTTCTGTGAATGCTGTCTTCTTAGTGGTGCGGATCAGCTGGTGGTCTTTGCGGGTGGCGTGCTTGAGGGCAGTCATGTTGTTTGTGGTCTGGTCGTGACGCCAAACTTTCTCGAGGGTGCGGCAGTTCTTGAGTTCGTCAGTGAACCAGGAGGTTTTCTTGCTGCTGGGTCTGCTGGGAGGGTTCTTCAGTGGTGCGAGGTCATTTGCGCAGTTGGTGAGCCACTGTGTGAGGTTGCTGGCTGCTTCGTTAGGGTCCGTTGTGCTGGCGGGAGGGTTCTGGCGGAGGGAGGTGGTGAGCTGCTCGGTGGTGATCTTGCTCCAGCTCCTGCGAGGAATCTGTTGTGGGTGGTGGTGGGTCATTGTTCTTCTGAAGTTGAGTACCACCTCAATTATTTTCGGTTGGGGGAGATTTATTACTGAGTTTATGGCTCTTGAAAATTTGGTCCGTCCAGAAGCCAAATGTGGAGTCCAGGACCCATTATCGGAGAATTGTAAGCCCAAATAAGGGAAAGTGCGAGTGCATATCAAGGAATCAGGGCCCAAGGTAATGGTATTAATGGAGCGTTTCTTTGGGCCACAACACATTAAAAAATATTTTTTAAAATTTGTGCAGAGGTCCAAATTATTCATAAAAACTACAAATCCCCTAACTAAAATTCTCAAGGCTTTAGGTGTTCGACCCATTAAAACAGCATCATCTGCATATAGTAAGGCGGGCAGTTTGTTACTATTAATTATAGGGACATCGGTGGTTTGGTTAGACAGGACATTATGAAGTTCATTAACATATAAAATAAATAAGAGTGGGGCAAGAACGCACCCTTGTCTAACATCTCTCCCGACCACTATGTCTCCTGACATTGCCCCATCCATACTTATCCTTACCCGGGCCGTTAAGTCCCTATGCAGATATGTTAAAAAATACACCAAATCTTTATCTAACCCATAGTCTAAAAGGCATTACCAAAGCCTGGATATATTAACAAAATCAAAAGCGGACGAAAGGTCCATAAATGCCAGGTAAAGAGGACTGTGTCGGGCGATGGTGTATTTCCCTATGATTAAATTAAGATTCAAACACTGTTCCACAGTACCAAGGTGACTACGAAAACCCAACTGACATTTATTAATTATATTTTCATCCTCTTCCCAAGTTCTGATCTTGTTAAATAGAACTCTCCCCAATATTTTTAGGGTGTTATCGATTGGGGGAAATGGGTCTGTAACAGCTTGGGTTAGATCTATCTCCTTTTTTAAAAATGGGGATAATTACAGATGTGGACCATGTATTTGGAATTTTTGTTGTGATTAAGTTGTTAAAAACGTTAAGTAGCAAATGAGCCCAGAACTCTGGCCTAGATTTTATAAGATCAATTGGCAGCCTGTCCGGGCCTGGGGCTTTATTTCCCGCACTCTGGAGTATTGCCTCCTCAACCTCAATCAAAGAAATTTGAATTTAGTAGGCATAACATTTTCCAGAGTGTCTTCGCATTGGGGCGAGGCAGCATATATTTTCGAGAAATGAGCGACCCACACTTCACTAGTTATATTGCAGCTTAGGGGGGTGGATGTACTCCTAAAAGCTCTCAAGGACTTAGTGGCAGACCAGAAGTTGTTTGTATTATTAAGTTTAGCAGCACAGGCCAAGTTATTCCAATACTCTTTTAAGACCACGTCTCGCCTTAGTTTTATTACACTTTTATAATTGTACCTTAAGGTTCTAATGAGGGTAGGATCTCTAGGGTAAAATTGATAAAGCTGCTCTGAGATCCCTATTAGCCCTAGAGCAGGTATTATCAAACCACCTAGGATCAGATTTGTGTAGGGCTGCCGGTCTGGAGATCAGTTCTTTAATGCCTGCACATAGTAGAGTAAAAGCAGAAACTGCCTCTGGGTTGGGGTCAGCCAAAGTGAGACAAGTCTCACAGAGAGATGGATAAGTTTTTACCATCTTATGGAGGACCTCCCTCCAATCCTTGCCCTTCCATTTAACTCTTAAACTATCAGTTGAGAGTTCTAAGTTTCCCGCTTTTAGTTCCCTTCTAATATTTGGTCGCGTGGCTACCCTTAACGAGACTATAATGGGATTATGGTCTCCAAAAGTGGATGCCCTGACCTCTGCCTCAACTAAGTAGTCTTCTAATGATGGAGATATGAAGACATAATCTATAGTTGAGGCTCGTCCTAAACCTCTGTAGGTGGGTAGTGGATTATCATTAGTGTTTACGGCTGCAATATCCATCACATTTAGAAGACTGCTATTAGATAGGTGGTCTAATAGCTCATATCCTCTCTTGCCTGGGTTGAGTGAAATAAACTGGGAAGAACTCCCAGTAATTCCTTCTCCTATCTTTGCGTTAAAATCACCCCCAGGCATATCCCTGCCAGTTTGTACTTTCCCAATGAATTATCCAGATCCTGAATAAAGTTAAAAAGATGAACAAAATTAACATTTGGTGTAGTTAAAAAATCATCGTTATAAAAATTAATGAAACAAATAGAGGCCCCCGTGTATAGAACAGAACTTGGGAATTAACATTCTCGGTGGGAATTAGTTTTACTCTGCCACCTGAAGCGATGCTGACCCATATTGATAAACCCCCTGAATGTCTGCCATGTTTAGGATTAGGGGGAATAATGTTAAAGCACTCATACCCTTCGAAATATAGCTCTTTAGTTGCCCAGGTTTCTTGAAACATAAGGATGTCGAATTTATTTATCATATTTGCCCAATCTTCTATGTTTAATTGTGAGGTCAAACCTGCCACATTCCAACTCAGCACTTTTAATATTGAGTCAGAACAATCGATAAATTGGGTCGTTTCCACCCGGGGGCTGATATTAGAAGTCTTCTTGGCTACCGTATTGACCAATCCAGTAGGTTGAGTTTTGGGTAAAGATCAATCGAGGGTGTCTAAGTCAGAAATAGCCAAAAATCTATTTACCGACTGATAAGACAGGCTGAGAAGTGGGCACTGTGTACGTGGTGGTTTACAGAAGAAACCAAGGGGTAATGCACAGATGTTTGTAGAAAAAAGGCAGTTGGTCTCTTTGACTGCTAATATAGATCCAATGGTCCTAGGCCGGGAAAAATTAATAACAATGCAATCACCCCTGATAGTTTTCGCTGCAGGTCCCACCCAGCCTAACCTTCGTACCATTAAGAGTTCATGTATATCAGACCTCCTGTACCCTTTGTGTTTAGCCATCCAGTCCACACATTTATTCCACAGTTGTTCCCAAGACTCTGATTTATTTTTCTCTTGGGGGGGTACCCCTACAAGAGTTAACACATATGGGCAGGATGCAGGGGGTAAATTTAAAACATCCAGGTTTGGTTCTGCATGCCCCCTGGTGCCAATATCGGACCAACTTGGACATCATCAGGGTTTACATTTAGGGTATTGGCAGATCGAGTGTATAACTTAGAGGCTAGGGGGTTTCCCGTTTTATTATTAGAATCAAGGGAGGCAGGCAACGACTTTACGGTTTGGGGCACTTGTCGTGCCAGTTGCACATTCTGAGGGGGATTTTCCAGGATGCTAACCTGTCGAGGTGGCTCATTGTTTTCCCTGCAAGGTGGTGTTACCTTAGTAGTTAGGGATTCCAGGCGGTCTAATCGCTTCCATAACTTATCAAAACTTTTATCCACAAGCCCTTTAACACGATCATACAATATGTCAACAATTATATCTATAGCAGTATCCCCGAGTGTGAAGTTAGAAAAAGCAGTCTGCGTGAACTTCGTCTGAGTGGAATTACTTTTGGTATCCGCATCAACTAAGTCAATTAGGTCACTACTGGGGATTGGGTCTGCAGAGACCATGGGACCCTTAATCCACGTGTTTAACGTTGTACATTGTGAGTTCAAATGTGGGGGCTGTTTCCATTTAGGGCAGGCTGGTTTCACCACCTTCCTCTTCTTTCTCACGCCACTTACTTCTGGGTTAGGGGTTATGTCCAGATTGGCTGTGGTCAATGATTCAGTTGGACTACACCCAGATTCAAGGTCAACAGTTGTTCCTATGGAGCCAAGCCCTTCCATGCCCAGCATATTCTCTCCAGTGGGGGTTTGTGGCGAATGTTCAGTGACTCTATGTGTCGGTACCTGTGGATCGCTTATATCTAGAGTATCAGTTTGTGCTACACATTGGGATTTTATGGGGCCCAAGGACAATCTTCTCTCCGTCAGCTTGATCTCGGCGCTGACCATATTCATTGCCTGCTCCAACACAGTATCTATGGATGTAGTTTTGCGTGCTGGGGTACTAGCGTTGCGTTTGCCCATAATGTCACAACCCCCAAACATCCAAGAAATACCAGGGGTGATAAACGGGTCATCATGTGTCAGCGCAGCGGACGAGCGCAGCGGGCGCGACGGAGGCACGCCGGAGTTGCGCCTGAGTTAAGCCCGTCTGCGCCCGTCCGCGGCCGACCGGGAGCCGGGCCCACTCCCCCTGGCCATTTTTATAAATACTCATCTCAGGAACTCCGGCTTTTACGCCCTCACAATCCTGATGGTCCCTGTAAGCACTCCTTAGCCCCACGCACATTGACTCGCATTCAAAGCCTAGGGCTTTCCTCTTCCATCAATGCTGTGCCTCATGCTCAGCCTTTAAAACAACCTTTTCCTGAGCCCCAAACTGCACCCTTTGTAAAACACAGCTTGCGCTGCTACTACCTCAATACTCGGTCCCTGGTCAAAAACCAGATAGACATCTTTCTTTTCCTGAAGGAGGTAAAACCTGACATCTTCTTATTAGCTGAAACTTGGCTAACCCCTCACTCCCTCCCTGACGTACTCGTGGCTCTTCCTGCAGAATACTATATTCTGACTGCCAACCGTACACCTGGGAAGGCCGGAGGTGGAGTAGCAGCTATAATCTTGAAATCCCTTCAGGTCAGGCAATTGCCTTCTTTGATCCTTCCAGACACTGAGAACTTGGTGATTAATCTCGACACTGAAAGTGGGTCCCTTATTCTGGTCCTGATTTACCGGCCCCCACAATACATGGCCAAATATCTATCCATTCTGGCGGAGCAGCTGGCTTCATATGTAGTCAGCTACTCTAAAATCATCCTTATTGGGAACCTAAACTACTGGCTTGATAGCATAGGCACAGATACTCAAGCTGCTGAATTGATAGATTTGCTAACAGACCTGAATCTAAATCAGCACATCCATGTACCCACTCACCAGAAAGGTCACAGCTTGGACCAGATATGGACGCATAATCTATCTTTATCCAACCTTGTCATCAGCCCATGTATCTGGTCGGATCATTTCATCATCTATTTCACACTAGAAGTAGGCGGAAATGTCAAACCCAAGCCATGCAAGAGCAAAGAATTCCGCAAATGGAAATCTATGGTCCTTCCGGGATTTATTGACATTTTAAACAAAACCGTACCACCCCCGTACGATGATTTGGACACTAGCGAGAGAGCGCTGTCTAACTGGCTACTTAACGCAGCTGACCTCTCAGCCCCCTTAGTACGGGTCCCTAATGTTAGAGGAAATGAAGCTCACAAATGGTTCTCCCAAGAACTGAAAGACCTTAAACTGGTAGTTCGACAGAAGGAACGGAAATGGAGACAAAGCTACTCCCCTCAAGCCAGGACAGTGTATTGTACCGCAAGAAAGGAGTTCCAAAAAATCTTGCTCCAACATAAATCTGACTATTTTTCCCCAAAAATTTTAAATTCCTCAAATAAAACTAAAGATGTTTTTAACATAGTCAACGAGCTCTGTGACGATGATAGGACAGCCCCATCAATAGCCCCTACCCAGAAGTTGTGTGACTCTCTGAATGATTTTTTCAGAGAGAAAATTGTAAATATAAAACGCAACATTGCTAGCTCTCCTAAATCGTCTCCTTTAGATGACATTTTTAATAACCCCACTACATTAGACACCCTTCCTGCTATAGATGCTAAAACTTTTTCAACTCTCCTGGCACGGGTTAAGTCCGGATCACCCGATGACATCTGCCCACCCCACATTTTTACAGAGATTGGGCACTCTATCCCTCACGGGATCCTCTCTCTGCTTAACGACTCACTTAACCAGGGAAAGGTACCGGCAGGATTTAAACATGCTCTATTGATTCCCCTGATCAAAAAACCCAGTCTTGATCCTCACGATCCATCTAATTACCGCCCGATATCCCTGCTGCCATTCCTATCAAAAATTCTGGAGGCACACGTTGCTAGCTGTCTTTCTAGCTTCGTTGAAACTACTGGATATCTGGAGCCTAATCAAGCTGGGTTTCGACCAGGGTATTCAACCGAGATGGTGACACTGGCGGTCCAGAATGTACTAAGAAGCAATGCAGATAGGGACATTCACCAAGCATTGGTACTTCTCGACCTGTCGGCCGCATTCGACACGGTCGACCACACCATCTTGGTCGACCGTGTTGAACAGGCTGGCCTGAGAGGCTCAGCACTTAGAAGGCTGAAGTCATTTATCTCGGAGCGTACCCAGGCAGTGAGATTGGGAACTTTTACAGCGCCCAAAATCAAAAATGAATGTGGAGTCCCCCAAGGCTCGTCCCTGTCCCCACTTTTGTTTAATTTGTACTTACGACCCTTGTTATTTTCATTAAAAAAGTTTAGAGCCTTAATTTTTAACTATGCAGATGATCTGCAACTGATCTTCTGTCTGGACTCCCCTGGCGCTGCCACCGAATTTCGGGAGGTCATGGTTCACATTCAGAGATGGATGGGCCTAAATCATCTGAAACTCAACCCAGGCAAAACTGAACTGATTTTGCCTGGGAAGAGTGAACTGTATTGGGGACCACACTTCTGGCCTCCAGAAATGGGAGATCCTCCAGCTAAATCCCAAACAGTTAAGAGCTTAGGTATCACTTTCAATGAAGATCTTTCGCTCAAAAGCCAGGTAGGGACTGTGGTATCTGCAAGTTTCTTCCAACTTCGCAAGATTAAGAAGATTGCCCACCTTTTAACCCACCCTGCTCTGATTCAGGTCATCATTGCTCTTGTGCTGTCCTGTTTGGATTACTCCAATAGTTTATATCTGGGTCTACCGGCGGGGCAGCTCAAGAGACTCCAACTGGTTCAGAACCAAGCGGCCAGGTTGATCTGTAAAATTCCTAAGTGGCAGTCTATTAGACCTGGACTGGCCAGTCTCCACTGGCTGCCTGTAGCACAGAGAGCAGCATTTAAAGCGGGATGCATTATCTTCAGGGCTCTACAAGGTAAGGGCCCTGGATTCATTAGCAGCCTGCTTGTCAGTTACACTCCCTCCCGTGCTCTCCGTTCTGGCCAAAAGAATTTGTTAGTCGTGCCCCGGATCAGGAAACAACGCCAGGGAGGAGGATCTTTCCACTTCCTAGCTTCCTCCCTGTGGAACTCCTTGCCACTGCCACTAAGACTCCACGAAGATCTGTTAGCCTTTAGACAGGCTTTTAAAACTTGGCTCTTTAAGCAAGCTTATCCTTAGTTAAATTTTCTTTCTTTCTGTCACATGTTATGTTTTGCTAGTCTTCCACAGCGCCATGAAGCCTACGGGCGTACGTGCGCTTAATAAATTTAATTTAACATAACATAACATAACAAGAAAAACACACCACTCACCACTGCAGGGTACATTTCTAATTTTAGCTCTGGTTGTTAAGGGAGTGGCCCAGGCTGGCCTCGAACGGTCCCGGATGGCTACAGACGGCCCGCCCTTTACCCGGGCTTAGCCCGGCGCACACCCGCGTGTGTCTGCGGGGCGGATATTGATGCTCCCTGAAGTACTTCTGGTCAGAGAGGGGAGGGGCGGCTTGTGGTCCCTCCGGTTCTCCCTGCAAGCTCTCTCTAATGCTGTGCAGCGTCTCTTAGTCAATACTGCGGCATCATTTTGTCCCCCATTGCTGCATAATTACAGTGGCTCCAGAGCAGGTAGCACATGTTAAAAGTGCTTGTGCATGAAGCAGAGAGTGTGGAGTTTGCAAACTTAGTTTGGTGTGTGTGCAAATCCTTCATTGCTGACCCTTGGTGAGTTGCAGCTACTACTGCTGAAACAAGGCAAATGGAGGTACCAATGGGTGAGGCAGACTGGCCTCGATGGCAGGGCCAGCTTTAGTGCTGGTGGCGCCCTGTGCAACAATGTTTGTTGGTGACCCAAAGATCACCTACGCCTCAGACACTACACAGAGACAATCATTTATACTTGTGTAAATCACTATATAGGAAATGTTACATAAGACAAAGGACTACAAGGTGTAGAAGCCACATGACAATCATACTAGTAGGCAGTATAGTTTAATAGCTCACTGTTTTATGTTAGGATTTTAACTTATAAACTGCTAGTAACAATAGGATCTCTCTGACACAAGCAGTAACCTACTAACCTAGTTATCATTATGTGCACTTTGTGATCTGCATGGTACATGTTCTTTGCAGCAGGCACATTAACCCTCTGTGCCACCTTTCCAGGAGTCAATCCTTCCACTAGACAAAACTCTGATCTCCCTCCAGGAAGAACATTAATCACCGAAGTTATTATGACATTTTTATTGCTGCTGAAAGTTGTTGGAGGCCAGGAAAGAGGCAGCAAGTTTTTTTTAAAACCATAATATACTTGCAAACACTGTGCACCCACCCGAAAAAGGGACCCAGTGCGGTCACACTGTCCGCACCACCCTAACCTGCTCAAGGTTCATGTATCCTCAGTGACAGAGTCACAGTGACTGGATCACTTTTGCTCTAGGGTGTGCTGCTTCGTAGGCCTGCCCGCAAAGCTGGAGGTGAACTGGCCTTCAAGGTTAACCCACATTTGCCACTGCCACTTGCCACTGCAAAGGTCCACCTGCTGGTGCTAAGACACCTGGGCTTCTAAGGTCTAGTGGGACTTTATAAGGTATAGAATGGGAATGTGCTCCCTCAGGACAGTGGTCTGGGGGACTGGTCATGAAGGCTGACCTGGCTCCCCGGCTCCAAATTCGACAGCTCTGGCTATAGTGCCACATCCTCTTCCCCACTGAACACCATACTGCCCCACTGAGAAAATCTCACATTGCCTGCAGCTACAACCCAATTGTGCCCCGCTATAAACACCAGTATGCAACTTAATTCAAATTATGCATTTCATAAGAGTAATATGCTGCATGAAAAAAAAAGTAAAAGCAAACACTCATAGGGATTGCAAGATTAAGTAAAGCATGCGAAATGTAAGCAGAAACAACATGGTTACCTTAACGATCTCTCACTCACTATTCAGAAATCGGCGAGAGGTTTTACCTGCAAAGTTAAGGATATGGCTACAGGGCCCTTAAGGGAACCGTTTCAATGTCCATTGCTTATATTCTTAATAAACATAAACAGTATGGTTTAAAAAGACCACATCCATAAACACAGAGGTACACATTTTGTTTTCCAATCCACCCATCAACCAGGTATTGCAATACATCCAGGAATGGTGCACTTCCCCACCTGGGGACTACAATGCTGTTCAAAAAAAGACGAGAAAAGAAAAGTAGCGCTTCACTGCAAAGTCTGTAAAGTGAGGCTGATGTGTTTGGATGTGAATAAAACCAATCTGGCCACTTTGCAACCACTCTGTCTTGCTTTATTTAGTTATCTATTTATTTTTCATATTTAAAACCTTTTATTTCTCTCCATCCCGAGGCTGCACCTTGGAATAGAAAAATTGCAGAAACAGGGCATTTCCTGCAAGAGTGTTTTTCTTTTTTGGATCCATTTCACAGGGAAGCAACTAAATGAAAGAAGGAAAGAGAGGTTTTGAACCGTTTCTTCAAGTCACGGTTTTCAGTAAGTGAGGAGCAAGACAGAAAGCGAGGGAATAATAGGAAGGGGGGTCAGCTGCCAGCACAGAAAAGAATAGGACATTGTCCGTGTCTTCTCTGGGCTGTGAGGAAGAGACAAAGTCCTTTTCCTTCTCGGCCCGTCCCCGATCGTCCACAAAAGCAACCAGGCTCACACAACACTATGGTATAAAAAGACCACATCCATAAACACAGAGATACACATTTTGTTTTCCAATCCACCCATCAACCAGGTATTGCATTACATCCAGGAATGGTGCACTTCCCTACCTGGGGACAACAATGCTGTTCAAAGGAAGACGAGAAAAAAAAAGTAGCGCTTCACTGCAAAGTCTGTATAGTGAGGCTGATGTGTTTGGATGTGAATAAAACCAATCTGGCCGCTATACAACCACTCTGTCTTGCTTTATTTAGTTATCTATTTATTTTTCATATTTAAAACCTTTTATTTCTCTCCATTCCGCGGCTGCACTTTGGAATAGAGAAATGTCAGAAAAAGGGCATTTCCTGCAAGAGTGTTTTTCTTTTTTGGGTCCATTTTGCAGGGAAGCAACTAAATGAAAGAAGGAAAGAGAGGTTGTGAACTGTTTCTTCAAGTCACGGTTTTCAGTAAGTGAGGAGCAAGACAGAAAGAGAGGAAATAATAGGAAGGGGGGGTCAGCTGCCAGCACAGAAAAGAAGAGGACATTGTCAGTGTCTTCTCTGGGCAGTAAAGAAGAGACAGAGTCCTTTTCCTTCTCTGTCCGTCCCGATCGTCCACAAAAGCATCCACGCTCACACAGAAGTATGGTTTAAAAAGACCACATCCATAAACACAGAGGTACACATTTTGTTTTCCAATCCACCCATCAACCAGGTATTGCAATACATCCAGGAATGGTGCACTTCCCCACCTGGGGACTACAATGCTGTTCAAAGAAAGACGAGAAAAGAAAAGTAGCGCTTCACTGCAAAGTTTGTCAAGTGAGGCTGATGTGTTTGTATGTGAATGAAACCAATCTGGCCACTTTGCAACCACTCTGTCTTCCTTTATTTAGTTATGTATTTATTTTTCATATGTAAAACCTTTTATTTCTCTCCATCCCGAGGCTGCACGTCTGTTTGAAGGACAAAGGGGAAGGAACAGTCTGAAGTAGCTAAAACAGTATCCGAGGTCAGTGACGTTTTCAGGGACTCAAAGGCCTGTATTATATCCGAAGGAGGGTGTTTTAGTACCTCTTCGGGTTTGACATGTTTTTGGAGTAGCATAGTCCAATGGGCTGCCATTTGTGAGAACCTAGGGATAAACTGGCGGTAATATTCGAGCAACCCGAGAAAAGCTTGTAGATCCTTCTTGGATGTGAGTAAGGGTATTTGGGAGATTGCAGTTAGTTTAGAAACTTGTGGTCTTATAACCCCCGCCCCTAATAGATACCCAAGGTATCGAACGTTCTGGGCTGTTGGTGGCTTTTAGCTGGATTTATCTTGAGACCGTGTTGCCCTAAGGTCTGTACTACTCGGGAGAGATGCAACAGGTGCTGATCCCAGGTATCGATATAGATGATTATATCATCAATATAAACGCCTGCGTATTTCTCATGGGGTTGCAATACCACATTCACAGCTCTCTGAAACGTTTCTGGCGCCCCATGTAACCCAAAGGGTAGCACCTTAAATTGATATAACCCATCCGGGGTAGAAAATGCAGTTTTTTCTCTATCCTGCTCTCTGAAGGGCACCTGCCAATATCCTTTGCATAAATCTAAGGTACTGATATATTTAGCCCTGCCTATTCTCTCGACTATTTCAGCCACCCTGGGAAGGGGGTAGGTGTCAAATTCTGAGATTTTATTGACTTCTCTGAAGTCGATGCAAAATTGCACCGATCCATCTGGCTTTGGCACAAGAACAATGTGTGAGTTCCATTCACTCACAGAGGGTTCAATTATATCCATTTGCAACATCTTTTAGATTTCCTATCTTATGGTCTGACGACGAGCCTCAGGAATACGGTAGAATCTCAAGCAAACCTGTTTCCCCTGAGGTGTTTTTATAGCATGTTTAATGAGCGTGGTCCTGCCAGGAGAGGTAGAGAAGGTATCCTGAAGGGGTTGCAATAATTGTGATAGGCTGCTTTGTAGTACAGGAGACAGATCAGGATCGATACATTGGTCAAACAACGGTGTCTGTACTTCCGCCATGCTTATGGACACCAGCAAGGGTCCCTCCCATTTTTTCAGCAAATTAATGTGATATATTTGAGAGGTATGTCTAGCCGGATCTGTTTCGGCGCGTTAAGTCACAGGAGTTACCTGTTCAACTATAGTGTATGCGCCCTGCCACTGCCCCAATAACAGTACTGAATCCCCCACTTGGAAAGTCCTCTCTTTGGTCCCTTTATCATATGGCCCTTTCTGTGCCCTCTGGGCTTCCTCTAAGTTACTACGAACGATTGCCCTGATTTGGTCCAGGAGGGTACTCAAGTTGGCCACATATTCCGTCAGGGGTTTGGAATCATTTGGTTCCATTTCCCATCTTTCTTGGGCCATCTCTAACAAGGTACATGGTTTATGACCATATAGCAATTCAAAGGGCGAATATCTGGTGCTTTTTTGTTCCTTACACCGGATAGAAAATAATGCCAGGAGCAGCATATCTTCCCATTTCCTCGACTCCAGGGCTAAGAGTTTCTTAAGGGTGGTCTTGATGGTGGCATTTAAGCATGGGCGGAAAATCCGTTCCGCTCGCGGATTTTACGGATTTTTGGTAAATTCGCAATCCGCGAACGCTCGCAAATTTACCGAAAATCCGCAAATTCGCACGCAGCAGATTTTTTTTTCTTGGTGATACAATTTTGCGGCGCGCGGCGTTCACTTACCGTCATTCAGCGTTTGCCGAGTTGTTTTTCTCGATATTTTGCGAGTGCTGCGCCATTTTGGATCTTGCTGCGGGATCCCACGGGAGTTTGGCGACCGCGATTGCGTCATCGCGGCTTACCACCTTGCACAGCGAGAGTTTGTCAACGCGAGTACGCCGTCATCACGTATCGCGGGAGTTCGCAATTGCGAACAGGTAGATGCGGCGGGCAGCAACAATCTCGCACTCGCGAAAATACAAAATTTGCAATTCTGAACAAGAAATCCACCAGCAAGCAGCATAAACCTTCTGGAAATTATGATTTTTATCAGAATAACTTCTCAGGTTGACATTTGCCTGCACTTTTTTTTGCAAGGAGTCCATTTTGGGGGGGTGGGAGGAAGGAAGTGCCCCACAGTCTCCAACTTCCTGTTCCTGTGCAGCAGGCTCCTCCCAGTGCTTTCTTCATGTGCTGGTCACTTTCATTCGGATTCTTCACCTGGAAGGATTACTTTTTGTGGATGCTGCTGGATATTTGGATTTGAGGCCTTTTTGACTTTCTTTGGATCACTTTTGGATTAGAAATTTCACAAGTAAGTTTGTTTGGGGCATTACAGTTGCTGCAACTACAATTTTGGAATTTTCGATTTTTGGGCTGTTTTGGGGCCTTTTGCCCAGGGGTACTCAGTGGTGGGTGGACTGAGTCTTTCTGTGGGGTGTCTTGAATTTAAACATCATGGAGGGCCTGGATGGCTTGGGATTGTGCTGATTTTTCTGTGATTTTCGTTTTTTGGGCTGTTGTTGTGGCCTTTTCACCAGGGGTAGTGAGTGGTGCATGAGCCTAGTCTTTCTGTGGGGTGTCTTGAATTTAAACATCATGGAGGGCATGGATGGCATGGGATTGTGCTGAATTTTCTGTGTTTTTCGATTTTTTGGGGTGTTCATGGGGACAGGCCATGTGGGTGGGGGCCATTTTGAGTGCTGCTACAGGCAGGCCCTTGCCATGTGCTGGGAGGCAGGGGGCCATTTTGAATGCAGGCAGTGTTCTTAGGTCTGCAACCATTTTGCCTAGCTTTCAACCTTTATGCCCAGGGGTAGTGAGTGATGCATGGGCCTAGTCTTTCTGTGGGGTGTCTTGAATTTAAACATCATGGAGGGCCTGGATGGCTTGGGATTGTGCTGATTTTTCTGTGATTTTCGTTTTTTTGGGCTGTTGTTGTGGCCTTTTTACCAGGGGTAGTGAGTGGTGCATGGGCCTAGTCTTTCTGTGGGGTGTCTTGAATTTAAACATCATGGAGGGCATGGATGGCATGGGATTGTGCTGATTTTTCTGTGTTTTTCGATTTTTTGGGGTGTTCATGGGGACAGACCATGTCAGTGGGGGCCATTTTGAGTGCTGCTACAGGCAGGCCCTGGCCATGTGCTGGGAGGCAGGGGGCCATTTTGAATGCAGGCAGTGTTCTTAGGTATGCAACCATTTTGCCTAGCTTTCAACCTTTATGACCAGGGGTAGTGAGTGATGCATGGGCCTAGTCTTTCTGTGGGGTGTCTTGAATTTAAACATCATGGAGGGCCTGGATGGCTTGGGATTGTGCTGATTTTTCTGTGATTTTCATTTTTTTGGGCTGTTGTTGTGGCCTTTTCACCAGGAGTAGTGAGTGGTGCATGGGCCTAGTCTTTCTGTGGGGTGTCTTGAATTTATTTCAACAAAGGGAGAGGTAGGGAGGATCAAGGACACTCTCTCAGTCCCCGGTTAAATGTACTTCAACAAAAAAAGAGAGGTCTGGTCAGTCACAGGACTGCCACAAATTTGGAGCCAATTATGAAAGGATAACACACTCACTCAATTTGAGTAGGAAGGCCCTCACACACCGACCTGGTCAGTGTCATGCTTCATCATCGGGCCCCACCAAAGAGGCCGAGTGCCTCTTTGGTGTGCTGCGACGCCAGAAAGACTGCGGAGCTGGTCGTGTGGGGAGGGCGTGATGTGAGTGAAATATAATTAAAAGTGCCTAAGAGGGTATCAAAAAAAGTTTTTAATGAGTGATCCCTAAGACACAGGTAAGTGGTATATGTGTCTGAATTTACGTGCCAAGGTTGTTAGGATTTGGTTAAATTCAGCTAAATACCACAGAGTTAATTAATCAGTCAACATGTTTCTGCCATACTAGTGGTATAAATTCACCAAGGCATTCTTCAGGACTATACCC
This sequence comes from Lissotriton vulgaris, assembly GCF_964263255.1. Lineage (NCBI taxonomy): Eukaryota > Metazoa > Chordata > Amphibia > Caudata > Salamandridae > Lissotriton > Lissotriton vulgaris. The sequence goes on from NC_141691.1 coordinate 1,739,319,677, forward strand.
CGGCGGTATGGACACTCTAATAGTCCACCCTAACCTGGGGACGTGAAAGTGAAAAAAGAAAAGGTGAAAAAAGTGCTTAAAATTAGAAGAGCGGGTAGCTCATTCTAAAGAAAAAACCCCAAAATCAGGGGTATCTCAGCACCTGTGGGGAGAAATACACAAACAAACACACATAGACATACATATAATTAATATACGCCATTGTGAATTATCATAGTTCTCCATAGATGGTGGCAAACATTAGTGTGCCCATAGTAAACGCTATTTTTAGCACCATCCAAGTAGCCCTTTGGGGATGTTTAGCGTTAAACTCTGGGAAGTGAAGTGCTAAAGGTGTTTAAAAACTACAGTTGTAGATGGGGGATAAAAACACAATACGAATTCTCCTTATAGGAGGGATCAATTGACCAAGAGGTCGGTGACCCCCCTAAGTTGGTAAATATGGGTGATATCTCACTTTAAAACAGGGCGCTACTAGCACCATGGGTCTCGGGAGGAGGATTGGAGCGCACCTGACACATCCTGAAAAGGAAAAGAGTTAGATGGCATTGCTTCCAAAGCATTCCGGTACTTAGCTCGTGAAGATCGGGATACCAGTCCTGCCGGTAAAGAAAACTCACGCCCTCAGCGCTCACAACCCGCTTTTGAACCTTCAAAATTCCTCGGAACCGGACCCCGACGATGGAGAGCGGGGCCGGAGATTGAGTTTAAATGCGCTTGTTTGGGTTTCAGCGCGTGATTCCGGGTTGGGCGTGTCTCGCTCAAAGCGAGGCTTGGAGCGCACACGCCCATGTGGGCGGGGTGCGGTCCGTTTTGCAAACGAGGCTTAGATTCAGGAGCCTATCGCTCGCCGGCCATGAATGTTGTGCCGGTCGGTTTCTTTTGATGGGATTTTATACCATTTTAGCGTTAATAAAAATTACTGACAGTGCTCCTGTAATTGAGAAAAGGGGATTATTACGAGGCACTAGGTGTTAAGTGCACGATGGTGGCAATACAATGGGGTTCTTAACGCAGGTTTTGCCATGGTTGTGTTTGTTTACACAAGTAATTGCAAGGAAGGGAATTAGGTATCAATAGAATTCAGTATTTTTTGCATCAGGGAAAACAAAGAAAATAAGAAAGCATATGTATATTGCTGTTAGACGCAATATAAGTTATATGACAATGATATTGAGGGCCCAGCCCATGAGTTCATGACAGGACAGTGTTCCAAGGGATGTCGTCGTTAAGGCCATTGATGTTAGTCCCTAGACGATACACCCAACGCTGTTCTTTTTCAAACAGTCTGTTTTGTACATTTCTTGTACCATCAATTGCTTCAATAATGGTCCATCTCATGTCATTGGTAGTGTGATTATTGTCCAGGAAATGGCGGCTCAGTTTAGTTGTTACTTTTTTTGCACCTTATATTACTCCGGTGCTCGCAGATGCGTTGTTTGACCTTTCTTGTGGTCATGCCTACGTAGCGGAGCTGGCAGGGGCAGGTGATTAGGTAGACCACGTTTACTGAATTGCAGTTCGTGTGTTCACGTTGGGTCTACACTCTGCCTTTTTCAAGTGACAGTGTTTTAGTAGCTTGTGTTAAATGGCAGACGCTACAGTCCGAGCAGGGATAGTGCCCGGTGATTTTTGGCAGACCACAAGCTGTCGTCACTGACGGCATTGTGTTGAGTGGTTTTTCTTTTGGGCGAGTGTGAACCAATGCATCTCTCAAACTGCGTCCTTTCTTGAAAGAAAAAAGGGGTTTTTCCCAATTTTCTTTAAAAGATTTCACAATGTTCCAGTGTTTATTGATACTTTTTTTTCATAGGATTTGAGAGACTGCTGTATGTGGTGACACAAGTAAGTGGAATTTGGTCTGAATTGTTAGTTTTTTCTTCAAGGAGTGCCTCCCTTGGTTGGTTTTTTGCTCTTTTGAATCCCTTATTTAGGGTAGATGTCGGGTAGCCTCTGTTTTTTAGTTTTTCCGTGAGGTTAGCTGATTGATCTTTGAAGTCTGAGGTGGTACTGCAATTCCTTCTTAGTCTAAGATATTGTCCATAAGGAAGGTTTTCCTTCAGAGGACGGGGGTGGAAGCTGCTGAATTCAAGGAGGTTATTCTTCGCAGTTGGTTTGTTGTGGGTTTTGGTGGTAAGTGTCGTTCCACTGACCGAAATGACCACATCCAGGAACACAATGTCTGTTTTGCTTATAGTGTTGGTAAACCTCAGATTGTGGTCTAGGGTGTTGACCCATGTCAGGAAATTTTCGAGGTCACTATTATTGCCTGTCCAAATGAGCAAGACATCGTCTATATAACGCTTCCATAGAAGCATTGACGACGAGAAGGCTGCATTGGGTGGCAAAATGTGTTTGGCTTCAAAGTCAGCTACATACAGCCCGGACACGCTAGGCGCAAAAGTACTGCCCATAGATGTACCTGAACACTGGAGGTATAGTTGGTCTTTGAAAGAAAAAAAGTTATCTTTTAATGCTATGGTAGCACATTCGATGATGAAATTTTTCGGTGTCTGGTACTCCCAAACAATGGAGTCAAGTACCTTGGTTAGGACTTCGATGGTGTCATCCTGTGGGATACTTGTGTAGAGGCTTTCTACATTCAGGGTCACGAGAGTGATTGAATTCTCAGGGAATGTGATCTCCGCTAGTAGTCGTAACAAGCTTTTTGTGTCTTTTAGGTAAGTAGGTGTTGACTGTACAAGAGGCTTTAAAAAATAGTCACAGAACTGAGATAGAGGCTCCAAAAGTGAGCCAATCCCTGAAACAATGGGACGTCCAGGGGGCGGTAGTTTATTTTTGTGCATTTTAGGCAACGTATAGAAGTAGGGTATGACACTACTTGTGTTGTATAAAAATACTGCTTCGTTTTTGGACAGGTGGCCTTGTTCCTCTGCTTGTTTCACCAGGGACGTTATCCTTTTTACAAGGTCAGCAGTGGGATCAGATGTAAGTGGGGTGTAGTTTCTGGGATCCCCGAGTAAATCATTACAGGTGTTCTCGTAATCGGATGTGTTCTGGATAACAATACCTCCGCCCTTATCTGCAGGCTTTATAGTTATAGAGGTGTCGTTCTGCAGTTGATGTAATGCTTGGAATTCAGCAGTACTGAAATTCCCAAATATTTTTGGGTTCTGGCAGTTTTCTAGATCTTTGAAAACAGCTTGCTCAAAGGCGGTTATAGCCGCTGGTATTGTGTGCGGGGGGGGGGAATAAAAGTGGAACTAGGTCTTAGTCCCGTGTCGCCTTTCCTAATTGATTCCATTGGGTCCGTTTTTCCTTCAAAGAACGCTTTCAGTTTCAGTTTGCGAAAAAAGCCAGCGAGTTCACAATGCAACTTGAATTTGTCAGGTTTTGCTGTAGGTACGAAACCTAAACCCTTTTCTAATACTTGAATTTCCATTGGAGTTAGTGTTCTTGCAGACAGATTTGTCACTAAGCTCATATTCCGCTCGTCCCCCGTTGTTGGTTGCTCCGGGTGTGGTTCGCTACCGAGTCGTAGTCTTGCCAGGATACTCTGGTGTTGCCTCTCCTTTTGCCTCGGCCTCTCCGGCCGCTCTCTAAAAAAGGCTGTCTGTACTGATGCTGAAAGTTAGCCGGGGGCATAAAGCCCGGGTTCCAGCCCATGAATGGATAAGGTGGTTGTTGGTAGGCATAAGGATGTGGACCCATCCCCATTTGTGGTGGGTACCATTGTTGATGGTTACCTTGATTGCCATGCCCACCTCTGTTGTTCCTAGTACCACAGTTCCCTCTTCTCTTTGTTTGTTTAAAAGAGCTGCTGCTTGATCCACTACTGTTGGAAGATTCATCGTCTGAGTAATCAGAGTTTTTAGCATTGCGTGTTGGTGGAGTGAAGGTAGCAGCAGAATAGGGGTACACCTTTTCGAACTCAAACTTCTTTTGGTCCTTTTGAAGTTTGGTGGCTTTTGATTGCATCAAGTTGTCTTTATACTCATTCATTTCTTTGTTTAATTCATCGAGCCGTTTTTTGTAGCCAGTAATTGTGGCTTTGAAATGAGACTCAGTCTCTCTGATTTCTACCATAAGGGCTTCGGAGAGTCTTAATGCTGTCTTTATTATTAAGACCATCCAGTCGCGCGTGCAATGCCACGCGATCATCGCCCAGTCCTTTCTAAAAGCAGCATCATTGAGAAAGATGCGGGGGGCGTTTGTTACCAACAGACCTTTAGGTGCTGTGTTGGAGGTCAAATAACCCTTGAGGATCGTGACATGAAGAATAGTGCGTATATGGTCTTTCTTTTTCTCTGATAAGTTTTCCCATTCAGCAGTATAGGCTATTGCCTGTGATATGTGTGGATCTGCAAAGATGGTAGCATCTGACATCAGCTCCTCGATTTCAGCCTCAGAGTATGTAAGACCCAGGTTCGCCATGGTGAGATATCAGTGTAAGGAGATAAAAGGGCAAGCAATGATAAGGGGTTATTATCCTGCTTGGAGTAAAAAAACTCTCACAGCTGTGCGCTGCTATGATATATTTCAACAAAGGGAGAGGTAGGGAGGATCAAGGACACTCTCTCAGTCCCCGGTTAAATGTACTTCAACAAAAAAAGAGAGGTCTGGTCAGTCACAGGACTGCCACAAATTTGGAGCAAATTATGAAAGGATAACACACTCACTCAATTTGAGTAGGAAGGCCCTCACACACCGACCTGGTCAGTGTCATGCTTCATCATCGGGCCCCACCAAAGAGGCCGAGTGCCTCTTTGGTGTGCTGCGACGCCAGAAAGACTGTGGAGCTGGTCGTGTGGGGAGGGCGTGATGTGAGTGAAATATAATTAAAAGTGCCTAAGAGGGTATCAAAAAAAGGTTTTTATTGAGTGATCCTTAAGACACAGGTAAGTGGTATATGTGTCTGAATTTACGTGCCAAGGTTGTTAGGATTTGGTTAAAGTCAGCTAAATACCACAGAGTTAATTAATCAGTCAACATGTTTCTGCCATACTAGTGGTATAAATTCACCAAGGCATTCTTCAGGACTATACCCCGGCGGTATGGACACTCTAATAGTCCACCCTAACCTGGGGACGTGAAAGTGAAAAAAGAAAAGGTGAAAAAAGTGCTTAAAATTAGAAGAGCGGTAGCACATTCTAAAGAAAAAAACCCAAAATCAGGGGTATCTCAGCACCTGTGGGGAGAAATACACAAACAAACACACATAGACATACATATAATTAATATACGCCATTGCGAATTATCATAGTGCTCCATAGATGGTGGCAAACATTAGTGTGCCCATAGTAAACGCTATTTTTAGCACCATCCAAGTAGCCCTTTGGGGATGTTTAGCGTTAAACTCTGGGAAGTGAAGTGCTAAAGGTGTTTAAAAACTACAGTTGTAGATGGGGGGATAAAAACACGATATGAATTCTCCTTATAGGAGGGATCAATTGACCAAGAGGTCGGTGACCCCCCTAAGTTGGTAAATATGGGTGATATCTCACTTTAAAACAGGGCGCTACTAGCACCATGGGTCTCGGGAGGAGGATTGGAGCGCACCTGGCACATCCTGAAAAGGAAAAGAGTTAGATGGCATTGCTTCCAAAGCATTCCGGTACTTAGCTCGTGAAGATCGGGATACCCGTCCTGCCGGTAAAGAAAACTCACGCCCTCAGCGCTCACAACCCGCTTTTGAACCTTCAAAATTCCTCGGAACCGGACCATGACGATGGAGAGCGGGGCCGGAGAGTGAGTTTAAATGCGCTTGTTTGGGTTTCAGCGCGTGATTCCGGGTTGGGCGTGTCTCGTTCAAAGCGAGGCTTGGAGCGCACACGCCCATGTGGGCGGGGTGCGGTCCGTTTTGCAAACGAGGCTTGGATTCAGGAGCCTATCGCTCGCCGGCCATGAATGTTGTGCCGGTCGGTGTCTTTTGATGGGGTTTTATACCATTTTAGCGTTAATAAAAATTACTGACAGTGCTCCTGTAATTGAGAAAAGGGGATTTTACGAGGCACTAGGTGTTAAGTGCACGATGGTGGCAATACAATGGGGTTCTTAACGCAGGTTTTGCCATGGTTGTGTTTGTTTACACAAGTAATTGCAAGGAAGGGAATTAGGTATCAATAGAATTCAGGATTTTTTGCATCAGGGAAAACAAAGAAAATAAGAAAGCATATGTATATTGCTGTTAGACGCAATATAAGTTATATGACAATGATATTGAGGGCCCAGCCCATGAGTTCATGACAGGACAGTGTTCCAAGGGATGTCGTCGTTAAGGCCATTGATGTTAGTCCCTAGACGATACACCCAATGCTGTTCTTTTTCAAACAGTCTGTTTTGTACATTTCTTGTACCATCAATTGCTTCAATAATGGTCCATCTCATGTCATTAGTAGTGTGATTATTGTCCAGGAAATGGCGGCTCAGTTTAGTTGTTACTTTTTTGCACCTTATATTACTCCGGTGCTCGCAGATGCGTTGTTTGACCTTTCTTGTGGTCATGCCTACGTAGCGGAGCTGGCAGGGGCAGGTGATTAGGTAGACCACGTTTAGTGAATTGCAGTTCGTGTGTTCACGTTGGGTCCACACTCTGCCTTCTTCAAGTGACAGTGTTTTAGTAGCTTGTGTTAAATAGCAGACGCTACAGTCCGAGCAGGGATAGTGCCCGGTGATTTTTGGCAGACCCCAAGCTGTCTTCACTGACGGCATTGTGTTGAGTGGTTTTTCTTTTGGGCGAGTGTGAACCACTGCATCTCTCAAACTGCGTCCTTTCTTGAAAGAAAAAAGGGTTTTTTCCCAATTTTCTTTAAAAGATTTCACAATGTTCCAGTGTTTATTGATACTTTTTTTCATAGGATTTGAGAGACTGCTGTATGTGGTGACACAAGTAAGTGGAATTTGGTCTGAATTGTTAGTTTTTTCTTCAAGGATGCCTTGGCCAATTGATCCCTCCTATAAGGAGAATTCATATCGTGTTTTTATCCCCCCATCTACAACTGTAGTTTTTAAACACCTTTAGCACTTCACTTCCCAGAGTTTAACGCTAAACATCCCCAAAGGGCTACTTGGATGGTGCTAAAAATAGCGTTTACTATGGGCACACTAATGTTTGCCACCATCTATGGAGCACTATGATAATTCGCAATGGCGTATATTAATTATATGTATGTCTATGTGTGTTTGTTTGTGTATTTCTCCCCACAGGTGCTGAGATACCCCTGATTTTGGTTTTTTTTCTTCAGAATGAGCTACCCGCTCTTCTAATTTTAAGCACTTTTTCGCCTTTTCTTTTTTCACTTTCACGTCCCCAGGTTAGGGTGGACTATTAGAGTGTTTATACCGCCGGGGTATAGTCCTGAAGAATGCCTTGGTGAATTTATACCACTAGTATGGCAGAAACATGTTGACTGATTAATTAACTCTGTGGTATTTAGCTGAATTTAACCAAATCCTAACAACCTTGGCACGTAAATTCAGACACATATACCACTTACCTGTGTCTTAGGGATCACTCATTAAAAACCTTTTTTTGATACCCTCTTAGGCACTTTTAATTATATTTCACTCACATCACGCCCTCCCCACACGACCAGCTCCGCAGTCTTTCTGGCGTCGCAGCACACCAAAGAGGCACTCGGCCTCTTTGGTGGGGCCCGATGATGAAGCATGACACTGACCAGGTCGGTGTGTGAGGGCCTTCCTACTCAAATTGAGTGAGTGTGTTATCCTTTCATAATTTGCTCCAAATTTGTGGCAGTCCTGTGACTGACCAGACCTCTCTTTTTTTGTTGAAGTACATTTAACCGGGGACTGAGAGAGTGTCCTTGATCCTCCCTACCTCTCCCTTTGTTGAAATATATCATAGCAGCGCACAGCTGTGAGAGTTTTTTTTACTCCAAGCAGGATAATAACCCCTTATCATTGCTTGCCCTTTTATCTCCTTACACTGATATCTCACTATGGCGAACCTGGGTCTTACATACTCTGAGGCTGAAATCGAGGAGCTGATGTCAGATGCTACCATCTTTGCAGATTCACACATATCACAGGCAATAGCCAATACTGCTGAATGGGAAAACTTATCAGAGAAAAAGAAAGACCATATACGCACTATTCTTCATGGCACGATCCTCAAGGGTTATTTGACCTCCAACACAGCACCTAAAGGTCTGTTGGTAACAAACGCCCCCCGCATCTTTCTCAATGATGCTGCTTTTAGAAAGGACTGGGCGATGATCGCGTGGCATTGCACGCGCGACTGGATGGTCTTAATAATAAAGACAGCATTAAGACTCTCCGAAGCCCTTATGGTAGAAATCAGAGAGACTGAGTCTCATTTCAAAGCCACAATTACTGGCTACAAAAAACGGCTCGATGAATTAAACAAAGAAATGAATGAGTATAAAGACAACTTGATGCAATCAAAAGCCACCAAACTTCAAAAGGACCAAAAGAAGTTTGAGTTCGAAAAGGTGTACCCCTATTCTGCTGCTACCTTCACTCCACCAACACGCAATGCTAACAACTCTGATTACTCAGACGATGAATCTTCCAACAGTAGTGGATCAAGCAGCAGCTCTTTTAAACAAACAAAGAGAAGAGAGAACCGTGGTAATAGGAACAACAGAGGTGGGCATGGCAATCAAGGTAACCATCAACAATGGTACCCACCACAAATGGGGATGGGTCCACATCCTTATGCCTACCAACAACCACCTTATCCATTCATGGGCTGGAACCCGGGCTTTATGCCCCCGGCTAACTTTCAGCATCAGTACAGACAGCCTTTTTTAGAGAGCGGCCGGAGAGGCCGAGGCAAAAGGAGAGGCAACACCAGAGTATCCTGGCAAGACTACGACTCGGTAGCGAACCACACCCGGAGCAACCAACAACCGGGGACGAGCGGAATATGAGCTTAGTGACAAATCTGTCTGCAAGAACACTAACTCCAATGGAAATTCAAGAATTAGAAAAGGGTTTAGGTTTCGTACCTACAGCAAAACCTGACAAATTCAAGTTGCATTGTGAACTCGCTGGCTTTTTTCGCAAACTGAAACTGAAAGCATTCTTTGAAGGAAAAACTGACCCAATGGAATCAATTAGGAAAGGCGACACGGGACTAAGACCTAGTTCCACTTTTATTCCCCCTCCGCACACAATACCAGCGGCTATAACCGCCTTTGAGCAAGCTGTTTTCAAAGATCTAGAAAACTGCCAGAACCCAAAAATATTTGGGAATTTCAGTACTGCTGAATTCCAAGCATTACATCAACTGCAGAACGACACCTCTATAACTATAAAGCCTGCAGATAAGGGCGGAGGTATTGTTATCCAGAACACAACCGATTACGAGAACACCTGTAATGATTTACTCGGGGATCCCAGAAACTACACCCCACTTACATCTGATCCCACTGCTGACCTTGCAAAAAGGATAACGTCCCTGGTGAAACAAGCAGAGGAACAAGGCCACCTGTCCAAAAACGAAGCAGTATTTTTATACAACACAAGTAGTGTCATACCCTACTTCTATACGTTGCCTAAAATGCACAAAAATAGACTGCCGCCCCCTGGACGTCCCATTCTTTCAGGGATTTGCTCACTTTTGGAGCCTCTATCTCAGTTCTGTGACTATTTTTTAAAGCCTCTTGTACAGTCAACACCTACTTACCTAAAAGACACAAAAAGCTTGTTACGACTACTAGCGGAGATCACATTCCCTGAGAATTCAATCACTCTCGTGACCCTCGGATGTAGAAAGCCTCTACACAAGTATCCCACAGGATGACACCATCGAAGTCCTAACCAAGGTACTTGACTCCATTGTTTGGGAGTACCAGACACTGAAAAATTTAATCATCGAATGTGCTACCATAGCATTAAAAGAGAACTTTTTTTCTTTCAAAGACCAACTATACCTCCAGTGCTCAGGTACATCTATGGGCAGTACTTTTGCGCCTAGCGTGGCCGGGCTGTATGTAGCTGACTTTGAAGCCAAACACATGTTGACAATCAATGCAGCCTTCTCGTCGTCAATGCTTCTATGGAAGCGTTATATAGACGATGTCTTGCTCATTTGGAAAGGCAATAATAGTGACCTCGAAAATTTCCTGACATGGGTCAACACCCTAGACCACAATCTGAGGTTTACCAACACTATAAGCAAAACAGACTTTGTGTTCCTGGATGTGGTCATTTCGGTCAGTGGAACGACACTTACCACCAAAACCCACAACAAACCAACTGCGAAGAATAACCTCCTTGAATTCAGCAGCTTCCACCCCCGTCCTCTGAAGGAAAACCTTCCTTACGGACAATATCTTAGACTAAGAAGGAATTGCAGTACCACCTCAGACTTCAAAGATCAATCAGCTAACCTCACGGAAAAACTAAAAAACAGAGGCTACCCGACATCTACCCTAAATAAGGGAGTCAAAAGAGCAAAAAACCAACCAAGGGAGGCACTCCTTGAAGAAAAAACTAACAATTCAGACCAAATTCCACTTACTTGTGTCACCACATACAGCAGTCTCTCAAATCCTATGAAAAAAAGTATCAATAAACACTGGAACATTGTGAAATCTTTTAAAGAAAATTGGGAAAAACCCCTTTTTTCTTTCAAGAAAGGACGCAGTTTGAGAGATGCATTGGTTCACACTCGCCCAAAAGAAAAACCACTCAACACAATGCCGTCAGTGACGACAGCTTGGGGTCTGCCAAAAATCACCGGGCACTATCCCTGCTCGGACTGTAGCGTCTGCCATTTAACACAAGCTACTAAAACACTGTCACTTGAAGAAGGCAGAGTGTGGACCCAACGTGAACACACAAACTGCAATTCAGTAAACGTGGTCTACCTAATCACCTGCCCCTGCCAGCTCCGCTACGTAGGCATGACCACAAGAAAGGTCAAACAACGCATCTGCGAGCACCGGAGTAATATAAGGTGCAAAAAAATAACAACAAAACTGAGCCGCCATTTCCTGGACAATAATCACACTACCAATGACATGAGATGGACCATTATTGAAGCAATTGATGGTACAAGAAATGTACAAAACAGACTGTTTGAAAAAGAACAGCGTTGGGTGTATCGTCTAGGGACTAACATCAATGGCCTTAACGACGACATCCCTTGGAACACTGTCCTGTCATGAACTCATGGGCTGGGCCCTCAATATCATTGTCATATAACTTATATTGCGTCTAACAGCAATATGCATATGCTTTCTTATTTTCTTTGTTTTCCCTGATGCAAAAAATCCTGAATTCTATTGATACCTAATTCCCTTCCTTGCAATTACTTGTGTAAACAAACACAACCATGGCAAAACCTGCATTAAGAACCCCATTGTATTGCCACCATCGTGCACTTAACACCTAGTGCCTCGTAATAATCCCCTTTTCTCAATTACAGGAGCACTGTCAGTAATTTTTATTAACGCTAAAATGGTATAAAATCCCATCAAAAGACACCGACCGGCACAACATTCATGGCCGGCGAGCGATAGGCTCCTGAATCCAAGCCTCGTTTGCAAAACGGACCGCACCCCGCCCACATGGGCGTGTGCGCTCCAAGCCTCGCTTTGAGCGAGACACGCCCAACCCGGAATCACGCGCTGAAACCCAAACAAGCGCATTTAAACTCACTCTCCGGCCCCGCTCTCCATCGTCGGGGTCCGGTTCCGAGGAATTTTGAAAGTTCAAAAGCGGGTTGTGAGCGCTGAGGGCGTGAGTTTTCTTTACCGGCAGGACGGGTATCCCGATCTTCACGAGCTAAGTACCGGAATGCTTTGGAAGCAATGCCATCTAACTCTTTTCCTTTTCAGGATGTGCCAGGTGCGCTCCAATCCTCCTCCCGAGACCCACGGTGCTAGTAGCGCCCTGTTTTAAAGTGAGATATCACCCATATTTACCAACTTAGGGGGGTCACCGACCTCTTGGTCAATTGATCCCTCCTATAAGGAGAATTCATATCGTGTTTTTATCCCCCCATCTACAACTGTAGTTTTTAAACACCTTTAGCACTTCACTTCCCAGAGTTTAACGCTAAACATCCCCAAGGGGCTACTTGGATGGTGCTAAAAATAGCGTTTACTATGGGCACACTAATGTTTGCCACCATCTATGGAGCACTATGATAATTCGCAATGGCGTATATTAATTATATGTATGTCTATGTGTGTTTGTTTGTGTATTTCTCCCCACAGGTGCTGAGATACCCCTGATTTTGGGGTTTTTTCTTTAGAATGAGCTACCCGCTCTTCTAATTTTAAGCACTTTTTTCACCTTTTCTTTTTTCACTTTCACGTCCCCAGGTTAGGGTGGACTATTAGAGTGTCCATACCGCCGGGGTATAGTCCTGAAGAATGCCTTGGTGAATTTATACCACTAGTATGGCAGAAACATGTTGACTGATTAATTAACTCTGTGGTATTTAGCTGAATTTAACCAAATCCTAACAACCTTGGCACGTAAATTCAGACACATATACCACTTACCTGTGTCTTAGGGATCACTCATTAAAAACCTTTTTTTGATACCCTCTTAGGCACTTTTAATTATATTTCACTCACATCACGCCCTCCCCACACGACCAGCTCCGCAGTCTTTCTGGCGTCGCAGCACACCAAAGAGGCACTCGGCCTCTTTGGTGGGGCCCGATGATGAAGCATGACACTGACCAGGTCGGTGTGTGAGGGCCTTCCTACTCAAATTGAGTGAGTGTGTTATCCTTTCATAATTTGCTCCAAATTTGTGGCAGTCCTGTGACTGACCAGACCTCTCTTTTTTTGTTGAAGTACATTTAACCGGGGACTGAGAGAGTGTCCTTGATCCTCCCTACCTCTCCCTTTGTTGAAATATATCATAGCAGCGCACAGCTGTGAGAGTTTTTTTACTCCAAGCAGGATAACAACCCCTTATCATTGCTTGCCCTTTTATCTCCTTACACTGATATCTCACTATGGCGAACCTGGGTCTTACATACTCTGAGGCCGAAATCGAGGAGCTGATGTCAGATGCTACCATCTTTGCAGATCCACACATATCACAGGCAATAGCCAATACTGAATTGAATTGAATTGAAAGAAAATTTGTAACGCGCAGACAGTAACCCGAAGGTATCAAGGCGCCTGCTGAATGGGAAAACTTATCAGAGAAAAAGAAAGACCATATACGCACTATTCTTCATGGCACGATCCTCAAGGGTTATTTGACCTCCAACACAGCACCTAAAGGTCTGTTGGTAACAAACGCCCCCCGCATCTTTCTCAATGATGCTGCTTTTAGAAAGGACTGGGCGATGATCGCGTGGCATTGCACGCGCGACTGGATGGTCTTAATAATAAAGACAGCATTAAGACTCTCCGAAGCCCTTATGGTAGAAATCAGAGAGACTGAGTCTCATTTCAAAGCCACAATTACTGGCTACAAAAAACGGCTCGATGAATTAAACAAAGAAATGAATGAGTATAAAGACAACTTGATGCAATCAAAAGCCACCAAACTTCAAAAGGACCAAAAGAAGTTTGAGTTCGAAAAGGTGTACCCCTATTCTGCTGCTACCTTCACTCCACCAACACGCAATGCTAACAACTCTGATTACTCAGACGATGAATCTTCCAACAGTAGTGGATCAAGCAGCAGCTCTTTTAAACAAACAAAGAGAAGAGAGAACCGTGGTAATAGGAACAACAGAGGTGGGCATGGCAATCAAGGTAACCATCAACAATGGTACCCACCACAAATGGGGATGGGTCCACATCCTTATGCCTACCAACAACCACCTTATCCATTCATGGGCTGGAATCCGGGCTTTATGCCCCCGGCTAACTTTCAGCATCAGTACAGACAGCCTTTTTTAGAGAGCGGCCGGAGAGGCCGAGGCAAAAGGAGAGGCAACACCAGAGTATCCTGGCAAGAGGACGACTCGGTAGCGAACCACACCCGGAGCAACCAACAACGGGGGACGAGCGGAATATGAGCTTAGTGACAAATCTGTCTGCAAGAACACTAACTCCAATAGAAATTCAAGTATTAGAAAAGGGTTTAGGTTTCGTACCTACAGCAAAACCTGACAAATTCAAGTTGCATTGTGAACTCGCTGGCTTTTTTCGCAAACTGAAACTGAAAGCATTCTTTGAAGGAAAAACTGACCCAATGGAATCAATTAGGAAAGGCGACACGGGACTAAGACCTAGTTCCACTTTTATTCCCCCTCCGCACACAATACCAGCGGCTATAACCGCCTTTGAGCAAGCTGTTTTCAAAGATCTAGAAAACTGCCAGAACCCAAAAATATTTGGGAATTTCAGTACTGCTGAATTCCAAGCATTACATCAACTGCAGAACGACACCTCTATAACTATAAAGCCTGCAGATAAGGGCGGAGGTATTGTTATCCAGAACACAACCGATTACGAGAACACCTGTAATGATTTACTCGGGGATCCCAGAAACTACACCCCACTTACATCTGATCCCACTGCTGACCTTGCAAAAAGGATAACGTCCCTGGTGAAACAAGCAGAGGAACAAGGCCACCTGTCCAAAAACAAAGCAGTATTTTTATACAACACAAGTAGTGTCATACCCTACTTCTATACGTTGCCTAAAATGCACAAAAATAGACTACCGCCCCCTGGACGTCCCATTGTTTCAGGGATTGGCTCACTTTTGGAGCCTCTATCTCAGTTCTGTGACTATTTTTTAAAGCCTCTTGTACAGTCAACACCTACTTACCTAAAAGACACAAAAAGCTTGTTACGACTACTAGCGGAGATCACATTCCCTGAGAATTCAATCACTCTCGTGACCCTGGATGTAGAAAGCCTATACACAAGTATCCCACAGGATGACACCATCGAAGTCCTAACCAAGGTACTTGACTCCATTGTTTGGGAGTACCAGACACTGAAAAATTTAATCATCGAATGTGCTACCATAGCATTAAAAGAGAACTTTTTTTCTTTCAAAGACCAACTATACCTCCAGTGCTCAGGTACATCTATGGGCAGTACTTTTGCGCCTAGCGTGGCCGGGCTGTATGTAGCTGACTTTGAAGCCAAACACATTTTGTCACCCAATGCAGCCTTCTCGTCGTCAATGCTTCTATGGAAGCGTTATATAGACGATGTCATGCTCATTTGGACAGGCAATAATAGTGACCTCGAAAATTTCCTGACATGGGTCAACACCCTAGACCACAATCTGAGGTTTACCAACACTATAAGCAAAACAGACATTGTGTTCCTGGATGTGGTCATTTCGGTCAGTGGAACGACACTTACCACCAAAACCCACAACAAACCAACTGCGAAGAATAACCTCCTTGAATTCAGCAGCTTCCACCCCGTCCTCTGAAGGAAAACCTTCCTTACGGACAATATCTTAGACTAAGAAGGAATTGCAGTACCACCTCAGACTTCAAAGATCAATCAGCTAACCTCACGGAAAAACTAAAAAACAGAGGCTACCCGACATCTACCCTAAATAAGGGATTCAAAAGAGCAAAAAACCAACCAAGGGAGGCACTCCTTGAAGAAAAAACTAACAATTCAGACCAAATTCCACTTACTTGTGTCACCACATACAGAAGTCTCTCAAATCCTATGAAAAAAAGTATCAATAAACACTGGAACATTGTGAAATCTTTTAAAGAAAATTGGGAAAAACCCCTTTTTTCTTTCAAGAAAGGACGCAGTTTGAGAGATGCATTGGTTCACACTCGCCCAAAAGAAAAACCACTCAACACAATGCCGTCAGTGACGACAGCTTGGGGTCTGCCAAAAATCACCGGGCACTATCCCTGCTCGGACTGTAGCGTCTGCCATTTAACACAAGCTACTAAAACACTGTCACTTGAAGAAGGCAGAGTGTGGACCCAACGTGA
The DNA here is from genome assembly GCF_964263255.1 of Lissotriton vulgaris. Classification (NCBI taxonomy): domain Eukaryota; kingdom Metazoa; phylum Chordata; class Amphibia; order Caudata; family Salamandridae; genus Lissotriton; species Lissotriton vulgaris. The sequence goes on from NC_141691.1 coordinate 1,739,335,533, forward strand.
ACACACGAACTGCAATTCAGTAAACGTGGTCTACCTAATCACCTGCCCCTGCCAGCTCCGCTACGTAGGCATGACCACAAGAAAGGTCAAACAACGCATCTGCGAGCACCGGAGTAATATAAGGTGCAAAAAAGTAACAACTAAACTGAGCCGCCATTTCCTGGACAATAATCACACTACCAATGACATGAGATGGACCATTATTGAAGCAATTGATGGTACAAGAAATGTACAAAACAGACTGTTTGAAAAAGAACAGCGTTGGGTGTATCGTCTAGGGACTAACATCAATGGCCTTAACGACGACATCCCTTGGAACACTGTCCTGTCATGAACTCATGGGCTGGGCCCTCAATATCATTGTCATATAACTTATATTGCGTCTAACAGCAATATACATATGCTTTCTTATTTTCTTTGTTTTCCCTGATGCAAAAAATACTGAATTCTATTGATACCTAATTCCCTTCCTTGCAATTACTTGTGTAAACAAACACAACCATGGCAAAACCTGCGTTAAGAACCCCATTGTATTGCCACCATCGTGCACTTAACACCTAGTGCCTCGTAATAATCCCCTTTTCTCAATTACAGGAGCACTGTCAGTAATTTTTATTAACGCTAAAATGGTATAAAATCCCATCAAAAGACACCGACCGGCACAACATTCATGGCCGGCGAGCGATAGGCTCCTGAATCCAAGCCTCGTTTGCAAAACGGACCGCACCCCGCCCACATGGGCGTGTGCGCTCCAAGCCTCGCTTTGAGCGAGACACGCCCAACCCGGGATCACGCGCTGAAACCCAAACAAGCGCATTTAAACTCACTCTCCGGCCCCGCTCTCCATCGTCGGGGTCCGGTTCCGAGGAATTTTGAAGGTTCAAAAGCGGGTTGTGAGCGCTGAGGGCGTGAGTTTTCTTTACCGGCAGGACGGGTATCCCGATCTTCACGAGCTAAGTACCGGAATGCTTTGGAAGCAATGCCATCTAACTCTTTTCCTTTTCAGGATGTGCCAGGTGCGCTCCAATCCTCCTCCCGAGACCCATGGTGCTAGTAGCGCCCTGTTTTAAAGTGAGATATCACCCATATTTACCAACTTAGGGGGGTCACCGACCTCTTGGTATTTTAGTCTGCCCTGTTCCCATGATGCACTGGGCCAGGGACAGACTGATTTGCATATAGCCAGGTTCTGAGCTGGGATGGGGCAGTGAGATAAATAACGGTGATGGATCAAGCCCTGATCTTTGGACTGGGTAAGAGTGGTCTGCTTAACTCAGACACTCTGTTCATCACCACCCCCTTTTCTAAATCGTTTTTGGCCACTATAGGTGTGGCAGGGTATACTCAGACATGAGTCCCTTTCTCACTGCTCCATCAGGATTCAAGCAAGCCGGCCGAAGAAGGCTAAAATGCCAGAAACCGGTCCCCGGTAGCTTGTCTCCTTTCTGGTGAAGAATTGGCTTGGTAGTTTAGTCTGCCCTGTTCCCATGATGCACTGGGCCAGGGACAGACTGATTTGCATAAAGCCAGGTTCTGAGCTGGGATGGGGCTGTGAGATAAATAACGGTGATGGATCAAGCCCTGATCTTTGGACTGGGTAAGAGTGGTCTGCTTAACTCAGACACTCTGGTCATCACCACCCCCTTTTCTAAATCGTTTTTGGCCACTATAGGTGTGGCAGGGTATACTCAGACATGAGTCCCTTTCTCACTGCTCCGTCAGGATTCAAGCAAGCCGGGCCGAAGAAGGCTGAAATGCCAGAAACCGGTCCCCGGTAGCTTGTCTCCTTTCTGGTGAAGAATTGGCTTGGTAGTTTAGTCTGCTCTGTTCCCATGATGCACTGGGCCAGGGACAGACTAATTTGCATATAGCCAGGTTCTGAGCTGGGATGGGGCAGTGAGATAAATAACGGTGATGGATCAAGCCCTGATCTTTGGACTGGGTAAGAGTGGTCTGCTTAACTCAGACACTCTGTTCATCACCACCCCCTTTTCTAAATCGTTTTTGGCCACTATAGGTGTGGCAGGGTATACTCAGACATGAGTCCCTTTCTCACTGCTCCATCAGGATTCAAGCAAGCCGGGCCGAAGAAGGCTGAAATGCCAGAAACCGGTCCCCGGTAGCTTGTCTCCTTTCTGGTGAAGAATTGGCTTGGTAGTTTAGTCTGCCCTGTTTCCATGATGCACTGGGCCAGGGACAGACTGATTTGCATATAGCCAGGTTCTGAGCTGGGATGGGGCAGTGAGATAAATAACGGTGATGGATCAAGCCCTGATCTTTGGACTGGGTAAGAGTGGTCTGCTTAACTCAGACACTCTGTTCATCACCACCCCCTTTTCTAAATCGTTTTTGGCCACTATAGGTGTGGCAGGGTATACTCAGACATGAGTCCCTTTCTCACTGCTCCATCAGGATTCAAGCAAGCCGGGCCGAAGAAGGCTGAAATGCCACAAACCGGTCCCCGGTAGCTTGTCTCCTTTCTGGTGAAGAATTGGCTTGGTAGTTTAGTCTGCCCTGTTCCCATGATGCACTGGGCCAGGGACAGACTGATTTGCATATAGCCAGGTTCTGAGCTGGGATGGGACAGTGAGATAAATAACGGTGATGGATCAAGCCCTGATCTTTGGACTGGGTAAGAGTGGTCTGCTTAACTCAAACACTCTGTTCATCACCACCCCCTTTTCTAAATCGTTTTTGGCCACTATAGGTTTGGCAGGGTATACTCAGACATGAGTCCCTTTCTCACTGCTCCATCAGGATTCAAGCAAGCCGGGCCGAAGAAGGCTGAAATGCCAGAAACCGGTCCCCGGTAGCTTGTCTCCTTTCTGGTGAAGAATTGGCTTGGTAGTTTAGTCTGCCCTGTTCCCATGATGCACTGGGCCAGGGACAGACTGATTTGCATATAGCCAGGTTCTGAGCTGGGATGGGGCAGTGAGATAAATAACGGTGATGGATCAAGCCCTGATCTTTGGACTGAGTAAGAGTGGTCTGCTTAATTCAGACACTCTGTTCATCACCACCCCCTTTTCTAAACTGTTTTAAAGTGAGATATCACCCATATTTACCAACTTAGGGGGGTCACCGACCTCTTGGTCAATTGATCCCTCCTATAAGGAGAATTCATATCGTGTTTTTATCCCCCCATCTACAACTGTAGTTTTTAAACACCTTTAGCACTTCACTTCCCAGAGTTTAACGCTAAACATCCCCAAAGGGCTACTTGGATGGTGCTAAAAATAGCGTTTACTATGGGCACACTAATGTTTGCCACCATCTATGGAGCACTATGATAATTCGCAATGGCGTATATTAATTATATGTATGTCTATGTGTGTTTGTTTGTGTATTTCTCCCCACAGGTGCTGAGATACCCCTGATTTTGTTTTTTTTTCTTTAGAATGAGCTACCCGCTCTTTTAATTTTAAGCACTTTTTTCACCTTTTCTTTTTTCACTTTCACGTCCCCAGGTTAGGGTGGACTATTAGAGTGTCCATACCGCCGGGGTATAGTCCTGAAGAATGCCTTGGTGAATTTATACCACTAGTATGGCAGAAACATGTTGACTGATTAATTAACTCTGTGGTATTTAGCTGAATTTAACCAAATCCTAACAACCTTGGCACGTAAATTCAGACACATATACCACTTACCTGTGTCTTAGGGATCACTCATTAAAAACCTTTTTTTGATACCCTCTTAGGCACTTTTAATTATATTTCACTCACATCACGCCCTCCCCACACGACCAGCTCCGCAGTCTTTCTGGCGTCGCAGCACACCAAAGAGGCACTCGGCCTCTTTGGTGGGGCCCGATGATGAAGCATGACACTGACCAGGTCGGTGTGTGAGGGCCTTCCTACTCAAATTGAGTGAGTGTGTTATCCTTTCATAATTTGCTCCAAATTTGTGTCTTGAATTTAAACATCATGGAGGGCATGGATGGCATGGGTTTGTGCTGATTTTTCTGTGTTTTTCGATTTTTTGGGGTGTTCATGGTGACAGGCCATGTGGGTGGGGGCCATTTTGAGTGCTGCTACAGGCAGGCCCTGGCCATGTGCTGGGAGGCAGGGGGCCATTTTGAATGCAGGCAGTGTTCTTAGGTCTGCAACCATTTTGCCTAGCTTTCAACCTTTATGCCCAGGGGTAGTGAGTGGTGCATGGGCCTAGTCTTTCTGTGGGGTGTCTTGAATTTAAACATCATGGAGGGCCTGGATGGCTTGGGATTGTGCAGATTTTTCTGTGATTTTCGTTTTTTTGGGGTGTATAACTGAACTGATGTTCCTCTGTCTTCCATTGCTTTTAGGTGCACAAGACTCAAGAGAACCACCAGTGCCAGGAAGAAGTCCTGCAGTGGTATGTGTGTGCAGCATAACGTCACGCGACGTCACGTCTGGCCACAGACAACTCTGCAACTCGTGCAACTGCGGCTTGCTGTTCTGACCTGCTCTGAAGAAGATGGCCCCAAAAAAAGTTCCCCGTAGCTCCTCTAGCAAGAAAGTTGCCAGTAAGGAGCAGAAGAAGCAAGTTACCAAATAGACTGGTGTGCCGCCCGCCACATTTTTTGGAAGTAAAATAAAAAGTACGCCTGCAGCAGCAGCGGGATCTGCTGGGGACCAAGCTGGGAGCAGCACCCCCGCTCCATTGGGCTCAGTGCCACCACCACCACCACGCCAACTTAAGTCCAAGCCCTTGAGTGCTGCAGAGGCAGCCAGTGTACTTGTTCAATCACCATCGACCAGTGATGTTGGCTCATCGCAAGAAAGTAGCAGCAATGTCCCTCAATCAACACAGATAGTTGTAACTCATCTGACAAGTGTTGAACAACCACAGGCGCAACAACAACCACATGTGCAAGTACAGGCCCAAGTACAAGTGGAAGGAGAGGCAGCGCAAGGGGATGCGCAAGCAGAGGTGCATGGAGGGTCACAAGTGCCCACAATAGTTATTCCTCCCGAAGTAGGGGCACATCAGGAAATCGACAATCAAGGCGAGGTATCATTTGAGGAAGCCACTCCTCCTGATGATCATTCAGTGTCTTCCACACCCCTAGCAAGGAAGAGATCAAGGGTGGTGTCTACATCTTCTTCAAGCACACCTCCTTCTGATGATATGGATCAAAATTGGGAACCAGCACCACTGCCGTCTGAGAGTGAGGCACACCATGATCTGACAAAGGTACTTAAGCGTAAAAGGAAGCTCGTCCAAAGTCTCATAGTTATGGAGTGTGATGAGGCTCAACAAGAAGTGGCGGATACTGCTGCTGATGAAGGCTCTCACGACGACGACCCAGTCATCATAAAGGTCACTGCAGCCCCAGCGGGCATGCAGCAAACAGACATTTTGTCCCTAGCCCGAGAAGCTGCTGAGCGTGATGATGATGTTGTCGACGAGGAGGCAATGGAAACACAACAATCATTGGAGTTAACTAGTACACCAACACGTACCGCTTCCATATTTCTTCCTCGCCAGAAGGGACCTCCATCCACCTCGACCTCAATTAGTAGTGGTGAAAGTGCACAACGTACTAAAGTTCGGTAATCCACATCCTCCACTTCATCTGGCATTAGCAGCATGACCACCACCACCAGTATCGCCGCCTCCTCCGGTCCCCACAGACAATTCAAGTCCCCAGCTTGGGACTTCTTTAGTGTTTGCCCAAAAAGGGAAAACTTCGCCATTTGTAGCATTTGTAAGCTTGCAGTTAGTCATGGTAAGTTTAGTACCAACTATGGTACCGGAGGCCAGAGAGGTCATCTTAAGAGACAGCACGCTGGCCAATGGTTTGCGCACCTAAAGGCGATCAAGGAAGCCCGAATTGCACGTCAAGAAAACGTTGATGTTTCATCTGATGATGACGAGGAGGAAGAAGACGTGTCAAACACTTCACTTACACCCAGTTACCCGTCAGCAGCACACCCCATGTGAGCCACACTAAGAGTGTGGGAGAGAGTGAGACACTAATGCAAAAAAGTTCATCAGCGAGCGTAACTGGGTCGAAGAAGTCATCATCATCATCCCGTAAATGCTTGGTCCAGGGTAACATTAGAACCATGTTGTTTACAGAAGCGCCAAATGAACGCAACCACCCACTGACGCGTCTGTATAACACTAAGCTGGCTAAAATGCTAGCTCTGGACCTTCTCCCTTTTTCTTTTGTTCCTAGCCGGTTCTATTTTGCCAGAGTTGCGGTTCCAGCACTACATGAAGATGTGCTGGAGGTGATTGGGGCAGCTTTGCAGAAGAGTGCTGTTCACACTATACATCTGACAACAGACATGTGGACCAGTGGCACAGGCGCTGATTACATGTGCATCACTGCACACTGGGTCTCTTTTTCAGGGGTTAAAGCAAAGCTAAACGCAGGTGTTGACCCGGACCAAGTTTTTAAAGCTGCTCGGAAACATGCAACATTAGCCATGTTTGGCTTGGAGAAATGTCACACAGCAGAAAACATTTTGAATGAGTTTAACACAAAGGTCTTTCACTGGCTGTCCCCCAAAAAACGCCAGATCGGTTATGTTTCCACGGATAATGGTGCTAATGTAGTTAAGGTCATGGAGCTGGGTGACTATTTCAGAGTGCCGTGTTTGGCGCACTGTATAAACCTGGTTGTTAAAAAATTCTTGAGTGATGAAGACAGTCCAGCGTGCGAGTTAGTGGCCATCTGCCGAAGAATGTGCAACCATTTCAGCCATTCTTTTAAGGCCCGGAAGCATCTGAGGAGCCTGCTACATGAACGTCAAATGCCAGTGAAAGGACTCATCCAGGAGGTGGCAACACGTTGGAACTCAACCTTCTACATGCTTGAGCGTCTGTATGAGCAGTATACGGTACTCGATCACTATTTCCTACCATTGGGTACAGCTCAGAAGGACCTGAGGCTAGATGCGGCGCAATGGGACCTAGTTAAAAGCCTGACAGACATACTTCGTCCTTTTGAGGTCTTCACACGTTCAGTCAGCAAGGAGGACTGTAATTTGGGAAAAGCTATCCCATTGTTGCGCATGCTGGAGCACCAACTGAAGGCGGTGTCTTCTATGTTTGAAAAAGATGAAGAAATGAAAGACGCTTTTCTTTTGGCGGAGAAATTATTAGAGCGCCTACTTGGTGATGAACGTCTTAAAATGATCTACTCAGAACAGCATTACATTTGTGCTACTATTCTGGATCCACGCTACAAAAAGGCACTGGCAGGCCAAGCATTCTTTCCTTTTGGTTATCAAGATGTTACAAAGTACAAACGTTGGCTAGCCTTGTCAGCCAAGAGGTTTGAAAGAGAACGGCAGAAAATTGAAGGAAAAGGCAGTACATCAGCATCAGCAGGCCATCCCAAGTCAAAAGAATCCACTTCTGCACCTGTGGTTGTGGCACAAGTGACCTCTCAGCCGTTAAAGACACCGGCAACTGGATCATCTGCACCAGACACAACAGTAACATTGGATGCAGAAGAGGATTGGCTAACTCGGCTTGGGTTTGGTTCTCAAAAGGTCACAGCAAAAAGTAAGCAAAGTGGAGGAACCTTGGAGGACCTTGAGTCGATGGTGCAGGACTATCTGAATGACTCAACAGAGGTCTATGTTAATGCTGAGCCATCGGCGTATTGGCATGGGAAAAAAGAATTGTGGGCACAGCTCTCCAACCTGGCTATAAACTACTTGTCTTGCCCACTCGCAAGTGTGTCTTCTGAACGTGTTTTCAGTGCTGCTGGTGGCATTGTAACTTCCAAACGGAGCCGCCTCTCGCCCAAAAATTTGGAGAGGTTAACAATGATCAAGATGAATCAGCACCTCATACCACCAGATTACAAAGTACGAGAAAGCACGCCGGATGAAGACGAGGTGGACAGCAACGTAGATGAGGGAATTTCTTCTCTGTTAGGTGACACTGACCTCACCCTGCCTGAATTCGCAAAGTATGATGACAAAGCCTTATTCTTATTCCCTGACACCGAGCCCTGAAAATGAGACAATGAATCAATAACTTTCTTTTTCGTCCTTATTCACTTTTATTCCTGTGTGTCTGTCTTTCTTTGTTGTGCACAGTTAATATAATTCAAACTTTAATCACCTAATCACAAAAACAAGCCCATCAGCAGAACTGTCTTCACTTGTTTGCTTATTGATTTGAAGGTGCCACAGTCTGCATTCCTCAGGTTCACAAGTTCACAAGAACATGCTCCTCTATCCTCCTCCTCCAGACTCCTATTTCCCTCAAAGCAGAGGGCTGGATTATGCCCAATGAAGAAAGACTCTGCACTTGTGGGGGTGTTCTACTTCTTTGCGGTGAGTTGAAGGCTCTGGGGCCATTGCTGGGAAGCTCTAATACCGGATAAAAGTGGTTTGGACCAAATCGGAGGCGAAATTTCTTTGGCGTTTTTGCTGACTTGCTTGCCTTTCAGGTGCTGTTTGGGGGGTTCCGGGTGTTTGTGGGTGAGTTTTGGGGTCTGTGAGCACTGCTGGGACAGTCTAATTTTGATTGCATTTGCTTTCCAGGAAATCCGTGGTGGAAAACGGGAGTTATGACCTAGCTGAACAGCGCGTTTGGACCGAAGGCCGAGAAATATTGTAAGTATGAGATTTTCCTTTTTGGCTGTTTGGGGGTGTTGTGCTTTTTTGCGGGTGGGTTGGCGGGTCTTGGGGCATTGCTGGGAAGGTCAAATACTGGATAGAAGTGGTTCGTACAAAATCCATGCAGAATTTTTTTTGCTATTTCTGACATTTTGCTCAATGTAGCGTTTTCGGGGGCCTGTTTGGGGGCTTCCTGGTGTTTGTGGGTGGGTTTCTGGGTCTGGGAGCACTGCTGGCTATGGATACTTTAGATTGCAAGAGGTTTGAAGCAAATCAATGGTGGCAGAGGGGAGTTAGGGCCTAGCTGCAGAGCACGCGTGGAGTGATTTTGGAAATTGCCAAAAAAATGACTAAGTCCCCATTTTGTACTTTTGCTTTTTGGCTGTTTGGGGGTCTCTACTAGTTTTCGCCTGGGTTGACGGCTCTGGGGTCATTGCTGGGAAGCTCTAATACCGGATAAAAGTGGTTTGGACCAAATCGGAGGCGAAATTTGTTTTGTGTTTTTGCTGACTTGCTTGCCTTTCAGGTGCTGTTTGGGGGGGTTCCGGGTGTTTGTGGGTGAGTTTTGGGGTCTGTGAGCACTGCTGGGACAGTCTAATTTTGATTGCATTTGCTTTCCAGGAAATCCGTGGTGGAAAACGGGAGTTATGACCTAGCTGCACAGCGCGTTTGGACTGAAGGCCGAGAAATATTGTAAGTATAAGATTTTCCTTTTTGGCTGTTTGGGGGTGTTGTGCTTTTTTGCAAGAGGTTTGAAGCAAATCAATGGTGGCAGAGAGGAGTTAGGGCCTAGCTGCAGAGCACGCGTGGAGTGATTTTGGAAATTGCCAAAAAATGACTAAGTCCCCATTTTTGTACTTTTGCTTTTTGGCTGTTTGGGGGTCTTCTACTAGTTTTCGCCTGGGTTGACAGCTCTGGGGCCATTGCTGGGAAGCTCTAATACCGGATAAAAGTGGTTTGGACCAAATCGGAGGCGAAATTTGTTTAGCGTTTTTGCTGACTTGCTTGCCTTTCAGGTGCTGTTTGGGGGGGTTCCGGGTGTTTGTGGGTGAGTTTTGGGGTCTGTGAGCACTGCTGGGACAGTCTAATTTTGATTGCATTTGCTTTCCAGGAAATCCGTGGTGGAAAACGGGAGTTATGACCTAGCTGCACAGCGCGTTTGGACCGAAGGCCGAGAAATATTGCAAGTATAAGATTTTCCTTTTTGGCTGTTTGGGGGTGTTGTGCTTTTTTGTGGGTGGGTTGGCGGGTCTTGGGGCATTGCTGGGAAGGTCTAATACCGGATAGAAGTGGTTTGGACAAAATCCATAAGGAAAAGCCTTTTGGCACTTTTTGTAACTTAGGGTTCGTTAGGGTTAGCCCTAGCAGCAGGATTGCATGTGTTTCGGGGTGTTCTAGATTTTTGCAACTGAGTTCTAGGGTCTTAGAGCACTCGTGGGAATGTGTAATTTTGGTTGCAAGTCATTTGAAGAAAATCCATGGTGGGAAAGGGGGGATTTGGCATAGTTAAAGAAAGCCTTTGCCACTATTCTTAACTTAGGGCTCGTTAGGGTTAGCAGTATTTCTATTGCATGTGTTTGGGTGGGGGGGTTTTCGAGTCTTGGAGAGATGCTGGCTATGGATACTTTTACTTGCTTGCAAATGGTTTGAATACAATCCACGGTGGGTAAGGGGGTATTTGGGCCTACTTTTACTTTCAAAGTACGTTTTGTCACCAGTTTTCTGCTTGCCCTCGTTTTTTGAGATCTGATTGGGGGTCTTCTACATTTTTGCGACTGGCTTTAGTAAGGGTCTGAGTGGGAGCACTGCTGGGAAGGTCTAATTTTGTTCTAAAACACAGTTTACAGTACACCTAGCTTTAGGGGAAAGATCCGCTAAATTATTTTGCCCATACTTATTTATCCATCAAAAGGAGACTCAGACAGAGTCCGCACTTTCAAAAATATTGTACTGTATATTAGGAAACTCAAAGTGTGACTTTTTGCACTACACAGCGTACATACCTTATATTTATTTATCAGTGGTGTTGTAACATCACTTCCTGTTTTTCGTTCAATAATTACAGGCCGGGTTTCAGTCTGTGCAATGGGAAAAAAAGGATGGAGTCAGGCTTCACAATAGCGAGCCGCAATTCAGCATCCGCCAGGCAGGCAGTGGACAGGGTGTCTTCTGGTCACCAACATTGATGGACGAAGCGTCAGCTGGAATGGAGTAGTGCCGCTAATAAGAGGAATGGTTTGCTGCATGCAACTTACTTACCAAATTCAACAGGACAACTACAACAACATACAGATACAGTATCCATTGTTTTCTTCTATGAGTGTGACTGCATTTCTTGGATCTCTCTCTGCTTCTAAATTGATCCCTACAGCCATTCTATAGGTTTTACTTCGGCTATTTTTTAAACCTAATTTAATGTAGCCCTGTACTGTCTCATTCTGTCATTCACGGTTGTCGAACGTACTACTTACTTTTCAGTAACAATGCATTCAGTAGTGCATGCACTTCCATTATGTCACGTTAAAGATTTATGGTTAGCTTTGTACCCAAAGATTTCTTTATGTTCAATTATTATTTGTCCATGCTGTGCTTTTTTTTTCTCTCAACAAAACCTACCCAAAAAGAAACCCCCATTCCCATCCATTTTCCAAACCCTAACCCTCTTCCCCCGGGCTGTGTGGTTTTGATTGATGTGTGACTAAATGACATCAATAATTCCACACACTTGCTGTGGAGGAGAGGATAAGGTCATAGCAACAGGCTGGTGAAGGAATCCAAGGATATATTCTAGACTTACTCAGCTTAAGTACTATTTCTTGTAGTAGTAGCCAATGTCAAAGAAATTCAACGCAAGTACTAGTTATACTTTCAATACTTTACCATTTGTTAGGCTACATTGTGGCACTGTTCTAGTGTACTGTCACCTGCTATATTCTCTATCGTACCGTTGTAATGCTACAGTAAGGACAAACCAGGTTTCATTTTCTTTTTTTCCATAGGCATGCAACTGCCACTGTGTCACACCACTAGTACCACCGCAATGAGGATTTCATCCGCCCAGGATTGCCAACCCTAATCGCCATTTCCCGTGGAGCCAGCCCTGGGCCTAGCCCTACTTTCAAACACAAATTACAGGTAAGATAAGCGTTTGGTGGGAGGTAGTATAATGGAGTATTAGGAGAGACGAGAGATTGACGGTAGTAGTACTAAAGTCCTAGCACTCTTGAATTCACTTACTCTGTGAGAGGCACTTAGTTTTGAAAACATTTGGGCAATTAATTACACAACTTGAATCAAGATGCCACTTAAGTGTCACCAAAACAAAGTTACTGTTAAACCCCCACCCACCAGCCTCAAAAGCAGTAAAAAACATGTATGCTAAGATAGAGTTTAAAGTATATTTATATCCCTGACAAAATAATCTCCCACAAGACCCAACCCACCCCCACTCCCTAACCCCAACGAATGTCCGTGAAAAGTCCAAAAAAGTGAAAAAACCCAACTCCCAATTCCCACCCCCCAGAAGTCTTTAAAAAAGGGGCAAGGGACACACTCCTTCTACTGCTGGCTGCTGCTGTTGAATTTCCGGGCCAGGTCGGAATGCTCCTTGCGGAGGGTCTCGAGCAGGGGTTTGGTGTTGAGCAGCTCCTGCTCGAGGTAGGAAACCCTCAGGGAAAGGCGGTGCATACGTTTCTTCCAACTGCTGTGGGGGGCAGCTGATTTCTTCGCTCGACGGTGGTGGGTGGCTGCGGTACCCCGGCTCCGTACCGCTGGAGACCTACGCCGTCTGGGTGGCCCAGGGAGCATGGAGGAGGATGCAGCAGTCCCTGTAGATGTAGTGGTAGACTGCGTGTCCCCCTCCTCCTGGGCCACCAGCCGCCGATATTCAGCGACAGTGGCCTCCAGCCTCCGTTGCCGGGCCCGTGTAGCCAGCTCCTTCCGGCTTGGTTGGGAAGGAGCATCTATATGAAGAAAGAAAGACATAGTCTGTAACCAAAGCTCTTTAAGATTAACAAAAAATGATTCAGCAGAAAGTTGTGTCACAGTAGAACTGGCAACTTGCAAGTGCAGTACATAACTATTGTGGCCAGTATCTATCTAACCTCCCACTTCTTCACCCTTGCTCTAACATTAGTGGGAGTTTAAGGAATCAATTCTACGAGCACTATGGACTCACTCCATTAGAGTCGACTATGACAGTACACCAGTCTTATTCTTCTTCTTCTCTCTTGTTTAGCAAAATTGGTACGTTAACTTCTGCAAGCCGGCATCATGCCAGCGCAGTCAACTTGCACCCGAGGAAAACAGACGCCCGCCATGATGAGTGAGACAGACTTGCGTTACTGTACCAGTCCAGTACATACAGGTGGTGATGCTGTTACTTTTCTATTACGGGTGGCACTGAGAATACACTGTTGCAAGGGCTACTGCTTAATTAATTTTAGTTTCACCCTACAGTGCCAATGAATACTAGAAAAGGAAAATGAAGAAGATAAATAATCTGATTATCTATCACTGCACATGGTATGTATTTACTTACATATGGGATGACTTTAGGTGCTTTGCTTTTTATTGAGTGAACAGTAAGCATGGGCAAATTTTGCGAATTCGCGATCCGCGAATTTGCGGATTTGCGAATTTGCGATCAGCAAAATTCGCGAATTTGTGCGAATTTGCGGATTTTTGGTTTTTTGCGTAATCGCTGGGTTTTTTGCGTGTTCGCGGGGTTTTTTGCGTGTTCGCGGGGCTTTTTGCGTCTTCGCGAGCCGCTTGCATAGCGAAGTTACCCATGCAGTTGTTTATGGGAGAGGGGGAGAGAGATATTTAGATAGATAGATAGATAGATAGATAGATAGATAGATAGATAGATAGATAGAAGGAGAGAGAAAGAGAGAGGGAGAGAGAGAACGAGAGAAAGAAAGAGAGGCCGGATCTCTGAAGGGCCAGATTCCTGAGTTGCCCCTTCAGAACATACAGCTTTTTATTTTTAGCAAAATGCATATGAAAATTGTGCTGTAAAGGTCTCTTTTAGTTTAACCCCTCCTGACAACTCAAAATGGGTGTATTTGCCATCCTCTCCCTTCTTCCTGTTTTTTATATCTGTAAGTGCTTCCTGATGAGGTTTAATTCCTTGGACAGGTGCCTCGTTGCCTACTTGTAACTTTTCTCTGACCCTGCTTCAAGGGTCAGAGCAGGGTCAGAGAATAGTTGCAAGTAGGCAACGAGGCGCCAGGAAGCAATTAGCAGCAGGTGTCCAAGTTGAAGTTAATTTGTTTGTAACCCTTTTGTAAAAGGTTACAAAGAAATTAGGTTCAACTTTTGCACCTGCTGCTGTAACCCTTGCTTGGCTGGAAATTCGTCCCCGCTGATTCGCGGATTTTACCGCGATTTCGCGAGATTCGCGGATTGCGAAATCGCGGAAAATCCTCAAATTCACCCGCGAAACGGATTTTACGCCCACCCTTAGTGAACAGTGATACATCCACACATGAATGACCGAGTTCTACTAAACTTATTAACAGAGGTAGTGAGTGGCCATCGTAATAGCCGGATATATGCTGTGCTTGCAATACAAACTACTGCTACTATGCATGGTAGTATTCGGACAAAATTACAACTTCTTTTCCTTGCCTTTCCTACACTGGGACGGACGTACGGGTGCGGTGTTACATGCTCTTCAAAGTAACACTTAGTTCATCCAGTGACCGTCTACTCTCTCTAGATACACATATGCTCTCTAAGACTCAGATAGTACCATGATGCAGGCATCCATCCATTCAAACTATGGGGCAGATTAGGATTGCGGATTTCCCGCATCCTCCGGGCCGGCGGAATCCACCGCCGGCCCGGAGGATGCGGGAAATCCGCAGCGTACTGAAAAAGACCCCCCGCCAGATTAGGATGGCTGGGGGATCGTTTTTCAGTCCGCAGCTTTTCCGCCGCGGTCGCCTCCCGTCCGCAGCGGAAAAGCACTAACATGGCTGGCGGTGTCTATCAGACACTGCCAGCCATATTAGGATGTTTGGAGGAACACATGCCTTTAAACGGCGGCATTTCCGACGTGCAAAGGCATACAGATTTTTGTTTGGGGGCCCTTTGCAGGCCCCCAGAGGTGAAGGGGGGGTGGGGGGTGCACATGGGGGGTACCTATGGTACCCCCCTGCATTTGCCTGCACAAAGCGGCAGGCACCACGCGGTGCCTGCCGCTTTGTGCATGCAAATGCACAACTTACATTTTTATCATTGCGGCGGGTGCTGCTTCAAGCAGCACCCGCCGCAATGATAAAAATACAGGATGTGACCGCCAGGGTGGCGGTCACATCCTAATTACCACGAAGGGGCCGCCACTGCACCTGCGGACGGTCCCTCCTACTCTATGGTGGCGGACGGACTCAGGTCCGTCCGCCATCATAATAGGCCCCTAAATGTCAATCATTCTTCTTCATGTCTCTCATCTGGACAAACCTTACATTTTCTCATGGGGAGCAGCACACTATGCAGTCTGCAATCTCAATAAGTAAGGAATATAAGAGCTTACCACTGCCCGCCACTACCGTGGCAACCCGCACAGCAGTTTGGTCCGGCTCCGGCACTTGCACCGCCTCCTCCCCAGACATTCCCTCCTCCACCTCCGCGCTGGGCCCAGCACCAGATGTTCCACCTACAAAGTACATTTAAGAATGTTAGATGTCATAGACATACACCACTCACTAGCATTTTGTCTAGGAATGAAGAAATGTGAATACAGAAACCAATCTAATAATTTGTGACTGTCTACTCTAAAGTAAAATTTTCCAGTGAAGGGTCTTGTCTTGCTGCACTTTTTGGCACAACTGATGAATGCTTGCTTTTTAACACGCACCATTTTTCTAATAACAGACAGAAGCTTCACTTCTAAGAAAAAATCATCATCATCACCACTAGGACAGAGGGACCAACGATTCATCACCAAAAATAAAAATTAAAGTTCAAACCAGGTGAGGGCTCGGCTCGCCCACAATAAATGTGTATAATAAATCACTATTAGCACTTTTCCATTTTTAATCAACCGTTTCTGTTTTATGACAAGCTTTATTTTAATAAATATTTTTACTTTTAATAAAGCTTTAAAACTTAGACTCTGTGGTTTTTGGCCATGAGTGAATGAGCAAAAGGTTTTGCAATTTGCAAGCATGAGCCCGTGCCTCTGACACTTCTGGACTCTAACTCCGTACTCTTGTCCTGCGTTGGATATTCATTCATCATTGGGGATCAATCATCGATGAATTCGGGAGCTAAATGACTCTGCCACACTATCTAGTCAGTAAGGAGATTGGGGGTTCTTCAAAGTCTGATATCACTGAGGTATGTGGAAAGTCTACCTGCGCCTATTATAATTGATAAACAATGCACTATTTAGTGTCCATAGTTCTGTTTGTGCAGATTTGTCCCTGCAACAGTAGTAGAATGGATTGTCCTCCTATCCAAACCAAAGTAAAGTAGTATCTTATTCATTCTTGGGGGTCATTCACCTTTTTATTGTTGGCAATTATCAAAGCATAAACATTTAGAAGACTTGAAAAGACATTATGGACAATCCCAGAGGACTGCACTCAGTGCATAGAGCTATTGCTGACTAGAATGGGAGTTCAACGGAATTGCCAAATGTGCAATCTTACTTAGCTACACAGACAGACTAATAAGAATAATCTAGTAATACCACAGGGAGTCATAGTCGAGGCAGGATAAGAATTTAGATACAGTCTACAAGAAGATCAAAGACGATTTAGAAAAAATCGAATGAAGAACGCTAGGAAAAAATAGGTACTCTATATTAAAATTAAAACTTACCGGGGCCAGCAAAGGAGCCCTCGCCTGACCGATCCTGTTCAGCAGCAGTAGTAGCCTCCTCCAATGCCCTCTTGCCCCTGGGGGAGCTGATGTACAACATGAAAGAACGAAAGACCAGAAAACATGGATGAGACTTGTCAACCAAATCAAACATTTCAAAAGAACAATAACAAAATATTTTGGCGAAATAGCAAATAGACAACTATTCCACGGGATATATTGACTGATCTCATGTGGTCTACTACGTTATTAGTATTGCTTGATTTGCGGACCGTCGACTTGGAAAGTTCTTATGTAACTCAGTAAATAAAGTACTAAAAAGGTTTGCCTAGGACTGGCAGGCAGCAGTCCGCAGCACGCGAAGTGACAGACAAAGTCCATCGTGATTGCAGATCAGCGACAAAACTAAAGTTTCCTACTACATTAACCAGTCATTAAAATACTCAAACTATCAATCCACCACCACTATTTCTTCTTATCGCCATGTGTACAAGGGAAGGACTGGACTTGAGTCTGTAGGGGCTGATTTAGAAGCCCCTTGCGGCTCTTTTGCTCCATTGTTGCGTGACTTTTGTGACTCAGCGGCAGAACAAAAGAGGCGCCATGGTGCGGCGTATATTAACAACGTGACGCATATGGGAGATGCATCACGTTGTAAAGCCCTGCGCCATCAGGGGGCGTTCCGGCGCAAGGGAGGGCGTTCCTGCGCAGGAACGCATTGTAAAAAGTGGCTGAGGGAAATCTACAAGATTTCAATCAGTCACTTTGAGGACAATGATGCATGACTTAAACCCTGCGCCTGCTTGAAGCAGAAGTATGGCTTGACGCAGCATTGGGGAGATAGGGCACCCCAGAGCATTGCTGGAGCTGCGCCATCCTTGCGACGCAACTCCAGCAATGCGCCGCCTTTACGGCACAGATGCGTAACGCTTTGGTGACGTTTTGGGCCCATGGTGGGCCGCATTGTAAATACGGCGCACCATGGGTGGTGGTGGCGTGGCGCACAATTACTGGCGCATCCCTGCTACTTTGCAGGGATGCGCCGGTAATTAAAAATCTGACCCTTAGTATCTAGCATTAGGCAGTTCTTTAAACTACACTCATGCATAATTTCACAGGCCAATGAAATGAGCACAAAATCGAAAACAAATGAAAACAAATAAGCATAGTAGCAGCGCTACTGAGAAGGAGAGCAGTGCACCTGAAATGCACAGAAGATTTTGAAATATAATTTACCTACAATGTAATCAGCAGCATTATTGCTCTTGGTAAAAAACACAAATTTGCAAGATAATTACACACAGAGCAGGAGAAAACATAGTAAAGAAATAGCTACTACTACTCACCAAGCCCGGGGATCTCAAGGCCGAGCAGGTCGAGCAGATCGCGTTCCCGGTCCAGGATATCCGTCCAGCGGTGGGTGGCCTGGTTGTAGGTGCGCCGGACCCGAGAGTGGTGGTACATGGCCCGGCACACCTTCTCCCACCGCTTCCGGCGCTCCCGGATCCCGTACCCACTACCGATCTTGCCTCCTGCCATGATGGTCCTGGGGAGGCGGCGCTGAACATAAAAAATTAGTGCAGCCACCTCCTCCGGGCTGAAGATCTCCCGGGTGCGACCTGTTCCCCCCTCAAACGCCCGCACGGGAGCCGGGCACGGGGTGCGGGACCCTTCCCCTTCTCAGGATGCTTCCCGGCTCCCTTTACCATGGTCTGGGCACAAAGGAAGCTAAATAATAAAGAAAATAGAATAGGGAAGAGAAGAAAAGAAAAGAGTTAAAAAAAGTAGTTTAAAATTAACCCAAAGTAGCAGAAAACACATAAATATAGAGCTAGAAAAATAGAGAGATAGATAATAAGTAAAATAGATCAAAAAAACTTCAAACAAGCAAAGGATGGCAGAGATTCAGAGAGGATAGAAGAAGCATGCCCAGAACCATAGCAATGAATGAGAAACAAGATGGCCGCGCCCGTTCACGACCGCGTGGGTAAGTTCGCGCGAGATTTTCCTCGCGAACACACGCAAAATTGCACTAGACAGCCGCACACTTTGCGAGATTACACATCGCGCCCGGAAACGGAAATACGTCATGCAAACAAGATGGCCGCGCCCGTGAACGACCGCGAGGGTAACTTTGCGCCGTTGCGCTACAAGCGGCTCGCTAAAACGCACAAAACCTTGCAAACTAACACGCCGCAAAAAACAAATCGCATATTCGCACAAATTCGCGACTTCCGAATTCGATCTCGCGCAAGTTCGCGCCCCGCGAATCCCGCAAAATTGCAGAAGAAGGAGTTTGCAAAAGTGAAAGCACTCAGCAGGTGCAAAAGTTCAAACTTATCATTAGTAACCATTCCCTGTAGTGCTTCCTGACTGGGGCCCCTCCAAAGTTCAGTTGCTAGTTGCAACAATTGTATGACCCTGCTCTGACCCTCACAGCAGGCTCATAGAATAGCTACAAGTAGGCCACAAAGGTCCTGGAAAAAAAAATGCACTGCAACAGAAAGCAAATTACTGATAAGGAAGCAGGTGCCAGACTGGAATTTTAAAACAGTGACACATTAATAAACCAACCCCAAATTAATTCATGTCAGTTGAAGCAGGGCAGGTGTGCTTGCTTTCCCCCCCATAATCTACAGTGATGATGAACCAGAGGGTGGCATTGATGTACCAGAGGGTGGCATGGGTGAAACAGAGGGTGGCAGTGGTGAAACAGAGGGTGCTGGCAACCTGTGATGATGAACCAGACGTAGAAACAACATAGTCGCGACCGTTGCGAGCCGACAAGTAAGTTCGCAATTGCGAACTGGTACCAAACCCTCGCGAACTGGCAGAAACCCTTGCGAACACAAAAAAAAATTCTGCAAATTCGCGAGAATTCGCGGATTTTGCGGATTGCGAGTTCGCAAATTCGCGAACGCCAGATTTGCAAAATTCGCCCATGCTTAGTGGCATTGTACCTTTCAACTAATCCGTCTGTCTGCGGATAATAGGCCGCTGTTCTAATCTGTTTGACTAACTGCGCACAGACCTGTTTCATCAATCGGGACACAAAGGGAGTCCCCTGATCGGTCAAGATCTCCTTTGGGAATCCCACCCTTGAAATAACAGTTATCATGGCCTTGGATATGTTAGAGGCATCGGGTCGTCGTAGGGGTATGGCATCCAGAAAACGATGATACCCAGATTCTGATAACCTTAGGCCCCAACCACTTAGATGCCAAAGTGAGATTCCAACAGTGTATGATCTCCATTCAAGAATGGATGACCAACAACTATTTAATGTTAAATGCTGGGAAAACAGAAATCTTGCTATTTGGTATGGCCAATAAAATCTGGACGGACGAATGGTGGCCACCGTCTTTAGGCCCTTGTCCAGCCCCGAAAAACTCAGTTAGGAACTTGGGAGTCATTATCGATGACAAACTGTCCTTGTCCCAACACATAAATAAAGTGGTTCACACTAGCATTGGGCTAATGAGAACCCTCAGAAAAATTTTCAAGTGGATTCCACTTGCTTCTCGGAAACCCCTTATTCAAGGCCTTATAATCAGTTGCCTTGACTATGGCAATGCGCTATTGGCTGATGTGAATGAAGGTTCTTTAATTAAACCTCAGACTCTGCAAAATTCTGCAGCGAGGTTGATACTTGACCTCCCACCCCGCACCCCATTAGCCCCGTGCCTTAGGACACTCCACTGGCTCCCAATAAGAAAACGCATCAAATTTAAAATATGCTGCCTAGCGCATAAGTCTGTAAATGGACAGGGACCCAAGTACCTCCAGAGAAAGCTTCAGGGTTACTGTCCGGGAAGGATCCTACGTTCATCCAATAAACATCTTCTAAAAGTCTCAAAGGTTAGGACAGTCAGAAATGCGGATAGAAGCTTTTCTAAAATAGGCCCCACCACTTGGAACACCTTACCACTGTCTATCAGAACTGACCCTAATCACAAAACGATTCGTAAAAATCTTAAAACTTGGCTCTTTTAAATTGATAAAATCCCCCTGTCTGTCTATCTCTAGTCCAGCTCCCCGCAAGCACTCTGAGACCGAACGGTGATATATGCGCTATATAAAAATAAATACATAACATAAACATTAAGGGCTCAGGCTTCTTAACTAACGGTGGACAAGGAGGACAATGTGTTCCGGGTCCCCAATTTTCCCTGTAGGTTCCTCTCGCCTCTTCTGAATCTCTTGTGCTCTATTATAGGCACTGGCAATTTCCACTCCAGTTTCAAGGGTGAGATTAGCCTGTTGACGTACCCACTTTTGAATAGGAGGATGAAGAGAGAACAAGTATTGCTCCAAATATATTTTGGCCATAATCCCATCCTTATCTGTAGTAGCTGGTTTTAACCAGCGATCGGCCATATCTTTAACTCTAAAATACAATGCTCTGGGTGTCTCTTGGGGACCTTCCTTCATTTGCCGTAGTTTTAGCCGATATGTCTCATCGTCTACACCAAACCTCTCCATAATGCAGCGCTTTATTTCTATATAGGGAACCACCCCTTGAGCCGTTGCGACCTGATAGGTGGCCTGTAAGTCCCCTGATAAGAGAGGACCAACTTATCGGCTCCACTTATCAGCTGGCCAAGATGCTGCATTCGCCATCCTTTGAAAATTATTGAAAAAATAGTCTGGGTCTTCCCCACTCACGTATCGTTGTAAGACTACAGAAGGAAGGGTGGTGGGGCCTCTCTGGTATCCAAGAGCCTCGTTGATTTTGTCCATTGCTGCTCCATGAGCTTGACCCTGTACTGTGAGTACTTGTTGCTGTTTGCCCCGATCTTCTTCGACCACTGTCAGGAAATGCTCCATCACTTTTCCCAGATGTTCCTGGTTTTCCGCCATTTTTCCTAGGGCAGCCTCCATGATACCTTTCAATCCCACTTCTGACACCACTTGTGGGAGGGCAGGTTTGATAAACAGGCGAGGAGGCTGTATGTATTTGCCAAAAGGACGATTTTTATTATCAATTGTAGAAGTGATATGTTGTTCAGGATGTTTTTCTTCTTGTTCCTCTACCGATTTGATCTTGGTTGAGCTTGATGGGGATTCAAAGGTCGACGTTCCCGGCTCCTCTTCTTCATTGTCAAGGTTGTCTCCCCGGAGGCTCATAAGAGAGGAAAAGAGGGAGCCCTCAGACACAGGTTTTTAAAGTCAATCTGTATTATGTACCCGTCACCACACCTTGAAGTGCTCACAGGGCTTCTCTTTATGTGCTGGTTGGGGGTGGGGGGAGTCTTTATACAGTGCGTATGGGACCTATTAGTGTTCGGTCTAACATAGTGCCATGAAAAAGAATTGCAATACGAAATGAGACTCGTTATCTGTCACGCTGGTTAAATAGAGTAATGGCAAAGAACAAATGAGGCTCATTATCTGTACAGCTAGTTAAATAGAGTGCCACCTGTTCAGGGAACCGAAATACGTGAGCTTACTACACACGGGTACTTTCAAGGTGGAACCCCCAGTTCCCTATCCGTGTCCCTTCATGTGTTCGCCACCCGCTTCCCTCACACCCATCCCCTGGTCCCTCGAGACACAATCACTCACCGGCTCTGCTGCAACTCTCTTGAGTTGCGGCCCCTCTCCAGCATCCTCCGGCAGACATCACCACTCCTCGCACAACCGCTCGTCCGGTTCCGCGTCTCCTTCTGCCAGGGCATCCTCGTTCCTTGGGTCTCCTTCAGGTATCCGCTTGCAAGTTTGCCTTCTTTCTTCTGCTCTCTCAACACTGTTCCTGCTGCTTTTGTGCCACCGGTCTGAGACGCCTCCTGTTCGTTTCCTCCTCCTTTCATTGGGCTTCGGCAAGAACTTCTGTGGTTATACCCGCCTACTTCCGGGTTCACGTCGACGTCTCTCTGTAGAGAGACAGGATAGGGGAATGGATTTTGTAGTCCTTCGCAGTCCTGCATATCCCGAGCGTTGAAAGGAGTATGGGCTCTCAGGGAGAGGTCCTCCCATGGCGGCACACTGGTGAGCCCCTCCTGCATTTTCTCACACACAGTTTTCAGTAAGTGAGGAGCAAGACAGAAAGAGAGGGAATAATAGGAAGAGGGTGGGTCAGCTGCCAGCACAGAAAAGAAGAGGACGTTGTCTGTGTCTTCTCTGGGCAGTAAGGAAGAGACAGAGCCCTTTTCCTTCCCTGTCCGTTCCCGATTGTCCACAAAAGCAACCACGCTCACAGATGTTGCCCCCTGCCCACCT
Source organism: Lissotriton vulgaris (assembly GCF_964263255.1). NCBI lineage: Eukaryota > Metazoa > Chordata > Amphibia > Caudata > Salamandridae > Lissotriton > Lissotriton vulgaris. The sequence continues at coordinate 1,739,358,149 of NC_141691.1, forward strand.
CTGAAGTATTCTGAGCAATATAGAAAGAGAGGGAATAATAGGAAGAGGGGGGTCAGCTGCCAGCACAGAAAAGAAGACGACATTGTCTGTGTCTTCTCTTGGCAGTCATGAAGAGACAGAGTCCTTTTCCTTCTCTGCTCATCCACGATCATCCACAAAAGCAACCACGCTCACACATGTTGCCCTTGCCCCCCTCAGAAGTATTCTTGAGCTTCATTGCGTTACAGCCTTAAGAAAAGAGGAAGAAGGAGAGGCATAGCGAGCATTGGAGAAGCGTAGCTATTGTAGTTCTATCTAGGACCCTAATTCGATATTCCCGATTCATGCCCTTATGTGGTTATAACAAATAACATCCTTATAAAGGCATAAGAATCATATCCATATTTAGTAATAACCCATGCAGTCCAAAACACAGCAAGGCTACTCCCATAGACTCCTAGAAAGCACAACGCGTTCTTTAAACAAACCAAGCCTCCAGCAGCCCGGGAAAACCTCCTGCTTTTGTTTTGATTTGCACAAGAATTCCTGGAGTCCAGAAAGAACTGTTAGTTCTTTGTGAGGTCTTATGTCCAACCTTACGTCAAACCCGGCACCTTTCAGGTATAAATATACCAACATTGCCTTAAGCAAACACACAGTGGTTGGGAGCAGAGCAACGTTCTACTTGCCCGGGAGCCCAGCTGTTATGAGAGCCGAAGGAAACCGCCCCTCCCCTTGACGCACTAAGAGAGACGCTGCTCCGGTGTTCCCAAGTCACCATCGCGGGTTGCTGGGAGATCGAGTCCCGAGAACCGAGATACAAGACCTCCTTCATTCTATAACCAAGGTACGGAGCTGATTAAAACCTTAGAGAGAATTCTTGATTCCGAGACTTGGCAAAAACTTAATTTAACTTAAAAACTGCAACTTACTTACTCCTTCCCACGTATTAGGCTTAGGTCAGGTACACTGGGGTAGGCGTATCTTAGAAGCACCAGTTGAGTTCGTTAGTCAACGTTTTTATGTAATGTATATATTTTATCCATTTTAAAGTATCCTATGGCTAAGAAACCATATCAATGCTTTTACAGTATTATTTTATAATACTACTTTTACTGTACGCACTTTACTTTATAATAAGTATTGCAATTGTGGCAATTCATTACTCTTGCATGAGAAAGAAGACTGCTCAATAAAATAACACCTTTTATTGAAAACGCCCGTCTCTCTATTTCTCTGCACTCTGGTGGAACTAAGCATGCACGATTGACTGAGTGAAATAGCTGCCTATTGTTTTCAGACGACTCTAGAGATACACTCTTTATTTTGGGGGAGCAAAGTTGTCATGTTATATGGTTGTCAGAAGCTAATCCATTCTTGTCTAAATCAGGACGGTTAACCCTTTCCTGAACATTCGAGAAAGTTTCTAGTGACCTCTAAGCTAGCTGGCAAAACTAATTAAGTCTAACATAGTCAGTAGAGACCTAGAGGACCTCAGTCCTACGTCTACACTGCTGTTTATGCTATTCCAATGCGCAGAGCCTATTGGGAATATAGGAACTTCACTTGTGCGCGTAACAGCAAGCTCCCAGCCGCCACAAGAAAAAGCATGTGGTAGCATTTTCCGGAGCCATACACTAAATGTCTCGCCGTGCAGCGCATGCGCTGGCTCAGCAAGACCTAAAAAGGAGGGAATGAGTGGTGGTTACCGGTGGAAGGCATTCTGTGAGAAATCGAAGGAGGGTGACAGGCATTATACCGACTGTGGGAACTCATCATGGGCGTTATTACACACCTTTAATAATTGTTTCTTCTTGTGACCCTCAAAGAAAGAGTGCTGAGTTTTAAAGAGGGATGAGTTTGAGAGGGAGGTGAAATAGATGTAAGAGGGATTAAAGGAGAGATGGAAATAGAGGAGTCAGGTGCGGGTAGAATGTTGACTTAGAGAGAGTAAAGAGTGGTAGTGAAATAGAGACAAGCAGTGAGAGTGGCAAAGAGAAAGGTAAGGTCCTGAGCAAGATGGGCTATATTGAAGTCTATTGAGATGTGGAGAGAAAATTGAGTTAGAGCGAGAGGCGATTGCTACACAGAGATGTGGAGATATGCAGAGATTAAGGGAAAGAGAGAAGGTGAGGTAGAAGAGGTCAGATGGAGTAAAAAGAAATACATAGTGGCAGATATATGAGGGAGAGAAAGAAGGGTGTTGGGTGGTGCTGAGGTAGTCAAACATGGCAAAGAGAAGGGCAGATATTGAGTAATTGGTGGGGTAGAGAGAAAGCAGGTTTTTAGTAATTGATGTTATTGAGTGAAATGAAGTACAACAAGATTGAGAGGTAAAGAGAAGGAGAAATCAGATAGAAAAAGGTGAGATATAAAGAGAGGGAAATCTAAAGACAGAGGTAAGCTATGCAGAAGGAAGTAGCTTGAAGAGTAAGTTAGAGGATGATAGCCAGAGAAGCTGAAAGAGAGGCACATATTGGTCTGGTCAGGTGGGGAGAGCGATGATAGAGAAATAGATAGTCAAGGTGAGAAAAAGAGGTACATATAAAGGTGGAGAGAAGCTAGTTAGGATGAGGTAGGGAGACCTAGTCAGAGGTAGAGGTAGAGGTAGGCATAAAGAGGGAAAGAGGCTGAGACTAAGGCGAACAAGAGAGCTTGGAAGTTCGAAACACTAGGCAATTTGCCACCTGACCATGCCTTAAAATGGAGCTGATACTCTGACCTTGATTTGGCAATAAATGCCAATATTTATCAGCTGTTAACGAGGCTTCGAGGAATAATGCAACTAAGAAAGTAGACTCTGGATATAGCAACCAGTATTTTCTGATGCCAAGCACCAGTTGTAACTGACAGATGTAAACAAAATAGACCTATGGCCCAGTGCTCTCACCCCTCTCGTTTTACTAGCATCCTTCTACCAAGGACATCTGCTTACATGTATCATAAGTAGCGGATACTGTGTGCAATTGTGCTACCCCTGGACCTTTGTTTTCATTTGTGGCTGAAGCTCGCTGGGATTTTTCTTTTTTCGCAGAGTTTCAAGAATACATGATTCTGAAATACCTTCCAAACAGCAGATCGGTGCTCGTCGAGGTCACCCCTTTTGGGGGGGCGGGGTTTGGATTTCTCTTCCCAACCCATCGTCCCACGGGGATAGTCCCCCTTTGACCCCCTCTGATCAAGGCCTACCTGGAGAAACCAGATGACGTTTTCTGAGCTGCTGCAAAGCACCGGGGTGAGTTGCCGACAGCCCCCCCCCCCCCCCCTTTAAACGGAAGCCCAAAGACTTGAAGACAGACGGAGTTTTCTTTATGTTTATTTTTTTTCTTTCAGTGAATATAATGTTCATTATCACTATATGCAATGGTCACAGGTGTAACCCTTTGCAAACATTAGAACCAATACATCCCATAAACAGATGCTTTACAAGCACTATTGGTGCGTCAGTCATTAGCGTTACCCATTGCTCATCCCACATATTTATGTTTGTGGAAATGTTGTATTTGCAAGCTGGAGAGGAATGCCCATAGATGACAAACACATAGACCATATCCTTGTGTTCAGAGGAGAGGGCGTTCCTAGACACCTTTCTTAAGAGGGAAGGACTGCCCTCGCCTGATTGCTGGACATTGAACATGTAGGGATGAAGTGGACCCTGGCTGGTAGTGGGCACCTCCCCAGCTGCCTGTCTTTGCAGGTATTAGTTGAAGGTGGTCTGCAGCTCATTGTTCATCTTGGGCAGGGATCAGGGTGATCCCTGTTGCAGACTTATGTCCCGTGTTACCCACTCACTGTCATCACTTGATGGAGCCCTTGGACCTAGGTCCATGTCCTCATTGTTCATTTAGAGGAAGCTGCTTAGTGCCAGTTGTTCCTGACTCAGATTCGATTCTGGCTAAAGGGGGTCTCCTAAACTGCAGATCCATCAGCAAACACACTCTTCAGCTGTGGGATCTCTTATTGGATGAGGACATGCAGATATTGTTCCTAACTGAGACCTGGCTGGGAGAACACTCTGATCCGGATATACTTGACACCATCCCACCTGGTTACACCCTCCACAGACTCGATAGGACAATAGGAAGGGGAGGTGGGATTGCCATTATCGTCAAACACCCTTTCGAGTGTACTCTAAAGCCAGTAAAAATTGATGACTGTGAAGCAGGTGAATTTAGTATCAAACTGACGCAACATGACGCTATCTCTGGCATCCTAATCTATAGACCTCCTGGGTCCCTGGGCAACTTCCGTAGTAGCCTACTCGAAGGGGTGGCTCAGACCGCTATCAAACACAATAAGGTTTTGGTGCTGGGTGACCTGAACCTACACCTAGAGGACCCCGTACAGAAGGAGGCAGAGGATGTTCGCCTTGTTTTACAAGAACTACAGCTAACCCTGCTAAGTGTAGCAGCGACACATCAGAGGGGTCACTGTTTAGACCCTATCTTTGCGAGCTGGGATAAGATAAAAGTACTTACCCCTCGTCAGCTCCCTTGGACTGACCACTTTCTGGTTCCCTTCCAATGTTTTTATCAGACCGCTAGGACTATGGACAATGGGAAAGGAAATATTATGAAGCGCAAATAGAGACAATTCTCCAAAGAAAAATTTATAGGCGCCATCCAGAAAGCACAACCAATAAGTGCCCCAGATAGTGATCAGGCGAACAAGGAACTTAACCTACTTGTAACTGCCACTCTGGATGAGCTAGCCCCCATGTGTAAGGGTAAAGTCAGAGAAGGTAGACAACGTACCGCCCCATGGTTCACTACCGAACTCCAGCAAATTAAATCTAAATGCAAAAAGCTAGAAAGGAGCTGGAGAAGAAACCCGAGTGAGCAAGCAAAAAACAGCTACAGCTCAGCACACCGGAGCTATCAGTATGCGGTGCGTAGAGCAAAAGCCAAACACTTTCAGACTCGGATTGAGGATGCCGAGAGCTCCTCGCGAGAACTGTTTAAAATATATAAAGAGATATCTTTGGTTTCTAGCTCCAATACCCCCACAAAGACATCCAAGGAGGGATGCAATAAGGTCGCTGACTTTTTCTCTAGCAAAGTCAAAAAGATTTATGCTTCCTTTTCCCAATTTCCAGATAAGGGTACAGATTTCAGAGCAGTCAGCTCATTGGCAGCACCGGATTCCTCTCTACTAACTTTTGAGGTTCCCGCAGCTGACAAGCTAATAAAGATCTGTCAAAGTGTGAAGTCCGGCTCCCCTAATGATCCGGCCCCGGCCTGGGTCATATCAGAGGGCCTGACAGCCTTGGAACCTCACATTAGACACGTCCTACAAACCTCCTTTTCCACTCAACAAGTCCCGAGGGAGTGGAAGAAGGCCATAGTACTGCCAATAAGGAAAAAACCCAATGTCAGCTTGGAGTTACTAGAAAACCTTAGACCCATTTCCTTATTGCCGTACGTGGCGAAGGTCGCCGAGAAGGTGGTAAACGCTCAGCTCACGGAGCACCTGGAAAAATGGAATTTACTCCATCCCTCTCAATCTGGATTTAGGGCGGGCTACTCTACGGAGACGGCCCTCCTAAGAGCCACTGAGACTTTAAGAGCGGGGGCAGATGCTGGTCATACAATGGCCCTGATCATGCTCGACCTAAGCGCGGCTTTTGACACCGTAGCGCACTCCATCCTGCTACGGTGTCTGAACGAAGCTGGGGTCGTTGGTCCTGCGCTGGGCTGGCTGCAATCATTCCTTACGGAGAGATGTTCCCAGGTACAGCAGGGGACCTGCCGCTCAGTGGAGATGTCCCTAGACCAGGGAGTGCCTCAGGGCTCAGCTCTGAGCCCCACTCTTTTTAACCTATACATGGCCTCCCTGGCGAAAGTTGTACACTTTTTTGGGGTGGAATTAGTGTCGTATGCTGACGACACTCAGCTGCTGATCTCCCTATCACAGAGCACCTCCAACACCCCTAAAAATTTTAAATCCTGCATGCAGGCATTAGCAGAGTGGATGGATGCCCACTGCCTAAAACTCAATGGCTCTAAAACAGAGGTGCTGGTGGTAGGGGGAAAAAGCAAAAAATGGTCGGATGAGTGGTGGCCCTCATGTCTGGGCCCTACCCCCATACCATGTCAGGAGGCCAAGAATTTAGGAATTTGGATGAATCCCTCCCTCTCATATGAAGGCCACATAAGGCGCCTTGTGGGCAAATGTTTTGGAGTTCTAAAGACCCTAAACAAAACCTTAGACCTCCTCCCTTTATCGGCCAGAAGGACACTAACGCAGGCACTGGTGACCTCGCGGTTAGATTACGGCAACATTCTGTTCCTTGGGGCAACCGAGGGCAGCATAGGTCGCCTACAAGTCATACAGAACTCCGCCGCCAGACTGGTGTTAAGAAGACCCAGGAGAGCCAGCTCAAAATTGGCGCTGGATGCGCTTCATTGGCTGCCTGTGAAGAAGCGTGTGCTATTTAAGTGCCTCCTCTTCTGCCACCGTATTGTCTGGGACAAGTCACCGACATAGCTGAAGGATCTAGTCAGCCGCTATGAACCTACTAGGACCCTCCGTTCAGAGGGTACCGGACTGTTGACAGTCCCCAGGATTAGGAAGGCTAGAATGGGTGGACGTTCCTTCGCGCTCCAAGCAGCTCAAAATTGGAACAAACTCCCTCCTATGCTGAGACTGGAGAGCAATGAATTGCGGTTTAGAGCTCTGCTCAAAACACATCTATATATTGCATAGAGTCTGGGTTTTCTATGCTGCTTCACTGGTAGCTTAGCGCGGGGACACGCCGTGATGGCGTTACTGAGCGCTCTATAAGCTCTTTAAAAAAAAAAAAAAAAAGAATGGTGGATCCAGAGAGTGGAGCTGCAGCACCCCTCCCCCTCTTGGGTAGGACGATATAGGAAGGTCCGGCAGAAGCTCTGTTGTCTACCCTGTCACTGCCTTTCCTGTGTGGAAGCCCCTAGCCTGCCCCGGGAGATTAAAGAAGTAGCCCAGTACACGCTGCACCCTACCACAAGACCAAAGGCGAGCTGCTGAAGAAACAACCTCAACAATGAGTGATGTTCGCAAACACGCACCACGTCTCGTGACCTGGACCAGAAACAGGGCTGCCTTGAAGGCTGATCACTAAATGTGCAGATGAAACGGGTGGTGACTCATTCTGACAAACTGAGGGGCAGCTTTAGAAGCCCCCTGCGCCACCAGTATGTCACTTTTTGTGATGCACTGGTGGCGTATTTCACTGCTCTATATTTACAGGACAGTAAAAGCGCCCTGCGCTGCTTTTCCTGACCTTGCAAATATGGCCCCTTTACACGCAGCACTTTGCGTGAAAGGGGCGTTCCATGGGAGTTGGTGTGGGTGTTCCCACGCAACACCGATGGAATCAGACACATTTCCAGATTGACGAGGAATCGTAAATCTGGAAATGCTTATGAATGCCACGCCTCCCCAGGGGAAACGTAGGGAGGCGCAACGAGGAGAAATGTTTTCATTTCTCCTTGTTTTTTCCTCTTTCAATGCGTGCTGCATTCTACAGCACGCATTGAAAGAGGAAAATGCCTTTAGTGATTGTTTTAATGCAGGAAGGTGCCCCTTCCTGCACAAAAACAATCTCCCAATGATGCAGGTATCCTTGCACCATGATGCAAGGGTGCCTGCGCAGGCACATGGCAGCTATTTGTGCACCAGCGCAGGGGAGAGGACAGGAATACAACATATCATTGTGAATATGTTGCATTCCTGTGCCCTGAAAGTGACTCAGTGCAGCGCAGCCAAAAGGCTTGTGGAATGCACTGAGTCACTTTCTCTACATCTGCCCCTTAGTGTTTTACTGGACTGACTTTTGTTATTTTCATAATGCCCCCTGATCATGCATGTGAAAAGGTAGAACAATCAGCGGGTGTTTGTCAATACCCTTGTAGACTATTGTAAGGCTGGTGAGCATGTGGGATTGGACACTTTACTGTTAGCCAGGCTGGGCCTGTCCATTTGTTCACTCAATGTTCTTTATGCTGTTTATTGGTTCGCGAGCCACAAGGCTTGTGAACTTTACACCTTATCAACTTGCTACAAAGTAATGATTATGGCAAGAGATTGTATTCTCCTTTTTGTTAAAGTATTGAGTGTTGTTGTCATTATCACTTCTGTACTGCTGCATTGGTTCTGTGTTCTCCCATTCTAGGTGTGCTCTGTGTTTTGTGAACATTAGAGCTATGGGAGCAGTAGCCCATACAGAATATTTAGCGCTTTGCAAACATTATTGATCCAGGAGTCCATCTGCTTTATTTGTTGGTGATAAAATGCAAATGTTTTGGGACCGCATTTTGGTCGCAAAACATTCACACATTCCACTGCGAGTTGGTATTAAGAAAGGACGCCCTAAACGTGCCCCTTACCAATACCAAATCGCAAACCCTGTTTGTGATTCGGTAGTAAGTTAAAGAATCGCAACTAGGGCATGGTACATTGAAAAATGCAAATTTTCATCCGAAAATGGGCTGATTCTGTGAAACGGGACATTTACGACAGTAAAAAGCTTCGTACATCTGAATGTTTAGGAAATGGAGGGCTGTAGAAATAGGGTGATTAGGGTATGACAATTGTTTGAGATGTTTTAGTACATAAGGTAAGATGCCTTTGCTATGACAGTACAGTTGAAGTGTATGAATCAAGGAAGAACAATATGTGGATGGTTGTGTATCGTCCACCGGGTAGCGATGTGGTATTCAGAAATTCATTCCCTGATGCGGTTGGCGCTTTAGTTATCGATTGCGCTAACTATTCCATCCTGGGTGATCTGAATCTACATTTCGATACTCTCTCCAACTTGACGGTACGCAGCATCTCTGCTGACTTAGAGGCCTTTCAGCTCTCCCAACTGGTTTCTCAGCCTACTCATATAGGAGGGCATATCCTGGATCCCTTCTTTACCAACTTACCGGAGGCTAAAATCACATCTATCTCCCCGATAGCTTGGACCGATCATTTCCTGGTGGCCATCTATTGTTCTACACCCGTGACCCCTTCCATCTCTTCGGTCAGACGGGTATCCAGGAGGCTTTGGAACAAACTCAGGCTAGATGACTTTCACCGTCTTCTGGCTGAAGACCCGCTGGGTCCATTGAATGGCGTGGAAGAGGGCTATGACCAGTTTTGCTCTTGGACTGCCAGGGCTCTAGACTCTCTGATTCCTATTGTGTCAAGTAAAATCAGCACCAGAGAGTTGAGTCCCTGGTATGATAGCGCCTTACGTGCCTTGAAGGGAACCTGTAGACGTGCGGAGAGAGCATGGCGGAAGACGTATGAGGCTGACTTGAAAGCTGCATATGTTGCTTCCGTCAAGATCTACCACCGGGCTATCTGCCGAGCCGGGCGGCATTTTATGCTGAAGAAATCCGCAATAGCTCCAATCCGTCTAAAACTATCTTCAAGGCCGTGAAAGATCTCATGGCGAAGCGGGCTTCTTCTGGGGATGTGGGTTCCACCTCCCACTGTGAATCCCTCGCCTCCTACTTTCTGGGAAAAGTCCAAGCTATTTACCGGACATTCCCCAGTACAGAGACTGACCTGGGAAGCCTCAAAGGGGCAGTATCTCATACTACCCTGCTTTCATTTTCTCCGCTTTCTCCAGAGGGGTTTGACAAACTTGCTTTGCAAGTTAAATCTGGCTCTCCATTGAATCCAGTAAGACCGACTCTTTTTCGAGACCAGGCCTTTATGGGACGCTCTGCCATACGCTCCCTTGTCAACCTCTCATTGGAGTCGGGTGTGGTTCCAACTAAGTGGAAGCAGGCAGTGGTGTCCCCGATTATCAAGAAGCCCACCCTGGACCCATCGAAGCCCGAAAGCTACCGCCCCATTTCACTGCTACCTTGGCCGGCGAAGATAACAGAGGCCTATGTCAACTTGGCCCTGTCGGAACATCTAGCTCGGACCAACGCCCTCGACCCCACACAAAACGGCTTCCGTGCTGGGCACAGCACGGAGACCGCTCTCCTCGTGATGGTGGAACATCTCCGCGCAGTGTTGGATGCTGGTCAGACGGCGGCGCTGGTATTGCTTGATCTCAGCGCCGCCTTCGACACGGTCTCTCACAGCATCCTCCTGCATCAGCTCGAGGAGATTGGTGTTGGGGGCCAGGCACTGCAGTGGTTCCGCTCCTTCCTCGGCAGTCGTTCCTTCTGTGTTGCCATCCCTCCCTTCAAGTCCAATTTCCAGCCACTGGCCATGGGGGTTCCGCAGGGATCCTCGCTGAGTCCCACGTTGTTCAATCTATACGTGAGACCGCTGGCTGAGGTCGCCAGGCAGTGGGGCCTAACTCTGGTCTCATATGCTGACGACACACAGCTAGCGGTTACTCTCAGCGGGGATGCGGAACAAGATGCCCCCAGGTTTCAGGAGGGACTGAAGGCGGTGGCCAGCTGGTTGATGGGAAACTGTCTCCAGCTTAATGCCACCAAGACAGAGGTTATGATTGTAGGAAGGGGAGCGGAACTATGGGGGGATCAATGGTGGCCGCCAGAGTTGGGACCAACTCCAACTCCGGTGTCGGAGCTGAAAAATCTGGGGGTCTGGTTGGATGCTGGTCTTACCTTTGTTGGTCACACCAAAAAGACAGCTGCCTGCTGCTTTGGCTTGTTGAGAGGCTTACGACCTGTTCTCAAATTTTTCGATGCCCCAACCAGGCAACTGGTAATCCAGGCCACTGTCATCTCCCGCCTGGATTATGCTAGTTCTCGCCTGGTTGGGGCCAACCAGGCGGAGCTCACCCGCCTGCAACGGGTACAAAATGCTGCGGCCAGAGCGATTGTCGGCCTGCCCAGATTCAGTCCGGTGTCAAGTGTCCTTCGCTCCCTGCACTGGCTTCCAGTGAGGAAGCGAATTCTCTTCAAGGTCCTTTGCCTGACCTTTAAAATCTTGAGAGGTATCGGCCCTGAGATTATGTCCACCTTTCTTTCTTTTTATGTTCCCTCACGCACTCTCCGCTCTCAAGGCCAGGCTTTGGCTGTGGTTCCCAGATACAGGCTTTGCCATGTGGGGGGACGTTCCTTCAGCGTCAAAGCTGCAACAACGTGGAACTCTCTGCCGGTTGAAATTCGCCTGTTGGAGGACCTCATGGCGTTCCGGAAAGCCATTAAAACTTTTTTGTTTTAGTCTGCCCCTTAGGTTATGTTTAGGTTCCTGTTATGTTATGTCCTGCCTTGTCAATGCGCCAGGACGCTCCTTAGCTGGAGCAGCTGTGCGCACAATAAAAAACAATAACATAACATAACATGTAACCCCGATTTATCAGGCATTATGGCAATTAATATGGCAGATAATATATCTTCGGAATAGCAGACTTCAAATAATTTACCTGGAAAGTTAACGTCACTCGGTCAAGAAAAGATTGTGTTTTTTATTGATTGGATAGTTTTTAAAGCAGAAAGGAGGATGGTTGATGGTTGACTGTGGACTGAGCGCACAGTTGAATTTACCCTTTCAGGGGTGTAACACAGGCCCCCACATCCTCCACTGTGTGGGGGGCCCCAAACTCCAACGGGTCCCCTCAGCACAGTACTCTGACCGGAGGGGGCCCTCCACGTACCTTGCAGGGGGGCCCCCTCAAGATTCATTACGCCAGTGTAGCCTTTGTACAGTTTTTGGTTTTAATGTAGATGTCTTTATGTGTTTTGTGCCTTATTTCCATAATTCTTTCCTATATATTAAATTATTGCAAATTTCAACCACCACCTGAATCAAGAAATTAATAAAAATAGCTAATCTAGTTGGATTGGCTACCCATGTTTAAGTTGGCCATCAGACAGTTTATAGCAGATTTGGTATCAAATGTTAATTCACATTTTATAGTATTATATTGCAGCATTCCCACAGCGCTCACTTCTTCTATGTGGGGCACTAAAGTGCTTGCCTATGTGGGCAGCAAGCTACACCATGCAGGATGTGTGGTTGGAAGGTTATAGTGTTTGTTTTTTTGGTCCTGTTGTGTGTGGTGACCACCAACAAGCGGGTATTGTGTTATTGGATGCAGAGCTTAGCAGTGTGGTGAATGAAGAAGTGTGGGAGACTAGCAGTTTAATGGTTTCAGTAGAATGAGAGCTTTGAGCAGCTCCTCTGGAGTTCCCACTATGCTATTCATTATTATCATGGTTTACTTAGCTGGTTACTGCACTGGGTTTTCTAACCTGATATTTTGTTTAAAGTTTACGGTCTTGAGCAAGTGCAGTTGAAGAGAGAAATGTTGAGGAGATCTGCTGGAGCAGACTTTTTTACTATATCCCATGCCTGAATATCATTGAGCGATGTAAAGATGTAGTCACAGTGTGTATTTTTAGGGACCTGCAGTGGTGAACTTGATTGGAGTCCTCAGATCGGCCAGCAGATCTATACAAATATTCTATGCCTGTTCAGTTGGTGATGGCGGGTGTATTGACTGATACAGTACTGGATGATGAACAAGAATCCTAGCATATATGTCCAATGTGAGTGTAAGATGATTAAGCAATGTTTTTCATTTAAATGAAAGCAATTATCCAGATTGGATTATAGTTATTGTTGGATATAGCCTTTTTTGCAGGGTTATCCACAAGTTTTTTGCCTTCCTCCTGTATTTTTTCTGACCTGTTTTTGTTGGTTTTTGGACTCTGGGCACTTTACTACTGCTAATCAGTGCTAAAGTGCATGTGCTCTATCCTTTAAACATGGTATGATTTGGTCTACACCTGTTTGGCATGTTTTATTTACCTGTAAGTCCCTTGTAAAGTGGTATCCGATATACCCAGGACTGTAAATTAAATGCTACTAGTGAGCCAGCAGCGCTGCTTGCCCCACCCACAGAAATAGCCTTTCACACCTGTCTCAGGCCTGCCACTGCAGTGTCTGCATGCACAGTTTACTGCAACATAGACTTGGAATTTTTACATATAGGTCACCTCTAAATTAGACCCAAGGTAGCCCTATAGGCAGAGCAATGTGAAGGTAAATGGTAGGACATGTGCCGTTATTGTGTGGCACGTCCTGGTAGTGACAAACACCCTGTTTCAAGTTTCACTACAGTGAGAGCTGCATCTCTCATATGTTAGCATTGGGAATTCCCTTATATGTCTGTAAGTAATGATTTCTAATCTGAAAGGAGTGGTGTTGCCACATTTGTTTATTTGTCCAGCCTGCATCTGAGAGGGTACAACCTGACTCTCTCTTCCCTCAGCGAGGGCCCTGTGTGCAAGGCCCACCCAAGACCGAGAGCGGCTACCTGGCTTTGTGATCCTGATGGCAGAGAGGACCGAAAGAGGCCTCTCCATGGGATTGTGCAGTATGTGTATCTCCACTTTGGCACTTACCTTGGGGCACTACATCTTATCACGGGGTGGAAGCTCGACAGAGGCCCCTGATTTGCCTTTGGAATATGCCATATCTTTGGAAACCAGCAGAATTTACCATATTAAAGGTAATAGGCATGCAGGTGCTGTGATGCCCTGCATTTGGTACCTAAATTACCGCCTAACATTTATATAATACTGTGTGGAGTCTCCTTTGTGGTGTATTTACTGTGTCACTGGTGAGTGTGTGTTGCACAAACGCTTTACATATTGCCTCCGGGATAAGCCTGACTGCTCTGGCCATGCTACCAAGGGGGTGATCAGGGATTATCATGGTTGTGTAAGTCCCTTACCCTGACTAGAGTGGTGGGTTCTGCCTGACTTAGGTGCATACCATAGCCAACCAGAAACCCATTTCTATCGTTGGTAATCAGCGGTAAGGATAGGACCTGCGTATGGACAGTACCACAGTGACTAATTGTTGCACTACAAACTCTGCACTTTGAACATTACGGGTCTGATTCACAAAAGTAAACACAGACTAAAGTCTAAGTTTAGAACTGAAGTCTAAGTTTAGACCTAAAGTCTAATTTTATAAAACTAAAGTTAGACTAACTTAGACCAAACGTCTAACTACTAAAGTTAGAATTTTGGTCTACGTGTAGACCAAAAGTCTAATTTAGACCATAAGTCTAGCTTTACTACTACTTAAGTTAGACCTTTGGTCTAGGTTAGACTTTTGGTCCAAACTTAGACCAAAAGTGACTTTAAGTCTAAAGTTATACTTCAGGTCTTAAGTTAGACTTTTGGTCTAAGTTTACTTCTGTGATTCAGGCCCTATGTGTTTTGTTTTTCACCTGATTTCACAATTTACTATTTATGATTTCAATGATTTACCTATAAAGTATTTAGCGCGGAGAAATTCATGCGTTTTATAAATGAGCCAAATAAATAAAAATGTGTCATTCTTTTTATTATTACTCCTGCTTCATCTCTTACACTTGTGAATCATATTGCTGAAGCTGTGTTTTAGTACCTGCCAAAAAGAAATCGACCTTTGACAGATAGGCTCTCGGGTTATGATTTGCAGAGTTAAAGGGTTTTATGCAGGGAGAGGGGACTAGCTGTGAGAGAAGGATCCACAGCATTCACCCTCAGGACGGCCCTCCAGGCATTTGAAATGGCACATAGGGAAAGAGCGTCAACAGAGAACCAGGAGGGTGATAGTTTTGGGGGAGACCCTGAGGAGGACCCCGAGATTAGTGGGGACTGTGAGTTGGAGGGTACCCAGCCCATTACCCTGGGAGGGCAATGGCCCTGAAGAATTTGAGGAGGAGGGATGCTTGTGACAGCCAGCTGGGTCTAGTGCCAGGAGCAGTGTCACCTCCCATACCATGACCCCTGAGGGGCTCAGAGACAAATGGAAGGACAGGGTCCCGAGGTTGAACCTAGCATAGCTGGCTGTGGAGGAGAGAAAGGCTGAGGTGAAGGGAGCCTTAGTTCAGGAGAGGATTGCAGAGGCAGGAAGGGCCTTCGCCAGAGAGAAACTAGGGGCATATTAGCAAGAACCTTGTTAAAATTATCGCTGTTTTAGCGGCAGGACAGCTTACCTGGCTATTGGAATTCTATAACGCATATTAGCAAGCCCATTATCGCCGTTTTAGCTGCAGTTTGCTGCCTCCAAAATTGCGATAATTTTAATGAGGTTCTTGCTAATATGCCCCCTAGTTCTTAAGGAAAGGTTAGCCCATGAGCGTAGTTTAAGTGTTCTAGACTCACCACCATTGCAGGTGGAGTCCAGTGGAGGCAGCAATTGTGACTCTAGTGCTAGGAATACCACACAAATACCCACAGACTTTGTGCCGAACTTCAAGGAGGGGGAAGACACATGTCAATGGCTGCAGGAGTATGAGGAAGCCCTGGTAGTGCGCGGGGTCCCTGAGGAGGATTGGGGAACTGGCCTGGGCCGTTATATCCCTAAAGATGGGAGTGATGCCCTACTGTCCTTAGAAGGGAGTCACAGGCGTAGTTACCCCCTAATGAAAGAAACAATGATAAGGAGGTATGGCTTCACCCCAGAAGAGTTCAGGTTGAGGTTCAGGGACAGTAGGAAACTGTATCACTACTCTTGGTCCCCCCAAGACTGGTGAGACAGTTTCGTAGTTTGTGGAGGATTGTTGCAAAGAACTAGAGTGATGGGTGAAAGGTAGCACAGCAAACAATGTTGAAGGCTTGTTCAATCTGATTGTCAGAGCTGACACCTGTCTGTGTGTAAGCTCTCTGACACTAGCGAACTTGCAAAGGAGGCAGACCTCTGGTTGAGTGCCTGATTGTCTGAAAAGGCATTTGGGAGAGATCTTAAAAGGAGTGGCTCAGGTTTCCTCCAACTGAGGCAAGCTGGGAAGGTCTGCAGTAGCCCAGATGGATCCCAGTGTAGTGGGATAGGTAGAGGGTCACATGTCCATTCCCAGGGAAGGAGCGGATGGTACCCAGAGGAAGCACCAGGAGGGGCCCTAGTCTGTACCCGGAGGCCAACTGCTGAGGGGGATGCCATATTTTCAGGTGAACTTGAGAGGGGGGCTGACTGTCACAAGCGAACCGCCAGTTCTGGTGTCTGGTAGTACCATTCCAGAGTGGAGGGTACAGAAGGCCAGATGGACGGGTGGAAGGGGGAGGCAGTCCCCAGTGGGAGAACAACAGGGTCAGGGGCCAACTCTGAGGTCAGCAGTGACCCTGTTGATGCCACTTCTTGCCAGGACGAACTTCATGCTGAGTCAAATGAACGGGTCGAGAGGCCCTCTCTGCCAGACTCTGAGACAACACTTGAAGAATGTGTTTCCCTGGCAGGGGCGAGGGGGTATGAGTACTCCCAGGAAGATCTGGCTTGCCAGGCACTTTCTCAGCCTCAGGGTACAGACCCTGGGTTGGGAAGCCAGGTTCAAGATCTCACATCTGACCTGGAGGGAGTGGTGGCTGTCACAAGCGTCCCTACCAATTTGCCTTCTGGGGTACCGCTCCTGGTGGGAGGGGGAAGGGGAATGGGGGATTCACCCCTGACCCCCAGTTCACCCCAAGGGCGCAGACCCTGGGTTGGGAGATGAATTTCAGGGTGTAACTCCTGAACTAGTGGGAGAATTGTGCAGTACATCTGCCACAATGACCCTGCCAGTTCTAGATTCTGGTGTTATCACTCCTAGGAGGAGGGTGCAGAACCGCAGCAGGAGGGGTAGGGTTAGGAGACCCTTGTACAGCCTAAGGGTGCAAATCCTGGGCTGGGGGACCAGTGGTAGGGTAAAACCCCGGAACTGGTAGGAGGTATAGTGGAGCAAGGATGCAATGCACCTGGGGCTGTCTTTTGAAGTTATCTCCACATCAAAGACATTTTGAGAATAAGTACAGGGCCTCTGACCCAACATTTTTAGGCATGGCCTGGGACTTTTAACCAGCCATTGCTGTCTCTACATGCTGCACCAGATGATTGCTGTGCTGTCAGTGAAACAACCACTTAGACTTTGCTTTGGTGTGCCGACCTGCTTGGCTGCTAGAGAGACTGCCACTTTGCTGAGGAAAAAAGTGTGCTTGCTGCCTGCCTCTCCGCTCTCATGCCCCAGTTGTTCTCCTGGGACCGATGATTGCCCAGAAGTGGCCGCAGGACTTTGAGTCCGACCTCCTCAGTCACCTGCAATTAGCGTGTGGGGTGCACTTCATTTGGGATTTGATTGTGACGTGCATGGTGGGCGCTTTATTCCTTTCTTTTTCATCCCTGAAACTAGGTTGTGCTGAGTGCTTCATCTTTCTAACTCTAGCGCATGGAGAGTGCAGTGCATCGCCTTTGAACCAGCAGGTGTGAGGCATTCCCGGTAAAAGTCTGAGGTGTGGGCAAGTTATCTCCAAAGATGGCGTATGGTGAATCCTTTGTCTGCCTAAGACCGGCCTGATTTTGAAGCATGCCTGTAAAGATCACCAGCAGACTGAAGAGGTAAGTAGTAGTATCCTTTATTCAGAGCAAGCCGGTACAACCGTCCATCACGGTAACTGCTTCTAACTGCCCTGCACTCCCCACTTTCCAGATTTTCTCCACAAGCCTGTGGTATCCCGTTACCTAGAAACCGGTAACCTAGATACCACATCTCCCTTCTTTACACAAGAATGTTAAATATCATTCCAATTCCTTCAGCACATAACCTTCAAGGTAGGGTGCAGCAATTGAAGAAAGTTGGTAGACATATATATCAGGACTACACTGCAGTATACGTAAATAAAGTTACATATGCAATAAGAGCTTAATTACCTTAAGATATCCCTTAAGGGAATCCATAACTTAGCTACAATGTTGAGACTTATATAGAGAATAGAGTACAAGTTTGAATGGCTGAAGTATGCTGTTGTACAGTCCTATCCTCTCCCTCACAGCAATCACATAATGATTGCTAAATGATCCTAAATTTCATAGGTAAGGTTACCTGTCTTTCTCTGTGTGTTTTAATTACATCTCTGGAGTGACCATGAAATTGCACATCCCGCTTTGGCTGGACAAAGATATGTGGTAACCTATCTCTAGTAACGCTTCCACTTGAAGCAGAAACAGGTATAGGAGCATCATTTAGATTAATATCTGTCACCTCCTCCAACATCCATTCCATAGCAGAATACATGTTAACTTTACTACTATTTACTACTATTTAGTACCTTTCAATCAGGAATTTGATTACAATTTGCCATTCTGTTGTGATGCCATAGCTTGTTGTCACTTAATTTTGCTGACATGGATTACGCTTTAATTACTTGCAAAGGTGCAGAACATTTGCTTTTCCCCTTCCACATTTTGGATCCTAATTTAACTTTTACCCAATCTTTAGGTTCCAATTTTGCATCTTTCGTATTATGTTTCATGTCAATATATGTTTTGTATGAATCATGCATTTTCCTCAGGTTAGGCCTCACCACAGCAGGAGGACATTTGCCACATACGCTCATTTCATTCCATGCCACATTATCTTTAGTGAAAGGTTCTCTTCCCCTCAGAAAGCTAAATGGACTATAAATAGTGCCAGTTGGAGTAATTCTATATGGCCAAATGGTGCGATGACGTTCTTTTACCCAATCCTTCCAGACATTTAAGGATGCCTGCATACTCCCTATGATGACTCTGTTAAAGCGTTCCACAATTCCGTCCCCAGCAGGGAAATAAACAGGTGTTCTTTTTCCATATATGCCATTCCTATTTAAAAACTTCTCAAATCTCTCTGAAATAAATTGAGGGCCATTATTGCTAAGAATACTTTTGGGAATGCCTTCTCGAATGAATACATTTTCCCAAAAATTCACTACAGATTTGCTGTCACAGTTGTCTGTGATTTCTATTGGGGGCTATTTAGAAAAAATGTCTATGGCTACAATAACATGCTTGTAAATTCCATTCTCATCCTCAATAGGACCCAAAAAGTCTATGCTCAATTCTTCCCAAGGATATTCAGGAATATTAGTCTTGAGCCTATTGTAGGTTTTATAAAGTGTTGCGTCTTATCAGACTCAGCACAAGTAGAACACTGTTTAACAAACTTCTCCACATCATTATCTATGCCTGGCGACCAATATGCAGACTTGACCCTTTTCTTCAATTCAACAAGGCCTACATTCCCTTCGTGAGTTATCTTTAATACATTTGTTTGGAAATGTATGGGAACCACTAATCTTTTACTGCTGAAGATGTAATTAGAACTGTTGACAGACAACTCTTCCTTGATCTCACATAAAGCTCTTAACTCATCCTGCAGCTCATTATTACTTGGCCATCCTTTTACAATAAAATTCAAAACTTTACTCAGCACATTGTATTGTATGTATTCTAAATCCCACTCTACCTTCAGAATTGCTTCTCTCTAATCACTGATGACACTAATCCCAATCCCAATCGGCTCCAATTATCTCATCACATAGTAAGGGGGATCTGCTAAGGTAATCAGCTACTTGATTTCTTTTTCCAGGTAAGCACTCCCTTTACCTAAAGTGAAGTAATCTTAAAGTCATCTTAGCTATCCTTGGTGTGGCTTTAACTATCCCTTCCGACGTTACGACCTTAACTAAAGGTTTATCGTCAGTACGAAGGTGAATTTGGAGCCCCATACAAATTGTCTGGATGTTTCCATAGCCCAACCTGTTGCCAACATTTCCTTCTCAATCACGAAGATGGTTTTTTTTGCTGGGGTTAAGGAAAGAGAAGCAAATGCAATAGTGTCCTCCTCACCTGAATCAGCTACTTGTGTCAAAAATAATCCTAAACCCTTCCCACTGGCATCCGTGGTTATGATACTATGTGCAAGACTGTTGAAACCTTGTAAGGGAAGAGCTGTAGTTAAGTCAAACTTGATCCCTTCAACATCTTCTTGCAAGTTATCATTTCAGATAAACTCTTGTTTAGTTTTAAGTAACTGCCTCATACCATATGTTTTCATAGTGAAATTTTGCACAAATTTGGCGTAGCATTCTGCTAGACCCAAGAAGGACCTGACTTCTTATTTAGATCTGGGAACTGACGCATTACCAATGGCTTCAATCAAAGCCTTCTTTGGTGACATACCATCACCTTCTACCTCATATGGCCTAAGTACGTAACTCACGTCATGTCAACCTTGCATTTTTTTAATTCTGCAGTTAACCTCTTCTCTGCTATTTTGCTTAAGACTGAGATTAGCCTTTCATTGTGCTCAGATTTGTCTCGGCCCATCACAGGAATGTCATCTTGGAAATAAGTGACACCTTTCATGTTCTTAAATAATTTATGCATCAATCTTTGAAAGACAGCGGCAGCAGATGCAAGGCCAAAGGGCATATGAAGAAACATGTAACAACCAAAGGAGGTAAAGAATTCTGTCAAGTCCCTACTGCTAGCGTGTAATTGAACCGGATGTATGACGTTACGACGCATATTTTAACACGCATACCATTACAACGCAATTTTTACAGCGCAGGATCCTTTACAACGAATGCCTTTACAACGCATGACATTACATCTCAGATGCTATTACAACGCATCCCATTACAACGTAAGTATAGGTAAGTATATAATTTTAAATAAAAATGTAATTATTAAATATTAAATTAATTTAGTTTATTTAATTACATTTTTGTATGTATTTGTAAATATATATATATATATATATGTATTTAAAATAGTGTAGGTGATTAAAAATAATATTCTAACTCCAGGGGGGAGTAATAGTAGGGTAAGTGCTGGATAATGTAGGAGTAAAAATTACTATTCTAACTCCAGGGGGGTGTAATAGTAGGGTAAGTGCTGGATAGTGTAGGGGTAAAAATTACTATTCTAACTCCAGTGGGGTGTATTAGTAGGGTAAGTGCTGTATAGTGTAGGGGTAAAAATTACTATTCTAACTCCAGGGGGGTGTAATATTAGGGTAAGTGCTGGATAATGTAGGGGTAAAAATTACTATTCTAACTCCATGGGGGTGTAATAGTAGGGTAAGTGCTGGATAGTGTAGGGGTAAAAATTACTATTCTAACTCCAGGGGGGTGTAATAGTAGGGTAAGTGCTGGATAGTGTAGGGGTAAAAATTACTTATATTTTTTATTTTTAGAACTTTTTTTATTAATATTAAAATTACTTAAATTAATTTATTTAATTTATGTAAAGTACTTTTTTTATTAATAATTATTTTTAGTTTTAATATTTATTAAATTATTAATATTTAATTAATTAAATATTTTTTTATTAATTAAATAAATGTTGTAATAAAATTATATACTTACCTATACTTACGTTGTAATGGCATGCGTTCTAATAGCATCTGCGATGTAATGTCATGCGTTGCAAAGGCATTCGTTGTAAAGGAGCATGCGTTGTAGTAGTTGCGTTGTAAAAGTAGTCCGTTGTAATAATTGCGTTGTAACGGTTGTTTCCCAATTGAACCTGGTGATAGGCTGAGGTTAAATCAATGGTTGAAAAAATGTTACACCTTTGGATTGTGCCAAAAGTTTTTCAATCCTGGATAATGGAAACTTATCCACCACTATATTCTTATTCAGGTCCCCCTAATCAATGCATAAGCGCAAACGACCATTAGGCTTGCGTGTGACGACCAAGGGAGCCAACCATTGAGCAGTTTCCACTGGTTCAATTATGCGCTTGCTTTCCAAAGCAACCAATTCAGCCATCACTCCTTCACGCACACCTATGGGAATTCCCCTGGGTTTGTGATATACTGGTACTGCACCTTCTTTCAGTACTATTTTGTGTACAAACCCACACAACTTCCCAACATTGCCAGAAAAAAAAAACTAAGGAACCTTCCTTTGATTTCCTCCACAATACTCTTGTCTCGCTCATTCAGTAGCATTGCCTGATCTTTCATGTTGGATTAAGAATAATTCCAAGAGCTTGAGATCCATCCACCCCAGCACAGATGGCCCCTTTTCCGCTACATATAATTTCCCTTGGGCACATCTGTCTTTAATCAGGTACAACTCCTCAGCGAACCCAACCACAGGAATCTCTTTTCCAGTTAATGTTACAGGATGAATATCTGTGGGTTTCACCTCTTTACCAATTACTTTAGAAAATTTGTTCTTCCACACCGAGCATTGTATAATGGTGCAAGGAGACCCAGAATCAGGTACTGAGGTACCGGGTTTTTAGGGACCCGGTGGTGCCAGGGGGAACACCCAGATACCTCTTGAGTCCTTCCTGTTTTGGACCACAGAAACACAGAGTCTTCAAGGTGATGTCAAGGATCGAGTTTTATTGGCTGCAACCAAGTAACAAGCGTCCTAGAAGTACAACAGCACGGTGTGCATATTCTCAGGAGACTGTTCGTTTTTACAGAACCAGCCTTCTCCTTTTATACAAAAATATCAGCTTCAGGCAAAAATTCTTTGTTTTATGGTTCAACCATATACATATTTTTACAACAAAGAAAAAGCAAAGTCATGATGGCAAGCCCACATTTTCGTATGTCTAGTTCGTGATAGATTACCCAGCCAGGCCCAGAACTTTCATCAGATATCGATGAACCCCCAATAAAATCGGGCACCTCCTCCTTGTAAAACTAGCCATAAAGAAGAAACAGGAACAGGTGTGTGTATGATAAAACGTGGTTTGTATGCGGTGAATGGTTTATGACATGTTGTGCCTTGATGCTAATCTCGCTCGGCCATTGGGATGAGGACTGCCCGAACAAGTTTGGCTTGAGGCAGTGGAGTCAGCTCGCCCAGGTCACAGAGGAGTCAGGAAAGGTGGACGTGTCCTTCTCAGATCGAATTCGGCCTTGGTCAATTGACTATGTAAGGGCAATCACAAGATGGATGCCACTCACAAAATGGAACCCGAGGGTTCAAGACAGAAACCACGATTTTAAGGTGATTGCATCACTTGATCGTGATGCAAATGCATAGGTATAATGTCCTAATCATTACCGGTCCGTGGATACCAAATTCGTCATGATACGATGATATTTTCTGACACGAGTGTTGGACTTCGGTACCACATTATAGCAGGGTCCAGATTTTCAGTACCACAGACCCTCCTTTTGCCCTTATATAGGCAATAACTCATGCTAATCTGAGTCCAAATCTGTATTCATGAAGTCATTGAGATGCTGTTCCAGCATCATCCTGTTACTTAGCTCGTCCCTTGACACAGGCTTCCTTACACATGATGTAGCACAGAGGCCACATATTGCAGGACTACACTGGACACACAGGCAGAACATGAACAGAACGGCTAAATCCATCTCAATGAATATCAGAATTTTCCATCCCCAGGCGGATATCAGTTCCCAGAACCACCCCAGCAAGGACCAGTCTCCTTTATCCATGTGAATGGAATCAGAGATCTTATGCAGTTTGGAGATGGCCTGGTATACTGTTGGAGCATTGTCAGGGATGAAAATGCAGCAACTGGATTGAATCACTTTACATACCCCACCACGGTCTGCAAGTATGACATCTAGGGCAACCCTGTTTTGAAGAGTCATAAGGCGGTCCGACTGGAGCTCCGCGGTCAAGTTACTAAGGGCACCAGCCATTTCAATCACGGCGGATTCAACTACCCTCGTCAATTGGCGAATGTTCCTGATGTTCACCATAGGCCCCCAAAACGGCAGAAAACCTTTTGCAAAAATCCCCACAACTCTTGTTCCGCAGTGTCGTCTTTGCTCACGACACCCCTAACTGTCCTTGTCCTGTGGTAATCTGCCTCGGCCGTGTAGGTGGGTGGCAACAGGAATGAGATAAAACATATGCCCGAGAAGTCAGGGGGCAGCCACGTATACGCTCTATCATGGCAGACGAAGTAGGTGCCCTTAGCCGCTAAGAATGAAGGGGAGGTCTGGGACGGGAAAACGTAAGTTTCAGTACAGACACTCTTCCCTAACTGAGCTCCAGGGTTGTTGCCATTTCCCTACAGACATAGGTGACCTTGATGGGGTACTATACAGATTGGGGAGGATTTCCTTGCTCGCTGGCTCTCACTCAAGGAAATCCCATATTTAGTTATATTCCATCTACTGTAAGGCTCCAATTCATCTCTGGGAATCGTCCTATATATGTCAATATCCCTGCTCATATTTCTGATTCGTGCCACTAGTGCCTTGTTGCTTGAGTTTTTTCCTGTGGGACGCGGGGGATATGGTTCGATGGCGAATAGGAACATGGTTTGAAATGCCCACAGAGAACCATAGTAGCTGAATGGCAGGACAAAATATGGGATACCCTTGTCTGTCGTGTGTGTCCACACACCCAACAATTCGTTGTGTTCATTACAGACTGGTGCTGGTGTAGGAGCTGAATGAATGAGTTATTTACAAATTCTACCCTTCTGGCAGACTCGTGTTCAGGTAGAGGGTGAAAGGAGTGTGGGGAAACAGTAGGAGGAGGTGTGGGCTGAGTGTCGTGTGCAAATGAAACTCGAAAGGTGAATAAAGCATAGCCAATCAAAAACATCATTATACTACACAACATAAAAATGCATGTTATTAAAAATTGTGTCTTTGCC
The DNA here is from genome assembly GCF_964263255.1 of Lissotriton vulgaris. Classification (NCBI taxonomy): domain Eukaryota; kingdom Metazoa; phylum Chordata; class Amphibia; order Caudata; family Salamandridae; genus Lissotriton; species Lissotriton vulgaris. Next base: position 1,739,382,428 of record NC_141691.1, read on the forward strand.
ATCACCATGCATATTCTCGTTTTAAAGTTCATAGATTTGGCAGGTCTCTCCATCTTGGGAAACTCCATCCTCTAATTTGCTACCCGCGGTGGGTGATTGATTCTGCTAAGAAGTGCTTCTGTTCAGTCCAGGGTAACTCCCTTAGACCAACCAGAACTGTCGACCTAACCGTCTCCAGCTGCACTCCAAAGACTGTGGCAACCGCGACCCTAGCAGCAGAACCGGATCGCAGTTCGAAAATCAAAAATGAGCAAGTATCCTAGATGAGAGAGCTGCACAATCAAAAAAAAAATGTTTTTATTGGTCCATAGTCATATGTCTTGGCCTCAAGTTATAGCGGTTTCGACCAGGAGCTGTGTGGTCTAAAAATAGGAGTTCAAGTTCAGTAGTGTCCAACTGCATTGACGGTAGCACAGATCCTTGCAGAATGTTGTCGCTTTCCTTTTCTGAAGTAGTTCCTTTCAAACGTGCATCACTGAAGGGTAAGAAGCGAGGCACAGTTTCGGTCTCAGAGTCAGCAATTCCTTCCTGGACCCACCGGTCATAAGGCAGAGGTAATGGGACCCTCTTGCAATGGGTCCCGTGGATCCAGTTTTTCTTTCCCTCCACTCGGATGGCAGATCTGGTCGAGAGAAGAACTAGATGAGGGCCCGTCCACCGGGGCTGGTCATTCTTTGTTCGCTGGAAGTTTATGATCAGCACATAAGATCCAGGATCGATAGGATGCCCTGGAGCTTCAGAGGCCTGAGGTAGACTGTTGTGGACCTGTTGGTGTAAAACATGCAATTTAGTCGTCAATTCGTGCAAATAATCAAGCAGTACAGGATACTCTATCTCACTGAACCTCGTGGGCCTTGGCACTCCCCATATATTGGCTGGGCAGCTGAACACGATTTCATGAGGACTAAGTCCCACCCTAGAGTGGACAGTCATTCTTGTAGATAGGAGTGCCAAAGGCAGGGCGTCAGGCCATTTAAGACCTGTTCTGGCTTGAATTTTGGCCAGTTTCAATTTTAGAGTGCCGTTATAGCACTCTACTAGTCCAGCTGATTGGGGGTGATTTGCAGCATGGAACTTCTGCTGTATGCCTAGCCCTTCACACACTCTTTTCATCACTCGTCCCACGAATTCACTTCCATTATCACTCCAGACCATTCTAGGCATTCCGAATCTGGGGAAGAACTCTTTGACAAGGGCTTTGGCTGTGGATAAGGCAGTATTGTCCTTAAGGGGATACGCCTCCACCCACCTGGAAAAGGCACAAACAACAACGAGTACGTATTTCAGATTGTTGCACCTTTCCATGTGGATGAAATCTAGCTGCAAAACCTCAAACAGATACGTTGGAGGCGCAAAATGACCAGCTGGAGTTGGGGTTCCCCTACCAGGATTGTACTTCAGGCACACCATACAGTTCTTGACCACATTCTCTGCACATTTAGGGATTCCACTATTCTGCCATACTGGAGCCAACAACTTACAGATCCCTTTCACACTGATGTGAGCCATTCCATGAGCCATTGTCACCACTGCAAGCACATACGCATTGGGTAGCAGCCATCTCTGATGCTCTGACTGCTCGATCCAACAACCATTCGTGTCCAATCTACCCTTACTTTCTCTCCATTCATTCACCTCTTTCTCTGTGGCTTCGGATTGAATGGACTTCACACTCTCAATTGTATCTTCGCACATACCCACATCACCAATCCATCTCGCAGGGCCTGCAACATACATTCGACTCATTACATTCCTTGCAGTTTCTTTCGCAACTTCATCTGCAAATGCATTCCCACGACCAACATCATCTACAATCTTTTTGTGGGCACTGCATTTCACAATTGCAACTTGTAGTGGCAAGGTCAGTGACTCGAGAAGCTCATTTACTAACTGACCATGCTGGATCTTGGTACCGTGCGATGTCAGGAACCCACGTTCACGCCACAATCGTCCAAAACTGTGAGCCACGCCAAAGGCGTATTGGCTGTCCATGTACACATTCACTTTCTTTCCTTTTGCTAACACACATGCTCTTGTAAGTGCAATCAATTCTGCTGCTTGTGCAGAATTGTGTGGGATACGTGCAGCTTCAATAATCGTGTGCAACGTTGTTACAGCATATGCTGCAGTCGTATCACCATTCGCCAACTTGAAACATGAACCATCAACCCATAAAGCATCGTCACACTCAGGAAGAGGAGTGTCCTGTAGATCCACTCTCCCTTTTATCTCTTCTTCTGTCCTAAAACAGCAGTCATGTTGTTCGACCTCATCTGTCTGTACTGGAATGGGCAATAACGTGGCTGGGTTTAATGTGTCACACCTCTTTATGTGTACATGGCTCGCTAACAGTGTCAGCTCATAACTTGATAATCGAGCACTACTTAAGTGCTGTGTCTTCGTTCTATTTAGCAAAATGTCTACTGCATGTGGGACCATAACGATCAGTGTATTATTCATTACTATCCCAGCAGACTGTCGAATACAGACAGCTGCTGCCGCAGTGGCCCTCAAGCAACTTGGCAATGCCTTAGCTACGGGATCTAAAGTCGCTGAGAAGTTACCGCATGGATGCTGTTTGTCCCCAAAAGGCTGTGTCAGAACTGATAATGCACAACCTTCCTTCTCATGGACATACAACGTAAAAGGCTTACTGTAGTCGGGGGTACCCAACACAGGAGCCGAACACAATGCATCACGCAATTCGTGAAAACTTTTCTGACACTCTTCAGACCATGGAATGGGTTTCGGTGTATCCTTGCAAGTTAAGGCCACCAAAGGTTTGCCCAACAAGGAGAAATTCGGTATCCATTGCCTGCAATATGATGTAATGCCCAGGAAAGCACACACTGCTCTCTGCGTCCTTGGGACACTCAATTTTGCAATTGCCTGTATTCTCTCTGGGGTCAGTTTCCTTCCCTCCTTCGATAAGATGTGACCTAAGTAGGTCACTTCTTGTCGACAAAATTGCAGTTTTGAAAGAGAGACTTTGTGCTTCATATCACATAAATGACACAACAATGACAAAGAGGCTTGCCTGCAAATCTCCTCAGTATCGGCAGCGACCAGCAAATCATCAACGTACTGAATGAGAGTCGCGCCATCAGGCAGAACAATCGTGTCAAGCTGTGATTTCAGAGCCTGACTGAATATGGATGGGCTTTCACAGTAGCCCTGAGGAGCGCGTTTGAAGCGGAAGCTTCGGCCTCCTAAATTGAAGCCAAAAATGTCTCTGCTCTCCTCGGCAATAGGGATGCTGAAGAAAGCGTTCTTCAGGTCAATCACTGTGAACCAAGTGGCTGAAGCTGGAACCATAGTCAATAAGGCAGTAATATCAGGAACAACTGGAAACTGTGGCACAACAATCTTATTTACTTCTCTAAGATCAATCATGAACCTATAGACAGGCGGTTTGGAAGGATCAGTACGCTTTAAAACCGGCAGGGCAGGACTATTACACATGTTGCCTCTTGCCTCTTCAATGACATCTTTCTCAATCAGATCATAAATAATTGCTAACAACGCCTTTTCGCCTTCGCTAGAGATCTTGTATTGGGGAATGCGTGGCAACCTAACATTGGCTTTCAATGTTACAACATATGGCGTTATTTCCAAAAGACCCACATCATTAGAACCGGTAGCCCAAAGTGTATCTGGAAGAGAAGATAATTCTGTTGGAAGTTTTTCCCTTGACAAATAAATTGGAGAAACCACTTTCTTACCCAGGGTAAGTTGCACTCCCGAGGGAGAACAGTACAAAGTTGCATATAGTCTCTTTAACAGATCCAATCCTAACAAGTTTTCACCACAACCTGTTGTAAGAATGAGGGGTGCTTCTAATTCATAGGGCCCAACAGAAAGGGACATAGGACTAGAGATCGGGTTCCTAACCGGGGCGCCAGAAAAACCTACTGAAACATTCATTTCGCCAGACAAAGGTGCGCCAGGAAGTTTTGAGTGCATCATAGAACTTTTTGTAGCACCAGTATCCAGCAGAAAAGGCTCCGACACACCTGATGTAATCACCTCGACATAAGGTCCATTCTGATCTACTGGAACTGAAATAACTCCCTCTCTTTGTCCATTGCTGTCCTAGCAGTCATTACCCTCATTCTCGTTTTCTGCATAGTAGTCATCAGCATAGTACTGAGCTGTCCTAGAAGACGCATTATTCTGTTGGTCAAAGCTGTTCATGGAATTCTGAGGCGGAAAAGACGGAGCATTCTGGGGGAAATGTCCACGACCCCTACATCTAGGGGCCTGCTGGACACCTCTACCTCTTGCACCAGAAACACCATTCAAACGTCGTAACAAAGTCGGACAACTATTCTTGAAATGACCCTCTTCCTTGCAATACGCACACTGATTCGGACCATATGGTAAACGCCGTTGAGAAGACTCGTTTCTTTGTTAGTCCCTTGAATACTGCTGTGGTTGCTGATAATCATGCTGGCTATTATTACGAGGTGGATAAGCTTGCTGCAGAAGGACTTTATTTTTCAATTCTTTAGTCTTTTTGTCAGCCTTCTCTAGCTCATCTTTGAACCTATTTTCGTAGTACTGGGCTGTAGCTAAAATCTGCGCTGATGTGGAGACAGCCCAAGCACTCTCTGAATCCTTCAACTTATTACACAGTTCAGGAAGCAAATTATGTAGAAATTTGTCTACAAACAATCTTTGGCCACCCTCAGTAGCCATATCCTGACCACTATGATCGACGAATGTTTCTTCAAACCGTGTGAAAAAGTCAGACACATTCTCATCTTTTTTCTGTTTGCACGCGGACAACTTGTCCCAATTCACACGTAATTCGGGCATTAAAGTCTTCATGTATGCAATAATTCTACCAGGGAGTTCTGCTACTAAAGGCTCGGGCTTAGAGCCACCCACTTGTCTAGCATCAGCAGCAGCAATATTAACCCATGTGTCACCTAACTCTTGATCATGATCTGCATGACGAATCTTACCCCATAAAGGCTATGGAACAACATTCCCAAACAACATGTCTACATCTGCCAGATTCATTATACAGGAGCTGGCAGTTTGTGATAACTCCTTATCATACCCTGAAGGATTTTTGCAGGGATCAGGCAATGTCTGCTTTAGCGCTAAAACTTCAGATCTTTTCCAAGGGACATGTACCCATACACGCTGGAAATGCGGGGGAATTGCTGGATTCGCATTTGCATCACCTTCCCTCCAAACTGGAGGAACCTCTCTCATGGGATACTGTCGCGCCTTTTTCCTACCTGGCATGTCATGCTCAGAAAGCGATCTAGAATTGCTTCCCTTACTCCTAAAGACAACAACATTTCTATTGCTCGTTCAACATCGGCACCCACAATCATGCCTTCTGCGAACTTGAATCGCACACGGAATAATTCAGGCATGTCGTACTCTGGGTCATTTCCCTCCAAATCTTCACAGAGGAATATTCACATTTGTTCAAAAACGTATCTCTGTGTAGGTGCTTCCCACTGACGGAAAACTTCCATGACGGACTGAACGTCATATCTTACAGTATTGGTAACCCATTTATGCGCTAACTCATTTAGTACTTCTCTCGCTTGATAATCAGGCATTCGACTCCGCAACTGTCTTCGTTCTATGTTAGGGGTCGTTTTAGGCGACCCAAAGAAAGGTGAGAAAAGGCCAGTGACAGTGTTTGCTATTCTCTGTCGAACAGAAGGAGAAGCTGGTGGAAAGGCAGAATCGCCAGAAAAGACAGGCTGATGTAAAGTAGAAGTCGAGGCAGTAGCAGAAGTAGTATCAGGATAAGTAGTTGGAGCAGTAGGCGATGTCGTAGAGAAAGCAGATGGAGTATGTAGCAAAGGCAGGCGGCCCTTGAGAGGGCTGCGCCGGAGAGGTAGAAACCAGCTGAAGAGGAGCTGGTGCTTGTGGAAGAACTGGTGTTCGTGCGGCGGGGCGCGGTATAACAAAGCGTTGCGGGGGTGCAGTAGCATTTTGTGCATATGGAGGTGGAGAACTCAGTAAATGAGACATTAAAGGATCCTTCTCAAGTGTCTCTTTTGATTCCTGTCCTCTATTTGGCAGAACTGGGTAGCATGTATCTACTGCTAGCTTCCTACTTCTAAGTGTTTGTTCATTCTCTTGCTCTTCCTCATTATTCCTAAACGCAATGGCAGCTTGTACCATAGACATACCTCGTTTATTTTTCTTTGCTAATTTAATTTCTTTCTGTTTGGCTTCCTTGCGCCATAAGCGAAAGGAGTCAAACATCGCAGGCCGGGCTTTCTTCTTGAAAAGTTTCACCTCTAGATTATCCAAGATTTCTGTATCAAAGCTACCATATTGTGGCCATTTTAAGACACCATCATTTCTGGTGTATCGGATCCAGACTTCATTATATGCAATAGGGCCTACGCCGTGCTTCACATATAGCTCATATGTTGGAGTTCCAATTGGAGGAACCGGACACTAGTCCTCTAATCGGGAGTCCCTACTACAACCAATACAAAACAAGTTTCCAAGTCTCCTAAAACCAGGCATCTTCGCTCACTAGTCTAGCTTCAAACTTCAAAGGATTATCGAATACGATATTCTCGTGAATACACGAGTCCCTTGGTTTTGGCGCTTGCAAGTTCCAAACAAAGCGTATCTCAAGGATACCAAAACTAAGAATTAAACTAAGGACTGGGAGACGCTCCACTTATACTTAACTGAAGTATTGAAGATCGATGACGTCACTAGAAGACTCGTCTATTGTTTCGCTCTACCAAGCATCAATGGGTCCAAAACAGGGCGATAGTCAGGGCAGCAGTCCTTCGTAGCCGTCGGGACGTGGGGAACCTCACAGCAAAGACATTCGGAACCACGTCGACATACAGGGGTCGCTGAAGTGGCTGGCCGTCCTCTGGAATTTTCACACGAAGCTCCTCACGAACATCTGGCTTGGACCGACGCCGCTTGATACCGCCCCGAGTTGGGCGCCAAACTGAGGTACCGGGGTTTTAGGGACCCGGCGGTGCCAGGGGGAACACCCAGAGACCTCTTGAGCCCTTCCTGTTTTGGACCACAGAAACACAGAGTCTTCTAGGTGATGTCAAGGATCGAGTTTTATTGGCTGCAACCAAGTAACAAGCGTCCTAGAAGTACAACAGCACAGTGTGTATATTCTCAGGAGACTGTTCGTTTTTACAGAACCAGCCTTCTCCTTTTATACAAAAATATCAGCTTCAGGCAAAAATTCTTTGTTTTACGGTTCAACCATATACATATTTTTACAACAAAGAAAAAGCAAAGTCATGATGGCAAGCCCACATTTTCGTATGTCCAGTTTGTGATAGATTACCCAGCCAGGCCCAGAACTTTCATCAGATATCGATGAACCCCCAATAAAATCGGGCACCTCCTCCTTGTAAAACTAGCCCTGAAGAAGAAACAGGGACAGGTGTGTGTATGATAAAACGTGGTTTGTATGCGGTGAATGGTTTATGACATGTTGTGCCTTGATGCTAATCTCGCTCGGCCATTGGGATGAGGACTGCCCGAACAGGTTTGGCTTGAGGCAGTGGACTCAGCTCGCCCAGGTCACAGAGGAGTCAGGAAAGGTGGACGTGTCCTTCTCAGATCGAATTCGGCCTTGGTCAATTGACTATGTAAGGGCAATCACAAGATGGATGCAGCTCACAAAATGGAACCCGAGGGTTCAAGACAGAAACCACGATTTTAAGGTGATTGCATCACTTGATCGTGACGCAAATGCATAGGTATAATGTCCTAATCATTACCGGTCCGTGGATACCAAATTCGTCATGATACGATGATATTTTCTGACACGAGTGTTGGACTTCGGTACCACATTATAGCAGGGTCCAGATTTTCAGTACCACAGAACAGTATGCAATTGTACACCACCAATACCTGTATTACCCATTGGTTTCTTTTTCGATTTAGAACGTATATCTAACATCACATTTTCACCATCCCACACATCTTCAAGGCATAGGATCCCATCTTTACTCGAGCATTCGTTATTCTCATCTCCTTCATCTTCCTTGTTATCCACACACTTCACATATTTCTTGCTTCCTTCGTTGAGTTTCCTCCAGCAAACATTTGCAAAATACCCAATAATTCCACAAAATGCGCATTTTCGCTGCAGGGCACCATCTATCTCTAGCCATGTGACCTTTGGTACCACACCTGAAACAAGACGGGCGCGTGTCTTGCCCTCAAGTTTGTTAACACCTGAAGTTCTCCTGCTCACATTTTTGCACGTGCGTCTATCACCCTTCTTTCCTTCAATTTTAGTATTAGACACGTTACCCACTGTTTCTTTCTCTCCTTTGCTTTTTTAAGCAACTTTGGCACATCTTTTAGATATTTCACCCTTCTTTACAATAGCTATAGTTTTGTTTAGGGGGGCATCCCCATGATGGAGCAAGGATTCGCACGTTATGCGACTTGCTTGAATTCAAGAACCTCGCATAATCTTTAACGTTATTAACCAACCTGTTATGTTATTAATACCGCACTTTCACACAACACGCGGGTGTCCCAGAGACTTTTGCCTATGTGTTTATTAATCCTAACTACGCTTGCAATTGACATGGTCGCTGCTATGCGGGATTTCAGTCTGCGCATGCGTCGGTCATACCCATGTGATGTGACGCACTCATAGTTCTGGAGGGAATTGTAGCTCATGCGCATTATTGCAAACATGGCCGCTTTGTCTTTAACATGCACTTTGCTTGCTACCGCTGCTCTTGCACAAATGTCTATTTCCGCATAACTCCTAATGCTATAGATATTATAAAGTAAGGGGTGCAGTGAAGCTAATCATGGTATACAGTGTATTCATTTTTTCTATGTTTCTAAATTGTTTTCGTTTACTTTTCATGTGACACACTTTGGGGGCCTGAGAGCTGTGCGCCACTCCATCTTTGAAGCCCATGTCACCCTAACCACGTGATGAGTGAGAAAACGAATTGCGCAGGAGTGGAACTAAGCTAGCTGGCTACCAAAGCTCAGATGCTCCTGGGAAAGCGACCTCTGCTCCAGGAGAAGACTTCGACTTGTACCTGAAATGTTACATTTTGTGATAATGTTTGTGTGCCCTATTGTTTCGGCACTCTTATGCCATGGGAACTGGAATGTAAGGGGTGGATACTGAAAAATACATATTAATTATGGGAACACTAAATTCTAGGTGGTGACAATGACCTAACCACCTCTCTTGTCCAATCCAAAGTTGGGGATCCTGTCACTTGCAACATTTGTGGGTGGTCCACTGACCCGAAAACAGTATAACTAGCCTAGGTTTAGCTAGAGAAATTGTCCGACTTGTCCGAGTAGCTGACCTGTCACCGACCCTACGAACTCTATAGGTGATTGATACAGAGAGCTGCGGAGCACTCTGTCCGTAATTTCCACAATCTCACTGGGGTGGAATAGTCTTAAGTGCTGGCGAAGCACTTTGCTGGGAGATTCGAAAAAACCCAATTGGGGTTATTGGCAGATTCCGTGCAGAGAGGGAGTAGCGCAGGCGTTGCATCCGAAGCTGCAGGTGTTGGTCATACCCTTTGATGAGCCCAGTCCTGATCCAAATCCTGAGGGGTATCCTGTCCTGACTGTCCATGAGCTGTACCTGCTCGCCTACGGGCATCCTAAGTCCTTGAGGGTCCTTGTCCTCGCCTTTCCCCAACTGACCCGTGGCCAGGGTTAGTCCTCATTCCCGTCCTAGGTAAATATATATCTGTGGGTGTTCGTCTATCTATACTCTTTCCTCTCCTCCTTTTAATAAAGCATCATTGCCTATGTTATTTTCCCTGTTTCTTTCCAAAGGATTTTACATGCAAACTGTTTTTATTAGTTATGTTCCACTTTTACCCTTACCTGTAGGATATTATTAAATTGTTTGCTTACTCAGTGTGTTCCATTCTTACCCTCCCTTAGTATCTAAGCCTTCTAGTAGTAAATAGCATAAGGTCTGTTTTTAATAAATCACTGATGAATTCTAGAGCTCTACTTAAATAGGATGTTCTTTCCACTTTACCTGCCTTAGTATAAGCCTGAAAACTTAATAGCATGTTCCTTGTTACCCTTTTCCTTTAGTTTTCTGACATCCAATGGTGCTCACTCTCATTCATAGCTACGTTTTAGTCCTGATCCTAGTTATAGATATTCTAATCTGTGTAAATTTCATTCTCATGGCGTATGGAAAATACCTTTTATGACTAGATAAAAGTCGTTAAAACCCTTCAGGTGTCTGTGGTTATTACAAACGTATAAATTGTTATTCAAATGTACAAGAGATTTTGGTTAGTCTTATCTCCTACCCCTGCTAGCTCCTGATTCGTCGGGAACATAGGTACCTGTGATAAGGTGGTAAGTCAGGTACACTGGAAATAATATTAAGGAAAACACAAGAATTACTGATAGTGATGTGTAAGCTCACCCGATTCACAAAAATACAGTGTTAAACACGTTATGGGCCCAAGTGCGTACATTTTGGTGAAATAAAGAGTCGGGCGACCTGCGCGCTCTATCAGTAATTTTCTGGTAGCAGGAAGATGGTTAGGACTAGTTAAGATAGGTAGATAAGATATTTTCAGATGAAAAGTGAAAAATAAAATGTGCTGCTAAAATTAAATTTTTCTTTACAGTTATCGCTCGATTTTAAGTGCTAATGTTTTGAAATGTTATAAAATGTATTATTTCATGAAATGCTGCTATTTTACTTAATGTGATTAACAAAACCGTTAGTAATTGTTATATGTTGTCTGGAAGTCCCCGGGGGAAGAATAGCGGGTGGTGAGGAGAATCCACTTTGCAGTGAGGTCAGTGACTCGAGGAAAAATTAGTGCAAGGTTAAGTAGAACTGGAAGCGCTAATTAGGGTTTCTATATGAATAATTGAGTAAATGAAAGCAACAGGTTCTCTGATGAAACTTCCATTGTGATATTACCTAGTAAGGGTCACATGAGGGAGGAGTAATAGGTTCTTTGAAGCTTGAGTGTGAGCAGAAGAGTTCGCTGGTGAAACTTTAGACTTAGTGTATATCCGGGAAAGAGTGGATGAGTCAAAGAAGTAGCGGGTTCTCTAGTGCTTGTGTGAAGGGTAGGCAGGAGGGTCTATCCATAGTGTATGAAAAGTAGACGGAAGAGGTTTACTTGTAGCGAATCAAAATTCTTTCCTTTTAGACACTCGAGTACAGTGGCGAATGTTATACGTTGTAAACTAAATAGAGCACTTGCACTTTAAGAAAAGAAATCAAGTTTCCGTTACCTTGTAAAGGAGGGAGTCAGTCGCGGAACTGCGCTGACGTCACTCTGTGCCGCACTGGTATTGGTCAAAACAGCGGGTGTGTTACGGAGCTGAGATTGTAAGGGAGGGGTGAGTGCCGGAGCGTGAGAAAGCGTCTCACGAAAGGCCGCGCTCCCATTGGCTGAAGTTGTTTGCAATCAGAGTGTTGATTGGCTAGTGAAGTTTGTAAGACGCGCTAGCAGTGGAAGTACATATATAAACAAAATTTCTCAATCCGAGCTTGAAGATAGTTTGGAGAGGTGTATGTGGTATCCCGAATTCTTACCTGATCCGAAAAATCTAGGTTTTCATAAGGAGCAGATGCTCAGAGGTAGACCTTACAATATGTACGGAAGCAAGAGGAAAATGTAATTTGCCGAAAAGATCAAGAATTATTTCAAGAAAGACAAGCCCGTCAGAACTAGGGAGGTTGTAATCATTCCACCACCTAATACTCCCGCATCCTTTATGATGTTTGACAAAGGGTATCATACCTGCGTGTGGTTGGAAAACTGGGCGAAGTATACTGAGGATGATGGGATCCTAGCTTTTCCTGTAGATGGTTCATTCAATGGTAGAATTTTGTTTAATTTGAGGACCCGAATGAATGACTTACATCCCCGACCCAGATTGACTCAATATGAGGCTCTAGAGGAATTGGAGATTGAGGCTCTAGAGCGAGATAGACCCAGAATGGATAAGGGAGTGAGCAAATGGTATCCGAAATTGCAACGAGAAACCAAAGAGAAGAAAATGAAACAGTGGAGACAGAATATGATGGTTGAGGGACTATTTCCAGTGTTTGGGATAGAGGAACCCGCGGGAGGGAAATGTACTGAGAAAACCCGACACCTGATGGCTGCAGGTGAATCAGAAGATGAGTATCTAGAGGATTTATTTATGAAAAATCCACCACCATATGATGAGGAGTCTAGATCCCTGAGTACCAAAAACCCAGTTTTCAGACGTCCGAGAAGTAGAAGGGCCAGTGAGACAGATACAACAGATATAGGTAATAGGCAAACTAATAGGGACGGATTTTGTAGACCTGATACCACTGTCCCAAACTATAGACCATTCGGTGATGAAAGACCAGTTATGACAGTCCCAACTGCCCCGAGTCTGTATCCACCTTTAGTTCCGCAAGTATTACATGACACATCCATTGAAAGGGTTTTGCACGAACAGGAAAAGGAAGCCTTAATTAAACAGCGAAATGCACTCATTCAGACAATAGCACAGATAAATCTCAGTCCTGAAGCCCTAACAATTCCAGTAACTATTGGTCCCGTTGTCCCTCTTTATGGGGATAGACCGGCTAATCCGAGAACTCCAGTCATTTCCCCTGCTGTAGCGCAGCCCAGGAAGTAGCCTCTCATCGTTGATGATCAGGCAAGCGAATGTGAATCTATGATTTCCCTAATGGATCTGCCCATAAGGGAACCGGAAAGCAGTATACCACGGACGAGACCTCAGACTAGGGTCAAGGAAGTTTTAATTGAAACAGCGTCAGGTACCCAGAACGCTACAGTAGTGACTCCAGAGGAGCTAGATCGATGGACCAGAGAATTAGAAAAGGAAACTCCACAGCCCAAACCATTAGATATTTACAAGCTAAGAATAGAAATGGAAGAACTAATGGCTGGGAATGTGGGACTAGACCGGTTGAATACCCTTGATGAGGATGAACTTTTGTTCATCTGCAAAAGCCTGACTAGAAATACCAGAGTATTTCACGAGAAACTAATGGACACAGCTGCTAATATGGGAGTAGACATCAGTAAATCCAAGGTGTTACAGAAGCCCTGCAGAGCAGAATTTTCAGACAAAGATCTGGAACACATGAATGTGTCTGGGAAAAAGGTACAGATAAGGGAATTGTTAAACCTGTTACAGAAATGGGGAGATTTAGACTGATGGAAAGCCAGGTGGGCAAAGAAAAAGGAAGACAGTAGATCCAAGCAAGCATCCTCTGAGTATGCCCTAAGGGAAGTGGATAAGGCAGAAACTTTGTGCCCTATGAGAGAAGTGCCAGGAGGGAAATATGTACATGTTCCATGGTCCCGACAAGACATAGTATCCTTCACAAATGATTTCCCAAAATGAAGAGAAAAGCCCGTTGAGTGGTATAGACAGGTCAAGAGGTTCGTTAAAGTCCAGAAATGCCTCCTGAAGTACCTGGATGGGTTCTTTGACATTGTAGTTCCTGAAGATCTGTGGACAGATTGTAAAATTGCTGTTGATTGGCCTAGTGAAGAATATCCCAGAGATCCTAGAACCGGAGCCCCATCACCAGATGTAATGAGAAAGTATGACCAGGTAATATTGCATCTGAAAGGAAAAGTGCCAGCTAAGGAAACTGATTGGACCCGTATAGATAGAACTACCCAAAATCGTGATGAGACTGTCCATTCCTATTATGAACGATTATTGCAGGTGTTCAAGACCTACAGTGGAATAGATAACATTGAAATGAAGGATATGACTCATTTCATTTACCGATTCGTGTTGGGATTGAGGCCTGAAATCTCACAGTGGATTAGAGACAATAAAATCTGTTGGCAAGGAAAACCCATAGATGAGGTCCTGAAATACGCAAAATATTGCGAGGATGAGATGAAGAATAAAAGGAAAGCACTAAAGGAGAAGGCAATGTGGGCACAGGTAAAATTGGCAGAACAACAGGATAAGCAGTTAGGAAAACTAAACAATAATTCCCAAAATGTAGGCTCTGGGGGTGGAGGGAAACCCCGAGTAAAAATGAGTCGAGAAGAGGCCAGGAAGAAGTTCCCGTGCCACGGGTGTGGCCAGATAGGGCACTGGAGAGATGAGTGTCCCATGCTGCAGAATGGTAACCTGAAAAATAATGATTTAAATCCACAGGTGCAGAATGAGGGGCCACGAAAAACCCAGCAACAGGTAAAACAGAATCAGTTGCCTCGTGCACCTAGGCAAAATTTTAAGCACAAGGCTCAGCAGGATGAGGAGATTGAGGTATGGGAAGGAAGGGAGGATAGAAATGCAGCAACCTCGCAATTCCTGTTGAATGATACATTCCTCTGTGATGAACCATACTGACGGGGCCTGAGGGGGGAGGACGAGGAGTGCGTGCTTGGCGCCTCCTTACCGGTAGACCAGACAGGGCCATACATTGAAGGAAAGGTTGAAGGAAATGATGTCACCTTTCTGTTGGACACTGGTGCTACCCGTTCTACTGTGAGAACAGCAGACGTTCCTAACCTACCCCTCTCGGGAGAAGCCATCCAAGTAGTGGGCGTGTCAAACCAAATAATTAGAACCCCTGTAACTGAACCAATGGAGATTTCTATAGGGAATTTTAAAGAAATGCACAGGTTTGTTGTCTGTGACTCCAGTCCTGTGAATTTGCTTGGACGTGATTTGCTGTGCAAAATGAACTGTACCATCTTTTGCACACCAAAGGGCGTTGAAATTCAGACCCCAGATGAAGATGGACTGTACAAATTGATGTTACTAAGGCCTGACTCAGAAATCAAGAAACTGATGATACAGGACTTACCTGAAGAGCTCCAACAGAGAGTGATACCCGAAGTGTGGGATTTCACTGGGAGAGATGTGGGATTAATGGCAAATGTAGATCCAGTTCAAATAGCTATCAAACCAAATGCAGTTTACCCAAATATCAGACAGTATAAAATGAATGCAGAAGTGAAAGCAGGAGTTGCCATTGAAGTAAAAAGATTGCTAGAAGCAAACATCATACAGGAAGTAATGAGCAGTCCTTGTAATTCACCCATAATTGGAATTAAAAAGTCTAGTGGAAAGTACAGGGTAGTGCAGGACCTACGAAAGGTAAACCAGATTGTTGTACCTTGCTGTCCTATTGTGCCAAACCCTGCAGTGATCTTGTACCACATTCCATGGAATGCGGAATGGTTTACCGTTATTGACTTATGTCACGCATTCTTTTCCATCCCATTGCATCCAGACAGCAAATTTCTTTTCTCATTTGATTTCAACAGTCATGTCTATGTCTGGAATCGTGTTCCTCAAGGGTACACAGAGAGTCCTTCGATTTTCAACCAGATTTTAAAAAGATGCCTTGAATCACTAATCTTGCCTAGAGAATCAGTTTTGGTTCAGTACATAGACGACCTCCTAGTAGCGTCTAAAAGTCGGAACGACTGTGTTACTGATACCATTGCATTGTTGAATCATTTAGGCAAAGGAGGACATAAAGTATCACCTGACAAATTACAGTTCTGTAAAAACTCAGTGAAATATCTGGGGCACCAGATAGAAAAAGGTAGTCGGAAAGTCACTTCTGAAAGAATTAGAATAATTCGAGACATGGAGTTACCACGAACTCAAAAAGAAGTCAGAATGTTCTTAGGAGTGGTAGGGTACTGTAGACAGTGGATTGTGGGATTTGCTGTTCTAGCAAAACCATTGATAAAAAGGACCAAGAAAGGAGCAAAAGATCCAGTTGAATGGGATGATGAAAGTATGACATCCTGGATAAAATTACGAAACTGTCTGTGTTCAAATCCTGCATTAGGAATGCCTGACTATTCTAAAAACTTTGACCTGTTTTGTGACACACGAGATAATTGTGCACTCTCAGTCCTAACACAAGAGCATGGTCTGACCAGACGTCCAGTGGCATATTTTTCTGCTACCTTAGATCCAGTGGCTGCTGGATTGCCTTGATGCCTGAAAGCAGTAGCTGCAACTTGCACAAGTCTAGAACAAAGTGAATGCATTGTCATGGGACATCCTGTAACTGTATATGTCCCACATTCAGTTGTGATCCTGCTGACCCGAACCAAGACTCAGTATCTCACTCCCAGTCGGCTGACTAAGTATGAAAGAATTCTTGTAGGTGCAGAAAATGTGATAATCTCCCGATGTAACATACTGAATCCAGCTACCTTGCTACCAAATACACAGGGTGCAGAAGTTGAGGGAGAAATTTAGCATAATTGCATTGACCTAACTGAATTTAGTACAAAACCCCCTCCTGATATAAAAGAAACAGCCTTGCCAGTAGAAGATCTTGAAATGTTTGTGGACGGCTCATGTTTAAGACATGCGGATGGAGGTCTGAGTGCTGCCTATGCTGTAGTCACTCTAGAAAAGACACTAGAAGCATCCTACTTAAGGGAAATAAAATCTGCACAAGTAGCTGAATTGATTGCATTGGCAAGGGCTTGCAAACAAGGGAAAAACAAAAGAGTAACCATATATACTGACAGCCAGTATGGTTACGGGGTTGTGCATGACTTCGGCCAGTTATGGCTGCAAAGAGAATTCATGACTTCCTCAGGTACCCCTATCAGAAATGGAAAAGTGGTACAGAACTTACTGGAAGCAATCCAGTTACCCAAAGAATTGGCAGTGGTCAAGTGTGCTGCTCACAAATCTGGCAATGACGATGTGACAGCTGGAAATAGATATGCTGACCAAATAGCCCAATATTGTGCACGACACAAGATGGCGCTGAATATCAAATTGTGGGGAGGCGGAAACAGCTGCCAACTTATGGTGTTTGAGAGTGTATCTACTTGGGAGGAACTGAAAGGGTTGCAACAGGCAGCAGAACCAGAAGAAAAGGAAAGATGGGAGAAAGTTGGTTGTCAACCGAGGAATAGAGATGGTGTCATGGCTTGTCGTGATGGTACGCCTGTGTTGCCAGACAGCATGGTTGCTCCCATGGCCAGACTGATACATGGAGACACACACATGGGGAGAGATGCAATGGTCCGTGTTTTCAAAGAAGTATGGTACAATTCGAAGTTCAGGAACATTGCAGAGGCACTTTGCCAGAGGTGCTTAACTTGTCAGCAGTTTAACCCTGGGAAGAGAACAGTAGTGTTGAAAAGTACAATTGGAAAGGCAGAGGGTCCTTTTATCAGACTACAGGCTGACTTTATTCAGTTACCCATGTGCAAAGGATATAGGTACGTTTTGGTTATAGTCTGCCTGTTCTCAAGATGGGTGGAGGCTTACCCAGCAAAGAAAAATGACGCTATCACTGTAGCCAAATTGTTGCTAAGAGAACTGATACCTAGGTACGGTTTTCCAGTCATGATTGAATCAGACAGAGGTGGGCATTTTGCCAATGACATATTAACTGAACTTTATAAAGCATTCAAAATCACCCAAAAACTGCACTGTGCATACCATCCAGAGGCTTCTGGAGTAGTCGAACAGGTGAATGGCACTATAAAGTCAAGATTGGGAAAAATGTGTAACTCTACAGGATTGAACTGGATAGACGCTTTACCCCTTGTCCTGATGGGATTGAGAAGCATTCCAGACCGAAAGACAGGCCTGAGTCCCCATGAGATACTAATGGGAAGAGTGATGCGGCAGGCGTGGGTACCAGGACACAAACTGCTAAGTATTTCTGATGATTTGGTACTAGAATACTGCAAGCAGCTGAGTGACCAAGTGTGTTCTTTCTCTCACCAGATTGGGGAGGACGCCGTCGCCTGGCCAACAACTCCAGGCCATAATCTGAAATCAGGTGATTGGGTTGTGTTAAAGAAACACACCCGGAAGAGTTGCCTTGGACCGAAGTGGGGAAAACCAAGACAAGTGATTCTTGTCACTACAACTGCAGTAAAGTGTGCAGGAGTGCCAAAGTGGATCCATGCCAGTCATACCGAGCGGGTAACCGAAGAAGAAGCGACTGAGGCTGAAGGTTGTGCAGCTGAGGGGTCTCCAGATGAGGGTCCGGAACTAGCTGATGTCAAACAACCGAGCACCAGTCAAGACGAATGGTTCCCAGCAGACGATCTGATTCTTGATCCAATAAGAACCAGAAAGTACTCCTACCTAGATAGAGAGTGGGATAGTGAGGACGAGACAGGAACAGACGGAGAAAATCAGGTTATCGAGAATCACATCAGACCTGAAAAAGGGATAGGTCAGGTAGGGACAGACCAAGTCATCGACACACCTCCAAAGACTCCAGAAACCGAAAAGGGACAGATAGTAATTAGGGCTGAAGTTCATGCGGAAGAAAATCAAGGGTTCGAAGTGCATGAACAGGAACAGATAGAAATAAACGAGCGTGTTCAGGAGACCGAGTCTGAAACAGTTGAAAGTCAAAGTCAAATCCAAAGTATACCTGAACAAGGCCAGCTTAGAGACCAGGCAGAAGAAACTGAAGTAAGACCTGGAACTAGTCAGACAGGAAGGGACGAAGATACCGTCAAAGAAAAGGTACCACAACTGAACGAAAATAAAAGGGCTCGTGAGGAGAGCCAAACTACAGTGACAGTTAAAAGACTAAAGAAGAAGAAAAGTGAACCCAGATTCATAAAAAGACTGAGACTAAGATTGAAAACAGTAGAGGAGAAATTAGAAGACAGAAAAAGGGCTGCCAGTGAAAAGAAGAATACAGGAGCCCAGCCGAGCAGAAAAAGTACCAGGATAAAAAGACAAAACAAAAATTATCGAAGCCCTGAATGGACTTACCTGGTGTTAGAGGAATTTGAAGACCTCGAAATAAGTGACGAAAGTGAGGAAGATCTGATTGCTGATCGGGTCTCCAAAGAAGACCCAACCTGAAAACTTTGCCTGTGTAAGCCACTTGTGTAAAGACACAAAGAGGGGTTGGAAGACTTCTTTTAAGCCACAATGTCTGATTCAAATGTGAATGGAAGGCCTAGACAGAATTGCTGTCAAACATGCTGTAAAGTATGCTTATGTAGTGTAGCAATAGTACTGATATTATGGATAGGACTAACAATTAGTATCCTGTTCATGTTAAGCAAAGATTCTAACCTGTACCCTACTAAACAAGTGACGGAAGACTCAGACATTCAACCGACAGAAGAGACACCACGAAGTGTAGAAAGACGTGAGAATACATTTAGCCTTAAGCAGACTAAACCAGACGTAGATGCATCAGATGAGGGAGGACTACATTATCACAGAATCAAAAACAGAACACATTTAAATGTATTTGCAAATCTTTTAGTACACTATGTAGAAGCAATGGAAATAGAAGACTGTTATGTATGCATGAAGCTACCCACTTCTGTAGCTGAAGGTGTGACCTATCACCATCTACCCCTAACCTATGGAATTTCCTGTAGTATATTAGCAAGCTTATTTTATAGAAGCACCTTACAGTATTACTATTCAAACTCTGACGTAATTTTTTCTGAACTTCCTATTCGGGGAAACCTGAATATTGTACACACAAAAAGTGATGTGACACGTTATATGGGAGAATATTTTCTGACTGTAGGTGTTATAGATTTAGGTGATGCACACAGGGATAACTTGACCTGTTCATTACATGAACAAGAGAAAATGTTCCTGAATATGGCAGAGAAAAGGAGGGAAAGTTACCAAAGAAAAGCCAATGACAAAAGACAGAAAACTCCTAAATGGGCAGAAAACATGGAAAGCACCTCAAATGGTGAAGCTAATCCTGCACTGTTGTTGGACTTCGAAAGAAAGGGAAAACTTTGTCTTCATAGGGAAAAGACTAGTTATTATAACAATGTATTCATCAGTTCCAGTGAATGCGAACACAATTATAAGGTAATTGGAGGTTGGGGATTCAAAAATGGGTCAAAACCTGTGTTTCCTGGAATTTATTATATCTGTGGAAATAAGGCTTATTTCAAATTGCCGGATCACTGGTATGGAAGCTGCTATTTTGGCATTGTCTTCCCGAAAATATACCATGTGAATAACGCCGCTGGAAGCAATGAAAATACTAATGGTTTAGTACGTAGTAGAAGAGAAAGTGTAGGAGAAATTTTAGGTGATATATTTAGTGCATTGATACCTGGAGTGGGAGTGGTTCTGAATACTCATCAAATTTGCAAATTTTCTACAGTAGTGGATCGGTTATCAACTGACACTGCTGCTGGATTTCTGCTGGTCAATACCGAATTGGTTGCGATCAGATCAATGGTTTTACAAAATCGGCTCGCTCTTGATACCTTATTGGCAAAAGAGGGCGGAGTCTGTAGAATGTTGAAAGCGCAACATTGTTGCACTTACATTCCGGATAAAAGTGTTGAAATTAAGAAATATTTGACAAACATAACTAATTTGGAAAAGGAACTCAAACCACTGGAGGTTGACAGTGCCTGGAAGAGACTAACTGATGGTCTCTCCTCAATAGGTAGTTGGTTTTCTAACATAGGTAAAAGTCTTGTGAGTAAAATACTGATGCCAATAGCAGGGATAAGCTTATTGTGCTAATAATAATAATTTGCTGCAAATGTCAAAAATGCAGAAAGAAGTATGCTGTGAATAAGAGAGGAGTGAAAAGGAATGTTGATGAACTGGAATTAGAAGAGCTGAGAAATCAGATTTATAAAAGAGCCAAGAATTCCCATCCTAATAAGGATGCAGAAAAGAGGCTCAATAACAAGTTTGTGGAGATCGAGATGAATGAGATGTAAAAGAGAAAAAAAGTTGGCATCTGTTTCCATTAATAGTGATGATAGTAAATATCATCAAAGAGGGGATTGATGGAGCAAGGATTTGCACGTTATGCGACTTGCTTGAATTCAAGAACCTCGCATAATCTTTAACGTTATTAACCAACCTGTTATGTTATTAATACCGCACTTTCACACAACACGCGGGTGTCCAAGAGACGCTTGCCTATGTGTTTATTAATCCTAACTACGCTTGCAATTGACATGGTCGCTGCTATGCGGGATTTCAGTCTGCGCATGCGTCGGCCATACCCATGTGATGTGACGCACTCGTAGTTCTGGAGGGAATTGTCGCTCATGCGCATTATTGCAAACATGGCCGCTTTGTCTTTAACATGCACTTTGCTTGCTACCGCTGCTCTTGCACAAATGTCTATTTCCGCATAACTCCTAATGCTATAGATATTATAAAGTAAGGGGTGCAGTGAAGCTAATCATGGTATACAGTGTATTCATTTTTTCTATGTTTCTAAATTGTTTTCGTTTACTTTTCATGTGACACACTTTGGGGGCCTGAGAGCTGTGCGCCACTCCATCTTTGAAGCCCATGTCACCCTAACCATGTGATGAGGGAGAAAACGAATTGCGCAGGAGTGGAACTAAGCTAGCTGGCTACCAAAGCTCAGATGCTCCTGGGAAAGCGACCTCTGCTCCAGGAGAAGACTTCGACTTGTACCTGAAATGTTACATTTTGTGATAAAGTTTGTGTGCCCTATTGTTTCGGCACTCTTATGCCATGGGAACTGGAATGTAAGGGGTGGATACTGAAAAATACATATTAATTATGGGAACACTAAATTCTAGGTGGTGACAATGACCTAACCACCTCTCTTGTCCAATCCAAAGTTGGGGATCCTGTCACTTGCAACATTTGTGGGTGGTCCACTGACCCGAAAACAGTATAACTAGCCTAGGTTTAGCTAGAGAAATTGTCCGACTTGTCCCAGTAGCTGACCTGTCACCGACCCTACGAACTCTATAGGTGATTGATACAGAGAGCTGCGGAGCACTCTGTCCGTAATTTCCACAATCTCACTGGGGTGGAATAGTCTTAAGTGCTGGCGAAGCACTTTGCTGGGAGATTCGAAAAAACTCAATAGGGGTTATTGGCAGATTCCGTGCAGAGAGGGAGTAGCGCAGGCGTTGCATCCGAAGCTGTAAGTGTTGGTCGTACCCTTTGATGAGCCCAGTCCTGAT
This sequence comes from Lissotriton vulgaris, assembly GCF_964263255.1. Taxonomy (NCBI): domain Eukaryota; kingdom Metazoa; phylum Chordata; class Amphibia; order Caudata; family Salamandridae; genus Lissotriton; species Lissotriton vulgaris. Next base: position 1,739,404,348 of record NC_141691.1, read on the forward strand.
CCAAATCCTGAGGGGTATCCTGTCCTGACTGTCCATGAGCTGTACTTGCTCGCCTACGGGCATCCTAAGTCCTTGAGGGTCCTTGTCCTCGCCTTTCCCCAACTGACCCGTGGCCAGGATTAGTCCTCATTCCCGTCCTAGGTAAATATATATCTGTGGGTGTTCGTCTATCTATACTCTTTCCTCTCCTCCTTTTAATAAAGCATAATTGCCTATGTTATTTCCCCTGTCTCTTTCCAAAGGATTGTACATGCAAACTGTTTTTATTAGTTATGTTCCACTTTTACCCTTACCTGTAGGATATTATTAAATTGTTTGCTTACTCAGTGTGTTCCATTCTTACCCTCCCTTAGTATCTAAGCCTTCTAGTAGTAAATAGCATAAGGTCTGTTTTTTATAAATCACTGATGAATTCTAGAGCTCTACTTAAATAGGATGTTCTTTCCACTTTACCTGCCTTAGTATAAGCCTGAAAACTGAATAGCATGTTCCTTGTTACCCTTTTCCTTTAGTTTTCTGACATCCAATGGTGCTCACTCTCATTCATAGCTACGTTTTAGTCCTGATCCTAGTTATAGATATTCTAATCTGTGTAAATTTCATTCTCATGGCGTATGGAAAATACCTTTTATGACTAGATAAAAGTCGTTAAAACCCTTCAGGTGTCTGTGGTTATTACAAACGTATAACTTGTTATTCAAATGTACAAGAGATTTTGGTTAGTCTTATCTCCTACCCCTGCTAGCTCCTGATTCGTCAGGAACATAGGTACCTGTGATAAGGTGGTAAGTCAGGTACACTGGAAATAATAGTAAGGAAAACACAAGAATTACTGATAGTGATGTGTAAGCTCACCCGATTCACCAAAATACAGTGTTAAACACGTTATGGGCCCAAGTACGTACATTTTGGTGAAATAAAGAGACGGGCGACCTGCGCGCTCTATCACCCACACACCCACAGTTTCTCTTGAATACTGAATTATTGAAATGCATTACTAGCTGATCCCTCATAAAATCGTCATGTAAAACACAAAACTTACAGGACACCACTAATTTCTTTAACTCTCACACATGGTCATCTACAGATTCAGATTTAGCTCTATTGAAGAATTTGGGGAGGCTCTGAAACATTTTTCCAGAGACTAGTACCCAGGACCCAATGAAACATCAAATGGAATATGCAACATCTTTCAGACAGTTTGCTTCTTATTCAGCTTATTTATTTTAACCTGAACCTGAAATAATCATGAAACAAGATAAAGTATATATAAAGTGTGAGATTTATATAGGTGGGGACGTAAAGCTCCAAGTCAAAATCTTTCCAAAACAAAATACATAAATACTGAATTTAATTCAGCTGGGCTCGCACATTTCTCAATTCAACATAGTGCCTGGATGAGCAAACAGTACAATTTATCAAACAAACAGAGAGTTGTATTGTTAGCAGGACAGTGTGAAACAGTTTGTCTTTGAAGCTGGTTTCAGAGGAGAGAGACAAGCATGACAGTGTTGTCTTCCTGGTTTCCTGCCATTCACCTTAAAGGTCAACAGTCATGGACAATTTGCTTTTTCTGTACATTCCTTACACATAATCACAGCTTCTATTTGTGAATAGCTGCAGATGACACACAGGTGTTCCTGAAATTAGGTGAAGATCTGGCTGTGACTGTAAACAAGTTTAAAAATTGTGTTAATGATAATTAATGTTTGGGAGGGACTATCTTGAGATCCCTGGGGGGCCCACTGTAGCACTCCCTTATATTAGCCTATCTGCACACGTTATAGGCTGATTTTGCTTTGCACATGGTACACACAGCATATTCGTTTTTGTGCCACACTTTTATTTTAGAAATCAGCTGCACAAGTTTTTGCTATTCAGCATTTCTTCCTTGGGCTTGGTCTAGACATTTCATACAAGGTCGAACAACATCATGCCCTTTTTTTCTGTGCCTGATCACTAACACGTTCTAACATATAGACATGACAGAGAAACCCAGATGCTGTTTTCTAGCATGGAATTGCAGCTTTGGTAAGATAGAGGAGGATTTCTTGCAGAGTAAATGTCCCCGGACGAGCGTGCCCGATCTGCGCAATCTGAGATGCAGACCAGCTACCGGCAGATGCCAGATATGAGGGTCGGTTCTAATCCCAGAGATCTCTGATATATCACTGTGGTCATTTAGAGAGGTTAGGCTTAGGTAAATATATCATTGGCCATGATAGGGATTTTCATTGTATACAGCTTATTAGTAATGCTAATTAATGTGCTCAGTTGCATATATTTTCTAATTGCAGAACTGTTGCTACATGATAGAGCACAATAATTTCAATAAATATAGCAAACTTTCCTCATGTCTTTATTTTGTTTATTATGGACATGCATGAGTGAGAGAACGAAAGGTGATGACCGGTTTCTGTGGTTCTGTAAAAGAGATGAGTGCGTCCTCCCCTTACCTATGCCATGCTAGTGAATGTTGTCACTTTGAAGTGTTCCAGAATACAATAAATCTAGAAGTAGCTTGTAGTACATTTGTGCAATTATTAGTTATGGGGCCAGATGTATCAAAGGGTTTTACCCATTCTGTGTCTATGGGAAAATGTGTTCATACATAAGGCCCTTAGTCACAAATAGAGATTTTCTCAATCCATCATTGATAGGGATGATAGCAAGACAAGTGCCAAGATGCTTCAGAGCAGCTGATACGTGTTTTCACCCTTCTTGTGGCCCATTACCTGGGGCTTTTTCAAGGCTCGTAAAATACAATGAACTTGTGGTTTTCAAGGTTCCTTACAGAGGTAATCTTAGTAATCAATGGTAGGCTCGATGAATTCCATCTAGTCCCAGGCTCAATCCTGTCAAGTATCATTACTGTGGTCCCCCTAGGGGACTAGAATGTTGTGTTCTGGGGTGCCAACTTACCTGTTACTCTGGGAAGGTTAGAAGGGCAGGTAAGGCACTATGAGCTAGTCAGGATTTTGCCGACAGGTACTGATGTGGACCAGTGACTCAGTCCCTACATACTGACGTTCTGTGGATCCAGGCATAGTTCTGTTTCCAAATAGAATCCCTGCATGGCCAGCAGGCAATGGTGTACCAGAGCTCCCTGCTGTGACATGCTATCACAAACAGATTTTATTATTAAAAGGCAAGAAGGGACTATAGAGGCCCTAGATTCAGTAGACAGAAAACACAATAGAACCCTTTAACAAAAGTAACAGCAAAAACAGAGAGAAAATAAGCATAGTCAGTGCACTAGGGATCCAAGATGGCAACTGCCATGGAGAGGGAGGCCAGAATTAGCTCAGAAGTGGGGAGGACTGGCTGAACATGGACCTCACTTAGGGTTTGCCTGAGGCCGCATGTGTAACCTATAGGCTCTCATTTGGGACCCCAGGCATTTTTCTTGCAACCCGTGGCCACCTTGTATCCAAACAACTTCAAGAAAAGAAATATATCTTCAGTGTGCACCTCTTCCTTTAAAAAAAATAGAGGACCGTGGGTTGGATCACAGAGATTGTAAACCGTTGCACAGAAACTATTATAATTTTTCCAGTTACATAGCAATCCACCTTACAGGCCCAGGCACCTTGCTAGCTTCCCTGCAGCATAGCCATTTGGTGCAACAGTGGACATATTGGGGTTTATTGCAATGTCGGTCGGAGTTGCCTCCGACCGACACCATCTAGGACTCAGGACCGACCAACCTGAGGTCAGCGGTTCCGACCACCTGATTACCGACCACTGTTTGGTCTGATTCCCATTGTTCTCTATGAGAGCTTGAATTATAGCCATAATACAGGTTCCCATAAAGAATTGGGAGTGTGTGTAAAACCCTGCACCCTGTGAGAGACACCCCATGGTGCTGCCACACAGTACAGGGTTTTACAGGTGGTACACCATTGACCACCAACCATAGGCCGCAGGGTGAAGGGCCCCTGCCAGGGGGCCCCAAAGTCACTTTCCAACAGCCTTTTTGTGTCGAAAAGGCTCGCACTGAAAGGCTGTGGGAAACCAGCATCATAATCCCAATGGTGGAAACGCCATCCATTGGGGAATACAGTGCGGTTCCGACCGACTGTAAGAATCCAAGAGCCAGTCAGAACCGAGTTGGACTGACTGGCCGGTTTACGTTCCGACCGCCGACATCGTAATCAATTGGTCAAACTGCAAACTGACCATGTTGGTGGGAAAGCCTCCGACTAGAAGTCGGAGGCTTTCCTACCAACATCGTAATCAGCCCCATTGCGTCACCTTCACAGAACAGTCAATGTTGAAAGAAAGAGTCCCTGTGGAAACACTTTGCAAAAATGTTGTTATAATCTTTGCTGCCCTGTGCTTTTGCATAAACTGCATAAATCCTAATGATGTATTGCAGCCATTCATGTTTACAATTCTTCCCTGTAATCTAAAACTAATTTCTGGCTCAACAGAGTTAAAGTTCCCTTTATAAACCAGAGATTTAAAAGAGAATAAGGCTTACTGTTCCAGGGGGACCTTGGAGTGGACATCAAAGATACATTGGAAGGATTTGCCATAAACACGTGACATTTTTGCTCTGCTCTCCTTCATTTCAACCCCTTTTTCTTTTACCAATAATGAATATTTACGCCTGTTATTCACTGTCGGTGTAGTCAAAAAGATGCCAACCCTTGCTGTAAGGGGCAAACATCATTGTCAGTCAGGCAGTGAATTTGCTAAATTGGAGGCCCAGACGCATCGAGGCACCTTCAACAGCCACAAACGAGATTGTACCGAGCTACTGAAGTCCCAGCCCTGGCCTCAGGTGCCTCACATACCTCCCCACTAATGATGCTCTGTGGGTGCCCTTGGTGCTTTGGGCTCAAGGGTATAGCTTAGTCAGTGAGATACGGGGGTGTGATTTAAACTGTCCCAATTAAAAATCAGTGGGCTGCAGGTTGGAGGGGCGAGATAGTCTAGGTTCTGGATGGCCTTCTACCATGAGGAATAGGGTTAGTACCGAGTCACATTAGGTGGGCCTCTGTCTAGAGTTGCACAGTGGGCAAAAAACGAGGAGTTGGAATGCTTCCTGAGCAATTACCACTGATTAGACTATTTGCAAGCATTCATCTTATCACGTTTTGGGTCTTTGATTGCCCGTACTAAGCCTGAAAACCTGAGATGGGTGCAGCTTTCCAGGCCTACTACTCACAGTGTTTGCGTATTCGAAAACGTGGTACATTTGACGGGATTTTAAGTTCTTCTTCTTTGGGTACAGATTAACTATTTGTTGGCAAACCGGTCACTATATATATTTAAGATGCTGATCCAAAAAGAAAAAAGTTCAGGCCTCTATGTGAGATGAGAATGAAGAGAAAAAACATCACAGACATAGCCGACCTGACTCATGGTTCTCAGACCCAACTACCACACCAAGAATACATTTGAAGGGTGTCATATTCCAAACACCCCTGCTGATGCTACGCCCCTGCCCGTCCCAACTGCCCCTGGTATTTCTTCCTGGAATCTAATGATTACAGACATGTAGAACACAATGGCCTGGGGTCCTTAACATGGAATCACTTACTTTAAAAGTATTTTTAAATCATGTAATCTTCTTTGTCTCTTCAGCAAGAAGCCTTGATAGTAGAATTATTGAATCATTGCATGTTGTGGAAGCCTTTACGCTTTACAAATCATTTTATCAAGTGACTGACAGCCACATGTAGTAAGCCAGAGTTGTAAATAGAGGAAGGCTTGCAAGCAAATTAATAGAGTGAGCTAATCCAGAGACATGAGTCTGGCTTGGCTCTAAGGACCTGTGCAAGAACCGAGCAATGAAAACATTTGGCAAGTATATTGTGCAACATAGATTATGTAAAAATATGATACAATCTCTTCAAAATTAAAAAAAAGTGTATTTCTTTAATATGGAGAAAACGTTTACCCTAGTACATCAGACCTAGACAGAACTTTATTAAAAGTGATAATTTTTAGAAACATTTATGGATCACAACCAACAAATTTGACATTAGTACACTTAAAGGCAATTCAGCAGTCATGTAAACCCTAAACGTGGCCTAGTTTTTATTAAAGATAGAACAACAAATAGTCTATTAAACATAAGAGGTGCTTGAACAGTGCACATGCTAAACTGTAGTATTTACAAGTGCACTCATATGTGATAATAAAGAAAAAGGAGGCTGCGTGAAATAAAATGTGTGCCTAGGATCACACAATATATATATTCACTAAAAAATCCAAACAGGGACGTTATAATTAGCCACTTACCCATACAGTTATACACACTCAGGTAACTATAACAGCTGAATTTATCTGGTTTTGTATGAGTAAAATCTGACCCTAACTATAACGTCCCTGTAACCTTTGTTTTTTTGTAAGAATTCCTAAGGTTTTTTAAAATTCTATTTGCTAACTATAAGATCCTTGTGGCCCATTGTTGCTGTTGCCGATATTGTTGGACTTGTCTGCCTCTTTGAACTGGAGTTTTCATCATTCAATATCAATCTCACGATCAGACCACCTGGTTATCCTCTCAGGAAATGCACGTTACACTGTGAATGGTTAACTTATCTCCCAGGCCTACGACCCCCTCTGGTGGACGAATATTTCTCCATTAATTTGCTCGCTGCTGGTTATTGCAACCATCCTTTGGCACACCTCATCGATATTTATTATTGAGGTGAGTAAGGCCTATGTATCATCTTTATCGTCTCTGCTTGATTCTCAGACGTCTTTAATTGATATCCATGTCTGCTTGGTCCCATGACTCTGGATATGAATAAGCCCTCATGCCCTGAAGAAGGTGGTACCCTAGGAAAGGGGGTGTAACACCGAAACGCGCGTCAGTGTCTTGACCTTATTCACCCCTTAGTCTTATACATCACTGATCAATTTATGTGTAGATGTACTAGTGGTTATGTCATTTATACATCTGAACAAAAGTTCCTCTTTACCATTTGGATTTATTAAGTTACGAGCTTTGAACTGCATATCAGCAACTTGACCTTTTTTGATCTTTTCTCCTTTTGTAAGGCTATTAAAACGTTCTTATTTTAACCTGGTTTCTTCTTTTTAGCTGTTGTGTTTCTTGTGGCTGTTGCGTGTTACCTTGCCATGCGCAGGGACGCCCCTTAGCTGGGGCAGCTGCGCGCAGTACAAATGCAGGTAACATAACATAACATAACATAACATGAGAAAACATTTGTCTGATGTGACATATGCTTAGGGGCTATGAATTATAACGTTTTATATTTTGGGGTGAATGTCTAGTGTGTCTTCACGGTTTGAATGGTTCTATATGAGTGTGAGAATGTATGAATGGCTTGCGTGAAAGATTGTCCATGGGAATTATCGTGTTTTGAGTCTCAGTGAATTCTGTATATTTACTATTTGGCAAACACATGATTTATGCATTCATTTTTCTGTCTTGATTAATTTGATAATAAAAATAAAATACTGACTTAATAGTCTGATTCATGTTAGTATTTGAGCGCATGGTCTAGCAATAAAAACTTAATTGCGTTTAGTTGAAACATATAGGTAGAGCAGACTGTTACTTGTCTAGTATAACATCCTTTTAATCTTTGTTTTTTTTGGTGAATTTCTAAGGTGTTTTAACTAGCAGGCACATTTGCAGAGTGGTGGAGAAAGGGGACTGGGACTCCGGCCAGCTCTCAGGAATTCCTTTGTGTAGGATCTACAGGAAGTACCAGGAGCGCTTCTTGGCCCCCAAGATCCCACTGGAGCCAAAGGGACTTTTTATTTCAACTAGTAGTGCGCTGGGAGGCACGTTTGCAGAGTGATGGAGAAAGGGGCATGGCCTCTGACAACTTCTCAGCAAAGATGGGTAGTTGGCCCCCAAGTATGTGCTTGGGGGCAAACTACAGCTCCTATTACTTCCAGTAGGTCTCATCCAGCAGGTTTGCTGAGATCTGAGAGCAGGCCATGCCCCCTTTCTCCACCCCTCTGCAAATGCAACTCCTGATGCACTTCTAGTAGGGGGATGAAGTCTCCTTGGCTATAGAGGGTCCTGGGGGGCCAACTATCCCTCCTGTAACCTACAGCAAGTCCCACACAGTGGGTTTACTGAGAGGTTGTTGGTGGCCACACCCTCTTTCTTCTCTACTCTGCAAACGTGCCTCCTGGCGCACTACTATTTAGGGGACGAAGTCCCTTGGCTCTTGAAGTTCCTTGGTGGCCAACTAGCACTTCTGTTACCTCCAGTAAGGCCTACACCGCTGGATTGCTGAAAGGTGGTGAGAGGCCACGCCCACTTTCTCCAACACTCTGCAAACACGACTCCTAGCACACTATTGGTTGGGAGAACTAGTTCACTTTAGTCCTGAGGCCCTCAAGGGTAAAGTGGAATTCATTCCCCAACCAGAAGCACGCCAGGGTGTGTGTTTGCAGAGTGGTAGAGAAAAGGGGTGGGTCATTCAAGTCCTCTCATCATTCCGCTGTCTTGGACTTACTGGAGGTAACAAGAGGGCTTGTTGGCCCCTAGAGACCCTCAGGATTCAAGGGGATTTAATTCCCCAACTACCACTGCGCCAGGAGGCACATTTGCAGAGTGGTGGTAAAGAGGGCATGACCTCTGGTGACTTGCCAGAGTTTAAAAAAAAATATGTTTTATGGAAAGGAGCTGCTGGGGCTAGTCTGTTTTTTTAAATTGAAGGGGTGCCGGAGTCCAGCCCTTTCCTTTTAAAAAAAATAAATACAGTGAGGGGGGCTGCTTGGCTCCCCTTCCCTGCACCAATTTTGGCCCCAGATACCCGATCCCCGGGGCCTGCCCTTTAATATTATTATTATTTTTTAAGTGAGGGGGGCTGCGTGGCCCCCACTTACCAAGCCTATTTTGGCACTGAGGACCCCATGCCCCAGGGCAGGTCTTTATTTTTGGATTTTTATTTTTTTTAACGGAGGGGGGCTGCCTGGCTCCCCTCCCCAGGCCTATTTCAGCCCCAGGGTCAGGCCTTCACATTTTTTTTAAATGGGACAGTGCTCCCGCCAAGCCATAGCAAACTTCAATGTCCTGGGGTTGAGCACCCCAGGCCATTGCTGGAGCCGGCTCTGGGTGGTGGAGGACCCCAGAGCCATTACGGCTCCAGGAGGGGGGGCCCACAGCCCTCCTCCCGTCTTGAAAATAGCCCCGGGAGGTGATTGTCCCTAGGGAAGCGGGGGATGCATGGCCCCCCACATTTAAGTAAAGTAGCCTCAAGGAGGTGGTGGTCCTTAGGGCCGCGTGGGGGGGCTGGAGCACCCCACACATTATAATAAAAAATATCCCTTGGAGGTGACGGTCCCCAATGCTGAAGGGCGGCCACCCCCCGCGGCATTTAAAACAGTTAGCCCCAGAGAAGTGTCAGTTCCTGGGACTGTGAGGGCCCGCACAGGCCCCCGCATTTTTATTTTTTCTTGCCCACCAAACCGAGGTCACAGTCATCAGTGTGGAGACGGTGCAAGGAGTAGGGAGTATGGACACAGCTCGAGAGGACTGACACAACATCAACAGGGACTGTGGTGACGGGGGGAGGTGGGCACAATGGCACACATGCACAAGGTGTAGCACACTGCACACCCACAATGACCCTAGATCAAGTTCCTGATCCATGTGGCACACTGCAGCACAAACACATAGCAATAACAGCACACCCACATTGATGACAATGTGGTACAATGCGCAAACCCGACACTGCAGAACAGAGGACACAACTGGCTACGTGTACGCGCAGAAACAGCCCTACTACATCTGACAGAGCTGGAAACTATGAAATGGAAATGTACACGTACAACCTCACATCCGTCATGTAGTTCAAATGTACATGGTCCCACATCCAAATCCTGCAACTCCCAAACAGTCATAATGTACATTGTCATACAGTCTGCATGTAAACAAGAACAATGCACCAACATACATGTCAACACAATGTCAACATGCATCTCCCCTTCACATTGCAGAAGGACACACAGCACCTCCAGCAGAGCACAGAAGACCACACATCTGTGATGCTGGAGAGGACCACCACACCTTCTACACTGGTGCCCTACAACAGCCCATGGACATCCCACGCAACTCACCACCAGGACCCAAGCAGCAAGCTACTTAGAGGAGAACACAGACCCTGCAACAGACCACCCAGCTGGAAGCATCCGCAAGCACGGCTGGCTCGCGACACTTCACCGACTGTCAGGTCCAACGGTCCTCGGGATCTCACAATGCTCTATGGGGTCCACCTCTCGACAGCCCCTGGGTCTGAATGTGAACAGACACACAGGAATGATCAAGCGAGGGATTTTCAGGAGGGGAAGGAAGGGAGCAGCTGGGAGGGGAAGCTGAAACGAGAACAAGGCACCATGAGACAAGCACAGACTATAAGTACAACTCACTGCTAAGTAACCCTTTACCCCCACCCTAGTGTGAAGTGAAGGCGGTATACCTGGAAAGGAATAAATGGATGGCTTTGCCTGGCAATCAGAAAAGTTGAACTTGTATCTCAATCTAAAACACAAGAACCATGTGGTCAGTTTTCCTCTGTGGTGTTTTAGTGCACTAATCACAACAGTATTAATTCACATACCAACATAAATGTCTAATATGGCTTCAACAGGGGTCAATATGGTAGGTAGCCAGCCAGGCGAAGCTCATAAGCCCGTAAATATATATTCTGAAGCCTTAAAAAGCTGAATACGTCTTTAGTTTGACAATACTCCCAAAGTTAATAAGGCACTTCTTGGCAATCAGAGTCACATGCAGGTAAATCCAAAATTCCCCTATTCCGATGAGAACTTAGGCAAGAGGAATGACGAGTGACACGAACAATTGCTCCGTGAATCAGGAAGCCAGTCTTTCACCAGAGCATAGGAGGGAAGTTCCCCGATCACCGATGCTCACCCGGTAATCCACCCAACATGAAATATACAGAAGAAGCCGCTAGGCAAACGGCTGACCTCAGGGATGTTCGAAAACAGGAGCCTCAGCCGAGGACTCCCCAGGAATGGAAGGCGCCGCAAGGCGCAACCCACCAGCAGAAGCAGAACGCTCCGAATGTACTCACCAGCCGGAACTTTGAACAAACACCAAAAGGATACGCTGGTAACGCTCGGAACAGCCTTACCGTCACACAACCAGAATCAACGGCGGGCGCTGTTGTTTCTCCACCGGTAATGTTCCTTGCGCGTGTGACGTCATCACCACGGGCGTCGCGCGTGCTGACCCTGGAAACATGGGAATTGTAGTTTAGGTTACAGCAATGCGTCTCAGGGCAGGGTTCGAGACTAGACCCCGCCGTGAAACCTGACAGTACATCCCTCTCCCGAAGAACACTGACAGAGACATGGTTTGGTCGGGAAGCGTTGATGGAACTGCCTCACAAACTTGGGTGCATGGACATTTGAGGCAGGCTTTGTGTAGAAAAGACAATTGATAATATAGCCAGGGAAACTGAATTTTCCTAGTTCCATATATAATTACTGCTCAAATATAAATATATTAGTCTGTATCTGTTGTGGCTATATTGTTTGGCTGCAGCCCTTAGGGATTTTTGTGATATGTAAGCACAACAATATGTATATGCACTGATTGATAGTAGGATGGGAGTTACCTATAACCCCTACATGTTTCTAATTTATTTTATATGTTTTACAGATTGATTGTGGCTCCTGATGAAGGCGTTCTGTTAACGCCGAAACACGCGTCGTTTTATATTGTTCGCCACCTCTTTTTCTATATATGCTTTTTTTTATACATGCTTTCTTGTATAAATGTGTTACAAATATATATTTTTTAATATATGATTGATTGTCTCTGCTTTTTATGAATATTGAGTTCACATGACTTTGTATTAACTGTTTTTTTAATATGATGATGTATATTTATGAATAAATTCAGCTTGTGTTTTTTAATTGGTTGTGCTTCTCATATTGTTCAGTTTCCCTGGCTATATTATCAATTGTCTTTTCTACACAATGCTTATTTCCCTGTATTACAAATTCAGTACTTAAACAGGGGGTCCTTGTTGTTTGCACTAATCATTTGAGGCAGGCTCCCAGGAATTTTCTTCATTACCATAACCCTTCCATGCTACCAAATACCACAATCTGGTGCGGTATATCTTAGAGTCTACAATTCCTCTCACCTCATAGTCTTCTTCGTTATCCACGACGACCTCAGCAGGAACGAGTTTTCTGTGTATTCGCGTGGGTTTCACCAAAGACACGTGAAAGGCAGGATGGATGCGCAAGGAAGATGGCAGAGCCAGTTTAACCACCACAGGATTGATTAGCTTGATAATCTTGTACGGGCCTATATATTTGGGGTTGAAAACACTATAACGCTTAAAGCGTATGTTTTTGGTGGATAACCAAACGTAATCACCCACCTTGTATACCGGCCCTGCTTGTCTGTGCTTGTCCACATAGGCCTTGTACCTCGCCTTGGCCTGTCTTAACTGACTCTTGACATGCTGCCATGTCTTACGAATGATCTGTAGTCTTTCCTGTACTTCGGGGACAGGGGTGGCTGATGCAGGATGGTGGAAAGGCAGGAAATTAGGATGAAAACCATATGTGCTGAAATACGGAGCCGTCTTGGTGGAACCATGTACTGCACTGTTATATGCTATTTCAGCTAGCCATAATCTGTCTACCCAATCTTCCTTAGTGACCTCTACATAGCATCTCAAGTACTGCTTTAGAGTTTGATTGACCCTTTCAGTTTGCCCATCGGTTTGGGGATGGAAACTCGTAGAGGTGCTAGATGTTATTCCTAAGGCCTTGCACCATGTCTTCCAGAACCTTGCAGTGAACTGACTGCCTCTATCTGAAATTATCACTCGGGGTAATCCATGTAGCCTCACTATGTTGGTGAGAATAAGTCTGGCTAACAAGCTAGCAGAAGGAACCTGTTTACAGGCGATGAAATGAGCCATTTTGGTTAAGTAATCGACCACCACCAGGATGGCAGTGCACCCCTGATCTTTCGGCATGCCCACCACAAAGTCCATTGAAATGTTTTCCCAAGGCAACTCAGGAGTGGGAAGTGGTTGTAGCAATCCTGCTTGTCTGGAGGGTTGTACCTTCATTTGACTACAAATAGGACACTCAGCCACCCACGCAGCCACGTCCTTCCTAATGTTAGGCCACCAGAATTGTCTTTGTACTCGTTCCAGAGTCTTGCTGATTCCGTTATGGCCCGCACACGGTGCACTGTGGTACCACTGGAACACTTGTTTTCTTAATGCTTGGATGGGCAACAACAGCTGTTTCTGTCTCATCGGAAGACCCTGAACCATCTTCCACTCATTGTGTTCACATAACCATTTCTTCCATTCATCTTTCTGGATATTTCTGATAACACTTCTGAGAAACATCTGGGTACAGGTGACGCCGATCACCTTCTTCGGGTCGATTATGGACTCCTCCCTTGCGTCGGTTGGTTCCGTCTTGGTGAACTGCCTCGATAATGCGTCCGCCTTTCGGTTATCCTTTCCTGGTCGGTATGTGACAATGAAGTCGAAGTCCGCGAAATGCATCATCCAACGCATTTGCCGAGGTGTTAAATGGCGGGCAGCAGCCATGTATTGCAGATTACGGTGGTCGGTATACACAGTTACTACATGTCTCGCTCCCATTAAGTGATGTCTCCATTCCAGAAAAGCGGTTCTTATTGCCAACAACTCCTTTTCAGCTATTACGTAATTCTGCTCCGCCGAATTCAGAGTGCGAGAGAGGTAAGCTACAGGATGTAACTGGCCGGTATTAGAGTGACGTTGGGACAATACTGCTCCTACAGCAGAATCGGAAGCGTCCGCTTCTACGATAAATGGTTTACTGGGATCAGCGTGCACCAGCACAGGAGCAGAAACAAAAGCCTTCTTTAGGTCATCGAAACCCCTCTGAGCATCTTCCGTCCATTCAAAGGGCACCTTCTTCTTTAACAACCTTGTCATTGGGGATGCCATCGCTGAAAAGTTTTCAATGAACCGACGATAAAAGTTCGCAAACCCGATGAAACATTGAATGTCCCTTACAGTCTTGGGTATGGGCCAATTCTTCACTGCCAGAATCTTTCTCTCAGACATTTCTTGACCATGGGGTGTGAGCATTACCCCTAGAAACTCCACCGAGGTAGTGTTAAACTCACACTTGCTGAGTTTGCAGTAGAGATGATGTTCCATTAATGTTCTCAAAACAGCCTTCACATGTTCCACATGGTGTTCTGTGCTGTTGGAATAGATCAGGATGTCGTCAATATAAACAACAACGAAGCGATCTAAATAGTTCTTGAGTACATCATCCAGGAAGAACTGGAAGGCGGCAGGCGCATTACAGAGCCCGAAGGGCATTACCAGGTACTCGTAAAGTCCAAAACGGGTCTTGATGGCCGTCTTCCATTCATCGCCTGAACGCATCCGAACCAGGTGATAAGCCCCCTTGAGATCCAGCCTCGTAAAAACCACCGCATCTTTAACTTGTTCCAACAACACGTTGATGAGGGGAAGGGGATATTTATTCTTGACTGTAATGGCGTTTAGAGCCCTATAGTCTGCACAAGCGCGGAGTTCTCCATTAGCTTTCGGGATGAAGAACAACGGGGAGGCTGCTGGGGATTTGGATTCTCTAATAAAACCGATCTTCAAAAGCTTGTCTAGGTATTCACGGAGATGTACTGTTTCCGGTTCAGTAAGCGCATACACACGCCCCGCTGGGATCTTAGCCCCTGGAATTAGGTCAATTTGACAGTCGTAAGACCGGTGCGGTGGTAAAGTTTCTGCCTTTCTTTCGCTGAACACCTCCGACAATTCACGATACTCAAATGGAAGTTCTACATCCTGTTCGACAGCGGTGGCTATGTGATGTATGCTAGCTAAACCAGACGCAGGACCTGATTTCACAGGATAACAATTTTGTTGACAGTAGTCCGACGTGAAGTGTAGGGTTTGACTTTCCCAATCTATGATTGGGTTGTGTCTACGCAACCATGGAAGACCCAGAATCACTCCGTACTGAGGTGCATGAATGATGTTAAAAAACAACCTTTCCTGATGTTCAGCAACCATTGTCATACCAAGCTCCCTGGTCTGCAGTCGGATGGGACCTGAATCCAACTTTCTGCCATCCACGGCATACACTGCTTCGGGAGTCTCTTTTTCTTCTAGAGCAAGTCCTAACCCAATAGCCTTGGCATGATCCATAAAACACCCGGTTGCTCCCGAATCCAACATAGCTCTTATCGCTAACGTCTTCTTTTGTACTTCCAACCTAACATCCACAAAAAAATTTAGACCTTCTTGTCTCTCATCTCCATCCAATGAAGGGATAATGAACTTACTTGAAGGAATCCCTTCCTCCACCTTCAAGCCTTCTCGTTTCCCGACTCTTGTTCAGAGGCCACCACAGACACCTTCTTGTAATCGGTTCTTGTTTTGTTCCTGTTAGGGCATTCCCGAATGAAGTGCCCTTTCCGGCCACAATATAGACACAAGCCTTTCTTTCGTCTATATTCCCTTTCTTCCGTAGTTAACGGAGACCTCACAGCTCCTATTTCCATGGGTTCAGGTTTAGATTGGCTTGCCCCCTCCAGCCCTCTGGGATTCTCATATCTTGGTGTTATCCTGTCCTTTCTTCGGTTGTCACCCTTACGATCACTTAGGCGATGATCTAGTCTCAAAACTAGGCTAATCATGTCTTCACAGGTACTGGGCTGAGGATCGATCTGTGCAAGTACATCTTTCATTTCCTCTGTGAGGCCGGTATAGATAATGGCATGTCTTTTTTCTTCAGGCCAATCCGTTTCCGCGATAAGCCTTCTAAAATCGTTGAGGTAGGTTATCAAATCTCTATTACCCTGTTTCAGGCCTAACAACTCCCTGTCTGCTGTTAGTGTAGCTGAGCTGCGATTGAAAGTCTTCTCAAAATCAGACCGAAAGGCCTCCCAGTCTCTTAACAAGGGATCATCTCTTTTCACTAATGGTACTGCCCATTGCGCAGCATCTCCTGCTAGGTACGAGATGAGAAAAGCTACCCTGGCGTGATTGGTGTTAAATACCTTGGGCTTACAGGAAAAATGCAACAACACCTGTGTAAGAAACACCTGCACCTTACTACTATCCCCATGGAAACGTTCTGGGGGGGCAGGGGTATCGGGGCGGGAACTTCTACTACGACGGAAGATGCCTGCTGAGTACCAGCACTGAAGGGGTTACGACTCAACCTATCCACTTGAGCCTGCAATGCAGCAGTCTCGGTCCTAGATGCTTGCAGCTCAGTTTGGACCAGCGCCAGGGCTTCCAAAATATCATCCATAGTGGACATTGTATCGTGAAATCGGGAGGACTAAATTTCTTGGGCCGTTGATTCTGTCAGGTCCAACGGTCCTCGGGATCTCACGATGCTCTATGGGGTCCACCTCTCGACAGCCCCTGGGTCTGAATGTGAACAGACACACAGGAATGATCAAGCGAGGGATTTTCAGGAGGGGAAGGAAGGGAGCAGCTGGGAGGGGAAGCTGAAACGAGAACAAGGCACCATGAGACAAGCACAGACTATAAGTACAACTCACTGCTAAGTAACCCTTTACCCCCACCCTAGTGTGAAGTGAAAGCGGTATACCTGGAAAGGAATAAATGGATGGCTTTGCCTGGCAATCAGAAAAGTTGAACTTGTAGCTCAATCTAAAACACAAGAACCATGTGGTCAGTTTTCCTCTGTGGTGTTTTAGTGCACTAATCACAACAGTATAAATTCACATACCAACATAAATGTCTAATATGGCTTCAACAGGGGTCAATATGGTAGGTAGCCAGCCAGGCGAAGCTCATAAGCCCGTAAATATATATTCTGAAGCCTTAAAAAGCTGAATACGTCTTTAGTTTGACAATACTCCCAAAGTTAATAAGGCACTTCTTGGCAATCAGAGTCACATGCAGGTAAATCCAAAATTCCCCTATTCTGATGAGAACTTAGGCAAGAGGAATGACGAGTGACACGAACAATTGCTCCGTGAATCAGGAAGCCAGTCTTTCACCAGAGCATAGGAGGGAAGTTCCCCGATCACCGATGCTCACCCGGTAATCCACCCAACATGAAATATACAGAAGAAGCCGCTAGGCAAACGGCTGACCTCAGGGATGTTCGAAAATAGGAGCCTCAGCCGAGGACTCCCCAGGAATGGAAGGCGCCGCAAGGCGCAACCCACCAGCAGAAGCAGAACGCTCCGAATGTACTCACCAGCCGGAACTTTGAACAAACACCAAAAGGATACGCTGGTAACGCTCGGAACAGCCTTACCGTCACACAACCAGAATCAACGGCGGGCGCTGTTGTTTCTCCACCGGTAATGTTCCTTGCGCGTGTGACGTCATCACCACGGGCGTCGCGCGCGCTGACCCTGGAAACATGGGAATTGTAGTTTAGGTTACAGCAATGCGTCTCAAGGCAGGGTTCGAGACTAGACCCCGCCGTGAAACCTGACACCGACCCAAACATGGCACCCCAATGCCAGGTGTCAGAAAGCCAGACGAGGTGGCCGATCAAGTGCGGGTGGGGTCCGAACCCATGGAAGGCGAACTAGATCACATATGTGGGTGTCTAATATCCTTCAGAGACTACCTACACACCACAAAGGAGACACACACTGACATGGAGACACATGCAGATGCACATTCACAGTACAGACCACGCCCAGGGGCACGCAAATAGCAGTCACACACCCATGTTGGCTCTGCGTACGATGGCCCAGGCCACTCCCATAATGAATGAGTGGGTGACGACAAAGCTACATGTCCAAGCTCCAACCCGCTGCCTGGGGTGACATGTCTGTGCCCGCTGTACACAGCACAATGTAATGTCGTAGGGCTCAGGGCCCTCATGCATACAACAAGGCCATAGGGACACATGCAGATATTATGTTGAACTGGCTATGGGCATTTGCGCCCAGCCCCTTTATTGGCAGCGCCACATGTACAGTGACGCCTGTGCTGGATGTGTGTGGGGTGAGTGTAAGCCAGCCAGCACGGAGTGCTTGGTGCTGGCAACAACTTGAACAGTGGACACCAGTGCACAAAGGAAACTAAAAACACCGGCATAACAGAGTCAACTGCTATGCAACATGGAGGGAGACGGAGAAAGTACAGAGGTCATCCAACATCAAACAGAAGTGTCCGTGAGTTGCAGTGCACTGAGGTTGGGACACTAGAGCTGAGCACGCTCATGTGATGAAAATAGGCTTGTCTCCATTTAGGATATTCATGATGAAGATGCAGTGGGGTGTGTTAGAACTGCATCCTCTTCCTCATTAATGTCCATGGTCTCCCACACTGCCTGAGGTGACTTCCTGCGCAACCTCACCAAAGCACAAAATTCAATCAGCCACGGTCCATGGGTTGCGGTGCACTGAGTCAGTGGAACCTGGAGTGCTGAGCAGGGTAACAGGCAGATGATGGCATCCACGACAGGTGTGAGCAACTCCATCAGTCTGCCAGTACCACTGTTTCAACTCTGGCAGATGGTGTTTGGAGGTGGTCCTGGTGATGGTGGTGTGTGCCTCCTGTGGGGATGCCACGTCCGGGCCAGTCAGGACTCGATTGGATGTGTGAGCCCTGGTGGACCGCAGTTGAGGCCGGAGGCAGCGGGCAGCGCAGGGCCACATACACATGGCGTCAAAGACCCCAAGACCACCGGGTCAGAGGTCATCCAATATAACAGAAGAAAGGGTCCATAACTTAACCAGCACAGAGTTAGTAGCCCTGGATGCACAGTGGCCCGCACATGCACCCCGCCACAGGACGGTGACTTGCGGTCTACTGAGGTAGGGCCACACAGACTTAGTGGGTCCTCGTCGATGTCGAAGGTGAATGTGGCGGAGGGTTGCGGGGAACAGTGGAAGGTGTCCTCCACGACATGATGCAGAGGTCTGATGTTATCCAGAAGCAGCAAATGGGGGAGTGGAAAGTGACAGCCCCGTTGCCACCACCAATTCGTTATCAGGTACATGAGGATGAAAACTACCTCCTTGCCATACACTCAGACGCCACCGATGTATGACTAGAGTGTGTCCATGAATGTCGGGGAACAGACTTAATTGCTCCAGGGCTGAGAGCATATGCAGTCTGCGATGATGCTGGTACACTGATATGTACTCCGCCATTGCTAAATCAAGACTCAGTCCCAAATGTGTGACCTACTGGACCGCAGTGTAGGCCGGATGTAGTGATCAGCAGTGGCCCACAGCCATGTGTCGTAGGCTCGCAATGCACAGAGTTAGTGACACCAGGCCAGCCCTCTCCACTCATGCTTACAGGGGGAACAGAACAAGCTACAGTCCCCTAATGTTCCCCACTGGCTGGGGTGACATGGTTGCGTCCACTGTCCACTACACTCCAAACACCAGCGGTGTGTGCCGACATGGGTATGTGTCTGTGATCTGCATACCACAGTCTGGCCATCACATCCACGCCACACTTGGCATAGTGTACATTCTCATTCATCGGTTATTTGCCTTCTTCGCACATGCCTGGTTCCCACCTCTCCCCACAATCTGCTATTGTGTGGCTGAGGTGCCATGCCCTTGATGGCTGATGTCCATGGCGGAGCCACGTTCCCACATTGAGTTGTGTCTGGTGGGTGTGCATGTTGTTTGTGAGCTTGTGACATGTGCATTTCCTGTGTTGTGAGTCGCATGATTGTAGAGTTGAGGTGTGTGGTGTGTGCATTTGGTATTGGCCAACGGGCAGTGCAATTCCATGGGTGCCATCCTGGAAGCGCTGGTTGATGATGGACTGTCGAAGGTGTATGAATCATGCACACTGCCTGGGTGGTTGGTGGTGACGTTGGCAGAGATTCCCCATTGGTCCACTAGTGCCTGCACATTGGTGGGATACGTGCGCTTTCTGTTGTGCTTATTGTGTGCAGTGTCAACAGGGGGCACTAGTAGGACTTGTGTGCAGTCAATTGTCCCCAACACGCCAGCTATGGCGTAGACGGCTTACTTGGTCTCCAGCTGTCCCTGCGGAGTGTGGGGGAAGTATAGATATTGGGGTACCAAGCTGATGGTGTCATTCATGACACCGGGTCCATCGAATTCTGTAAAGCATACAGAAACCGGGGCAGCGCCATCATCTTGAAAAGAGTGGCTCTTCCAAGCAAAGAGAGGGGAAGGGTCTTCCAGCGCTCCACATCTTTCCTACACCTACTTAGCGGAGCAGCTAGGTTACTGTCATATCGCAGCTTTGGATCAAGCATGATGTATATACCGAGATACTTAAATCCTGTTGTCTCGACACGAACAGAGCACAACTGCGGGATCGCCGGTGCATCGCCCACCACTAAAAACAGCACCGACTTGGCCCAGTCAATGGCCAAACCAGAGTATCTGCTAAAAATAGCCAGCACATCTAGGAAGTTTCGGAAGGACCCCTTGGGGCTAGTTTGATAAAGCAGCACGTCATCAGCATATAGCGAAATCTTATCTTACCAGTCAGGAGTCCACCGCAAACCCCGATTGACCTATCCCATCTAACCCATGCTGCCAATGGCTCCATCGCAAGTTTGAAGAGCAGCGGAGACAGTGGGCATCCCTGTCTGGTGCCTCTCCCCAATGAGAAGTCGCAGGACTTGCAATTGCTGACGACCACTCTAGCCAGAGGCTTTGTGTATAACAGGCGCACCCAACTGATAAATTAACTTCCAAAGCCCAGCTTCACCAACACTGCAAATAAATACTGCCACTCTACTCTATCAAAGGCCATTGTGGCATCTAGGGAGACTAGCACCGTCTGTTCATGGATTTTCGCCCCCCCCCCCGAGGACTCCGTGCAGCCGGGTGAATCAAAGACGTAATCACCTTGACCAGTCTGGTAGCTAGAAGTTTCGCCAATATTTTAGGCTCTGCGTTGAGTAACGATATGGTGCCTATAGGAGGAGCACAGTGTCCTAGGCTTGCCTGCTTTATGAATGACCACTATGTTCGCCACACGCTGATCATAGGGAAGTACCCCACTCTCCTTACTCTCCATAAACATAGGGCGAATATGAGGGGCTAGTTTATTCACGTTTAACTTGTATAATTCAATAGGTATCCCATTGGGGCCCGTCGCTTTACCCAATGTTATCTGCCTAATCGCTTGGGCAACTTCGTCATCCGTCAGTGCGGAATCAAGATCGCTCTTGTCCTCCTCTGACAGACGAGGCATGACTATGTCCCCAATCATCTCACTATTCTCCACTTCCGTGAAGTCACTGCCGGCCGCATAGACATATTGATAGTATTTAGAGAACTCATCTGCCACAGCCTGCGGAGCCGTGATCATGAGCGACTCTGGCCCTTCCAATTCCGGTACCAGCCTGGATGCTCGCTCCATAGGGTTTGGGTGCAGTCTACCGAGCCCTATTCTCCATGAAATAACGATCTGACATCTGGGGGACCTCTCTCTTAATAGCACAGTCTTTTAACTGCCAGGATCCAATGGGAGCCACTCTGCCAACTCTTGGCAATTCCAGAGTGAGATTCAGCCACAGCGGGGATTGATCAGAAATTCCCCTTCCGAGATAGCGTACCTCATGGATCATGGGCGCCATCGCCGCAGAAAGCAGCACATAATCCAGCCTAGACAGACTGCCGTGGGCTGCCGAGATATGGGTGTAGTGTTTAGATGTGGGATTACATACTCGCCAACTGTCCACCAACCCCAGAGCGTCGAAAAATTCAGACAGCCATCTCTGCGTCTGCCTAAGCGCACGGGGTGGGCTACGATCTATCTCACCATCCAACACAGAGTTAAAATCACCACCCAAAACTAGATCCCCAAGAGGTAATGAGAGGAAGATAGTGCTCAAATCTTGGTAGGTCTCAGTCTGGAGGCCGGGCGGCACATAAATAGACAAAAGAGTGACCGTCCGGCCCCCTACCTGCCCCGAGACACATGCGTATCTGCCCCTCTGATCAACCCAGGTGGCCCGCACAGACAAAGGGAAGGAATTTTTGACCAGGATCCCGACTCCCCTGGAGCCGGTTGTAAATCCAGCATGCACCACTAATTTATACCCTCCCTTATGGAGGGCTAAGCATCTGTTGCCGACTAAGTGCGTCTCCTGCAGTAGTATCACGTCTGGGGAATGTCACCTAATGAGCTGACTAACCATCCCTCTCTTGATCTTGTCACCCAGGCCATTTACGTTCCAACTCAGCACTTTCATCCCTGACCCTTTGCTATTCCGCGTCACAGTACCCATGCAAAACGCGCATCGCTACATTTTCATCACCTGAGACAAAAAACTAAAAGAAAAACAAAAAAATAAGCCACAATCACGCCACAACACATACAACAACACACCTCCCCCCCACCCGCTCCCTGCACTCCTGCTCACGGCATTTGCCAATCCCCAACTCGCAGTGTACCTGTCGCCCCATACTCTAGCTAACCAACTATCTAAATGTAGATTTGTGAAGGAGTACAGCGCTCCCTTTCCCCATCCTACCCCCAGGACAGTTAAACCGGTATTAAGTTTCTATCTAGGAAAGCGGCGCGTGAAAATGTCTTCTACATGCCCCCCCTCGGTAGGATCCCACACCACTGACAATAGCGTTACTCATCATTCCTGTTCCTGTGGGCCCCCTCCATCTTCGTCGCTTCGTCTCTGAGGCTCCGCCCGTGAAAGAAGGCCGTCAACCCAGTCCGAAGCAATTTCGGGATTGTCAAAAAAGCAGACCTTTCCGACTTGCAGCTTAGCAGGGAACATCATGACATACTTAAATCCTTTATCTCTGAGCCACTGCTTGACTCCAAGGAAGCTTTGTCGTTGTTTCTGGACCCTCTGGGTGAAGTCTGGAAAGAAGTTGAGGGTAGAGTTTATGTATCTTAAAGGGCCTCCCAACCTAGAGGCTTGCAGGATAGCGTCTCTATCTCTGAAGTTGAGGACCCTCGCAATCATTGGCCGAGGCGGGGCCCCTGGATGCGGCCTTTCTCTTGGTATTCTGTGCACCGGTTCTATAGTGAAGAAGTTTCCCAGCCCCTTGGGTTTCAGATGATTGAGTGTAATATCCTCCACAAATAAGTCAGAGGCCTGACCCTCAGCCTTTTCTGGGACACCTGTGATACGCACATTTTTCCTCCGGGCCCTCCCTTCATACTCGTCCAGCCGGCGGCCCACAATCTCACTAGAGGCTCTGAGGTTCCGAACCTCCTGCTGCAACTGCGCCACGTCTTCCGTCAGACTCGCCGTTTTGATATCTAACGACTTCACTTTCTCCCTCGTTTTGGTGAGGTCGGCCTGGATCAGATTGACCTCTATGGTCACTGTGTCCAATTTGTGGTCGAGCGACTCCATATTTTGTCCGAGAGATGTTTTAACCCCGTCTATGGCTGCCATCATGTCATGCAGCGTGAGCTCAGATGCATGACCGGAGGCCTCTGCACCTCCATCCTGCATTCGTCCGGACCCCGTAGGCGAGCCCATGGGATGGGTATACCGATCCAACTTGTTGGTTTGTACATAGCGGACCCTCATGGTGGACTTGGTTTGCTGCTTCTCCGCCTCAGGTTTAGTCGCCATTGTGACACTGGGATCAGGGCCAGTCACTCGGTCTTTCAAACTTGCTACAGCTGTAGCAAAGGGCGACGTAGACGGCCTGCAGCCCTCCCAACCCCCATAAAGGCCAACCGTTGACATCCACCGCCAACAACACAGCCAGAGGACTGGAGGACCAGTTAGACCAATGTCGATGTTTTGCCCGCTTACTGGCTCTCTGTCAACCCCTCCGTACAGTAATCAGCTCTCAGAGCAGTTCGCCACGCCCACCTCTCCGATCGCAATAGCCGTTAGTACACAGTTGTGCGGGCCCACCGAGATGGTGTCTCAACCAGCACCAATCTCACTGCGCAACATGAGGTCGTCCCACTACTCAGTAATATGGTCTGGACAAGGACGATGGCCATACCCCCAGAGTCCACTCTTGGTTCGTGGGCACCCTCTCCACGGATAATTCTATTACAACTGTATCTCAGTCTTTAAGGCTAGGGTACTTCCAGCATTGCCTTTCCCCCTTATGTCTCTGCCATCGCAGCTTTCACCTTTGTTGCGGGAACTGAAGAGCTCTCCTTGGCTCTGGCTGCTACGTATTTGGAGCGGATCTATGGGACCAGTACTGGCCCAGTCTCTAAAATTCCCACTAGGTTGCAGGGCTCAGCCGCTTCGCCAATCGCGCCGATGCGCCCCATCTGGGACCACTCAATAAATGATGAAGGGGGGTGTCCTCCGCCACTAAGGGCCAGCACCTCACGGTTGCCCCGCCAAACAGAAGTACTCGGGCCCCACTCTCGACCCGTCAATCCAGGGGTCCCACACCACTGATGGTCGTCTGTCTCCCTACGCACTACAGGGTGTGCCAGTTCACGGTGCTGCCGTTGGAAAGGACGGCAGCCGCAGCACGATCGGGAATCTCCCCTCACCTCGCTGGTGGCTTGTGAGCAGGGGGGGAGCCACACCGGGCCGATCACGACTTGCGGCAGAAGTGGGGCCGGACCGGCGACTTCCGGTTACCGGCCCCGCTGTTGACCGACTTCAGCCGGGGTCGAATCCAACTCGAGACCCCGGCTTCCACAGGACTTAGGCCCTGCACTTGCAGACACAGCAGCTCAGCGATACTGCGGGAACAGAAGGCAGCAGAGCAGCACAGCATGGCAGGAGTACTTCAAAGGAGCAGTCTAGCAGAGTGGCAGTCCTTGAGCAGCACAGCAGCCCTTTTTCCTGGCAGAGTCTTCACAGGTACTAATATGGTGGTGTCTGAGGTCCAGTACTTATAACCAATTTTGCGTTTGAAGTGGGGAAGACTTCAAAGACTGGTCTTTGAACTGCACACAGGTCCTCCCTTCCTACCGCGGCTCCAGACTCACTATAGGGGGTATGCAGCCCTTTGTGTGGGTACAGTACACAGCCTTATGCTTACACTCTGTGTTCATTTTGAAAAATTAAAGTGGTGTTGGTTTAGAATAAAAGAGCACTCGCAGGGGAAGGATTCTGTTTCTTTATGTACGGTTTGCAGGCTTGATATAATGAAATGAGCGAAGTACCGAGTATGTCACATGTCTAATATTAAAAAGCAGTAATGGTGGTTTTTAAATTTGCAGTTACCCCTGAAGAAGGGCTATCAAGCCCGAAATGCATTGGGTTGAAGTGGAAAATACTGCCTAGGATGGATAATGCATTTTCACACTGCTTTAGAAAAAGGCCTGGATGGACATATCTAGAGCATTAGAAGCAATGGAAAAGCATGTAACCTTATGTGGATGGAGAAAGAAAGTGAAAAATATTGGATGAAACTGTCATTAAATGGTTAGCAACGGATGAGATTATGGGATTGGAGTATTTTTGTATGCTTGTGGACTTCGCTGTGCGACTGGGATTGGAGCGTAACAACACTCCATATCTCAGATGTTTATTTTGCCAGGTCAACATGGCAGTGTAAACGGCACACATAGACTTTTCAATGACAGACCTGAGCCATGGTTGGAGGAGTACTTAAGTGGGTGCAACAATAAGTGCTGCAGGCCCACTAGTAGCATTCAATTTACACGCCCTGGGCACATGTAGTGCACTTTACTAAGGATGTATGAGTACATTATATATGCCAATTGGGGATGAACCAATATTACTATGTTTAGGGCAAAGAGTACAAGAACGTTAGCACTGGTTAGCAGTGGTAAAGTGTACAGAGTCCTAACACCAGAAAAAATGAGGTCAGAAAAAGTGGAGGTGGAAGGCAAAAGGTTGGGGGAGGACCACCTTAAGGCTGTCGCGTCTAACAGCAGTCATCTGTGAGACCAAACGGCATGGACGTCCTTGGGCAAAGCAGGGTCTTGGTGACAGTATGTGGCCTGGGAGCAACCACCTCTGAGTTATATGATCTATGCAATCAGATTCAATAGGCAGCCTGGTGGTCAATGGGCAGCAAGTAAGTGACACCGGTATAGACAGACACAGGCTAGAGAGGTGGGCATTTGATGACTATTCGTGGGACAGAAACTGATTCACGAGAGATCCAGATGCCCACTGTGGACTACACTGGCATTCTAGCAGAGATGTTTTAAACAAAACAACAATTTGTACTGCATGCACCGTTCCTTTCACTTATTGTGTTCGCCGGCAATCAAGTTACTTTACGGGCAGACAACTATGCGACTGGACAAAGGCAGGAATACTGAGAACAGGGGAGTGCTAAGCATCAGGAGTATTTCTATATTTATATCACTCGTGGAACAATTGTGGGTTTCTACTTGGATAATTCCTTATGCACGGGGCACTATAGAAACATTTTGGAAAGAGTGGTACAGGGTGAATTGGAACCACAAACACTCAAAGTAGCACATCTATTCTTTATGATGGGTGAGGGCAGGATGATTTCATGGTTCTATAAAGCCCAACAAAACACGACACAGGTGACTGTAGTGTAGAATGATTGAAGGACAACTAGAACATAAATTGGGGAGAAAGCAGAAGAAGCGTCTGAATTACCTACAAAATGTTTCTAGGAGTCTCTGGTTTGAATGCACTCCATGTAAAGCCATATATAGAACAATAATAATCCATCAATAAATTCATAAAATGTTTGCGAATGCTGCCTTGAGTTGTCCAAGCAGCACAAACACGGATGCAGGCTTCTATCAAATGGTTTGGAGCTGCCTGCTTGTGATGAGGTGTGGGAGGATGTCACCAGTGCTATTATGATGTTGACTGGGAGGAAAGACCTTCGCAATCCGAGCAGTTGTTTGCTGGCACTGATCCCTTACCCCGAGGGAACTAACCCTGGCACTAGATTTTTTCGACTTAGCATCCTTCCTGGCAAAGAGGGCATGTGCTACATCATGGAAGTCTCCAGTGCCCTCCTGCCTGTGTTGGAATAAAAATGTTTAACTGGAGTTTTCCATGTATTGTATGTCTTAAGATGGCATTTGCAGCACCATTTTATATTCAGCCGCCTTTTTGAGCCATAATCAAAACTAACTTCTGTCTCACTCTCTTTCTGCCCCAGCTGAAAGCAACTGCGATCGTATTTGGTTCTCCAAGGTTGAGCTTCGCTGTGCTAATGAGTACACTGTTTTGTCAGTACATAGCTTTCCCATTAGTTAGGCCTGCTCCCACTCTTAGAGCGCCGTGCACAGGCAGAGTGAACTTGGCGCTGAGATAGCAGAAACCTGGTCTCAGGAATTAAACCCATCCTTCTGTATCTCCTTTGTTCACCAGCTACCAACTGGAAATTTCCAGTGAGGGAGTGTCTTTATTGGTTCTGAATTGTACATTATGTATTGCCATGCTTGCTGAAGTCAGTCCCTCTGCAGCAATCCAAGGATGCTGGTCGGACCGCACTCCACTCGAGTGTACCTGAATTAAATATATTTGGTTTGTATTCTCTACTGTCTGACAGACTCTTCATTTGTGTGGTAAGCTGAGAGGTGGTTGCGAGTGACCCGGGTGACCCTAGTCGGGTCACTTACTTCACCTGGTCCGATGGCAGTGCTCAGTAATTAAACGGGCAAGCTTTGAGAGCATGCCATTGCACATAGATTAGAAGAGAGGGACAGCAGGAGACCCATTGCTAAATTATAGGCCACAATATGAGAAAAGCTGGTGGTGGAGATGGAAAGGTTAACAAGTGCCCATAAAGGAAAGTTGTCTCAATGTGGCGCTGTGAGTGGCCAAATGAGACCTGTGAAAGACACGATAAATTGCAGGAAGTGGCAGATAAAACAGAAAGCCACACACACTCACCCATATATTAATGTAAGTAATCCCATACCCTTTCCCCCTCACACACAATAGCACAATTTTGACTCAACAATAGTGATGGCCCGCTCCGTGAGACTGGACTGCAAGCGCCATGGGACCCTTACGGGTGAGTAGCGCGCTATACACATTTTAGTGATTGATTGATTGATTGACTGTTCCTACGATGTAAATCACCATACTTAAATGCGACCCCATTATTCTGTTACATGTTTGCTTGTACTGATGGTTACATCGTTAAAGGCCCATGCACTGCACTGCAATGCAATGTACATATTTGGAAAACCTATTGCTAGTGATTGAAATGTGTGTCCTGTAGGGGCTGCATGTGTACAGCTTAGACAATAAACTCAATAACGTATGAATACAAAGGTAGTGAGTGCTTTGTTTTGAATCGGTTACCTTATAAAAACAAACTCAGAAGTGTTGGGTGCAGTGACTGAACTTATGACTTCTAGCAAAAGATTCTTGGCGCCTCACCTGACAGCCTCTGCCAAGGACAGAAGAGGTAAGATCCGAGCCAAGATTATAATTCGAGGACTCTCTGCAGCCACTCTAGCCTTGAAAGGTAAGCTGTCAGTGATAGGCACATGTGCTGTGCGTATGCATGCGTTTGTGTGTGTATGTGTGAGCATTCTTGACACAATTGTGGCATAGTGATTCTCATCCCTGATTTGTAGCAGGTATTCTTGGAGTACCTCTCGCTATCCTTGGCAGAAGGGTTGTGAAAATCCATGACATCATGGGTATTTTATAAAAATGATAAATAGGCATGAAAGGCAGAATCTATTTTTGAGTGCCATTAGTACGTGTAGTTAATTTTAAGGAACCAGACTTGTATTAACCAAAATGAAAATCGGGTATTTCTGGGCAAAAAAAGATTTTCATGGAAACAGCAATCTAGGCGTTGAGTGAATTGAGCTTATTTATCCAAAATATACAGGGCCTCATTTACTATATTTTGACGCATGGCAGTGCAGGAAGCCTTCCTGCTGCTCGTCAAAACAAAAGGTGAAGGAATGCACCGTATCTACAACATATTGCGCATTTCTATCCTTTAGCCCTGCACCGGCACACAAACAGCAGCCGTGCTCCAAAGCAGGCACCCTTGATTCATGTTGCAATGGTGCCTACGTTGCAGGGATGATTGTATTTGTGCAGGAAAGGTAAGCCTTCCTGTACAAAAACAATAATTAATGGCATGTTCCTTTTTCTGTTTGTGCTGCAGAATGCAGCCCACATAGAAAGAGGACAAAATAAAGAGAAATAAAAGCATTTCTCCTCGTTGCACCTCCTTACGCCTCCCCTGGGGAGTCTTGGGATTCAGATTCATCCCCAGCTTTCCAAACATTGTATATTTGGGAATGCTTCAGATTTCATGGATGTTCCGTGGAAGACCCACATTAACACCCATGGAACGCCCCTTTCACGCAGAGTAATGCGTGAAAGGGGCCTACATTTACAAGGTCAAGAAAAGGCATGCAGAGTGACTTTATGTGACCTTGTAACTATAGGCAAGCCCATTGTGCCGCAGGTGCGTCAAAAAAAGTGATGCACTGGCGGCGCAATGGGCTTGTCCCACATTTTACGTTAGATCGCAAGGTGTGAGCATTTTCAGAAACTTGCTGTTTGTCCATCCATCCCTCCATCCTTACACCCATTACTCACCCGTCAACCACGGGCACATCTGTTCACCCATGCACCACGTGTGTGTCACAAGAGCATGCAATAATGTGTGTGACCACATCTGTCTGTTTTTAGTATTAGGCTAGAATCACAACTTTTGAGCTTCAACCTAGCAAATCGAGACGTGTATGGCAAGAGTCGAACCTGGAAATATAGAGCTTGAGTACTTACATATGCAGTGGTGCAAGAAGGCAACAAATGCTTTATTGTACCATTTTTGCACCAGGTCAAAAAGGAAGACAACCTGTGGTGCAACAATTCCAACCACATATTTCTTGTAATTCATTGTATGTGTGTCATATGTTTTTTTCAAAACTAAAAAGCAAATTCATTTTTCACTATTTATCTGTGGTGGCGAGTGAAGTTTGAAAGTAGTGATGCATAAGTTCCTGCTTCCATTTGAACAAAGCGTCCCAGCAACTCAAGTGGGCCTGCAATCTTCCTGAGTTGGGTGGGTATGATAACGTAGTGGTGAAAAGAATGGATCAAACAGTACATCTCAAAGCACAATTTTCATAAAATTGGCAAAAATATAGAGGTTTTGATTCTGGGTAAACTCCCTGTGCCTAAAAATTTCTAAAAAATCTTACCTTGTGTAATGCAATCTGCTGATCATGCAAACTGATTTGATGCTTTAAGGCCAAGTTTGCACTGTATAGAACTGCTGAAAAAATAGTAATGGATGGATGGTTGGATGTTCTATTGCTTTGTGTCTAGGTTTGAATTATATAAAGCCCCATACTTACATACACATACCTAGATGGGCATATAGATTTATGGTTTGCAGTGATTGAATTAATGCTATGAGAGAATAGATTAATGAATTGGAGTGGGTGAGCGGACCGATAAATGTATGGGTACAAATAAAAGGATGGATGCACTCATATGTGAGGTAACAGGTATATACTGTAAAATGGATGAGTGGTGTTCAGGACTGATGATCGAAGATTGTGAGTTAACTATTCCACGTTATGAGTGAACTGCGAGAAGTATGCATGAGTAACTAGGAAGATTAATGTTTGTACATGCATGTATAGATGAATGCATTGGTGTGAGTTGAAAGAGGGATGATTTCATGCTGCTAGATGAATGGATGGATGGATGGATGGATGGATGGATGGATGGAACTCCGCATTACTCGCCTGAGGCTTGAGCCGGGCGGTCTTTCTTTACCTTAACAACTCTTTTCTACTGATTGCACTTGCCCTGTGTGTCCGCTCCCCCCCAGCACCAGCGCGCCGATTTTAAACGCGACGCTTGGCATCTCACCGATTTGAGGGTGCAGATAGCATTTTAAATTTGCTGTTACTATTTTAATTTCACTCACTTTAGTCAGCGGTGCCTCCCCCAGAGGGTCCGGCCGATTCTAGGGCTGGGCTTCCTGGGTCTCGGGTGGAGCATTTACGGCGGCCATCTTAGGTGAGTCAAGACTATAAAAATAAGGAAGGGACTTAATTCGCGAGAACTCTGCATTATTCGCCTGAGGCTTGAGCCGGGCGGTCTTTCTTTACCTTAACAACTATTTTCTACTGATTGCACTTGCCCTGTGTGTCCGCTCCCCCCCAGCACCAGCGCGCCGATTTTAAACGCGACGCTTGGCATTTCACAGATTTGAGGGTGCAGACAGCATTTTAAATTTGCTGTTACTATTTTAATTTCACTCACTTTAGTCAGCGCTGCCTCCCCCAGAGGGTCCAGCCGATTCTAGGGCTGGGCTTCCTGGGTCTCGGGTGGAGCATTTACGGCGGCCATCTTAGGTGAGTCAAGACTATAAAAATAAACGTTCATGGCTCCGCGCAGCGGACGCGTTCAGCGGGCGCGCCGCATTCGCGCCGGAGTCAAGCCTGAGTCCAGCCCATCTGCGCCCGTCCGCGACAGACCGGGACGTAGGGCAACCCCTCTTAGTCCCCCGAAACCACCTGACACCGTGGATCCGGCCAGGTACCACTTGCAATATACGAAACAGGAGTTGCTCCTCTTACGTCCTATTGTGGCTAATCACTGTGACCACAGCTACCAAGTCGATCAATTACCTACTACTTGTGACTCATGCAACCACACTTTTCATTTACCTAGGATTAACATACAGGCTACATCTAAACCTAATATGATACTACTAAATTGCAGGTCATTAAAAAAACATAAATTGAAAATATATGATTTAATAAACACATATAAGCCCAACGTGCTTTTTATAACCGAGACGTGGCTGGATGAGGAATCTTCTCCGGATGTGCTTGAAGCTACCCCCCCTGGCTACTGTCTACTCCGTCTAGATAGACAAAAACAAAGAGGGGGAGGGATAGCCCTCATTCATAAGGCTGAGTTAGCATGCACCTTAGTCAAAGCCACTCTATTGCACAGTGAAAGCGGCTTATTTACCATCAAATTAGGACCAAGAAACATCCTCAATGGTATGTTGGTATATCGCCCACCTGGAGCAGCTGGACAATTTGAGAATCAGCTCTTAGACTTTATAACAGAACCAGCTCTCCGTTACAAAAAATTCATCATTTTAGGTGACTTAAACCTTCATTTTGATGATAGGGATTGTAAGGAGGCACAGGAGGTGGCAACAGCTCTGGTCTCACTGGGGTTAAATCTTCTTTCTACTGCCCCATCACACCAACTAGGCCATCTCCTAGATCCCATCTTTGCCAACTGGGAGGGAATTACTGCCCTCCCCCCGGTTAGAATAATCTGGTCAGACCACTTTATTATCCCGTTCTTGGTTGATAACTCACCTACTGAATACAGAGCTCTGAAACCTACTTCCCTAAAACGTCGAAATTGGAAGAAGTTTAACCAAGAAGCCTTTAGACATGCCCTTCTAAAAAATCCCCCTCCGCAAAGCAACTCTCTTCAAGAGGCTTGGAAAAACTATGAAAATTGGCTGTCCAATGCTCTGGATGAGATAGCTCCTTGGACCTCCAAGCCCCCGGCCAGGCAATCCAAAACCACCCCCTGGTTTTCGGAAAAATTAAAATCTGCCAAAGCCAGGTGTAAAACCCTATAGCGTAACTGGAGAAAACACTACAATCTAGAGGATAAACTACTATATAAGAGCGAACTAAACAAATACCATAAACTTATGAGATCGGAAAAAAGCTGCCATCTCAAAAACAGAATTGATCTAGCGGACAACCCCACTAAAGAATTGTTTTCTATTTATAAAGAACTCACGATTCCAACCAGATTGGAGGCTCAAGATACTCCTTCGAAAGAACTATGTGACTCCATTGCAGATTTCTTTGTAAATAAAATCGATAAAATTCATGCTACCTTCACTAAGGATGAGGCCAGTTCTAGCAAACTCGCAGAAGACAACAACAACAGAAACACGGGGACCTCTTACCTTGCGTGCTTTACTACTCCTGACAAAGAAGAGCTACTTAGCATAGCAAACAGCATAAAATCTGGCTCTCCCAGCGATGTCTGCCCGCCTACCCGCTGTAGAGGAGTCATGGAGACTACAATAATTGACCACATTAGTCTTATTGTATCGCTCTCCTTTAAAGAATGCAAGGTATTAGATGCTTGGAAAACCGCCCAAGTGATCCTCCTTAAAAAAAAGGCCAACATCCACATCTCCCAATTCCAGAATCTCCGCCCCATCTCACTCCTCCCTTTTTGTGCTAAGATTGTGGAGAAAGTAGTGAATAGGCAGCTCATGAGTTATCTGGAAGAACACTCTCTCCTGCATTCCACTCAATCAGGTTTTAGAGCTGGATACTCTACTGAGTCAGCCCTACTTTTTTCCACCGAGAGTCTTAGACACTAACAGGCACATGCATCAAGCGATTTGGGAATCGCAAACGGTGCGAATCGCAAAATTCGGCCGTTTGCGATTCCCAAATCACTATTTGGGATGCATCAACCTAAAAGTGAAGAAATCGCTATTTTAGCGATTTTTCAAAGTGCGATTGCTTTTAAGGAATCGCAATTTTGCGATTCCTTAAAAGCAATGCATGAAACTTAAAAAAATTGCGATTTCGCAATTAGAGAGAAAAAATTACCATGAGGTTGGACCTCATGGTAATTTTGCGAAAAGTTAGAAATATGCAATTTTGTTCATATTTTTAACTTTCATGTTGTGCACACACATGCCCTTAGAGCATGTGTGTACACAACATATGTGCATTGTTTGATTTCAGGGGTGCAACAGGGTGTCCTTTGGACACCCCTGCACCCTTGAAATCGCAATCTCAATTTGCGATTAGCTAATTGCGAATCGCAAATTGAGATTGTCTTCCCATTCATTCCTATGGGCCTCTAGGCCCATAGGAATGAATGGGAAGGGATTCCTTAATTGCGATTCGCAAAATGCTAATCGCAAATAAGGAATTCTAAGGAATCGCAATTTATTTAGCGATTTCTTGATGCATAGGCATTTGCGATTCCTTAATTGCGATTCCTTAAAAATCGCAATTAAGGAATCGCAAATGCCGAGATTGATGCATGTGCCTGATAGTGGATGAGGGAGAGACAGCAGCGTGGGTACTTTTAGACCTAAGTGCAGCCTTTGACACTGTGCTGCACTCAACGCTGCTGTCTCGGCTATCTGGTATGGGAGTAAAGGGGCCAGCCCTTGCGTGGATGGAGTCCTTCCTGGTGAACAGGAACTTTCAGCTGCACTGCGCTCCATTTAGGTCCTCTCTCAGAAAGGCGAGCCATGGGGTTCCTCAGGCCTCGAGTCTGAGCCCCACCCTGTTTAATATCTACATGGAACCCCTGGCTCGCATAGTTGAGACTTATGGGGTGGGCATTGTCAGCTACGCTGATGACACCCAATTGATGTTTAAACTTACGCCCGACCACAGTGAAGAGGCCACCAATTTCTCCAACTGTCTCTCTTCCGTGGCAGCTTGGATGAATAACAACTGTCTCCGCCTTAATGGCGACAAAACTGAACTGCTGGTGGTAGGTAAATCTTCTTCCGCATGGTCTCACATGTGGTGGCCTGCGGAATTAGGCAGTCCTCCTAGTCCTGCAGCCTCGGTGCGTAACTTGGGCATCATACTGGACTCTAACCTTTCTTACAAGCCCCATATCAGTAAATCCACAGCCAGATGTTTCAGCGTACTGAAAGTTCTTCGGAAAGTATTGACCTCCTTCCCATGGATTCCAGGAAGACCATTGTGCATGCCCTTGTAACCCCCCATCTGGACTATGGTAACGCCCTGCTACTGGGTTTGAGCAAAAAGGGACTCCACCAACTCCAGTGTGCCCAGAATGCTGCTGCGCGTCTTGTGCTCAAACTTCATCGAAGAGCCTCAGGCAGATCTGCCTTGTCCAAACTCCACTGGCTCCCCATCAAGGAGTGAATTAAATTTAAATCCCTATGCTTTGCCCATCGTATTGCCCACGGCACTGGCCCAGGTTATCGTCATCGCTTACTCACAATACATCGACCTACCAGGAATTTGAGATCTTCTGGAATGATGACGTTCAAAATCCCTAAAATTACCAGAGCCAGGATGGGCGGCTGCTCGTTCAGATACTTGGCTGCCAAGGGCTGGAACGAGCTTCCTCTCGAGATTCGTATGGAACCCTCCGAAATCAGGTTTCGGGGGAAACTCAAAACTTTCCTATTCCCTCGCAATTAATCATCATTTCCTCCCTTGACCTGTTTGGATCTTCCTGTGTTCTTTCCTCTGAGCTCTTATTGCAGTCTTCAGCGCTGGGGACACTCTGTCTTTGAGTAACCAGGCGCTTTACAAATGGTTTCTATTCTATTCTATTCTATGGATGGGTGGGTGGGTGGATGGGTGGGTGGGTGAATGGGTGGGTGGGTGAATGGATGGACGGATGGATATATGGATGGGTGGATGAAGTTACATTGGCACAGGATGTTACATCTCTGGTTTTCTGTCAAAACTGTCTTTAAAAAAAGAAGCTAAGCAAGAGGACGTCATTTCCCATCATCCATCCGCACAGAAAGTGACATTTTGGGATTTCCCATGATCCATTTGCACAGGAAGTGACATCACTTGCTTTCCCTTCATCCATATGCGCAGTAAGTGACATCAATGGATTTCCTAAAATCCATCGGCACAGGAAGTGACATCTCTGGCTTCCCGCTAAAACAGTTTTTAAAATATGATTCCAAGCAAGGGTACTTCATTTCCCATCACCCATCTGCACAGGAAGTGATATCACTGGTTTCCCACCTATAACACCCTTTGCCTCCCTCCCAGGACCTTCGTAATGGCGGCTACTGCATGGACGCTCAGAAGATGCATGCAGCGAGCACTGAAGGCATGCCAAACCCATCTGAAGTAGTCCACACCTAGAGCATGCCAAACTCCAGGAACAATGCATCTCCTCCCACCCACTGCTACCCTGCTGCACTCCTCCATGATCTCATCCCTGGCTGTTGCACTGCGGCCACAGCACACAATATGGAAGAAGCATTGAAATGCACCTTCTGCAAGGTCATAAGCACTCACCCACACCGTACACCTACCGCTCCTGCACCAGCAGCACTCCCGCACACAAACCATCCACCCACTCAGGCTCACACAGGCCATTCATCACCAACATAACATGCCACACTGCTGCATGCCTTTCAACACCTGCTGGTTCACCAATCCCCCCACAGAGATGTGGGAGCTACTGCATGACCACATTACGGACCTAATCTTCCT
Source organism: Lissotriton vulgaris (assembly GCF_964263255.1). Taxonomy (NCBI): domain Eukaryota; kingdom Metazoa; phylum Chordata; class Amphibia; order Caudata; family Salamandridae; genus Lissotriton; species Lissotriton vulgaris. The sequence goes on from NC_141691.1 coordinate 1,739,440,440, forward strand.
CACAGAAGCATGGCTAACCCCTACCTCTGCACTGGACATCACTATAGCCCTGCCTGCCGGCTACAAGATCACCAGGCAAGACCATCAGCACAAGCCCGGAGGTGGAGTGGCCATCATATTCAAAGATATATCAACAGAACCACCTACATGGACACCCTCCCAAGGTTCATGGAGCACTTCACGTTCAAGATACACATCAAAGCCAACATCTCCCTGGGCAGATCCCAGCATACAGAATACCAGGGCCCTGCACCAACTTCGCCAGCCATATCACAGACTTTGTTGTACCCCATATCATCAATGCCAGCACCTTCATCCTCTTTGGGGACCTTAACTTTCATCCAGAAGGCCACACCAACCCAATCTCTATGGCCCTTCTAGAAAACCCCGCAAATCTTGGCCTGACCCAGCACGTTACCAAACCCATTCCCACAGACAGACACCTATTGGATCCGATTCTCTCCCCAATCAGCAATATTAAAGTTGACAAGCCAGCAACTATGACCTAGATAGACCACACCTTTGTCAATTTCACCATACACGTCCCACACCACCATAGACCTACCACCACAAGAACAACCTGCTGCAACTGGAAAAGCATCACAGAAGAGGAGTGGGCCTCCGCCTTCTCTGCGCACCAGGCCGAGCAAACCAACAACTTGCTGAAGACATAAAGTACCTCAACAGCTGGATCACTGCATGCACCAACACCCTGGTTCCCCTCAAGCACACCCCAATGGCAAGAGCCCGACCACAGGCCAGCTGGTACCCTGAGGCATTAAGGCCGACAAAATGCCACTGCAAGCCAATGGACCGCAGATGGAGAACAAGTCAAGACACTACATATAAAATAATCTTCAATCAGCTCTAATATGCTACAACCAGCAGTTACAGAAAACATCAGACGTGCTGCTCTCGCAGATCTCATCAACTCCAGCACTAACAGCAGCAAGAATCTTTACAATCAAAATGTCCTGTCACCTTCAACAACATCACTCCATCAGAAGACCTTTGCAACAAGCTCTAAGAGTGCTTCTGTAACAAAATCATACACAGCAACTGTGATCCTCACCTGGACCCCAACACCGTCAAAATTCAACTTCCCATCACAACCAAGGAGCAAAAACCTTATGACCCATTATCACCACCATCAACATCACTGCTGCCATGAAGATCATCCACTATGGAGGCCTATTTGACCTTTGCCCCCACCATGGCTTCAACAAAGAACTCCTACCAATCAGCGAAACACAAATCCCATCTTCAATGTCTCAGTCCACTCACCCACATTCCCGAACACCTGGAAACATGCCAATGTCTCACACAGGCTCAAAAAACATTTGCTAGCCCAGCCACGCTTCCGAACTACAGATCTGTTAGACCTGGCATCCTTGTTGTGGTTTTCCTCCTAAACATTTTGCCTTCAGACCTCCTGTTTTTATTGACTTTGTTTTTTTACTCCAAGCACTTTACCACTGCAAACCAGTGCTAAAGTGCTTGTGCTCTCTCCTTAAAACGTGCTAGATTGACTTATACTCAATTGGCATGGTTAATTTACTTGTAAGACCCTAGTAAAGCGGGACTACTTGTGCCAGGGGCCTGTAAATTAAAAGCTAACAGGGGGCCTACAGCACTGATTGTGCCACCCACTTAAGTAGCTATTTAAACATGTCTCAGGCCTGCCATTGCAGCCTATCTGTGTGCAATTTTACCCTGCCTTTTCAGCCTGGCAAAGTAAATCTTTTGCCAGGCCAAATCCTTCCATTTCAATTCATATAAGTCACCCCTAGGGTAGGCCCTGGACTGCCCAGAAGGCAGAGTGCATTTCATTTAAAAAGTAGGACATGTACTTTTATGTTTTACATGTGTGGTAGGGAAAAAACTCCTACATAAATTTTTCTCTACTGCAAGGCCTTCCTCTCCCATATGATAACATTTGAGTTGCTTTATTACATTTTATGAGTGCAATTTCCAAATGGGATAGGTAATCAGTTTGTGTTTGGTGTCTCTGAAATTGTAATGAAAAATTCTAACTTAAAATGAAGTCAGATTTTAAATTGCAATTTTGAAATTGCCACTTTTAGAAAGTTGGCATTTTGTTTGCCTTAGCCATCTGATCCCTGCAGGCTGTCCCTGGTTCACATGACTAGGTGTTGTTTACAGTTGGACTTTTTGTATTCCTCTGAGACAGACACACACAATGGCGAGCATAGGTGGGACTGGATGAGCAATCACTGACAGGATGGGAGGGGGGAGCTGGGACCGGCCCCACTTACACTTGAATAGGCTGTGTCCTGCCTCAACACAAAGGGCTGCATACCCAATGTAGTTAGTCTGGAGCCAGGGCCAGGAAGTCTCGGCACCTGTTCAGTTCAAAGACATGGGTCTAGAAGTTTCTCCCCACTTCAAAGGCACAACTGAGTATAAATACTAGAACTCAAACATCAACTTTTCAGTACACTTCTGGACCTGTGGATACTCTGCCAGAAAGAATACTGTTGTGATGCTGTAAGGGCTGCGACTATGCAGAACTACTGCTCTGAAGAACTGCTGCCCTGCTCTGCTGACCTGCTACCCTCAGTCCTGAGTGAGAAGGACTGGACCTGAATCTCTTAAACCCAGAACCCAAAGTGACTCCAAGGGCTAGTTGGCTGGCCTCCTGACCCAAACCCTCAGGGACACAATAGGCTTCCAACCAGCATTCCCATCTGCACCTGGACTCTGCCATCTGTGAGTCTACACTGCCAAGTGGTGCCATTCCAGTCCTGGACCCTTGGAAGTCGGCCTAAGGTGCTCTGCCAGTCTTTGGATCCAGCGTAACCGACGCCTCTCCTCTGCTGCGCAGCACAAACCCAAGCATAACCAATGCATTTCCGCTGCTGGGTAGATTTGACCTGTCACAAAAAAACGCATTGCCGCCGCAGTCCCATCGGAGCCACCACTGCATGACGAATCCTCAGGACAGGCCCTCGCATCTCTTGTCGGCTGCAGACTCAACGACGATGCTGAACTACACATTGCAGTCCCGCAGCTCCTCAGGACTTAATCATTGCCCCGACTGTGCACTGCATCCTCAATGTCAGACTTCGCATTGCAAGCTCTGCGACGATGATGCAGACCCTCGCATCTCAGCCTTGCCGCACTTCGGAACCGACACCTCGCTCGGCTGCACGATGCATCTTCGACGTGGATCCTGGCAATGCTCTGCATACCAGGACTTAAAGTACTATGTTCAGCATGCCTAACTAGGTCCCTGTAGCTGGCCAATGCTCCATCGCAGTCGGCCAGAACTTGTGGCTTTGTCCTGGTCCTGCACGACCATATATCCACAGTTGGGGCATAGTGCTTTCTGGTGCTAATTTCACCAAAATCTTCAAAATTGCATATCTCCAGTTCTACTGATTGGATTTGTGTTATTTTAGTCTTGTTTTATTTATTAAGGAAAGTTCTGTCTTTCCTTTATTACTGTTTGAAGTGTTGCACAAATAATGTACACATTACCTCTAAGTTAAGTACAACCAAGATGGATCGCACACCACTAGCCTCTCTGACGAGGGAAACTGTCCCGAAACCCGGGCCATGTCTCGGGTCCAGAGAACTTGGGGATAATGAGTAACTACTCGCACCAACTGTGGTGAACTACTTTTTACTCGTCCATCTACATGCACTACATGTACCAGAGTGCCAAGGGGCGACCCGGAGGAGAGGCTAGTGGTGTGCGATCCATCTTGGTTGTACTTAAATGGCTCCCGTGAGCCCTGAGCTGACGAGCTCATGGAGACGCACCTGCGCGCCGGAGAGGCATCAGGGCCTGTGACGGTTACTTGGCGGCCTTCTCATCCACCCCAAACACTGCTCTGCTGACGAGGGAAACTGTCCCGAAACCCGGGCCATGTCTCGGGTCCAGAGAACTTGGGGATAATGAGTAACTACTCGCACCAACTGTGGTGAACTACTTTTTACTCGTTCATCTACATGCACTACATGTACCAGAGTGCCAAGGGGCGACCCGGAGGAGAGGCTAGTGGTGTGCGATCCATCTTGGTTGTTACCTCTAAGTTAAGCCTGACTGCTCTGTGCCATGCTACCAGAGGGCTGAGCACAGATTAATTTAGGGTTGACTTGTGCCTCATCCTGACAAGGATTGTGGTTGCTGCTTGACCAGGGCTCACACCTAGGGGCTGGCTAATCTTGCGGAGTTTCATTCCACGGAATTCCATGGAAGTACATAAAAACTGCGAGATTCCACAAGTGGGCAGAAATCGGCACAATGCGCTGCTTGCACTGATTTTTAACACCGGGGGCTTGTTCCTTGCTGTAAAATCAGCAGGAACAGCACCATGTGGCGCGCCAGAGGGACTTGCTTCTTTCTGCCGCTTGAGTAGATTTTCTACCCAAGCTGCAGGTTTCTCAGCATGACAAGTCACAGCATGCCTTGACCACCCGAATTGAGAAATCTCACCAGGAGGCCTTCTAGCACACAAAAATCATGCTAGGGAATGCAAATTATTGCTCGCCAACCTAACGTTGGAGAGCCACATGCGAGAAAAACTGCAACGCTGTGGTTGGTATAGTTTTGCCGGAACTCCATGTTCCAAGTTGAACACTAAGTGGGCAGGACTCCGCGAAAACTGTCGGCAGAGTGGAATTTTCCCGCACCCCTATTCATACCCAGTCAACCACCAACTCCATTTCCGACAAGACCCGTCTCTCTCCTACCATACCTGGCAAAGATCTTAGAGAAATTAATCAACCGAGTCTTATTGATCTCCTTGGCAACCATCTGCTCCTCAACACCACACAGTCCAGCTTCAGGCCTAACCACAGTACAGAAACAGCACTCATCGCTGCCACAGATAACATCTGCATGATCCTTGACAGAGGAGATACATCAGCCCTCATTCTCCTGGACCTCGCTGCAGGATTTGACATAGTCTCACACCCTATCTTCATCAGGTTCTGGCACGAGATTGTCCTGCAGTAACCGGTTTTCTGCTAGATATGCTCCTTCTTAACTGATAGTACACAAGCTATCAGCCTGGCACCTTACTCCTCGGAAGCTGGCTAACTCATCTGCTAAGTACCTCAAGGTTTATCGTTCCACTCCACTCTCCTCGATGCATACATGATCCCTCTGGCCAGCGTCATCCCCGCTCATAATGTTAACATCCACTTCCACGCCAATGATATGCAACTCTCCCTCTCGGACAAGACCCCCAACACAAGAAACAATTTCACCGCCTGCATGCCCAAAGTCGCTAACTGGATGAAAGACAACTGTCTCAAACTAAACACCGAAAAACAGAAGTAGTGATCTTAAGCAAGAACACCTCACCATGGGCCTCTAACTAGTGGTCAGCCAAAATCTGGCCCACACCCAGCAGTCACACCAGGAACCTCAGAATGATCATCAACAGCAAACTGGACATGACCACACAAGTCAACCCCGTCACTGCATCCAGTCTCCACACCTTGAAGATGCTGAGGAAGATCTTCAAATGCCTCCAATGCAAGAATAGAAAAACTGTCTCTCATGCAATAGTCATCTGCAATTTGGACTAAGGGAACACCCTCTACTCTGAGACCACTAAGCAACTCACTAGAAGACTACAAACCATCCAGAACTCAGCAGCCAGACTCATCCTCAACCTCCCAAACAGAGCGCATTTCACTCCACACTTCAGAAAACGTTACTGGCTCCTGATACACCAAAACACTAATTTCAATTTCCTCATGCACTCATTCAAGGCACTACACAAGTTTAGCCTTTCAACCTGAACATTTGCATCTCCTTTCATCAATTTAAATGAAGAGGTGGTCTTTAGATCCTGGTATTCTCCTAATGCCATATTACATATTAGAGAGTATGTCCCCTTGAGGACCTGAATCCCACTCCTCGCAGTATGCATAATCTGAGGTTTTTTTATAATGCAGTGATATTTACATGCAAATGTAGATATGCAAAAGTATATTGTTTCTTACAATTCCTTTTATGTATAAAGGAAAAGATAATGATAAACATATTTATCCAAAAAAACTGTAGTTAAACAAAGAGTTGATGATAATTTAATTTATTCTTAGCCCTTCGCAACTGCAAAATACCAGCCAACAGCACGCAGGCCTCGGGCCTTTCAAGGTTTGGTTTCAAAGTAGAAGTCGAATCATTGTTGGTTATGGACTATCAATCTCATAGGGTACATCAGAAAATAGGCTTTATAACCATCTTTTTGAGTCTGGCAAATTGCAGTAGCTGTCGGGATAATGGGTCGCCAGGAGGGTTACGGCACTGACATTCAAAGAGTTCACCTCGGACCAATGTGTTCATATGCGTAAGTCTCATGTAGTCTGTGAAAGTAGCATCTACTTCCATCAACTACCCAGACACTTCCGTTCTGCAGAACTCCTACTCTCACAGGTCCTATGCATGCCCAGAACAAGTTCAGGAGCATGGGCATTCTCTTACATTGCTCCCAAGGTGTGGAATTGCCTTCCACTCCATATCAAAGCCTGCTCCTCTCTTCTTGAATTGTTCAAGAAGCTGAAGACTGGACTTTCCAATTAAGTAACCTACCGTAGGCAGGGCTACGCACAAACACCTGCTCAGCACTGGGATACACTCATGGGTGATGGTGCGCTCTACAAATACATATAACATAACATTACTCAATGTTTGCATATGTATAGATGAATGATACTGTTAGAAAGTGGGTCTTGAGTTTGCAATGGGTTGCCCCTTGTCCAGGTAGGGACCCTCACTGTAGTCAGGGTAAGTAAGTTACACCCTCAAAATAATCCGTGCTCACCCCTTTGGTAGCTTGGTAAGAGCAGTCAGACTTATCCCCAGAGGAAATGTCTTAAATGTTTGTACACCGACATGAACACAGTTATAGAGTGAAAACACCACAAAAGGACTCCACACCAGTTTAGAAATATAGTCAATATTTATCTGAGTAAACCAAAACCAAAATAACAAAAATATATAACATACACAAGTCAAGATATGAATTTTCAAAGGTTAAATAAAGTTGTAGCTCCTAGAAATCAATGGTTGCTCTTGGCCAGAATGAAGTGCATTAGATGTGTTAAAAATTAAAGACTAAGGGGTCTATTAGAATGTTGGGCGGATCGCCACCGCCCGCATGGCGGTGCGATCCACCTGACATTCTCTTCTGCCCGCATTCCATTTCCCCCCGCCATATTAGTATGCCGTGGGGACCCCGGTGGACAGAAAGACCGTCTGCCAGTTTTCCGCCAGTCACACAGGTGACCAGGTGGAAAAGGGGCCTGATATAGTGGCGGTGTCTGCTAGACACCGCCATCCATATTATTATGACAGCGGGAAGCAGCCACGCCGCCACGGAAAGGCATGCAGATTTTGCTGGTTGGGGCCTGTTGCGGGTCCCTAGGATGTTGGGGTTGGGGGCCAGATGGGGGTACCAATGGTACCCCCTGCATTTGCCTGCACAACGTGGCAGGCACCTCGCGGTGCCTGCCACGTTGCATGCGGTGCCACGTTGTGCATGCAAATGCACAGTGTGCAGCAACAGCATTGTGGCGGGCGGCACTGTGTGCACCGCCTGCCACAATGATGTGGATGACACCGTGGCATCCTAATTGCCGGTGCGGGACTACCTCACCACTGGCGGCCGGTCCCAGCACCGCAAGGGTGGTGGGCGGAAGTAAGTCCACCCGCCATCCTAATAGGCCCCTATGCATGGTGCAGGGAAGGTGAGGCATTGAAAAAGCAGTTGATGTGTCAGTTTCGTATCGCTATGCAAGTCATTGGCATGGTGACGCTCGGGGACAGTGTGTTGCGCAGAGGAGATAATGCATCGCTTGTAGCAAGGGATGTGTCAGTTCCTTAATGTGACAGAGTCGTTGAGACGTCCATGTCCGGGGACAATGCATGGCACAGGGGAGGTGATGCAACATTTGCGGGCACAATGCATCAGTTTCTTAATGTGGGGCGAAGTTGATGATGAAATTGGCGCCCGGTGAAAATGCTGTGATGCTGCGTTGAAAGTAAAGTTGCGCTGTGTCTATTCCATAGTGTTGTATCAGGCCCTGCATCGGAGTCGGAGAGGTGTGTCACAGGCTTCGGTGATGCAGTGCTCATAACTCACGCAGCTGCAATTCTAAGGAGGCGCTGGGGCGAAAAGTCAGGGCCTGCGTTGTAAGCCACAGTCGTTGGATCATTAGAGGACCAGACTTTGGTGCACTTAGCGGTGATGCATCGAGTTTTGCAATGAGGCACCAGTTCCAAACGACGCTTGGAATCAATGGGGCAGATGTATCAACATTTCATTTTGTGAGTCCTTAATTGCGATTTTTAGCTAATCGCAATTTCGGAATCGCAAAATGGGATGTATGTACATATTTGCAATAAATTTGCCATTTCTTAAAAATCGCAGAATAATTTGTGATTTTTCTGCGATTTCTTAATTAGCGAATTTCGCAAATTAAGAAATCGCTAAAACAGGATCATGCAATGCAGGAACAGCCTGATGGCATCACAACCAGGAAGTTCCAGTGATTGCTTGCACCTGCTTCCCAGAGCCACACACAGTGGCAGTTGGAAGAGTGTTGTGAGGCAGAGCAGACCTGTTTGGAGAGCAATGGAGTCACAGAAGGCACAGGAGGAAATGTCAGCTGAAAAGAGAAAAAGGAAGCAAACATTTTCAGAAAAGGAGCAAGAAATCCTCATAGAAGAAATGGTTTGTAACCATGAGGATCTTTTTGGCAAGAAAGCACTAAAAGTTCCTGACTCAAGAAAAAGGGAAATCTGGTTGAAGATCCAGGAAAAAGTGAATTCAGTAGGAGTTACCACTCGCTCCATTGATGAAATCAAGAAGAGATGGTATGACATGCGACTAAGATCAAAAGAGAGACTTGCAGACAGAATTAAAGAGGCAAATAAAACAGGTGGTGGTACTTCATCTGTAGACCAACCAACACCCCATGAAGAATTAATAGAATCAACCCTGCTACCAGAGAGTGTGAGTGGAGTGGCTAGCATTGATAGCTCAGACCATACAGCAACTACACAAGGTAAGATCATTCATGCAAATTAGTTCAAAGAATGTGTGTAATGAAAGTGTGTGTGTCCTGTGCTTATACTCATTTTAAGTTAAATAGTAGTCCAGTTAGACTGTGAAACCAGAAGTGAGCAATGCATCATGGGAGTTGTAGTGCAATAATGATTGTCACACTTATCATCATAGGAACACATGAGTTTTTTGCAAGTAGTAATTTGGGATAGTAAAACAGTGTAGTGCAAGTTATTGTCTGCAATGAAATCAATTTATTTTGAAGAAACACAAATTCATTTTTCACACTCTACATCCACAGAACATACAACGGACTCCAGGGCAGAAATTGATTTGGATAATTCTCCTCCACATGTTACGTTTGACACAGAAGAAGTAGCCACTGATGCCCCTGTCCAAAATAGAAACATATACAGGAAGCGCAGACATGTTGCACCTCTGCCAGCAATGGAAGATGATGAAAATTTAGATGGAGGTTCAGTACCCAATGAGACTGACACAGTGTTCCCTCAAGACTCAAGTCAAGTCAAGTCATAAAATTTGTATAGCGCACTACATACCCAGAGGGTTTCAAGGCGCTTTGGAAGGGGAGGAGGATTATTTGTCAAATATCCACGTTTTAAGCTGCTTTCTGAACGCTAGGTGATTCTGGGTGAGGCGAAGGTAGGCGGGGAGTGAGTTCCATGTTTTGGCAGCCAGGTATGAAAAGGATCTGCCTCCCATGGTGGTCTTGTTGATGCGAGGTACAGTGGCGAAGGCTTGGCTGGAAGAGCGAAGTTGGCGGGAGGGGGTGTAGAAGGACAGTCGAGAGTTGAGGCAATCTGGTCCGATGTCGTAGAGTGATTTGTGTGCGTGGGTAAGCAGTCGGAAAGTGATCCTCTTATTGACGGGTAGCCAGTGGAGGTCTTTAAGGTGACCAGAGATGTGTTCGTTGCGTGGGATGTCTAATATGAGCCTGGCTGAGGCGTTTTGGATTGGTTGTAGTTTCTTCTGGAGTTTAGCGGTGGTACCTGCGTAGAGGGTGTTTCCGTAGTCCAGTCGGCTCGTGACTAGAGCGTGGGTGACTGTTTTCCTTGTTTCGGAGGGGATCCAGCGAAATGTTTTCCTGAGCATGCGAAGAATGTTAAAGCAGGAAGAGGATACGGCGCTGACTTGTCTGTTCATTGAGAGTGAAGAATCCAGGATGACGCCAAGGTTCCGTGCGTGGTCTGTCGGGATGGGTGCTTTTCCAAGGGCTTCCGGCCACCAGGAGTCGTCCCATGCAGAGGGGGATGTGCCTAAGATGAGGACTTCTGTTTTGTCTGAGTTCAGTTTCAGACGGCTTTGTTTCATCCATTCGGCGACTTCTTTCATTCCTTCGTGTAGGTTAGTTTTGGCGGTGCTGGGGTCCTTGGTGAGAGAAAGGATCAGTTGAGTGTCGTCCGCGTAAGAGATGATGTTGAGGTTGTGTTGGCGGGCGATGGCCGCAAGGGGGCTCATGTATACGTTGAAGAGGGTGGGACTGAGTGAGGATCCTTGTGGTACGCCGCAGATGATTTCAGAGGCCTCGGACTTGTATGGTGGGAGGCGGACTCTCTGGGTTCTTCCGGTGAGGAACGAGACCAACCACAAATACCAAGGAGGGCACGGTCATTCCGTTTGGAGACATGTAGGAGCAGCAGTGGGCCAAGTCAAGGAGGCACTGTTTTTGCTGGCCTTGAGCAGGATATGCTTCATGTGCAGCGCCTGCAACACAAGGCACTCCGGTCAGGTCAATAAATAGGCAGCTTTTGAAATCCAATAAAAATCAAAAAGGCATGGCTGCATCAATTGAGAAACTCTGCCTGACCCTTGCACAAACAGAAAATGCTCGTAACAGGGCTGCACAGACAGCACATGTCAGGATGCATACTTACACTAAGGCAATTAACAGGCTTTGTTCTGTCACTAGCAATTTCACCAGGCGTAGCATTAACATGCAGGGTGAATTGAGTGACGGCACACGTGAAATGGCTAAAAGTGTGGACAAAATGACCTCGGTCTTAGAAACTATGCAAACCTTCAACTCTGGTGCAAGCGCTCTCCTAGGCTCTGCTGAAAGTGAGGACAACTCCAGTAGGAGCAGTAGAAACCCTACCCCAACAACCCAATTGAGCCAACGCAGAAGTGGAAGGCGTGCTAGTACAGGACCTGAACAAGAAGCCATGCATTCACAGGAGCAACATGCTTCAAGCCGCCAGCGCAAAAAGTAACATTTGAAATAGTAACCTATGCAGCATTGTGAAAGCTGTCTTTGTGTTCCAGGTATGGATATTTTCTTTTACAGCATTAGAAATTTACGATTTACACACAATGCACTATAGTTTGTCTGTTGTGAATTAAAACAACAATTGCAAACATGAGTCTGTAGTTTGTTTTTTCTTACCTAAAAATAATTTCGTGTAATCTCTGTCTTTCTTTGACGGCCAGCCATTGCTCCAACTCCTGCTACTGCCATTATTGGTAAATTTTTATTCTGGGCTTGGGCTATTCGAGCCAGAAAGCTTAAATACTCTGTTTAATTCCTTTTTTAAAGAATATTTATTCTAGTAATGTCTTACTTTTTGCTATTAACTGGATATGTGTTACCAATTTTATTAACTTGCTTTTATGATAATGAAATTTTATCGAAATAAAGCTTTTTGACTTGACTTGACTTGACTTGAATTATTGGTGGAGGGATGTCATCATCATCAGATGAGTCAGACTCACTCACTTCAATGTCTATGCCTTTGCGCATGGCTATGTTATGCAGCATTGCACATGTTGTAACAATTTTACAACATGTTTCAGGATTGTATTGCAATGCTCCTCCACTTTTGTGTATGCATCTGAAACGGCTTTTTAATATTCCAAATGTACGTTCAATTACCCCACGTGTGGACCGGTGTGCCCTGTTGTACCATCTTTCACTTGCATTTGCAGGATTTAAGTATGGTGTTAGGATGAAATCACGCACTGCATAGGCACTATCACCTGCATGTGAGAGAGAAAATAGTAACTGTATTTTCCATTGGAAATAAATGGATGGATGGATGGATGTTTGCATGAGTGTTACTCACCTAGCAGGTATCCGTCTCCAAACTGACCAGCACTAAGACATCTATGAATTGTGCAATGTCTGAAAATAAAGAAGTCATGTGTACTCCCTGGAAACTTTGCAACAATATAATTGATGATGTTTTTGGCATTGCATATGATCTGGATTTTGAGCGAGTGGTAGCTTTTTCTATTCGGAAATACATATTCTTTGGCTGCAGGTGGAGTAATAGCAATATGGGTTCCGTCAATGCATCCAATTACATGTGGAAATCGTGCTATTTGACAGAAATCCAACTTTGTTTCCTGTAAGGCTTGTTGTGTATTAGAAAAATATATATGATGTTGGAGTCTCCTTAGCATTGCATCCAGGAACACATGAAAAAAGCGTGATAGGGCATTGTGTGACACTCCACCAACCTCTGCAATGACACTTTGAAAAGACCCTGAAGCCAAAAGGTGCAGTGAGCACAATACCTGCACATGTGTTGGGATTGATTGTGTCCTGCCTGTAGGATGTTCCAAAATATGTTCCAATTCATTAATCAGGTCCAAAATGGTGTGTGGATGAAGTCTGTATTTGTCATAAATCTCCTCCTGAGTCTGCTGGAACAGCGTAATGCGTATTCTGAAGATTCTCTCCTGTCTTTGTCTTCTCTGGGCAAGAGCTTGAATGCGCAGCCTCCTGGCAATCAGGTACAGAATATTTTGGAATTTGAAACAATGCGTTCTGGGAGCCTTTTTTTTCTGTTACCACCTGCTTCTATTTGGGGTTAATAGTGATTTCTTATTTAGCGATTTTAGAAAAATCGCTATTTGTGATTTTTTCCTACATCTTGATGCGATTTCTTAACTTGCGATTTCTTTTTTGCGAAATTCGCAAAAGTAAGAACATGCAAAATAAGGAATCGCAAGAAATTCTGAGAAAAACACTTCTCACACACTAAGAATTCGCTAAAATTGTGAATTCCTAAAATGCGATGCGATTTGTTTCATACATGCCAGTTGCACTTTTTTGTGTCGCAAACGCTGCGAAATTGCGATTCGCAGCGTTTGCGACATGAAAACGACTTGATACATCTGCCCCTAAGTGTTGATGTTTCTTCTTGTTGCACCAGAACTCACTTCCAAGGGCTCAGGAACTGGATTTGGCACCACTTGGCAGAGAGGGGCTTTCAGAAGAGGAGCCCAGGAGCTGGCAGACCAAGTCTTTGATGGCCCGGAGACTTCCAACAGGAGGCAAGCTCAACTCAAACCCTTGGAGTACTTTAGAAAGCAGGATGTAGAAAGCAAAGTCCAGTCCTTTCACTTCTAGGACAGAAGCAGCAAACAGCAGGCCAGCACTGCAAGGCAAACAGCTAAGTGACAGTCCCTCTTGACATCAACGCAGCTCTTCTTCCTGGCAGAATGCCCTCAATCCAGAAGTGTTCTGAGTTATGGTGTCAGAGGTCCTGTACTTATACCCATTTCAGCATTTGAAGGAGGCAAACTTCAAAATAATATTTGTAGTGCACAAGACCCTGCCCTTACCTGCCATGGCTCCAGACACACTACAGGGAGTGGAGACTCCTTTTTGCGGGGACCGGCACAGCCCTATTCAGATGTCCGTGGCAACTCCTCCCACCACACAAGCTCAGGAAGGCCCATCAGCCTGGTGATGTGCAATCAGGATGTGCAGGGCACACCTCAGCTCTCTTTGTGTGGCTGTCTAGAGTGAATGCAGAAGAGCCCAACCATTACTCTGACCCAGACGTGTATTCAGAGACAGGCAGAGTCACAGAATGATATAAAGTAAGAAAGTGCTCAGTTTCTAAAAGTGGCATTTTTCGACCTGCAATTTGAAAACCACCTTTACCAAAAGATGTATTTTTAAATTGTGAGTCCGGAGACACCAAACTCCAATTGGAAGATAACTTGTAAGGTTACAGGGCAGCTCCAATGCTAACCTATGGGAGAGATAGGCCTTGCTGTAGCGAAAAAAGAATGTAGCAGTTTTTGACTACCAGGATATGTAAAACACAATTGTACATGTCCTGCCTTTTAAGGACACTGTACCCTGTCAATGGGGCTGCCTTGGGCCTACCTTAGAGGTGACTTATCCATACTAATATAATAAAGAGAGAGCCCAAACCTTTGAGGCGGGTAATCTCAGGAACCACGGCACCAATCACAACACCCAATACAGCGTTGGAAAGGGCAGTTGCAGCAGAAGGACATAGGATATGCAGACGCCCACCATATACATTTAAAAGGTAAAAGAACCGTGCCAGCAAAGTAGTCCCTTGTGGGCGTGTCTGCGTTGTGGTTTGGGCGTGTGCTGGGGGCGTGACAAACGCTGGGAGCGTGTGGTACGTTCCGCCCTTCATGCCATGTCTCATATCGTGTGCTAATCCCAACCTGCTCCCATTAAATACCCCTGCACCCCATAATCATAACCCACCCTTTATCCTTAAAATACCCCAACACCCTTAAACACTAACCCATCTTAACCCTATAAATATACCCTGTACCCGAAAACCCAAACCTATCCCTAAACCCTAAAAATACCCCTGTACCCCAAAACCCAAACCTAGCCTTGAACCCTTAAAATACCCCTGTACCCCAAAACCCAAACCTACCCCTGAACCCTAAAAATACCCCTGTACCCCAAAACCCAAACCTAGCCCTGAACCCTAACAATAACCCTGTACCCCAAAATCCAAACCTACCCCTGAACCCTAAAATACCCCTGTACCCCAAAACTCAAACCTAGCCCTGAACCCTAAAAATACCCCTGTACCCCAAAACCCAAACCTAGCCCTGAACCCTTAAAATACCCCTATACCCCAAAACCCAAACCTACCCCTGAACCCTAAAAATACCCCTTTACCCCAAAACCCTAACCTAGCCCTGAACCCTAAAAATACCCCTGTACCCCAAAACCCATACCTATCCCTAAACCCTAAAACTACCCCTGTACCCCATAACCCAAAACTATATCTGAACCCTTAAAATACCCCAAACACCCCAAAACATATACCTCAGTACCCGAAAACATATACCCTTATACCCATACTTACCTTATCCAAACATTAAAAAAACATGCTTTTACCATTCATGCATTTATAACGAATTTCGTTGTAAATGTATGCATGGTAAAAGCATATAAAACGTAATGCCATGCGTTATAATGGCATTGCGGAGTCATGGTACTTTCGTAATGAAAGTATGCGGAGTGATGGTATGCGGAAAGAAAGTTGCGGAATAATGGGTGTTTACCCTCCCCCGGTAAGTACATTGGTGGCACGGCGACCCACATCTCCAGCAACATACTCATATTTTTTCACCACCCATTTGAAAAATGCACAGGTCTCTCTCATTGATGGCCAGCACCGACATACACTTTTAGACACACCTCCCGCCACAAGTTGTAGAATTGCGAACTTTAGAGCTGGGGTGCTACGTTCGAATCTCGGCATCAGCTCAACATCCTGTGATTCCCGGCAAATCGCTTTGTCTCCCGTGCCTACCACAAAGGAATGTGTTCTTCTGTAATGTAAATTGTGCTCATGCCATGCTGTCGAGTTCGAGCTATATAATATTGCAAGGAAAAATAAAGTAGGGAAACTCGAGTTCACACACTACTGAATGCGCACTCTTTAATGCATCAGCAGTGCACTGTGAATCGGAGCGTTTCACAGGCCTGTCACAGATAAGAAATGCTATCAAAACGAAATCCTACAAAACAATATACTACTGGCCGGCAGCAATTCATACCCGGACAACGTCGGGACGGGCTGCTAGTATGTCATAAAAGGGAAGGTTTGGGCCTGGCAAGTGGTTGCACTTACCAGGTCGACATGGCCCTTTAAAACTGCCCCACGGGCTCTGAAGTGGCAGGCCTGGGACAATTTTGCATTGGATGATGGACAGAGCGCTAAAACTTTTCAGACACTCACCCCCAGTCACAATGTATAAGGGAAGAAGATCTGGCCTGGCAGTTCGGGATGGACTGTTCCCATGAGGCACAGGGTCAAGACTGATTTGCATATGACTGGGTCTGTACTGTGGTATTGAAGTGACCAGAAGAATGATGATGGATTTAACCCAGATCTGTGACTGGAGGCGAGTGTCTGAAAGGGGTCAGCGCTCCTCCCATCATTGTATTGTGTTTGATCATTTTATTGATGTCACACACTTACTTCAGGTGACAGAACTTCTGTGAAACCCGCCCTGGACTTCTCAAGCACTTGCATATGAACGCCAGAGTACACAGGTAAATGGAGGACACAGGTACGCTGGCAGAACGCAGGTAGAAAGGCGCATAGTAAGACCATGAAGGAAGCATCAGCAACAGTGCGTGTCCCGGTGACAGTCCCGCCATCAGTCCGAAGAGCTCCAGTGCGCACCGCAGGATGGAGA
Source organism: Lissotriton vulgaris (assembly GCF_964263255.1). NCBI lineage: Eukaryota > Metazoa > Chordata > Amphibia > Caudata > Salamandridae > Lissotriton > Lissotriton vulgaris. Next base: position 1,739,456,945 of record NC_141691.1, read on the forward strand.
GGTGGGGCCAGAAATGGCAGTGATACCCGAGACCCCATTTGGCATTGAACTATGAAATCTTGAGCTCATGTGTGGAAGCGGAGGCGCAGCGCGGAGGAGCCGGAGAGCGCTTTGAAAGGCCACCCCACCCTACGCAGCCACGTAATGCTCTGGCAGGGTGACGAGCGCCGCTGCGCGCCGCCCGGGAGCACCGCATCCTGAGAGCTGTCCTGGGCTAGGGAGGCGAGCCCTGGAGCCCCGCGGAGACCAGCACCAGGGCTGAGCGCTTCCACTGCCGAGAGGCGGCATCTGTCCAGGGATCCGGGCTGAGGCTGCACCAGCAGGAGGGGCCCGCCACAGGCACGACTCTAGCCTGCCCTGGGCGAGAGAAATCTGCACGTGAGGGGTGGACTGTCCGCGTCCAGAGCCCCGGGCAGTCTACAGCTGACAGAGCCACCTGGACCAGCACCGCCTCCTGCAGGTAAGACCAATGCCCTGCACGGGGCATCGGATGATGTCTCTGGAGTGAGGATGAGGGGTGCGCTGCCCCCACAGGGGGTTCTACGGAGGCAACATGCGGAGGGCTCTGACCTAAAGTTTCACTGTGCAGCAAAACTTCGCAGCGCTCGTAAATAAAGCGCTGGGGCTTACATGCCTGTGCTTGGGGGGTCTGGTCTGCACTGGCAGGGTGCCGGGGGGCGCGTGGCAGGGGTGTTGTAAGCAGATATCCGTCGTGCGCACTCATCCAGGCTTGTCATAGAATGCTGCGCTGAGGTCAGATCTGCGGTTACCCTGCAGCGTGTAGTTAGTGGTTAACCCAGGACTGAATACACTGACATTTTAGCGAGCCGTCGGGTCTGTGGTTTTAGTGGACTGAAGACAGATCATGCGGCGACTCCGCGAAGTAGCCTCAGCGATATCTCTGGAGTTTATACAGAACAGCCTGCCGCCCTGCCTGGCTCTGGACTGGACATGTCTTTTGGAGGGGGTCCCATGCGGAGGCAGGGGGCAGCCTGCCCATCTCTGGGCTCCACACTGGAAGGACCCTTGGAAGGGGCCCCATCTTGTTTTTGTACGGAGCGCCCCGCGCACCCCCAGCGAGTTCAGTCCACTATTCTTCGAGGATGTGTGCTGTCTGCTCAGTACGGGTAGCCTGCCCGCCTCCCACCTCTGTACTACACGAACCCTTGGAAAGGATCCCGTCTGTGGTTCGTAAGGGGCAGTCTGTCTGTCCACCTCCAGGGATTTCAATATACCCTTTCTTAGAAGAGGGGTCCTCTCTGCTGTATATAGTCTGCCCTGCCCATCTCATGACTCTGTTTACTAGACAGACCCTCGAGGATCCCACCGGACACTGTGCGGGGCACTTGCCTCATCTCTGGACTCTACCAAAAGACCCTTGGAACGGACCCCAGCAGGACAGGGTACGGGGCAAGCTCGTCGCCTCGGGGCTCCCTACAAGACGGACTCTTTAGAGGGTCTCTCTGGGGTCTGCACGGGTAGTCTGCCCGTCTCTGGGCTCTGTTTATTAGACAGACCCCTGGAACGGGTCCCAGCAGGACACTGCACCGGGCAGCCTTCTCATCCCTAGACCCTTGGAGGGGTGGAAGGGGGGGGGGGGCTGGAGGGGGGAGGCTTCTGCAGCTTGGACAGGGCAGTCTCTCCATCTCATGGTATGTGCCAGACAGGCCCTTGGAGGGGGCTCGCCGGACACTGCACCAGGCAGTCTCCTCATCCCTGGACCCTTGGGGGGCCCATCTGCAGCTTGTACGGGGCAGTCTCCTTCAAGGCTCCGATCCCTCGTTTGGTCTCCACGGTTGTTGTCCAGAGCAGAGGTATATGGTAGTGTGTGTTCATCGTCAGGTCTCGCGACAGCCTCTTGTTCAGGGGTCTCATCTCAGGGTAATCCCTGTCACAGCATCACTTCTCAGTGCGCAGGTCTGAAGACCCCTCTGTGGTATTCAGGTGCAAGAGTTGCACCACAGACCTGCTAGTAAGGGTTACACCTGTGGGTTTTGTGCAGCATAGGCCCTCTTGTAGCAGAGGCTGCCCCCAAAGGGGGCCTCAGGGGCCGGCGCCATAACCAACGCCGAGCCCCGGAAAGAACCGTTTTTTTGGCGTGCTGGGTGCCCAGGAGCGGGAGAAGCATCCGCGCCCCCAACCGTGGCGGCCGCCAGAAAGGCGCCGCCCTCCCCCCCCCCCCCCCCCCCCCCAGCCACTGGTGGCCCAAGCGGGATACGAACCCCCCAATAGGGGAACCCGCCAGTTAGGCGAAAAATCTCTGGTGGAGGGGATAGAAGCACCGCTCCCCCAAGTAAGCTTCTTACTTCGTGGAGCGGGGGAGCAGCAACTGCGCTACAACAAATTTTGTATCACCCACCCACACCTAACAAACAGAAATGTTGCAGTGCTGGCAAGCAAGCAAGACGCTGGCGAAGAGCTACAAGGACAATGGTTGGTACGGAGGCACACTGGAGGGTGGTGTGCCGGATTAGGACCACTCACTTTGGGATGCCTCACGGCTGGGTGAGTTGGCCTACCGAAAGGGGGCAGCACGCGGAGACGGCGCTCGCAGCCCAGCCCCCGCCAGATGGCAGGGCACAAAAGAGTCCAGCAAGGTAGTGAGTTGTGGCCTAACTCCGGGCAGAAGCAACCCCCAGCGCAAAGAGAGCGCAAAATCCAACCAAAGAGCAACCCAGAAGGGACAAGAAACAAGACAAGCCTGCAAATGAGATAACCAACAAACTGTCAGTCCAATTTGCTAACTAGTGATGTACATATGATTTATGACAGATATGATGTATGATGCAAATGCTTATGATTTATGATGCAAATATGACAGTTCACCCAATGATGATTTATGACCTGGGCAGGCAAATTATGCCAAAGTATACGCATGTATTAAAAACTGCGGCCAACAAATGACCACTACAGACACAACCGCTTGTTGGCCTATTCATGTTAAGGAATACAGTGGGGGTAAGGTCGCACGTACTCTGGAGTGGGGCACAGTGCAGGGGTTATAGACTTTACTGCCCACTTGTAGGTGTGAGCTAGTGGCTAAAGGAATAGCAACAGACTGGAGTTAGTGGATAGCAGGCCCGGAGTCTTTTCCTCCAAGACCAAACCCCACGTTCCTTGTCAAAGTAAAACTTCAACCCTATTGGAGGTCTAGGAGGATCTCAAATCCAATAAGAACTTACAATTTAACTGAATATCTCATCATGCAAACATAATCTGCATTAATCATTATTGGGTGATTACTGCAAAATCGATCTTTATTCAAATCATCGTACAGCCAGCAAAATACGTGTTTCGAGGGATAACCCTCTTCTTCAGAGCTGCTCTAATTTAATGTTGGTTAAATCCATAATATAGCAAGTGAGTTCTTAGATATAGATCAAAGATTGCCCCATGCCTGTATCACAATCCCGCTACATCAGCGACCTTCAGGCGTTACTCCCACTCGTGTGTGTCATTCTCAGCAAGTGACGTAAAAACTGCACCTGCTTTACATCTGATAAATGTGTGCAATGTTCTCACTTGATGTACACAATCTCGAATCGTCTCCCAACCACTCTGTTGATGTACATCACTGGACCACTGCAGTATGTGAACAGTGACATATGTACAGGGGTGAGAGATCAGAGATTTCCAGCACACAGCTCCTGTGCAGGGTCAGCTCTGAGAGTCCTCCTGCACAGCCTCCTCACTGAGGTTACACCTCGATGTATAAGGCACACACCGACCGTGCACGACTGTGATCAGAATTGTGTGCAGCACAGCCTCTGTGTAGTGTTAGGTCCCAGCACTATGTGGAGTATGCAGCACAGCCTCAGTGGAGGGGTTGGACCAGAGCCTCTGTGTAGGGGTTGGGTCGTGTGTATTATACATCACCGCCTCTGTGTAGGGGTGGGGTCATATATATTTATACATCACCACCTCTGTGTAGGGGTTGGGTCGTATATATTTATACATCACCACCTCTGTGTAGGGGTTGGGTCGTATATATTTATACATCACCGCCTCTGTGTAGGGGTGGGGTCGTATATATTTATACATCACCACCTCTGTGTAGGGGTTGGGTCGTATATATTTATACATCACCACCTCTGTGTAGGGGTTGGGTCGTATATATTTATACATCACCGCTTCTGTGTAGGGGTGGGGTCGTATATATTTATACATCACCGCATCTGTGTAGGGGTTGGGTCGTATATATTTATACATCACCGCCTCTGTGTAGGGGTTGGGTCGTATATATTTATACATCACCGCCTCTGTGTAGGGGTTGGGTTGTGTGTATTTATACATCACCGCCTCTGTGTAGGGGTTGGGTCGTATATATTTATACATCACCGCCTCTGTGTAGGGGTGGGGTCGTATATATTTATACATCACCACCTCTGTGTAGGGGTTGGGTCGTATATATTATACATCACCACCTCTGTGTAGGGGTTGGGTCGTATATATTTATACATCACCGCCTCTGTGTAGGGGTTGGGTCGTATATATTTATACATCACCACCTCTGTGTAGGGGTTGGGTTGTGTGTATTTATACATCACCGCCTCTGTGTAGGGGTTGGGTCGTATATATTTATACATCACCGCCTCTGTATAGGGGTGGGGTCGTATATATTTATACATCACCACCTCTGTGTAGGGGTTGGGTCGTATATATTATACATCACCACCTCTGTGTAGGGGTTGGGTCGTATATATTTATACATCACCGCCTCTGTGTAGGGGTTGGGTCGTATATATTTATACATCACCACCTCTGTGTGGGGTTGGGTCGTATATATCTATACATCACCGCCTCTGTGTAGGGGTTGGGTTGTGTGTATTTATACATCACCGCCTCTGTGTAGGGGTTGGGTCGTATATATTTATACATCACCGCCTCTGTGTAGGGGTGGGGTCGTATATATTTATACATCACCACCTCTGTGTAGGGGTTGGGTCGTATATATTATACATCACCACCTCTGTGTAGGGGTTGGGTCGTATATATTTATACATCACCGCCTCTGTGTAGGGGTTGGGTCGTATATATTTATACATCACCACCTCTGTGTAGGGGTTGGGTCGTATATATTTATACATCACCGCCTCTGTGTAGGGGTTGGGTTGTGTGTATTTATACATCACTGCCTCTGTGTAGGGGTTGGGTTGTGTGTATTTATACATCACCGCCTCTGTGTAGGGGTTGGGTCGTATATATTTATACATCACCGCCTCTGTGTAGGGGTGGGGTCGTATATATTTATACATCACCACCTCTGTGTAGGGGTTGGGTCGTATATATTATACATCACCACCTCTGTGTAGGGGTTGGGTCGTATATATTTATACATCACCACCTCTGTGTAGGGGTTGGGTCGTATATATTTATACATCACCACCTCTGTGTAGGGGTTGGGTCGTATATATTTATACATCACCGCCTCTGTGTAGGGGTTGGGTCGTATATATTTATACATCACCGCCTCTGTGTAGGGGTTGGGTCGTATATATTTATACATCACCGCCTCTGTGTAGGGGTTGGGTCGTGTATAATATACATCACCTCCTCTGTGTAGGGGTTGGGTCGTGTATATTTATGCATCGCCACCTCTGTGTAGGGGTTGGGTCGTGTATATTTATGCATCGCCACCTCTGTGTAGGGGTTGGGTCGTGTATATTTATACATCACCACCTCTGTGTAGGGGTTGGGTCGTATATATTTATACATCACCGCCTCTGTGTAGGGGTTGGGTTGTGTGTATTTATACATCACCGCCTCTGTGTAGGGGTTGGGTCGTATATATTTATACATCACCGCCTCTGTGTAGGGGTTGGGTTGTGTGTATTTATACATCACCGCCTCTGTGTAGGGGTTGGGTCGTATATATTTATACATCACCGCCTCTGTGTAGGGGTTGGGTCGTGTGTATTTATACATCACCGCCTTGTTGTAGGGGTTGGGTAGTTTTTCATGTCGCTATCCTTCCATGTACGCAGGGCCCTGCAGGGGGGTGAAGATGCTACAGGGTAAAGCATGTGTGGTGGCATCCGCTTGGTCAACCAACGCAGTCAGGCCTATGTGCCAACTAAGAGAAGGCCACAGATGGTAATGAATGAAAAATATATAGTTTGAGTGGGAGAGCACCTTCTTCATTTGGACCACTCTGCAACACCTCCCTCACTCCAAATCGGCTGTAAACATATATCAATCATTCAGTTGTGGATAAAAACAAAATATAATCGAAACAGCGGTAGAGGTTGATGTCATGTCAATCGGAGTGAAGATGCTTGCGGTAAAGACAGATGTGTTTTAATACTACTACGAATTACACTAAGCATAACAATAACTTGTTTTTACACTGCACATCAAACCGTAGGTCTCCACTTTCTAAGTGCTGACACTAACAGGTGTTACTATTACCCAATGTGAAGGTAATCATCAACATCAGAGTGATGGGAGGCTAAATTGACCCTGCCAGGATTATCACAGTTCCACGTGAACGCTGTACAGAGAGATTCTAAGGACCACAATCCACCATAGTAGTGGGCGGAGAAGCAAAGACAGATGTTTACTATTTGTCCTTACTAAATAGTCTGTCATTTTGAGGACTGTATTTACTTATAAAACAAGCTTTAAGTGCAAAAGGCATTGCCTTTCTTACCCGAGCCCTAATGTAAACATTGTAGCAGGGCTTTAAGTGGGCTGGACCCCCCTGGGTCTCAGACCCAACAGTAATTAAAAACTGACTGTGAAAACGGGTCCCTATTGAGACCTATATTGGTGTCCTTTATAGAAAAAAACGCGGATCGATACCTCAGCAGTGACAGTAAAAACCATGATGGTTAGGCCTGTGACTGAGCGAACAGCCCCAGTTTATATGTTTTACTTGATTTACATTTAGTGTATTTATGTATTTTAGGGGGCAGTTTTTCTGTAGTTTTTTCCTGCAGCATATTTATCCTAAAGTGTACCTTCTGTGAAGTGGGTCATCTGTACGTGTCTGTGTGAGTTCCGATTGTGGGTGGATGTTTATAACATTTATTGAGAGGTGTGGGGGTGAGACCGAAGGCCGTGCAAAGTTCTCCGAGAGTCAGTGTGTCAGAATGCATTCCCATCCAATCCTTAACTCTTCCGCAGAGAGCACAGAGCAATGGTGATATGTGCCACTTTAATCGTGACTGTATGAAACACTGTGTGAAGAAGGCACGGGCTGTTTGGATTATTGGCAGGAACTGCTCGCTGGTGAATGTGTGTGATGGATTGTGGGGTGAATGAGATGCAAAGTACGTATAAAAGGAGACTGCAAACCGGATACGGAAGAGGAAACAGATGAGGTGTGAAATATGCAGACGGGGGGTTTTAGAAGAATGTGGGGAGAAAAGGATACAAGTGCCTTACAGAAAGAGCAGAGGAAAGTGGTGTAAAGGCGAGAACGGGAGTGATTGAGACACACTGCAGACACCAATTCCTTCCTCAGACCTCAGTAATGTTTAATTCACAGGCGCACAATTTCAGAAATTACATATTATCAATTCTCATTTCTTACAATAAAATTATCAATTTATCTGATACTAATAACATTGGCAATTTAATAGGTATATTTTGTTTTATCTTATGTATGTCCATAATTGAGTGATGTGTCTGAATACAATAACTCTCAGACAGAGGCACTCAAGCACTAGTCAGGTGGCCTGCTGTGTGAAACACAGGATTTCAGGGTATATTTTAAGCTACGCCCTTAATTAAACAGCCCACCTTCTTGGAACCCGCTCAAAGATAGGCTGCGTTTCACCCTCTCTTGCAGAACCGCCACATGTTTCATTCCACTCAAAACTCTGCATGGTAGGTATAAAGAATCAGGGCTTTAAGTCGGCCGGGTCTTACTGGTGCTCAGCACCGGCAGTTCTAAAAAAAAAGCAGGTCCCGAGACAGGTCCCTAACGAGCTCTTTATCTTTGCCCTCACTCTAAGGGTGAGAAAAACATCTTATCTCTGCAGCAGTACCACCCATCATTGCCTTTGAGGTAACTTCTAAGAGACTCCTTATAGTTCTTTCACAGTCTCATCATTTCAGAACGGAAACATTTTCAATACTAAATACAAGGAAGCCATAGATATTGCTAAATGTCTCTTATGCAGCTAACAACCATTAGCAAAGCCAATAGTGCTGGCTTGCTGTATGTGTAATGTTACTTGTTGTATGATATATCTGGATGCAATGATAGAAACAGCAAAATACCAGACAAGTGGCACACTATGTTAAGCACAGATTTTTTTTTTTGCTTAGGTTTTTTATGCCCCGTCGTTAATTACATCGGCCACGCCCCTTTGCGAGACCCCCTAGTGTTTCATCCCACTTAAAGCCCTGTAGCGAGTGTACATAATATTATAAAGAGGCGACAGGATCTTGCAGATACAGGGTGTTCACAGAGCAGGCCAGTACTCAGGATACTATAAAAATAGAGCTGTCAGCAGACCCTGCGCGGTGTGCTCGTGTGTCTGGCACGCAGTAATCAAAGCGAGTGTCCGGGTATCTCTTGCTGTAGGTGTAACCACAATGAGTCACATGTTAGCGGAGAGCCAGCCCTTTCACCGTTCACTCATTACCAGATCATGTAGAAAGGGCAGGCGGGTCTGCCCCGCTGATAACCAGCCTGGTATGCGTCGCGTGTACTCTCTTTTTCTGGACTCCTGCCACAACTCCGTTGAGAAGCCGTGTGCGGCATCCCGAAGGTCACAACCCACCGAGAGAAACAGCGAGTCCAGTGCTGTAGTCAAAACGTGCGGCGTAAACCAACCTCCCTGACGTCACCGGTAACCCGTCATCACTCGCACACCCCTGCTGGGACGTGCGAACCAACCCGCGGCCATGGCTGCAGGTGGAGGTGCCAAAGCAGAGAAGCGCGGGAGGGAAACTGCGTAGGCCCAGAGTCGGTGTGTTTTGGAATTTTACATCAATTTACAGGGCTGCACACCGACTTTGTAAGCACTAGTCCACAGTAGCAAGATCATGTATCCCTAACCGTTCTTTCTATGCTGCTTTGCAGCTTGTTTTTGTTTCGTTTCACAATGTACCACAACCCTCTTAACTACCGTCATCATTCACAAATCCCTCGTCGTTCACACAAATCCCTCGTCGTTCGCATACAGTGGCCAGATACATTTTGGCAGGAGCGTGATCGTGATGATATAATCCTACAGCTTAGAGACGAATTTAACTTCCGTCATGTAATCAGGACAGTAGTTTTAGATTGGGGTGTTCTGATTGGTGCATAGACGGGATGGAAGAGCGGGACACAGAAACGGAGACCAAGGTAAAGCGAGAAGTCATAGGGCCAGATGTACTCTATAATAGTGGATGCAAAAAGTGGTTCCACATATTACAATTTTTTGTTACCACTATTGAATTTTTTTGAACTGCCCTATGTAGTATTAGGTCTGAGCACAAAATAACGAATGTCAGGGGGTCATAGAACAATTTCCCTAATAATATTCAGTAGGCAGGTCACAATTTGGGACACCCGGTGATCGGCTATGATCACAAAGATTGTTTATTTTATTTATTTATTTATTTTGAAGGTTTTATATAGCGCGAACAAGACTCTTGCGAGTAACAGAGCGCTTTACAAGTCAAATGTAAGAGAGAAAACAAAAGTAGCAAAAACAAGAGATATGCGAAGTAGAGTTACATAACTTATACAAGTACAGTCAACTAACTGTCTTGGGAGATCAAATGCCCGATATTGAGCACAGAGACCACGATAGGTGTAAAATACAGGAGGTTAGCAGAATTGCCAAAGTTTACGTGAATTGCGCCATGAGGATCGTTTTCAATTCTTTTTTGAAGGAGGTAGACAACGGGTTAGTTCTTGTTTCAGTGGGCAAAAGCGTTCCAGATCTTAGGAGCCATACCAGAGAAAGAACGGATATAGTTTTTTTTCTTGGCAAATCGTTGGGGTTTTAGAAGAAGTGTCTTGGCACTCCTGGAGGCTCTGCTGCCCGCAGAGAGCTCCAGTTTCTGAGCAAGGTAATCAGGGGAGTTGTGGTGAAGGGCCTTATGAGTCATACATGCGATTTTAAGATGAATTCTAGCTTCAAACGGTAGCCAGTTGAGGGATCTGAGGTCAGGGGATATGTGAGAATTTCTCTTTGAGCCTGTGATGAGTCTCGCACCTGAGTTGATAGTGGCTCTTAGTAGGGCTGTCGATGCCCTTGGGAGGCCGCATCAGGTTACCGCCTCATATTCCACTCTAGGTAATACTAGGGCTTGAACTGCTTGTTTTCAATCGGAGGCTGGCAGAAAGGGTTTCAGTTTTCGCAAGGTCTTCAAGTGGAAGTTGGCTCCTTTTGTGGAAGCGCTGATATGATTCTGCATCTTTAAGTTGCTGTCAAGAATAATCCCAAGCGATTTCGCTGAATCGACAATGAGCGGCTGAGCTTTGAGAGCTGTTAAATGCTTCAACCAATCTAGGATAGTGGGTGATTTGTTGGGGGGGGGACGATAAGGAAGAATTTAGTTTTGAGGGAGTTTAGTTTCAGATGATTTTCGGCCAGTTTGGGTTTTTAGTAAGGTGGAGTTGAGTGATTTGATGTCATCCAGTGAGTGGATCTTATTGTAGATTTGGGTGTCGTCTGCATACATATGGAAATGGATTTTAGTGAAGGTGAGAAGATCAGTAAGAGGTTTCATAAAAAGGTTGAAGAGGTTCAGTGAGAAGGAGGAGCCTTGTGGGAATCGAAGTGTTACAGGCATAGGATTAGACAAGGATTGGTTGACCTTGAATCTTTGTGATCTGTTTTGCAGGAAGGAGGTGAACCAGTTAAGTACAGTATCAGACAAACCTATTCTGTGTTTCAGGAGTTCAAGCAGATTGTCGTGTTTGACGGTGTCAAATGCTGACGATAGGTCGAGAAGGATAAGTAAGCAGGCTTCATTTTGGTCCAACATTTTTAGAGCGTCATCAATTACATGAGTCATGGCCGTTTCGGTGCTATGACCTGTTCTGAAACCTGATTGAAATTGTTTAAGCAAGTTGAATTGATCAATGTGGTTGTTCAGCTGCATGCTAACACATTTTTCAAGGAGTTTGGCTAACGTAGGTATGTTAGAGATCGGTCGATAGTTATTTAGGTCTGAGGAGTTAGCTGTTGTTTTCTTTAGGATCAGCGTCACCTGACCTGTTTTCAGGCTGTCAGGAATGATTCCTTGAAAGAGGGACGTATTTATGATTTTGGTCTATAGAGGTAGTAGCAGGGGAATGAAGTTCTTTAAATAGTTAGCCGGGAGCGGGTCTGTGAAATGGTTGGAGGGATTCAGAGAGGTTAGTGTCTTTAGAATGAAGTCTTCACTGTACGTGTTGAAGTGTGACCAAGTTGCGTTGTTTTTGAGTTTGACTTTAGGGGGGATATTAGATTGGGCACCAATCAGGACCGCAGATGGATTCTTATCCATGTTTGGGATGGATAGGAGGTCATTGAGTAGATCAGATTTTATGGATTCTGTTTTTGAAGCGAAGAAGGAGGCAAATTCTTCACAATTGGGTAAATTGAGAAGGATGGCGTTCCAAAGTCAGGGTCTGCTCTTGGTTTGTGTTTTGATAAGCTCGAAAAGCTTTTTGGGTCGGTTCATGGCTTGGTCGAGTTGAGTCCTGAAGAAGTCAGTTTTAGACTTTCTGATTTTTCTAAAATAAGAGTTCCTGGAGAATCTTAGGGGCTTGAGGTGGTCATTTGAGGGAGCGGCTCTCCAGCGTCGTTCCATTAGTCTGAGGGAGCGTCTGTCTTCATTTAGCCTACCGTCATACCAAGGTTTTGAATCTTTTGTGGAGGCTCTTTTCAGTTGGAGCGGGGCCATGTTATCAAGAATATTAGTCATGGAGAGGAAGTAGTGATTGGTTAGTCATTTAGGTCTTCCGGGGGGCATAGAAGGTTAGAGTTTGTTAATGCTATCGGTATTGAGCCAGCGTTATTCCAGTTTCTCTTCGAGATCTTAGGTCTCAGGGGTTGTGTTGGGAGACGTTTAACCTCTTCTAGGACTTGGAAAGTGATAATGTGATGATCAGACCAGTCGCAAGAGAGGATCGAGTCAAGCAATGTGGAGTCCACATTAGAAATTACTAGGTCCAAAATTGCACCTTTGTCATGTGTAGGGCTGTTGCATATTTGGTTGAGATTAAGGTCGGCGATGAGGGCCTTGAGGCTATTTACCCCGGGGTCGTTCCGGTCATCCCAGTGGTGGTTGAAATCCCCCGGGAATATTTGCTTATTTTGATGACTGCTGTTTGACGCTAGAATATCCATGAGTTGCTCTATGAATGTGAGGTTATCTCCAGGAGGGTGGTAGAAAATGTGAAAAGAGCAGATTTGTTTGTTGTTACTGGCGATGTTTAAGCAGAGGTATTCACAGGAAGAGAGGGCTGGGGCATTGGACTTAGACACTGTTAGGCTGCTCTGATGTATGCAGGCTATCCCTCCACCTGGCCTGTCCGTTCTGTCGAGTCTGGTGATGTCATAGTTGGGGGTAACAAAATGTCCAAGATGGGAGTGGAAGTGTCATTTAACCAAGTTTCAGTCAAGAACATAATGTCTGGATCATTAGTCAGTAATAAGTGAGCTATCTCGGCTGCATGTCTGGAGTAGTAGCATCTGTGGGGTCCTTTGATGGGAGATCGTGGTCGGATATAGAACAAAGTGCTCTATCTGTGGGTGTGTCAATGGAGGGGGGAGTGGGAAGGTCAGGGTGGGTGGGAGCTGAGCGGCTGCTGAATCGGGATCAGTGGGAGTAGGGGTGGATTTGATGAGCTGATGGGGGAGCTAAGGGTAGTGGTGAGGGGGTGTGGGGGGATGGAGAAGGTGTAGGGTAAAGTGATAGAGAGACGGTTAGGTAAAGATCAGTAAGGGTACCGGTGGGTGTGGTGTGAAGGAGGGGGGGGCAAAGAGAAGGTTAAGTCGGGACAACAAGGGACAACAGACCACCATCTCTGTGAATGTATTTCAAAACACTAAACTTTTTTTTAAAGCAGCCTGAGTTCCTCAAAAGTACCAGGGCTGATTTAAAAAAAAAACGGTTTCTGTTTTGGAAAACGTAATTGATAACATGCAGTGGGCCCCTGGATCACTACCTATTCCCTCTAAAGCTCCCACCCCAATTCCTCACAGGTAAGGGTCCTCCATCCCCTTTGCGAATCAGTAGCCGCCCTAACTTGGGAGTCAGTAGCTTATCAATGGTTTGGAAACAGATGCAAACTTTTAATACATTGGCTACCGAATTGCTATTTGGAAGGGACCATCTTAAGACTCCTCTTCCAGTAATTATTTCTAAACCTATTTTGCGATTTAGAAAAACTTTTCTGAATCAAAAAATGGGATTAGTAAATATGGAAAGAGTTTTTTTACAGTCGCAACCCCTGTATCATACAGAATGAGAGGGTTTGTGATGTAAAAAAAAAAACCTTCCTACATCTGGCTCCTGGTTCTGAGGAGAGCTTGAGTTTTGATCTGAAAAAGTGCCCAATATTTTGCAGAATGGACTAAGGTCAAGTGTTATAAAGGGCTCTTCCATCCTGGGCCACACGTTCATAATTTGTGTACTGGGAGACATACTCCCTTCTCACACAGTTCTTTAGTTGTCAAATGCTAGTAAGGGGAACCAGTACTTTAGCAAGGAGCCAGTGCCAACGGGGTGAAACTGAAGCGGGGGCATCAGTGGCAGAGAGGGACAGCAGCACTAGCACGGGGCAGTGTCATTGGGGAAGGAAGGTATTATGTGGGGGATTTGCATGGGGGGATACTTTACACCCCCCACAATGTGCCACAGGCAGTGGGTGGGCAACAAGGTTATTGTTCATGTACCTCTTGGGCCTGGGGACTGTGGAGGACGAATGGGGCAATTGCAGATGGAGAAACGATGACACAGGTTGGGAGAATGTATCAGTAGCCACAATACATAGCTCTGTTGACCAGGGCTCAGGAACTCATGAAGATGAATGGACAGGGGCGGGGACTAAGCAAAATGGGTGTTGGTGGGATGGTAGGGCATAGACTTGGGGGATCCTGATATGGTCACAGGCAGGTACCTTGCGACGGGAGATAGAGACATAGTGAGAATGACAGCATAGACTCAATAAAGAGCAAAGGTAGTAGGGGATTAAAGACACTGTTGCTTCTGAGAACAGCAGGAGACACAAGAACCACAAACCACCATTTTCTCCTTTGGCTCCTTGGTTCCTTATTGTGGCAGACAAGGGCACAGGCAATGGTCTCCACTGTGACCATGAGATACTAAAGCTCCCGGTCTGCATCTGGTATTGCCAGACGTCAAGTCATAGGCGTGGACACGGAGGAACTTTCCAAACAAGGATGAATTGCTCTGGTGGCTTTAGTTTAACACAGAATGGAAGACATGTCCCTTTGCCTAAAAAAACTACAACGAATTCCAACTTCCTTCTGCCCAATGGCCACATACACTGTCACTCTATGCAGCAGCGGAGTTGAGACTACACAAGGCATGGGGCACAGTGAGAGGAAACTAGAGCAGCCCATGAGGTACAAGCAAGGAAGTCCGGATAGCAGGGACAGGTGGGGTCAGCAAGGTGATGGGACGCGGGGCGGAATGGCAAGGTATGAAGAGAGAAAAAGTGGGCAGCAACCTAAAGCCATATGTGCACTGTACACCAGTGCTCCTCTGTGACCCCAGGGCCATTTGCCACATTAATTCTGCCCACAGCAGCACGTGTATTTCTTGTGCTGCAGATGGCCTGGCCACGATTGCAAGATGGTGAACGCTGTTTGCATCAATGGGACACCCAAAGTACCGAACAAACTCTTCACTGTCCTTGCATTGCAGGGGAAGCACACCTTTTGGGATGCAAAGAATTTGAGACTAACCTACTGCTTCCAGCAGAGTAGTCCTTTTCTCGAAGGATGCACTGCAGTCATCTCCACATAGTGTTTGTAAAGCACCAGGATACCGAAATCAAGGCTCTGAAAAACTCAGACACGTGATATCAAGCCACGCCCCCACTGGGCTACTAAGATCCTCCCATCTACACCTCCTTCACACAACCAGAATCAGAAGATCAAGATGGGGAGGAAGATCTTTCGCTCACCTAATTCCATAACTGTGGAACAAGCTCCCACCTGACCTAAGAGCATTGCAAAACGAGCTTGCATTCAGAAAAAAAACTCAAAACCTGGCTGTTTTCTTTAAACCACTAATGGGCTCCCAGCCCTCAATGCAGCACTCTCCACTAGCGCTGGGAAGCCCCTGGGCAGCCATGCACTCTACAAATCCTGAAACTAAACTAAACTAAACTAAACTAAAGATGGGGCCAGACAGGGCTTTATATTCCTGGATCTGCTGCAGTATTTTGGAGCATTATTTCTGTGCAACTTCGAAAGTGGCCCACAGGTTATCAGAACACTCAAATCTCACGCCTTCCTGTTGTCCCAGTCTGGTCTCCAGTGACTATTTTTAGTTTTGCAGACTCGAAGAAAAGCTCAGACTGATGCTGCAACGTTAAGTAAGGAGCTCTGGAAATGTGGTTTTTAAGCCAAAGACTGACGTCACTAAAAGATGGTCAGCAATCTCCATGTTGGCAGGCTTTGAAATGAATGCATCTCTAGACATCACTAATGCCAAGCAATCTCCGAGGGTGATTTGAGATGACAGACATGTTACTCTGACTCAAATATGACGGAGTACTCTGCCTATCAATATGTTGGTCTCACGCCTTACTTAAGTTTGTGAGAACCGCAAACATTCCAGGACACACCCCGTTGGCTTGTTCCGTAGAAAACTTCTTCCAGTGGTGCTATGGAGTAGAGGGCACTGGAGGAAGGGCATTACAAAACCCACCCTAATTAGGCTGGACAGTGTAATGTTCTTTTTCTATTGTCTGTCACTGGCAGGTAAAACCTAGTGGAGAGGGACATAAAAAACAAATAATGACCACCACACCCAGCGATCGGCGGTCATTTATTATTTTTTTTCAAAAACAAGTACCCACTTTGTTCTTTTTCTCTTTTGAAAAACAAAAAGTTTGTTAAAGCTTGGTGTACAGAGCTCAAAACCGATGGCGTCTATCTGCTAAATGTTTTGTACCGTGACAGGAACTGCTATGACAACAGTTCTCTTCAAAGTTATAGAGATCGACGCTCAGCTAGCAGTGATCTCAGAATTTGTCGAACAGTAGTCCATCAGGGTGGTGGATGCCATGTCCTCCACCACCCTGGAGGAGGAAGAACCGTCTTCCAAACCCTACATATGGCTCTCAGTTATAGGAGAGCCCAAAATTAGAAAAAATCCTTTGCAATGTGTTGTGGAAAACCTGAACACTAAAAAGCCACTCTTTAAATCTTTCTTAATCGATTTCGGCCACAAGGAAAATAACGCACTTGTAAGACCAATGCCTAATGACTAAGCTAATAACTTTTGGGTGTAAGTGTATCAAGCTTAGAAGGGAACAGGCAGAGAGGCGTGCATTTTCTCCCCATTGATTTTCACACTAGTGCTTGAGCCACAGACGGTATGGATAAGGGGAAATCCACTGATCAGAGGTTTGCGATGGACTACGGAGTGGGAAGACAGTGACCCAACTGAAGCAGTTTACATTTTATAACCATTCACAAATATTTAAAATACCATGAACCAAACTAAATAATCTTTACTATAACTAAGAGTTTTGGCTCCTGTAGTGTTCTGGCTTTCAGTGCGAGGTTCAAGATCTTATCTTTGAGTGAGTATGTCAGGAAGTTTATTAAAACCTTTCTAGGTTTGTTTCTTGCTGGATTAAGGCCGAAAGGATCCCGGTGTATTCGCTGGATGTCCTTATCTAAGTCCTCGACCGTTTCCTCGAGGTTAAGGGAGTCCTTCAATAACTTAGTTATGAAGCTTTTGAGATTTGCGCCTTCCTTTCCTTCCGGGATCTTCAGGAGTCGAATGTTATTCCGTCTGGAATAATTTTCCAATACTTCAATCCGCTCCTGTATACTCTCCCCGTCTCTTTGCAGTGTTTGTATTTTAGATCTGGCAGTTTCTAAATTCGATGTCAGAAGACCCACAGAGCTTTCCAAAATCTCAGTCCTTTCACACAGGCCGTCTACCTTTTGTTCGAGCACCTCGCAGGATGCTCTTATATCATTTTGATTGGCCTTAGAGACCGCAAAATCACACCTTATCTCCTCCCTCATTGCAGTTATTGATCTGACCAGAACCTCAAGTGTATTGCCTACTCCCAGGTCACCTTGACTCCGTTCTGCACCATCGCCCATTGTCTCCTTTCCTAATGAATTTTCCGCTTGTCCCCATTCACCTGCCTGCTCATCTTTTAAGGTAAATGCATCCCCCACAGTAGTAAGCACTGAGAACGCCGGTAGGCCAGATGGTACATCAGGCACATCAGGTAAAGCAACAGGTGAGGGATTAACTGTGGGAACGGAGACAACTAAAGGAACTAAGGGCGCTACCGGTTCAGAAGACAGGCTAGAAGTGGAGATAGAAACAGAGACAGGAGTAGACAAGTCCGCCTGCAAGACCTCTACCCTGGAGGCAGCCATACCTTGTGAAATATCTAATACTTGGGGCAGGACTTTGAAGAAGGAGCGCAGAGATGGTGTTATGCCACCAGAAATTCTCGGGTTTTTATTTTTTGTCTTTCTTTGCTTTGTGCCTTTACCTTTACTTTCCTCCTTTGTAATTGCCCCCTTAGCCTCACTTAACTTTAATTCGTGCTCCTGACCTTCACTTTGAACCAACCCTGTGGTGCACCCTGGAACCTGTGGTTTTTTTTCATCGACCGGTGCCCCTTGCCTCGCTTCCTAGTTTTACTCCTCGTATCCCTTACGAACAGTTCTTTGCCCTTGCCACCCGTATTTATTCCACCCTTGGCCAGCTCAGTCGCCTTACTTCTGGGAGAGAAGGAATCCTCCGAGTCGTCCGAATCAACCGCCTCACCGTCGGCTCTAGGAGCAGCCTGCACCGACCTTGCACCGGCCAGAGAAGAATGAGATCCTGGCAGGACAGTGCCCTTCGTTCTTGGCCCTCCTCCCCACCCATCACCAGCTATTGCGCCAAGGAGCCCACGGGCAGCAGCCGCACGGCCGCGCCTAAGCTCCACGGCTGCCCATCTCCAGCACGGAAGAAAGGCGGAGGTGGGAAGGGGAGGTACAGCAGGCAGGCACATCCACTCAACACGTCACGGTTCAGTCGGGGGAGAATCACAGTTGCGCGATCCCCGTTCTCGGTGTAAAGTAAAGATCAAAGGTCAAGGTAGACCGGAAGACTGCGTCCTACGGCATAGTCCCGTTACCAGCAGCACAGGGTCTTGGAAAGCTGCTCAGAGCGTGCGGTCCGCTCTAGCCGACGGCCGCCATGTTTTCCTTCCCTCTTTTGAGGTACGGTCAGATCTATCCAAAACCACTCTGGATAGACAGTGGGAGTTGGGGCAGTGCATGGACAAATTTAGGTCATTAGGCGCCACAGTCCAGATGAGATTTCTGGCATTCTTGCGCATTATGTACAATAATAAAATGCACAACATTCGTTCCCCACTGGATGCTGACGATCTATTAGAGCCCATCAGATATCATGCCCAGGTTCAGAGTGGAAGTTGAAGTTAACTTAGGTCCAGTTGGAATATCACAGCTACTCCTACGTGTAAGATCTCCCAATTTTCGAAATAATCAAATGAAAACTACTAAGCCTAAAAGGGTAAAAGGGATAAGTAAGGATCAAGATAGAAATAAACAAATAAATAAAAAAAAGAGAGGATATAGGGCCAGATGTAGGAGCCAAAATACTGGTCGGTAACGGCCGATTTCGGCTGTTACCGACCGGTATTAAGTATTTGGCATGTAGGGGCCCTATTTTACCGATTCGGTAAATTTACAGAATCGGTAAATTTACCGATTCGGTAAAATATCGAGATGTAGGTGGGACTCTTCTGAGTCCCACAGGCCTTACCGAATCGGTATTTTAGCACCCAATCCAATTGGGTGGTAAAATACCGATTCCAGGTGTGCATGCACATGTGTGCATGCACACCTATGGCATCTGACAGACAGACATGCCCTTAGGGCATGTCTGTGTGCCACATGTCACACATGCCTGAATTCGGGGTGCTAGAGGGTGTCAAAGTGACACCCCCTGCACCCTTGCAACATTCGGTATTTACCGAATCGGTAAATACCGATTCGGTAATGCCCGTTGATTCCTATGGGCTTCAATGCCTATAGGAATCAATGGGCATTACCTAATCGGTATTTACCGATTCGGTAAATACCGATTTTTACAGAATCGGTAATTCAAAAACTGATTCTACCTACATCTCCCCCCTTCTATTTTACCGATTCATAAATACCGAATCGGTAAAATTCGGTATTTATGAATCGGTAAAATATACTTACCTACATCTGGCCCATAATGAATAAATAAAAGGGGTTAAGAAATAAAAAAAAAATCACTAAGTTGTGTAGCAAAGACCTAACCCCCCCAAAAAAAACATATATAAAATAAATGACTGAGGAGGGAAAGAAAAAAAATGGGGATAAGGAGAAAAGAAAGAAAAAGAAAAAGAAAAAAGATTATTATTTTTTTTTTTTTTGCACTACACTGTAAGAGTACTCCTGGGATACAAACCTAAGATTTTCCTCTTCGTCCATTTCGGCAGGTAATTGTAGCTTGTTCCTTTTGAATAGAGCAGCAGTGTGGGGTTGAGGTGCAGGCTATTGTTGGGCGTAAATCTGGCTAGACATCAGGCCAGAGTAAGTAGGGGTAGGTTTTCCAGGGGGGGGAGGGGTAAGGGAGGGAGACTAAAAATAGTAAAAATTCCTCATGAGTCTGCCTTTTTTTGTTTTTTAGCCTGTCCTTTTTTGTTACATGTTCAACACCAGAATCCTAAAATGTTAAGACTAGGATTTCGCCAGTGGGAGCTAAAAATTGTGAAGGAGCTATGGCTAGGCGGGATATCATGACCTCTGTTCAATAAATGTCCTGGAACGTCAATGGTCTGCACATGAGAAGTAGGCGGGATCGTATTCTACAATACTTGAGAGACCCCCCTGCGCAGATCATAGTCCTCCAGGAATCACATCTTCTTAAAGCAGAGGCCACTGTTATACTAAAAAAACAGAGATGGATTGACAAATTCTGCTGCACAGACCACAATGCTAACATCAGGGGGGTATTATTTATTTTCAAAAAATCTGTAAAAGCCCAAATTCTAGATCACAAAGAAGACCACACAGGGAGATGGTTGATACTGAGAGCCTCACTGGACGGTCAGATTTGTATCTTGGTGGGCTATTATGGCCCTAACTCAGGTGACCCATCACATTTGGATGCCGTTAGGAATCATCTGGTAACATCCCAAGATCCGACGATCTGGATGGGGGATTTTAATATCGTGCTTAATCCCAGGCAAGACAAATCGGTAAACTCTAGAGCCTGTAGCTCTGCTAAATCTAGGCAAACCCTCATTGCGATTATGACCCAGCTTGGCTTGGCAGATTTGTGGAGAGAAAGAGTAGGTAATAAAATGGGGGTGTCCTTCCGGAATAGCCGATTTAAGCATAAATCTAGAATCGATTATGCCCTTTTTAGCTATTGCTTGAAGGACACTGACAGCGATAGATTATCTCCCCTTTCATTTGTCGGACCATTCTGCTTTGGTATTTACTTTGAGATCCGACAGTAAGATTAATTTTCCATCTTGGTCGTTTGACCGGACACACTTGCTTGAGGACGAAGAAGTTAACTTTTTGGTAGCAGAGACCATCTTATTCTTTGAATTAAATCTTGAATCCTCAGTTCTAGCTGTAGTCTGGGAGGCATTTAAGGCCTTTTTAAGAGGTCGTATCACTAGTCGGGCCTCCTATCGGCAGAAAAAATACAGGGAAATGACAGCCAGTTTGGAGCAGGAAATGAAACTAATAGAGTTAAAAATTGGCCCGTCTCTAGGATCATCAGAGGAGCAGACGAAACTGGCTGATTTAAAACTACAATTGGAAAACATCCTGCAAGAGAGGGTAAACAAAAGGTGGGAGGCGATCAAGATTTCCCAATTCGAATTTGGGGAAGCCGCAGGTAGGGTATTGGCATGGAAGATAAAGTCTGACCAAGCCCTCAAATACATTAGAGAAATTAGGGTAGACGGGGAGGCTACGTTAAGATCTTCTAATTTAGAGATCGGCAACGCGTTTTTTGAATTTGTTTAGGCGATTTACAGGGAAGATCTTCCCAACGACCAGGTGGCAAGAGATAGATGGTTGGAGGGAATTACGCTTCCAACCCTCTCAACAATACAGAGCAATAGCTTAGAGATGAAATAATGGAGGTCGAGGTGAGGAAAGCAATTGGCCAAATAAAAAAAGGAAAAGCGTCAGGCCCAGATGGTCTTCCGGGAGAGATCTATAGAACATTGGAGGATGCTATCGTCCCAGTGTTGACGGCCCTTTTCAATGGCATTCTAAGAGAAGGAGATTCACCGCCAAAATCATGGGGTGAGGCCACAATTGTTCTTATCCCTAAACCAGGGAAACCTCTCTCGGAATGTGGGTCCTATCGACCGATATCGTTGCTGAACAGTGACTACAAAAACTTCACTACTATCATTTCGGCAAGACTGGACAGTGTAATTGGCACCATAGTCCATCAAGACCAGAAAGGTTTTATTAAAGGGAGACAATTATCAGACCTAACACACAACTTAGTAGGAGCAATAGACATCGCCTCTGCCTTTTCCCTTCCACTGGCCACCCTCACCTTAGACGCAACAAAGGCCTTTGATAGGGTTAATTGGCCCTATCTGTATGACATACTAAAAAAGTTTAACTTTGGGGAGGGCTTCTGTAGAACCATCGCCCAGCTGTATGGGGCTCCTTCGGCTAGGCTGCTAATTATGGGGTCTTGACAGAAGCCTTTAAGATCACTAGAGGTACGAGGCAGGGCTGCCCGCTTTCTCCCCTCCTTTTCAATTTGTATATTGAACCGTTTGCCCAGGTCTTGCGGGCAGAGGCCAATATTCCATCTTTCAAGTTTGGGGAGTGGGAAAGGCGGGTAGCACTCTATGCTGACGACATTTTGGTTTTTACATCTGACCCGGTACTGTAATTTCCCGTTGTCATCCAGAGGGCAGAGGAGTTTGGGCGTATCTCGGGGTACAGCATCAATTCAAGTAAAACTGAAATTATGGCAAGGAATGTCCCTGATATACGGGTGGGTGTAAATATCTCCACTTCTATGCGCTACCTTGGGATACGAATCACTCAAGAAGTGGGTGGTATTGGACAAACTAACCTGGATCGAATATTTAATGAGAGTAAAAGGCTTCTGAAATCTTGGACTCACCTGCCACTTTCTATAATGGGTAGGGTGAATCTGGTAAAAATGTGTATCCTCCCAAAGTTTACGTTTATTTTTAATCCAATTCCCCTGGCATTTGATGCCAAATTGATAGATAAGTGCCAGCGAGAAATCAACTCCTTTATCTGGAAATATAAATCTACCAGACTCGCTTGGAAAAAGTTAAGGAGGAGGAGCGAAAAGGGAGGTCTTGCCCTGCCTGACTTACTATACTATGCATGGGCTTTTCAGCTGTCTCACTCTAGGATGCTTTTAAAAACACCATCTAACCTTCCCAGTGGCTCGATCTATAGAGCCATGTTAACTGGGGCAAATTTATCAGCGGATGGGTTTTTGTTTAAGTTTGGGAGCCAGAATTTATTTTTAAAAATCAAGCTTAAAATTTTACAGTCATGGGCTAATGCTTGGTTAACCATCAGAAAAAGACTGAGGCTGTCTTATTACTCTAATTTCTCCCTAATTTGGGACTCCCCGGGTCTACCATTATGTTTAAGGGACAGCCTGTCTTACTCATTAGAGGACGCCCGAACTATAAGATGGGGTGAGCTATTGGTGGAAGGATCGGTAATAGCCTGGGATGAGTTACGCGACCACATTGGCCCGGGGCTCTCCAGATTTAAGTTCATACAATTGGACAGCTGGGTGAGAGCCCAGTGTCGTAAAGGTGTACAACTTGGGAAGGCCAGCAACTTGGAGCGGCTGTTAGTGGAACGAGCTAGGGGAGGAAAGGAGGTAGCCTTATGGTATTGGCAGCTGTTGGAGGAAATTGATGGGGAGTTTGCCCTCCCAGATGAGCTGCGGGAGGAGGCGACTGGCTTTCAGTGTGAGGAGGTATGGTTAAACTCTTTTTCCCTCCTCTACAAAATTGTGAAACCATCATGGCTAAGACGAAACCATCTCTTCACAGTTCAGCGTGCATACATTACACCGCTGAGCCTTTCTAAATTTCTCCCGGATTAACCTTGCAACCTTATGGGAGCATCAGACATCCACATGTTCATGGAATGCCCGGACATCGGCCGTTTCTGGGAGGAAGTGAAGTCTACTTTAAACTCCATCTTAAATACATCACTGTCAATTACTCTGCCACTTATCATCTTTGGCTTGGAGGACAGTATCACCGGTAAGGCTAGGTCCCTCTTGTTCTATGCCATTTTGTTGGCCACAAGGCAAATCTGTATACATTGAGTAGAGAAAACTGCCCCCTCACACTCTGGATGGCTAACGTCCCTATACGAAACATCGAAGGTTGACCTGACTAGATCATGCAGTAAGCGTAACCTGGCTTTTTGGGACTTGTTGATAAAGTGGAGATAGTATTCCAGGGTTTTTTGTTTTTTTTCCCCCGGATCCTATGATTATGCCATTAACACTCCTTGGACCGGGTCTAGCCTCGTTACGATATTGGTCCTACAGGTTGAAACATACCTTGATGGAGTCAGCGCAAGCCCCTAAAAGCCCCTCTTACCCCTGGGACCTCTCTGCCACCATTATATTATACTCGCGTTCTGGCACAGGAGACGGGTAAATTCATTTTGCTCCGGCTCTAAGCTAAGGACACGCAAGGTGGTTGGTATCTCCTAAATTGAGGGTAAGGCAAATGAGGACAAAAAAAAAAGAGTTTTGGCTCATAGAAACTCTACAACCACATATAGATCATGAGGTCCTCCGATAAGACCTGTAATGAAGAAATGCCTATCAAACAACAATAGTCATAACCATAACATGTCAAATAAATATTGTCGATAAGAAGGACAAACTATTTACTAAGGTACTTTTATCTAAGCTTCAAGATGAATGGTCAATAGACAAAAACACATTCGAATTATCAGTACTTTGGTTATGTCAAATTAATACAGGTAAATTCACAATAAACTTACAGAACAAGGCAAAATACATCATAAATCAATAACTTGCATGAGGGGAGGGAGAGAGAGAAAAGATGCACATTACAATTTCAGTATGCAATTCGAGATTTCATACGAACCTAAGATCAATGAGCTAATGCACAGCATGCAATAGTTAATAGCTAAACTTTCAGCCAAAGAGGTATGGCAACATCACCAGCCAATGAAGTGCAAAAAAATTCAGGAAAGTTCAGTTCAGAAAGAGTCAATTTCGGACTGACAGCGTGTCACGCACAAGAATTGAAAGGTAATTAGCCAGCCTGCTAGAGCAACAGGAGGGGACAACCTTTTTCCCACGAGGTAGTTATACCTCAGAATGTTCACAATTCCAGCCCCGAAATGTAGCCGAAATGTAGCTTCTTCACAGTTTACACAATTCCGTCAGTATATCTGTTGCCAACGGTGACATAGTCACAACCAGATTTATGTGCTGGACATTTCACCACCCCAAGTTGGACGGCAATTGTAGTGCCACCAATAGGTTTTTTATACACTCTCTGTTTCGTAAAGGTGAACCTGAAAAGGTCATCAACCCATGATGAGACTACAACTGGCCAAAATCATGCACCACCCCAAAACAATATTTACTATCCATAAATATGGTTACTCGTGTTTGCTTTGCAATACAAAATGCTCTTGTCAACGCAATCAACTCTTACACTTGTGCTGAGCTCACTCATTTCAACCATGATGCTTCAATGACACTCGTCACCTTACAAATCGCATATGCAGCTTGCAAGGTACCCTCAAAATCTTTTAAGCATGATCCATCCACAAACAAAACATGATCAGATTCAGGTAATGGAGTATACTGTATGTTAGGCCTTGGGTTTGTACACAATTCAGTCACATACAAACAATCATGATCTGCTTTGTCCACCACCACTTCACAACTCAGAATCGGTAACAAGTTAGCTGGATTCAAACTTGTGCATCTTTTCACAGACATATTCTCCCCACCCAAAATCACCTGCTCATGTTTTGTTAACCAACTGCTTGTGAGATGCTGTGTGTGAGTTTGTGATAACAAAAGTTCAACTGAATGTGGCACATATACCTTCAACATATATCCCATTACAATCGTCTCACTTTGTTCCAAACTCGTACAAGTAGCAGCAACTGCTTTCAAGCAACCAGGTAAGGCAGCGGGAGAGAGCTTGGAGCACTCCTGTATCCTCCTGCATGCCTCCCCAGGCCACACATGCTTGCGGCTTCCGACCAGAGTCCAAGCCTTACCTGGAGGGTGCTCTGTCTCGCTCTCTCCCTTCGCTCATCGGACGTCCTTGGCGATCCCGATCATATTGCAGCTCTGTTGCTAGGCGACGCTGTAGCCGGACAGGTTACGCTGCATTCTCCTTCACTGATGATCTTGGGCAGATTCCTTTCGACGAGCAACGATCACTATCTCTTTCACCTTGCAGCTTCCTTAGCTTCAAGAAATCCTTTAGCACGTTGCAGCTTGGGCCGGCGGCGGCGATCTTTCCTCAGAGCCTCAGTTACGATGACGGCTTGGGCCACAAACAGGTATGCAGCAGCGTGGATCATGGTTCACACTGCAGGGGCAATATGAACACGGGGCACCTTGTAGACAGCACCATGGGCCACACAGCAGTCTTAGGTGTGCAAAGAGCACATGTACACAGCATCGCTGAGACACACCTGGAAACTTTTATGTTCCTGAGTTTTCACAACAGGGGACCAGCTCTCCTCGGGCCCTTAGAGACAAATTACTGTAGGACACAGCACACAGCAAAGTCCTCTCAAGCAGGGGGACACAGCAAAGTCCCTTATCCTCTCCTCAGTCAAATCAGCAAACTGCAGGCCAGCCACAGAACACACAGCAAGGGCAAGCCTTTTCTTCAGTCTCTTCAGCTGTTATTCTTTGGCAGAGGTTCCTCTTGACCTTGAAGTAGTTTCAATCCTGTTTTAATCTGGATTTCAGTCATGAGTTCAGGGGTTTCAGCTCTCACACTTATACCCCTAAATGCCTTTGACGTTTTTGTGTTCAGGGGGCTCTGACCCCAGTCCAAACCAGACCTGGGTGTCTTCCTGGCAGTGTACACCCTCTTCCTTTGATAGTCAGGGTCTGGGGCCCAGATGCTTAGCAGGAGGTGGAGTCATCCTTTTGTGGCAGCAACACAGCCCTCTTCACATCCAGGGGGCTACCCCCCACCCCCATCAAATGCATGCCAGCCTGTTGCTGTCTCACATCCTCCTCTCTGGAGTCAGGACACTTCCCAGAGCCTGTCACATCCAAATCCAGATGGTCAATACACAAACAGGCAGAGGCACACAAGATGGTTTAAGACAAGAAAGCAGCCACTTTTAAAAACGTGGTTTCTAAGCACACAATTTAAAAACCATCTTCACAAAAAGATGTGTTATTAAATTCTGAGTTCAGGCACACTAAACTCCACCTCTCCATCTCATTCCTATGGGAAAATATGCTGGAAACATGAGACACAGCATTCCCCATTCAGTGCTCTTCAACAGAAGCAGGCAAATGTTTAACAGGGAGGAGTCCATCAAGTGCCTGCACCCTGTGTGGACCAAAGCGCTGGCCAAGAGAGGAAGGACAATGTTCATTATACTCTTCAGGGCCAACTCTCACCACACTGAGAAGGAGGGTGGCTGCTTCTTGCTCCTCCCTCTCAATAACTAGTCATTAGCTCTAGAAGCAAAGTCAACAGAGCGCGCCTCCCATCTTGAAAAACACACCATCTTTGTGGTGGACAAGAACCTCATGAAGACGAGGCCCTGCCAATTGCACGTTAGTAACAAAACGATTTAGAAACTCTGGTGATGCAGATGTCTCACATGGGTTGACCTTGTAAAGACCTTTGACCTTAAAACCATTGCAGTGACTAAAACACAAGCTACTGGACCCAACGGCGTCACAAATGACACAGGCTCTAACGCAAGCAAGGAAAACAGATCCCCATACCCTCAGCATGTATATAGTAAACGAGCTATAGTTGTGGTGAGGGCAGCATGAACGCCCTTGGGCTCCGGAGCTACTGCACCTGATTCACTGATAGGACTCCTAACTTAACTACTGTTAAACTGGGAAAAATCCTGACTTTAAGACTTTTGGTATTCACAGAAGGCATTTACGAGTCCTAAAGTTAGGACTCCTAACTTTACTACTCCAAAACTAAGAAAAATCCTAACTTTAAGACTTTTGGTATCCACAGAAGGCATTTAGGAGTCCTAAAGTTAGGAGTCCTAAGTTTACTACTCCTAAACTGAGAAAAATCCTAACTTTAAGACTTTCGGTATTTACAGAAGGCATTTAAGAGTCCTTAAGTTAGGACTCCTAACTTCTGTGAATACCGAAATGAGTAAGTGCCTTCTGTGAATACCAAAATGAGTAAGTGCCTTCTGTGAACACCAAAATGGTAGTAAGTTTAGGATTTTTTCTTAAGTTAGTTCTGTGAATTGGGCCCTGTGGTACTACCTCTGAATATGCCCTTCACTGTGCCAGTGCTTTTTACTCTGGCTAGGAGGGGCACCATATTCTCTCAAGTCTTTAATTGATCCGTATGTGGCTGCAGTGATGAGTGTGTGTACGTGGTGTATAGTACTAGTCTTCTAAACTCCAGACTGACCCCACTGGTAGTCTTCTACTGAATTCTAGAAAGAATGAAAGATATTTACAATAAAATGTCAAAACGCGGTGTTACTCCAAAATTGGTACTCTGACATTTTTTAAACGCAGTGATGTGCAGTATTTACAAAACTATGGCACACACCTCCGTTTCCACTAATGCTAATGCTAAAAAAGCTGCCTAGTGCCAGCACAGGCTCCTTTGTACCATGTTGCAAGGGTGTCTGGGCTGCAGGAGCGATTGTTTACGTGCAGTAAGGGGCACCTGCACATAAATAATCTTTAAAGGCGATTTGCTGTTTCTATGTGTGTTTCTATGATTTTTAAGTGTGCTGCAAAATACGAGGACAAATTAGTGAAAAATTAATAATTTCTCCTCCCATCACCATCCCAAGACCAGGTTTTACCTGGCATTCGTTTTTGGTGTTGCCCCATATTTACACCACATTGTAAATATGTTGCAGCGTCAAACAGCAATGGGTGTTGCTGCGGAATGCCCACTGCAACACCCTACGCACACCCCATTCAAGTAAAGTGTGAAATGGGGCCTTATTTACAAGGCGGCGTGAAGCCACGTTAAGTGGCTTATTGCCGCTTTGTAAATAAGGAGAAGGGGATATCGCCACCAATGCCTAGTGACCTTGAGATTTCCCTTCTGAAGCTCTGAAGGTCACAGGACTGCTTTGCTCATGACCGTTACTCTTAGGGTAGCCACGCGGGGAGGGGAGGGACCCACACTCTCCCCTTTGTCTCTTTGGGAGGGGTCAACGGGTGACGCTATATAGATAATACCGGCAGCCATTGGGCTACCGCATTGTTGCTAAAGGATTGGGCTACCGCATTGTTGCTAAAGGATGCACGCACAAAGGGATTCAATCCTTTCAGAGCAATGCAGAGCCACCATCCACCCTGGCATACTATAAGAGACTTGATATGGTAGCAGGTAGGGTGGGAGGTTACTTAGTTTGAATCTGCCTGTGTCTGCAGTGGCTGGAGGCAGGTGGAAAGAGAGAGCTCAGGATAAGTCAGCGCAAGAGATGGGAAGATAGAAAATGAGAAGGACGGGGAAAGATCTCATCAAAGTTTGGATACTAGACAGCCTGGGTCTATTGTGGGCAGGTGGAAAAAGAAGGTAGAGGGGACTCCAGGGCAAAGAGTAGGGCATGCATATTCCCTAGACAAACATGTTAAGGTTTAGAATGTAAAAGGGGGCTTGTGCTATAGAGCCCTAAAAGGAGGGTGATTTTTAGAGCTGGGGTGGTGTATATTTTGCTGCTAGAGCATTGTTTAAGGTGACTTAGCTTGTGTGGCTATACTGAAGTATTATTAGCAAGTATGAGCTCGGCTTGCTTCCAATAAAGCAGGCTTTTTCGCAAGTGCATGCCAGAAGTGGTCTCTCTCCAAATAACTTTAGTCCCTGATTTCACTTTTTTCTCTCTTAGATTGGCTCCTTTTCTTGGCCTTGGAGCTATCCAAGATCTCCACCATGAAGCTGGTGTTTCCAGCCATCATTCTGCTCTCCCTCACCCACGCCCTCCAGTTTTCTTCAGCCGCTGAGCTCAGAGGGAGGCGTCAACCGGGCACTGTCCCAAGAGCTGGCAGAAATGCTGCCCTGCAGGCCGCTCCACTGGGTGAGTTCTCTTCTGCTTCCAGGCCTTAATGTCTGCCTCCGCTTGCCTTTGTTGTAAAATGAGTAAAATGAGTAATAACACTGTTCTGTGCTTGGATTTTGTCATGCTTACAAACTGATGCAATTTTTTGATTAACATGAGGTACACCTGAAATAAATCACCCTTCAACCGGAGATCTTAATTTCCTTTCCATTCCATAAGGTCATCTGTAATGCACATGTTTCATGTCTGGGTACATGGTGAATGGTCTTGTGTTGGAGTATGTTAAGTGACATTGAATTCATGATGTAAGAACCTAGGTACCAGAAGCCTCCATGTTACCAATATATAACCACTGTTGAGACAAAAAGTCTCTTGTGTGGTGATGGACGTGCAACCCTGCTCTGAGTGCCCCAATTTAATGATGTCTGAATCCCTCATGCTGATTTTTTTTGTCATGGGTGAACACAAATCGTGTGTGTGTGTGCACCATGCCATAGGCATTGTTAACAGATTGCAGGCTTTGTGGGCTGGGAAGGGCGCTCACAGGCTACTGCCTTTGCCAGGAGGTAAACATTAATAAGAATGGGGTGACCCATATAGTCAATAGGACCTGGATAGCAATTGGTATAGGAAAACAAGTGGTCCTAGACAAACATTTTCAATCGTCAATAAATGAAAACCTTACATTTACTCATCATATGTGGTTATGGCCTGCAAGAGAAAAGAGAGAGAAATAGGCCTAATGCATTTATGAACATAAAACAGAACTTGCAGGGGAGTTTCAAGCCAACACAAACATAATGGCAGTTTAATAAAATAATTATAGGAGGAGTGTTTTTGGTTACTAGCAAGTGGTGATCTTAACGGAGTGCAGGGGATGGTGCTCGTGCGGTGAATCAAGAAAAAAAAAGGGGGGTAAAAAGAATAAATTCAAGATAGATAATTCTCACTCTGACGGAGCCCCCGATTTTCCCAGCGCCAGTGATTTATGAAGGAAGCAGTTACATGACGAGTTTAGAAGCCTAATACGACTATTCTCTCACCGGCACATGTACAGTGGTTCAACTAAGGATTGATTCCTTACACGGACGTCTTCATTACTACCTTTGAAATTGTTGGGACTAACTATGTCCATGGCACACCACTCAAGGGTTGCCCACCAATCTGCTGGGGGCTCTCCATAAATCAACTTAGGTCCCCACCCCTCCCCCGTCCTAAGGAAGACCCGTAGCTGAGGAGTACCACTACCCCCGCCGCGTCAGGGTCGAAACGTCGATGAAAACCCCCCTTATCCTGGGGCATGCACCCTCTTGTTTCCTGCCCCCGCCACCTGCCATTCGAAAAAGCCTCACAGTTGATGACATCACTGTGTCTGTATGAAGTATTGACTATGGGTTAAATGTCCTCAGGGGCAGGCTCCTCCCATGGCTAAGGATTAATAACCTTGGGACGCCAAATAAGTTGGAATTATCTATCTTGAATTTATTCTTTCTACCGCCCCCCTTTTTTTTCTCACCTGTGGGTACTGTTTTATGTTCATAAATGAATTAGGCCTATTTCTCTCTCTTTTCTCCTGCAGAACGATAACCGCATATGATGAGTAAATGTAATGTTTTCATTGACGATTGAAAATGTTTGTCTAGGACCACTTGTTTTCCTTTGCCAGGAGGTAAGCAGAATGAGGGTGTTAATGGCAGCATACCATGTAGTGATTGGTAGAAGTGAACTGGCCTTTTTCCCTGTGTCACTGGAGTGAAGCCTACAGGATAACTTATTTATAGTTCAGTTGCTGTATGCGTAACTCTCCCTTGTCCTACAATGGCTGGGTATCTAGCACTGCACAGTGTGTGTGTGTGTTGTACATGTGCTGGGTGTATGTGTGCCTGCAAATGTTACAGTTCCTGGGAGATGTAGTGCTGTGTACTACATATGTGTTATATGCATGTGCTGGATGTATGTTTGCCTGTGAATGGTGCAATAAATGGAAGATTTGGGGCTCTAGTTTGGGGGACCCAGGGCTAAGTGGAGGAACATGAGGAAGAAGACAAATCTCCCTCAGACAGAGTTGTGGATTGCTGGATTCCTGTGAGCTGGGTGTGACACACTGGAGGAAGGAAGTCAAGTACTGAAGGGGTACTTGGCCCAGTTGCTCAGGATCCAAAGTAGGTCGGGCTCCAGGATAGCAAGAATAAAAGGCCTCAACTTCGCCAGTTGGGCACAACAGCTTCTGCTTGCCCCACCGCCCTCTGAATAAGGTTCTGACAACTGCTTATCTCTTTTCTTCCCTGCATATGTTACTTTTTGTGAAGTAAGTTTGTACCTGCAAACATACAACTTGTTGACCTTCTAAACCTTCCCAAAGTTCCTGCCATATTTATTTTAACTCCTAGCCTGTGAGTTGTAAGACTGCCATCCATTCCACCTACATTCGTCTGTCTGGCAAATACGAGTTTCTGTCCCACTGGTATGCAGTATGCCTCATGAAAAATGTATGAAAAGTAAGACATGTTGCTGGTGGTGTTTAGACAGAATATCGGAAACTGAAATATTGTGGGCCAAAATATTGTGTCAAGAATATCAAGGACAAAACCTATTGTGAAGTTAAGTTTTTAAAGGTAGGCATAGTTGTACTATATATATCTTCTTATATGTATACAGTGACGATATATATATATCTTCAAGGTACGTAGATGTGGAGTTAAGAATAGTAAATCTATACTTAGCTATTTGCACTTATCTTCTCAACATATTGGTGCTCTAAATTTTTGACACAATATTCGGTCCACACAATATTTCTGTTTCTGATATTATGTCAGTGAGCCGTTGCTGGACGATTAGGTGTTTGTGAAGAGACTGTGTCTTTCTTCTACTGGTCAAGTGGTAAGGGCAGTATGTGTTTTTTCTGTTCCCGGTTCCCTAAAGGATTTGGACTGTGGCAGAAGGCCGATTACTAATGGAATTGTCGTCTGGTTCACAGCATATACCAGGGGATGGCAGGGCAGGTGCCTAGGTGCCAAATCTGGATGTGCAGTGCATGGCACACAGTACTCATATGATATCAGTGGACTGTATGACAGAGATAATTAGTTGAGTATTTTCAGATAGGGAAGAAATAGGTCTTAATTGTAGGCAGTTTGTTTTATTTTCTAGCTGCATTAGTACCATGGTGCTTTGTGACTGCAAAATAAAGTCTAACAGGGAAAAACTGAGAGACACAGCATCCTCTCTCACACTTCTCCCTCCTAAAGAAGGCCTTTCCAAACATTGGAGGTATTCCAGAACCAGACATTCTCCAGACTTGTCTCAGTCTCCAGCAAAAATACTAGTCAAGAGATAAGCGGTTGTATAAGCGGTTGTGATGACCTTCAACCAAGTCAGATTTAAAATATAACAAACCTATGGCAGAGAAGAAACAGCTCTCTAAAGACCAGAGACATTATTAAGTGTGTGAATGAAATGCTAAACTATGCTACATAGGGAGCTGGCCCACCTTCCGCTTTCCTGCCAGCAACCTTTGGCTTCAAGGATCCAGTACATCAGTCAATAAGAGAAATTAAGATTCTAAGGATGCTAAGAGAATATTCTTACCAAGGTCCATAGTAAAGATATAGTATGTACAGGTAGTTCATACAGATCTCTGTCAGATTGCCTCCAGATGCATTCCATGCTCTGTAACCGGACAGGAAGAGGTTCCATGGAAGAATACACCCTGTCCCCTTTGAACTCAGGTGATAGAGAGGTTGATGCTGCCCTCCTCATGGTATATGCTGGGTCAATTTGTCACTCATGGTGAGTGTGTATCTTTCAGTCCCTGCACATCCACTCCCCATACTCCCCATATAATCTAATGGGAGTGCTTCAAGAAGAAATAAAAATCAGGACACAGCAAATCGCCACTTCTTCACTTCTAAAGGGAGCCCCATATCCATCCTCTTCACAGCTCAGAGTCTGATCTTACACAAAAACTTCAGGAATGCCAGCATTACACAATACAGTTCTGGTACACTACCTTCCACCTCTAAATTGTACAACATGTCTTCAGGGACAATACAAGATGGATTCCTCTGACCTTCCATGAACTCCCATCCACACAGTGCACACAGTCCAGGCACATATTACCACACTCCTATGGTACATACTTGTGCTTTACATGCACTTGGGATGTAACCACTAAAATTAGGCAGAATTTAAGATAGCTGAAGGGGGTAGGCATCTTACACAAGTACAAAGAACAGATAAAAGCAAGCTGTGAAATTAGGATTCATAAACACTTGCTGCGGCTACTGTCAAGCTCATATGAACAGGCAAGGGTACACCAGAGGCACTTGCTAAATAAGATGCACATGTTGTGCCCCTACAGACCATGGAGCCCTGCTCAGGGTCTCTGATTCCATTTAGCTGAATTGGTCATTTGCGCACATGCATTATGGCCATGTGCTCTGAGCCAAAAAGTCAGAAAAATTTAGCCCATCAACACCATCTTCACTTGCCCTTGTGCATGGCTGCTGTAAAGCCCATCTCCATGCCCCTTGCTCTCTGGGGTTCACTGGTTACCTATAATGGTCTCTGAAAAATCCAATGTCTGCATCAAATCTTCAGATGCTTCACCTTCTGTGGACAATTGCAATAACATTGAATGTATCCTCACTTCCAGACATTCAACCAGCTGTTGCTTTTTCACCTGTCCACAAGCTTTAAAGATTTGACTTTTCAAGAAAGTACACCTTCTGGCTTAGTATTCCTGCTTTGATAAAAATATTCTCCAATCTGGTTAGAGCATAGGCCTCAGAAAATTTTACATCAATCAATCTTTGGTCTTACTACTAGAATCAGGTATTTGTGAACAGAATGCCCCAACATACACCAGTATCAGATTGCAAATGAAGTAAACCTTTAGACATATTTTAATGCTCTAATTTACTCCCTTGAAGATATCTTACCGCTAAAAATATATTTTTTTAAATGGTTGACACTGATTATGCTCTTCTATTTAACATTCTTTGAACGAAGATCACTGTCGACTAGACTAGTGTGGACTGGGCCGAGCAGTGTCTCCTTAGATAAGGCTAAATGACCTCAAGTCCTGAAAAAACTTTACCAAGAACTTAGAAAAGAAATATAGGAGAAAAAAAAAACAGGTCTAAGAAGAAATCTAGGAGAAGACCATCCAAAAGTGTAAGAAAAAATGTTGGAGAAGACCATCCAAAAGTATAAGAATAATTATAGAAGAGGACTCTCCAAACGTGCAAAAAGGAACACAGGTGAAGAAGACCATCTAAAAGTGTAAGAAAAGATATATAGGGGAAGACCATCCAAAAGTATAAGAACAAATATGGGAGAGGACCCTCCAAACGTGTAAGAAAAAAAGTACAGGCAAAGAAGACCACCCAAAAGTGTAAAACAAAATATATGAGAAGAGCTTCCAAAAGTTAAGAATTAATATAAGAGAAGACCCATCAAAAAGCTTAATAAGACACAAAGGAGAAGTAGGCCCTCCAAAAGTGTAATAAGAAACAAAGGAGCAGAAGACCATCCAAAAGAATAAGTAGAAATATGGAAGAAGACCATCCAAAAGAGTAAGAAGAAATATAGAAGAATACCATCCAAAAGAGTAAGAAGAAATATAGAAGAAGACCATCCAAAAGTGTAAGAAGAAATATAAAAGAAGACCATCCAATGATAATCAAACAAGATAGCAAACAGACCAAAAAAGAGGAGGTTAGCGGGGAGACCAGGAACAATTGCTCTTAAACATAGCTCAGGAACTTCCTCCTGCAATTCTAGAAACGGACTTCACCCTACCAGATATAAAATCCCCATTGGGTTTTGCTCACCTGTCTCCATTTACAGAAAAAGAGACTCCACTATCACTCAATAGCACCCAAAAAAATGCAGCGGTCTGCATGGAATACTGTGAACCCGAACTGCCAAACCGGACCCAGGATGCTTGTTTCCGGTCCAAGGAAGACATGGCTTGGCAGTTCGGGCTGACTGTTCCCGTGAGGCACAGGGTCAAGACTGATTTGCATATAGCTGTGTCTGAACTGGGGTGGCAAAGTGAGCTAAAGAACGATGTTGAATTCAACCGAGATCTGTGACTGGGTGAGTGTCTGAAAAGTGTCAGCGCTCCGTCTATCATCTCCTTGTGTTTGCTTTGTTCGCCTTAAGTTGGCAGTGTGTGTCCAGACGTGGAACCATTGCTCACTTTGCCACTGGATTCAAGCTAGCCTGGCTGATGACGGCTGTTAGCCAGAAACCGATCCCAGGATGCTTGTTTCCGGTTCAGGGAAGTCATGGCTTGGCAGTTCGGGCTGGACTGTTCCCATGAGGCACAGGGTCAAGACTGATTTGCTTATAGCTGTGTCTGAACTAGGGTGGCAAAGTGAGCTAAAGAACGATGTTGGATTCAACCCAGATCTGTGACTGGGGGTGAGTGTCTAAAAAGTGTCAGCGCTCCGTCTATCATCTCCTTGTGTTTGCGCTGTACATATTAAAGCAATGTTCCATTCTAAGCATATGCATACAGTGAATGCTAAATGAATGAACATAAATATGTACACAAGATGAAATGGCTCGGGATTACAGAAGAAAAAGTTTGAAACCATTTCATGTCAGGTTATATAAATGAAATTGTTTGATAAGGTTACAAATTGTCTCTGGAAGTGTTCAAAGAATTCTGTTCTCTATGAATAGTTCTACTGTAAGCAGATTACTTTACCCAAAAAAGGACAATACAAATTTGGAAAAAAAAGTAATCATAGGAAAAAGTTCCAAGGTTTTGTCTTTGTTTTAAAAAATTAAGGCCTAATTGAGGGTCTTCCCGGGACGCTGTGCACTGAATCAAAAGTCAGTGTCAGCGCTCCGTCAATCCTCGCCTTGTGTTTGTTTGCTTTGTTCGCCCTAAGTTGGCAGGGTATGCCCAGACGTGGGTCCCTTGCTCACTTTGCCACTAGATTCAAGCTAGCCTGGCTGATGACTGCTGTTAGCCAGAACCCGGTCCCAGGATGCTTGTTTCCATTCTAGGAATGACATGGCTTGGCAGTTTGGGCTGGACTGTTCCCATGAGGCACAGGGTCAAGACTGATTTGCGTATAGCTGTGTCTGAACTGGGGTGGCAAAGTGAGCTAAAGAACGATGTTGGATTCAACCCAGATCTGTGACTGGAGGTGAGTGTCTGAAAAGTGTCAGCGCTCCGTCCATCATCTCCTTGTGTTTGCTTTGTTCGCCCTAAGTTGGCAGGGTATGCCCAGACGTGGGTCCCTTGCTCACTCTGCCACTGGATTCAAGCTAGCCTGGCTGATGATGGCTGTTAGCCAGAAACCGGTCCCAGGATGCTTGTTTCCGGTCCAGGGAAGTCATGGCTTGGCAGTTCAGGCTAGTCAGTTCCCATGAGGCACAGGGTCAAGACTGATTTGCGTACAGCTGTGTCTGAACTAGGGTGGCAAAGTGAGCTAAAGAACGATGTTGGATTCAACCCAGATCTGTGACTGGGGGTGAGCGTCTAAAAAGTGTCAGCGCTCCGTCCATCATCTCCTTGTGTTTGCGCTGTACATATTAAATCAATGTTCCATTCTAAGCATATGCATACAGTGAATGCTAAATTAATGAACATAAATATACACACATGACGAAATGGCTTGTGATTACAGAAGAAAAAGTTTGAAACCATTTCATGTCAGGTTATATAAATGAAATAGTTTGATAAGGTGACAAATTGTCTCTGGAAGTGTTCAAAGAATTCTGTTCTCTATGAATAGTTCCACTGTAAGCAGATTACTTTACCCAAAAAGGACAATACAAATTTGGAAAAAAACGTAATCATAGGATAAAGTTCCAAGGTTTTGTCTTTGTTTTGAAAAATTAAGGCCTAATTCAGAGTCTTCCCTGTACACTAAGCATGGGCGGAAAATCCGTTTCGCTCGCGGATTTTGCGGATTTTCGGTAAATTTGCAATCCGCGAGATTTGCGAATCTCCCGCAAAATCCGCGAATCCGCGAGCAGCGGATTTTGCTCGCACTGTTCGCGTGAGTTCGCGGCTTCCCAGTACAACTTCGCGCCCCGCGAATAAGTGCAAAATTGCAGAACTACGATCTTAGCAAAACTGAAACTACTTACCAGGTTCAAAAGTTCAGGCTCATCATTAGTAGCCATTTCCTGTAGTGCTTCCTGAGGGGCCCCTCCAGAGTTCAGTTGCCAGTTGCAACTATTATGTGACCCTGCTCTGAACCTCAGAATAGTTACACATATGCCACAAAGGTCCTGAATTACAGCTAAGGGAGACAAGCAGGAGCCAGGCTGGAAGTTCAAATCCATTAATCAGCCCCTAATTCATTATTGTCAGTTGGGGCAGGGCAGGTGTTGTAACTAATTTTGCAACAATGAAAGCACTTAGCAAGTGCAAAGGATCACTAATCAGGAAGCACTAAGGAAGCAGGTGCCAGCTAAAAAAATATTCTGTGACACATTAATCAGCCCCAAATTAATTCAGGTCACTTGAGGCAGGGAAGGTGTGCTTGCGTTGCCACAATAATGTACACTGACTGGACAACCAGAGGGTGCTGTGATGAAACAGAGGGTGGCATGGGTGGGCCAGAGGGTGGCATGAGTAGTCAGAGAGTGGCAGTGGTGACAGAGAGTGGCAGTGATGAAGAAGAGTGTCCCAAACAGGCTGGACACGTAGAACAACAAGTTCGCGAAACTTGCGACCCGACAGGTAAGTTTGCGTTTTGCGAAATTGTACAAAACCCTCGCGAACTGGCAGAAACCCGCGCAAACACAAAAAAAATCCGCAAATTCGCGAGAATTCGCGGATTTTGCGGATTGCGAGTTCGCAAATCCGCAAAATTCGCGAACGCGAGATTCGCAAAGTTCGCCCATGCTTACTGTACACTGTGCGCTGAATCAAAAGTCAGTGTATGGGGATGGAGAAAACATGTAATCCTCTATTCCTGTAGACAAAAAATTGTCTACCGTTGTAGGTGATAGTTGGAATACCTCGGTTAGAAAATTAACCGCATATAGATGCGAAGCATCGCCTTCAGCATTGGAAGCATCAGCAATGTTTGTTTCTGATGTTACCTGCGTGCCCATTGTTTCCTCTCGTATCTCAGCAGTAGCAATTTGCGTCTGTGAGATCTCAATGAATGCCGTCATCAGGATTGGTAGCCTCTGGGGACAACACAGAGCATGGGCCATTACCCGGTCAAGCACAGTATCGAGTTCCATTGGCATGACTGATGGGAGTGTTCGACAGATGTCTAGCACGCATTCTTCACCGCAAAGCAGGCAGCGTAGAACAGGTAAAATGCAATCTTGCCAGATTGGTCTGAATGACAGATACCATGTGGTATTTAATTCTTGTAGATGAGGTAAACCTAAAAGCTGTACTATGCGCTCACAACACTTCCTTTCCAGGAGAGCATTTGCCAAGATTCCGGGATTGACACCGGTGGATTGGCTTGCCATAGCGTAGCAGTAGGAATAAAAATAGGATTCCTGCAACCAGTGCTAGAATTAGCGGCAGACCACCAAACACTGAGTGCACGAAGTTTGAATGATTCAGAGGCTGCTTGAAAAGGTGTTAACAGTCCTGCACATACATTCTTAAATACATGCACAATACCGCTCATATCAGACATGTTTAAGGTATGTCCCAACATTTCTGTGAAATGTGTAGGGCAGTTTGTCCTTAACAGAGTCTGTATCTCAGCCGAAGTCCTTGCAATTTGTAGATCATAGGTTTCTTTGGCCGAGGTCAAAGGCATAAGTTGTTGCAAAAGAATGGCTTTCATTCTGCTTAAAGTATCAATTTGTATAGAAGAGATGTTCAGTGAAGGCCATAAAGTCGACTCCTTGACTGTGTCTATTTGGGGGAACAAGACTTGCATACAAAAAGTGACCCTGGAAGTAATTGTTACTAGATATGGGATTCCTGACAACATGCCACAGCAGTTGTGATCATTCAACATAATGTAACTTCCATTTGAAAGTTGTCCAAAAATTGGATTAAATACTGCGGCTGGTAAACCTTGCAGGTGACAGGACAAATTTGCAGTGGAACAGTTACAAGCCCCATTTAAATTAATACCCTGACATAGGAGAGAACCGCTTAGTGCGTTTTCACAGTGTGTACCACTAAAAAACACTTCACGCCCCCCACTCCAACATCCGTGTGTGTAAGGTAAATCCCGGGATGTCTTGATGTATTCTTGACCCAACCTTTCATATTCGCCTGCTGGTATATTTTTGAGGCAATACTGAAAATGAAAAGTTGTAACAGGCAGATTTATTTTGCCATGAATGATCCACTCAGTAGCTGGTTTTTCTGCTACCGTAAATGGCAATTTTTCCAGTTTTTAAATGCTCAGCACTGTATACTTTGCTCCCCTTTGTGCCAGTTCGATCTGTTTATCAGTGAGATTCAATTCTGAAAACAGAGACGACGTGTTGATATAATGCCAAGGCACACGGCCTGCACACAAGTTTTGTAGCGTCCAGCCTAATAGCAAAATAGAACGTAATTGAGACTGGCCTTGTCGCAGCATGACCAAATCTTGTTCCATAATGTTTATGGCAGAGGATAGAATGTTGCCCAATGAATAAATCCTGGATGACAGAGTCGTTAACTCATTCTCGACTACAGCGAGAGAATTCTCTAAATTATTAAGACCAATTTCTCGTATTCTTTCTGCAGCGTCTGTTTGGGTAACCTTCCATATTTCATTATAAGCAGCATAGATACCTGCATATATGAAACGTTTTTGACACGGTTTTCTTGGACCTAGCAAGAAATCCCTAAGGTCTGCACCTTCTTTAAGTAAAGATAAGTGTTGTTTCACATCCTCTAGTGTAGATTTCTGGAGCCAAACAAGGCACAATTTTCCTACACTGTTGCTACTACCCCTGGATGCTGTCTTTGAACTTAGCATGGGTCTGGCCTATTGAAAGTAAAACCCTGTATTTTGTTCAGGAATCGTTCTTGACAGATGTTTGTGTCTGTTGGCCAGAGCAACCATTTTTCCCATTCAGGATCTGATCTTTTGTGATGCAAAATAGTATGTAGGTCGACCTACCCCTGTGTAGTGCTATTACTTGCAGGTGCAGGTATGGACAGAGTGTTCATGTCTTTGATCTTGGATAGCCCAAGGCAAGACATTTGTGTGACAGTGTCATTCAAAAACATTATCTGCTGTGGGATGATACAGGCTCTAAACAAAGCTTCTATTCCCTGCACTTGCCAATCTTTTGTACCCCAAACAGATTTTGTGT
Organism: Lissotriton vulgaris; assembly: GCF_964263255.1. Taxonomy (NCBI): domain Eukaryota; kingdom Metazoa; phylum Chordata; class Amphibia; order Caudata; family Salamandridae; genus Lissotriton; species Lissotriton vulgaris. The sequence continues at coordinate 1,739,497,684 of NC_141691.1, forward strand.
CAATTGTGTCTTTCCAAAAGTCGAAACCCTCTCTAGACAGTTGGGTAATAAAGGCTGCAGAATAAATCTGTTTCATATTGGTTAACATACTTTTCATTCCTGTTTTGTTTACATTTTTTAAATAAAACTTTTGCGGATTGGAAATGTTGAAACCTGAAAAATATGGAAACTTCTTTGCAAACGTTTTTGAGATAAATTTTGGTGGTGTAGGACAATGTTCCCATTGGTTATACATAAATACATTTCTAGGTGATGCAGATTTATGCAAGAAATGATGACCATAGTTGTTGTAACAATAAAGCTGTTTATAGTCTGAAGAACGCTCTAAATAATCATGATTAGAGAATGCAGCTGATTTTTAGGTCTCGCCTCTCAATGCGCATGCGCATTGAGCGAGACTATAGGGGCTTAAATAAGGTTTACCTAAACTGGCGATTGACTGGCGATTTGATGCTGTGCCCGTGCGCTTTTAGGTCAATGCGCAAGCGCATTGACCTAAAATGCGCGTGCACATCATCAAATCGCCATCTGTTCCCCAGCAGCACTCCTCCCACACCTTTGAAGTGAAGCTTAGCTTCACTTCAAAGGCCCCTGCTGCTTCACACTACGGCCGTGTCTCTCCCCAATCGCCGCTCTCCCCGCTCCGCCCTCTGCTGCGGCCGTGTCGCATTTCTCCTCCCCCTCCCCACATCAATGCCCTCCGTCTTGTTTACCAAATGGTCACTCCCACAGCCTTTTGCTTGTTTTTAAGAGTTTGCGAGCCGTCTATTTTTTTCGTCTTGTGTGCAAACGTCTTATCTTTTGCCTTTTGAAAGTATCATGTAAAATAATTATTTATACAATGTTTTCATAGTCCGTTTCAAGACCCTCAAATTTAATTAGGTGCTTAGATAGCCGTTCAATGTCGCTCTTTTGAAAAAACGCGCATGAAAACTTGTTTGCTTACTTTCTGAATCTGCTACTGAGACAGTTCCGTACGATTGCGGCATGGCTTGCTTTTTGAAGGTACTAATGCCCTGTGCCAAGGGTGCATGCTCCCTGTTGGTCTCATCTTCATCTCCCCCATGGTTACTCCTTTCCCAGGTCTATCTCCATTGCTCTGCCTTCCACCTCTCATGCCTCTCTCCCAAACTCATCTTCTCCCTTTCTATACTCAACTCTCTCCCTTTCTATAATCTCAGACTCCCTCTCCTGCTTCTCTCTCTTGCTTCGCTCTTGGGCTCCCTGTCCGTACTTCTCGCCCCTGATACACTCTGTCTCCCTCTCCATGCTTCTGTCCCCTGCTGCACTCTTAGGCTCTAATTAGCTGCTTAGATAGCCTTTCAATTTCGCTCTTTTTAAAAAGCGCGCATGAAAACTTGTTTGCTTACTTTCTGAATCTGCTACTGAGACAGTTCCGTGCGATTGCAGCATGGCTTGCTTTTTGAAGGTACTAACGCCCTGTGCCAAGGGTGCATGCATGTGGGTTGGGTGTAGTAAGTGCAAAGGCATTTTTTTCTTGACATTGATATCGGGGATACTTTAAATATGGCAAGGCTGGGTGTGGTAGTTCCCTACACTGCTCTTGCTGACAGCAGTGATATCTTAGCACTTTTAAGCAGCAAGGGTATGCTGCAGTCAAAGTAATACGAAATGATGTCAACTTTGGGGAATGGCTTAAAATACAATTTTAACTCGTAGTTTCTGTGCCTTGTTCCCTGTTGTTCTCATCTTCATCTCCCCCATGGTTACTCCTTTCCCAGGTCTATCTCCATTGCTCTGCCTTCCACCTCTCATGCCTCTCTCCCAAACTCATCTTCTCCCTTTCTATACTCAACTCTCTCCCTTTCTATAATCTCAGACTCCCTCTCCTGCTTCCTTCTCTTGCTTCGCTCTTGGGTTTCCTGTCCGTACTTCTCGCCCCTGATACACTCTGTCTCCCTCTCCATGCTTCTGTCCCCTGCTGCACTCTCAGGCTCCCTGTCCGTGCATCTCACCCTTGCTTCACTCTTGGGCTCCCTCTCCGTGCTTCTCTTCCTTGCTGCACTCTCTGCTCCCTCTCTGTGCTTCTCTCCCCTGCTGCACTCTCGTGCTCTCTAGAGATATGGCCTAACAACCAGAGCTGCCATCTAAGTCACGTAAATACAAAACATGTTGCATTCCAAATGCTATAGGTGTCACATTCGCGAAAGTTATAACTATTGGCATTGTAAATGACAAAGCTATCAATTTAGCTATTTTAAAAACCAACACATAAATAAAATATTTGTCATTTACAAGACCAATAGCTCCAACTTTTCTAATGCGAGACCTATTGCATTTCCAATGCTTGTTCTAGATCAGACATCATGTTATTAACAGTCTCGTAGTCCCAATCATCAGAATAGGTACTAGAGGAAATAAAGTCACTTAATGAAATTTTAAATAAGTGTGGAATCTTCAAAAGTTCAGACGGGCCGAATATGTCATATTCAGTTTTGTCCCAAACTATACCATCTTGTATAGGAACGGCTGTGGTGTTCATTGCTGACAAGTCTCTTGCTTCACAATGGGATGATTTGTGTGGTTTCAGAAGTAAGTACACTCTTTTACTTGCTGTGTCCATTTCAATATATCTTCCATTTATCAGCATACTCATCGTTATTACTAAAGATAGCCAAAGCAGAAAGAAAAATATTCCAGAAACAATCCATTGCTCAATCCATGGTGAAACCAGATAAGTCTTTTTCAGAAGATGAAAAAAGTCTGTTGCTTGTTGTTTGAAAGTTCTTTGTGCTTGCGTCGTTTCAGGTTCGCTGGGATCTTCAGAAAACGTATCAAAGTAAATGAAATAGCCAGAGGCAGTTCTGTCAATGGTTAGAATTGCATCAGGATTCGTTGAAATCGCTGGAACTAGTTGATCACATGATACGTTGGTGTAGACAGGTGTTATTTGGGTTTCAAGAGGAGTAAGTTCCATAGCATTGTTGCTTAGCCCTTCATTTCTCACTTCTGACTCTTTGAAGGTGATGAGTCTTTTAGTTTGAACCTCTTGGATAGTAGCTAGAGAAGTGTGTCTGCTACTTGGTCTGTGTCCACATGGCCTACTGCTTAGTATCGGCCACATAGTGTGGTTTGATGAGGTCGATGGACACAAATCTTTTCTCCTTTTTTCCAGCAAGGGGTGGCAGAAGTACTGTTTGTGATCCGTGGATAGCTCGGACAGGTAATGGTTGTCTGTAAGAAGGCCCAAATTCCTTCTTGTCCGCGATCTTCTCTCTGACTAGATCCCCAAGCATTGTGACCCAGACAGGCCTTGCTGGGATGGTTGGATTTTCGCCAGTGGTGGTTGGCTTCAGAAACGCTTTGCTTTGTTTCGATCTCAGTTCATTTAAGTCCTGTAAAAAAGCCAAACGATCTTTGATGTCAAAAGGTTTATTTTCCACCACTGTGCCTTTGTAATCGAGATCTGGGACCCATATTCCTGTCCCAAACAGGACCTCATATGGAGTGACACCCCCTAGAGAACTTCTTGGCAAATTGTTTAATGAGCGTTGGACCCTATAAAGATGTTTGACCAACCCATCACCTGAACCTAAAACTCTAGCTGTTATAGATAGCTTTATGTCCCGGTTTTTCCTTTCAACAACCGAATTTCCCTCAGGATGGAATGGAGAGGATTACCGCAATGCTACGCCCAAACTGGCCATGGCTTCTTTGTAAGCTCGAGAGCACACGCAGTGCCCTGGTCAGAGTGTAGTGTGCCTATTGTGTATGTGCCGATAAAGACTTGCAAATCTTTTATAACAGTTCGAGCGTCAGCCGAGCGCTGAGGCCACATCCATAGGAACCTTGAACAGGAATCCACTGCGACCATGATATATTTATAGTTACCATCCCTTTGTAAGGGACCGCAGTGGTCCATGTAAAAACACACTAATGGTTTATCTGAAATTAACAGGGGCGTCTGCGCAGGACGTTTCACTGTAGAGACTTTCATCTTCTGGCAAATTTCACATTCCAAAACATAGTTTTTGATCTGTTTCCTAATGCCGGGCCACCAATATCTCTGTTTTAACAATGATACTGTGGCGGAAACACCTGCATGGGCAGAGGCTATCCATTCATGTGCTGCTAGGATTAGTCCTAATCTACGTTCCATGTTTGGAATTGCCCTATCCCCCACTCCAGGGAATCGAGCAAACAGAACGTTGTTCGCATCAATTATATACGAGTATTTGGGTGGACACTTTTTAGGTAACACTGCACCGCTGCCTTTGCTTGAAGCATTGACAGCCAATAATATCTCACTGTCTATTCTCGTTTTTGAACGAGTGATCGCAGCTACGGAAGCCGTTTGCCCAGCCCACTTCACGGCTTCGTCAGCCAATGAATTCCCTGCAACGTGAGCGCCAGCACGTTGATGACTCAGCGTGTGTATCATGTGAGTGTTTTGTAGTCCATCTTGCAACTGAACTACTTGTTCCCAAAGCTTTTTATGCTTGATTGTACCACCTTTTGCATCTTTGAAACCATTTTGAAGCCAATTCTGTAAATATTCATTATATGATTGAAAACAGTAAAAAGAATTGCACAATATTAGTGTGGGGAATTCGCGATTCGTATTTTCGAGTGCCAATTTGAATGCTTGTAGTTCAGCTCGCTGAGCAGTACAATCTTCTAGAAATTGTGTTTTTGTGACCATCGGTTGGAATTTGCCATTGCGCATACAACCTTAAACGATCGGGCATGCTGCACTATAAGCTTGTTTACTCCCCGTAGCAGGTTGTGCAGATCAGTTAGTATAAATTATAAATTTGTACTGGTCAAAAGGGAGAATCTCAATAGGCAGAGGACATTTGTGTTCCTATTGCAGGAATGCTTGTGTTTTTAAATAAGGATCAAAAATATATTCAATATCTGTTGCAGCAAGAGAATTAACCCATTGTATCCATCTTGGATGTAAAGCTTTTGCATTATGAATGCTCGCTTTTGTAACTGCCTCTAAGGCTGGTACTGGAGTCATAATAATTATGCGATTCCCCTGAGCTAGAGCTCTTTCATTTGCTACAGTGGTTTGAACTGCTGTCAGAATTATTTCTGTTGAAGTGAAGCGCATTTCCGCTTGTGTATACAAATGTGATTTGTATACATTTGGTACTTTTTCACCTTCATTAAAAGTCAAGTAGGTGAATCCGCATTGACCTGGAATGATTTGGATCACTAAATTGCGTACAATTACAATTGTTTGTAAGTGATTTGTTGCTAACATGTCAGCTTGACGTGAACGCAGGATATCTGTGTGTTCCTGTGTCCAATTTTTGATTTTGAAATCGGGTTTGATTAGTTCGTAAAGAGGTTTAACCCTTTCTGCGTAATTTAGAATGTAAGTTCTTCCAAAATTTAGGAAACCTAGAATCGACTGTAAGTTTTTCAGCGTTTTTGGAGGTTGGAGCAGTGCACACTTTTCTAAAAAGTTAGCTGCCAGGCTTTTACCTTCGCTTGAAAGCTCATATCCTAGGAAAAGGACATTGAGGTGGGCAATTCTAGATTTCTTGAAATTGAATTTGTAGCCCTTCGAGGCGAAGCCCAATATAATGGTATTCAGCCTGTTCAAGTGTCTATCCAGGTCATCGTCTGTCTGATAGATGTCATCAACATATGACAATGCCTCGTCATCATGAATTTGTAGTAACTCTGTTACTCTTGCGGAGAATAAACCAGGGCTGTTCTTGAACCCTGTGGGAGTCAACAAAAGTGACACTGTGTCTCCATTAGTGAGAAAGCTGTCAAATACCTACTTTCAGGTGCTATGTTCTGACAAATCTGACAAAAGAAACCGTTAGAAATGTCTAATGTGATTTTATATTTTTTGCGCACAATGTTATTCATTAATGCTGTACTATGTGCATTTTGTACTGCAAATGTCTTTGAACAAGAGTTCCAAATCTAGACGATATGCATTGTCTGGTTTGTAAACAGGAAACAAAGGATTGTTCATTGAGGAGGTGCATGTTTCAAGTTGATCTAAGATCTCCCTGACCTGTTTTTTAGCTTCTTGATTAATTGGGTACTGCCTTTGTGCAGGAGGTTGATTTTTCAACTGGATCTTGTGGTGAGGTCAGTCCTCATCCCATCCTACATGATTTTTGTATAATGCTGGGGCTTGGGCAACTGCCCATTTCCTGGCATAAGTGTATTTTAAATGTACTGGAAAATGGTTGGAGAAGGCTGGCATAATGATGTCTTCACCATGTGGGCACTCCCTTACAAAGTTTGGTGGCCAGTCCTGTTCTGCTAGAAGTATATCATAACCCTTTGAAAGTATCTCCCAAAAGAGTGCTTTCACTTTTCTTGGTATGTCTCCCTCCATCTGGAGTGTTATTTCATATAACTTTTGTGGAGAACTAACCCTGGTGTCTACAGTCTCTACTTGTATGTACTCATTCAAGTCCACTGTCTCCAGAATTTCCTTCAGGTTCTGGCGTGCTATTGTTACTTCTGCTGCACTGTCCAGCATTGTCTGAGCACATTCTCCGTTCTTGAGTTGTGTTGTCAGAATTCTCGGCATGTCTGATCTTCAGACCTGCTACCTTTTTCTTGGAGAATTGAGGTTTTGGTTTGTTTTTCTGTACGTGTTGATCGTCTTTGGAACTTACGCGTTCTTCTTTTTGATCTGACCGTCTTCTTCTTTCGGATGTCTGTGACGATATCTGAAAGGTACGAGAGGAACGTGCATCAGTATCTTGATACCTGTCAGGTTTTTTCAAATTTTCCCTATTATTGAGGTTATACCTCCTTTGTGAGGGCTCCTTTTAAGGAGACCTACCTTGGGATTGAGAATGTTTCACTTTTGAATGTTGTTTGTTTATTTTCCCACTTGTTTTTAGAAGATGTAGTATTTGTATTTAATAGAGTGGCTTTCTCAGGACCTTCAGACAGTTGTGGTTTAACTGGTTTCCCCCCCAAACCGCCTCTGCCTAATTCTTCATAGGATTTTGCAATTATTCTGGGTAGTTCTTGTTGATGTTGTTACATCAAATTCTCTTAAGCGTTGGCGGATCGCCACTGATGCTGCCTCCCCTTTAATATTAGCTAATATTATTGTTGAGACCTGGTTGAATTTTTTCAGTAATTTCATACCCAAATTTAGAGCAGGCTCTGCCCCGTATTTGTTTTGAATTTGTTTCAGGACATCAGGTATTACGACAATAGAAGGAACACCATGTGCTTTAATATAGATAGTGATACCAAAGGGGGATGGGTCCAGGAAAGACATGGCTTGGCAGTTCGGGCTGGACTGTTCCCATGAGGCACAGGGTCAGACTGATTTGCATATGGCCATGTCTAAACTGGGGTGTCAGAGCGAGCTAAAGAATGATATGGATTAAACCCAGATCAGTTGACTGGGGGTGAGTGCTTGCATTGTTCAACACTCCGTCCATCATCCCCTTTGGTTTTCCTTTGTTTGCGCTAAGTTGGCAGGGTATGCCCAGACGTGGGTCCGTTGCTCACTTTGCCACTGGATTCAAGCTAGCCTGGCTGATGATGGCTGACTAGCCAGAAACCGGTCCCAGGATGCTTGTTTCCGGTCCAGGGAAGACATGGCTTGGCAATTCGGGCTGGACTGTTCCCATGAGGCACAGGGTCAGACTTATTTGCATATTGCCATGTCTAAACTGGGGTGGCGGAGTGAGCTAAAGAATGATGATGGATTAAACCAGATCAGTTGACTGGCGGTGAGTGCTTGCATTGTTCAACACTCCGTCCATCATCCCCTTCGGTTTTGCTTAACATAGATAGCAGCAAAGACTGTGCCTCAAGTGGTGCAATCTTCCAGATGTGGTGTGATCCCCATTGGTAAACAGATTGTTAGGATTCTGTGTTTCTCATAAGGGCTAGTACTAGGAAATACTCCTTCGATTTGAGTAATTTTATAAGCTATCCAGAATGGAATTCGTTCATGTTTTGAGGGCATTTTACCCATGACTTTGTGTAAAGTCTGTGGAGTAATTTTTAGTGTATTCCCCTGGGGAGAGGTTTGTTTTGAAATGGTCTGCATTACATGTTGGACTTATTGTCTGTAAATTGTTATTAACTCTTTGAGTTGAGTGAGTAACTCCTCGTTTGACATCTCTTCGATGTCAGGATGAGGTGTGTAGGTGGCTAAAATCAGCTATGTTGCTCCTGGTCTACCTAGTGGACCAAGCCTGGTAATTTGATTGAAATATTTTAGGGCGCCTTTAAATCAGAGATTATGCTCCTGGTATGTGAGTGGAATTTTAACATCCTCAAAAGGAATATATTCCTCAGGTGGTTCATCTTCTTTGTAGAAGTGAAACATATGTGTTACTGGATTTGATTCTGAGAATACTATCCATGAATAGAATACCTCTGTCTGAAAAGATTTGTGGGCCTCTATCACAAAAACTGCTTTACCACCTCTCGGTGTTAGGCCATGTTTTAAAAGTTTTAGAGTGATGGCTCTCCTTAAATTTTGAGGGATGTTTATAACATCCTCAACGGTTTCATTAAAACCTGTATAATTAAAGCTGTTACGACTGGGTCAGCCGCAGCGTCACCGGTCACGGTATTATTATCCCCATTATTAGACATTGTTTTTGAAAAAATGCAAAGCAAGTTTCAAGGAAACAAAGATATGGTGCACAACATTTTTGGAACACTGTATCCTTCAATGTTGAACAAACCAAACAGCTAATACATAGGATTTTTGTCCTACTCCACTATGGCAGATATTATCCCTATCCACTCCAGACGTCTTATGGAGTATTATGAGTAGGGGTCTCTGAGAAAAGCACGACTGAGTTACTTCAGTATCTAGCATTTAATTAGTGCCTTACCAAACCATTGGGCGCCATGTAGTGTAGTTCCTATTTCCCTTATAGGCTCTGCACATTGGAATAATATACACTATAGTTTTTGCCTAGGACTGAGGTCAGTATGCCTCTATCGAGTATATTACACTTATTTACTTGTGTGCCAGCTAACTCAGAGGTCACTAGAAACTTCTCGAATAAACAAGAAGGGAGTAGTTTCTGACAACCGCATAAACATGACAACTTTGTTTCCCTTAGAATCGGAACAGTTCTCAGAATTGTGGAAACAATAGATAACAGTTTCACTCAGTCAATCGTGCATGCTTAGTTTCTTCAGAGTCACACAGAAATAGATAGACGGGGGTTTCAATAAGGATTTATTGAACAGTCTTATTTCTCCTGCAAGAGATATGAGCTGTTTCATTCGCAAGACAGTATGCGAAATATAATACGTACAGCGTGAACAGTAAGAAGAAATAATACTGTAATAGCATGGTCTTTTAGCTATGACATATATTCATATATACATACATAAATAACACGGGCTAAAAATTTGTATATTCGTTTGGTGCTTCTAAATAGTTCTACCCCAGTGTACCTGACCTAAGTGTAGTATGAGGTAAGAAGTAGGTGCTGTTTTCTATAGTATGGTAAGCTATAGTTTGTATTGCCTTTGATATGCCAAGAGTCCCTCTAGGTTCTAGTCTGCTCCATACCTTAGAATGAGAGAGGTGGGAATCTCTTTCCGGATCTCAATCTCTAACACCCCGCAAAGGGAGTCAGGACACCGGAAGCTGAATTCTCTGCAAGCAGGATGACAGTGTCTGCTCAGTGGGTCAGGCGGAGACTCGAATTCCTTCGGAATTGCCATGGCGAGCCGTATCGAGCTGTGTAGCCGAGCCGTGGTTTGCCATGGTAAGTGAAGGTATATTTATACCTGGAAGGTGCCTAGGAATGCTAGCATTGATGTAAAGTCGGGCAGAGGAAGACATCATGAATGAACCCCTAAGGTATAGTTGTTCACGCATAATAAATGAGTTCTTGGAGAAATCAATAATCCAAGCAGGAAAAGTCCCAATGGCTTAAGGGTCTGGTTTCTAAGAACTCGTTGTGACGTGGGATGGACGGATGTAGGTGAGCATGCCTGTATTTGGATAGCATGGTTGATGCCTAAAAAAGGACTGGGATTCTATGCCTAAATAAGGGCAATGTGAGTTGTGCCTATAAAAGGGCATGATTTGCGAAACCTATGTATGGGTATCTAAATCGAAACACAACACTCCATGCTCACCATCATTCCTTGAAATCCTTACTCTCTCGCCCTTCATCTTTCCCCTTCCACGTCCCTCTTTAAAACTAGAATAAATATAATGGATGTTTGACGGTACGACGCGTACCGTCACAACGCGTGCTTTTACAACGCGTCCCTTACAACGCAAGTCGTTACCACGACTTGCGTTGGGGGCGCGGATTGAGAATAGTATAATTTACTATTCTAACACCAGTCCTCGTGGACACTAGGGAAGGTGTTGGAATAGTAAATATACTATTCTTAATCGTCTAGCGCCCTCCAACGCAAGTCGTGGTTACTACTTGCGTTGTAACGGACGCGTCGTAAAAGCACTGCGGAGTAAAATCTGCGTCGTAAAGGATGTTCCCCAATATAATTGGTGTTGGTTCAATTTGCCTGTTCGTTTTCACCTAATTTTCTGCTTTGGTGTAGACATGCAAAATGACCATGTGCTCTGTCTTTGCTGAATCCTCAGTAGTAAGTCAATAAAAAAATACGCATGTAGTGTGATTTCAATAATTTTTGTTTTAATATTAAATTAAGGTTGTCAGTTAAAAATGAAACTCGTATGGAAATTAAAGCATACTTGCTTTAAAACAATGGTAGCTATTATTCCCCAAAAGGGTACAAAATATCTTAAACCACAGGGTTTATTTCGGGTTCTAATAATTCCAAAGTACTTCGTTCTTAGCTGGATCTTCGCCAAAAACACTTTGGCCAAGAGCACTGTAATATCCTATCATTCCTTCAAGCGTGGGCCTATTTATTACAAGCACTTTTCTTGCCAAACTGAGTCTGAGTCACAAATCTTAGTATGTCTTTTAAAGTAGCATGTGAAATACTTGGAGAAAAGGCAATAATAACATAATTGTTGTGCCAAGAAATAAAGGCAAATCATTTGAAAACAATCAGCTGAGTGCTCCGAATTAGTATTCTGTTTTGTTCTGAATTGAAGCATATGCTATAAGGACAATGCACAACAGTTGTTTTGACTGTGTTTACGACTTCAGCTACAGGAGAAAATGTTTCGCCTAAAATTGCAATCGCACTTAGACCACCAACCTGCCTGTTTCCCTGTGCCCCTTTGTAGGGGCCACAGGTGGTACGACCTGGACAGGGCAGTCTAATGGTCTTGGCTACTTCTCGCCATCTCAGTGTTGCCTCTTCTGACTCCACAGTTTGCCTTTTTAACCTGTCCCATTCAACCCCTTGAGTCACCTGGCAACAGGAGGGGTTCAGTTCTTAGCCAGTTGTAGAACTGAAACCAGGTGGGAAATAAACACGTAGATCAAAAGACAAAGACGGAGGGCCTTATTTCGAATACGGCGGTCCTCAGGACCGCCATACTCGTGGTGGCAGTCGACCACCGATGCCACTGCAGGTCCGCCCGCAGTATTCAGAGTGTGGTGGTCAGACCGACAAAGGCCCGCTGTCTCCGCTGGGATGCAGGATCCTGTGGCGGTCATGCAGCTTTAAGGGCTAGGAATATGCAGTGAGCCTGCCATGAAAAGGGCGGCAGACATGGTTCTCTGCCGCCTATGGGCCTAGGGGACATGCAGGGGAGCACATGTTGTGCCCCCCCCTGGAATTGCACCCCCGTTACTGCAGGGTATGGCATGCATGACGGTGCATGCCACACTGTGCAGGAATGTGCTGGAGGCACTCTCACTGTGGCGGTCAGCTGTTAAGGCTGTCCTACAAGCCTTAACAGCCTCCTCCCTGAGACAGGGCGCAGCACCGCCCACCCGCCATGGATTGAAGTCGCAATCTGGTGGGCGCACAATGGGCGAAGCGGGTCGACAAGAGGACCGCCAAACTTGTCATAAGGCTGTCAAACTTTTAACAACTTAAGCGATGTAGGCAGCAGTGACAGTGACACCAGAGCATGGGTGAGTGAGGGACCCACTGTACCCTAATTATAACTATCTTTTACCACCAAAAAGGAGAGGTATTGAGACAATTTTCCTTGCATGCTCTAGGAAACATCTTAACTTTAGTACTATAGTGGCTGTAAGGCTGCTATGTAGTTAAGTGAAACTAAGATACTAACCCAAACGGTAGTACACACTGTGCACTGTACACTAGAGCCCAACTGGACCCTATACTCCTAAGAGTTATAATGTCAATAAAGATGAAACAACAATAACACAATCATGATCCTTGAATTGTATTGGTATATACAAAGTTACTCAGAAAATTAGTGTGAACAACATTCACTGAAATTGAATAAATGTATGAAAAAACATGAGCATACAAAATCATATCATCGTTGCATCATGAACAATTCATACAAGTATGCTATTAACATGAACTTAATACATACATTTTTTTTTTTGGAAAACCTTTATTGAAAATTCAAGGCACACGGCTATTTAGCCTTACATCCCTGAGGCTAGGCAGCATTGCAAAAACGGAGAAGAGGTGCGCCCAAATCAATCGAGGAGCACATCAGGTTTAATTTTATATTATAAATATGAGAACCTAACGAATCAACAAAGAAGGGAACATTAAAAGAAAGAAAGTGGCAAGGTACAACACATGAGCAGCAATGCACGATTCCAGGGGGCGGGTGGGACCATTTAGCTCTCTGTAGTAACCATACTGGAGAAGCATACAAAGTGGGGGGGGGGGGAGGGGGGAGAAAGCAGGATTCTATTAAGATGAGAAGTTCGGTGGAAGGAAGGGCTAGGGAGAGAGACGTACCTCCAGCGGACCTGCATCGGGAGGCACACAAAGACCACCCCTATAGTCATTCCAGGCCCCCCAAACAACCCCCCACCTCTTGGGCTTACCCCGGGCCACATATACAGTCTTCTCACGGAGCATGCACCAATCCATATTGGTTTTCCACAGTCCCACGGTGGGGGGAGTCGGGCGCCCCACTTCTGCGCAATATCTCGCTTGGCCACCATGTTCCCCAGTGTGACCCACTGGGTTTGGGCAGTAGTGTAGTCAGTCGGACCCCACACGCTCAACAAGCAGCACCGAGCTTCTGCAGGCAAATCCACACCAGTCACCTCACGCAAAACCGCATGCACCCGTTCCCAATAAGAAGCAATAACCTGGCATTCCCAGATGGTATGCATGAAAGTGGCCAGCGCACCGCACCCACGCCTACAGAGACCGTCCTCAGAGAGCCCCATGTGAATCAGTCTAGGGCCAGTGACATAGACTCTGTGGAGTATCTTCAATTGGACTAAGCGAAGCCTGGCCGAGATTGCCACTTCTTTGGGGGAAGACACCGCACACTGCCAATCCTCATCATCCAACTCAATCCCATCACGCACCCACTGGTCTCTCACATTCAACAACAGATCCGTTCGAACATTTATCAACTTTATGTAGGTCAGGGAAATGGCACTGTCAGGCATGTGGCCGTCCAGCACTCTGTCTTCCAGCGGGGTTGATTCGGGAACCTTCTCACCAACGGGCAGGGCAGCCGTAAGGGCATGTCGTAGTTGGGCGTATCTAAAGTATTCTGTGGCACTCAGTTGAAATTCAGTTTTCAGAGCCTCGAAAGACTTGATTTCCCCCCTGGCCATCACATCAGCAACCTTGGAGATACCAATAAGGTCCCACCGGTCAAACCCCTTCGAGTGCCACAGCCTACCCAACAAGTCGGAATCATACAGTGGAGTGGCCATAGTAAGTCTACCCTTCCACCCCAGTGCTTTCGTGATGGACCTCCAAATGTGCACGGCAGTCTTGGTGGGACCAGTCATTTTTCCATCCAGAGATCTAGAATATAGCGCTCTGTAGTACATCCCGTCATTCAAGAGCCAACGATCCATGGCACACCCCGGACTCTCCGCCGGGCCATAAAAGCCGTGGTTAAGAGCGGCCAGTTGAGAGGCCCAATAGTACCGACGGATGTCAGGCAGAGCAATGCCGCCATCATACCAAGGAATAGTCAGTTTAACTACGGCAATACGCGGCCTACCCTCCCATAAGAGGGCCCGCTGCAGACCTTCGAGTTCTTTGAAGTATTTGGAAGGGACGGGGTCCTGCGTGTTTTGGAGCGCATATAAGAATCTCGGCAGGGACATCATCTTGAACAATGCTGCACGGCCCAACAGGGACAGCGGCAATCTTTTCCAACCCTCCACATCGCGCCTGAGGCGCGCAAGAGGGGGAAGCAAGTTATTAGTGTATCGTGCCCGGGCATCCGTTGATATATAGATACCCAGGTACTTAAACCCCTGCTGCGAGACCTGTATAGCGCAACCCCTAGGAAGGCGTGGGGTTCCTCCACTGAGCATATAGAGGTAGGATTTCGACCAATTAATGACTAGGCCCGAGTACCCCCCAAAAGTGCTCAACACGTCAAAAGCCACTATCAAAGACCGACAGGGGGAAGTTAGGTAGAGCAGGATGTCGTCTGCATACAATGAAACCCGGTCCTCGAAGCCCGGCGACCACTTGATCCCACAGATGTCAGGGTGGGTACGTATCCAGGCAGCGAGCGGCTCAAGCGCCAGAGCAAAAAGGAGCGGCGACAGCAGACAACCCTGTCTGGTACCTCTGCGCAAGGCAAAGGAAGCTGACACCCGGCCGTTGACCGTCACATTGGCCAGCGGGGAGGCATAGAGAAGCTTGACCCAACCAATAAAGTCGGGGCCAAACCCAAACTTAGACAACACCGCCCACAAATAATTCCATTCGAGGGAATCAAACGCCATTGTCGCGTCTAGTGATGCCAAGACGGTTGGCTCGCTGAGTTTATGCACCCGAGCCATGACAGCGTGAAGCCTCCGAAGATTGAGAGCGGTGTTGCGGTGAGGTATAAATCCCGACTGTTCCGGATGAACCAAATCGGCGATCACACCCACCAGCCGGTTGGCCAGTAACTTAGCCAGAATCTTGGGTTCAGCATTCAGCAGGGAGATCGGGCGGTACGACCTGCAAAGGTCCCTGGGCTTCCCCTCCTTATGAATAACCGCAATGGTGGCCAATCGCTGGTCCAGCAGAAGCTCACCAGCTTCACGAGCCTCCAAAAACATACGCCGCAGGGGCACTGCGACGGTGTCAGCCTTGATCTTGTAAAGTTCCACCGGAAGACCGTTGGGACCGGGAGCCTTGCCGGAGCGCAAAGATCGTATCGCGGGCGCCACTTCGTCAGCCGTAATGCCCCTATCCATGTCGTCACACTCGGGGTCCGACAGGCAAGGGAGCTCAACACCCTCCAGAAAAGAGGCCGAGTCCGACTCAGTCAAGGTGGAGACCGAGGTGTAGACCGTCTCGAAGTCGTCGGCAAAAGCCGAAACAATAGCGCTGGGGTCAGTAACAACCACCCCGTCCTCACCCAGAATCTCGGGCACCACGCGGGAAGCCATCTCCCTCCTATCCAACCATGCAATAAGCTTGCCCGCCTTGTCCCCTGCATCGTAAATCCTCCCTTGCTGTTCTCTGCCCATCACCTTTGCAGCGTCAGTGGCAGTGGCTCGGTACTCCGACTGCTTTAAGGAGAGGGCGTGTAGCAAATCGGGTGTCGGGTCCGTTTCCAGTTGAGAATCAAGGTCCTCAATTTCCGACTCCAACCGCACCATTTCCTCATCCCTGCGCCTGCGCACCTCGGCTATTAGGGAGAGAGCTTCTCCTCTCAGGACAGTTTTGAAGGCCTCCCACAGAGATAAGGCCGACGATACCGAGCCCGTATTCTCGGAGAAATACAGGTCGATAGCTTTAGCTAGAAGGTCACGAGTTTTGGGGTTGCGAAAGTACCAAGGATTGACCGATGCTAGTCTAGAGGCCGCCACGATGCCAAAGTCAAACGACACCCAAACCGGGGAGTGGTCCGATATGCCTCTAGCCGGATATGACCGAGGCCTGGACCGCCGGAGTCAAGATATAGTCAATCCTGGAGAGGCTTCCGTGCGCGCCCGAATGAAAGGAGTACTGCCGCTGGGCGGGATGGAGAAGCCGCCAACAATCAATGAGACCCATGGTGCTCAGAAAATTTGGGAGCCATGACTGTGCGCTACGAAGATCTCTGGACGGAAAACGGTCAGGGGTCCCTGACACCACTGCATTAAAGTCCCCACCCATTATGAGCAATCCCTCAGGAAGGCCCAAAACGGCGCCCCCGAGATCCTGGAAGGTAGTCGTCTGCAGGCCTGGGGGGACATAAACTGAAACCAAAACCAGGGTACGTCCCTCCCATCTGCCCACGACGGCAACATAGCGACCTCTGTCGTCAATCACCCTAGTCTCCACCTCCAATGGGAGAGACATGCGCACCATAATCCCCACCCCTCGGGACCCCGAAGAGAACCCCGAGTGGGCCACCATCTTAAACCCTTTCCTATTGAGTGCGTGGCACGTGTTGCCAATGAGATGTGTCTCTTGTAGCAAAATGACATCGGGTACACACCGTTTAAACATCTGCAGTGCCACCCCACGTTTAATGCGATCCCCCAGCCCATTCACATTCCAACTCAACACATTTAGCGTCTTACCCCCCATCATCAAAGAAGCATCGTCCCAACCCCCACCCCCGGAAAGCAGCTACCGCAACATAGTAAACAGGAGAAGAATCACCTTGCCTCAAGAGAAAAGAGAAAGGAAGAACATAAGTGAAACAACCAAACCAACCACCCCCCACCCTGCACCCCTGCATTAGTCTAAGAAGCCCCCCCAACCATCAGTGTGCCTGTCTCCCCCAAAAATGAATCTACGGAAAGCCCCCCGAGGAGAAAGGAGACATCCTATCACCCCCCGTTATCCCCCAGTCCTGAAAAAACAGCATTAGAAAGAAAAAGAAAACAGTAGTCCGTGACTGATTGCACTTGCAGGGCCATCCACCGAAAGAAGTCCGAGGAAGCATTGTTCATTCCTGAAGATCAGGACCACCCGACGCCTCTTCCGACTGGTCCTCAGGGGCAGTCCGACGTTGAGGCAAGGTGTCCAGCCAGTTCCCAGCAGCCTCCAGCAAGTCAAAGAACACCACCCGGGTGCCATGTTCTATCCGAAGCTTCGCCGGGAATAGCATGGAGTACTTCATCCCCATCCTCCTCAGCCTACGCTTGACGCCCATAAAGCTTTGCCGGCATTTCTGAACCGCTTGAGTGAAGTCGGGGAAGAAGTTCACGTCGGCATTCTGGAACTTCAACGGACCACCTCTTCTCGATGCCTGGAGGATCGCATCTCGGTCCCTGAAATTGAAGAGTCTGGCAATGATGGGGTGCGGTGATGCTCCCAGTTTCGGTTGGCCACCAGGTAGTCTGTGTGCTCGCTCCACCGAAAAGAACTTGCTTAGTCCACCGGGAGCCAAGTGCTTCAACACCAAGTTCTCCACAAAGAGATCGGCAGCGTCTTCCTCGGCCCCCTCCGGCACACCAATAATGCGGACGTTCTGGCGCCTTGCGCGTCCTTCAAAATCGTCGAGCCTGCGGTCAAGCAGCGTGTTCGTGGTTTTCAGGTCCCGAACCTCCGACTGCAGGTCGGACATATCAGCAGTCAAACTCGACGTCTTAATGTCGAGCGACTTGACTCTGTCGTTCGTCTTTCCGAGGTCCGCCCTGATAAGGTTGACTTCAATCGTCAACGTGTCGACCTTGTGTGACAACACTTCGTGCTGCTTGTGCATTTCGGCCTTGATGCCCGCAATGGCCCCCATAACATCCGGAGGGTGGGTTCAGTATCTTCCGGAGACACATCACGCTGCGAGTCTTTAGTTCGGCCTGAAGCACCAGGCGATCCCTTTGGGAGGGAGAAACGTTCAGAGATGGTGGTCTGTGAGAGGGAAGGTTTCCTGCTGACTCTTGGGGGCTTCCCTTTGTCCGGGTCCCCTCTGCCCGCCATTATGGGCGACGGGGGTAACACAGCCAGAAGAAAGGTCCAACCGATATTGCCGCTTCCAGGCGGCAGAAATCAGTATTCACCTCCACCGCCTCATCAGAACGTCAGGCCGCTGGACAATCTGTTCTGGCCAGCAGCGCAGAACGGGGCAGCTCCAACCGTCTCGGACTGTCTCCGTGTGGAAGCACCACCGTCACCCTCGTAATGCCAGACTGGTATGGCGTCGTCGTCCCCAATCTTCACCACGGTGTAACTCAGCACAGGAAACTCGGATCTTCGATCGGAGAACGGGCCCCGGCTCAGCAACAGCACTGCAACAGATTCCCACTACTGTGGGACAGGATAGATAGCAGGATCAATACGGAGGATCGGAGGGTCTTCGGAGCTCCGAGCTCACGCGGCCATCTTGGTTGCCCGCGAAGCTCCTCCCCCAACTTAATACATAAATGATTAGAAACAGGCCTGATGCATTTCGGGACATTGATGTCCCTTTGCCAGGGGTAACCTGTAAGAACAAACATAAATATCACTAGAATATACTCTTAATAATAATAATATTAATAATAATAAAGAAATGTATAAAGCGCATCCCCGCGCTGAGTGAGAGGGAGGTGACAGTAACCGCAACTGAGGACCACTTCGTACTACCGGAGAACAGATATGTTTTAAGCATCTTTCTAAATTTAGCTTCAGAGCTTTCCAACCTGAGTTTAAGAGGGAGCTTATTCCAGTTCTGAGCAGCCCGGAACCTGAAAGAATGGCCCCCCATTCTAGCCTTCTTTACCTTTGGAATTTCCAGCAGCCCAGTCCCACTGGATCTAAGAGACCTCCTCGGCACATATCTGGTGACAAAGTCACTCAGATATGAAGGGCCAACATTCTGGGAAATAAGGTGACAGGTGCATAATGTCTTAAACATAACTCTTTCCTTAACTGGGAGCCAGTGCAATGAGACAAGGGCTTTTTTTGAAGACGCCCTCCTAGACCGCATAAGATCCAGCCGTGCGGCAGCATTCTGCAAGACCTGTACTCTCCCAAGAACCTTTGCTGTGGCCCCAAGATAGAGTATGTTGCCATAGTCAAGGCGAGATGTGATAAGAGCATGCACCATCGTCTTCTTAGCCCCTAACGGTAGGAGATCCAACATTTTACAGAGATTTTTTAGGACTCCAAAACATTTCCCAACTACCCGTCTAATATGTCCATCATAGGAAAGAGTGGAGTCCACCCAGGTCCCCAGATTTTTCACCTCGGTGCAAGGTATGGGGGTAGGGCCCAAACTCGGAGGCCACCATTCCAACTTCCAGCTCGATGTATCACCTCCCACCACCAGCACCTCGGTCTTGCTGCCATTCAGTTTCAGGCAGTTCTTATCCATCCAGGAGGCAAGCTCCTGCATGCAAGCCCTGAAATTAGAGGTCGCAATCTCCGGTGCCTGGGATAGGGAGATCAACAGCTGGGTGTTGTCAGCATAAGAGACAACCTCCACTCCAAAGCCCTGTACTTTCTCCGCCAAAGGAGACATGTATAAGATAAACAGGGTAGGACTACGGGCAGAGCCCTGAGGTACTCCCTGCTCCAATTTAATGTCATTGGAGTAGTGTACACCCTGTCTTTCCTGAAAACTGCGATCAACTAGGAAGGATTTCAGCCACTTCAGGGCAGGGCCCGAGACACCTCCTTTATTCAGACACTGCAGCAAGGTGTAGTGTGCTACATTGTCCAAGGCGGCACTGAGATCTCACATGATCAGAGTCATGGTGTGCCTCGCATCAGCCCCCTGTCTAATGGTTTCCATGGCACATAGTAGAGCAGTTTCCGTAGAATACCCTGCCTGAAATCCCGATTGCGACGGATGAAGGAGACTCGCGTCTTCCAAATGAGTCATGAGTTGGCGATTAGCCACCTTCTCCGCCACCTTTGCCAAGAATGGCAAAAGCGACGAGATGGGACGCAAATTTTCTAATCTGTCTTCACTGACGTTCGGCTTCTTCTTGACTGGGAGAACAATGGCTCGATTCCAGTTCCCTGGCAGCGTGTGTAGACTAAACGAGACATCTAACACATGCCTAATGAACGGCTCGAGAGTATCCAAACTCTCACCCATCATCTTGGGTGGAGCAGGATCTCTTGGTGATCCAGATTTAACACTGAGGCAGATACTCCTAAGGGTCTCAGGAGAGGGAACAGTGAAGTTGTTCAGTCTCAACCCTGTCTTAATTTCTCCCATCTGTTCTTCAAATTCAGCGCCTCTCATTACAGACCCTGAGAAGGATGAGTAAATTTCCTTCACCTTCTCCGAGAAGTAATTTGCAACCCGATTGCACTCCTCAGTAGAACCCCTGCTTGGCACAGCCGTAGCAGCCAGGGAGGAGATTACCTTATATATTTTAAAGAGTTATTTAGTGGAATTCTCCGCCGTTCCGATTCTGGCCTTATAATGGGTGGCTTTAGCCCGTCTTAACAGACCTTGCTATTTCCTCTGTTTCTCCCTGTGTATCAATCTATCCTGGTTCCGAAATCCCTTTCTCCACTGCCTCTCCAGATGTTTACATTCCGCTTTTACGCGATGTAAAGCTGGGGTAAACCAGGGTGCAGTTTTATGCCCTCTGCCCCTAGGTTTGCTCAAGAGCAGCAGTGCCACCTTTTTAAGAGTGTTGATTATACGCCTCTCCAGATTCACACAGGCGGTTTCACGGTCAGAACCACCCAGAGGGCCACCCACAGTCAGCTCTCTATTAAAATCGTCCTGTACAAAGTTTTTCCACTTCCTACACGGGTGGTTGCCCAATATTACCTCCTGACTTTCGATCTCTGGCATCCTTATCACAAAAGGCACCAAAAAGTGGTCCGACCAGGGAACAGGGAGAGGGGTAGACACTTCTACATCCTCCCAGCTGGCGAACACCGGATCGAGTAGGTGTCCGTGCTGATGGGTAGGAGAGTATGACTTCAAGCCTAGATGAAGTGACTGCTGATCCTGGCGTAGATCGAATGCCTCCTTATTCAGAGGGTCCTCCAAATGGAGATTCAGGTCACCCAAAACCAGGAGCTTATCATGTCTTAAGGCTAAATGAGCAATGCCCTCCAGCAGACTAGGCAGAAAGCGTGTAGGGGAACCAGGGGGTCTGTAGATCAAAAACCCTTTCACCCTAAGGTTAGGGCTTATCTTTAATGTAAAGGAGCCAGTCTCACTATCACATAATATGACAGGTTCAATGATGCATTCAAGGGAAGATCTAGAAATTACCGCTATCCCCCTTCCTCTGCCTACCGCTCTATCAATTTTAGTTATAATATAACCGGGGGGGAGTGCCTCTATAATATCTGGATAGGAATTGGCGTCCAACCAGGTCTCAGTGAGAAACAAGAGGTCAAGCTTAGTGTCCGCGAGCAAATCCGAAATTTCAATTTTGTGTTTACTAAGGGATCTGCAATTCAATAGCCCACCACAGAGAAGCCCTCTTCCTACCTGCCTTATGTGGTCCAAACTCCAGCTAAATGAACAGTAATGACATGCGCTAACTTGAGTAGCCGACATACTGTGTCTGCAAGCGCTGTCCATAAGGGGGTATAAAGCCAACAGTTCCACCCTACCATATTGCATTTTCACTGCAAATTGGCCAGGGGTTCTGCCCCCGGTCCCCGTTCAGCCGCCGACGGGTGCAGACGGGCTTGCCTTTGGCGCGCCTTCGCCTTCACGCGCGTCCGCTGTGCGGTCGTTTAAGCATTCGCCTTATATCCCTAAGGACTGATCAGGGGATGGCGACTAGAGCGCTAAACGTTCCCCCAGCCAACCGGAAGTACCTGTCTCTACCCTTCCTTGCCCTCCGCGCAACGGTGCTTTTCACCGCGTTGGACCGGGGCGGGAAAGAGGAGATCGAGAAGGCCTCGGGTTGGTCTTAGCGAGCCCCCAGAGCAGGTAAAGTGAAATCTATAAAAATGTTGTTAAAAACACAATTGTCGCACTACCATTTAAAATTATAGCTCCCGTACGGTTCACACAAGCTTCAACCAGCGTAACATACAGCCGTAAGAGGCCCTGCCACAGCCCACTCACCACATCGCGGCCATGATCTCTACGCCTTATATCCCTAAGGACTGATCAGGGGATGGCGACTAGAGTGCTAACCGTCCCCCCAGCCAACCGGTAGTACCTGTCTCTACCCTTCCTCGCCCTCCGCGCAACAGTGCTGTTCACCGCGTCGGACCGGGGCGGGAAGGATGAGATGCCAAGATGACCCAAAGTGTCCCCGCTAACCATGAGTTCACCTTTTCACAGGCCGGAATGGTTCACCTACCACATGGCCTCCTCTTAAGCTGCAAGAAAAAGAAAATAAACTATTTACAAACATGTCATTACCCAAAGGGATAAGGGGAACCCCATCGGGGAGAAAGAACCTTGCTCCTCTATTGTATCCATGGAGGATGCATCTGAGTCTAGATTAATTTGTAAATTTCAGTACTTTTCTGGTCAGGCACTTTGTGGATTGACTAAGAGACTGAATAGAGACACCTCCATGCAACACCTGTTTTGGTATTATGCATGATCAAGCTGTCACTGCATTAGGGAAATGCCTGTATGCAAAGTCAATGATCCACAATTCCAAAATATCCCTGTGACCCTGTTGTACCAGATCATTACCTCCCAAATGAAGTATAACTAGCACCAGATGTGGAAGACCTCTTTGTGCCATCTTATTGACAATTGACCTTAATATCTGCTATTAAAACGTCACTCGCATATCACCACATGTTGAGGCCAGCTTCTCTGGTCTGCTAAGCAAAGTCACTGGTTTGATACATCTCCCAAGCCCTCTAAATGTTAGAGTGTTCCAACACCTCCTGGAGAGACATGGCATCTAGATGTGCAGACAAGAGCTATTCAAGGGAGGAAAATCACAAAAGTACTTAAAGACAATGGGTTTCAATGATGGTAAAATTATCGCTTGAAGCAACCCAATTCAACCTTCCAATTCTCAGCACTATCTGATCATCAAACAGAGGTGGCGGCTGGTAGGGCTTCACCAATACGAAAAGAATGGAAGCTGAACTGAGTTGGGTGTACTGTAGCTCATGATCAGTATTGAGGCCCAGTTCAACTGACTTACGACGCATTCTTCACATGGCTTCTTTACGTCTTAAGATGAGTTCTCTGTTACCTCCTCGAGGATCAAGGCCTTTGGTCTATCCCGTAAAAGCAGAAATATGTATGTTGCACTTGTGCCTCACATGCTGTTGCATGTACTGCCATGGGGTATATCTGATCACCTTCAGGAGGTAACTGAGAACTCACCTTAAGACGCAAAGAAGCCATGTGGATAATGCGTCTTAAGTCAGTTGAACTGGGCCTCAATACTGATCATGAACTACAGTACTTTGTAGGGGACTAAAAATAAATATGATGTATTGGTAAAAAACTGTATCACAATGGGTAGATGAAATGATTCAAATGCAAAGTCTGCTCCTTCGTTGTTTGCATATTGTGACAACCGTGATGTACGTCACCCCACATTTTAAACTACACAGTAGTAATGGCACTATACTGATATTTATGACATAGGATCAAAATTCAATAAATAGATTGTTATCTTTTAAGGAACACGACATACAGGTTTAAAGTATGATATGTAGAGCGCAGTCAACCAGATCAGTCTGACACGATCAGCATAAAGCTTGCAAGGCGTGATACCATTTTAAGCAACAGGTTTTGAATGTTGCCTTCTACTATGCCATTGGCTTTAATATTATACTACATGCACGTATATACATAGTGACATTACAATATTATATATAGGGATCATCGTACAACATGCACAAGGAAAATATCAGTCTTTCCAATTTGGCTTCCGCTTTGGGATGATACAAGTAAGAATAGTATTGCGTACCAAATGCGAAGTCCGGCATCAATGTTAACTACCCAAGTGGTTCAGAGGTAATTGTTCCGCTGCTGAACACTTGCGATGTGGACCAGGGACGCATGTAGCGTACTCGCTGACACAAGCCAAGCTATGAGAATCAGATAAGCCCACATACAGGGGTTATATACAGTCGAGATGAGTGGTGCACTGAACTAGATGCAGGCAACATGTATTACAGCAACTATATTTAGCTCACAGGAGAAATCAGCCATTTTCCACATAATTGGGTTGTGAAAGACAGGATGAATACGATGGTGATTGAGATTTGTCAGACACACCAATAATTGAGGAGTTTGGACCACAAGACTGCGTAACATTGGTGAGAAATGTTTGGATTAGAATGTGAATTACCCGGTACAAGGGTTTTTTGCCTTTGATAACATTTTTACAACTTAAGTATGTTATCATATACAGATACGTGGCACAAAGTCATGGTTCATCTGATATCCAGGACGGAAGTAGAACAGGTATCAAGGTATAAACAATATCATATAAGTGAATTACCTTGCCGGGCATCGTGACTCAATCTGGATTTTTGACATGGTACATATATATTTGACTTTAGGACTGAGCCTAGTAGTCAGATACATTAAAAAACAGGTATGCGTGGGATTTAAGGTCTACACCGTACTAGACTTGCATGACACAAGAAATACTTTTGCGTTCTTGAGATTGTGCTACTCCTTACAAGAATTATTTTGATTTTTCCACAAAAGTGTTATGCATTAATGGTAGTTCACACAAGTTGCAAATAGGTCTATAAAATGATTTAACAAGTAAACATGCCATTATCCTATCCAAGCAAGGGTGCATCCTATCACTAACGAAGGCATTCCTGAATAGCACTTCAACACCGGGTGAACCTGGTTGAACACGGCACACACCAAAACTAGTTTGTTGCTATGTTTTTTAGCCCTGAAGAAGTCGTAGGGTACACCCTTCACGACGAAACACATGTAGGCTAAGTCTAAAAAGAAGAAAGAAAATAAAGAAACTGAGAAAGAAGCAAATATGTTAATATTTAGCTGTATCAGCCTTTAAGGTTAATGGGATGTTATGTGAAGTTCTGCGGCTTGCTTAGGACTGCAGTTGTTTCCTTATCCTCATCTTGGCATGGCTCCTTGCACCTTTGTGAGGTTTTAAATACTCCGTTCTGGAAAATAAATACTTCACTCTTCAGCTATTTGTGTAGACTCGGCTCCCTATTACCGGCATCACAACCTCGACTCATCTGTTATTGTACCTCAACCAATGCACGATGCAGACTTCCAAGAAACTTTGGGCATGCATTGGGTACAGCCATGTAAGTGGTGCTGCCCTCAGTGCTCTATCCTCAAGCAAGTGGGTGGTCTGAAGCGCAGGTGAGCGGGTGGTCTGACACGCAGGTGAGTGGGTGGTCTGACACGCAGGTGAGCGGGTGGTCTGACACGCAGGTGAGCGAGTGGTCTGATGCGCAGGTGAGCGGGTGGTCTAACACGCAGGCGAGTGGGTGGTCTGAGGTGCAGGTGTGCAGGTGGCCTGATGTTGAGGGAAGTGGTGGATTTTCTTCGAAACCTCCCATATTTGTAATAGAATACTCTAATTACATGCAAGGTTGGATAAATGAATTGGATCCTTCCAAATATAGCTCTAAAGGACCCTTAAACTATATGAACACTATAGTCATACATACTCAAATATGATACCACATGTACATTGCCAGCCAACCCCACAATAGATGTAAACCTCATTTTCATTTTGAGTTATAAAAACACTTGCAGTGTGTGCAGCTGCTTTGCTGTGATTTCATGATTAATGTTTCAGTTTATATAAAAGTCAATCTAAGCAAGAACAGCAAGGCTTGTTTAGAGAACTCTCCTCTATTTTCATAACATCGAGTTCTTTCTGCACTATTCTGCTAGGTGTGGGTGATGGGTGTTCAACTGCTGACCAATGTGTGCTGCCTAAACCATTGATGTTTATTACAGACACTGGCCATGCATGTACTGGCGGGGACCACTGATGTATATATTGTCTGGTGTCATTTAATTATATTGTGTGTGGGGCCCACAGAGGCACATAGAACTGGAGCTACTAATGTGCACCCTGTGTGGGGCATTTATCCATATGTTGTTAGAAGCTGGTGATCGATATATTCCCTGAAAAAAGTTATTGCTATTTGTGTCTGAGGAGTTGATTGTTGCCTACTGATGCATAATATTTTTCAAGTTGTAACATTTAGTGACATTTTGGTAATGTGTTTGCTTTTATGGAGTTATTTGCGCAATTTTCAAAAGGATGGTAAAAAAAAGTTATGTTTCGGGGGAAGGGGATGGGAACATGAGAAGAGGCAGGAAAGGCATTGTATAAGAAGCAAGCACATGAGCATGACAAAAAGCCAACCACTGGTAAGCAATAGTCTGGCCGAAAACCCACTGTACGATCTGGGATGGTCCACAAGAGTTATTTCTAGAACATCTAGGCAAAACCTAAAACAAAGTACCTTGAAGATAAGCAGAGGAAGAACACAAGTCATCCAATTAAAAAGATTTCAAAGCAGGCATGCTCCTGGGAAGTGACATAAAAAGAAAAAGGAAAATACATTGAATAGGAATCATCAGAAGAAAAGAAACTATACGAAAAAGACCAAGCTTGAAAGGGAGGCAGAAATGGAGGAAAAAGGGGAAAATCATTAGCCAGGAAAAAAAAACAGCATAAAATACAACACCACTTGAGAGAAAGAGAGATTTTGGAGCTGTAACTAACTAAGGGGATAGAGATAAACAAGGACTAGAAAAAAAATATGTTAAAAAAAGAAAAGAAAAGGAAAAGGAAACAAGAGGAAAAAATAAACAAGCTGTGCATGCTTTAGAGCATGGGTACTCGCTCGCAAACTTTCTCTCGGGGGCTGAATTTACAGTGTGGTTTGTGGCCGAGGGCCGCACTGGTGGAGGCGGGGTTAGTGGGGGAGGGGGGAAGGGCAACTGTGACCGTGAGGTTGAACACAGTCTTTGCCTGACTCGCTTCCTCTGCCTCCCTCCCTCCAACTCTCTCTCTCTCTCTCTCTCTCTCTCTCTCTCTCTCTCTCTCTCTATCTATCTATCTATCTCCCTCCCTCTGTTTCTCTCCCTCTGTCTCCCTCCCTCAATCTCCTACCCTCCCTCTACCTCCCTCCCTTTATCTCTCTCCCTCCCGCTATCTATCTCTCTCCTCCCTCTATCTGTCTCCCTCCCTCTGTCTCCCTCTCCCTCCCTCTGTCTCTCCCTGACTCACTCCCTCTGCCTCCCTCCCACTCCATCTCTCTCTGTCTCCCTCCCTCTGTCTCCCTCTATTTCTGTCTCCCTCTCTGTCTCCTTCTCTCTCGCTCCCTCTCTCTCTGTCTCTCTCCCTCTGTCTCTCTCTGTCTCCCTCCCTCTGTCTGTCTCCCTCTCCCTCACTCCGTCTCCCCCTGACTCCCTCCGTCTCCCTCTCTGTCTGTCTCTCTCTGTCACCCTCTGTCTCTCTCTCCCTCCTTCTCTCTCCCTCTGTCTGTTTCCCTCTGTCTGTTTCCCTCTGTGTTTCCCTCTGCCTGTCTCCCTCTCTCTGTCTCCCTCCCTCTGTCTCCCTCCCTCTATCTCCCTCCCTCTATCTCATTCCCTCCCTCTATCTCCTTCCCTCCCTCTATCTCCCTCCCTCCCTCTATCTCCCTCCCTCTGTCTCCCTCCCTGTGTCTCCCTCTGTCTGTTTCCCTCCCTCCGTCTGTCTCCCTCTGTCTCCATCCCTCTCCCTCTGTCTCTCCCTGACTCGCTCCCACTGCCTCCCTACCTCCGATTCCCTCTCTCTCTGTCTGTCTCCCTCTCTCTCTGTCTGTCTCCCTCTCTCTCTGTCTCCCTCTCCTTCTGTCTCCCTCTCTCTCTCGGTCTCCCCCTCTCTCTCTGTCTCCGTCTCTCTGTCTCCCTCTCTCTGTCTCCCTCTCTCTGTCTCCCTCTCTCTCTCTGTCTCCCTCCCTCAGTCTGGCTCCCTCCCTCAGTCTGGCTCCCTCTGTCTCTCTCCCTCCCTCTGCCTGTCTCCCTCCCTCTGTCTGTCACCCTCTGTCTCCCTCTCTCTGTCTCCCTCTGTCTCTGTCCCTCTGTCTGTCTCCCTCTCTGTCTCCCTTTCTTTGTCTCCCTCTCGCTGTCTTCTTCTCTCTACCCCCTCCCTCCCTCTATGTCCCTCCCTTCCTCTATCTCCCTCCCACTATTTTCCTCCCTCTATCTCCCTCCCTCTATCTCTCTCTGTCTCCCTCCCTCTGTCTGTCTCCCTCCCTCTGTCTGTCCCCCTCCCTCTGTCTGTCTCCCTCCCTCTGTCTGTCTACCTAAGTCTCCCTCTCCCTCCCTCTGTCTCCCCCTCCATCTCTCTGTCTCTGCCTGTCTCGTCTGTCTCTGCCTCTATCTGTCTCTGTCCCTACCTCTATCTCTCTTTGTTTCTATCTCTGTCTGTCTCTGCCTCTATCTGTCTCTGTCTGTCTCTGTCTCAATCTGTCCCTGCCTCTATCTCCCTCCCTTCCTCTATCTTCCTCCCTCTAACTACCTTCCTCTCATATTTCCCTCCCTCTATCTCCCTCCCTCTATCTCCCTCTGTCTGCCTCCCTCTGTCTGTCTCCCTCCCTCTGTCTTTCCCCCTCCCTCTGTCTGTCTCCCTATGTCTCCCTCTCCTTCCCTCTGTCTCCCCCTCCGTCTCTCTGTCTTTGCCTGTCTTGGTCTGTCTCTGCCTTTATCTGTCTCTGTTTCTACCTCTATCTCTCTTTGTTTCTATCTCTGTCTGTCTCTGCCTCTATCTGTCTCTGTATGTCTCTGTCTCAATCTGTCCCTGCCTCTATCTCTGTTTCTATCTCTGTTTCTATCTCTGTCTCTCTCTCTCTCCATTGCTGTCTGTCTCTACCTCTATCTCTGACTCTATCTAGCTCTGTCTGCCCCTGTCTCTATCTGTCTCTGCCTCTATCTGTCTCTGTCTCTATATGTCTTTATCTGTCTCTATCTCTATCTGTCTCACCTCAACCGGCTCTCACTCCCTGCTGTCCTCCGTCACCTCACCCAGGCTCTCACTCCCTGCACCCCTCCCACCTCACCAGGGCTCTCACTCCCTGCTGCCCTCCCACCTCACTGGGCTCTCAGTCCCTGCTGTCCTCTGTCACCTCACCCGGGCTCTCACTCCCTGCTTCCCTCCCACCTCACAGGGCTCTCACTCCCTGCTGCCCTACCGCCTCACTGGGCTCTCAGTCCCTGCTTTCCTCTGTCACATCACCCGGGCTCTCACTCCCTGCTTCCCTCCCACCTCACAGGGCTCTCACTCCCTGCTGCCCTCCCACCTCACCCGGCTCTCACTCCTAGCTGCCTTCCCACCTCACCTGTCTCTTACTCCCTGCTACCCTCCCACCTCACCCGTCTCTCACTCCCTGCTGCCCTCCCACCTCACCCGGCTCTCACTCCCCGCTGCCCTCCCACCTCACCCAGCTCTCACTCCCTACTGCCCTCCCACCTCACCCGTCTCTCACTCCCTGCTGCCCTCCCACCTCACCCGGCTCTCACTCCCTGCTGCCCTCCCACCTCACCCGGCTCTCACTCCCTGCTGCCCTCCCACCTCACCCGGCTCTCACTCCCTGCTGTCCTCCCACCTCACCCGGCTCTCACTCCCCGCTGCCCTCCCACCTCACCCGGCTCTCACTCCCTACTGCACTCCCACCTCACCCGTCTCTCACTCCCTGCTGCCCTCCCACCTCATCCGGCTCTCACTCCCTGCTGCCGTCCCACCTCACCCGTCTCTCACTCCCTGCTGCCCTCCCACCTCACCCGGCTCTCACTCCCTGCTGCCCTCCCACCTCACCCGGCTCTCACTCCCTGCTGCCGTCCCACCTCACCCGGCTCTCACCCCCTGCTGCCCTCCCACCTCACCCGGTATCTCACTCCCTGCTGTCCTCTGTCACCACACCTGCTGTCCTGTTCCCCCCCCCCCCCCCGCGTGTAGGGAGACAGTATTTGCCTGCATATTGAAGTTCTCTCTTCCCTTCCCAGGAGTAGGACCCGGGTGGATCCTTCAGCAGTGTGTTTGGTTTGTAAGGCCCAGCACGGGAAACCAATGAACGGATTTCATCATTCTTGGGAATGGATAAAATGAGAAGAATTATTGATTAGGCCAGTTTCCTGATTTTGCATTACATGATATATTAAAAATGGATATACAGGAAGGCCAATATCCAATGAGTAAGCGAGACCTAAAATACCAGACACATTTTCATTGTGAATGCTTATTCCTCATAGTAGTAGGCCACGAGTAAATTCCTTGTTTGGGACTTACAATGCCTCTGGGATTTATATTTTTGACTGATTTACTGGCATTTCGATGCACGCGGAGTGCAACATGCACTAATTAGTCATGATACACATTAAAATGTCGGAACATTACTCACACGTGTGTTTTACTTTCCGTGCCCAGGAAGCAAGGGGTGTCTGGGAAGCTGTGTCAGCCCAGGCTGACACACACACAGCCCCACCCCAGTACTTCACAGGTCTTTAAAAGACCATTTACATGGTAATGAGGCTTTGTTCACCTCTTCTTAGCACCCCTGCAGCTCCACTCTGACTCTGGCTGGAATCGCCCACCCCCACAGAGCAGTACCGGCGGTGTTTACTGAAACATAAAAAAAATAAAAAGAACACAGGTACGATGTCTGTAAGGTCTGCGGGCCGCCAGGGAAGGCTAGCCCGGCCGCTGGAGGCCCGCGGGGCGTACTTTGAGTACGCGTGCTTTAGAGAAACCCTAGTAGGTTAATGCGCTGCTGTAGAGAGCTATGTGTAATCTGCAGATCAGCAATTTAACTTTGAGCAGTAATGAGAATTTTACCCTTCATAGAATTCGTGTGGTTGGGGGAAAATCCATCAGTGGATTGTCTTCCAGATTTAGCCTTTTCTTCAAAAACTGGTGGACTTCACATTACCAACCAACTCTAAAGCTAGTCCATAATGGGGTTGGTAGACAATTCAATTAATGTATTTACTATAGTCATCTATGTAAACCCTGCAGGATGCAGCTTCTAAGCCCCGTGAGAAAGCCTAGGAGGTTAGTTCAACTCAAGCATAGATGCTGCCTCACCTGTAAGTCACTTTCGCGCCGAGTATAGCTGGTTTATACGTACATCACCTAGAAAAAACTAAGATCCTGAGTAATGATAATCCCTACAGGCACCATATTGCATTATGGAAACGTTACATTGACGACATTCTTCTAATATGGGATGGAACTGAAAATGAAGCTACAAGTTTTTTCAACTGGTTAAACCAACAAGATAATTTCCAAAAATTTGCAAACACCATGAGCAGATCCCACCTGGTATTTCTAGACTTAAACATTCTGGCAGATGAAGGTATCTTGAAGACAGCCACACATTTTAAACCTACAGCGAGGAACTGTTTGCTGTCCTACGACAGTTTCATCCTAGACATCTTAAACAGAACCTCCCTTTTGGACAATTCCTAAGGCTAAGGAGAAACTGTTCAAGCAAACAGGATTACCTTATACAAGCAGAAGATCTAAGCCTGAAACTGAAAGAAAGGAAGTACCCAAACAGATTGATAAAGAACGCCAAAAAGAGGGCTGGAAATAACCACAGAGATGCACTGTTAGAACCTAAAGTAAAAAATACCAATGAAAATCAACGACCCATTTGCATCACAACTTTCAATAAAGTGTCGGACCAAGTAACGAAAATAGTAAGGAAACACTGGTCGATTGTCAACAGTGGAGACCTCAACATACCTATCCCTATGTTTAGTCATCGCCGAGGAATGAACCTGAGAGACCATTTAGTCCACACACGCCCAAAACCGACTAACACCACTACTAGACTTCAACCTCTACCGATGGGCCATTATCCTTGTAACAACTGCAGCGTGTGCCACTTCACATCAACTACAAAGATGGTTACCTTTAACAACAATGCCACATGGCAGCTAAAGCAGATGTCCAATTGTAACACCAGTGGAGTAGTGTACATGATCACGTGTTGTTGTAACTTACACTACTTTGGAATGACTACACATAAGATCAGCACCCGTATAGTTGAACATAGGAGCAACATCCGATGTAAACGAGCAACGACTCGTATGATGAACCATTTAATCGAAAACAACCACACACCAAATGACATGACGTGGGTAGTGCTAGAAGTTGTAAAAACCAAAGAAAATCAAGAACGAATACTTCATGAACGCAAACAACGATGGGTGTTTAAACTTCACACGGACACCCTAGGACTTAATGATGACATTCTGTGGGGCGCCTTCAGGAACTAATACCTAATTTTTTTGTAGGCTTTGTATTTACCCCTGCTTTCTTTTCCCCCCTTTCTCCTTTATGGGTACCTAGAAACATCTGCAGTACCTGGTACTTGTATAAATGCACACCCATCTCAGTGCATTATAACTTTATTATTGGAGAAGGACATTTAAGGTGAGTAGCATTCACAGTGAATATACCAACAGTACTTTTTAAGCGCTGTCATACTGCACTACCTAAGTTGAGCCTGCTATCTAAAGACGATCTGTCCCCTGTAATCATTTCCTTCGTAATTACAATTTGATTTTAGCTATATACATATAATTTATTTTGACAACTTATTACCTTGTTTTAATACAGTCGAATGGGTTTCTCATTTTTTTCATTTCTCATTTGTTTAATTTCTCCTTTTTCTATTTTTGTGTCAATGATACCCTTATTACGATAGACATGGATGATAATTTACATTCCCATGCCATCTTTTTGAATTACCCTCCGTGTAGGTCTTAATTTTTGCCGCACAACTCGCCCTATTAGAACCGGCACAAAACCTTCAATGCCCTTTATTATACCACGTAAAAGCATACATCCAATATGGCCACCGTGTACGCCGGGTCTAGTGGTTTAGCATTTCTGGGAAAGAACCCGGAAGCATGTCTCCATTTAACTTTACCGGAGCAGCAGTCGGGTAAGATGTGGTCCCGGGGCGGCGACTATTAGGTATTACCGAGCACTTTCACCACGTCGGAAGTAAGTAACCTTCCCTTACGGAACCATGAGACACCACTTTAGGTGTCTCAACAGATTTTGATTACCATTTGGCGAATTGACAAATATCGATCTTCTCTCCTTTTGCGGACCACTAGCAATGAGTCCATTAGGTGGAATCGATCCCCCAGAGAGACCATGAAGTATTTTTTAGCACAATACTATGTAAATATCGAGAGTTTCTCTTTTATCTATGTACTTACTGTGGGCCCGATTCACAGAATGAACTTAAGACTCAATCCTAAATTTACTACTATTTTGGTATTCACAGAATGCACTTACTACTTTTGGCATTCACCGAATGCACTTACTACTTTTGGTATTCACAGAATGAACTTACTACTTTTGGTATTCACAGAAGTTAGGATTTTGTCTTAAGTCTGTCTTAAGTCTGTCTTAAGTTTGTCTTAAGTCTGTCTTAAGTCTGTCTTAAGACAAACTTAAGACAAAATCCTAACTTCTGTGAATACCAAAAGTAGTAAGTTCATTCTGTGAATGCCAAAAGTAGTAAGTGCATTCTATGAATGCCAAAAGTAGTAAGTGCATTCTGTGAATACCAAAATAGTAGTAAATTTAGGATTGAGTCTTAAGTTCATTCTGTGAATCGGGCCCTATATGTTTTACGTGTCTATCGTCTTGGTCACATTAAGTCCTGTCTAGTTTATATGTGTGAATTCACAAATCACCCAGCACAGTTAATATGTCCAACACTTGGAATGACAGTCTGCACGCACCAATAAGGTTCAACCATCCACTATAGTATCGGATATGTGCGGCATGAAAGAACACTATGTGACCCTTCCCACAGGGAGGGGATGTATGCCACTAATGATGTGCTTTCTTTTTACAGCATCGAATTTCGGTACAAACGTATGTATCTCCATTGTGAATGCATGCCTTAAATAAAAGTATTATCTTAATTTATCACTCCCTAATCAGGGACATAAGAGTGGCAAATGCTGGGCTGGTCCCGTCACGGTCCTGAAGAAATGCTAGAGGTAGCATGAAACATGTTGACCATTTCTTTTTTACTGAACCTATCCTCATTAAAGGTTGGTCTACAGTGATATTCACCCCACTTTTAATATACCTGCCTAGGAGCATAATAAATGTGTCGAGGCCCACTAAGCACAGTATTTTTAATTCACCCACATCCACTCCACCACCTTTCTGCACCACACATAGTCTTTCATTTGTAAGTGCTCCTACGTAGTTCATGAGTCGTAGCATGCCCCTTTTCGTAGAGAACTGGGATGGCCCCAATGATGAAGCATGTCACCGTGGGGCAACCCCGGTGAGTGAGGGGACACTAGAAAGAAATTTTTCTTTCTTGTTAGGGTACACTAATCAACTAGTTCAGTCTCCTACACCTGAGCTAGGTCTCGGAATCCAATAATTTGGACACCTACATATGTACTGAGACTTCGAATCTTAGTGAATCTTAGTGAGTCTGATGCGTGGGATAATAGAGCTACTGCTGCAGAGCTCTGTGTATACCCTTTACGTCCTAGTGGGTTAAAGCATTTACTGCAAAGAGCTAAGCATAACCAGTTGGGCACAGGATTTATAGCTAGTGAGACAGAAAAGTAACACATAGGTGTCAAGAAATAATAACTCCCTCCAGGATTAAAATAGACTAATGAAATCTTTAAAAACATACAATTGCAAACATTACAACAAAAATTCCCAATTGTGCACTGAAGTTCACCCCAAAATCTGTCCACCCAAGCCCCACAACTTCATTTACACACCTAAGGCCACTATTTCGTCCTTGGCCAAGGAGCCATTTACCTTCCCTCTGCCACTAATCTATCCCTGGACAGACTTTCTAAATGTCCCCAAATCAACCTAGGTATATAATGTAAACCCCATAAAATTGAGTGTGCTGCAAAACCATGTCTACACCGCTGGTGGATTTCACAACAATTTTTGTTTTCATGAACGTATTTAGAGGCTGTTTCCAGTAACCCTGGGTGGTTATGAAAAAACTCTGTGGAACTCCGCTCCGCTCCGCCACCCGCCTCCACAGAAGCAGGGCCTGGGGCCTGAGCTCCAGTGGGCCTCAGGGTGTTGGAGCCCACATCATGCGGTCAGCCGAGGTTCTGTGTGCCTGGGACAGGGGTCCCTCGTGCCCAGGCAGGCTCCCAGCTACCCCCGGCCTGGCTGGCTTGAGAAGCAGGGACCGGGCCTGGGCTTCGGGCAGGGCCTGGGGTGCGGGAGCCCCTGTCCTGCGGCCTGCCGAGGGTCTGTCTGCTGGGGTCAGGGCTCCATGGTACCCAGGGAGGCTCCCCCCTGCCCGGCCTGGCTGGGTTCAGAAGTGGGGACCGGTTCCGGGGACTGGACTCCGGCGGGCTCTGGGGTTTGTAACCCATGTCCTGCAGTCAGCTGAGGGTCCGGGTGCCCGTCAGGGGGTCCATCGGACCAGGTCAGCCTCCTCCGCTTCACCGCTTCCGCTTTTCGAGAAGTGTGGCTCACTGGTTAGAGGAGGCAGACCTGGAAGCAGAGGTCAGCCCGGGACCAGGGTTCAATTCCTGGCTCGGCGCGGTCTTGAGTCCTAAAATGTCCATGGACTCGACAATTCTCGCTCCGGTGCCTACTCGACTCATGGGTTCACACTCTGCGACTCTGGGCAATAGCTTGCTTAATCTCCACAACGGCCCCTCGCGGCGGGATGCCTGGCTTTCACCTTGCGGATACCCTGCTGGGGTTATCTCACAGGGGAATACCAGGACGGGTGGTGATTTGCGCTATATAAATTCATGTACCTGCGTGTCAAGGTGTCCGCGGGCCCCTGGTCAGAGTTCTGTCGGGGTCCCACCTTGTAGCCCCATACCCTTCCCTCAAGGTGCAGGGAGGGCTGATGGGCGTCCTTCGGGTCCGGCCATCTGGTTCTGCCTTTTCCCCCTCGGCCATTTGATCGTGCACAATGCTTTCCAATGGGGCAACCAGATGGCTGGGCTGCCCTGGAAGTCTCAATGAGGGCTCGTTTGCCTCCCCGATCCCAGTCAGGGCTCCAGGAGGTCAGGCGTGTCTGCGCTTTGGGTCCTCTCTGTCACTCAGTGCGCAAGGGTTATCAGAAAAGGGGGTACCCTTCCTCCGGATTACTAGGGACATGGTACGCCGGAACCCCTCGTGGGCTGGGGGCTCTCAGCCGGCGACCAGATGGGCTAGGGCCAGGCAAAAACCTCTCCCCTGTCAGGGACTCCGTCCTCCAGCCCGCCGCATGGCAAAGTGCCCAGGACAGGCTCCATTTGGCCCGGGCGGTCCTCCTTTGGGCGTCCGAGCCCGAGAGCTCTGGCCAGGCGCTCCCTACACTGGGCTACACCCTCTGTTCCGCCATGGGCCCGGGGCCTGTCGGGCGTTCCCCAGCTCAGCTTGGGCAGGGGACCTTGGTGGCCCTGGGATAGAGGGTGCCCTCCCCACCCCAGGCTCCATCCTCGGGCCTGCCATGTGGCAGGGCAACAGGGGCACAGGCCTTGGGGAGACCTCCTGTGCGCGTGCCGGCCCTGTACCTTTGGCTGGGCCCAGGGGACCGGGCTCCGCCCCCCTCCTCCAACCCGGGCAGGGCTCCCTCCTGCTTCGCCGCCTTTCAAGGTGCCTGGGGGACCCCAGGTTGGTGGTCCGTCGGGGACCCCCATCCCCAGCCCCAGGCCCGAAGCCCAGCAGGGGTCTATGAGCCCCTAGGACGCTGAGCCCCGGAGCCCTCCCCGAAAGGCTCAGGGCTGGCAGATTGGTGTCCTTCGGGCCTGGTCATCTGGTCGCACCTTTCCCCTCAGCCATCTGGTTGAGCGCAATGCTTTCCAATGGGGTGACCAGATGGCAGGGCTGCCCAGGAAGTCCCGATGAGGGCTTGTTTGCTTCCCGGATCCCAGCCAGGGCTCCAGGAGGTCAGGCGCGTCCGCGCCTTGGGTCCCCTCCATCACTTGGTGCGCACTGTTTACCAGAAAAGGGGGTACCCTTCCTCTGTATTACTAGGGACAGGGTATGCCAGAATTACTTGCGGGCTGGGGGCTCTCAGCCACGGACCAGGTGGGCTAGGGCCGGGCAATACCTCCACCCACGTTCGGGGCTACATCCTCCGGCAGACTGTGTGGCAAAGTGCCTGGGACGGGCTCCATCGGGCCCAGGCGGTCCTCACTTGGGTGTCCAGGCCAGAGAGCTCTGGCCAGGCACTCACTACACTGGGCTACGTCCTCTGCTCTGCCATGGGTCCGGGACCTGTCGGGCGTTCCCCAGCTCTGCTTGGGTTCTGGAGTTCTGGCACCCTTGGTGGCCCTGGGGTGGACTGTACCCTCCCACCCCAGGCTCTGTCCTCGGGCCTGCCGTGTGGCAGGGCACCCGGGACACGGGCCTTGGGGGGCCTCCCCTGTGTGCGCCGGCCTGGGACCTCCGGCAGGGCCCAGGGGACCGGCTCCATTCCCCTGCTCTGCCATGGTCTCAGGACGGGTGTCCTTTGGGCCATGGCAGGCCTCCCTCCTGCTTTGCCCGCCTGTCAAGGTGCCTGGGTCGAAAGTCCATCAGGGACCCCCGTCCACATCCCTGGGCCCTAGACCCAGCCGGGGTATCCAAGCCCCTGGGACGCAGAGCCCTCGAGCCTTACAAAGGACAGGCGGGAGCCCTCCTGCAAAGGCTCGGGCGGGCAGATTGGCATCCTTCGGGCCTTCGGGCCCCGCAATGCTTTCCAATGGGGCGGCGATATGGCCGGGCTGCCCTGGAATGCCCGATGAGGGCTCGTTTGCTTCCCCGATCCCAGCCAGGGCTCTGGGAGGTCGGGCGTGTCCATGCCTTGGGTACCCTCAGTCTTGCGATGCGCACAGGTTACCAGAAAAGGGGGTACATTTCCTTCAGATTGCTAGGGACAGGATACTCCGGAACCCCTCTCGGCTTAGCGGTCCTCAGCCGGCAGCCGGCCTGGCCAGGACGCCTCCCCAGCCCGGGGCTCTGTCCCCCTGCCCAACGTGTGGGGTGGTGCCCAGGATGGGGGCTCATGGGCCAGGGGAAGCCTCACCTGTGCCCAGGAGCCTGACAGGGTCCAGGGGCCCCAGGCTCAGTCTCCTGGCCTGCCGCTCTGCCAGGGGCCCAAGATGGGGTTCTGCTAGGCCCAGGGAGCCTGCCCCTGCTTGGCTAGGTACAAGAGCTCTAAAGGTGCCCCTGAGGGCCCTGGGGAGAGCGCCCTCCCCACCCCGGGCTCTGTTCTCGGACCTCCCATGTGGCAGGGTACCCGGGACGGAGTCCTGCGGGCCTGGGAGGCCTCACCATGTGCCTCTGGGCCCCGGGAAGGGTTCCCCCACCCTGAGCTCCGTCTCCCAGTCTGCCGCTCCACCAGGGGGCCGGGACAGTGTTCCATAGTGCCCCGGACCCTTTCCCTGCTTGGCTGGGTTCAGGAGCTTCGGCCTGGGGTGTGGGAACCCATGTCCTGCAGCCAACTGAGGGTCCGGGTGCCCGTCATGGGGGTCCATCGGACCAGGTCAGCCTCCTCCGCTTCACCTGCGTGTCAAGGTGCCTGCGGGTCCCGGGTTAGAGTTCTGACGAGGTCCCACCTTGTAGCCCCATACCTTCGGGTCCGGCCATCTGGTTGTGCCTTTTCCCCTCGGCCATTTGGTCGCGTGCAATGCTTTCCAATGGGGCAACCAGATGGCTGGGCTGCCCTGGAAGTCTCAATGAGGGCTTGTTTGCCTCCCCGATCCCAGTCAGGGCTCCGGGAGATCAGGCGTGTCCGCGCTTTGGGTCCTATCTGTCATCAGTGCGCAAGGGTTATTAGAAAAGGGGGTACCCTTCCTCCGGATTACTAGGGACATGGTACGCCGGAACCCCTCGTGGGCTGGGGGCTCTCAGCCGGCGACCAGATGGGCTAGGGCCAGGCAAAAACGTTCCCCCTGTCAGGGACTCCGTCCTCCAGCCCGCCGCGTGGCAAAGTGCCCTGGACGGGCTCCATTGGGCCCGGGCGGTCCTCCTTTGGGCATCCTAGCCCGAGAGCTCTGGCCAGGCACTCCCTACACTGGGCTACACCCTCTGCTCTGCCATGGGCCCGGGGCCTGTCGGGCGTTCCCCAGCTCAGCTTGGGCAGGAGACCTTGGTGGCACTGGGATAGAGGGTGCCCTCCCCACCCCAGGCTCCGTCCTCGGGCCTGCCATGTGGCAGGGCAACAGGGGCACAGGCCTTGGGGAGACCTCCTGTGCGCGTGCCGGCCCTGTACCTTTGACTCAGCCCAGGGGACCGGGCTCTGTCCCCCTGCTCTGACCCAGGCAGGCCTCCCTCCTGCTTCGCCACCTGTTAAGGTGCCTGGGGGACCCCAGGTTGGTGGTCCATCGGGGACCCCCGTCCCCAGCCCCGGGCCCGAAGCCCAGCTGGGGTCTATGAGCCCCTAGGATGCTGAGCCCCCGAGCCCTCCAAAGGGCAGGCGGGGGCCCTCCCGCAAAGGCTCAGGGCGGGCAGATTGGTGTCCTTCGGGCCTGGTCATCTGGTCGCACCTTTCCCCTCGGCCATCTGGTCGAGCGCAATGCTTTCCAATGGGGTGACCAGATGGCAGGGCTGCCCAGGAAGTCCCGATAAGGGCTTGTTTGCCTCCCGGATCCCAGCCAGGGCTCTGGGAGGAAAGGCGCATTTGCGCTTTGGGTCCCCTCCGTCACTTGGTGCGCACTGGTTACCAGAAAAGGGGGTACCCTTCCTCCGGATTACTAGGGACAGGGTATGCCAGAACTACTCACGGGTTGGGGGCTCTCAGCCACGGACCAGGTGGGCTAGGGCCCCTAAGGGCCCTGGGGAGAGCGCCCTCCCCACCCCAGGCTATTGTCCTCGCGCCTCTCATGTGGCAGGGTGCCCGGGATGGAGTTCTGCGGGCCCGGGAGGCCCCCGCCCTGAGCTCTGTATCCCAGTCTGCCGCTCCACCAGGGGGCCGGGACAGTGTTCCATAGTACCCGGGACCCTTTGCCTGCTTGGCTGGGTTCAGGAGCTCCGGCCAGGCCCCTGAGGGCCCTGGGGAAGGTGCTCTCCCCACCCCAGGCTCCGTCCTCGGGCCTGACGCATGGCAGGGTGCCTGGGACGGGGTCCCGCGGGCCTGGAAATCTTCCACTGCACCTCTGGGTCTGGGAGCCCTGGCTAGGCCCACGGCCCGCCAGGTCTCGGGTTCGGTGCTCCCGCCCTGGGCCACGTCCCCCGGCCTGACTCTCTGCCAAAGTCCCAGGACGGGGAACCGGCGTGCCCGGGAAGCCTCCCCCTGCTTGGCTGGGTTCAGGAGCTCTGGCCTGTGCCCCTGAGGACCCTGGGAAGGGCAGCCTCCCCACCCCGGACTCTGTCCTCTGGCCTGCCGCATGGCAGGGTGCTTGGGTTGGGGTCCTGCGGGCCCGGGCAGGCTTCCCCTACGCCTCTGTGCCTTGGAGCCCCAGCTTTGGTCCAGGGTCCTGTCAGGCCCCAGGTCTGGTGCTCCAGCCCTGGGCCCTGTCCCCCGGCCTGCCGCTCTGCCAAAGGCTGAGACGGGGTTCCGTCGTGCCCGGGGAGACTCCCCCTGCTTGGCTGGGTTCAGGAGCTCCGGCCGGGGCCCCGGGGAGTGTAGCCTTCTCACCCCAGGCTCTGTCCTAGGGCCTGCTGCATGGCATGGTGCCCGGGACAGGGTACTGCGAGCCCAGGGAGACTTCCCCTGTGCCTCTGGGCCTGGGAGCCCCGTCGTGCGCTCCCACCCTGGGCCCCATCCTCCAGCCTGCCGCTCCGTCAAGGGCCTGGGAAGGGGGTCCGTGGGTCCCCTGCAGACCTCCCTCGCTTTGCCTGCTTGTCAAGGTGTCCGCAGGCCCCGGGTCAGAGGGCCCGTCGACTACCCTTTGCAGCCCCATGGCTAAGGCCCGGCTGGGGCCCCGGGCCTCTGCCACCATGCCCTGGCACCCCCTCGCCCTTTTGTTGGGGGCACAGAGCGACCAGATGGCTGCTCTTTTTGTCCGGCCATCTGGTCGCGCCTTTCCCCTTGGCCATCTGGTCTACTGCAATGGTTTCCCTGGAAGTCCCGATAAGGGCTCATTTGCCTCTGCAATCCCAGCGAGGGCTCCAAGAGGTCGAGCACATTTGCGCCTTGGGCACCTCCGTCACCCGGTGTGCACGGATTACAGGAAAGGGGGGTAATTTTCCTCAGGATTACTAGGAATAGGGTCAGTCAGACCTCCGTGAGGTCCAGTGATTCCGAGACAGGGGAAGGCAGGACCTGGGCCTGCCTGCCGGGGCCCCCAGGGGCCTGGTTTTGCACCTGCCTCCCAGCCCTTCCGATGGGCTTTTCCTCCAAGCCTGCTCACTCCGGGAGTGGCAGGGATGCGTAGCCGGCATTCCCCGCACAGGGAGGCCTGCCGGGGGAGGCCCCGGCCAGTGCCACGCACTCCGATTGATTGGGAATGCTTGGTCCATTTAGTGATGGACTGCTTGGCCAGCCTTGGCTGTTGTTTCAAGCAAAGAGCTTCCACCCTGCATGGACCGTCCGACTCGAGGGCCTGCCGCTTGGTGGAGGCCATTCCTCAAACCCAGCAGAGCGAAGGCCGAGCGGCCCCGGTAACTCGCGCCCCAGGTAACTAGCGCCCCCGGTAACTTGCGCCCCCCCCAGTGGTCCGACCCGAGCGGAAGGGGTCGGGTGACGCCAGGTCCTGGATGCTGCCGCCTGGCAGGGCCGTTACCCCTTGGGCACCATGCCGTCGCTCCGCCCAGACCATTTCCGCACCAGCTTGGAACAACCGTTCCGTGGGATGCCACTGCTGCCCGGTGCCGGCACACCTGCATCTCGCTCAGGCTGCGCCTCCACCCGCCTCTTCCATCCGGGGAGACGGCTGGGCCCACCGGTGCCTGTGTGACCATTCGTAGATGACCTGATTCTGGGTCAGGGTTTCATACGTAGCAGAATAGCTACCTCGCTGCGATCTATTGAAAGTCATCCTCTGAACCAAGCTTTTGTCTCTCCGTGTGTGGGCACCCGCGGATGCCCTGCTCCACCACACCTGGGGGTGGGTCCCTCTGTCACCAGGCAGGAGAGAGGGACGCGGAGGGGGAGCCTGTGGGAGGCTGCCTCCTCCACATGCCCTCTGGCACGGGGGCCTCCCCCTCCCATCCCTGCCCTACCGGGGAGCTGAAACGGGGGCCACCGTCCCTTGTGGGTCAGCAGGGTACCTAGATGGCATGGGCCGGCTGAGGCCCCCCCTCCCACTGATCCCATGCAAGTCGAGCAGGAAGGCAAGCAGCCCCGCAGAAGATCCTCTCGAACAGCGGCCTCGGAGCGCCTTGGCCACCTTCACCGTCGTCTGACTGTAAGGGCAAATGGATCGCCCCGGGCCATCTGGTCACCTGGCTGCATAACCAGATGGCCCTGAAAGCTGGGCGACCAGATGGCCCTGCGGGCAGGGCGACCAGATGGACCTACGGGCTGGGTGACCTTTTGTCCTTCCCCAGGGTTCTGTAAGCCCCCACAATAGTCAAGGAATATGGGCTCCCCGGGCAGGCCGTCGGGGAGAGGACGTGGCCTGGGCTTAACCCTCCTTGGTTCCTGACCCCCAGGCACCGGGAAGGTGGAAGGCACACCCACCCGAGGGGGGGGGCGAGCCGGAGCTGGAGACCCTAGAGAGCTTGGAGAAGCCGTGAGCAGGGAACGCCTGGGCCCGGTCTGGGATGGCTTAGACTTGTGGATGTCCTGCCCCACCCAGGGGGGTCCACCAGGGCCTGGGAAGGCTCTCCCCAGCCTGGCTGGGTTCGGTAGCAGGCACGGGGCCCGGGGCTTGAGCTCCGTCTGGATGGCCCTGGGGTGCGCGAGCCCCCCGGTCCTGCAAGCCAGCCATGGGTCTGGGTGCTGGGGATGGGGATGGGGATCCATCGGGGAGTGGGGAGTCTCTCCCCTGCCTGGCTGGGTTCGGAAGCAGGGACCAGGCCTGGGGCTTGACCTCCATCCGACGGGCCCCAGGGTGTGGGAGCTCCCTATCCTGTATGCCAGACGAGGGTGGGGACGCTGGGGATGGGGGTCCCATCGGGGCCCGTGGAGGCTCTCCCTTGCCTGGGTAGGGTTCGTAAGCTGGGCCTGGGACTTGAGCTCCGTCCGGCGGGCCCCAGGGTGCAGGAGCCCCCTGTCCTGCAAGCCAGCCGAGGGTCCAGGCGCTGGGGGCGGTGTTCCATCGGGGCCCAGGAGGCTCTCCCCGGCCTGGCTAGGTTTCGGAAGCTGGGACCGGGCCTGGGGCTTGACCTCCATCCGACGGGCCCCAGGGTGCGGGAGCTCCCTATCCTGTATGCCAGATGAGGGGGGGGACGCTGGGCTGGGGGTCCCTTCGGGGCCCGTGGAGGCTCTCCATGGCCAGGGTAGGGTTCGGAACCTGGGCCCGGGACTTGAGCTCCATCCGGCGGGCCTGGGGTACGGGAGCCCCCCATCCTGCATGCCAGCTGAGGGTCTGGTCGCTGGGGATGGGGGTCCATCGGGGCCTGAGGAGGCTCTCCCCGGCCTGGCCTAGGGTTAGGAAGCTGGGACTGGGACTGGGACCAGGGCTTGAGCTCCGTCTGGCAGGCCCTGGGGTGTGGGAGCCCCCGTCCTGCAAGTCAGCCGAGGGTCTGGTCGCTGGGGATGGGGTCCATCGGGGCCCAGGGAGGCTCTCCTCAGCCTGGCGTAGGGTTCGGAAGCTGGGACTGGGCCGGGGCTTGAGCTCTGTCCGACGGGCCCTGGGGTGCAGGAACCCCCCGGTCCTGCAAGCCTGCCGTGGGTCCCATCGCTGGGGACAAAGGTTCATTGGGGCCAGGGCAGACTCACCCGACCTAGCTGGGTTCAGAAGCAGGGACCGGGCCGCGTTCTCAGAGGAGTGCGGAGTAGGCAAATCTCAGCACACTACACTGGCGAAGCAGAGTTCTGTGTCCGCCCTTAGTTTCCAATCTTTGAGACACAGCATGTTTTGAGCTAAAAAGAGCTGTGCAGCCATAAAGCCTTTTAGGGCTGTATTCCTGTAGCCAGCTCTCAATGCCTCCCAATCCATCCAACTGACAACAGCCTTCAGACTGTGCTGCACTGGTTCCCCAGAAATATTACAGCTGGTGCTTTTATATTGCATTTGTGAGTAGATGGAGCAAACAAAGAGATGAGTAAATCCCAGTGTCATTTATATCTCTTTTACAAGAAAGAACTGTCCTTGAAAGAGCCACTTTTCACTTTTTCCCCCTATTATGGATGAATTAAAAGGGCATGTGTCCGGAACACAGGTCTCACAAACTACTGTGCTAACCTCAGGCCCATGCCTGTAGTAGTGACACTGCACGTCCATAGGAACAGTTTTGCAGCCCTGCCCTGTGTATTATGCGTTGAGGAGACAGGAGGTTCTGCCTCACCCCAAGGCTCTCTGTCGAGCAGGATATTGCACTGCAATTAGGAAAGTTCCTGAAATTATTTGGTTGTTTGCTGATTAGATCCACCTACTATAATGATTGCTTCACATCCAAGACCCACAGACAGTCTCTCCAACCAGCACCAGCCTGCAGGTACCAATCACAAAGGCCAAGAATGCAATAATGAAAAATTTGTCTGGGAAACATTCCATCATACCTAGGTCATTGGTGTAATACTGCTGTAGCCCCATATGTGTGGGTTATAGCAGGGGATAGCGCCCAAAGAAGTAATCCTAATTGACCCCAGGAGGGTTGCTCAAGTTTAGGTCTACAATTCTACAATGACTACTAGAGAGCTAGGGTAATTCTTGGCTGGGCATTTGTGCTGAGGGATAACTATTGAGCCTAACTGAAAATCATGCAATGAGGGGTGCACAGTTTCTAAATGGGACTTAAACCCTGGTCCTGGATGTGTGTAAGTAAACTCCTGGAGCCTTGTGAATTCCTGATACAAGAAGCATTAAGCGTCTCCTTCTTCGCTTGTTGTAAAACAAGAAGCGAGAATTATGGCCAAGATACCATTTAAGACCTTTCTTGTAGGGAGTAAATATATCTAGCACCACTTTAGGAAACAATATGTACACAAATAAAGAGTGAGACCTGAGGTCTACACTCAAGGTTGCTCATTAGAGCAACCAACGATCCCACAAGACGTGCCTGATCCTCTAGATGCGCAAGGACTGAGACTCTGGAGCACCCTTAACACCGACGAAGTGCTAAACCCAGCCCCATGAAGTTGAGGAGTCATCTGAAAACTGAAGTCTTCGGGCT
Source organism: Lissotriton vulgaris (assembly GCF_964263255.1). Lineage (NCBI taxonomy): Eukaryota > Metazoa > Chordata > Amphibia > Caudata > Salamandridae > Lissotriton > Lissotriton vulgaris. Next base: position 1,739,542,671 of record NC_141691.1, read on the forward strand.
CACTGTCAGTTGTGATCACATGGGTGGATGTAGGTTTGGGTAACTTATCCCACCCCACTGACATTTCACTTCCCATTTCAATAAGTGTAATGTATGCTCACCCATCGGTGCTATGAAGTTACAGAAAGCACCATGCAGCGCTGCACAAAATGCCTTCATGAATAATCAAACAAGACCTGTTGCAGTGTAAAACAGACTGGCAGGGGTACTCTAGCCCCACACTATCTGCGCACTGGTATGCTCAGTCCAGAGTCTACGATCCCATTACTGCCTGAGAGTGAGAGTCGGATGGATGAACTGATAGTTATCCCAAGAGGGATGATGTACTCACAGCTTTGAAGGCAGGCACGAGTAGCATTGGATGCAGCAGGGGCTGGGGTCTGTTCACAGTGAGGATCACAGCAGGAGACCGGATGTTGGTTGGTCTGTAAGGGGTTAGGGGGATCCAGTTTGAGTCTGAACAGAAGGAAACCTGTGTATACACAGCTGTGTGAATCTCTTCCCATTGCTTCCTCGGGCTATGGGGGACTGGCTTCACTTCTGGCCAGAAATGCTACTGAAAAAGCTTTGCTTTTTGCCCGCTCCGGATCCAACCCTTGAGTTTTACTCTGCATCAACCTTTTAGTTCCCAACCCGTCGGCCACAAATCTGAACAGTATGCAGTAAAACCCCTGTCTGATCATGTGGGGTGTCCTTTAACAACTGCAGAGAGAAGGCAGCTGGATTGCCAGGGAAGAATGAATGAGAAACTACTTGGAACCCTATCAGAAGCTAAAACATTAATCTGTTTTGGCTTGCCACATAGAGACAGGAATAGCTGCTTAGTGGCTTAGTGCACCAGTGGGTGTTCCTTTTTCTGAGAATCCTTCCCACCTGCACCGCTGGCTTGGTGATGGATAACGCCTGTTGTTTGGCATGGGTCAAGTTCAGCTGCACTTACGAATACCATGACATCCCTATGTGGTTTGGGGTGATTAATAGGCCTGCTAGTGGAAGTCCACATGCCTCTTCATACTGTTTTCCTAGGTTTATATTGTGCAAAGATTTGAACCTTAGACTTTTCTCTGATTCCTTGACTCACACTTAAATTTTCCCAGGACTATTCACAAAGCTAAATAACACTTGTGAGTAATTTACATGTGTAATTCACTCTTACAGAGGCCTATTAGCCATTGCATTTTGTAGTACTTCTAGTAGTCCTAAAGCAGTAGTACAAAAGCAGAAACACTAAAAATACTGTTGACAAACCTACAAGTGCAAATCTCCAACTTTCCTATATTTTCTATAGTGAGATCTTCACACGTACATTTACTAGTTGGTATTAAATGTGGGGGATCATGGGGAGTGGCTGGAGAAAGGTGTCCCTTATACAAAATGGTAGACATTAAGAGAGGAGGAGTAAGATGGGTTTTAGGGAGGGACATGCATATTTAAGTGGAGACTCTGCTCTACTGTCCCATCCCAGGGCGGAAGCCATATTGTAGGTCTGACATGATTTCATGCGATTCCACACAATTTTGTAGTCTATTCAGGATTATACGACCCGCTATTTTAACTAAAGAATTGAGCAGGGAAATCGGCCTATAGTATGCTGGATTTAGGCGGTCTCCTTTTTTGTAAATAGGTATGATAATTGATTCACCCCATGATGACACAAAACCTGCTGTACAAAAGGGCCTCAATACTAAAGTATTTACAACAAGGGGTGGTGAGGGACAGAGTCTCTGAATTAAGCAGAAAGCTCTCACCCAGTCAAGAGATCAGGGCTAGATCCAACACCGTTTTTTAGCTCACTGCACCATCCCAGTTTCAGAACATGGCTGTATGCAAATTAGTCTGTTCCTGTCCCAGTGCATGATGGGAACAGGGCAAACCAAACTACAAAAGCCAATTCTTACACCAGGAAGGAAACAAGCTCCCGGGGACCGGTTTCTGGCATTTCAGCCGTCTTCGGCCCGGCTTGCTTGAATCCTGATGGAGCAGTGAGAAAGGGACTCATGTCTGAGTATACCCTGCCACACCTATAGTAGCCAAAAACGATTCAGAAAAGGGGGTGGTGATGAACAGCGTGTCTGAATTAAGCAGACCACTCTTACCCAGTCCAAAGATCAGGGCTTGATCCATCACCATTATTTATCTCACTGCCCCATCCCAGCTCAGAACCTGGCTATATGCAAATCAGTCTGTCCCTGGCCCAGTGCATCATGGGAACAGGGCAGACTAAACTACCAAGCCAATTCTTCACCAGAAAGGAGACAAGCTACCGGGGACCGGTTTCTGGCATTTCAGCCGTCTTCGGCCCGGCTTGCTTGAATCCTGATGGAGCAGTGAGAAAGGGACTCATGTCTGAGTATACCCTGCCACACCTATAGTGGCCAAAAACGATTCAGAAAAGGGGGTGGTGATGAACAGCGTGTCTGAATTAAGCAGACCACTCTTACCCAGTCCAAAGATCAGGGCTTGATCCATCACCATTATTTATCTCACTGCCCCATCCCAGCTCAGAACCTGGCTATATGCAAATCAGTCTGTCCCTGGCCCAGTGCATCATGGGAACAGGGCAGACTAAACTACCAAGCCAATTCTTCACCAGAAAGGAGACAAGCTACCCGGGACCGGTTTCTGGCATTTCAGCCGTCTTCGGCCCGGCTTGCTTGAATCCTGATGGAGCAGTGAGAAAGGGACTCATGTCTGAGTATACCCTGCCACACCTATAGTGGCCAAAAACGATTCAGAAAAGGGGGTGGTGATGAACAGCGTGTCTGAATTAAGCAGACCACTCTTACCCAGTCCAAAGATCAGGGCTTGATCCATCACCGTTATTTATCTCACTGCCCCATCCCAGCTCAGAACCTGGCTATATGCAAATCAGTCTGTCCCTGGCCCAGTGCATCATGGGAACAGGGCAGACTAAACTACCAAGCCAATTCTTCACCAGAAAGGAGACAAGCTACCGGGGACCGGTTTCTGGCATTTCAGCCGTCTTCGGCCCGGCTTGCTTGAATCCTGATGGAGCAGTGAGAAAGGGACTCATGTCTGAGTATACCCTGCCACACCTATAGTGGCCAAAAACGATTCAGAAAAGGGGGTGGTGATGAACAGCGTGTCTGAATTAAGCAGACCACTCTTACCCAGTCCAAAGATCAGGGCTTGATCCATCACCGTTATTTATCTCACTGCCCCATCCCAGCTCAGAACCTGGTTATATGCAAATCAGTCTGTCCCTGGCCCAGTGCATCATGGGAACAGGGCAGACTAAACTACCAAGCCATTTCTTCACCAGAAAGGAGACAAGCTACCAGGGACCGGTTTCAGGCATTTCAGTCGTCTTCGGCCCGGCTTGCTTGAATCCTGATGGAGCAGTGAGAAAGGGACTCATGTCTGAGTATACCCTGCCACACCTATAGTGGCTAAAAACGATTCAGAAAAGGGGGTGGTGATGAACAGCGTGTCTGAATTAAGCAGACCACTCTTACCCAGTCCAAAGATCAGGGCTTGATCCATCACCGTTATGTATCTCACTGCCCCATCCCAGCTCAGAACCTGGCTATATGCAAATCAGTCTGTCCCTGGCCCAGTGCATCATGGGAACAGGGCAGACTAAACTACCAAGCCAATTCTTCACCAGAAAGGAGACAAGCTACCGGGGACCGGTTTCTGGCATTTCAGCCGTCTTCGGCCCGGCTTGCTTGAATCCTGATGGAGCAGTGAGCTAAAAAACGGTGTTGGATCCAGCCCTGATCTCTTGACTGGGTGAGAGTATTCTGCTTAATTCAGAAACTCTGTCCATCACCACCCCTTGTTGTTTAATTATTTTGTCCACCATAAGCGTGGAAGGGTATACTCAGATGTGAGTCCCTTGCTCATTGCACCATCAGGATTCAAGCAAGCCGGGCCGAAGACGGCTGTAATGCCAGAAACCGGTCCCCGGAAGCTTGTTTCCTTCCCAGTGAAAGAATTGGCTTTGTAGTTTGGTTTGCCCTGTTCCCATCATGCACTGGGACAGGAACAGACTAATTTACATACAGCCAGGTTCTAAGCTGGGATGGTGCAGTGAGCTAAAAAACGGTGTTGGATCTAGCCCTGATCTCTTGACTGGGTGAGAGTATTCTGCTTAATTCAGAAACTCTGTCCATCACCACCCCTTGTTGTTTAATTATTTTGTCCACCATAAGCGTGGAAGGGTATACTCAGATGTGAGTCCCTTGCTCATTGCACCATCAGGATTCAAGCAAGCCGGGCCGAAGACGGCTGTAATGCCAGAAACCGGTCCCCGGAAGCTTGTTTCCTTCCCAGTGAAAGAATTGGCTTTGTAGTTTGGTTTGCCCTGTTCCCATCATGCACTGGGACAGGAGCAGACTAATTTACATACAGCCAGGTTCTAAGCTGGGATGGTGCAGTGAGCTAAAAAACGGTGTTGGATCTAGCCCTGATCTCTTGACTGGGTGAGAGTATTCTGCTTAATTCAGAAACTCTGTCCATCACCACCCCTTTTGTTTAATTATTTTGTCCACCATAAGCGTGGAAGGGTATACTCAGATGTGAGTCCCTTGCTCATTGCACCATCAGGATTCAAGCAAGCCGGGCCAAAGACGGCTGTAATGCCAGAAACCGGTCCCCGGAAGCTTGTTTCCTTCCCAGTGAAAGAATTGGCTTTGTAGTTTGGTTTGCCCTGTTCCCATCATGCACTGGGACAGGAACAGACTAATTTACATACAGCCAGGTCCTAAGCTGGGATGGTGCAGTGAGCTAAAAAACGGTGTTGGATCTAGCCCTGATCTCTTGACTGGGTGAGAGTATTCTGCTTAATTCAGAAACTCTGTCCATCACCACCCCTTGTTGTTTAATTATTCAATGATTAGAGCGGCACACCCTGATGCAGAGGTCTAGCCTGGGGCCGGGATTCAATTCCCCGCCTCGGCGGGTCTTGGGCTAAAAATTCCACGGACCTGATAATTCTCGCCTCGGTGCCTATTCCAATCATGGAGTCCCACTCTGCAACTCTGGGCAATAGCTTGCTTAATCTCCACAACGGCCCCCACAACGCTAAGGATGCCTGGCCTCCACCTTGGGGGTGCCCGGGAGTGGACGCCTCACAGGGAAAGCCAGGATGGGTTCCACAGCGGTATTCGTACAGCGCCTTGAGACCCTTGCGAGTGAATAGTGCGCTATTCAAGTATCAATTTACATTTACATATTCAACTCTACAGCGGCGCACTTCAGTAGTGCTCCTAAGAGATTTATGTAGTGCCTCCTTTAAGCGTTTATGGGCCTTAGTGCATAACGTGTCAAACCACCTCTTCTTTCTCTCTGACAACAAAAGACTCTCCTTTATACCCTGTGTGATTGACATGAAGGCCGTAACTAGTTCATTAGTTGGGGTAGTGTCATCTAGGCACAACTCAAAGGCTTCTCTATTAATACCTATCAATTGTCTAAGAAACCCTTCCGGGGTAATCTGTGTCCAATGTAAGGGGTAACCATTACACCTTTCTAATTCAATCTCTTCTGTTTGTAGGGTAGTTTTGCCACGCTCCTGATGATAATTGCTAACTCAAAGGAAAATTATCACTTAATGAAATCGATTGAGACTAGAAATTAAAAACAAGACCAGCACACCTGTTAGACAGTAAAACATGATCAATAATGGTGTGGTTATTTCTTCCATTAAAAGTATTCTTACACATAGCCTAGGGGGAAGAAATTTCATGATCAAATGTCAGGTCAAATTTAACTATTAATTCATTGATCGCCGTATGTACTATGGTTAAAATGAGACTGATCTCCATCCTCTATATTTACCATTCCACAAATTTTACCCGACTAAGTATTGCACTGATGTGTATTAAAATCACCCCCCCTAGAATGATCATATGCTTTCTGTTGTCTGTGGCAATGTGCTCCAAGTCATGGTTCAATTTCAGCAATGGCGGAAGTACAGTATGGTCTATAGCCATTCGTATGAATGGGCTCCGTGAGCCATGTCTCTTGTAGGCAAATAATTTGGAAATGACCTACAAACTCTAGCCTTTCTGGGTTTTGTCTTTTGCTCCACAGACCTGCCATGTTCCAAAACATACATCCAAGATGCTCAGAGTTAACTTGTGTGGGGTTGTATTTGTTGTTGACTATCGGGGGAACTGGTATGTTGCTACTAGCTGGTTGGGGAGTTCTTTCTTGGGTCAGCGTAGTTCCCTCACTTATTGTCTGGGAAGTGTTCCCATCATCAACGCATTCTGTAGAGGAAGTTCTCATATTGTCTTCCTCGCCGTCTATACTAGCCTCCCCATTAAGTCAGCCCAGCCCATCCAGAGTTGACAATGAAAACGATTGTAAGTTGGGACTAGATAGTTTGAGTTTGTCATTGGTCTCAGGTCAAAAATAGTCTGTGATCTAATGTCATTAATTAAATGTGCAGGTTGGTAAAAATAACCCAGAGTGAGGGAGGAAATAGCACTAACGGAGACATTGGTAGCCCCAGTCCTGCTCAGAACTGTCTCCACCAGCCGAGTTGTTTTTGCCAAGATTTAGAAGTGCATGTGATTGGAATTCCTGAAGCTGGCTACTGATGTGCTGTTGGGTGGGTGGCCTCGTGATAGGAGTATGCAGTGCTGCCTAGGGTACTGTTTCAGTGCTGCAATGCGGTGGAGAGATGATTGACCATGATTTTTAAGGGAAGACAATAGGAAGTCCTGAAGGTCGCTGCTGGGGTTGCCTGGTAATGAGAGGCTGTAGTACTGCTTGGAGTGCTCCTATGGTAGTTTGTTATATTATTACCATTTTTGCAGTCTCTAATTGCTTTAAAGCAGCCTCATGCAAGTATTTCTGGCTCATTATTGAGTCACAGACAGAGATCTTGCAATCCTGTTCGCTCTTATTTCAAGGATCCTTTCGCCACTTGTACTCCAGTTTTCAGAGATGCACAAATCTGCTACAAATACTCCTATCCTGTCCTGTATCATGCATGTCATCTACTAGTCCTGAAACATACAGAACTCTATGACCTTAATTGGAATAAGGACAGGTATCTCAGTTCTCACACACCCATGAGCTCTTTCAAAGCACCTCTGTTCTGACTTACAGTGTGCATTGACTTTTGAGCCCAGTACTAAAGAACAGGCATTCACAGCTCTGCAGCAAGTCTCTCTTTCTGGTAAGGTAGTCAAGGGGTTCACTGCATTTGCTAGAGAGCGGGCTGTGCCCTTCAGGATAAATTCCACACACAGATAAAAACGAATAAAGTAATAACAACACCTGATATTATCCACCTCAATTTAACTTAACTTCAATGTGTTAAACAAACGTTTCTATTTTCACTGCTCCCGAGTGTGCATATAAAATAAACATTGGCAACACCAATAGGTCTGGCTTAAGAAAAAGTGCCTCTTGCGTCATTGATACGTTTAGACACCTAATACGTCATCGTACATGTACTCTGTCACTCATCTGTGCACTCATACATCCAGTCCTCCATCCATTGACTAATTCTTACATTCACCCTCTGTTCCAATCACAATAAAACACACACACAAATTCAAGAACATATGGCATGGTATACATTACTCATGGATATCCTGCTCCCATCTATGCTGCTGCCAGAGAAAGACAAACACCATGAATGATATAGTTATCCAAGACACTTTTACAGCATTACTATGTCATGTGTGTGCCCATGAAAGTTCAAACTGAGGCAAGGAGATACATAAACAAAATAATCACATCTGTGTGGAGGGTAAGCCCTTTTTTGTGAAAGCACTCAACTTTTGTCCAATAGAAAAATGTACACCTGGATCCCAACTTGTACGTTGGCTCAACCCCCTCTCTAGCTATGCTCATATATTTGTTTGGCAACAGCTGCTCTCTTGATCCAGACTATAAAAAAGGACAACAAAATTACTCCACCCTAAGTAAGACATGAAACGCTATTTGTGCTTTGTGAAAGGAGTTTAAGATAATCACACAACTTCTGCCCGATCAAAACATGTACACCTGGCTCCCAACTTGTGGGCGGATTCAAAGCTCTGGTGATGCTCACATCATTGTCAGGCTAGCCCATAGAAAGGACTAAAACTTCCTCCACCTCAAGCAAAACATAGAATGATATTTGTGTGTTATGGAAAGAACCTAAGATAAGCTAGTGACATTGCTCAATGAGTTGAGCATTTGGTGTAGACATCTATGTGTGCCCTGTGATGAATAGGAAAGCTCAGGGATTTTTGGTCATGTTGGAGGGATCTGCTTGAAACCTGCAGTTACAGATCCCAATGCCAGTACGCGTGGAAAGGTTATAAACCTGACATTTCTTACTAGGTGAAAAGACCTGATAAATAACAGAACACAAGGGGTTTGGTGCAGAAAACACCAACATCTACTTGTTATTCCCCAATGCAATGGAGAAAACTCGTGATAGGGGCAATGTTTCTTAACTGGTAAATTCTAAACCCCAGAGTATTGATATTTTGGACAAAGAGAACCAGTCCCTCAGCCAAGGCTAATCAAAGTGTGAGACGTTATTTGGTTACAGGTCATTATAGGAAAGGTACGGGCATAGGGCATGGGGTCCCCTGTGCATACTCTGCCGGGGGTCCCCCTGAGTTCTTGTTACATCACTGCTCCTTCAGTGCACATGAAGTAAAGTGGTTATATTCAGCATGAGGACTTGGTGATGAACATCTTATAAACCAAAAATCCAGCAAAAACAAGATGCTGCTTCATCTTGAAATATGAAGATGTGCTAAACTTTTGACCCTTGCCAACTGGATGAACTTCTTAAAAGCGAACTCAGGATAACTGATCTCCTGCTGAAGTCCAGCTAGTATTTGGCTCCTACTCTGAGGACATGTAATTGTCTTTATCTGTGCTGCGCCAGATATGGCCGCCGTGCAGATATTTCTGAACAGAACTGTGCCAGAAAAAAAGCACTGACAAAATAAATAGGGCTAGTGTTCGCTGAAGATCTTGGAGAGGGTGGTGGCACCACGTCAGCTCATCTTCTTCAATCACGTGGTACTTTAGATGACCTTTTGATGGGCTTATGGCCTAGCAGGTTCACAGAGAGAACGCTGCTGGATGCACAAACAACCTTGTTGCAAATTCCTGTTCAGGGATGGGTAGACATTATTCTCTCCTTAGATATTTGAGCTGTTTTTCGAAAACCTTTGCCACTTTGTTCCCCTGGAGTCCATAAAACAAATGGTTGCAGGAGTCTTCTGCCTCCCCAGCCTCTAAAACTGGCCCTGAAGTTCTGGAGGGTTTCACTTTTTAAATTCTTTGTAATCTCTTTATGGCTTCTTGCTCGGATCACACTTTTCCCTAACATTGTCAAATGTATATGTCAAGCAAGCCTTTCAATTAACCAGGTTCAGAGGAGGGGTTCATTTCACCCTCATATTGACGACATTCAGGTGTTGTCTTTGGAAGTCTGTCCTTGGATCTAAAAGGATAATCCAATGTGTAAAGGGGGAAGAGTCAAACATCATTGAGGTGAACTGGTAAACACTGAAACACCAAAACATTGTTGCAGTCTGTGCTTCCGACCATATCCTGGCAGTATGGACCATCCTGTATCCTGTCTTCAGTTTTTCAGTTTGATTCCAATCGCTACCAAGATCAGTACTTTGGGGGTACATAAAGATGCTACTTTCTCAACAGAGGCACAAGTGGAGACTGTTGCTATGGTACTTCCTTGTGCTACCTGAATCTGTTTCTCAGAAGCAGTCCCTAACTATCGCAATATCTGGTGGCAGCAGTGCCTAGTGCTATTGTGGGGGCCAAGTTGAATTATTGCAATGTCCTGAATGCAGACCTGGCTCGGAGATTGTTACATCAACTGCAGGAAATACATACTTAGGCTACCAGGATGGTGCTGAATGCTCCTGAAAGACCTCACAAGACAACAGTGCTGCGAGCTGCATTGGCTTCCTGTACAAACCTTTTGTTTTTTAAGTTTTGTTTGCAATCCACAAGCCCTTACGATGTGTTTATGACACCTCCTAATTACTTAAACAGCACTTTATATTCTAGCGTTATTGGTCTTAGAAAAAGCACTGTTAGGGGTACCTACATGTTTACAATGTGAATAGCATTGGGGAGTATTTCTTTGGTGCTTAATAACATTTTCTATAGTCTGGTAGAGACTTCTGTGGTGATAGAGCATTACCAGCAATGTTCCCTCTAATTTATTTCCTCCATTTGCTGCAATGTAACACATCTGTGCACTGCAGCCAAGGTTAGGTTCGCCAAGAAACTGACCATGCATGTAAGAGTTGCCTGGGGTTTCACTTTGGGCCAAACAGGCATGCACTCACATGTTTCTCCATTAGCATTGTTATTCTAAAAAGGTTTATAAACCTGCATTGTGTGTTAATCCTTCTGTGATGCAGCTTTTCTTTGGCATTCGTGCTGCACAAGAGGAAGAGCTATGCAAGCCTGGAAATTCGTAGGGAGGGTTAGCCAGATATGTTCCTTTAGAATATCCTACAGGAAATGATACAGCAAGTGGCATTTAAAAATATGACAAAGACTCAGTCAAATTAATAAAAAAGGTTATTTTGTTAACAATTGCATTTGAATTTATTTGTAGTACAATAGATGACAGCACAGCAAAATGAGGATGACAGACTTTGACACCATAGGAACTGGGCAGCAGACTGCCACAACCCCAAACCCTGACACCTAACTGTTTCATTGCACCGAATATGCAACATCGGATTGTAACCCAAGAGCCTTTCTTCAATATCACATCAGGTTCCAGAGACCATACCATAACACTGGGATTTTTCTGTTACTACATCAGGCATAACACAACAATGGGATAAATGCCTCAAACAAGCCAGACCTACTGGCTTTGCCATTGGGTTTTAGCTGTATCAAACAAATGAGTAACAATGGTTTTGTTAAGATAATGTGAACTGGAAATGTCTGCCCTTGACACCAATTTTCTTTACAGTGCCTCACACTGTTAGATACTTACATCCTTTTGTTCCCACAGCTTTCTAAAATCTTCAATATGCACCTCACACGTCATCTTTCTTCTTGTGCACCATTTTTTCACTCTCTACATTTCATCTCCTCTACTTCAACATTCCCCCACCCCCACACACACCACACACACACTCACCTGCTGGAAGCGCTGAATTTTGTTTCTCTTTGGTAATGTCTTCGTTGGAAAGTTGTGTAACTCTTCCACCCATGTTCCCACTGTTACAATGAACATATATGTGACTAACACTCTCTGTGGTTTGTATAGAGGCCAAAATTGGAGGTGCATGTTGCCCGAACAGCTTTAGGACTCACTGACAGGCACTGTGAGAAACTGGCACTGCATTCTGCCTTAAATACAAAGCTGTCAATCGCTGCTCATCATAATCACGCACCCACTGTTTCCACCCAATAAGACACATGCATACGACTCACTTCACAGTATGCAATGACATATATTGCATGAAAAACTGCAAATGCACAACATTTGTAAAACCTCATCTTCTCAGGTAATGCACAATGAAATAATACATAAAGTATTTATGCACCTCAGCGTAATACTTGTAAAATTGGCTTATGATAGAGTGGCGGTGATGTAAGAATGTGAGTGGTGTGCATTTCCAAAACACGTGGATTCACTGTACAGTGATTATTACTTCTACATTTATGAAAGCAAACTCTGCTTGTAAGTATAACAAAAGGAAAACTTCAATTTAGGTTGAAGGAAAGCCTGCATGAACCAAGAAGAGGTAGGCAAGGGTTTCACACTTGCTGAGACAGTGGTGCTGCAGCTACACCTAATAATTTTATTGTTATTTGTGTGAGGTCTCGAGCAAATTCACTTTCCTGACAAAAAATACAGGGGCATATTACCAACAACTAGCGATATTTATCTCTAAATGGGCTTAGCGAGTTTTTTTTATCTCCAAGCATCGCCGGATATTATCGCAGAGATAACGTGCTATTAGCAACGTTATCTCTAAAGCGATAAAATATCCGGCGATAGCGGTGAAATGCGTGAATATCGCTGAGAATAAAGCGATATTCATGCATTAACGCCAATAGGGTCTTAGCCATAATATTCACCTCCCATTGGATATATTGGCTAAGGACTGGTCTGAGCAGGCGTTAGCTTTTGGAGATATTCGCGCTTAGCGCGAATATTTCCATCGCTACGCCTGCGTTGATAATATGCGATAGCGATGTTAGCGACTGTTTTTAGTCACTAACAGGTTGGGTACGGCCACTTTGCATGTCATTAGCGATAAATATCGCTAACATGCAAAGCGGGTCCCAAACCGCTCGCTATCGCCTCTAAGCTGTCGCTAACATCAGTTAGCAACAGCTTGCTAATAGGGCGATATCATTATCGCCGCTTAGCGGCCCAAAACGTCCGCTAAAGCAGCAATGATCTAATATCACCAGGCTTGGGTATATGCTCCACAATCCTTCATCTTTGCTAGCAGTGGCACATCGCTAAGGTTTGGCATATTTTTGGAAAGACCAGGCAATTGCCAGTAACATAGGAATGATGCCAGGGGTTCTGGGATAAGCAAGGAAAGTGGCCCCTTTGTCTGTTGCTGGAATAGGAAGATACAGAAATATACATGGTTGAATGATCCCTGGTGCCACTACACCTGCTGCATCAGTGGTAGCTACACCACAGCTCATGCACACTACATGGAAACAAAGAGCTGGTGTCTCTAAAAGAAAATGCTACAATTAGGGCCCGATTCCGATCTGGGTCAGAAAGCTCTCTGACCGAGCCGGATCCGCAGTGTTTTCCGACCAAGCCGGACTCCTGCGCTCCGACCGAGCGAGTACGATGCGGCCGCATGCAGCCGGACTCGGTTCATGCTTGTGTTTCAAAAAGCTGGTGAAGACTATGAGGCTCATTTAGAGGTTGCAGACGCCGATGGAGGACATTTGCCAACTTCACACTCCAGTGTGATTTTCAGAGTCAGGGAAGTGGCATGTTGCCAATGATAAAGCCTCCTCTGGCTCCACCAGAACATCTGACCTGTTTATGGCGGATGTTCCTTCGTCCATTTCTCCTGCTGAACCGCCAACGAAAAGTGATACTGAACAAGAAATCAACGAGGAAACTACAATTGTCTCAGGCACATGTGCTTTTCTTTGTCTTTCTCTATTCTTAGGTAAAAAAAACTTTGGTGGCAGAGATTTCTAAATATGGCAGGAAACTTTCCACCAGGTCAGAAAGGGTATTCTTCCATTGGCCTGATGGATAGCCATACCACCCACCATACTCTAATTGTGCCTCAATAGTTTTTTTTTTAAAGCAGATTTTATTGTTGAAACACACATAGGGCCCCATTAGGATGACGGGCGGCCGCCCGCCACCCTATTGGTATTCTGGACTGCTCTCCATAAGGGCGGGGGTCCCGTTGGGGGGATTAGGATGTGCCCGCCACAGTTGCGGGCACATCCTTCATTTTTAGCATTGTGGTGGGCGGTGCACTCTGCACCCCCTGCCACAATGCTAAAAATGCATTTTTGCATTTGCATATACAAAGCGGCAGGCACTGCGCGGTGCCTGCCGCTTTGTATATGCAAATGAAGGGGGGTACCATAGGTACCCGTTCTGTGCACCCCCACCTCGGCCTTCACCATGGGGGCCCGCAGGGGCCCCCAATAGCAAAGACCGCATGCCTTTCCGTGGCGGGATCGCCGCCACGGAAAGGCACCTATACACACGCATGCTAATATGGCTGGCGGTGTCTGATAGACACCGCCACCATATGAACCCTTTTCCGCCCCGGCCTCAAGGCGACCGGGGTGGAAAAAAGGTGGACGGTGTTTGCCTCCGCTGCGGTCCCCCCGCCATTGTAATGTGGCGGGGGGGAAAGGGTAGCGGGCGGGCATTTCTGTCGGGCGGATCGCCACCGCCACCATGGCGGTGGGGATCCGCCTGATATCATAATGGAGCCCATAGTATGCAAAGCTCTGTCATCCAGAGTCTACTGCAATCATCAATTAATCTCCATCATCTTCAGCATTGTGTAATAAGAACATAAGAACTCCCCCATTCGGAATAGCAGAAACAGTAGGATTAGGCACCACCCCCTCCCCCCAAGTGCCTCAATAGTTTTAAAGTCTTTTTCTTCTTTCTGTCCTGCTTTCGTTCATCCCTCAGATGTATACACAGGATCTGTTAGCACGTCACAGTTACATAGTAATTTGAATGTTTTGCGACTCCTTTTTCCATCTTTCATTTTGTCTTGTTTGTGGTTTCTAGTATTTTCCTTTTAATACTTTCTTTATTGGAATGTTCATGTTCTTTAACCCTTAATGAGTCTCTCTGCCTACTCTGTATATGTCTCCTTCCTACCTCTGCACCTCAAGGAAGGCCGTTTATTCGTTAATGTATTTTTTTTATTGGTAGGGTGTATAAAGTGATTAGTCATTCTAATGTGATTTCATAGCATAATGACTGAAATCTCAATGATACAAAGGTTGGGTTACTTAAAGTAAAGGAAGGGAGCTATCTAAAATTCACTATTTGCCACCACTTCCTTTGCATCTTTGATTCGTAATTGTGTGGAATACTTTATTTTTATCGTTTATGTTCTATAACTTTCCTGAAGCAGATGTAGTTTGATTCTGCCCTAAGACTTGATTCAGAGCATTCCACAGCACCACACCAGGACTTCCAAGGACCTCCTTACGTGTTTGATATATTTGACAGTTCATTGGGAATTCTGGGCTGCCATCTCTGAGCCTAGGGTCCTGTTATTTGTGGAGTCAGGTGCTAGACTTTGCAGGTATCCTTGTCTCTACCTGAGTATGAGAACTTTGAAGTTGGGTCTAGCAGCGAGTAGGAACCAGTGAAATGCTTTCAGGGTTGGTTTCATGTTGTTGGATATCCATTGATTCGGGCATTCTTTGGCCATCTGGTTTTAAAGGCTTTGCAGTGAGTCAACTAGTTTTTGGGAAACAAATGGGTATAGGTGATGCTACAGTAGTACACGGATGCTATAACCTGTCTATGTGAGCCTTTGACCAGTTCAGGAGGTAACTGGATTCTTCAAAAAGGAACAGCTGCAGGTTGACTTTCCCTGACCACCTTGTGGTCTTAGGGAATAAAGGAGAGAAACTCACCATTTAACGTCATTACCAGATTCCTCACCTTCACAGCAGTGGATGATGGTGCTTCAAAACTGGAAGGTAACGAGCCTGGAGGTCAGTTGGATTCTGATCCTCCTAAAAATCACTATCTCTAGCTGAATATAGCATGTTACATCGCATGCTATTACATTGCGTTCCTTTACAACGCAGTCATTGTAAGAACGTGATACCTTTACAACGCAAGTCATTAGATGGACTTGCTGTAGGGGGCTCGCTGGACTT
The DNA here is from genome assembly GCF_964263255.1 of Lissotriton vulgaris. Lineage (NCBI taxonomy): Eukaryota > Metazoa > Chordata > Amphibia > Caudata > Salamandridae > Lissotriton > Lissotriton vulgaris. Next base: position 1,739,558,019 of record NC_141691.1, read on the forward strand.
AGGAATAGTATAATTTACTATTCCAACTCCGGCATGTGCAAAAGTAGGGAAGGTTTTGAAATAGTGAATTATACTATTCCTTTGGTTAAAGCGCCCCCTACAGCAAGTCCATCTAATGACTTGCGTTGTAAAGTCATTGCGTTCTAACAACATGGTCGTTGTAACGACAGCGCTGTAAAGGAACTGAGATTTAATGACTGCATTTTAAACGCTGTCTCCCTCTCTAGCGGTCTCCAATTCAGACCTAGGAAGTTACATTTCATTCAGTAGAATATGTGATCTTGTAAGTCATGATGTTGTCATAATTTATAGTCTTGGTTTCCAAATGAAAGTGGATTTGTGTCTCATTGGCATGCCTTTCGAGGTTCACTTGATATTGCTGCAGAAGCTGATCCAAGCGGTGCACATAAATGCTGTAAAGCAGGCAGGATACCCCCTGAGGTACACCTCGTGTCACATCATGCAATGATGAATTTATTGGCCAAGCACACATGTGTTACTGTTGGAAAGGAAGGATGAGATCCATTCCAGGGTAGGACCAGTGACTATAGTCTATACATGTAGTGCATTAAGCAGTATATCATTGCCCTGAGGTCAATGCGCATAGGCATCAGCCTTCTTCCTCCAGGGACCAATAGGATGGCAACATTCTTCAGGACAAGGTTCAGCTCCTCCATTCCCACGAAAATGCATACAGCTTGCAAACTTTATCGCAATGTTAGCTACGGACAGTCTTGCTTGGTTAGATTCTGGAAACATAAAGGCTTAGTTCCCATGGGCATTTTAGCATAGATCGACCTTCTACGTCTCAATTTGTTTCAGTGCGAGAACAATTAACTACTAATATGAAAGGCAAGATCACTGTTAGGTAATGCATTCCATTTAATAGGAACAAGAATTATTGTCTATAATACACAAGTTATTCTATTCAAACATACTGTGAAGCAAGAGAAAATAGGAAGTTCTTTGACATTGATGAATAAAAATGTTGCCTATAAAGTAATACACTTGTTGAACCGGAACATTCTGCAGATATGACGAGCATTTCTAAACATGCCACTTCAAGGTCAAGCTTTTAACTCGGGTTGTGCACATTTCAGCCATATTAGGTTTGCTTCTATTTAAAGAAACTTGCTTCTTAGCTTGTTTTATGGCTTATATGTATTACTATGGCTGTCTATTGGAAATAAGTATATTTCAGATATGTGTCATTTTAGCAATACATTTTCATTTATCTTTGCACATTCATTTTCATGTTAATTAATAGACTTTTTCACCATCAAGATGTGGTAATGATGGCTTTGTATTCCCCTCAAATGAAAGGATGGACCTCTTTATGCCTGGAGCTGTTTGGAGCTCTTCAGGCAAGTTGGACACTTGTCTTTTAGATTGGATTTCCTGAAGGGAAGAGGGGATGATGATGAGGTGGGGTAATAGTAAGAGGGTACTGCTAAGGATCAGAGGTTTGACAATGAAGTTCGGAAAATGGTGATCTTGTATTTGGAGAAAATAGAAGGTCTTTGCACTGCTGGTGAGCCACACAAGGGGTTATTGTGAGGCCTCTGGAACAACCCAACTCCCGATGGATACTAATTTTGCCGTGTTCAATTTGGCACCTTGTCCAGGGAAGCCTATTTGTCCGTCTTCACAATCTTCTGATAGCTCCTCCTATGCTTCTTGCAATGGATCTTGTTCTTGTCTGTCTTCCTGCCAGTAGCATTCAAAGTTAGGAGGTGGTGTGCTCACACGTCATTGGATCACTGTTGTACTATATTTACCCATTTTAGTATTCATGGAAATTTGGCTACATGAACTGCAAATAGACCTTTGGGATTTTCACCATTTGTGCACTTCAACGGTGTGTAAAGTTTATCCTTACATGCCTACAACCTGTGGAGAAGTGTGGCTCAATGATTAGAGCGGCAGACCCTGATGCAGAGGTCTAGCCCTGGCCCAGGGTTCAATTCCCCGCCTCGGCGGGTCTTGGGCTCAAAATTCCACGGACCTGATAATTCTTGCCTCGGTGCCTATTCCAATCGTAGAGTCCCACTCTGCAACTCTGGGCAATAGCTTGCTTAATCTCCACAACGGCCCCCACAACGCTAAGGATGCCTGGCCTCCACCTTGGGGGTGCCCAGGAGTGGACGCCTCACAGGGAAAGCCAGGATGGGTTCCACAGCGGTATTCGTACAAGTGCCTTGAGACCCTTGCGGGTGAGTAGTGCGCTATACAAATATCAATTTACAATTTTACAACCTATGCCTCCCCCTACTCCCGATCTTATGTTTCGTGCACTTTTCCTCTTTCCTTCCTGCCTGTCGTCTTCCCCCCTTGACTGTCTTATGTTAGATTTTAATGTATAGTATTGTATTGTAGTACTTATATTCTGCTTCATACCCTTGATGACCTCACAAAGTGCGTTAATTTGAGTCATATTTCTGGGCACCCTTCAAAAGTGGATGGTTGAAAGGACTGCTGGTTTTAGTTTGTCCCCTACAAAGGTGTTTGATGAGCTGCAGGCGGTTGTGACGTGTTCTGAACATGGTGCTGCATGAGGAGATGGGAAGACGTGAATGGGCAGAGGCCAGAGGGTGTGGCCCATGTCACTTTCTAGGCTCAAACAACAAGGAAAATGGCTCTGGACGCCATCAATATCTCCACCTGTTAAGTGAATCCCCAAGCCATCTCCTCTAGGAGAAGGTAATTAGGGTAAGAAGGGGGAGGGGAGGAGCGACCATCTGGGGATGTAGCAGGGTGGGAGAGAGACCAGTGGGGTAGGTGCAGTGGAGGAGCACCGGGAAGGCATGGTCATGTGGGAGTCTATCCATGCCCTGAATGGCATTCAGGGCAAGAAAATCAATCCTTGTAAACTGTGGGATTTAAAACAAACACGCGCAGTGCATAATACCCACTTTCGAAGGGTGTTGTACTGCACAACATTTTAAAATAAATAGCAAACCCCATAGCACTCTGCCGGAAAAAAAAACCCATAGACCTTTAATTAGGGCGCATGGGCCGTGTTAGACGCCTCAACGAGCAGTCTGCTCTGGCATGACAGGCAATGGGCTGAAGGTGGGCAGCATTCTTGAGAAGCCGTCTGGTGTCTTCTCCTTCTCTGTATCTTCCTATGGTGTATCTCTGTGAGCCACACACCCTCTCTCACCACGGGCCTAGAGCCCTCTGCCACCACCACCCGTCTTCCTCTCCACTTTCCCATGCGTTCCTCTCCCTCTTCCTCCTCCACTTCTCTTCTGTCTCCTCCGGCTCCCACCCAGCCCTCGCCCAGTCTCCTCCTCAGCCGGATTTCCACATTGTACAGTACATCCCTCTAGTCCTTAATTTGAGCCGGTGGTTTCCGGTGCTCTGCACAAGATCTTATTTATCAACACTGGCACTTATTACTGCCTGCCACATGATGGTGTTGTTTGTCTCATTTAGAGATAACACAACAATAGTCGTTTATTAATTGAATGTGCATTAGAAATTACTAATACATGCCACCCAGGTCACTCGTATAGGTTTGGTGGCCTGGAATGGTCCGAACTGTCACACTTCTAGCATTGTTATCGTTAGGTGTTGGGTGGGTACTGTATTTGGCAGTGCTGGAAGAGGCAATGTGTGGTGCAAGCTGCAATAGTCTCCTGATAAGGGCCCTGGAACGTATGTTTTTTACAAATTAAGCACGTCATCCCTTCTCTGCTTTGGAGCAAGGATCCTGCTGGGTACCATGAGATGGGGGCTTCAGCCACAGAATCTAAATGCAGTGTTGAACGTGGGGACCACAGACAGTGTGTGCTGACTGAAAACAAAAAAAACAAAAAAATCCCATGGAATAGCTAGATGCCCTGGCAGCATTTAGGCTGTTGGCCTTTAATAGGTGTCAGGCCAAAGCTAGCTCACCCTGCCAAGCATGAGGTGTTCCTGGCAGCAAATGGAGCTCAACAGCGAAAGGGAAAATCCACTGAGCAGATGTGCAGGGCAGACTTGCAAAACCGTAAATATCTCTTGAAGGAACAGGAAGGTGTGCCGGAAAGAGTTCCCGCTGCCTGTAGAGAGCATTGCACATTTCAGGCTCAATATCAAAAGGCATTACACTTTGTGGCCTGTCGCACTTAACCGAAGCGTGGAAGTGTTGATGTGTGGCATAGAGTATCCACAAGCGTACATTAGCAATGCGCCGCGCATGACAGGCAAGTTCAATAACCATATACCGGCACCAGGAAGCGGACGCCCTATAGGGGGTCATTAAACTCCATTGGACTTACCGTATCCTGACTACACATAGGGTTGGGGTGGGTCATCCTTTATAGCGCATGGCATCCTCTTCCACAGCTCAATCGAAAACGTTCATGCAGAGAAGATCATATGGCTTTGATGAATCAATTGGCTGAAGGCAGCAGTCCCTGGAGTGTACATTAAACTGGTTTGTGGTAAGTCACTGCATTCCATAGGTGGTATAATGTTCATGTAGCAAGCTATTTGGAAAGACATGCATACTTAGCTTTAAAGAAGATATTGTCAAACTTCAGGGACATAGATCCCACACAATAATTACCATCACCAGATAAGTGTCCCAGCAATGCTAATCTGACAGTGTCATCTCAGCACACACTCGCTGCGGGCCATGTGCTGCTGTCCGCATTGACCCCCGCTCCTGCCTGCCTGAGTATGCATTCAGTAAAGGTATCCCCCTGAGGGTCAGAGCCCCCAGAAGTGTTCATCTCATGCTGATGGTTTCATGCTTGAAGGGATGGTTGGAGCCGGGACTGGGTGAGGCATCCTCCTTGAGCTTGTCCTCTATGGAGACAGATTGCAGATTATGGAGGAAGTTTCCCTAGGCATAGAAAGAATTTTCATTTGATCTTTGGGTGAAGAGGTTCCCGGTCTCTAAATCGATCCCTCCTCTGAAGTGAATCGCTCATCTACCTAATCTACATCACTAAACGAGGTGCGCAGAAGATCCATTCAGGAAGAGCGGACAGACCAGCCCATGACCTCCCGAAAACTCCTGGACCAAGAAGAGAAAGGTGAAGTGAAACCAAGGGGTTGCCAGATACCCCCTGGTTTCATCTGCGGCGCAGGCAACCATCAGCCCGGTTTAAATACCTTTCCTGTCGATGGTTTTCACCTCACAGAGAGGCAGCTGCAAGCTGTGCAGGCAAAACCAAGAGACCACTCCTCTGGATTGCATCCCCCTACCTGCGGCACGTGCTCCATCACCATTTACAGCTGTTGGTGTGTTAATGCAAAGGTCCTGTCACAGCTATCCCACAATGCATCCCTAGCGAGGTTTAAGTGGCCCTTGGATAGTTTGCATTTCAATATGTTCGAAGGTAACTCGAGCATTGCTAGGCGCGTCTCTCAGGGCCCACACTTGGCTCAGTGTTGTCACCAGATCTGGGTTCTGCCTTGATTTGCCTGCAGTGCATTTTGGGGGGTGGGGGGGGGGGGGGGGGGGGGTCAGAGAGTTCCATCCTCCTCCTGCTCTTTCAGCCTCATTGATTAGTGACACCCAGGTTGTCTAAAACAGTGCGTGCCAGAGGTACCCCACGCGGTGCCACATCGGGCTGCAGTTGTGGCTCTTTAATATGGTTGCTGGAGCATTGGAAACTCCAAACTTCTATAAGACAGCTCACTGTTTACGGATTGACATGAGATCAGAACAAGTGGTTTCCTTGAATAATGATGGATCAACGTCAGTAGAGGATGCATGGAGTTCGAGATGGTTGGATCATATGTGACGCCCTCAAATGTTAATGCATGGATCTTACATAGGCATACAGACTGACATGGCATGATCACATATGATGCCCTCAAATGTGATGAATGCATGTTACGTTGACGTGATTTGATGACATGCCCCATTGCCAAATGTGGATGAGGGGAAGTTGCAAAAAGATGCATACAGCTTGACTCGATAAGAACATATATGACATGCTCAAATAATGAAGCATGGACGCAACAAAAAGATTCGTGCAGAATGACATGAATGATCAGTGCCGGGGTGCTAAGGTTTGCTTAGGAGCTTGTGGCCAGTGCTCTTGCATGTCAGGATGCTGAGCACCAAGGCAGCGTAGTCTTGATTCCACCCCATGCTGCTTTATTCCACCACCAAACATACACCGCCCTTTATCTGACTATTGCAGGTTCCTGGTTTCTCCGTTTGTAACGTGTTTTCTGTCTTTCTCTTGCTCCTTCTTTCCTCCTTGTGTGTTTTTAGGTTTCGACTGGGGAACGGAGCTTTTAGCTCCGCCCCCAGAGAAATCTTATGTGTCTTACAGTGTACTCTTAGTCCCGCCCTCTGTTTCATTGGCTAGCTCCATAAATGGAGGCTAGCCATTGGAACAGAGAGGCGTCCGTCATGGCCGGACCAGATTCGGGGGCGTTCCCGAGAATTTTTGGCTTTTGGCTACGTCAGCCAAAAGCCGGGAACGCCCCCGAATCTGCACGGCCTCCGCTCTCCCCCTTCCCTCCCAAAGCAGATCCCCGCCTCCCCCTCCCCTCCCACAGCAGATCCCCGCCTCCCGAGCCGCAGCTGATCCCGATCCGCTCTCCCCGCCTCCCTCTCCCCTCCCACTGCAGATCCCCGCCTCCCTCTCCCCTCCCACAGCAGATCCCCGCCTCCCGAGCCGCAGCCGGTCCCGATGCCGTTGTAACACGGCCTCCGCTCTCCCCCTCCCCTCCTACATCAGATCCCCGCCTCCCTCTCCAGGTGAGTGTCTACTTTATTTGGGAAACACCACAGTGAGTGCTGTTTTATTTTTCTTGCGCCGTTCCCGCTCCCGCTGTCCGTTTGCGCCCCCCCCATCCGTCCGTGTACCGCCAGCGCTATGCTGCAACTTCCCACTTCGTACGTGTTCCACGAGGCGTTTTGTCTTGGAAGTAGCAGCTGCTTTTTTCTTTTCAGATAAAAAGTGTGCAATGTGACAGGCACATCAGAGGCTGCACAAGGGATAAGTGAAACGTGTACACGAAGGATTTGGAAAATGAACACTGTTTCTGGGCAGAAAAAGAGAAACTTTGTATTACAGCCCTTTGATGTCCGAAAAAGAAGAAATGATTTGACTTTAGACGTTAGGGAGGCCACCTGAGGTACAGGGCGGCTGAGTGGCAGATGGCATTTCACCGAAATTACCTTTTGTCCTTGCCACGTGCCAGGAGGCACCTCACTTTATTTGTGTGAACATGTGCACACTTGGACTGCTATAGACACGTCGTTTTTCAATCAGATTTTTATTTTATTTTAAAAGGAACATGACCATTTATTTTTGCTATGTTCCATCCTGGTGGGGTCCTAATGTCATACTTTTCATCCCATCTACGCTAATAGCATGAATATGACGTTTGGGAAATTGCAGAGTGTAGTTTATAGTTTTAGATTAAAATAGCTTCCCCTGTGTCCAGAACATGCACTGTGCGCTGATGTACCAAAACTCCGAAAATGTGATATTCTATTAAAAGATCTCCAGTGTATGTTTGTTGTTGCCCTTTGTTTTGGTTTTCGCTTGATAAATGCGGAACTACATGTGGCAAAAAACAAACGGATAGCTAAGATGAGGTCGGTTAATAGGCAAGAAGACTGAGGGATGTAAGCGTTCAGCACTGACGTGTGGTGGTATAGTATTCAGCCTGCTATGGAATGATTGCATTGCAGCGCATGAAGGAATATTTTATATCTCAAAAGAACTCTGAAATCATCAATCAATCAATCAATCAGTGACACTTATAAAGCGCGCTACATACCCGTAGGGTCTCAAGGCGCTGGGGAGGGGGGGTGCCGCTACTGCTCGAACAGCCAGGTCTTCAGCTTCTTCCTGAAGGAGAGGTGGTCTTGGGTCAGGCGCAGGTCGGACGGGAGGGAGTTCCAGGTCTTGGCGGCCAGGTAGGAGAAGGACCTTCCTCCTGTAGTCGCTCTTCGGATGCGGGGGACGGCGGCGAGGGCGTGGTTGGCTGATCGGAGGTGGCGTTTGGGAGCGTAGAAGTTGACTCGGCTGTTGAGGTAGCTCGGGCCTTGGTCGTGTAGGGCTTTGTGTGCGTGGGTGAGGAGGCGGAAGGTGATTCTCTTGTTGATGGGGAGCCAGTGAAGGTCTCTCAGATGACCGGAGATGTGGCTGGATCGTGGGATGTCGAGGATGAGTCTGGCTGAGGCGTTTTGGATCCGCTGGAGTCTCTTCTGGAGCTTGGCGGTGGTCCCGGCGTAGAGGGCGTTGCCGTAGTCCAGTCGGCTGGTGACGAGGGCCTGGGTGACGGTCTTCCTGGTCTCTGAGGGGATCCACCAAAAGATCTTTCGTAGCATGCGTAGGATGTTGAAGCACGCCGAGGAGACGCTGTTGACTTGCCTGGTCATGGAGAGGGAGGAGTCCAGGATGAAGCCCAGGTTTCGTGCATGGTCTGTCGGTTTGGGTGCGGTGCCCAGGGCGGGAGGCCACCAGGAGTCGTCCCAGGCGGAGGGTGAAGAGCCCAGGATGAGGACCTCCGTCTTGTCCGAGTTCAGTTTCAGGCGGCTGGTCGTCATCCACTCGGCTACCTCTTTCATCCCTTCGTGCAGGTTGGCTCTGGCGGCGGCGGGGTTGTTGGTCAGGGAGAGGATCAGCTGGGTGTCGTCGGCGTAGGAGATGATGCTGAGGTGGTGTTTGCGTACGATGGCCGCGAGGGGGCTCATGTAGACGTTGAAGAGGGTGGGGCTCAGTGATGATCCTTGGGGGACGCCGCAGATGACTTCGGAGGCCTCTGACTTGTACGGTGGTAGGCGGACTCGCTGTGTTCTTCCGTCGAGGAAGGAGATGATCCATTCCAGCGCCTTGTCCTGGATACCGATGTTGCTGAGGCGCCGTGTTAGGGTGCGGTGGCAGACCGTGTCGAATGCCGCGGAGAGGTCTAGGAGGATGAGGGCCGCTGTTTCTCCCTTGTCCATCAGAGCTCGGATGTCATCGGTGGCGGCGATGAGGGCGGTCTCGGTGCTGTGTTTGGCTCGGAAGCCGGACTGTGAGGGGTCGAGGGATCCGTTCGTCTCGAGGAAGGCGGCCATCTGCTTGTTGACGGTCTTCTCGATGACTTTGGCTGGAAACGGTAGAAGCGAGATGGGGCGGTAATTCTTGAGGTCGGTGGGGTCCGCTGTTGGTTTCTTGAGTAGAGCGCTGAGTTCGGCGTGTTTCCAGCTTTCGGGGAAGATGGCGGTGTCGAAGGATGTGTTGATGATGTCTCGCAGGTGGGGTGCGATGACGGCGTCGGCCTTGTTGAAGACGTGGTGAGGGCAGGGGTCGGTTGGTGATCCGGAGTGGATGGAGTTCATCGTGCGGATGGTGTCTTCTGTGCTGATCGGGGTCCAGGCGTGGAGGGTGGTGGTGGGGGGGGGTGGCAGGTCGGTCGTGGTGTGCGTTGGTTGGTTGTTGAAACTGCTGTGTATGTCCGTGATCTTGTTGTGGAAGTATGAGGCGAGGGAGTTGCAGAGGTCTTGTGATGGGGTGATGTCGTTGTTTCCTGCGCTGGGGTTGGAAAGCTCTTTCACGATGTTGAAGAGTTCCTTGCTGTTGTGTGCGTTGTTGTCCAACCGGTCCTTGAATGCTGTTCTCTTGGCGGCGCGGATCAGCTGGTGGTGTTTCCGGGTGGCCAGTTTGTAGGAGGTCCTGTTGTCCGGTGTCGGGTCCTTTTTCCAGACTTTCTCGAGGGCTCGGCAGTTCTTCTTGGAGCTCTTGAGTTCGTCGGTGAACCATGGGGCCTTCTTGCTGGCGGGTCTGCTGGGCGGGGTCCTCAGCGGGGCGAGCTCGTCCGCGCAGGTGGTGATCCACTTCGTGAGGTTGTCGGCGGCCTGGCTGGGGTTCGCTGAGCTGGCAGGAGGGTGTTGGCTCAGGGAGGTGGCGAGCTGGTCTGCTGTGATCTTGTTCCAGCTTCTGCGGGCGGTGTGTTGCTGGTGTTGGTGGGTCGTCGTTCTCTTGAAGGTGAAGTGGACGCAGCTGTGGTCCGTCCATTGAAGCTCTGTGGCGTGGCTGAAGTTGATGTCTGTGCTGGATGAGAAGACGGCGTCGAGTGTGTGTCCGGCGAGGTGGGTGGGGGTGGACACCAGTTGCTTGAGTCCCAGGTTGGCGAGGTTGTCGAGCAGGGTGCTGGTGTTGTGGTCGTTGTTGTTCTCCAGGTGGAAGTTCAGGTCCCCCAGGAGGATGTAGTCGGCGGAGGGGAGGGCATGCGGGCTGACGAAGTCGGCGATGTCCTCGCTGAATTGCGTGCGTGGTCCAGGGGGTCGGTAGATCAGGGTGCCTCTGAGGGTGGTGTTCGGGTTGGTGTGGATCTGGAAGTGCAGGTGTTCGGCGCTGGTCAGGGTGTTGTCGGTGCTGGTCGTGAGACGGATGGTGTTCCTGTGGATGATGGCGATGCCTCCTCCCATCTGGTTGGCGTTGCGGTCCCTCCGGATGATCTTGTAGCCCTCTGGGATGGCGATGGCGATGTCGGGAGCTGAAGAGGCGTTCATCCAGGTCTCCGTGAGGAAGGCAACGTCAGGGGCTGTGGCGTCTAGGAGGTTCCAGAGTTCGATGGCGTGTCTGTGGACGGAGCGGGTGTTGAGCAGGATGCACTTGAGGTGGGTGCTGCTGGAGTTCGACTTGTCGGGTGCTGGTGCGGGGCTGGTCCGGATGCAGGAGAACTTGCAGGCGTGGCAGCTGAAAGGTCCGTGGGTGTGTCGTGGTGTGGCTTGATGGCATTCTGGGAGTCGGCCGGTGTTGAGTGCGATGAGGGTGGCGGCGGAGTACGTCAGGCGGGTCGGTCGGGCTCTTCGGGGGCCAGGGGTCCTGGCGCTGGTCGCGATCCGGTCGCGGACGGGCGCAGACGGGCTTACCTTTGGCGCGCCTTCGGCGCACATTCGGCGCGCCCGCTGCGCGTGGCCGCTGCGCGTTCGCACGGTCGCCATTTAAGGCGAAGTGCGCGGGTGGGCGGGGCAGCTGGGAGGCGGGAGCGGGGAGGGTTACAGAAGAAAAAGGGGCGGGGACAAGCGGCGGTGGCGGGAAGGGAGGGCGGGGGGTGGCGCGGTAGGCGGGCAACAAGGAAGGAGAGCGCACACTTTAAAATACAAACAGGCAAAAATAAACGACAAAAAACGGGCAAAACAGAAAAACACAGATCGGCAAGACAAGCACAAATGCTTGACAAAACCAGGAAAAAAGCGGCAAAAGCACTCGCAGCGGCGGCAGCCGGCAAACGAGGCTCAACGAGGCAGCAGGGCAGGCAAGGGGCACACGCAGCAGCTGGTGGCCGTGCGGCGCGGGGGTGTCCCACAAGTGGGTCACACTCACCTGCGTCGCACGGTCGCCATTTAAGGCCAAGTGCGCGGGTGGGCGGGGCAGCTGGGAGGCGGGAGCGGGGAGGGTTACAGAAGAAAAAGGGGCGGGGACAAGCGGCGGTGGCGGGAAGGGAGGGCGGGGGGTGGCGCGGTAGGCGGGCAACAAGGAAGGAGAGCGCACACTTTAAAATACAAACAGGCAAAAATAAACGACAAAAAACGGGCAAAACAGAGAAAAACACAGATCATGGCACATTAAAGTACATATTCCGTAGATGCATCGTATATAAAAATCGGTTAGTTCGTTTTTTCCTGTGCATCAGGCGCTCTTAATGTTTTAGCCGGCACTCAAAATGCAAACCAAACATTCTGGCTTTGCCAAGGCTTCTTTTGTCTTTGTCAACATGTGTGCCGCCCTCTTGCTCGGCACGCGCGGGGATAGTTTGTGACCGCTCGGGGGTCCTCTCCCTGTGAATCCGTCACTGCTGTCAGCGCCCAGGCGTGGGGTGATGCTGTTGCCAGGATACCTTTAAATCCAGGGCTGGTAAATCTGTGCAGCCTTCTCGACAGTGGTATTGATTAGAGGGTTTGAACTGTGACCTTTCTCCTCATTGACTGCACCATGACCACCTCTGCACAAGTCATTCAGCAGGAACTTGAGGCGCAAAAATGAGCATGGTTAAACCTGAATATGGGATAAATGTCATTATGGGTGCATGGTGTACAATTAAAAATATGGAATATGGTCTCTTTTTTAAAACCGCTCATTTGTGGTATGATAACTGAGGTGAAATAGTCTTGCAAAACAGGGTTCCCTTGATGCTTTGTTGAGATGCTTGATAAACATACGTTGTCGTCTTAGACACACCGGGGCTCCAGGGTGTGTGTGTATATGACTGCTCCAGAGTGTGTGTATGTGACTGCTCCAGTGTGTGTGTGTGTGTGTATGTGACTGCTCCAGTGTGTGTGTGTGTGTGTGTGACTGCTCCAGTATATGTATGTCACTGCTCCAGTGTGTGTGTGCGTGTGTGACTGCTCCAGGGTGTGTGCGTGTGTGACTGCTCCAGGGTGTGTGTGTGCGCGTGTGTCACTGCTCCAGGGTGTGTGTGTGTGACTGCTCCAGGGTGTGTGTGTGTGTGTGTGTGTGTGACTGCCCCAGGGTGTGTGTGTATGTGGCTGCCTCAGAGTGTGTGTGTATGTGACTGCCCCAGAGTGTGTGTGTGTATGTGACTGCTCCAGTGTGTGTGTGTGACTGCTCCAGTGTGTGTGTGTGACTGCTCCAGAGTTAGTGTGTGTGTGACTGCTCCAGAGTGTGTGTGTGTGTGACTGCTCCAGAGTGTGTGTGTGTGACTGCTCCAGTGTGTGTGTGTGTGTGACTGCTCCAGAGTGTGTGTGTATGTGACTGCTCTGGGTGTGTGTGTTTGTGTGTGTGTGGGGGGGGCTCTCTACTGCCCTCACTCTCCCCTATGCCCCAGCCGTCCCCTCTCGCGTTTCCCCTCTATTTCCTCGTTGGTTCCTTGCTCTGCCTTTCCCTCTCGTTCTTCTCCTCGCACCCTGACCAGCTCAACCTCCTCCATTCGCCGTCCCTCCTGCCCGCTCACCGTTGTCCTCACACACCCCTCTCCACTTAGTATGCCCCCTCCTTTCCTTTCTCCCTCCCATCCTCTCACATCCTCCATTGATACATTGTACTCGCCCTATCTTTCTTTTGCTTTCCTCTTCCAAATCTACCGCTTGTTTTTAAAATGTATATTGCCTGTCCACCTCCTGCCCCTTTCCTGTACCCCCCGAACTATCGCCTTCTCTCCCTTTCGTTTCACCCTTCCAGACTCTTCCCCATTTCTCTCTCTGTCCCCCATTTCTCTCTCTGTCCCCCATTTCTCTCTCTGTCCCCCATTTCTCTCTCTGTCACCCATTTCTCTCTCTGTCACCCATTTCTCTCTGTCACCCATTTCTCTCTCTGTCACCCATTTCTCTCTCTGTCCCCCATTTCTCTCTCTGTCCCCCATTTCTCTCTGTCCCCCATTTCTCTCTCTGTCACCCATTTCTCTCTCTGTCACCCATTTCTCTCTCTGTCACCCATTTCTCTCTCTGTCACCCATTTCTCTCTCCTATTTCCCATTTCTCTCTCTCTCTCCCCCCTTGTCTCTCTCTCCCCCCTTCTCTCTCTCTCTCCCCCCTTCTCTCTCTCTCTCTCCCCCCTTCTCTCTCTCTCTCCCCCCTTCTCTCTCTCATCCCCCCTTCTCTCTCTCTCTCCCCCCTTCTCTCTCTCATCCCCCCTTCTCTCTCTCATCCCCCCTTCTCTCATCCCCCCTTCTCTCTCTCTCTCCTCCCCTTCTCTCTATCTCCTCCCCTGCTCTCTATCTCATGTTCCTGTGACCCATGGCGTTGGCTGCAGGTGGGTTGGCACAACTCCTGTCAGAGAAGTGTCTCAATCCTGCTGTGGATTAGGGGCACGTGCCCCTGCTTGGTCCATGGTGAGGTGCTTTTTACACAGAAAAAGGTGTCTCTGTTAAACCGTAGTTTGAGAGTATTTTTAGTTATTGTGTTTTCTTATTGTACAAAACGAATCATGGTGGAACCGGGAATCTTATGCCAGAGCATCCCGGAAAACCCAAAAAGTGAAAGTGAAAAAAACATTTTGGAGAAAAATCACGTGATGTCACAGAAATCGCTTCATCTCTTAGTGGTGTTTAATGTAGGTGCATTTACAAACTCCAGCCCTCACATAAGGTGTCTGAAATGACTCAGACCTGGCAGATTCTCTTGATGCCCATGAGCAACAGTAAAGAGCATGTTCACAGCTGAAGAGTGACCACTTCACCATTCATCCCTTTGTGCCTGCAGACAGAGCTGAATACTTCACCTTTCACCACTTTGTATCTGCAAACAGAGCTGACCACTTCACCAGCTGAGCATCATTTGCATAAGCGTCATTGACACCCCATACTACCGATTTTTTTATTACATATGGTTTCCACAATTACTTAAAGTACGTATGTTGTGATCGGTAGTCTGTCACCTGCTATACATTCCACCATACAGTTTAAGATTCTTTTTGGTATTTGTATTCATCCATTTACACCCTTTTACGTTAAAATAGCTATAGCTTTACTGTATAGTTGCTATAAAAGCTTATAATATGGTATAGTGGGCACTTAAAAAAAAATATCACTCCACTGCTAACAAAGCATGAATAAAAAACATTGCCATTTACAATGCCAGTAGCTCCAACTCCAACAAATGTGAGACCTATTGCAATGTAAACAACAATGCCATTTATTTAGAAGTAAAAAAAAAAAAGAAATGTCATGAGCAATGCCAATAGCTCTAACTTTTCCAAAGGCGAAACCATTGCATTGTAAATGCTTGTTTTCAATATCTTCCTGTGGGTCAAAGTCTGGTGAGGGAAAAATACGTGTCTGTCCTCAAAAACGAGTGCCCTTGCGTCCTACTAATGGTGACCAGAGCTGAGTCATTCAGACAGCTCGTGACCATTGGCTGCATCTTCAACAACAGCAGGGTACTTCAAGCCATAAACGGCTCATCTCTCACACACCTCTTCATCCGCCAAACTTCTAAGCGCTGCTTCCAATAAATCAATAACCGCACCTGGGTGGTTATCACTCATGACTCTCCACTTAGGCTCAAAAAAGAAAGGCAACACCCTTCCGACCACACACACAACATGGCGTTGCTTGTTGCCCATGGATGCAGGCAGGGGGAAGGGCGTGGTTTGCTCAGTAAGATTGGGGGGGCGTGAGCTTCAGATTTTTCCGGACAATCACGCTGGTATATAATGTTAAAATACATTATAGAACAAGCAGGGTGCATGAAAGGGGCTAAAAGGGCAATGGAAAGGTAGACCAATGCGGACTGGTAGGGATACCAAGTGAGAGAAAACACAATATTTTGCAAAAATTACCAACATTTTTGAAGACTTTCAAAACAGAGAGGGAGTGTGTGTGCATTTTTGTAAGGGTGTGTAAAAATTGCAGGAGAATTCCAACAGCCACCGCACCACTCATGACTGAAAGCACCTGTACCCAACTATTAAACAGAAAATGCATTTATTAGGGGGGGGGTGACACAACCCCCCCCCCTCCCCCCCCCCCCTCCCCCTCCCCAAGCTTTGCCACTGTATACAAGCACTTTGGTGCCTCACACAGAGTTAGTAGGCGCTATATAAATAAAGCCTGTGATAGAAACAATATACAACCTGCAACCACTGGCTTAACTTAAGCCGTGGACTTGATCATGTGGACATCCTAGCATGTTGATACATGGTTGGTACAAGAGGAAACACATTTTGACTAGATCGTGTGAACACATGTGCCATCCTTGCATGTTGATACATGGTTGGTACAACAGGAAACACATTTTGACTAGATGTGAACACCTGTGCCATCCTCGCCTGTTGGTGCATGGATGGGACAAGAGGGAACATACAGGCTGACTAGATGTGACCACATGCGCCGTCCTCGCTTGTTGATGCATGGATGGGACAAGAGGGAACATACAGGTTGAGTAGATGTGACCACATGCGCCGTCCTCGCATGTCGATACATGGTTGTCACAACAGGAAGCACACAGAGACTTCGACATTCGCTGGCCGTGCTGCCCGTGCACGTCTCGTGACAGCAGGTTCCAATCAGCGGGGCTCTGCTCCGTGGTCCTGACCGTCGCAGCCTCCACGGACCGTTGTGCAAAGATGCTGCCAAGAAGACTAAACCTTCCATCCTTCCCAGGTGGCAACAATTACCATCATGAGAAATGACCTGCTGAGCAGCAATCAGCGCCGCTCTACACTCCGGGTCTCAAGAGCCTCCTAGTCTCCTTGTTTACTTTTTGGGGATGCTCTCTTGATGCAATGTGGCGTTTTAAATCACTCGGTGCCCTCAGTACAGCCTCGGATTGGTAACGAGGGCACTCGGGAAATGCCCGAGGGGCCGGTGTCCAGTTCGAGCTGTGGGCTGCTTTTTTGAGCAGCCTGGGGGCCGATTTTGGTGGTTCTACATTGTTCGATGCCGCCAGCGGCCCAGTGGGTGCCTAAGTGGCCTTTCTGGAGGTAAATGGGCGTCCATTATCTCCCTCTTATCAATGGCAGAGGTGTCAGTCCCTTTCTCTCCCTAGGCCCGCCCATTAATATATGTATACTGAGTGAGGCAGGGGGCCTGGGCAAAAGTGGCCTCACTTGTTTTCAGGTGTTTCATCAATTGTAAACTAATCCGTGCAGTTTTTTTACCCCCCCCCCCCCCACACACACACACACACACACATACACACTTTTTTTAATATAATTTCGCTGAAGTAGTGTTTTGCAAGGCAATATGCAAATGTGGGCCACTTTTTTTCAACCTGCCCGGGCCGATTTTCAATCCCAATCCAACCCTGCCTCAGTATATCCATTATGGTATTATGGTCAAATCAGAGTCGGTCATAACATCTTGAGTACAGTGCAAACAATCTGTGGGAGACATATTTAATCGTGACACCCGTGGCAGATTTATACCCTGGGACGTTTCAGTTGAAAACGATTTTCAAATG
This sequence comes from Lissotriton vulgaris, assembly GCF_964263255.1. Classification (NCBI taxonomy): domain Eukaryota; kingdom Metazoa; phylum Chordata; class Amphibia; order Caudata; family Salamandridae; genus Lissotriton; species Lissotriton vulgaris. The sequence continues at coordinate 1,739,574,835 of NC_141691.1, forward strand.
ATTAACAGCGTATTACATCATAGATATTGGTGGAATGGGCGGTGTGCCAGCTCGCGCTATTTCCACCAGTGCTGAGTTCTGGGATACGCTGTTTTAGTGCCTGGATGGTTCATTAACCTGCATCCGTCACTGGCTGGTGGCGATGAGTGCGACAAACAGTGCTGGCTGTCTAAGAAGACAGGGGTAGTGTGGAAAACAGCACGAGCCCGCCATTTATTAACATACGTCATGATGTATGTAGATTATTCCTCAGATATCCACACTGTTATTTCTGTCCAATGCTTTTATTAAAAGAGGGCTCCGATCTTAATAGAAAAAGGCGTTTTATGCAACTCAGTGCAAATTTGGTGTTTCTAGTCCTATAAAAATATAGCACGGAAAAAATAAAGGAAGGTGTGAATAATTACACAGTCATGTAATATGCACATCGAGGGAAAACTTTCGCTTCTCATAAATGTTCCTTCAAAAATAGTATTCCTCAACTTTTTATTCATCCCTATACTTTACCATGCGGAGATCTCCATGTGGTAAAGCATAGGGAAAAATAAAAAACTTTAACTTGACAATAAATATAAAAGATATTTTTGTTACATTTTAATGTAAATTCCTTTTATATACTTATTTTAAGTGTAGATCTAAAAAAAATGCAGCACTGTTAGCTTAGTTTTGAACTAAAACTTTAATTAATGAAAATAATAAATTAAAATAAAATACTTTTTCTGAAATGTAAATTAAACACAAATAATTTACACCTGCAGAAAGAATATGTTATTATGCATAAATAGCTATCAAATGTGATGTGCAGACTTGGTAAAAATTATTTAACTTATATTTGAATAAAAATACTGTTACATTACTTTTTACACTAAAAATAGGGCAAAATATGTTTTATCAAATGATAAATATACACAATTGTATATAATTTGTATCGATTATATATATATATATATATATATATATATATATATATATATATATATATATATATATATATATATATATATATATATATATATTTATTTATTTATTTCTTCAGCACACGTAATGTCTGTCACCCCAAGGAGAAGTCGAGACACAGACACAGGTTACTTCTGCAATTATTTCGTTTTTATTGTTCACTGTCCACCATGACCCATTTCGGCCAAGCCTGGCCTTGATCACATGATGCGTTGTGGGGATTCTAAAGCTATTTAAAGGGCCAAACGTGCTTGTTAACCCTGGTAAACATAGAAGAAAGACTGCACAGATTGTATGAATTGACTATAAATCGTATAAGCAAATGCTCCTATCAGACCTATATCTATTTATTTGATGACAAGCTCAGGGCTCAAATCGGGAATTCCCCACAAATCAGTCTAACCATACTCAAATGTGCACAAATATATTACTTTTTATTCATCTTTCAAACATGGATGCCATTTTCAACCAGTACGAGATGTAAGATGCAACTTTGTCGTGTTAAGTCTGCACCAATCTTTGAACGGAGGACACAAAGTGCCACGAGGAGGCCAAGATCTCAGATATTCTGTAGAGGAAAATCCGAGGCCCAAATTATTTCGAGAAGGCCCATAGACACCCAACAGTTACCGTCCAGGATGTACCAATAGTGGGTCCATAGCAAGACCAGCCTGTGTGATGGGATGTGTATCACCACACAAGAGGATTTTTACCTATTAGCCCCTGTGACAAAATAAAGGATTTTTATCTTGAATAATAAGGGGTTGTGACAAGATACCCCCTATTCCCTTCACTTGAAAATCAGTTAAAAAGAGTGGTCCTGATGAAGGTGGCAGCTACTCGTTTGTGAGAGTTTGGTATGAGTGGTGAGATTGTTTGAGGTGATGACATCTGATGTTTTTTTTTGTTTTTCTGTGTGATTTAATGATTAGGAGCAGATTCATGTGTCTACTTATGTATTTCATGTGTAAATATTACTATTTGTAGATGCTATTAACATATGATAATACATGATTTGCTTAATATGTTTTGCTGATATTTGTAACAGCAGTTATGCTGTAATGATCAATAATTTAAAAAATAAAAAGATGAATAAAAAGTAATATATTTTTGCACATTTGGGAATGGTTAGACTGATTGGTGGGGACTGCTCGATTTGAGCAGTGAGTGGCCCTTCAAATAAATGGATATAGGTCGTATAGGAGCATTTGCCTATACAATTTTTCTAGGTTTTTCCCCCTGGCTCTTGGACCTCAAAGTATGTTGAGGGGGTAACCTTTTTTTGAATAATTCATGAATTGACTATAACTACATACATGAAATATGTAACAGTGCCATTGATCACAAATCCATTCTCTTTTTGACAAGAGAGAAACCCTCATTGGAACGACTTATTACAACAATACATCATATATAAATATACATGATGAGAAAACTGATGGTAAAACTGGAGAAACATTTAGGAAGTGAATAAAGTCCCAATGCTAACAATAATATTAAAAATAACAGTACGTCACCCCAACATGAATGACCTGGGTGCAAAATTCCGCATTTGTGAAAACTAGTGTATAGTGTATAGTGTATTTCACTGAAAGCTTTAAATAAACCATCTTTTAGATCATAATGCCTATTAATACATCTGTGCAAATTCTGCATATTAAGTGCATAGTGCCTCGATACATTCAAGTTGGGGACCTTCTGTTATTCAATCTTTGATCATTTGGCCTAGCATTTTAATTCCTACTTTTAATATTTTTCTCTTAATTACTGTAATGTTATTCATTAAATCAAATAATGTTGCTTGGCATATCAACTCGCTCTTTCGATAAGACAGACATCTGCGATCACTGCGTTGACACAATAATGCCCTTGTGGGCAAAGTTATGCAGCAAAATATTATAGACCCTAAAGTGCCGAAGTGCTACAAAGTGCAAACTGCTTTTATTTATATATAAAAAATGGTTATCTATGAAATGTGATGCTACATATTCGGAAGATAAAGATTTTTTGTTCTAAAAACCTGATCACTGATAGATTCCAATATCCAAAAGGTTTAAAGTGAATTCATTTATACTACAGAAACAGACCCTGCGAGTTACTTTGGGACAAACAAATGCTGAATGGAGAAGAGGAAATACTCTAGGAAAATTTACATATCTTCACAGGCATTCAACCCATATGAGGCTTTGGTATCCAAATCTAGAATGTATCTGGTCTTCAACCTCTGTAATATTGATTCTCGATTACCTCCACGCCTTAATTTCAGTACTGTGTCTATCACGTAGTATTTGAGATGACTGAGATTGCTGTTATGAATGTCCTTGAAAAGTCGAACCACTGGGTATGAGGAGTGCTCCCCAAATTGCACAATGAGCATGTACATTCATGAACATAAACTGCAAAATCAGTCTTGCATGTAAGGAATTTAACTATTTTGATATGCCTGTCATGGAATGGGGTGTCATATTGTGACATATTGGTACCAAACTGGCAAGACCTGCATGAATTGCATTTGTAAAATAATTTTTTAATAGATGGCCAATTGTCACCCACTGTTACCTCTGGACTGCTCTTTACAAGGCCATTACTCATAGATATGCCTCTTCTGAATGTGATCACTTTTTTAGGGAGTACCAACCCAATGACTCGATCACTTAGAATCAGAGGCCACTGTTTTCTCAGCATGGTTCTTAATTGTCGCTCTTGTTTGCTGTAGGTCATTATCAGCCTGGTTACCCATCTTTGGCCTTTAGATTACCATGTTCAGTGTCACTTCCATATAGGTTGCCTATCATATAATAGATTTCTCTGTTTTTAAAATAGCTTGATCTATTATCCTAGAGGAATATCCCCCCGGGCGAGGAATCACTGCTTGGATTCATATTTGGCCTTTTTGAAATCTTCCTCACAGCTACAAATTGTTTTGAGTCTAACCTTTCGCGAAAGGGTATGCTATTGATCAGATGTCAAGGGTGGAAACTACTGGCATGGAGCACTGAATTACCAGCTGTTTCCTCTCTATGTAATTTCGTTTCAATTTTGTTATTTTGTATAAATACATTGGCATTCAAGAAATCAGCCATATTTGTGCTAATCTGAGCTGTAAACCTAAGATTAACTGTATTGCAATTGATTTTGGCTACAAAACTGTCAGCACTTTTCTTTGACCTTTCCCAATTATAAATAAATCATCAATGTACCGTAGCCAACAATTGACATGCTTGTCCCAACTTTCATTATGTGGTCCACCGTGTGAACTCGTTCCTCCCACCAGCCCATGTGCAAGCACGCATTGGTGGGAGAGAAACAAGCCCCCATGGCGACACCATAAATTTGATGAAAAATGTCCTTATTGAATAAAAAGAAATTGTTATTCAAGCAAAACTGTATCATACAGATTAGCATCTTGCTGTGCACATATAGTTTAAGAGATCTGCTTTTGAAGAAACGTTCCACTGCTCTGAGGTCATCTTGATGGTTAATACTAGTATAAAGGGTGGTTACATCCATGATCATTAACAAATAATCTTGACTCTACGGAAAGTCATAAATTCTTTTAAGAAAGTCTCCAGTGTCCTTGACATAAGATGGTAAATTTCAGACAAACTACTGTAGAAAAAAGTATACATATTGTGAAGTGTTTTCCAACAGACTGTTCCTAGCCAAAATGATGGGCCTACCGGGGGGAGAGGATAAGCTCTTGTGCACTTTTGGAATGAAGTTGATTATAGGCATCCTTGGACAATCATTGTGCAAAAATCTGTGTTCCTCAACAATCAACAGACTATCATTTTTCCATGTTGCCAGTTTGATATAATAATCGTTGTAAACTGATCTGACCACTTGTACATTGCTTCTTTTATAACAATGGAAGTTATCTAGTTGTTTGTACATACGCATACTTAACTATTTTAAATAATTGAAATTTAACATTATTTCCTAAGGGATTTTGTTTTAATTCATTGCCTCAATTATTTTCCTTAGGAAGGTGTTGCAGTAACACTGGCTTGTGGCATGTGGTGCTGGACTTACTACTTTTTTTGTAATAGTAACTTATATGCTTTCAGCCTAATCAGAGGTAAAATGAGACCAAAGTCTAACTTTATGGCTTTCGGTATTCACAAAGCGCATTTACTACTGGTAAATGCCCTTTGTGAATACCAAAAGTCGTAAAGTTCAACTTTTGGTATTCACAAAGGGCATTTACGAGCAGGAAATGTCCTTAGTGAATACACAAAAATCATAAAGTTAGACTTTCATCGCAGTTTACCTATGTGAATCGGGTCCACTGGTTTTTTGAACAAGTAATAAGCAGTAAACATACTCAAAATGGTAAAGTGCTCAAAAGTGTAAGTTACCTTTGTGAATCAGGCCCACAGTGTTTTGGTGACCCTGGGTCATCTAGTAACCCTTCTGAGGCAATCCGAGTGTATATATTTTTTGCATATGTTGGGATGTATGTAGGAAGAACCGAGTTGCAAGCAGTTGAGCTCAGTACCAGAAATTTAGGGTGAATATCGCATTCAAAAGGGTACATACAAAGTCTCCTTTGCATGGACTGTGGGGTCTGCTGGAAGTTGGATTCCTTATTAGTGGTGAAAGAGGTGCTGATTGACGAAATATGTATTCAGCAGCAGAGAAAATAAGGAGCACGTCATCTGGGGAGGGATGTTGTTTCTTAGTCTGTTTGCATAAATTAAGAAAGTTTTGCCCTTGTCTTTTTTTAATGTGTCTCTTCATATCCATTTTGGTAATATCATGACTTTGGGTGATTTGCCACCATCCAGACAAGGGGAAACAGCACTTAGATCTTAGCTCAGAAGACAGCTTCAGGGAGGAGAAGACTGATTTTTAACTGTGCTGATGTTTGAGTCATGACAGTTACATGCCTGCTCGGTGATGTGGATCTTTGTGAGGGAGATTAGTAGGTTGTCTGAATCTCAGAGAATGAGACCTCAATCTATATATAGTCCATGTGGTGTCTAGTTTGCTGTAGGTACTGGTCATCAAGGTCTGGATGAGTGTGAGGTAAGTTTTGACTTAGTCGATGACCATGCTTGATGAGACTTTAAGATAGCATTGGGTGTCTATGACACATTGACTGATCCTGATTCTGTGGTTGGCCAGAAAGACGCCATGCGTTTCTATAGAACGTTGAGAAGATGGATCTTGTGTGATTAGGGAAGGTTCGGGACTGGACTATGGCTCCTCTGTGACTGAAGGTTAATTTTTGAAGTGGGGATGAAAGGAGATTTTTGAACTGATCCTAAACCAGACTGGACAGTGAAAACTGATTGGTACATTTATGTGGCACGTGGTCTATCATATACTTCCCAGTTGGGTTTTTGTATATGCCTTGGGGTCAGATATAAATGAGTGTTTTGATTTGTTCACCAGGTATCAGACTCCTCCAGTATGGAGGGATCAAAATGTTCAAAAAGGATATCAAGTGTACTACAGCACACATTATGGTGATAACCCCACCCAAACTCAACGACTTAGAAATCAATGTGATAGTATTAGTAATGCCTCAATCTCAGCGGAGAAGAGAAGTTAGTTATTAATTCATCATAGAGACGTTGAGAGACAAGAGACCATGATAACAGGGTGATGTGGGACTTTAAATCTTGACAAGGTTTATTAATATTTAAAACATGCTTTAATGATATGTGATGTGGTAAACTTGATTTACACTATGAACCATGTCCATTGTGGCATAACTGTAAGTAGTATTTCAGTCCATCTCCATCTGTCTGATACATAAATTGTAGGCTGTACTGAGCTTTGCATGTCTGATGTATGACAGTTGACATGAACCACTACAGGCAACCAACTCTTTCTAGTTAGGATAAACATTGTCTGTGATTGAAGGTGTGACTGTCAACCTGTAGCTATGTTTTCAACAACTTTAGATTTACTGGCAGGTTAGTTGAGTAGCTAAGTATACTCATGTTCCGCAGCTGTTCTGCACCTCATGTGTGCAGCAAAATGAGATCAGAAGACGGGATTTCAAATGGAATGGCATTGTGGTATGTCTGGTTACAGAGTGTGGCTGTGATTAGTTGGCTGACCTGGATCGCTTCTGTATTGAGCAGCAGGTTCCTGGACAAGAAGAGATGAGACCTAAATCTACCTGCAAGTTTAGGTAGAGCATTTGCAAGTTATCATTTAGGTCCTGGTAGGAGTTCAAGCAGTGTAGGAGTCTAAGTGGGAAAACGTGTAGGATTTAATGTGGGACAATATGTTAGGAGAGGTTTACATCTATGTATGAAGTTGTGTGACATCCTTTTGACTAAGAATTCTGTTTTGAAAAATAACAATTGGGTCAACATCCAATGTCAATGTTGCAAAATGACTTTAAACTTTGAAAGAGTAGGTTTAGCCTTGAGAAGAACACAGGCTTCAATGAACTAAGATAATTGTATGAAAAGTATATCCCCTTCTCTGGCTTTTAGTAGATCATTGAAGTAGATAAATGTGTGAGAGAGTATCCTGCACTTATAATCAGACTACTGAGTCAGAAACAAAAGAAAGAAAAAGGATGTTTGGGAAGGATCAAAGACATCTTCTGGAGAATCCTTCCACACTAAGTAACTGTGGGAAATATTAATGCAGATATACATTGTATGCCTCATCACAGGTTAGCAAGTTTTGATTGCAAGCCGATGATAAATGAGCACAGAACATAACTTCATCCATCGTTGTTAGGACTCAGGGTCAAGTGACATGTGGGTATCTATGCCGACATAGAAGTTTCATCTAAGAGGACACAGAAGATGCATCTGCTAGGGTAGAGAGGAGGACCACAAACGGTAAAAAAGTTTTAAACTAGTGTGATGTGCAGTATAACTTCCCAGTGCAAAATTGTTTTGGGCTAATGGTTAGTGGATGAACAGACAGTGTAGGCTCAAGTGGCAATCATGCTTAAGTCTGATTGTTATCCTGTCCATAAGTGCTGCTGTTGAAAGGTCTGTTGGTGCAGTTATAGCGTAGTGGCCTTCACGGTGTGCAGTCCTTAAATTCATACGAGAGAAGAGTGTAGGTGCAATTTTTAAGCTCTTGGTAGCTAGTTTGTTGTAGAATCCGAAAATGCCATTATAAGAAAATGGGTTATTAGTGGTCAAGGATGTGAGTCCTTCACAAGTAATACGTCTGCAATTTACTGGGAATCAAGTAACCCATTGTAGCACTTGACTCCCTGAGGGTAGCAAAGCAGAGCAGTCCAATCCTTACTCAAGGGAGGTGAAGTAACCTCAACTCACTGGTATGCAACAACTACACTCAATACATTATTATTCAGCCAGTGCCTTTTCTTTGAAAAAGGGATAGTACTTTTATTAAACACACTAATAAATACTACATATTAAATTACAAATATGAAAATTCTGATAGATGGAAATATCTTCGGTGACACCCTCATATCACGTTACTCTGTTAGTGAGTCCTGAACCTTATAACCATATTACCCCCACCTATACTACATCCAACATTACAATATAAAGGGGTGTCAATAGAAATAAGGCAGGTCTACTGGCTTTATCAGAGCATTGTCACATTGGTCAGATTAACCATATGTCATGTTTCCCTTTTGCAAAAATTAATGGGTGTAGTACCAATATTCATAAGCATTTATTAAAATGGAAAACATTGTATTGTTAACATCAGCATTTTCAATGAAGAGTTAACATTCAAAACGTGTCTCTGAGTCTTGCTTTTAATTTTGTCAGACTGCTATTGCTGTCATAGGTCCCAACACAAGGGGTCCCCATACTCCAGAGCCCAAAAGCTCCAACTTCAAAGTGTTTTAAACTTGTAAGGCCAATGAGACTTAGGGTGATGTTTTTTTTAAATCACTTTTAGAGGCTTCACTTCCTGCAGCCCTCTACAACACTAGGAAATTGTTGATGGTGCCCCTGTCAATCCTTGGAGCACCACAATTTTGTTATGCAATTTTCATCTATTGCCCAATGCATGAATTTTAGATGAGTGGCCTTGGCCCTCAATCCTTTTGTTTTAGAATAGCTTTGTGTTAGGTCCACAAGCAGCAAGGTTCTTGGGTTCAGTGGGAGTAGCTCCAAGGCCCCCATTGACCGACTAGCTTTCTGCATCCAGCACCCTTTAACTGATGACGCAAAGTAGCCGGCATCACCTCTTTGCACTCCTGATGGGTGGGAGCAGCCTTTTTTCTCACCTCCTCTCGGGGTGGGAGCAATGCAGGTTTCCTTGCCCGAAAGTAGAGTGAGCAGGGAGACAAGGGGTGGGCGCGCCCCAACCCCTAGACTTAGGCAGTTGTAACCTAAATTATAAGCGCTGCCCCCAGGGAGATGGGGGCCATCTGGCCACACTGAATTAGTGGTGAGGGGCCCATGCACTACCCTTCCCCTTGGGAAATAAATCAATGAAGATGTGTTATTCCCAGGCCCTGACCCACCAAGGGTGTATTGTGAAAGAATACAGTGGAGATATATTCACTCAGACTTTGCAGGCCAATTTTCTCAGGTTCTGTGGGACCACGTTTCATTATATTTGTCTTATTTAACGTTTGGCGGCAGGCCTTAGCCACCAGGAGCATTTTCTGTAGGCCTCCTGGCCTCTAAAGGCCTCTACAGGGGTGCTTTTCATGGGACGTTGGACTTTCACGCACCCGACCTGTCCTCTGCCTGGGCTATTGGTGCTCTCTTCTGCTTGGGTGAACATTCTGCACAGCTCCTCCAAAGCCAGTTAGCAGAACACCCTGCCTGCCACACTGCCCAGGTCCCAGAGCCGCCTGGTTTTCCAGAAGAGCACCTGCGTGTCAGCGAAGGCAAGGATCAGTGTATAGATGGCCCAGTAGAACCATTCAGGGTCCTCCAGCAGGTCCATTTTCCAAACCTTTCCTCAGGGGGCATAAGGAAGCCAACACACCTGGCCATGGAGAGACCATCCTTGTCTTGGGGGTCAGCTGGAGTCAATGTTCAGAAGTTTATCCTTGCTGGCATCAGCTAGCTTCTCCGTCTAGTTGGGCACTCTGCCATCATCATCGCTCCAGTCTCTTCTTATCTGTCTCTTCCTTCTGTAGAGGATTTTAAGTGGGGGTGAAAAGTTCTAGAAGCCAAGCACCCCTATCTGATCCTAAAATGCCCCATCCCAATCCTCCTTCACAGCCTTCTGGGACAAACCAATATGACAGCTTTACGTTGTTGAAAAAGCTGCACGTCTCTTCCTGAGCACCAAAGGCCACTCCAGTTCAGACCAGAGCTGAAGATACAACTCTTTAGAGAACATTACATCACAGTTAGGTAACACTCCACATCAGCTCTCAGAGCCCAACCTACCCCCTCCGATAACTCATTGGATGTATCTTTGCATTTGACCTTGTACAGCCCTCCGCTGCCTTTGGACTAGGCTTGCACTATACACATAACATATATACGTAGACACATACCAGATGGAAGCAGAGAACCTCAAACTCAATTATTTTGTCCTGCAGGTGGAGTGCAAGACACTGAACATTACAACGAGGGCCATCTTAACAGCATCACAGTCCACTGGGCCAAGCAGTCCACTGGGCCTTGCCTGCACAACCACTCACAGGAATAAACATGTTTTAGGGAGAGTTAGTGCTCATTTCTGGTCTGCATGGGCCCCAAGCTTGTGGGGGCCCGGGCAACTGCACAGCGTGCCCGCAGTTCAGACAGCACTGAATATAACTCCTAGGCAGTGAAAAGGGGACTTTCTTGCCACGTTGACATTTAGAAAATGTAAGCAGTAAGGGCATCTGTACCAAAGGCTCACGTCATCCTGGACCCGTGCCAACGCATGGGTGCCTCAGCAGGCTGAGCACAGTCTTTGTGCCAAAGGATGAAGGTGGAGACTGGTGGAGTCACTCCCCCTGGGGGCGAAGGCAGAGTTCAGCTCCCATAGCAGAGGTCCCAACCCCTCCGCCCTTGCGCTATTACATAACACGTCGGTCGACACACACTCGGTGTCTATTTAAATACACTGTTGGCACATTACAAAGATGCAATATTACATTCTGCTCCAGCACAAATAATCAGACACAGTACCACGACGGTGGAAAATGATTTGGGCGCCAACAATTCTGCATCCAATTAGACTGGAAATTATACTTTTTTAGATTGTAAATTGCATTTTTGCTCATTCTGGCTTTTGCAGCATCCACCGTCTGGGTGCCTTTTCAAGAGGCCTAGTCGATGCCTCTGCGTGTGCGTGGAGAGGCGTTTCTTGACGTTCATCTGAGCTAACGGCTCAGGAATTCTATTTTACAATGTATACCGTTTGAAAATTGGTCCATAGAGGGTGAGATAGAAACAAGTAACTGGTGACTGTGATGTGTGCAAGCCAGAGACGCTCTTAAGAAATGTTGTGTTCATTTTCGAGATTTTATTAAGCTGGAAACACTTGTCTCCTTTCGTAGTCCCTGCAACACCCACCCGCTACCAAGCAGCGAAAAGTGAAAACACTGAAGCCCACATCTTCCAAGGCTTTCCGTTGACGTAAAGCAACACAAGGTCTTGCATGGTATATGCTATCCAGTGCAAAAGACGTATTGTGCTGTTGCTGTAAAGGTGTCCTTTTCTCAGCACAAAATGCGCTTTACTGGGGCGTTACTTGGATGAATCTGCACAAATACCAATAGGTTTTGCCTCAAAGACCGATCTTCCAATGTAGCAAGGCCGGGCTTTGTGTCAAAAACTAACGCCTGCTGAAGGCCGGCGTAAACAAGGGGAAATGTGTTCATTTTGCCAAAAAACAATGCATTGCATGTGTGCTGTAGCGCACAACACACTTCCAATGCGCAGGATCTTGCTGAGTTTTTCTAGGAATAGGGACTTTTACTGGAAGGCAATGCTTCCACTGCGAGCTCTATGCCAAGAGCACAAACTATCCATTGCAGCATATTGAGAGGCTTTCTGACACGCAAGGCAATCTGTTTGTGCACCAGCGCAGGGGAAGACAACAGCAGGGCTACCTTACAGGGGCGACTCCTCCGTAATGAATGAGGATTGTCACCCCACTGAGCGGAAAATAAAATGATAATACAACAATATTCCCCAAAAAATTCTGCTGACTAACTCAGCCTAGGAGTCTTGGGCAAGTTCGAGCATGGCAGGGAGTTGTGGCGAAGAGTAAACTGTAAAGTGCGCATGTTGGTTTGGCCAGCCGTAATTGGCAAGTCAAACAGACATGCATACTTATGTTTCTCCAACCCGGCTATGTTGCACAGCCGGGTTGGAGAAATCCCTCAGGCGCTAAGGCACTGTCTGAGCGGCAATGGAGTCCGGTCAGACCAATCCTGGCACTGCTCTCATGCTATAAGACCAGCATCTGGATTGGGTTGGGAGACTGTGCTGGTCTCCCTGGGACTGCTGGTACACCGTCAGGAGTGAAGAGGAGCACCAACGTGTCGGCAGTTGAAAAGACAAGTACATTTTTTAATTATATCTCCCTTACCCCTTGTGCACCCTGCCCTCTACTGGAGTTTTGTGGCGGCTGCCACAGCAGCCTTATCAACAAGCATTTGCAATACAATAGATCTTGCCTTTGGAACCTTATATGTATTTAGGTATGCAACACATTAGCCTGGGTGCTGAAACATCGACTGTTCTTTAACATGGAGGGAAAGTAAGCACCAAACTGTGTGACACGCCAGGTATGGGAACACATGGAGAGAAATATTGCCTTTCAGCGGGATATGGTATAGTCCAAATCTCTGTTTTTAATATAAAAGCAGGGCCTTTGGTGGTCATATCACTGAAAACCGGTCCTAGGATGCTTGTTTCGAGTCCAATGATTCAGAAAAGGGGGTGGTGATGAACAGAGTGTCTGAATTAAGCAGACCACTCTTACCCAGTCCAAAGATCAGGGCTTGATCCATCACCGTTTTTTAGCTCACTGCACCATCCCAGCTCAGAACCTGGCTACATGCAAATTAGTCTGTCCCTGGCCCAGTGCATCATGGGAACAGGGCAGACCAGACTACAAAGCCAATTCTTATACTGGGAAGGAAACAAGCTTCCGGGGACCGGTTTCTGGCATTACAGCCGTCTTCGGCCCGGCTTGCTTGAATCCTGATGGTGCAGGGAACAAGGGACTCATGTCTGAGTATACCCTTCCACGCTTATGGTGGACAAAATGATTCAGAAAAGGGGGTGGTGATGAACAGAGTGTCTGAATTAAGCAGACCACTCTTACCTAGTCCAAAGATCAGGGCTTGATCCATCACCGTTTTTTAGCTCACTGCACCATCCCAGCTCAGAACCTGGCTACATGCAAATTAGTCTGTCCCTGGCCCAGTGCATCATGGGAACAGGGCAGACCAGACTACCAAGCCAATTCTTATACTGGGAAGGAAACAAGCTTCCGGGGACCGGTTTCTGGCATTACAGCCGTCTTCGGCCCGGCTTGCTTGAATCCTGATGGTGCAGTGAGCAAGGGACTCACATCTGAGTATACCCTTCCACGCTTATGGTGGACAAAATGATTCAGAAAAGGGGGTGGTGATGAACAGAGTGTCTGAATTAAGCAGACCACTCTTACCCAGTCCAAAGATCAGGGCTTGATCCATCACCGTTTTTTAGCTCACTGCACCATCCCAGCTCAGAACCTGGCTACATGCAAATTAGTCTGTCCCTGGCCCAGTGCATCATGGGAACAAGGCAGACCAGACTACCAAGCCAATTCTTATACTGGGAAGGAAACAAGCTTCCGGGGACCGGTTTCTAGCATTACAGCCGTCTTCGGCCCGGCTTGCTTGAATCCTGATGGTGCAGTGTGCAAGGTACTCATGTCTGAGTATACCCTTCCACGCTTATGGACGGGGTAAGAGTAGTCTGCTTAATTCAGACACTCTGTTCATCACCACCCCCTTTTCTGAATCGTTTTTGTCCACCATAAGCGTGGAAGGGTATACTCAGATGTGAGTCCCTTGCTCATTGCACCATCAGGATTCAAGCAAGCCGGGCCGAAGACGGCTGAAATGCCAGAAACCGGTCCCCGGAAGCTTGTTTCCTTCCCAGTATAAGAATTGGCTTGGTAGTTTGGTCTGCCCTGTTCCCATGATGCACTGGGCCAGGGTCAGACTAATTTGCATGTAGCCAGGTTCTGAGCTGGGATGGTGCAGTGAGCTAAAAAACGGTGATGGATCAAGCCCTGATCTTTGGACTGGGTAAGAGTGGTCTGCTTAATTCAGACACTCTGTTCATCACCACCCCCTTTTCTGAATCGTTTTTGTCCACCATAAGCGTAGAAGGGTATACTCAGATGTGAGTCCCTTGCTCATTGCACCATCAGGATTCAAGCAAGCCGGGCCGAAGACGGCTGAAATGCCAGAAACCGGTCCCCGGAAGCTTGTTTCCTTCCCAGTATAAGAATTGGCTTGGTAGTTTGGTCTGCCCTGTTCCCATGATGCACTGGGCCAGGGTCAGACTAATTTGCATGTAGCCAGGTTCTGAGCTGGGATGGTGCAGTGAGCTAAAAACGGTGATGGATCAAGCCCTGATCTTTGGACTGGGTAAGAGTGGTCTGCTTAATTCAGACACTCTGTTCATCACCACCCCCTTTTCTGAATCGTTTTTGTCCACCATAAGCGTGGAAGGGTATACTCAGATGTGAGTCCCTTGCTCATTGCACCATCAGGATTCAAGCAAGCCGGGACGAAGACGGCTGAAATGCCAGAAACCGGTCCCCGGAAGCTTGTTTCCTTCCCAGTATAAGAATTGGCTTGGTAGTTTGGTCTGCCCTGTTCCCATGATGCACTGGGCCAGGGTCAGACTAATTTGCATGTAGCCAGGTTCTGAGCTGGGATGGTGCAGTGAGCTAAAAAACGGTGATGGATCAAGCCCTGATCTTTGGATGGGTAAGAGTGGTCTGCTTAATTCAGACACTCTGTTCATCACCACCCCCTTTTCTGAATCGTTTTTGTCCACCATAAGCGTAGAAGGGTATACTCAGATGTGAGTCCCTTGCTCATTGCACCATCAGGATTCAAGCAAGCCGGGCCGAAGACGGCTGAAATGCCAGAAACCGGTCCCCGGAAGCTTGTTTCCTTCCCAGTATAAGAATTGGCTTGGTAGTTTGGTCTGCCCTGTTCCCATGATGCACTGGGCCAGGGTCAGACTAATTTGCATGTAGCCAGGTTCTGAGCTGGGATGGTGCAGTGAGCTAAAAACGGTGATGGATCAAGCCCTGATCTTTGGACTGGGTAAGAGTGGTCTGCTTAATTCAGACACTCTGTTCATCACCACCCCCTTTTCTGAATCGTTTTTGTCCACCATAAGCGTGGAAGGGTATACTCAGATGTGAGTCCCTTGCTCATTGCACCATCAGGATTCAAGCAAGCCGGGACGAAGACGGCTGAAATGCCAGAAACCGGTCCCCGGAAGCTTGTTTCCTTCCCAGTATAAGAATTGGCTTGGTAGTTTGGTCTGCCCTGTTCCCATGATGCACTGGGCCAGGGTCAGACTAATTTGCATGTAATGTAATGTAATGTAATGTAAATAAATTTATTAAGCGCGGTTGCTGCCCACGGGCGTCCAAGCGCTGAGTTCAAGCAGAGACGGAGCAGAAGAGTTAGCACTCAAAGGATTTGGCAAACAGTAACGTTTTCAGCTTTTTCCGGAACGAGAGCAGATCTGGGTTGGACCGAAGTGGAAGGGGGAGAGCGTTCCAAAGCTTAGCAGTGTTCCAGGAGAATAGCCTACCCCCGGTCCTGGCTCGCTTTACTCTAGGAACAACTGCTAGGAAAGCCTCCGTGGACCGGAGGTTCCTGTTTGGATGGTAGGGGATGACAAAGTTGTCAAAGATTGCTGGTCCTGTTTTCCAGAAGGCCAGGTGCGCAATGCATAGCGCCTTAAAAGCCACTCTCTGCCTCACTGGCAGCCAGTGCAGACTCTTTAGTCCAGGTCTGGCAGACTGGGTTCGCGGAATCTGTAGCAGGGTACGTGCTGCGCAGTTTTGTACCACCTGCAGCTTCCGGAGGGTCATCTCGGGGGCCCCTACGTATAGAGCATTATTTGAGTCCAGGCGGGACTGGATGAGGCCTTGTACTGCTACCTTTTTTGCTTCCAGAGGTAAAAGCGGGAGGACCTTCCTCAGGATTCTGAGCAGGCCGAAGCATGTGGCGGACAACTTGGTAGCCTGGGTGGAAAAAGAGAGCTTTTTGTCGAGCCACACTCCTAGGCTCTTTACATTTTCCTTAGGGGTGGGAGGAGCGCCCAGCCCGCGGGGCCACAAGGAAGTGAAAGGTACTGGCGGAGCTGGGCCTAGAAGCATGAGCTCCGTTTTCTCTCCGTTCAATTTGAGGAAGGAGTTGGTCATCCACTCCTTGACGTCCTCTAAGCATTTCAGCAGACCTCCCAGGGGTTGCCCGTTGTTCTCAGGTTCTGAGCTGGGATGGTGCAGTGAGCTAAAAAACGGTGATGGATCAAGCCCTGATCTTTGGACTGGGTAAGAGTGGTCTGCTTAATTCAGACACTCTGTTCATCACTACCCCCTTTTCTGAATCGTTTTTGTCCACCATAAGCGTGGAAGGGTATACTCAGATGTGAGTCCCTTGCTCATTGCACCATCAGGATTCAAGCAAGCCGGGCCGAAGACGGCTTAAATGCCAGAAACCGGTCCCCGGAAGCTTGTTTCCTTCCCAGTATAAGAATTGGCTTGGTAGTTTGGTCTACCCTGTTCCCATGATGCACTGGGCCAGGGTCAGACTAATTTGCATGTAGCCAGGTTCTGAGCTGGGATGGTGCAGTGAGCTAAAAAACGGTGATGGATCAAGCCCTGATCTTTGGACTGGGTAAGAGTGCTCTGCTTAATTCAGACACTCTGTTCATCACCACCCCCTTTTCTGAATCGTTTTTGTCCACCATAAGCGTGGAAG
Organism: Lissotriton vulgaris; assembly: GCF_964263255.1. NCBI lineage: Eukaryota > Metazoa > Chordata > Amphibia > Caudata > Salamandridae > Lissotriton > Lissotriton vulgaris. Next base: position 1,739,591,669 of record NC_141691.1, read on the forward strand.
GGTATACTCAGATGTGAGCCCCTTGCTCATTGCACCATCAGGATTCAAGCAAGCCGGGCCGAAGACGGCTGAAATGCCAGAAACCGGTCCCCGGAAGCTTGTTTCCTTCCCAGTATAAGAATTGGCTTGGTAGTTTGGTCTGCCCTGTTCCCATGATGCACTGGGCCAGGGTCAGACTAATATGCATGTAGCCAGGTTCTGAGCTGGGATGGTGCAGTGAGCTAAAAAACGGTGATGGATCAAGCCCTGATCTTTGGACTGGGTAAGAGTGGTCTGCTTAATTCAGACACTCTGTTCATCACCACCCCCTTTTCTGAATCGTTTTTGTCCACCATAAGCGTGGAAGGGTATACTCAGATGTGAGTCCCTTGCTCATTGCACCATCAGGATTCAAGCAAGCCGGGCCGAAGACGGCTGAAATGCCAGAAACCGGTCCCCGGAAGCTTGTTTCCTTCCCAGTATAAGAATTGGCTCGGTAGTTTGGTCTGCCCTGTTCCCATGATGCACTGGGCCAGGGTCAGACTAATTTGCATGTAGCCAGGTTCTGAGCTGGGATGGTGCAGTGAGCTAAAAAACGGTGATGGATCAAGCCCTGATCTTTGGACTGGGTAAGAGTAGTCTGCTTAATTCAGACACTCTGTTCATCACCACCCCCTTTTCTGAATTGTTTCGAGTCCAGGCAGGACCTGGCCCGGCAGTTCAGGCTGCACTGTTCCCATTGAGCACAGTGTCAAGACTGATTTGCATATAGCTGGGTTCAAACTGGAACGGCATGGGGAGCAAACCAAAGATGGATTTAGGCCCAGATCTCTGTACTGGGGTGAATGTATGACATCGTTCTGCATTCTGTCCATCACTTGTTGTTTTTGCCTCTTATCACTGAAAATGCAAGATTAAAAAAAATATATTGTCTACGGGTGCTTGTGGAAGACAATTTCTATGGACTGGAATCTAGAGAATGCTAAAGTGATTCTGGTATTTTACTGACCTCTGCTGGTCATTTCTATCAAGACAGTTATATTGAGGGAGTTGACAGAAAAATAAAACAAGCAGTGGCATAGCCAATAGGTCTCGCCTTTGGGACTTCATAAGTGTTTAGCTATGCAACAGTTGATGTTGTTGGAGGAAGGATATTGTGCTGCATAACTAAAAACTTATAAGGCCCCAAAGGCGAGACCTATTGACTATGCCAATGCTTGTTTTTTTTGCTGTCTGCATCGATCATTAGACATGATTATTTTGTATCGAAAATGTTCATTGACACTCATTGGTGTAGTTGGGTAAATATTTTGAAGGGCCTCAGCAAACATTGAAATTTTTTTCTCCTGAAAAGTCTGTGGGATGAGATCGATTTAAATTCCGTTTTTGGCTTTCACCAGACTAAACGGGGGCAGTCCCGTCAATTGAAAGTAACACAGTGAAAGAACACACTCAGTCAGCGTTACCAACTGCGCTTCATTGCTACCTAGGCTTGGGCGTGCACAGCATAATCTGATTTGACTTCAAACTCCCCCAAATATGTCTCAACCTCACTAGGGCCTCAGTAACCAGGTAGCAGTCAGCCGATGCTGATCAGGGGAAAAATGGACAGGGTGCAAGGGAGAAGACCCGCACATGCAGTCCAGGAGAAGAGGGGGAGCGAGGGGGACTCCAGGCAGTCGTGCCTGCTGTGTCTGAGATGGTGTGGCAATGCCCCACCAACCATAAGCCACTCTGCATACTGTTGCATAACAAACTTTGCTTCTGCTAACGTTAACACTTGGAAATGTATTGCTCTTGAGAGCTCTAGAGCATGCACCGGTATTGTGTTGTGTAGATGAGGCTGCCAATGTTTTTAAGACCTTTTTACCAAATATCCGATGTTGAGCGATGAAAAGTGAGCTCCAACTTGCCTAGTTATATATTTATAACAGTAGCAAACCAAACACGGGCCATTTCCTAGCAGCCTAGGCTAAATGAAGAACATGTGAAAAAAAAGTTGTCAAATCAACAACGTTTTTTTTTTTAAATGCATTGATCAGTTTGAAGTTTCACTTTTCATCAGAGCCCTGCTGAGTGTCACATCTGCACCTTACCACTGTGGTAGTCATCCTTTTCCCTGTCAGGTTTTCTGAAAGCATGAACCGTGGGTCCCCGGGTCAACCCTCACAAACTTAAGAGTTTTTGGTCTGGGCTTAAAACAGAAATAACCATTGCTCTCCAGGACTTCTGCTGCATTCCTCTGCCAGTGATGTGCTGTCTCCCCAGTGACCCACCAAACATGAAGGAGAGTTGTAATGTTATTATTGTTCTGTGACATAGCTATGCTATGTTCACTTGAGGGTACTTGCGAGCAAATTCCCAGCTGATTATCTTTGCATTTGGTGTCAGAACGCAGCCTAGGTGAGCCTAGGGCTTCCTACTGCCTTTTGGTAGGGCACTTAAACAGAGATGTGGAGCTGATTCACAAAGGTATTTATGGGCACCTGAAGTAGTACACCTGTATTCAGTACCAGGATGTTAACACAAGCCCCTACAATAAAGGAGGGTCTCCACCCTTCAGTGGTCCTCTGAATACTTTTGAACTATTGGGGACTGAGGGGCCCCTCTGTGCCTTCCCAGGAAGTGCCCCATCATTTAGCATTACACCACTGTGTAGTACTACATTATGTACTCAGAAATGACTTTGCGAATTGGCCTCTGTGATTAGTTGCAAAAATGCCATGTTTAAGTTCTAGGTGCTAAAGAGCCAAGATTAATTATATGAAGAAATTATGAACTACGTGAACTGTGCTGAATTTCCCTTGTGTCATACAGGACACCTGTGGGAGGTTTTACTCATGCACAGGGCGCGGTGGCTCAGCGCAGCGCGAAGTCTTTACCTGACCGTGAAGTGCGCATGGGTGTGTTTGGTTTTCTGTCTATTTCAAAAACAACGTGATCTGCTCAGTGGCCTGGATTTAGATTTGTTCTGTACAAGGACTAGAATCCCAAGTTTGTGTGGCCCATAAGTTTTCAACAACGCCGGCCCCATAAGCCGTATTTTGGTAGGCAGTATTAACAAGCGCTGAAACACAAACGCGGCCCCGCGGTCGCAAAAGTGAAACAGTACTGGGCTAAGTGGGAGGTTGTGGGGGGAATTCGAGAAAACACACAGCGATTCCCTTGTGGGATCGAGCAAACATATGTTCCCAAAGCTTGCTCCCGCAAGGGAATCGCCAAACGTGCACGCATTGCAATTGAAAGCAATGCAATGCATGCACGTTTTTGGCTGAAAAGCCGAAGCGATTTCTATAGGTCTTTTTCCCATGCAGCATATGCGCGCTGCGTAGGCGAGGCCTAAAAAAGAAAGTCCATCAGCAGAAAGCAATTCTGGTATTTTACTGATCTCTGCTGGTTGTTTTCTAGCAAGGCAGTTAAATAGAGGCAGTTAAACAGAAAAAAAGTCCCCAAGCGGAAGCAGACAAGTCATAGGCTGATCTCCAGAACCCACAAAGTACATACACATATAAGCATATATTAAAGTATATATACTAAAGTATATACAAGAGGTCTCGAATGCTCGACCTAAAAATAGCTCTGAGCTGAATTTCTCCTTTGCACAACAGCACAGCAACTTTAATTGCGGCATTTACATGATAGTAATTTTGAGCCCATGGGTGCTGCCCTCTTAAAGCTGAAACTGTAAGGCACCTTAATCCCAATTAAACCAGAAATTACGCAGGTTCTAATTAAAGGCCTTATGCACAAAATGCTTTTCTATGATTAAGCATGGAAAAAGTTATATGTTTAGCTATGTCAAATGTTTAGGCACCTGAATGAGTGTATTTTAGTCCTATGTGCATAAGGTGTGTACTTATGCGTACATACATGTACTGTGCTTCACATATACTCAACATGCACTTCCGTGTGCATAACCTGTACATTTGCAGCCTACTGTAGACTTGTCAGTGTGTTAGAGAAGTGGCCAGAGAAATGTTATTCAAGTGTGCTGAACAGGTGTGACAAGGTGAGTTTGAATAACCTCTGCAAGCGTGTTTGCCACACTTTTCATTACATGTAACTTAAACATGAATTATCAAAGTGTAAGTGCTGCTGTAAGTGTGTCCTAGTGCAAACCGTACCCTAGTTTGCCTTCGGGGGAGCCAACAGGCACGCCACAATATTTATTTTAGGGAAGCTATTTTGAACTGAAATGGAAAAAAAATTCAAAAGATAAAATAAAAAATGCTCAGATTTCCTATACCTACGCAACCATGCGTTCCACATTGTGTGAAATATGTACATGTACATTGAGTGAGTTTTATTCACTAATACTTCAAAGGTATCTGTGTCTTCTGACCAGTGTAACTTACATGTTTAGTAAGAAAGTTTAATGAATTCAATATACAGGTGTAACTTTCATCCTTGCAAGTCACACCTTTCCTATTTGCTGACAAACTTTGCTAAATCTGCCCCTTGGCAGCTGGTTGCAAGGAAGGGATGACAGGGTGTATTGGAAAGGGAGTCATTAGTGTGCTTACAATGCTCCCCGCCTGAACAAAATAACAAGTTATGGTCAACACCCACCTTCAGGTAACGTTACCAGGGGTCATTCATAGGCATCTTAAAGAAACCTCTGATGGCGCGCAGTGGCATTATCCAGGGTCACCTTAAAGACTAGAGGTGGGTGAATGGTCAGTGTGGAGACCGCATCCCACCGGACGTACAAGGGGAGACCGTTGTTTCAGACAACATGCTTCCTCTTAGGTGAGATCTGCCCTCAGTGACACACGTCCCTAGAGCTCGCGTGCCTCTGGTCTGTGCTCTGTGACAAACACCACATCTCCGGCCTCAAGTCAGGTACAGAGGCATGTCCCATCCACTCTAAGTGTATTCAGTTGCGTAGCATGGGGTGCAAGGTGGCTGTTTGGGGTGTTACACCCGCCTAATAAATGTATTCTGTAGTAAATAGTTGGGTGCAAGTGCTTTCACTCGGGTATGGTGAGGTGGCTGTCAGATTTCACCCAGGAGTTTTGCACACACACACACACACACACACACAAGCACACTCTCTATCTTTTGCTTGAAGTTCTTAAAATGTGTTGGTTATTTTGCAAAATATTTTGTTTTAAGAACCGCTAACAATCCACACTGCTGTCATTTTCCACTGCCTCTGGAGACCCCTTATGTCCTGCTTCCCAGATAATGTATGTTAACAGTATATGGCAGCAGTGACTGCTGGGAAATCTGAAGCTCCCACCCCCAGTCTTGCTGACCAAGCCACGCCACTGAGTGTAATAATGTGTCCAGTGTTGTAGGCAGAATGGAGCATTCATGGTGTGTGTGCCACGCAGAGCACCATCTCACAGATGAGTCAATGCAGAGCGGAAAATGTGACATACCCCGCGACAAAGGCGGTGTCAAAGCTGTGACATCAGCAGGGGTCGAGTCCAAGCGGAGAAGCAAATATATCATGGTGTCATCTCAGCTTCTTTACATTCCCTGCTCACTCTCCACATCCTTCCCAGGAGACGAGAACCAAATGGCAAGTGACGACAAACTAATTTTCATGCATACTTGTGAGGGATTCTCCTCTACTGCCATGCTTGTTAGTGGCCAACACAAACGAAAAAGATGAAGTTTTAAAAAATCCACCTACACATAGTTCATGGTCCACTTTTTCTACCTCTACAACTGGCAATATTTCCTCGTGAGCATCAATTTCTTCTTCACAAGTGCTACTTGGAGCTGAAATTTGATGTGCGGTTTTCATGCCAGTTGCTTCAACACCATTTTTATTTTAGTTCTATAACAGGGTGAATGTTAGCGACATTATTTCACACAACAACATAAAAGGGGAGAGAATGCTGTATTTTGATGTGGGAAACGCAATGTAGAAAACTTCATTAACAGCAAGCAGCAACAGTAGCATTTTCTAGAATTATGGGAAGTTTACAAGAGAAAATCATGGCAAATTCACCCAACCCTAATGCTCATGTATCCAGCTCTCGATAAGGCAAGTCTTGTGTTCGCCTTTGTACCAGGCACCCACTTGGATGATTTCTCCATGTGTAACGTTAAGGTCCTGGGCCGTCTAAATTCCAAGCCAAAGTTGATACTATTGGTTACATTTCTGAAAAAAAGCTGTCTGTGTTATGAGACCAGATCCACTTAATGAGGGGAGCTTACTGGTACTATTGGTGCCCTTGTGGCTCAAGAGCGGCAAGGTCTCCTGCACTCTGTTACTTCGTCATTGACTGTTTCCATCAGATGCGTATCCTCGACAAGATGTATCACACAAGCGCCTTCTTGCTCTCAGATTGGCGAACCAATGTTATCGATATCTAAAGCTTTCAGGTGGATTCATAGATCACTGCATGGGCTAAAGTTGAATAACACATTTCTATTGTCTTGTGTGTCTGTGTGTGTAGGTGTGTGTGTGTGTGTGTGTGAGAGAGAGTCTGGCATTTAGGGCAGTGAAGTCATTTCAAGACTATCGTAGAGCCCACCACATAACCTTCAGCCCTGATGGTGTCCCAGTAAGTGTTGTTGTATGGACCTTTGGCCCAGATGAATGGCCTTTGGGCTTGAGTTGGAGATGGTTCGTAATGGAACTTTGTTCAAAAACCATCAGATGTCTTTTTCGCCTTTCCTTTACCTTCCCTTGCCTTATCTTGAGTGTGGTGGAAGGTGGCATTGCTGTTTCCAGCTCCACCATGAGTAAAATTGAAAGTGACCATGCCTAGAAATGGCATCAGAGTGACCGTTCAGTTTCGATTCTTTTTTTTAATTTTTTTTTTTCAAATCATTTTTATTGAGAATTTAGGATAAAACAAAGGAAAAACATTACAAAAAAGCTTCAATTACATAGATGGATTGATGCATGTTGTTAAATGACACACACGTAAGGAAAATAAACATAAGATAAGAGGACCAAATACATGGCATCTAAGCTAGCAACAATAAGGTCGTTCAGTGTGTTCAGATGCGGAGCTATACATGCAGGGAACCATACAAGAGTAAACCACAGTCTCACCCGTTGCTTCACGTGGGGTCATATTGAAAATACTTAGCATCGAGAGATTTCCATAGTTTCTTATTTGAGGGACTCCAAGTGGCCGACTGCAACGCCGGGTTGTCTGCCCCTCTCAAGAAGGAGAGCCACTCCCGCCATATTGCAAAAGTAACCTCCGACGAGCTTTTTCACTTACACAAGATAACCTTGCAAGCCAGTGTTAGCATCAGATCAAGAAGTTGGCGGTCATGAATGTCATGAAGCTGTGGGTCTAGTGCTCCTAGAACAACATAAATAAAGTCCCTTGTGGGATTGATGTGAAAGGTTTGGTGAATATAGTCAAACATCCTCCCCCAGAATGTCTGCAATATAGGGCAGTGAAAAAGCATGTGTGCGAAATCTCCTACCCCTGTTTGGCAGTTCCAGCAAATAGGTGTATCTCTTAGATGACATTTAAAGAGTCTCTATGGGGTCCAGAACGTCCTGTTCAGCAACATATATTTTGTCTGACAGAGAATTGGGGACACTTTGTTAGTTAAGGCGGTTGTATGAATTATGTCCCAATCTAACACTATCCCCGTTGTGTTGGGTTCGGATTCCCATTTACCTTCAGCCCTTCTGTGGGATTTCCCGGGTAAAGGTAGGAGTAGTTTATAGACTCTAGATACAAAGTGGCCAACACGAGTGAAGTGTGGAAGATGTGTCACAAGCCAAGGTGTGTCGGTAGTAAGATTACGTTTTGAGATGATAGACTTCAGTTTCAGGAAATGGTAGAAGTCTATGGGGGACAGGTCATATGACGTCTGTAATTTTGAGAACGGAATGGGTTGCGTTCCCTCGTAAAGATCCTTAACCATATTAATGCCCCTTTCAGACCATGATTTCCAGAAAAGGGTTTCGCCGTCTATTTTGAACATAGGGTTTCTCCAAAGTGACATAAAAGTGTTTTTTTTAATAGTAAGGTTAGTTTTATGGGTTTGATCGAGCCTTAGTAAAGCTCGTCTGGTATTCAACCGGATATACTTGGAATGAGGTAAATTCATTCAAAGGCCAAGTTCATACTAAGAAGGATCGGTAAAGGTGCATGTGCTATGATAGACTTCTCAATGTTTAGCCACACTGGGACATATGATGGAGAGTCTACTAGCCATAAGGCTCCCTGCTTGCAGAGGAAAGCCGTCTGGTAGTTCCTGAACGAGGGAAGACCCAGGCCGCCTTTTTCTTTTGCCATCTGCAGCTTTTTCAAAGATATCCTGGCTTTCTTCCCCCGCCACAAAAACTCACCAAACAGCCTGTCCACTTTCTTAACAAAGTCATCTGTAAAAGTCATAGGAAGCATGCTAGCTAGGTAGTTCACCAGAGGGGTGGACATCATTTTGAGAGTCTCTGCTCTGCCCCACCAGGAGAGAAACTTGGGTGACCAACCATCTAATAGTGTTGAGATCTTTTTCAGGGTTAGTTCCTCATTGATTTTCAGTGTTGAAATTAAATCTTTCCCAAAATCAAGGCCTAAGTACTTGAAGCAGTGCGGTTGCCAGGTGAGGCCGGAGTTTCCGAGGATTTCACGATTACCAATATTGTTCAGGAGTTTGACCTCCGTTTTGTCCTTATTTAGCTTGTAGCCCGAAACCTTGGAGAATTCATCAATGGTATGCATGAGCGCCGGAATAGCCTCATCCGCTCTCTCTGACATAATTAGCACATCATCAGCGTACGCGGTCAGTTATATGGTACAATCCTGAAATGGTATACCGGCAATTGCATCATTATGCCTTATATGATATAGGAACGGTTCAATTGCTAACAAAAACAAGGATGGGGAGAGGGGGCATCCCTGTCTCGTACCCTGCTTCAGGGACAAGGAAGAGGGGAAAGAGCCACCCGCCCTAACCTTTGCAGTGGGACAGGCGTAAAGTGACATGACAAGTTTCGTAAATGTTGCTCCTAGGTTGAATTTATTTAACCCGGCCTAAAGAAAAGCCCAGTCTACTTCATCAAAAGCCTTCTCGGCATCCAATGTTATTGCCGCCGTTGGTGTATCTAAGAGCTTAGCTTTTTCCAGGACATGCGCTAGAACTCTGGTATTATCACTGGATAATCTATTTTTAGGAAACCCTGCTTGAGAAGGGTGGATTAGGTTAGGAAGAACACGTTGTAGACGTGCCGAGAGAATCATGGCTAGGATCTTGCAGTCCAGATTAATTAGGGAAATAGGTCTATAATTTTTTGGGAAGGAGGGGTCCTTACCGTCTTTCGGGAGTACAGCGATAGTAGCCTCAGCCAGAGTTCCTCTTACTGCACCTGTGTCGCTTATTTCCCGGAACAAATGGAGGAGGGGGTTCACCAGAAAGGAGGCAAAACTTTTGTAAAATTTAGCAGTGAAGCCGTTAGGGCCGTGAGCCTTACCACACTTTAAAATCCTAATTGTTTTCTCTATTTCAATTGCCGTAATTGGTTCGTGAAGCCCCTGTTGATCATCCAGGGAGAGTTTCGGTAGGTCACATACGTTCAGGTAGTCCTGAATCTTTCCCTCTTCTACAGATGAATTTTTGGCATAGAGGGTTTCGTAGAAGTCTTTAAAAACTTCTGCTATTTCGTCTGGTTCAGAGTGGCCCGCCCCCCAGTGTATCCTTAATGACATTAATTGAGTTCTTTTGGACTTTAAACTTTAGATAAGCAGCCAAGCTCTTACCCGCTTTGTTGGATTCGCAGATTTTGAGTCTACATCTCCTGTCTAACCATACGCCTGCTCTTTCGCTCACAAGTTTATTGTATTCATATTTCTTAGCAGTCATTGTGTTGAGTGTTACTCTGTCCCTATCTATTTAATATTTGTTTTCTAGGTCCGATATCTCTCGCTCCAGTGCTTCCAGTTTAGCATTGTGATCTTTGTTCATTGCTGAACGGATTTTGATACATACCCCCCGATCGTGCTTTTTAATGCCTCCCAGCGTACTAAGTCAGAGGTGTCCCCTCTTCCATTCAACTCCAGATACGAGAGAATGGCAGATTGGATAGCGAGTCGATGTTTATCTTTATTCAGTATTTCGTCATTTAAGCGCCACGATGTTTGTCGTGAAGAAAGCTTAGCGTTGGTTATGGAGAAGGAGATACACGAATGGTCGGACATAACTCTTGGTTCAATAGAAGAGTCCTCTATTCTCGGAACCCCATTCTGTGTGATTAGGATGTAATCAATACGCGAATAGGAATCATGTGGTGAGGAGCAAAACGTATAGTCCCTATCTGTGGGATTTTGTAATCTCCATGTGTCAACCAGGTGGAAACATTGGCATAGGTTAAGGAGTGCTTTGTGAGACTTGTTTGATTTGAAAGTGCACCGTGAATATCTATCTAGGAATGGGTCCATTGGAAAGTTAAAATCACCACCCATTATGTATATAGCAGAGTCTGGAATAGTCTCAACCTGTTTCGCTAAACCCTCCCAGAAAGTTAAGTCACTAGTGTTGGGAGCATAGATGTTGGTGACATAAAACTCTGTGTTATCTCTGCTTAGTTTGGTCGTAACCCATCTACCCTTCTCGTCTGCTGACGATGAGAGTAACTCAACTTTGGATCTCTTAGCTATCAATATCAATACTCCATTCTTTTTCCTCACCGCAACAGAGCCTACTACTTCAGAATAATATTTGTTTCTTAACGTATAGAATTGTTTACTATCTAATTTGGTTTCTTGTAGCAACACAATATCCCCTTTTTGCCTGCGCAAATAATCCAGTATCTTTTGCCTTTTAACGGGTTGATTTAAACCTTTCACATTTAGGGACAGAATTTTTAGTTTGTCTGCCGTGGCCACCCCAAGTGGCGTATCAATAGTAGAGCGCGTCATTCTAAAGAATTACAGACAGAATGTATTGGTATGATTCTCAGAGAAATTAGTTCTATGTAGTTCAGTGAGAACATGGATTGTAGTAGACTCAATGACCTGTTTAGTGTAGCACCCGAACCATAGGAGTATCGAGTAATCGTGCAAACTTGTAAGGATGGCATGCAAACGCCAAATCTTGTCGGCACAAAGAAAAAGAAAAAGCAAGAAAATGAAAACCAATACATATAACACATATCCCCCCCAATCCTCCCACACCCTCCACCCCACCCTCCCCAACCGCAAACAGAAAGCATGGTGACTTGAGGAAAATCGCGGTGTTCCCTCCCGTATATGCTAATATAGTAGAAACATCAGAACAATTTTTTATACATTTAACGTAGTGATAACTCAGCTAGACCCATGAGAGAAATGTCTCAGGTTTAGATTCGAGGTACCACCATTCCAACATTGGAACATTTATGCAGAACAATAAGAAAACAGCTTTTGTACTGTGAAGGAGCAAAAGGCTCCACTCATAAGCTATCTGTAGTCGTCAATATTTCTGAGACTGTGCATCACAAAATCTAAGAAAACAACTTTGGAAAGAAATACTAGGTTTAAGGCAAAGAGCTCCTATTGAGTCTAACACGCCATAAGGCGACTGATGTAGTACAGTAGCGAGCAAAATGAGTACTATGAGTTGTGCCCAGGAATGGCGGTGAGCTAGTACAAAATTTATACCTAGATTATAAGTATTGCGGAAGTCCTGAGCGAAAAAGAATGAGCAGCTAACTGCCAGTAGTACCCTACCAACAGCCAAGAGCAACATCTGCTCTCTGCGAATATTTTATGCAGAGAGACAGGACCGATAGTCACGTTATTTTGTGAAAGCACTATGAAATTTTACATAGACAACTTAAGTAAAGGATACTCATTTGTAGCCAGAGGCCGAAGCTGTCCCATTGTCCATATTGTTGGTGTCCATGTCACGTTCATCCAGATCGTCCAACATACGCCTGAGTTTCATGGGGTCTGAAAAGATGTGGGGGGGCCCCCGCACGATCACTCTGTATTTTGCTGCACCCATAAAGCCGAACTGGTAGCCCCTTGGTTTCAATTGTGGTCGAAGTGCCAGGAACGCTTTCCTCACTTCCACCGTTTCCTTACTGTAGTCCTGTGAGATGTAGATCTTCGCATCCTTCCATAAAATATGGTTGTGTTTCCGGACAAAGGCAAGGATTTGTTCCACGTGTTGGTAGCGAAGTGGTTTACACACTATAGGCCTGGGGCCTTTTTGCGTTTTGGTGATCCTTCCCGGCACTCTGTGGGCCCTGTCGAATTCTATGTTATGTTATGTTATGTTATGTTATGTTATAATGCGTTTATATAGCGCACGGCTACTCGAAAAGAGTGTCCCGGCGCTTTCCACATGCAGCTCAGAGTAGAAGTAACACAACAGAGCATAAACAGAAAGTATTCTAAGAATTCTAGGGGATGAACGAAGGTCAGATTTGTAGCCTGTGCGAACCATGATTCCAGGAATTGGATACATGAGCCTTCTGAATCTTCGGATCCCTCCGGAAGGCCGAAAATAAGCGCAGGTTCCCCCTTCGATTCCTGTCCTCCAATTCAGCCAGCTTTCTTGTAGTGTGATCCGAGTATATGTTCAATTGTTTTAGAGCCGCAGACGTTTTAACTTCGATGTACTCAAGTCGGCTAATCCTTGATTCCGTCTCTGTAAGGCGAGCGTTGATGTCCCTTATGTCTTGTCGAATTGCCACAACCTCCTCTTTGGTCGACCTGGCCAGGTCTTTCACCTCATCCAGCCTGCTTAGGATCATGTCTATTGCATCAGGTGTGACTTTTTGTTAGGAGAACCTGGGTTTGAGTGGTCAGATTTGACCCTTTTCAGGGAGTTTTGCTCCTTGGAATCCATTGTCCCAGTTCCGGTGCTTGGGTGGCACCTCGTGGAAGACGGTATTTATGGATGTATAGGGTAGATCTTACAGCAGAACACTTGATTTGAGTGGGCTCCCCGGTGCTCTTCCCCGTCTTGTACGTGGCAGATGAGTTAACTCTTCACCGCCACCCCTTGGACCCAAGTGTATGACAATGAGTGACTAGGAGACTGTATGATGCTTGTCTGCGATGAAGAATTGGTAAGTCACCTTCTTGTTCGTGCACCTAACGTTGTTGACTCACCCAGAAAAGCAGGGCTCAGGGAGCACATCAACATCGGTATCAGAGTCCAGCCTGCAGTTATTTGCGGTCATTTGCAGCTTGGTAAAGATTGTGCCGCCATGAATAGGTGCCCGGGTCTGCCAGAACACGTGGTTACATCAGTATGAGCGCCGAGCGCAGTGCGTTGGAAGCTCGCGCTTACTATTTGCCAGAAAAGCACCCCTCAAATGACCAGTCCCTCTTTACACATGATGCGGGGATCGTTGTTGGTGCGGGTATTGGCCGTTGTCGCATGCAAGCGTGATGGGGGAATTGAGCCGCATCAAGCCATTATGAGAACGGCGGCGGCCATCTTGGTAAAGGCTCCGTCCTGGCAAAGGCTCCGCGTGTCAGCTACAGCAGCCGTTACATGCCGGTTGAAAAGCGAGTGTACTCACGGATCCCTGGAGAAATTCAGAGCGATTGCGGTGTCTCTAGATCTGCAGCGCATTGGTGAGTGTATCGCTCTCGAAGGGTGTACTTGGAAACACCGTACACACGCTCTCCCGTCAGCGTCGCAGCAGCGTTGGGCGCTCCGAGATTACTCCATTTTTTACGACTCCCCGAGCTCCTTTACCTCCGAAACTCGGCTCGCCGCACTTCCCTCACATTCCGATTCACGGTGCCGTTACTTCCACCAGGATGAGGCAAGTTAGAGAGGTTCCGATTTTGATTATTAGGCAGCGTTACGGGAGGAGAAAAGTACTAAGGCGCCATTTTCCTCGGCGTCCAAACCACGCCCCGTTCAGTTTCGATTCTATTACCAATTATGCCCAGGTCCTTCCAGTGCGCAATGCCCAAGTCAACCATGGTGGTCCTGCACACAAAAGCCTCATAATGTTCCTTACAGGCAGGAAAAGACAAGAAGCATGTCAGGTACATTAGTAAGATGGATGTTGAAAAGGTAGTCCCAGTTTGGGTAAACATATCCAGTACCATGGGCATTTTACCCTTGAAGTGGACCTGCCTTTCAGGTGAAAGAGAAGATGAGGGATGGATGGAAGAAGTGAAAGTTAGAGACACTGAAAAAGAAAGAGAAGAGGATAGAAAAGATACATAATGAAATCGAAAATCATTTAGCATTAAGGTTAAAACCCAAACCCCTAGAAAGTGGGAAATGCATCATTTATAGTAAGTAAGTAACCGTAAGATCTGTCCCAATATGCTGCTCGTGATATCACGCATCACATGTAGATGAAGAAATTTACAATCCAAATGTGGAAAACAATACACATGGCACTACAAATTACATCAGCTAGTGTACCATAGAGCTGTACCTGTTAGTCCTACAGTTAGTGTTTGCTGCGCCCAAGATGTGTGAACGTCCCAGAAAGGTATCTGATCTTGCAGAACAGCTGAAGACCTCTAAGAGGTCTGGACTTTTTCATAATCCTCAGTATTAAGAGTGTCTGCTGCTCAGCCAGTGACTATTAAGTTAGTGTCTACCAGTATATTTTTATTAATGTAATAATAACATTAAAACAAAAATAAAGAATGCATAGATTTGTAAATCATAACAGTTCTGGCACCATGCCTCAATAGTAGCGTAGTAGCATAGTTTGCCTAAAGGCACAACTTTGTGTGCACTTAATGAATTACACCTATTTACTGGTATATATTCAGAAGTTTAGAAATGGGTGATTCACACAGTTGGTAATTTCACTGCGTAGTTTATAAAAGGTTAGTGTGCCTGGTCAGTTCTGGGAATGCTTTGTGCTATGAGGCAGTGTTGTTTTGTTTGGCAGAAATTATATGAGCTAAATGGAGATACTTCCATGTCTAATTATTTGGAAACATGGCTATGTGTCTTGGCATGCTTAATGACTGTTATTGGTCTTGGACAGGGCACAATCATACTCATGAATCTGTGGTCTCAGGAACCAGTGAGTCCTAAATAATAAGTTTTATAAATACAGTCAATCTCTCATTTACACCTAAGCAGGACTAAAAATAAAAATGAGGACATTGATGGTCATGAATTAATGGCATGCTTGAATGGGTAGCAAATAATTACAGGCTAAATATGGTTAAATTAGTGCTTCCTAAACCTTTTTGAACCATGGCCTAATTTTTGGAATGACAAACTTTCAAGACCCCAAAGATGGGTCTTTCAAGACCCATCTAGATTTATTGGACATGATGCGGGAGAGTTTTTAATATAACTAAACCATCCCGTGGTAGTGCATTGCCATTTACAAACCACACATTTTCCATTGAAATGGTCACTAAATTTGCACAGACATACAGTTTAATGCTAAAACTATATTGTACTTAAATGGTGTGTGGAAATCGCGTTTGAGTGAATATATATCATTTGTGCATCCCCATGTAAAGTGTATTGATTTGTTTTGATCCTATTAAAATCTTTGGAGCAGATTTACAACCCCCTTGCATTACTTGTGCACTGCCGTTGCGTCACTTTTGTGACGCACCGGCGGTGTACAGGTTGCGGCCCATTTACAATGTGACACATCTAGGGAGATGCGTCACGTTGTAAAACCCTGCGTCACATACCTGTGCCAGGTGTAATGTATGCAGGGAGGGTGTTACCATGCAAAAAGCCATGTAGAACTGACGCAGTGAAAATTACAACATTTCACTGCGTCACTCTACGCCTTCGCTGCATCAAAATCCCTACGCCTGCTCAGACCAGGCGTAAGGAATGGCGCAAGGCTTTTTAAATGGGACTCACCTCTCTGTTGTGACGCATTGCTGACGTTGCATCACTTTCATGAGCAACTCCAGCAATGCGTCACATTTGGGTCAACAGATGTGTTTCCATCACACTTCACAATTAAAATAAAAGTGTGCTTCATTTTAGCCTTCCTAACAGCTGAACGTGTACAGTCCATTCACAGTTATTTGCATTGTATTGTGTGTTACAAAAAATGACAAACTGCACTTATACTCTACCCCAGCAAGATTCACTTTACTTTTCTTTCTCTGACTGCAAAGTAAGAGGAGTTTGTAAACACCAACATCCATGTTGAAAAAGCAGCAATTGTTCAGAAGGCAAAGCTTGACATATGACCTCTGACTCTTTGAAGCGCAGCAAATGTGACAAGATAAATACAGAACTTTCATGATCCATCAAAATTCGGCTCACGACCCAACAGTAGGTTGTGACCCAGAGTTTGGATAACTCAGATTGAGATTATTTCAGTGTGAATTTTGAGCAATGTAAATGAAAGTTTGTTACTAATCAACAAGTGCAGTTAGGCTTGGCAGAGTGAAAGCATGAATGTGGTTCTTTGGGCATTTAGCTTACCAGTTACTGTGCTACCTGTTAGCTAAAACCCCTGAGGACACCACACAAACTTCTTGAGTGGCTGAAATCCAACGTCAGAAAGAGCTCTTCTCAAATCGGTACTGTCTGAGTGTAGGATTTGGAAATTCCAGGGTTAGGGGTGATGTCTCTCTCATTTTTATCTTCTGGGTACCAACCAACATACCCTCTTGACGTTACACTTGACAAGGACAATGGCTGTCCCATTTCTATTGACCTAGTAAATATGTAATTGGTGTTGGGAAGGATAACAATGACCTTCTTCCTCAACTTTCTGCTTTGTCATTTACATTTTCTTTTTTTTTTTTGAGTTTTATTATTTTCTGCAAGGAACAAATCAGGAGATACAAAAACAGTTGTAATAGAGAAATTGGGTTACAAGAACCCACAATAATTGTTATACACTCTTCTCAGTTTACCAGACATTATAAAAAAGAGAAAGATCAAAGACATATGACCTGTTCATACATTACATTGTGGAGATAAACAAGAAAAAGAAAGAAAGACTGCCTGCGTTGACAAACTGGGTCAGAGTTACGTTAAATAAAATACAGCAGTGTCATTTACATTTTCAATGTTTCTGTTTGTCACATTTAAACAGGAAGTCTAGAAACCGCCACCAGGCTACAGTGTTGCACAAAGTGATACCCAAAGACTTAGGGATAAAATCCACACAATTACCTTAGTTGGTCACACCAAATTTTAAGTATAGTTCTTTCTTAAATCCAAGCACTCTGAACTGTACTTAAATCCTACTTTTTGTTTGAAACATTTAATTTACTCATTCCATGAAAGTTATAGATACAGCAATCACCTTTTCATATATTGAAATGTGTGATAACTATTGTCATAAAGCATTATTTCACATTTCTTCACAAAAACATATAAATATATTAATATATGATTCTGGGTGGCTTGTAAATTTTCTGTTTTATATGACATCTATTAAATGACTGATCTTTGGAAATCATATTCCAATGAACCAGTTTCCTGGTTACCCATTTACAAAACTAAATTTACAGCCTTTTTTCATTTCCTCTCCAGACAATATACTCTCTTCTAATTACCTCTCTATGAAACAGCTGTATAAGGTAATTTTGCAGATGCAAACGCTCTGATTCAGAATTTGTGAACACAAAAAATGCTTTTTGTGATTTACTAAATCCATTTCGGAATTCTTTAACTTTTTTCCGACTCCTAAAAAGGGCTTAGGAAGGGATAAGGAATAGCTAGTTGAAAAGGGTTTGTTGTAGGCATCCTTTCCAAATAGGGATTGCTAAACATAGTTATTAATGGTTTATGGCCAAAATAGCAGCCGTAAACCATTATAATGTTACCAACCTCCAAGCTGGGGTGGTAACCCATTTCCAAAAGGGAAGAGTATTGCGAATGATAAAAAAATTGTTTGCTGTGGAACTCAAGCCAATTGTCAAACAAACATTTTAAAACTTTTCTATGTTTCTTTTTTAATGCAGTCCCAGTTGCTTTCCGGAAAACAGGCTGCATTAAAAACAAGCATTTACAATGCAACGGTCTTGGCAATATTATAGGTAGAGCTATTGGAATTGCTCATTATTTTTTTATCTTTTTTTGTATCCCTAAATAAATGGCATTTTTATTTGTATTGGCATTAGCTTTATTTTTTGCATATGTGATACCTATTGCATTAGCAGAGAGAGAGTGAGGTAGTGAGATAGAGAGAGCGAGTGAGGTATTGAAATAGAGAGAGTGAGGTAGTGAGAGAGAGTGAGGTAGATAGAGAGTGAGGTAGTGAGATATAGAGAGTGAGGTAGTAAAGAGTGAGGTAGTGAGGGAGAGTGATGTTGTGAGGTCGTGAGATATAAGCATAGAGTGATGTTGTGTTGTAGTGAGATAGAGAAAGAGATAGTGAAAGAGAGTGAAAGTGAGTTAGTGAGATAGAAGTGAGGTAGTGAGATAGAGAGTGATTGAGGTAGTGAGTTAGAGAAAGAGAGTGACGTTGTGAGGTTGTGAGTTAGAGAGTGAGGTAGTGAGAGTGAGGTAGTGATGTTTTGAGAGAGAGAAGTTGTGAGATAGTGAGGTAGTGAGATAGAGTGGAGTAGAGAGTTATGTAGTGAGAGATAGGTAGATAGAGAGTGAGGTAGTGAGAGAATAAAAGTGAGGTAGTGAAAGAGTGAGGTATAGGGATGTTCTGAGGTAGTGAGATAGAAACAGTGAGTGAGTTTGTGAGGTAGTGAGATAGCGAGAGAGTGAGGTAGTGAAAGTGACTGAAAGTGACTTAGTGAGATAGAAAGAGAGAGAGTGAGGTAGTGAGAGAGAGCGAGGTAGATAGAGTGAGGTAGTGAGACAGAGAGAGTGAAGTAGTGAGAGAGTGAGTTAGTGATGGAGAGTGTTTTTTGGTGGTTGTGAGATAGAAACAATGAGTGATGTTGTGACGTAGTGAGATAGAGAAGGATTGAGGTAGTGTAAGAGAGAGTGAAAGTGACTTAGTGAGATAGAAAGAGAGAGAGTTAGTGAGATAGAGTGATGTAGTGAGTTGGAGAGAGAGAGAGAGTGAACTTGTGAGCTAGTGAGATAGAGAGTGAGTCAGCGAGAGAGTGTTGTAGTTATTTTTTGAGTGAGTGACTTGTGTTATAGTTAGGTAGTGAGAGTGATATTGAAATAGAGTGATGTTATGGAGAGAGTTAGTGAGAGAGAGAGATAGTTTTATAGATATAATTTGAGTAGTGATGTAGTTATTTTTGTTTTGTGGAAGAGTGAAGTAGATATAGAATGAGGTAGTGAGAGATAGAGAGAGTGAGGTAGTGAAAGAATGAGGTAGTGAGGGTGAGAGTTGTTGTGCTGTATTGAGATCGAAACAGAGCGATGTTGTGAAGTAGTGAGCTAGAGAGAGAGTGAGGTAGTGTATGAGTGTGAAAGTGAGTTAGTGTATTTGAGAGAGAGAGAGAGTGCGGTAGTGAGATAGAGAGAGAGTGAAGTAGTGAGTTAGAGAGTGAAGTTGTGGGGTAGTGAGAGAGTGATGTAGTGAACTTTAGAGAGAGTGTGTTGTGATATAGTGAGAGAGAGACAGTGAGATAGAAATGGAGTGAGGTAGTATATAGAGAGAGTGTGAGGTAGTGAGATAGAGAGTGAAGTAGTGAGTTAGAGAGAGAGAGTGAAGTTGTGAGGTAGTGAGAGTGTTGTAGTGAATTTTTGAGAGAGCGTGTCGTGATATAGTGAGGCAGTGAGAGTGAGATAGTGAGATAGTAATAGATAGAGTGAGGTAGTGATGTAGAAAGAGTGAGGTAGTGAGATAGAGAGAGTGAAGTTGTGAAGTAGTGTGTTAGAGAGATAGTTATTGTTGTAGGGATATTGTGATGCTGTGAGAAAGAGAGAGTTGAGTAGTGAGGTCGAGATTGAGGTAGAGAGAGAGTGAATGAGAGATAGTGTAGTAGTGTGTGAGGTAGTGAGAGAGATAGTGAGTTATTGAAAGAGAGTGAGGTAGTGAGAGAGAGAGTGAGGTAATGAGAGAGTTCGAAGGGACGGTATAGTGGAGCTGAGGTGAGAGTGAAGGGATGGTGCAGTGAGAGGCTGAGGAGAGTGCATTAGTGAAGGACGGTACCGTAAGAGGCTGAGGAGAGAGTGCAGCAGTGAGTGATGGTGCAGTGGAGGAGTGAGGGCTGCAGGCTGGATGGGGGCGGGGCTGAGCAGAGAGTGCAGCAAAGAAGGGACGATGCCATCAATTTGAATATAACACGATGCAGCTGCGGGACAGTCTCAGCTTGGTGGTGCCTGCTGCAGGATAGGTCACAACACGTGAGTCCGGGCTGAACACGGCTGCCAGAGTTTAATTTGTGCCTTCAGCCTTTTATAACGCTTCCTCGCTGTTACCCAGAGGAAGAGTTGTAAAAGTTTCTCCAGGCTTAGTCAGCGCTGCCCAGCCCTGCAACCTGAACAGTCAGCTTAATCCTTCCAGCAGTGGCTCAATTGAATTAGGAATTGTTGCCTGTGGTCCTTTTGGATCTTAAGGAGCCTTTTAAAGTTATTTAACTGCTCGTTAATAATTCCCTCCTTAGATTTGAGGGTGAGAAAGAACTGAGAGATCCTGACCATGCAGACCCACAAAACTGAAGCTAATTTCCAATATTATGTATTAGGCATACTTATTAAAAGATCTACCTGCAGAGAAATACCAGCGGTGTGGGAGTAGAGAGTGGTGTGTGTGTTTAGAGAGTGGTGTGTGGTAAGAGTGGTGTGTGTGAAGAGAGTGGTGTGTGTGAAGAGAGTGGTGTGGGGGAAGAGAGTGGTGTGGGGGAAGAGAGTGGTGTGAGGGAAGAGAGTGGTGTGGGGAAGAGAGTGGTGTGGGGAAGAGAGTGGTGTGGGGAAAGAGAGTGGTTGGGGGAAGAGAGTGGTGTGGGGAAGAGAGTGGTGCGGGGGAAGAGAGTGGTGGGGGCAAGAGAGTGGTGCGGGGGAAGAGAGTGGTGTGCGGGAAGAGAGTGGTGTGGGGTAGAGAGTGGTGTGGGGGAAGAGAGTGGTGTGGGGGAAGAGAGTGGTGTGGGGGAAGAGAGTGGCGTGGGGGAAGAGAGTGGTGGGGGGAAGAGAGTGGTGTGGGGGAAGAGAGTGGTGTGGGGGAAGAGAGTGGTGTGGGGGAAGAGAGTGGTGTGGGTGAAGAGTGGTGGGAGAAAAGTGGTGGGGGAAGAGTGGTGGGGGGAAGAGAGTGGTGTGGGAAGAGAGTGGTGGGGGAAGAGAGTGGTGGGGGGAAGAGTGGTGGGGGGAAGAGTGGTGGGGGGGAAGAGTGGTGTGGGGGAAGAGTGGTGTGGGGAAGAGAGTGGTGTGGGGGAAGAGAGTGGTGTGGGGGAAGAGAGTGGTGTGGGGGAAGAGAGTGGTGTGGGGGAAGAGAGTGTTGTGGGAGTAGAGAGTGGTGTGGGAGTAGAGAGTGGTGTGTGGGAAGAGTATGGTGTAGATAGTGGAGTGTGTGAAGAGTGGCGCGGGGGAAGAGAGTGGCGCGGGGGAAGAGAGTGGCGTGGGGGAAGAGAGTGGCGTGGTGGAAGAGAGTGGCGTGGGCGAAGTGTGTTTTGGTGGAAGAGAGTGGTGGAAGAGAGTGGTGTGTGCGAAGAGAGTGGTGTGGGGGAAGAGAGTGGTGGGGGGGAAGAGAGTGGTGGGGGGAAGAGAGTGGTGGGGGGAAGAGAGTGGTGGGGGGAAGAGAGTGGTGTAGGGGAAGAGTGGTGTGGGGGAAGAGTGGTCGTGGAAGAAAGTTGTGTGTTAGAGTGGTGGGGGAAGAGTGGTGTGGGGGAAGAGAGTGGTGTGGGGGAAGAGAGTGGTGTGGGGGAAGAAAGTGGTGTGGGGGAAGAGAGTGGTGTGGGGGAAGAGAGTGCACATAGACTCGACCTTCTTCGTTCCTTATTTCTCTCTCTAGCACACACACACCACACCCTCTGGGCGCTACAAACTCAGTCACAGCCTATTTCCAAAGTGTCCATGTGGTATCCGGAGTCTAGCTCACACCACTCTAGGGGAACATACTGAAGTCTGTGAGCTACAAATTAGCAGCCTAAGGCCACAATAGTATTGTCACCAGGGCAGTCTGGGAAGAGCACAGACTCTCAGTGGAACACACAGCCTCCATGGGCGCACAGAAACCACGGGGAGCATGCACAAGGAGCATCCGTGTGAGATGTACATTCTAATAGCCTAACCCAGCTCGTTTGCAGTGCTATTTATGTATATTCTTTTTTAAACAATTCAATGGGACTCCGTTTAATGCTCTTAAGAAGTATGAAAGGCTAAGTCTTTCCTGGCGGTATTTTAACGCGTGAACTGCAAGTTGCACCTAAAACTCTAAAGCAGGTGCATCAACCCACTGAGCAAGCATAGGGCATAATTCAAATCGTTGTACAAGGACCTCATTCCTGATATAAGGATGCCCTTGCATCCAGAGAACTTAGCTTATCTGGAAAATGTCAGTGAACAGAGACATCCCTCTGAGAAGATGAAGGGAGGCTCTGGCCTTCAGGGCAGAAAGCCTTATCACAGCAAGGTTTCTCCTTCACAGATAGCTGTCCGATTTTATTGGAGGAATAGGCCCCTTCCCCTTTCTACATTCTTATGCTGTGACCTATTGCATTCTTCCCATATATCGGGTAGACAGCTCTGGAAGCTGGGAGCCTGCCAGGGGAATCTGTCTTGGACCCTTAGGTTACAGATTCGAATCCAACAGAGCCGCCTCAGCCTGTCATCTGTCCAGAGTCGATACAATTAATACCATCCAAGTGTGCCATCTACAACGAGAAATGCCAATTAAACATTCTGGTGTAAGTTGTCAAACACCTCATAAAGTAAGTTAATTAAATAAATATGATTTATAAGCTACTAATCGGCCCTTCCCTCTTTTTGTCTAGTTTCACAAGCAAAGTATGACATTTGCCGATTTATGCCCAAGTTTTACAGACACTTTCATCTTTCATGAAATGTATAAAGAATAATGTATTCTTCCAAGGTGCTACAACTGTCAAGAGTCCCATGAGTACTTCCATGAGTAAATATTTATGCATACAGAAATATAGCAGGTCGTGTGTGTAAATGCAGCATATCAGTAAATAGGCATTAAAAAACGTTTTTCACCGCTTGAATATCTTTAGTACATTCTGGACATAATCATCTTGCACACTACAATGGCACGGTAATGTGTACATTGAAGCATGGTTAAATCAGTTTACAAGTTCAGCTTCATGATAAAAAAAAGCGGGACAGCCACTACTGCAATCGGAGGGAGACATACAAAACGGGATGGTGACGATAACAAAGCGGGACAGCCACTACTGCAATCGGAGCGCACAGGACACGGACACACCGGGAAAAGGGGAACATACATGACGGGATGGTGACAAAAACACGGGACAAACAAAAAATTTAAGCAAAAAAAAGCGGGACAGCCACTTCTGCAATCGGAGGGAGACATACACAATGGGATGGCAGCCTCGTAACAATAGGATATGCTTCCCTGAGCCTGGCCTGCGCCAAAGTCTCACTGGAAACATACAAACACGCAGTCAGACCACAACAACCCGCCACTGAGAGCCTGTCTGCAAACCTGTACTACACCTGTGACTCACAGTGTGTTTGTGCGAGGAGAAAATCATGTAATGCCTGGAACGTAAATTCCATCCAAGAAGTTGCATAAAGATTTCTGCTAAAGCTTGTTTTTCGCACAAGAGCCGCATTTCCTGGTCTGGTACTTGCAATTGCCACATTGACCGGAGAACCTGCCACTCGTATCGCCCTTGTACATCTTGACTCACGCCTCAGTTGCTCAGGCTCATTGTTTATCTGAGGGTTGCAAAAATGTTATTCACGTTTCGGGATGGAGGAGAGCTGCGGGCGGAGGGAGGGGGGAGCGGGACAGAGGAGAGCAGCGGGCGGAGGGAGGGGGGAGAACGGGACAGAAGAGAGCTGCGGAGGGGGGGGGACAACGGGATGGTGACGATAAGAAATCGGACGGGACAAACAAGAGCGCACAGGACACTGACAGCGGGAGGGGGGCGGGAAACATACACGTACAGCGGGGCGGGGTGACATACACGGACAGCGGGGCGGGAAACATAAACGGACAGCGGGGCGGGAAACATACACGGACAGCGGGACGGGAGGGGGGCGAGAAACATACACGGGTAGGGGGAAGAAGGCAAGAAGACAGCAGAAGGCAGGGAGAAGAACGCAAGAGGACAGCGAGGAATGGCTCACCTTCACTGCGAAGGAAACAAAATGGCTGCCTCAAGCTTCAGGGATTTTTCGGATTTGGGGGCGTGTTCGGTGTTCAGAAGTAGGCGTGCCTAAAAAGTGGAAAGAAGACCACCGAACACACCTCCAAATCCGAAAAGGACGGAGCCTATTTGGAGTGAAGGCTCTCTCCTCCAATGGCTGGCCTCCATTTAGGAAGCCAGCCAATGGGAGAGAGCCAAAATTAGAGGCAGGATGAAGAGCCCCTCTAAGAGACATAAGATCTCGCTACTTCCGGTTCTGACGAACCGGATAGTACCGCGACCTAAAAATACTATATTTCAAGTCAGTCACAGACAGGTGGTTTGCTGATCCCAGGTGCCTGCTATCCTTGTGAAGGCCTCCACTCAGAGAAGGCAGTAATTTGCGATCTACCTCAGGAATTGTAGGCCTCATGTGTGCTTGCAAACTTTTTGCATTTGCGCTTGCAAACCTTGCGATTCACAAAATCACAGGGGTTGCGGCCACAAAGGGGTTTTCTTTATGTTCAAAAGCCCTTTTATGAATGTGAAAATTCAAGGGCTTTTGAGCTCTTGTCCAAATCGTATGAAAGAGGCGTTGTCCTCTTATTTGAGAGTCAGAGAGGAGTGTATCAATGGCTTGTGGAGAAGTGTGGCTCACTGGTTAGAGGAGGCATACCCTGAAGCTGAGGTCAGACCCGGGACCAGGGTTCGATTCCCGATGCGGCAGGGTCCTGAACCCAATTGTCCACGGACTCGATAATTCTCGCTTCTGTGCCCACTCTAAGCACGAGTTCACACTATGCAGCTCTGGGCAACAAGCTTGCTTAATCTCCACAATGGCCCCCCCGCGGCGGGATGCCTGGCTTTCACCTTGGGGATGCCCAGCACAGGTGATCTCACAGGGAAAAACCAGGACGGATTCCCAAGGCAAGCGCCGAGATGCCCAAGTGTAAAATTGAGCGCTATATAAGAACTGTTAGACCTGACATCATTGGCTTGAGTCTCTCCTCCATTTTTTCTGTTTGCCTCCACTGTTTTACGATTTTTGCTGGTATATGCTTTGGGCGCCGTGCCACTGCTGATCAGTGCCATAGCGCAAGTGCTCCCTAGGTTAAATTGATGTATCTATTATATCCATGTTTGGCTTATTTGGTTTACTGTCAGACCCTAGTCTAGTGCACCAGGAGTGCCGGGGTTTGTAAATACAAATGCCGCTCGTGGGCTTGCAGCACGTGTTGTGCCACCCACAGGAGCGGCCTCGTAAAAGAATGTCTACGGGTCGGTCATTGCGAGACCCACGTGCAGCCTAGTGCTGTCACGCAGGCTGCGCAAGTATACCTACTTGCCAGCCCCTCAAACCTTCCCTTGACTTCATGTTAGTCACCCCTATGGTAGGCCCACGGGCAGGGTGCATTGTAAGTGTAAGGTAGGACACGCCTGACCAAGTTGGCATGTCCTAATAGTGAATTACCGCCATCTTCGTTCTTCACTATTGCGAGGTAGCCTGCTCTCCGTTGGGTAGAATGGGCCACCGGGATTATTAATGCTATGATCCTAGCTGGCTCTGGGAGCATGGTGCAATGTCGAGTTTGGTATCCCTGAACTCGGGGTTTAATTACGCATCCGTTGGTGTGGATGGTTTTTGGACTCTGGGTTCGAAAATAGCACTTTTAGAAAGTGTCTATTTTCTTGTCTAACCATATCTGGTTTCTGCTGGTCTTGCGTGTGTGTGACAGGAGCTGGGTGGCTCCAGAGGTCTGGACGAGTCAGTGTGGGATGAGTGGGACATTTGCGTTGAGAGTAGGGGGAGAGTAGTTGCTGATAGCCGGCCCTGCCTGATACAATGCTGGCTCCACCTCCTGCCAAGCGGCTGATGGCTCTGTGCCTGCCATGGACGATCCTAGCCCCACCTCCTGCCAGGAGGCCGATAACTCTGCTCCTGCCAGTGTCAATGCTGGCTCCACCTCCTGCTGGGCGTCTGAGGACCCAGCCCTGCTCAGTGAATAGGTCAGGTGCTTCTGCCTGGCTCCACCCACAACAGACCCAGGATGTTGGGAAATTCCCCTGCATGGACAAAGGGATCAAAGCCGAAAAGGGGTATAAGAGAAGGACCCCTGAACCAAGAATTTAGATCACTTCTGACAAGGAACCCTGTAACCAAGGACAAGAGGCCTGCTGATCTGAGGACTTGCCTACCCCTTCTGCCAGTGTGCTGTTTGTTGGGGGAATCCTGCAGTGCTTCTTTATTTTTGCCAAGGAACCAGGAGAGAGGAACTGTGTGTGTACTCTCACGCTTGCTAAGAAAATCTCCAAGGACTGGAAGAGTGCCAGTCTCCTGCTGAAGTCACAGGGCTAAAGGACTTCATCTGCTTAAAGTGCTATTAGCTGGAACCGTGAGTCCAGCACCTCTGAAAGAACCAGCAATCTCGACGCCGACGGACGTCGCCGAATCCAGCTCGACATAGTGGGTAACGGCCCCAGTGTCCCGCTTTCTCGACGACCGGCCGCCGGGCCCGACCGACGCCAGCAGCAACGCCAGTGAGTGGGAGTACGGCTCCAGCTCCAAGGGACCTCGTGTCTGCACCGCTGCTGATCGCATCGCCCTCGTGCCCTCTCGACGCCGTGAGCGCTGCTCACTCTGTGCAACCGCATCATCGACGACGACGCCTGCTGAGGCCTGATCGACACCGAAGACGCGACGCCGGATTGCTCGACGCCGCTGATCATCGTGTGCTTCATTTTCCTAAAGGTACTGTGTTGTTGGGGGTCCGTGTGACTCCGGGCTCGACGTAGCGCTCCTCGCGGTCGACGCCGAACCTTTGGATTAACTTTGCCTCGACGTTGTGTAGCCCCCGTGTGGGTTACCCTGTTGCTAAGAACTGTATTGCCAAGAAGAAGATTTGCTTTGATACTAAAGACTTTTGTGCTAAAGAAGAAACTACCTTTGAACTATCACGTTTTCCCTTCCCAGAGTATTTATTAAGATTGTGTAAATTTTTGTCGTTATCTGGTCTTGTGCTAAGCCTTATATAAAAATACTTATTTTTATAAGACTACTGTGTCGTGTCCATTTGTAGTGTATTCACTTTATTACTGTATGTGGTCATAAATGCTTAACACACAGCCTCTGAGATAAGCCTGTCTGCTCTGCCAAGCTACCAAGGGGGTGAGCAGGGGTTATCGAAGGGTGTGATCCCCTTGCCCTGACTAGAAAAGGTGTGTCCCTATTTGTCAGAAGTGCATACCTCTGCCAACTAGAGACAGCCGGTTCTAACATTGGATGCAGCGGTGAGGATTTGGACCTTGCATTTATGACTCATATGCAGTGATTAGTGTGCGCTACATAGCAAAAGCAGACCGTAGCACAATCACAATCTAATTGGGAAGGATCCTATTTTTGGTTCTCCGCTTTTCTGAAACTTGGTTTTTTGAACACTGCCAGTTTTGACCATGAGTGACACCGGAGTCACTACCCCTGTTGTTGTTGTTGAGGAGGAATTCGACAGAGCGAAGTTAAACGACTACAGATTGGAGGAGTTGAAATCCTTTTGCAAGAAGTTTAAAGTTCCTACCAAAGGTCTCAAGGCTAAGGAAACCTATCTCAAAGCATTGCAGGCCTGGTTGGAAGCCAGAGATCCCACTGATCCGGTGGTGGTACCGCCAGTGGAAGGGGATGAGGAGGCGCCAGCGAATGGGCCTGAGTCCTCTCCCGGAAGCAGTGTTTCCTCCAAAGGTCTTTCCCCTGAAGAACGAGAAGAAAGGGCGAAGGAGCGAGCATACAACATGGAAATGGCAAGGCTAAGGATAAATGGGCAGTTGGAGTTAGAAAATGCAAGAGGTAGAAGAGAAGCTGATTTGGAGACCAAAAGGTTAGATTTTGAAAGAGAGAAGTTAGCTTTGGAGCGTGATACCAAGTTGAGGGAGTTGGACATCCAAGCTAAGAAGTTAGAATTGAATCCCTCTGGTGGCAGCATTCCATCTGAGCCTGCAGAAAGTAAGTTTTACTTTCCCAAAGATGTGATAAAAGATTATCATAGGAACGAAGATATTGGTCAGTGGTTTAAAGCATATGAGTTAGCATTGTTGGCCCACCAGGTCCCTGAAAAGAATTGGGGAGCGGGGTTGTGGGGTCGCTTTGTGAATGAGGGGAGAGATACCCTGTTAGACATGCCTGTCGCGGATAGGATGTCGTATGCTCATATGAAAGATGCTTTTATGTTGCGGTATGGCCTAACCCCCGAGAAGTACAGACAAGCTTTTAGAGAATGTAAGAAGTTGCCTGGTACGACGTGGGTTGAATATGTGTCTTATTTTTGCAGAGCCATGGATGGTTGGGTAAAGGGCAGCAAAGTGGAAAGTTATGAAGCTCTTTTTGATTTGTTTGCTTGGGAGCATTTGTCTAATAACTGTTTTCCAGAGCTGCGCCAGCACCTGATTGATAGCAAGATATCTAACCCTAGAAAACTTGCTGAGGAGGCGGACCGCTGGGTCAGTACCAGGGTCCACAAGGGTCCAGTGGGAGACTCAGCCAAAGGTGGGCAGGGTCCCCAGCAGAAGAGTGGGGGGGACAAGGGTAAACAGAAGGAGTCCCAGAAAGGGCCCCAAAGTAATCCCCAAGGGAACCAAGGGAAAGGTTCCCAGCCTCCCCCTGAGAAGAAGCCAGGGGCCCCGACGGGTAAACCTGTTCATAGGGGCCCAATGACCTGCTACGGTTGTGGGCAGGTGGGACACCGGTTTTATGACCCCCAGTGTCCCAAGAAGGATTCGAATGCACCGCCGCGTGCACCCCCGTCAGTTGGCGAGTGTAGCCTTGGGAGGGGAGGAGATGGTTGTCCATGGTGGGAGGGGTCCCGCAGAGATGTCCCTGGTCTCGCTAGGAGACATGCAAATGGTCCCTCCACCCCCTCTGCCTAGTAACACTAGTAAATATAGGCAGTGGGTGACCATTAATGGCCATAGAGTGGAAGCTCTCAGAGACACCGGAGCGAGTGTGACAGCTGTCAAGTGTCACTTAGTGTCCCGAGAGCAGGTGGTTCCCCACTCATTCTACCCCGTGATAGCTGCCGACAACTCCCAGAAAGAGTGTGAGGTGGCTCAGGTTTCCTTTGAATGGGGGGGGAGTTTCAGGTACTCTTCAGGTTGCTGTGAGGCCCGCCATGCCTGTCGATTGTCTCCTGGGCAATGATTTAGAAGATTCCCCTTGGGCGAAGGTGG
Source organism: Lissotriton vulgaris (assembly GCF_964263255.1). Lineage (NCBI taxonomy): Eukaryota > Metazoa > Chordata > Amphibia > Caudata > Salamandridae > Lissotriton > Lissotriton vulgaris. Next base: position 1,739,620,891 of record NC_141691.1, read on the forward strand.
AGAGAGAGGCGCACTTGAAAATGCTGGGTGTGCCAGAGTGGGTGTGTGCAACCACTCGATAAAGTACGGCCCAGGACCCAGCTGTGAAGAGAAGAGGCAGGGGGCGCGGGAAACCGTCCCCTGTAGTTCCCGTGGTCCAGGAGGAGGTAGACCCTGAGGGGGATGCCCTGGAGCCCACAGGGGAACAAATTGCCGAACTGGGAGACTTGCCCGAGCTGACCCATTGGCAGCAGGATGGTGGTCCCTCCAGGGAGGAATTCTGTGCGGAACAGAAAGTGTGCCCTTCTCTTGTGGGCATGAGGCAGCAGGCCTCAGCCCAATCCTCAGGTGATCAGTCAGGGTCACATTTTGTGTACTGGGAGAACGACCTCCTGTATAGCGAGCCTTAGGCTGCTGAGCCTGGGTCAGCCCGTGTGCTGGTGGTACCCCAGCGCTTCAGAGCCTTCCTACTGGGGTTGGCTCACGACGTTCCGTTAGCTGGACATCTGGGGCAGGACAAGACCTATGACAGGCTTGTCACCCATTTTTATTGGCCTCAGATGCGTAGGGATGTAGACATCCATTGCAAGACTTGTCACACTTGCCAGGCAAGTGGGAAAAGCGGAAGGAAGCAGAAGGCTCCCCTCCAACCTTTTCCAGTGGTCAGTACCCCCTTTGACCGGGTGGGTATTGACATTGTTGGGCCCCTGGACCCCAAGACAGCCCTGGGCAACAGGTTCATCCTGGTCTTGGTGGACCATGCCACACGGTACCCAGAAGCCATCCCTCTCCGAACAGTGACGACCCCCGTGGTGAGACGGGCACTGATGGGTGTTTTCTCCCGGATGGGGTTCCCCAGAGAGGTGGTGTCAGACCGGGGCACCAACTTCATTTCGAACTATATGAAGTCTCTGTGGAAGGAGTGTGGGGTAACCTACAAGTTCACCACTCCTTACCACCCTCAAGGAAATGGGCTGGTTGAGAGATTCAACCGGACCCTGAAAGGCATGATCATGGGTCTCGAAGAACCAATGAGGCCGAAATGGGACGTCCTCTTGCCATGCCTGTTGTTTGCTTACCGAGAGGTGCCGCAGAAGTCTCTAGGGTTTAGCCCCTTTGAGCTCTTATACGGTCACCCGGTAAGAGGGCCTTTGAGTCTGGTCAAGGAAGGCTGGGAGCAATCTCCCAGGAAACCTCCCCAGGATGTATACAGTTACATGCTGGCCTTTCGAAATCAGACTCGGCGCTTCAGAGAACTTGCTCAGGCAAATCTGGAGGCCAGCCAGGAGGAGATGAAGCATTGGTATGACCGGAATGCCACTCTGGTAGAGCTTCAGCCTGGTCAGGAAGTGTGGGTCATGTCCCCTGTGAAACCTTGTGCGCTCAAGGACAGGTGGACTGGACCGTTTAAGGTTGTGGAGAAGAAGAGCGATGTCATCTACTTGGTGGACTTGAAATCTCCCAGGAACCCCTTGCGGGTCCTGCACGTCAACCGTTTGAAGCCCCACTTAGAAAGGTCCGAAGTGGGCATGCTCCTAGCTACAGATGCTGGAATGGAGGAGGAGAGTGAGCCTCTTCCTGACCTCCTGTGTGCTAAAGAGCAAGACGGGTCAGTGGATGGTGTGGTCCTCTCTGACACACAGACCCTTGAGCAGAAACAGGATTGTCGCCACCTGTTGGGACAATTCCGGATCTGTTTTCCTTGGTTCCGGGTGTCACTCATTGGTGTGTCCATGACGTTGACACCGGAGACGGCCCTCCTGTGAAGCACAAGGCTTACAGGGTGACTGACAAGGTTAGAGCATACATTAAGGAGGAGGTCTCCGAAATGTTTGCGTTAGGGGTGGTTGAGTCCTCTAGCAGTCCTTGAGCCAGCCCAGTGGTCTTGGTCCCAAAGGCTGCAGCGCCTGGTGCTTCACCAGAACTCCGGTTCTGCGTGGATTACCGAGGACTCAATTCGGTCACGAAGACTGACGCGCACCCCATCCCCAGAGCTGATGAGCTCATCGATCGGTTGGGGGCTGCCCGGTACCTTAGTACGTTTGATCTAACGTCTGGGTACTGGCAGATCGCCTTGACTGATGGGGCAAAGGAGAGGTCCGCATTCTCCACACCAGATGGGCTATACCAGTTCCGGGTGATGCCCTTTGGGATGAAGAATGCCCCTGCCACCTTCCAGAGGTTGGTCAACCAGGTCTTGGCTGGACTGGAGGATTTCAGTGCCGCCTACCTGGACGACATCGCAGTGTTCAGCGCCAGCTGGGAGGAACACTTGCGCCACCTCCAGGAAGTGTTGTTGGCCCTGCGTGGAGCAGGCCTCACAATCAAAGCCAGTAAGTGCCAGATTGGGCAGGGTTCGGTGGTGTACTTGGGGCACCAAGTAGGGAGCGGCAAGGTTTCCCCCCTGCAACCCAAGATTGATACCATCCTGGCTTGGGCACCGCCCAAAACCCAAACTCAGGTGAGAGCCTTCTTAGGACTCACGGGTTATTACAGGAGGTTTGTCAAGGATTACGGTAACATTGTGCACCCCTTGAATTCGCTGACTTCCAGGAAGCAGCCACGAAACGTGATCTGGACTGATGCCTGTCAAACGGCCTTCGACACCCTGAAAACTGCAATGTGCACAGCACCTATACTCCAGGCACCCGACTTCTCGAAAGAATTTATTGTCCAGACGGACGCTTCAGAGCATGGCGTGGGGGCTGTTCTAGCTCAGGTGAATGAAGAGGGCCGAGATTTGCCTGTAGCCTTCATCAGTAGGAGGTTACTTCCCAAGGAAACGAGGTGGAGTGCGATAGAGAGAGAAGCATTTGCTGTGGTCTGGGCGCTGAAGAAGCTAAGACCCTACCTGTTTGGGACTCACGTCCGGGTTCAGACAGACCACAGGCCCCTCAGATGGTTGATGCAGATGAGGGGTGAGAATCCGAAACTGTTGAGGTGGTCCATTTCCCTACAGGGGATGGACTTTACGGTGGAACACCGCCCTGGTACAGATCACGCCAATGCTGATGGTCTGTCCAGATTTGTCCGCCTTAGTGATGAGGACTCCCTAGGTCAAGGGTAGTTCTCCCCACATTTCAGCTGGAGGGGACACGTGTTAGACCTGACATCATTTGCTTGAGTCTCTCCTCCATTTTTTCTGTTTGCCTCCACTGTTTTACGATGTTTTGCTGGTATATGCTTTGGGCGCCGTGCCACTGCTGATCAGTGCCATAGCGCAAGTGCTCCCTAGGTTAAATTGATGTATCTATTGTATCCATGTTTGGCTTATTTGGTTTACTGTCAGACCCTAGTCTAGTGCACCAGGAGTGCTGGGGCTTGTAAATACAAATGCCGCTCGTGGGCTTGCAGCACGTGTTGTGCCACCCACAGGAGCGGCCTCGTAAAAGAATGTCTACGGGTCGGTCATTGCGAGACCTACGTGCAGCCTAGTGCTGTCACGCAGGCTGCGCAAGTATACCTACTTGCCAGCCCCTCAAACCTTCCCTTGACTTCATGTTAGTCACCCCTATGGTAGGCCCACGGGCAGGGTGCATTGTAAGTGTAAGGTAGGACACGCCTGACCAAGTTGGCATGTCCTAATAGTGAATTACCGCCATCTTCGTTCTTCACTATTGCGAGGTAGCCTGCTCTCCGTTGGGTAGAATGGGCCGCCGGGATTATTAATGCTATGATCCTAGCTGGCTCGGGGAGCATGGTGCAATGTCGAGTTTGGTATCCCTGAACTCGGGGTTTAATTATGCATCCGTTGGTGTGGATGGTTTTTGGACTCTGGGTTCGAAAACAGCACTTTTAGAAAGTGTCTATTTTCTTCTCTAACCATATCTGGTTTCTGCTGGTCTTGCGTGTGTGTGACAGGAGCTGGGTGGCTCCAGAGGTCTGGATGAGTCAGTGTGGGATGAGTGGGACATTTGCGTTGAGAGTAGGGGGAGAGTAGTTGCTGATAGCCGGCCCTGCCTGATAGAATGCTGGCTCCACCTCCTGCCAAGCAGCTGATGGCTCTGTGCCTGCCATGGATGATCCTACCCCCACCTCCTGCCAGGAGGCTGATAGCTCTGCTCCTGCCAGTGTCAATGCTGGCTCCACCTCCTGCTGGGCGTCTGAGGACCCAGCCCTGCTCAGTGAATAGGCCAGGTGCTTCTGCCTGGCTCCACCCACAACAGACCCAGGATGTTGGGAAATTCCCCTGCATGGACAAAGGGATCAAAGCCGAAAAGGGGTATAAGAGAAGGACCCCTGAACCAAGAATTTAGATCACTTCTGACAAGGAACCCTGTAACCAAGGACAAGAGGCCTGCTGATCTGAGGACTTGCCTACCCCTTCTGCCAGTGTGCTGTTTGTTGGGGGAATCCTGCAGTGCTTCTTTATTTTTGCCAAGGAACCAGGAGAGAGGAACTGTGTGTGCACTCTCACGCTTGCTAAGAAAATCTCCAAGGACTGGAAGAGTGCCAGTCTCCTGCTGAAGTCACAGGGCTGAAGGACTTCATCTGCTTAAAGTGCTATTAGCTGGAACCGTGAGTCCAGCACCTCTGAAAGAACCAGCAATCTCGACGCCGACGGACGTCGCCGAATCCAGCTCGACATAGTGGGTAACGGCCCCAGTGTCCCGCTTTCTCGACGACCGGCCGCCGGGCCCGACCGACGCGAGCAGCAACGCCAGTGAGTGGGAGTACGGCTCCAGCTCCAAGGGACCTCGTGTCTGCACCGCTGCTGATCGCATCGCCCTCGTGCCCTCTCGACGCCGTGAGCGCTGCTCACTCTGTGCAACCGCATCATCGACGACGACGCCTGCTGAGGCCTGATCGACACCGAAGACGCGACGCCGGATTGCTCGACGCCGCTAAAGGTACTGTGTGGTTGGGGGTCCGTGTGACTCCGGGCTCGACGTAGCGCTCCTCGCAGGTCGACGCCGAACCTTTGGATTAACTTTGCCTCGATGTCGTGTAGCCCCCGTGTGGGTTACCCTGTTGCTAAGAACTGTATTGCCAAGAAGAAGATTTGCTTTGATACTAAAGACTTTTGTGCTAAAGAAGAAACTACCTTTGAACTATCCCTTTTCCCTTCCCAGAGACCTGGATGAACACCTCTTCAGCTCCCGACATCGCCATCGCTATCCCAGAGGGCTACAAGATCGTCCGGAGGGACCGAAACGCCAACCAGATGGGAGGAGGCATCGCCATTGTCCACAGGAGCACCATCCGTCTCATGACCAGCACCGACAACACCCTGACCAGCGCCGAACACCTGCATTTCCAGATCCACACCAACCCGAACACCACCCTCAGAGGCACCCTGATCTACCGACCCCCGGGACCACGCACGCAATTCAGCGAGGACATCGCCGACTTCGTCAGCCCGCATGCCCTCCCCTCCGCTGACTACATCCTCCTGGGAGACCTCAACTTCCATCTGGAGAACAACAACGACCGCAACACCAGCACCCTGCTCGACAACCTCGCCAACCTGGGACTCAAGCAACTGGTGTCCACCCCCACCCACCTCGCCGGCCACACACACTCGACACAGTCTTCTCTTCCAGCACAGACATCAACTTCAGCCACGCCACTGAGCTTCTATGGACGGACCACAGCTGCGTCCACTTCACCTTCAAGAGAACGACGACCCACCACCACCAGAAACAGACCGCCCGCAGAAGCTGGAACAAGATCACAGCAGACCAGCTCGCCACCTCCCTGAGCCAGCACCCTCCTGCCAGCTCAGCGAACCCCAGCCAGGCCGCCGACAACCTCACGAAGTGGATCAGCAACTGCGCGGACGAACTCGCCCCACTGAGGACCCCGCCTAGCAGACCCGGCAGCAAGAAGGCCCCTTGGTTCACCGACGAACTCAAGAGCTCCAAGAAGAACTGCCGAGCCCTCGAGAAAGTCTGGAGAAGGGAACCGACACTGGACAACAGGACCTCCTTCAAACTTGCCACCCGGAAACACCACCAGCTGATCCGCGCCGCCAAGAAAACAGCTTTCAAGGACCGGTTGGACAACAACGCACACAACTGCAAGGAACTCTTCAACATCGTGAAAGAGCTTTCCAACCCCAGCGCAGGAAACAACAACATCATCCCATCGCAAGACCTCTGCAACTCCCTCGCTTCATACTTCCACAACAAGATCGCGGACATACACAACAGCTTCAACAACCAACCAACGCACACCATGACCGAACAACCACCCCCCCCCACCACCACCCTCCACGCCTGGACCCCGATCAGCACCGAAGACACCATCCGCACGATGAACTCCATCCACTCCGGATCACCGACCGACCCCTGCCCTCACCACGTCTTCAACAAGGCCGACGCTGTCATCGCACCCCACCTGCGAGACATCATCAACACATCCTTCGACACAGCCACCTTCCCCGAGAGCTGGAAGCACGCCGAACTCAGCGCTCTACTCAAGAAACCCACAGCGGACCCCACCGAACTCAAGAATTACCGCCCCATCTCGCTCCTCCCGTTTCCAGCCAAAGTCATCGAGAAGACCGTCAACAAGCAGATGGCCGCCTTCCTCGAGACGAACGGATCCCTCGACCCCTCACAGTCCGGCTTCCGAGCCAACCACAGCACCGAGACCGCCCTCATCGCCGCCACCGATGACATCCGAGCCCTGATGGACAATGGAGAAACAGCGGCCCCCATCCTCCTAGACCTCTCCGCGGCATTCGACACGGTCTGCCACAGCACCCTAGTACGGCGCCTCAGCAACATCGGCATCCAGGACAAGGCGCTGGAATGGATCACCTCCTTCCTCGACGGAAGGACACAGAGAGTCTGCCTACCACCTTACAAGTCAGAGGCCTCCGAAGTCATCTGCGGCGTCCCCCAAGGATCATCTCTGAGCCCCACCCTCTTCAACGTCTACATGAGCCCCCTCGCGGCCATCGTACGCAAACACAACCTCAGCATAATCTCCTACGCCGACGACACCCAGCTGATCCTCTCCCTGACCAACGACCCCGCCGCCGCCAGAGCCAACCTGCACGAAGGGATGAAAGAGGTAGCCGAGTGGATGACGACCAGCCGCCTGAAACTGAACTCGGACAAGACGGAGGTCCTCATCCTGGGCTCCTCACCCTCCGCCTGGGACGACTCCTGGTGGCCTCCCGCCCTGGGCACCGCACCCAAACCGACAGACCATGCACGAAACCTGGGCGTCATCCTGGACTCCTCCCTCTCCATGACCAGGCAAGTCAACAACGTCTCCTCGGCGTGCTTCAACATCCTACGCATGCTACGGAAGATCTTCTGGTGGATCCCCACCGAGACCAGAAAGACCGTCACCCAGGCCCTCGTCACCAGCCGACTGGACTACGGCAACGCCCTCTACGTCGGCACCACCGCCAAGCTCCAGAAGAGACTCCAGCGGATCCAGAACGCCTCAGCCAGACTCATCCTCGACATCCCACGAACCAGCCACATCTCCGGACATCTGAGAGACCTTCACTGGCTCCCCGTCAACAAAAGAATCACCTTCCGCCTCCTCACCCACGCACACAAAGCCCTACACGACCAAGGCCCGAGCTACCTCAACAGCCGAGTCAACTTCTACGCTCCCAAACGCCACCTCCGATCAGCCAACCACGCCCTCGCCGCCGTCCCCCGCATCCGAAGAGCGACGACAGGAGGAAGGTCCTTCTCCTACCTGGCCGCCAAGACCTGGAACTCCCTCCCGACCGACCTGCGCCTGACCCAAGACCACCTCTCCTTCAGGAAGAAGCTGAAGACCTGGCTGTTCGAGCAGTAGCGGCACCTCCCCCCCCAGCGCCTTGAGACCCTACGGGTATGTAGCGCGCTTTATAAGTGTCACTGATTGATTGATTGATTAAGATTGTGTACATTTTTGTCGTTATCTGGTCTTGTGCTAAGCCTTATATAAAAATACTTATTTTTATAAGACTACTGTGTCGTGTCCATTTGTAGTGTATTCACTTTATTACTGTATGTGGTCATAAATGCTTAACACACAGCCTCTCAGATAAGCCTGTCTGCTTTGCCAAGCTACCAAGGGGGTGAGCAGGGGTTATCGAAGGGTGTGATCCCCTTGCCCTGACTAGAAAAGGTGTGTCCCTATTTGTCAGAAGTGCATACCTCTGCCAACTAGAGACAGCCGGTTCTAACAAGAACACACATACATATATACATACATTGTGACCTAAACAGCAGTTACAAACCATTGAACAGTCACTGACATCTCAAATGGGTAGCTTCTGTATTGCAAAGGGGATGCGGTCACCTCAGGACCCTTTCCCTCTTTGTGAAACCTTAAAAAGAGGTTAATCAACTGTTGGCAGAGGACAACTCTCAGTGAAACGTTAAAAAAAAAAGAAAAATTTCACTATTAAATGCAGTCCTTATTACTTTAAGGAAAACAAACTGCATTTAAAAACAAGCATTTTTTTCTTTAAACATAATCACAGACCTGGTGATCCTTCCGGGTCACCATCCCTGTGATTGTGGGCGATCGTATGGGATCTCAAATGGTGACCTCCCTAATGAATATTAACTAGGCAGGCCATTCTGCAACCTCCAGCTGTTTGGTATATTGCAAACTGACCTATTTGTACATAGATCGACTCACAAAATGCTATTCCATTCTCAAAAAGTAAGTGCGCAATTTGTGTACATGAGGTCCTGAATGAGTGAGAACAAAAGGCAACCCACTCCGAATCCAAATTTTCTGGACTTATTGGTACATTGGTCAGTTTGGAAAATTATTTACTGGTCACAAAAATACTTGGTGGAAATTCCAACAAGTATTTCGCAGGTAGTAAATAATACATCTGGCCTTATGTCTCCTGCCTAAGAGGTTGACATTTTTTCTGGACCTATGCATTATTTTTCATCAGCGCCAGACCACTGCAAGTCACTTATGAATAGTTTTTTTTATTTGGTAGCAAGAAGCCCTTGCTTTCCCTGCTGAGAACAGGCTGTCTCTCTATCATGGGGTGTGTTACTTAAAATTATGCGATGATGCGATGAATTTTCTTGTTCTCCAGGGTCAATCTGTGGTCGGACGTACAAACAACCAGAACCATCACACCCCCCTCTTGGAAAGAAATCCCTCCCCTTTACATAGAGCAGAATATGACCTCCCAGAGTCTTTTGTCCCACTGCATTTCAGTCTGTGTACTCTTTTCTTCAGATCATTCAAGGTAATAATCCACTTTACAGGCCGAAAGGATGTACTGAAATTTGGCTATTGGTCTTTGTTCATGTAGTTGTTTTATGTTATAATTAGGGCTCCCGGTTTTATGGTATTTATTTTTTGCCATTTCCGTCTGTATTTAGCCATATTTATTTTTTGCTAATTTTATCTGTATTTATCCATATTTACTTTGGGTTTTGTGGAAAAAGTAAGCTGATATTAGTATATTTTTACATTCATTTAACCAATAAATATGCACTCATGCTTGAATGGCTGCCAGGTTTCAGTGCTGCGAACACCCACAGAAGATAAATCAGTGCACATATATGAAAATATGCAAATTTCAGTATCAACCTAATGCATATCTACTGCTGTTAAAGACTCTTTACTAAAATCCCTTTCTTTTTTAACCCCCTTATCTATCAGTCCACACACCTATTGGCATGGCAGTTGTCACAGACAGTATTTATAATTACTCAAAAAGCAACCCAATTTCCATTTTTTTCCACATTTAAAAATAAATACAAACAAGAAAATAAATATTTTCGGTCTGTATTTATCTGTAAAAATCAGTAAAAACGGAAAACAGGGAGCCTTAGTTATAATACTTGAATTCTTTTTCAGGTCTTTGCAATAACACCAGTGTTTAAGACACTTGTATAAAGAAATATATGCAAGAAAACATAGATATTGTAAGCATTTTTCTCCAGCTATGTAGAATTAGATGGAATAGTAAATGATAGCCCTAATATTTAGCAAATCCTTCACCGAACGTCTCAAAACTAATTTAAGTGCAGTTATTGTGAAGATAGAAAGTGACACAGGTAAATGATGGTATTAAATATTTTTTTTTATTATTATTATATTGATACAGCATGGAACCTACTTATATTAAGTTTGGTGAAAAATGAAACACTGACTACACGTTACACGTTTTCAGGCATTTTAAATGGGTATAAAAGCCCAAAGGCTTAAGATGTCTGCTGTAGGGATTTCTTTGTAAAGTGATTATAGCTTCAAATTACAGTAGAGCCATTTATCCTTGTCAGTTACATGGAATGAGTGCCATTGAATCAGGTGATATGTAATAACATGATGTTTATACTGCTACAAAATGTGGGTTACAACTTGCTACATAACGTTTTTTTTATTCCAGGTGCCTTAGAAATGTGATTGAATGTATCATTTTGATCAGTATTCCATGGTCTCACATATGCCTCTTTCTGTTTTTCCTCAAGAGAAAACATGTAAAAATAAACCCCTGGACCTTGTGTTCATCATCGACAGCTCTCGCAGTGTTCGCCCCTACGACTACGAGAAGGTGAAAGAATTTCTTGTCACCATCTTGCAATTTCTGGACATTGGGCCAGACTCCACTAGGGTGGGTCTCCTCCAGTATGGCAGCACCGTCAAGCAGGAGTTTTCCCTCAAGACTTATAAGAAGAAATCCGATGTGGAGGATGCAGTCCAGCGGATGAGGCACCTGGCCACAGGCACAATGACAGGGGTGGCCATTCAGTATGCGATGAACATTGCCTTCACCGAGGAAGATGGTGCTCGGCCCTTGGATCAAAATGTGCCAAGAATTGCCATGATTGTGACAGATGGGAGACCACAGGATCCCGTGGCAGAGATTGCAGCTAAGGCGCGAAATACTGGGATCCTCATTTTTGCCATTGGCGTGGGACGAGTGGACATGAACACCCTGAAGTCCATCGGCAGCGATCCTCACGAAGAACACGTCTTCCTCGTCGACAACTTCAGCCAGATAGAGTCCCTGACATCGGTTTTCCAGAAGAAGTTGTGTGGTAAGGATTTTATTTGTGTATTCGTACAGCTAACCTGTCACCTGTGTTTGTCTTCTATTTTATGAGTCATGTTTTGTTATTTTATGCCATGGTTTGCGGTGGTATTTTCTTTTGTAGACTTCCAGGCACCCCAGGCAGTAAATATTGCCAAGTCCCAAGTGTAACATAATGAGTACAGGCTGTGCGGGAATTGGAAAAAGTGTACTCCAGGAACCCATAAATTGGGGTCAAAGTGTGTCAGAGGAAAGTGGGTGGAGTCACGAGGGCGGAGCCCAATAAGAAGAGTCTGGCAGTCAATTTATATATTCACAATCTGTTCTAGATTATTTAATGGTCACAAAGAGGCTGCATCTTAAAACATTTTACAAGGTTAAGACACCTGCTGCTGAGGTCACTGTGTGCCCTGCGAGTTTGAGGGGATTACAAAAGAGGTAAATTACCTCTAATGCTTAAGACACTTCCGGGGAATTCAACATTGTGTCCAGTGTATAAAGTAGCATAGAAAATTAGTCTTTTGTATTTTATTTAAATAAGTAAGTGGGCTACGGCCTTTGACACTGAGATAATGTTGTTACTTCCAGCTCGTAAGTTGCAAGCCTTCTAATATAGCACAGTGATCTATTTGCTGGCATCAAGGAGCTGCATGCAAACTATAAATCATGGGCTTAGATCCATGTTGTGTTTTTTTCTCACTCAGTTATATTAGCAAAAAAGGGTTCATTTTTGCAGTAGTAAAGTCCTGTTCATACAGACAACCAAAATAACTGTGCAACGTTTTATCTGCTGACTTTAGTTATGACTTTATGTCCTGACTACAAGTATGGATGATATAGGATTCAAACACCCTATAACCCTCATTGCCCTATGTACCATTTCCTGTATATTTATTTACACATGTGTGATTTATTGTGGCTCTCTGTTTGATGTAAAGTGCTTTGACACCCAACACTGGGATGAGTAGCCCTATAACAGAATACCATTTTAAACAAGCATTTGCAATGCAATAGGTCTTGCATTAATTAAGTTTGAACTATTGGCATAGCTAAATATTGCAACACCAATTGCGAGAAAAGTCTATAAATTGTAGGCCCAAAAAATTTGTATTTATTTTTATAGCAATGGTGGCCTGCTGCGCTTTAGATGAATATGTTTAAAAGTAAAGTGCACCATACTGCGATTGCTACAATAGTTAATTGTGGATGCGTTAACAATTGAAGTGTGCACTGATGGCTGGTGGTGTGTGCCTGTAGAAATTGTGCACTGATGGCTGGAGCTGTGTGTGCCTGGTGGAAGGGTGCATTGCCGGCTGGTGGTGTGTGTGCCTGGTGGAAGCGTGCACTGATGACTGGTGGTGTGTGTGCCCGGTGAAAGCGTGCACTGATGGTTAGTGGTGTGTGCCTGGTGAAAGCGTGCACTGACGGCTGGTGGTGTGTGTGTGTGCCTGGTGAAAGCGTGCACTGACGGCTGGTGGTGTATGTGTGCCTGGTGAAAGTGTGCACTGAAGGCTAGTGGTGTTTGTGCCCGGTGAAAGAGTGCACTGACGGCTGGCGGTGTTTGTGCCTGGTGAAGGCGTGCACTGACGACTGATGGTGTCTGTGTCTAGTGAAAGTGTGCACTGACGGTGTGGTTGTGTGTGTGTGGTTGTGTGTGTTGTGTTTCAGGCACGGTGCGTCCATTGGGGGGTGGGGGCGTAGCCCCCCGCCCGCCCGCAGCCGCCCGCATCTCCCCCTCGGCGTTATGTAAACTGAATCAGTTCAGTTTACTTAAGTTCAAAGTAAAGACGCCAAGGCAGGCGGTACTCGGGAGAAGTGACATTCCAATCATGTCAGTCAGCATGACATCACATCGCCCACCCCCTTCAGAGTCTGAAGGGGGTGGGCAGGGTGGCGTCATGTTGGCTGACATGATGATGTCATGTCACCAGGGCAAGCAACACAAGTGCGCATGAGTGGGGACGGAGGGTGAATTTTTTACCTGTGCCCACTCACGCGGGCTTGCGTTTGCACTTTTTTGCGCATGCCCATTAGGAGCCCTTTGGGCTCCTAATGGGCGTGCTCCGGGCGAAGAGAAACCTGTGCCCCAAGCGCCAGGATTGGCTGCGAGGGGCTGCCAGTCCCCATTCGTGCGTGACGTAGGCGCCAAGGGGTCGGTGGGCAGAGGTGGTGCGGACCCGGACCGACGGTGACTTAAGTAAGTAAAAAAAAAAAATAATAATATTTAATCCCCCCCACCCGCGCGACATCACCCTCTCTCCCCCCCAGCCACGACAGATTGTCGTTTGGTTTTATACTTAAAAAAAAGTGCAGAATTACGAAGAAAGTAGAGTACCCTAAATACCACGAAGTATGCTCGGTGCGCGCAGCCAGCAGCAGGTACCACTACCAGAGTGAAGTTGGAGCCTGGCCAGGGAGAGATGCAGAGGTCCTGCTGCCTGCCGCTTCCCCTTTCAGTGTCGCACTGGCGGGAGTAGGGTGTAATGTGCGTGTTGGGGTATGAAAGCTTTCCGTGTTGAGTGAGAAGTGTGCACGGCCCGTGTGTGCCATGTTCCATGTCTGGCGTGTGCCTGCGCAAACTGAGGGAACTGGCCCCAGTGGTAATTCCTACATTTTAATTCCTCTAGGCAGTACTTCTGTAGTGTGCTGATACCTCATCTCTACCCACCCCTACCTGGGCTCTGCTGTTTGCATAGGTTTACTGTCTGCACTTTTTATTTAAGCATAGATTAATACTGTGGCTTAATTCTTTAAACAACAGCTCATAGATCTAATTACATTTGGTTTTGCATTGTCATCTGCTAGCTTAATATGATGCGAAAAGCCAGGTATGTAAACTATTTGCAGGTACACATAATCTGTTCTTTGTAAGCATTAAACTCATTCATATAGTCAGATAAATATTATACAAATAAAAACAATCATGTAACAAAGTGAAAAACTTTTGACTGTTTTTTCACTGCTCGCATTTTCTTTGTATTTCTTTATTGTTTAATAAACTCAAACTTAAAAAAAAAAACAAAGTGAAAAACTGGTCAGGCCTCAGCGTGCAGTAATTGTCTCATTGTTAATGTTCATTCACCCCTCAGGAGGCATGGGCATATGCATTGTTGTGATGTTTACTTTACCTGTCATTTTATACAGTTAATATTTTAGAGAATAATGAAGGTTGGAGCAAGAAAAGCACTCGTTTTGTGGCTGTATTTCTATTTCTAGTTCATTTTGGGCTCTCCTTGCAGCTTTCACCGACTATCGAGGTTTAAATCCAAGGGTATGGATGTGATACAGGGTATGGTATGCTGTGTTTGAAATTTTCTTGAAATGCACCCTTTTTACACTCTTTTTACAACCCCCCTTAGGTTGTTTAAGCTCGCTCGCTACACTTGCTTGCTACAGTGCAGTATGACAATCATTTTACGCCTCACCAGTTAAAAAAGTCACCAGCCACCACTGTTGTGTTTGTGGTTTTGTGTGTGGTTTTGTGTGTGGTTGTGTGTGTGGTTGTGTGTGTGCTTGTGGTTGTGTGTGGTTGTGTGTGTGGTTGTGTGTGTGCTTGTGGTTGGGTGTGGTAGTGTGTATGTGTGGTTGTGTGTGTGGTTGTGTGTGTGTGTGGTTGTGTGTGTGTGTGGTTGTGTGTGTGGTTGTGTGTGTGTGGTTGTGTGTGGTTGTGTGTGGTTGTGTGTGTTTAGCACTGGCTTCCCGTCTTGCTGACGGGAAGCCAGTGCAGGTCTCTCAGGTGTCCGGTGATGTGGCTGGGTCAGGGGATGTCCAGGATGAGTCGTGCGGAGGCGTTCTGGGTGCTCTGGAGTCTTTTTTGAAGTTTGGCTGTGGTTCCGGCGTAGAGGGTGTTCCCGTAGTCCAGTCGGCTGCTAACGAGTGCCTGGGTGACGGTCTTCCTGGTTTCGGGGGGGATCCATCTGAAGGTCTTGCGGAGCATGCGCAGGGTGTTGAAGCACGAAGATGTGACGGCGTTCACTTGTCTGGTCATCAACAGGGAGGAGTCCAGGATGAAGCCCAGGTTGCGTGAGTGGTCCGTTGGTTTGGGAACGGTGCCCAGGGCCGGGGGCCACCAGGAGTCGTCCCAGGCGGAGGGTGATGATCCCAAGATGAGGACTTCCATCTTGTCTGAGTTCAGTTTAAGGCGGCTGCTCCTCATCCAGTCGGCGACGTCTTTCATCCCTTCGTGTAGGTTGGCTCTGGCGGTGGTGGGGTCGTTGGTGAGGGAGAGGATCAGCTGGGTGTCGTCGGCGTAGGAGATGATGTTGAGGTTGTGTTGGCGTGCAATGGCTGCGAGGGGGCTCATGTAGACGTTGAAGAGGGTTGGACTGAGTGAAGATCCTTGTGGAACGCTGCAGATGACTTCGGTGGCCTCGGATCTGAACGAGGGGAGGCGGACTCTCTGGGTTCTTCCAGCGAGGAACGAGATGATCCACTCCAGTGCTTTCTCTCGGATTCCGATGTTGCTGAGGCACTTCACTAGGGTGCGGTGGCAGACTGTGTTGAACGCCGCAGAGAGGTCCAAGAGGATGAGGGCCGCTGTTTCCCCGTTGTCGATCAGGGTTCTGATGTCGTCGGTGGCAGCGATTAGGGCGGTTTCGGTGCTGTGGTTGGCCCGAAACCCGGACTGTGAGGGGTCGAGGGATCCATTAGTCTCGAGGAAGGCGGCCAGCTGTCTGTTGACGGTCTTCTCAATGACTTTGGCCAGAAAGGGAAGGAGCAAGATGGGGCGGTAGTTCTTGAGGTCGGTGGGGTCCGCCGTTGGCTTCTTCAGGAGGGCGGTAAGCTCGGCGACCGTGCGGTAACATGTAAAGCGCACTGATACCTTCGGGTCAAGCTAGCGCTATATAAAACTCAAAATAATATTAATCTTAAATTCTTCACTCCTCCCATGATGCCCTTGGTGATAACCGGATGAAGATCTCTCTGCACCCTTTTCAGGTTTTAGTTGCTATATATGGTTCTGGTGGACTGTTGAAAACAATCCAGCCCCATCTCATTGATACTTTTAAACAATGTCGACTGCTTAGAAACAAATAATAATAATAAATAAAGTTCCACAAGTGATTTTGAAAATGTAGGCTGCAATCTGTGTTCCTGTTAACCAAACCTCACATGTAAAGGTTTGTGCGTCCAAGATGTATATATTTTTTGTAGCTTTTCGAACGTCCGGCCGAAGCAGGCCCAGAGGAAGTTGTTTCAAAAACGCGAGCCCGGCCATTGCTGAAGACGAGGCTGGTCTGCCGAAGCACGTAGTAAAACGTATTCTAAAAATACATCTCATACAACTTCTGCAAAAGAAGGACTTGCTTCTGTTCTAAGTGGCTGCAGGAGTTTATGGGCCCTGCCGTGGAACGTTGTAGCACACCCGAGAGCGTGTGAATGTGCAAACTGAAAACATTCACTATGAGGAAGTTGGCACACTTGTGAAACATGCGGTATAGGGGCTTTTACTAACTAGTTATCTGACAGGGTTGAAGGAGGGCATGCTCTTACTGCATTTTGTAAATTTCACGGAAAAAGTATACAGCAAAGGTGCAAATCGTTATCACTAGGATTAAAAGAGAGCAGGGCACCGCACTTTGCTTAGGGGATGCTTTCTGCTGGGATTTCCATTTTCGCCAGCATGACCCCAGTATCAGATGTTTGACTCTTTCAGGCATCAGGGTAATGCAGAAAAACATATGCGCGATGGAAAGGGGGAAAATGCAAGGAATAAAGTGCAGGAGACAGATATGCAGCTTGTTTAACTGCCAACCCGCTGAAGGAGGTGCGGAAATCTCATCAGAAGGAATGCGGCCAAAACAGAGCTGAAGCGTGGGTGGCCACCAACATACACACACTAGAAAAACAACTCTGTCCCGATGATCTTACATGATGTGTTGGTTCTCCGTTTTACTACAACCAGGGCAGGGAGAGCAGAGCTGTCACTCTCCCACTGAAAGATAGAATTATGGTGATGTCACAACCGAGCCATTGAAAACAAGCTGACAGAATCCCTCACAGAGGGAACTCAAGTGCTCATCCACGCAGGGCGCACACAATAAAAAAAAAGCAGCACTGAAAGCAATCGCTTTCGCGTTCGCTATTGTAAAAAAACACCTGCGAGTGGTGCGCGCCCGTGCGCCACTGCGAGGCATATGTCTTCAATTATCGCGCCCGTGTCTGGCCACGATAATTGAAGACATATGGGCTTTGGTGCGCGTAACAGACACCAATAGGCCATGTGCGGAGCTACGCGACCGCCCATGGCCTATTGCGTGTTCTGTTAAAAACAACACGCACGCAAATCCCAATCAAAATGGACCATAGGAAATGAACACGCACAAGCGCTGTCATTTCCTAGGTCCATTTTAAAAACCCGTACAAAAGGACTCTCGCCTGCGCGAACACTGTTGCGCAGTGTATCACGTTAGGCGTGAGACCTAAAAATTTGTAGGTGCCGTTTAAATCAATATGTGTGTAATTGTGCATACAGGCAGGTGCAAGCACGTATCCTATGTAAGGAGTTGTACAGAGCTCAAAGAACCTGCCTTCGATAGTTTCCTTTAAGTACTTGTGATGCAAGCTGTTTGCCTTTGTTCTATTCCATTGAATTAGTATGTGCCTGTTAGACTCTAGATTGCTCCCAGGCAGGATGATACTTAAACAAAAGGAGGGCTGATGGCTGTTTAAATCAGACCTTTGGGGGGGCGTGGCCAAGATGGCGGGGTGAACGGACGCTTCCTCCCGTAGCTCCTCTGGCCCGGCTCAGCTCGAGCCCCGATTTCTGCGCTTCTCTTCCCCTGCAGCTGCTTTGCGGGTGAGAGGACTGTGCCGGAGTTCCTGGTGCACCTATTGATGCTATTTTGACTCCTATCGCCCCGGGGGAAGTACCCCGAAAGTTTGCTCAAAGTTCGGAGCACGGAGGAGAGCCTGGGAGGCGGAGCGTATTGCAGTGCTGTCCAGGCGCCTCGGCTGGGCCTGGTGCTGAAAGCTGGTGATCCCGAGTGTTCGGACCCGACGTGCTCCGGAGAATAACAGCGCCCCCCGGCCGAAGCCTACGTGATCGGTGCCACCGACACGCAGCGGACCCTGGACCTTAGCTGGCGCTTTGGCCCCTCGCTACCGACGACGGTGCATGGTGCGGCGCGGGCCCCGGACCTGGAGGCGAGGGACGGAGGCATCTACGCGGCAGCCGACCTGGGCGGACCCGCTGGCGAAACTGTGAGACACTGGCTGTGGACTTTTCTTGCTTATTGTGCCCCGGGGGTTGCTGGCGGTCTCGCCAGCCCGGGCCGCTCTCCCGGGCCCCGCCCTGCCGCCATCTTCTCCCTGAGGAGCTGGAGCTGGCGACCT
The DNA here is from genome assembly GCF_964263255.1 of Lissotriton vulgaris. Taxonomy (NCBI): domain Eukaryota; kingdom Metazoa; phylum Chordata; class Amphibia; order Caudata; family Salamandridae; genus Lissotriton; species Lissotriton vulgaris. Next base: position 1,739,639,174 of record NC_141691.1, read on the forward strand.
CCACCCGTGCCTTGGGCGGGCGGGTGCCTACTTTCGCCTTGGCTCCTAACCTAATTTCCCAAGGGGTGCGCTGCTGAGAGACCCTGACTTTGGCCCCCGGTTGCCACCCTGGTCGGTACATCGACTGTCTCGCCCCGGCCTGAGCCGCCATTTTGTCGCTTGTGACGCAGCACCCTTGTCTTCAGCAGGGTCTCACATCTGGTGCCCACGAGCGACTGGACGCATCTACGGCGGCCGGCCCTGAACCTTGCCCACTGCAGCGGCCACGATGACTGGGAGAGGAGGCTCGAAAAGGGGTGACCGCACTCTGCCGGACATGCTCAGCAGGGCCCAGCAGCTGAGGGACAGGACGCAGCCGTCGCCGGGGTCCTCCCGGGCCTCGGCAGACGCAACTGGAGGCGAACCGCCGGTCACGAGGTCCTTTATGGAGGACTTATTTAGCTCCCTCAAGGACGACTTCCAGACGCTAAAGAAGGAAGTGGCCAGTGAGGTCCGAGAAGTGCGCAGGGAGGTGGAGGGCCTTGGCGAGCGTGTTGACACGGTGGAAACGGCGGCCCAGCGCCGGGATGAGGAGATAGTCCATCTCCAGCAGGACGTTCTCCGTCTCCGAGAGCAGTGTGTCGAGCTCCAGGCCCACTCTGAGGACCTCGAGAACAGGTCCAGACGGAACAACATCCGGGTGCGGGGTGTCCCATCCGCGGACGAGGGGACGGATCTGGTGGCCTATCTACAGGACTTGTTCCGAGAGATTTTGGGAGAGGATGCAGAATTCCCGATCCGCATAGATAGAGCGCATAGAGTGGGCCGACAGCGCCAGTCATCAGCACCCCCAACGGACATTCTGGCGTTCCTGCCTGATTTCCCCTTGAAGGAGCGCATCATGGCAGAGGCCCGCAGGAAGCAGCCTCTAACTTTCAGAGAGCGGCCAGTGGCGCTCTACCAGGACCTGTCCGCCATCACGCTGCAGAAGCGCAGGTCCTTCCGGATTGCTACAGACTTTCTGCGGGAGCACGAGACGCCCTACTCCTGGGGTCACCCCTTCCGCCTCATCTTTAGGTGGAACGGAGTGTTACACCAGCTGCGCTCCCTCCAAGACATCTGTGGGGTGTTGGGACTCACGGCCACGGAGGAAGACGGAGCGACGCCCACGTGGAGGCGCTCGGAGAGACGGAGCCGGCGGAGATCGACGAGGAGACAATCGTCGGCGACTGCGAGTCGCCCTGATTCCCCTACCATCAGGGCAGATATGGAGGAAGCCCTGAGAACGGCGGCCAGGACCTTGCCTGAATCCAACGGCGTGGCCTTGACGGCCTAACTTCACTCCGGGGGGAGAGATGCTTAGCCTCTACGATGCTGGGTTGGGGCTGGGGGTTGGGAGGGAACGGTTGGAGGTGAGTGGCTGAACGTCCACTTGATTGTTTTCTACAGACTTGCCCGTTCGGGCTGGACTGAGACAATGGGGTGTTTTTCTTTGTTTGTGGTTTTGGCTAGTTGCCATGGGTTGGTTCTGGGAGGGCTTAAGAATTGTTTTGTTGTTGGTGGGGTCCCGTCCGATAATGCCCAAGCACGCGTGAGGCCGGTCTTGGCCTTCCCTGAGCGCCTGCCCCGCGCGCCCCCTCCGCTGATCCCTCGCTTGCTGCACAGCGCTTCGGTTCCCTGGGGGAGATGCCATCCTTGAAAGTGGTGACCCTTAATGTTAAGGGTCTGAACAATCCCGTGAAGCGCAGGGCGATCCTATCCCTACTAGAAGGGACGCAAGCGGACATATGCCTTCTGCAGGAAACTCATCTGCTGCCCAAAGATTGTCATAGGCTGCGCTCTGCCAAGTTCCCCACCCAATTCTTCTCTTCGGCAGCGACCAAGACTGCAGGCGTAGCCATTCTTCTAGCTAGCTCTTTCAGGGGCGAGGTCTTGTACAAATATGCCGAACAAAAGGGGAGGCTCTTGGTGTATCGCATGCGGCTTGGGGGTATTGCCTTTACGGTTGGCTCCGTTTACAGCCCGAATGATCACCAGGATCGTTTCCTGGAATCAGTGTTGGTGGACGTCACTGCCTCGCCCGATCGCCATGTTGTCTTGGGGGGAGACCTGAACATTGTCTTCAACTCGGCTATGGATAGGTCTGCCCTCCAGAGGGTTGTGGCGGCTCCGGGATACTCTTCTACATAAGAAGTCGGTAGTGAAGCGAGTGGAGGAGGTCATTCAGGACTATGTGGTCCACAATGGCAACTCCGACACGTCTCAAGCGACGCAGTGGGCGGCCCTGAAGGCGGTCCTCAGGGGGGAATTTATCTCCATCTCCTCGGCCGAGAACAGGGAGCGGCAATGTAAGAGAGACGAGCTGACTGCGCAGGTCAGGGAACTTGAGCAGGTTCACCGCCGAACAGGGGCTCCTCGAGTTTGGAGGCAGCTGAAAGCGGCGAGGAAACTCCTTTCTGCGCTGGACCTAGATCGAGCGGAATATGCGGCGTTGCGTCTGAAGCATGCCTTTTACACGGGCGGGGACAGATGCGGTAAGCTCCTGGCCCATCGGCTCAGGGCTGCGCAGCAACGCAATGTGGTGAAGGAGCTAGTGGGTGCAGACGGGGTTTCTGTTTCCGGTGACGCAGAGGTGGCGGACTCCTTTCGTAGCTTCTACGAGGTGTTGTATGCCGCGGAACCCTCCTCGCCGAGGGACGCTGAGGATTATCTGGAGTCTGTGACCCTCCCGGTGCTAGAGCCTGCCCAAGCGGACCACCTAGAGAGGGACATCCATGTGGAGGAAGTCATCTCCGCTATAGCACGATTGAAACACGGTAAAGCCCCGGGCCCGGATGGCTACACGGCCTTGTTTTACAAGACCTTCTGTTCCACAGTGGCGCCTATCCTGGCTCGCCTGTTCAACTCCTTCTCCGAACCGGGGGCTATCCCGCCGGACCTTCTTTCCGCGACTGTGTCGGTTATTCCGAAACCCGGGAAGGACCGACCCTGTGTGGTTCTTATAGGCCTATTTCGCTTCTGAATGTTGATCTTAAGCTCTACACGGGGATCCTAGCGGCCAGACTTGGACTGCACCTACCGGGCCTGGTGGAGGCGGACCAGGCTGGTTTTGTACCCGGTAGACAGACAGTTGACAACACCAAGAGGGTAACGCACATATTGGAAAAGGCCTCGCGCGTCCCGGGGGAGCGGATGTTACTGTCGGTCGATGCGGAGAAGGCCTTTGATAGAGTTCATTGGCCGTACCTTGAGCTGGTTCTCGGGAAACTGGGAATCGGCGAGAAGTTACGCACGATGGTCTTCAATTGCTATAAAAGACCATCAGCATCGGTACGGGTCAATGGGCACAGCTTTAGTAGTTTTGTCATTGAGCGCGGTACGAGACAGGGCTGCCCCCTCTCGCCGCTTTTGTTCGCCCTCTACATGGAGCCGTTTGCCCAGAGGATACTCGATAATCCGGACGCTATTGGGGTTAAGATGGGTCAGTATACCCATACGGTTAGCCTTTATGCGGACGATGTCCTGTTGACCCTGGATGACCCCAGGAGGTCCCTCCCTGCTTGCGTCCAGGAACTGAACGCCTTTGCACGCGTGGCCGGCTTTAAAATGAATATGGGCAAATCGGCTGCCCTGGACGTGTCGCTCGCCGCGGACACCAGGAGAGACCTTCAGCGTCTCTTCCCCATGCAGTGGTCCTCATCCACGGTGCCATACCTGGGGATCCTGCTGGCGCCTTCGCTGCCTGAAATGGTCAAAGCAAATTACTCTTCCCTTAGCAGGAAGATTAAGGAGGAACTCGGCCGATGGAACAAGGGCCTGCTCTCATGGCTGGGCCGTATCGCAGCGGTGAAGATGACGGTGCTGCCTCAGATCTTGTACCTTTTTCGCGCTCTACCTCTCCAGCCCCCTGTGGGTTGGATACAGCAAGCGCAGGCTGACATCTCCCGTTTCGTGTGGCAAGGCCGCAGGCCTCGGATGAAGAGAGTTCTCTCCACGCTTGCTCAGGAGGCGGGGGGTCTTGGTATCCCGGATCTCCGGAAGTATTTTCAGGCGGCGCAACTCCGTTATTTGGTGGAATGGAGCAGGTGGGAATCTGACAAGCATTGGCTCTTTCAGGATCAGGCGGTAGCGGGACGTACCCTTCAGGAGGTCCCGTTCCTGCGGCGTGCACATCGCCCGGCTAACCTCTACGCCTCCTTTGTCACCCGGGTTCCCCTGCGGGTGTGGGACGCGGTTTGCGAGCTCCGCGAGCTAACTACCTTCCCATCACCGTTTACACCCATAGTTGGTAACCCGGACTTTACTCCGGGCTTAGAGCCGGGAGCTTTTTCCCACTGGGTGAGTGCGGGTTGCAGGGCACTTTTTCAGATTTACGGGCCGGAGGGCGTGCTTCCTTTCCAGCAACTCCGACAGGAATTTGGTCTGACGGAGGTAGACAGATTGCGCTACATGCAGGTCCGCCACTGGGCTCTCCAACCCCAGGTGCGCGACGTCGCAGCCCGTCAAATCACTCCTTACGAGCGGTGGCTAGTGACCCGGACCTCGGATGCCAAGCTTATTTCCGATCTATATAAATTTCTCCAACCCCCGCCGTTTCATTTCCATAATCCGGGGAGGGAGCGCTGGCACAGAGAGTTGGGCAGGACCCTGAGCCACAAGGAGTGGGACAAGATCGCATATCGGGCGAGACACTCTGCATACCACACTGGGCTGACGGAGACCTTTACTAAGGTGTCCACCTACTGGTATTACACCCCGGAGAGGCTCTATGAGATGCACAAACTCACCGACAAGGGATGTTGGCGGGGCTGCGGACAGGAGGGTACTCTATTGCACATTCTTTGTGATTGCCCGGTACTGACTGCTTACTGGAAAGAGGTCTTGGATGAGGTGGATAGACACTTTGAGATTGAACTGCCGCGCTTCCCGGCGTATGTCTTGCTAGGCCTCCCCAACGACTTAATGTACCCGCTGAAGTCCCGCAGGGGTAGGCAGATTGCTATTGCGCTAGGCTCAGCGGTCCAAAATATCCTTGTCCACTGGCGCACCTCCACGGCCCCCTCCATCACTGGCTGGCTACATAGACTCTGGCAGGTACTGGGTATGGAGAAGATGTCGCTTACAGTGGCGGGAAATGTAGATCAGTTCGAGGAGCTCTGGCACCCCTTCCTGGCACTGCTGTCCACAGAATTTCGGGAGCTCACATGTCCGAGGTACCTGCGCCTTCTTAGGCTGACGCCACCGGCGGCCCCGGCGCATTAGGAGGGATGGGGCTGGGGGGATTAGGGGTTGGGGGTAGGCTGTTTGGGGCGGATGCTTCTATTAAGGGCTATTGGACGGGGATGTTGGGGTATTGTTTTCTTCTTTTTCCTTTTTCTGGGGGCGGGGGCTTGGAGGGACTGCGTTGTGTTTTGCTGTGTTGCAGGAAGCTACTCGCTTTTAGCTTTGATTGGGAGGTCGGGGAATATAGGAGGGTTGTGCGCACTGCCTTACTGCCTTACAGCTGATGCCTTCCCTTCCCCTCCTGGACCACCGACCTCCCCCCTTCCGACCAGAACTGCTGCAACATGTCTCTTTTTCTTTTCATTGTACTGTATGTAACCTTGACCTCCACTTCCCTTCCCCATGTTTCTTTTGTTTTCATAAAAATGCTTTAAACCTAAATCAGACCTTTGTTTTGAGCCTAGCTGGAGGTAAAAAAAAAAAAGCCCCCTTGTTGCCTGCAAGTTGCTGCACCAAAAGGATTGCAGAGAAAGCACGGGCACTGAAGAATTGTGCCGTGGCGTCAGAAAATGACACCAGAACAAATTCAGCATGTTACCTTGGGTCGGTCGGATTCCAGATCCGGCCCAGAAATAGCTGCCGGAACCAGGAGACAGTGGGACACACTAATTTCTAGCACTGAATACAGGTTAAACATCCATGCCCAGTGCCCATAATCCACAGGTACGCAACCTTTCCTGACCTGACTGCCAGGGTTTCCGGATCCCATGAACCTTCAAAAGTGTTTGGGTCGAGGAAGGAGGCTTTGAGGGGAAGTGTGAATTTTGGTCCTAGATAAAAGGAACATAGGGCCATATGTATAAAAAAAGAGTTTTGCGATTCTAAAATTGCACATTTTAGCGAATCGCAATTAGAAAATCGCAAAATGCAATGTATGTAGGATTTGCAAAAAAAGTGCGAATCCTACATATTCCTTATTTGCGAATCTCAAATTGAGATTCACGAATAAGGAATATCTTCTCATTCATTCCTATGGGCTAGGAGGCCCATAGGAATGAATGGGAAGACATTCTCAATTTGCGATTACCGATTAGAGAATCGCAAATTGAGAATGCAATTTCAAGGTTGCAAGGGTGCCAAAAGGACACCCTGGTGCACGCCTGACATATGCATGTGTGCACATTTTGTGCACATGAATGCCCTAAGGGCATGTATGTGCGACATATGGCACTTTTAAAAAAATCAAAAAAGGGTTTTTTGAAGAAAATCGCAAATTACCACCAACTTGAAGTTGGTGGTAATTTGAAATTCCTTAAGGCCAAATAGCACATTTCTGGTACTTCCAGAATTGCATTTAAGGAATCGCAATTTGTAATTTCTTAATTGCATTTGCAAAACAGAGAATCGCTAATTTTGCAATTCTCTATTTTGCGATTACCTTTTGGGACGATACATCCCAAAAGGCTTTCTCAAATTTGCAAACGGGCCAATTCTGAGACTCTACCCATTTGCAAATGGGAAAAGGACTTGGTACATATGGCTCTGGTTCCCGAAATAAGTTTGAGATTTGTTCATATAGCAAAGAATAATGCACTTTTATTTTGTGTAGTCCTATGCAAACTAACCTTGCAGCATCACACATGCTGTGAGCCTTGATTGTGATTCTCGGATAGAGATGACATCTGATGTCAGGTTTGGGTCCCACTTTGGCGCACATATGTGTTGCTATTCATAGAGGGCATTTAACTTTGCAATCAGAGATGCCTGTTGTTCTGCTTTGTGTGCTTGTAGGACGCTTAACTGCATAAGGTGGGAAGCCTGTTGTACTTACGTGCATGATGTTTGTGTAGCCCACCAGGTTGAACACACCTTTCTCTTGATATCACTTTTTCTACACTGTCTGCATGGTGGGCTGGCAGTTTGTATATTTGCATTCCAGGGGTGTTTTACTGTCCTACGTGGAATGACTGTAACTGTGTGTTGGTGATGTCTGGACTATGTGAAGTATTTCCTTGTTTGTATCTCCTTTGGTCTTCTATGGGACTGATAGTGAGAGAGTGATGTATTTGTTTTATATAGTTACCGTATGTTTGGGTTATGTGAGTAGGAACTTCTTATTGTGGTGTGTGGGGTGGCGGGGGAGGAGGTGGATTATTATGGCAAACCACCTTCCAAGTTTGACTTTTTTGGATGGTCCTACATGAAGGTCATACGTTTGGTGTGTAATCATAGTGGAGTACTGTATGGGCCAACTGCATGCATGTGTACATGTAGGTAAATAAAAAGGACTCCCTGGCAATTTTGTCACTGATTTCAAACACTTATTGCTGTAGATGTGAGAGATTTACCCTTGCCATGGTCCACTCAGATGCGCAACAGCGCAGACAAGGAACTAAAGCCTGCATCATCCACAAAGTATTTCCCAAAGCCATTCTATGAGACAAGTTAGCAATAATCTCAAATGCTTGCGCCTCAAGCTAGAACTGGTAATGAACAACCACCACAGCTGGCTTTCCGATTCCCTGGCTGTGACAACCGTGCTTTGATCATCTATCCTGGTCACATCTATCTCACCAAACCCTCAACAGCAGGGCTTCATGCCCTTCCGAATACTAGTTACTCTCTAGCGATAAGATTGGCAAACCTGCTTTTGCTGCCACACTTCTTCTTTCCATTACTGCCTTCCCACCCTGCTACATTGCAGTTGACTGCCTGTGACTGCCACCACATTACTCTACATGCCTCTTCAGCCCCAATAAAACCTCTTTACCCCAATGCATTGAAAATATGCTCAGGCCCCAGCACTCCCAAAGCCCACATTATATCTTCTTGCCCTATATACTCCATTTGCCTGTAGTGAGCCCAGTGGTGCAGACCTCAAAGGCCCAATACAGCCTTTAAGTTGCCTTTTGTGAACCCCCCAAAGCACCATAAGGTGGAATGGAAGTAAAACTCACCACATATACGTTTGCAGCTTCTGCTGCGACATTGCTCTAAAAGTTATAATTCAAACATAAACCATAGAATCAGCCATTTTGCTCTAGGCCAATGTATACCGTAACCTCCTAACATCTCTTAGTTGCCAAAGACACAAGTGGTCCAATGTCAGATCAGATTACACTTTTTCCACTAGAACTAATGAACTGCTGATGATGCTTTACTGGGAACTCCCTCCCAAGTGACCTTGCTGCTCCTAGCTACTACAAAGAGGCCAAAGAGCCTAATCTATGCATGGATACACTTTTGCAAATTTGCACTAGGTGGCCCCATTTAACCATATTGGTCATTTAGAACCAGGTAACGGAATCTCTGCCTCTGCTCCCCCGGCGGACAACCACCTAATATATTTAGAGATCCCACCTGTCTAGAGGGGGTTTCCATGCCTTCAGAATGACCACCACATTAACACAAGGCACTTTGCAGAGGGGGCAGCTTGTTGTTTTGTGCCTCCTTAGAAAATTAGCTTCTTTGTCCTAACACCCCCCCCCCCCTCCCCCCTCCCCGAAAACTTTCCATGATTTGTAGGGGGGTATTTTGTCATTTCTCTGCCTAGGACAGAAATGCATATTTTATATTTCTCTTTACAGACACCCATCTCCTTACAACCCCTTAAATGTGGCAGTGACTCAAACCTTTGCCCACCATGGATTTACACTCACCACTGACTCTCTAGAAGCAGTTTCACCTGCATTTCCACAGTAGAAAAAGACTTCTAAAAATGTTTGTGAATGCCCACAGACAGATGAGTGAGGGCCATTTCCCTGCAATTTGCATTGCCAGCTCCCTATGCACTGAGGCACAGATGTACAGTTTTTTTCACACAGCGCAGCGCAGCATTCAGTTTTGCTTTGCTGCTTTGGGTACAGGAGGAAACACAGAACTACAAAGATTGTCCTGCAGCTTGAGTAATACCCTGCACTGGCTCTCAAACAAGGCTGCATTGTGGGACGTACAGTCTTGAGCTACTGTGCAAAGGTGAGTGTGCACTATCTAGCATAGGATTTGTAATGGAGGCAGTAGGACTTGGCCTTTTTTGGCTAAAGTCCCTAAACTTTTTGCTTCCCCCCTAAACCTTTTTTCTGACATGATGTTGCCAACTTAGGTGTTGTGGACACTTTGCCACTGCTAAACAGTGTCAAAGTGACAGTGCTCCCTGTATAAAGTTTAATGGTAATTGGTTGTCCATGATTTGTATGTTTGCCTTACTAGTAAAGTCCCTAGTAAAGGGCACTATGTGTGCCAGGCCCAGTAATGCAAATGCTACTAGTGGGCCTGCAGCACTATTTGTGCAACCCACACAAGTAGCCTTACAAAGTGAACTCAGGCCTGCCATTGCAGGGCCTGCACGCAGTTTGTTAAATCTCCATGTTGTTCTGTCAAGTGCACTCAGTTGACAGACCTTACCCTTCCCTTTCTATGCACCCCTATGGTAGGTCCAGGGTACCCCCTGGGCAGGGTGCAGTGCTGTGAAAGGTAGGACTTGTACTAAGGTGTGTGCCATGTCCTGACAGTGAAATAATCTCCATTTCGTTTTTCACTGTGGAAAGGCCATCTTGCCCGTAGGATAGAATGGGAAGGCTGTGTAATATGTTTTCTAGCCTATCTTCCCAAAGGCTTCAGATGAAAAGTTGAAGTTTAATATGCCTGAACTTACAATGTAATAACACATCTTTTTATGAAGGTGGTTTTTGCATTGTGTGTTTAGAAGCCACTCTTTTAGAAGTGGCTGAGTGTTTGTGCTCTAACATTTCTGTGTGTCTCTGCCTGGCTGTGGATTGACTGTCTGGATTTGAAAGCTATAGGTTCTGGGGAATGTCTTGACCCAGGGGAGGAGGTGAGACAGTAACAGGCGGACCTGCATCCTGAGTGTAGGGGGAGGAGAAGCCCCTAGAGGTGAAGAGACCTGGGTTGCTGCTATAAAATAATTGTCCTATCTCCTGTTGAGTGATTGAGAATCCAGACCCTCACTAATCAAAGGAAGAAAGGTGTCACTGGCAGAGAGGCACCCAGAACTGGTTTGAACAGGGGCCAGTGCCCCCTGAAACACAAAGACTTCAAAGCCATTGAGGGGTATAACTATGAGAGCTGAAGCTCCTGAACTTTGGAGAATTTCTTGATCAAGTGTGAACAAGACTGGAGCTACTTTGTGGTCAAGAGGACATTTGCCAAGGAAGAAACAACTGAAGAGACTGAAGGATAGGACTGACCCTTGCTGTGTGTTCCGGGGCTGGCCTGCAGTTTACTGCTTTAACCAAGGAAAGGCTAAAGGCACTTTGCTGTGTGCTGTGTCCTGAAGTAACTTATCCCCAATGGCCCGAGGGGAGCTGGCTTCCTGTTAGGAAACACAGGAACACAAAAGTTTCCATGAGAGTCTCAGTGGCGCTGTGTGTGCGTGCCTTTTGCAGCCTGAGACCCTCGTAAGGCGTGCCCTGTGATCGTGGGCACCTGTAGTCCAAGCAAGGTTCAGCAACGTGGTGTGCATGTGCTTTGTGCAGCCTGAACCCCTTTGAGAGGATTGTCCAGTGATCGTGTGCACCGGAATCCAAGTGATTCTCATCGACGCTGTGTGCATGTGCGTTCGGCACCGTGAGACCTTCATGAGGATTTGCCTTGTTATTGTGTGCACCGGAGTTAAAGTGAGTCTCAGCGATGCTGTGCGCATGATCTTCATGCAGCCTGAGGCCTGTGTGTGGAGAGCCCAGTGATCATGCACCCAAAGCTTAAAGGGGACTCAGCGACGCTGTGTGCGTGTGCTCTGTGACAGTCTGAGATCTTCGTAACTGAAGCGGCCCGGACTGGCAGTCCCGGAGGAGCTGAGTTGCCGGCCCGAGCCTACCGTTGACAATTTACAAAGTTGTATTGGAGACCCAGCCACTGGACGAGGAGAGGAGAGTGAGTTTACGGCCCCCAGATAACGTGTGTCAACTCCTGGGGCGGGGCGCGGGCTCGGAGAGAGATGCTCTCCGCTTCTCTCTCGTGTCGGCAGCGCGAGCCACTGCTACGGCTTGTATCAAGGCCGGTAATGCCAAGGGAGTGGCAGTACAGGGGCCGGAGTGTGGAGCTGCACTTTTTGATTAGATCGTACCTGTGTTGTGGGCAACTGTTGAGAGGCTGATTGCAAGTCAGAAGGAGAGGCGGAGAGACCGCCTAAGGCACAGTGATCGGTGCCTGAGTGTATTACGCATTATTCCATTTCTGCATAACAGAGTACCTGACTGTCGTATTACACATTGCATCCTTTCTGCATAACGGTGTATCTGATTAGAGTATTAGGCATTGCATTATTCCTGCATAAGAAACTACCTGATCAATGTATGACACATGGCATTTTATCTGCTTAACAAACTACCTGATTGTTGTATGACGCATTGCATTGTTTCTGCATAACGAACTACCTGATTAGCGTATTGCGCATTGCATTATTCCTGCATAACAAAATTAAAAGATTAGTGTATTACACATTGCCCTATTTCTGCATAACGACATACCTGGTGGTTGTATTATGCATTGTATTATTTTACCTTACAAAGAGCCTGATTGTTAGGTTACGCATTGCATTCCTTTTGCATTGCACAGTGTCTGATTGCTTTGTTACGCCTTACAGTATTTTACATTGCAAAAGTGCCTGATTCTAGCATTACAAACTGTATAACATGATATTAGGATTACAGGAGAATGTTTAGAAGTGCTCATTAATACCGCCAGAACTTACAAGTGCTTGCTGGTCTAACAAGCGGCCAGGAGAAATAGTAAACACCATCATATGTTGGATTTATATTGTGTGGTCTTATTGTATATCTTTTTATATAAAGTTTATACTCATTTTAATAAAACTTGTGTGGAGTCTATTTGTGGTGTCATCATTGGGTTGTTGTGAGAGTGGTTGCAAATACTTTACACATTTGCCTTGAAGATAAGCCTGGCTGCTTGTGCCAAGCTACCAAGGGGGTGAGCGGGGCTATCTTAGAGGGTGATTTTCCTTTCCCTGACGTGGGAACGGGGGTCCCTACTTTTACCTACCTCAGCCAACTAGGGATCCCTTGTCTAACAGAGGCAGACTCTTCCACAAGGATACCTATTGGTAGGCAAACTCAGAAGCTAGACATTGCAGCACACCCACTAAGTTTCCTTTTTTGGAGAAATGAACATATTTCTCCTTGCTTGTGCTTGCTTCAAGTAGGTGTTAGCTTTTCACGCAAAGACTGGTATGGTACACAACGTTTACAACAAAATTTTTACAACGCACTACCATTACAACGCAGGCATTACCACGCATACCATTACAACGCATTGCGCTGGGGGGCACTCTAGGATAGGGAATAAGTTTAATTTTCTATCCAACACCTTCCCTAGTGTCCACGGGGACTGGAGTTGGAATAGAAAATGATACTTACCACTATCCAGCACCTCTAAGCGCTATGCGTTTTAACGGTATTCGTTGTAAATACCGCGTTGTAAAGGTATGCGTGGTTAAAGTATGCGTTGTAACGTCATACATCCACTGGTATGGATATCTTAGCATACTGGGTTTGCATCAAAACCTGTGGGAGTTGGACTTGATCTGCCCCAATAACGCTTTTTTTGGGGTGGCGCAAAGTGGGGCAAAGTTCACCTTTTGAACTGGATATAAATAGCATTCACCACTTTGCAATGTGCTTGCACTGTCACTAAGCCTTACTAATTCTGGGCCTTAGATTTCTACCCTACCCTCTAGAAAGTCTCCTACACTAGTGGAGTATGACGTTTCAATATCGCAATTCCTTGCTAATATGCCCCACAGTTAGAGAAAGGAAAAGAAAAAGAAGGAAATAATGGGGCATATTAGTAAGGAATTTCGATATTTATCGCAAAACGCGCTTAGCGCGTTTTTTATTATTGCTGCCTATGGCTGGATATGTTAGCGGAGAAAACATGCTATTAGCAACGTTTTTCTCCATTGTGCCAAAATATCCAGCGATAGCGGCGAAATGCGTGAATATCGCTGGAAATCCAGTGATATTCACGCATTAACGCCAATGGGGGCTTAACCTGACAATCCACCTCCCTTTGAATACACAGGTAAGTCATCCTATTAGCAGGCGTTAGATTCTAGCGATATACGCGCCTAGCGCGACTTTTTTTTATCGCTAAGCCTGCGTTGGTAATAGGCGATAGCTGTGTTAGCAACTGCTTTCAGTCGCTAACAGTTTGGGTACGCCCACTTTGCATGTCATTAGCGATAAATATCGCTGACATGCAAAGCGGGCCCCACACCGGTGGCTATCGCCTAAAAGTTGTCGCTAACTGCTGTTAACGACAGCTTGCTGATAGGGTGATAAAAATATTGCCGCTTTAGCGGGAAAAAGTCATGCTAAAGCGGCGATATTGCCCTTGCTAATATGCCCCTATATTCCCAATGAAGGAGACCATCGACAATAATCAAACTGATAATACAGAAATTTGGTCTTACAGTACAGTCATAGCTTTGGAGAGTGGTATATTCATTAATCTAGCAATACCAGTACCTTATAGGGAGCACTTAGTGCCGGACTGGCCATAGCGGGCACCGGGCAATCCCCCGGTGCGCTGCACGGGTTGGGGCCAGTTTTGGGCCCCTGGGGGCCGTTTTTATTACAGGGACGTTTTTTCATGCATATCTGAAAAATCTCCCCTGTACCAAAATCAGCCATAAACCGGCCCCGGCAGAGAGCTCGGCGGCACCTTCAACCCCCCCCCCCTCCCTAGTGGGATGGGGGGGCCGGCCGAGTACTTTGCCAGGGCCGGTTGTGGTTCCCAGTCCACCCCCGGGAGCACTAATCTCTACGATTAATTTATTCCTGTTATTTAGTGCTATTTTCTGAGGGCAAAATGCAATCTTGCATGCATAATGGGCGCAGGGTGCATTAGATTGGCTGGGAAGCTTCGGGCTTATTTTCTCTTGAATCAGCATTCACCAATTTTGCAGCCAGGTAGGGCGATGCGGGAGAATGTAACCTCGGGTGATGTGCATGCAAGCTGAATATGTGCTGAATGAAGGTGTGAAGCCAAGGTAAGGTAGTGTTTATTATTTCATTACTTCATGCTCCGGGCGTTAAATGCTTTATAAATAGTTTATGGCCGATCACGTCTGCGTTACGAATTTCATTTTGTAGCTATGCTATGCTTCCAAATGTAATTAATATTGCAGAGGTGTTCAGGCTATATTCTTTTTATAAAGCATTTACTGTGCATTTTAAATATATTTCACTTTTGTAAAATTTTTATTTTGCAAGTTATATCATAGAAGAAGAAAAGAGAGGAAAAACAGAGGAAGAGTGAGCAAGAGAGAGAAGAAGGAACAGGCGACATCCCGCCATGTATCCCCACACAGGGGGTGCCTTTAGAACATGTTCTCAAGAACCTCGAACGACGACTTAAACAACGCCAAAGTCTTATGTTGTAACCTCCAGCGGTGGCGAGGCACGCTCACTGCGCCGCAGTGAATCCCAAATCTCAAAGAGGAGGAGCGACTCAAGCTCGGTCACAGACCAAAGATAGGCCAAATCGTATGTCCATGTATGCAAAATCTGTCGCAACAAAGAGATAAACATTCTCAACGTAACAACCCATCCCCCCCACCCCCCACCCTCAGCCCTAGTGGTGGCGACCAACATTCATTCAAATCATCACAACATAATCAGGTGGCTAAAATTGGAAGAGGTGGAGCGCACGGAGCGCCGAGGGATCACTGCTGATGGCAATCCACGGGACAGAAAACGGACAAAAGGCCCCCAGGTGAACATGAAGTTTTTAAAGTTCCCCCGAAAGATATCTGAAAGCCTCTCCATACTTAAGAGGCGCCACAGACGAGCATGCCATAAGGAGATAGCCGGAGTCGTCGGACTCTTCCAGGCAGCCGCCAGGGTCAGTTTAGCCGCACCAAGGCACAGCCATAAAATGCGTTTATCTGCCCTCGTCTGATATTGGAGCAATGGATCTCTCAGCCCCAGCAGGACAAAGTCCAATGAGTCCGGGACCGGATAGCCCACCACTTCCCTGATGTGCGAGAGAATCTCAGACCAGAACGGTCGGATAGATGGGCAATCCCACCAAATGTGGCGAAAGTCCCCCAGTTCCCCACAACCCCGCCAACATCTATCAGAGGAAGCTGGGAAAATCCTATGTAGTGTAGATGGATATAGATACCAATCGAAGATGAGCTTCATGTGCGCCTCCCTAAGATCAGTGGAATGGTTATGTGTTGTCACATCCCTCCATAGAGTCCTCCACTCAATGTCAGTTATGTCCCGCCCCAGCGTAGTCTCCCAATGTTCCATATACCGAGGTCGGGGGGACACCGTGGTATCAAGGAGCATCTTGTACAAAAAAGAGATCGTCCCCTTCATGGTGGAAGTGTGGAGGATAAAGTTTTCAAACTTCGTCAACGGTCTCGTGGCCGCATCCACCACCCCAGGCGATGTCGCCCAGTGAAGAAGTTGAAGATGACGAAAGCGTTCAGTAGGTAAGACACCGTAATCCCTCATACAGTTATGGAACGTAAGAGGTGTCACGCCATGGAATAGGTGGGTGAGAGACCTGCATCCACCCTCTCTCCAAGGCCCAAAGGGTCCATCCGTCAGAGCTGGTGGAAAGGCTGGATTGAAGTGGATAGGAGTAAATGGGGACGGGAACGTTGTCCAACGGTCATCGCCACTAATAGCGTCCCAAACTTTCAGCACCGTGCTAGTGGGGGTGCAAATGTACGCATTCCTGGGTCGGTCCGCCTTGGGCTTCCAGGCCAGGTCCCAAATGGACCGTCCCACTACACTTCGTTCCATGTGGAGCCAATGCTTTTCGGATAGCTGCTGGGACCACTCCACCAGGACTCTCAATTGGGCTGCCTTATAATAGAGGTGCATATCTGGAAATCCCACCCCTCCCTCCGCCCGTGGACGTCGAAGTACCGCATAGGAAAGCCGTGCCCGACCACCCTGCCAAACGAATTTCAGCATGAGAGTTTTGAGTCGACGGAAGTAATCCACCCCTATCGGGATGGGCAGTGCCTGATAGAGATATAAGAGTTTGGGAAGAAGGACCATCTTAAGGGCATGAACCCTACCCAGCCACGAGATAAATTTGGGTTTCCACCTCTCCAGCTCCGCCCGGATCACAGCCAGCATTGGTGGGAAGTTCGCCTGGAACAGCGCGCCCAAGGTAGAGGTCAGTCGCACCCCCAGATACAACAGGGAGGAGGTCGCCCACGGGAGCGGGGTAAGCAAGCTAACCCGTTGAACCTCCGGAGGCGGAAGGGTCAGGTTCAGAATGCACGATTTGTTGAGGTTCACTCTGAAACCAGCCACAGCTTCGAAGACCGAGAGTTCCGTGTGGACGTGTGGGAGCGATAGCACCGGGTCTTGGATAGAGAGCAACACATCGTCCGCGAAGAGCGAAATCTTGTGCTGTTCCCCCGTAAAGGGAAGTCCCAAGATCCGTTCATTCTCCCGGATCGCCAAGGCCAGCGGCTCTATGCTGAGGGCGAAAAGAAGCGGCGATAGCGGGCACCCCTGGCGCGTGCCGCGGGAATGCGAGAACGGCCCAGATCTACAGCCATTGACCAGCACCCGCGAGGTAGGGCTATGGTAATTGGCTTCAAGCATTCTAATAAAGAGAGGTGTAAATCCGAAGGCCTCCAATGTACGGTGTAGAAAGCCCCAGTCCACGCGGTCAAACGCTTTTTCCGCGTCGAGTCCTATCAGCACAGCGGGAATGTGAAAACGCTCCGCCTTTTCAATCAGATGAATCACGCGGCGTAGATTGTCATGGGTCTGACGACCCTTGATAAACCCAGACTGGTCCGGGTGGATCAGGGCCGGCATCAAATCCTTCAGTCGACCGGCAAGGATAGACGAATACAACTTAGCATCTAGATTAAGGAGCGCTATCGGGCGATAGGAGGCACATTCGGAGAGGTCCTTCCCCATTTTGGGGAGAATGGTGATCAGGGCCTCCGCCATAGACTCCGAGGTTCGCCCTTCGGATGCCATCGCGTTAAAGAGTGAGACCAAGAAATCGCATAGGTCCGAGGCAAAAGTTTTATAGAACTGGGCTGTGTAACCGTCGGGGCCGGGCGCCTTGTGAAGCTTCAGGCCCTTGATGGCCCCCAATACCTCCTCCCTGGAAATGGGGGAAGAGAGCAAGTCGTTCCATTCCTTGGAGACCTGTGGAATAGGAAGACCCCCCAGGTACGCCTCTTGGGCTGCGGAGTCCAAGGCATCCGCTGAGTAAAGTTTCGCGTAGAAGCGGCCAAAAACGGCCGCCTTGTCCGCGTCCCTATGCCGGACAGCACCCGTGTCGTCACGTATGCCCCCAATGTAATCCTTCTCACGCTTATCCCGGAGTTGCCGGGCTAGGTGACGCCCCACCTTGTTCCCCTGGGAGTAAGAAACCCGTCTGAGACGCAAGAGGGTATATTCGGCCCGGTTGTTATAGTGCGCCCTCAGTTTCCCCCGCACCGCCATGAGGGGTCGAAGGGTCAACCTAGAGGGGTTCGACTTATGCGCCTGCTCCAATGTAGCCAACTCCGCCTCCAGGGCCTCCCTTTCAGTTCGCCTGAGCTTATTAAGATTCGCGTTAAGAGCGAGACACGTACCTCGTATAGAGGCCTTGCACGCATCCCACGTGGTGTATACCGACGTATCGGAGGGTGGGTTGAGAGTAAAGAAGTCTGCAAGCGCCCGTCGCAACGCGGTGCAAGAGACATCATCCCGCACCAACGCCGCCGGGAAGTACCACTTCCGCCAGCCGTCCCCCCCCACCGCCCAGTGTAGCCCAAGCACCACTAAACTATGGTCAGATAGCGACAGTGGGAAAATACCAGCTAGAGTGATGTCCCCCCTGAGAGCCTGATTGACGAAGATGTAATCAATGCGGGAGTATGTATGATGTAGAATCCCGCGTGTGTGGGTGCATGAAGCGCCAGCTATCCACTAAACCCAGGTCGCTTACTTGCTGCTGTGTAGCCCCTGAAAAGACCCCAGTGTCTGCCCTGCGTGCACCCGAGCCATCCAAATCCCTGTCCCACAACATGTTGAAATCCCCCAATAGTATCAAGTGCCCTTCCACAAAGTCTCCCATTTTGTCCATCAGCCCTTGCAAAAACCCATTCTGACCAGTATTCGGAGCATACACAGCCACAAACGTACACAGGCGATCATACAACAAGCCCTTCACCATGAGCCAGCGGCCCTCCCTATCACTGCTCACTCCCAGTGGCTGGAACTGGAGAGAAGCCCTAAACATAAGGGCCACCCCCCTATGCTTAGTGGATGCCGAGGCCCTGTAGAGAAGAGGAAACTGTCTATGCCGAAGCCTCAGTTCATCCTTCCTGGCCAGATGAGTCTCCTGTAGAGCAACTATATCTAGATGGTGGTCCAGCAAGTACTTCCAGAGTTTCTGGCGTTTCTGCGGGGAGTTAAGACCCTTCACGTTCCAGCTACCTATACTAACAGGCATAAGGACAGTAGAGGAATTCGCTCAATACCTGCATGAGGGACAATCAGGGCGCGGAACCGGAACCTCACCCCACACCCAACCATTACACCCCCAAGCAGAGCTACAGCCAAACAACCCCCTTCATGACCCAGGCCATTCCTTCGGGCCAGCCAGACCCATCCTCCAGACTTCCAAGAGCTCCGTGGACAAGAAGACATAGGAAGATCAGCAATCCCAGGACATATAGACAAAGGACTCGGGCTCAGTATCCCGGACACCTCCCTCCCGTGGGGAAACCCACCCCCCTCCCCCCGAGGGATCAACCAGCATGACCTGACAAGGTAAACAGAGATCGGACAAGTCCCAGCCCAGCTCCTGATATAGGAAGCGGCAAAGACTATCACAAGCATCAACCACACCCAGTAGTAACCTACCAGGGTCGCCACCACACACCCCCCTCACCCCAACCCCAGCACCAACCATCCCCTCTCAACCAAAACCCCCATAACTCCCCAGAACCAGAGCCCCCCCCCCGCTCCCCCCCCTGCAAAAAAAGACAACAGCAAGAGACTTAAGACATAGAACCTGAGTCGAACAGTCATCAGGTCCAGTAGGTCACGATCCGAGGGACTCCTTCCGGATCGATCTGGGGAAGAGGGCACCAGGTCGGTAGCCCCCTGGACCACGGCCCGGTGTGTCTTCTCCAAAGTACAATAGTACTCCCGGGCCTCGGGGTCAGAGCCCCTCCGACGCCATCAGTGGGAGAAGGGGTCAAGCAGCTCCAGAGCTCGTTTGAGAATCAGCCAAAGTGGCGGAAGCCACCGATGCAACCGCAGCATCCCTTTCTTGCACGCTAGTCGTACGATCCGGCCGTCTCCGCTCTGGAGAGGGGCCGACTCTACGCCAGGAAGGAGAGCGTCGTCGTCTCCTGGACGGTGAAGAACGGCTCCCCTGAGATGGCGCCACATCCTCTAGGCCCAGCAAATCAACCGCCACCTGCAAAGTGTTTATCTGCGCCAGCCGGTTCTGCCAGCGGAAGATAATCCGGAAGGGATGTCCCCACGAGTAAGAGATGTTATTCTCCCTCAGGAAGGTGGTCACTGGACGGAACTCCCTCCGCTTCCGAAGGGTCGAGGCAGCCAGATCCTGGTACAGCTGTGGATGGTGGTCTCGAAACTGCAGAGAGGAGATGGTTCTAGCCTGGCGCAGGATACGTTCCTTCAGTTGAAAATCGTGCACACAGACGAGGATATCAGGAGGAGGGCCCCCTCCCCGTCTGAGCAGCCCCACTCTGTGCACCCTGTCCATCCGTATTTCCTGCACACTCTCATCGTCCAGGATTTGCAAGAATAGGGCCTGAACGTATTCACGGAGGTCCCCGGCTTCTCCTTGCCATGGCACAGCCTTGATGCGAATGTTATTCCGCCTGGAGCGGTTCTCCAAATCCTCCGTGTGGGTTTGCAAATCTAAATTTTGTTCCGTGAGACGGATAATGTCCTGCTGCAGCTGATGCACATCATTCGCCAAGCTGAGGTCGCGATCTTCCAGTGTCGCCACACGTTCGCCGATCCCATCCACATCTCTCCTCACCTCCCGCAGGTCCGATGCCAACTGTGATCTGAGTTCCGAGATGTCCTCCCTGATGGAGGAAAAGAGCTCTGTCATGAAGGCTTTAGTGGCAGGCGCCTCATCGTCAGATTGCCTCGATGAGCCACTAGCTCCCGGTGAGGCCGGCTGCTGAGAGTTCTTGGGGGCACCATCCTTCCCCGGCCTCCCCTTGCGCAGTGTGGTGGTCATCCTGAGGGTCCGCCCCAGCTCGCAGCGTGGTGGGCCTCCCGCGCCCCGAAGTCCCTGCAGCGGTGGTAGGCTGGGCCCGCAAGTGGTGAAGATCACTCCCTCAGGCAATCCGTGCAAGGGCACAGCCCTCCTCCGCCAGCAACTAGTACCACCACGGGAATGCAACAGTCATTAAGCGCGGCCCACAGGGCAGGGTGGGCCGCCGCACCGGGGACTGACACTATGGGCACCAGGCAAAGGTAGTGTCACCACACGAGGCCCCCAGCTCCATAATACCAGCAGCGAGGCCAGACAGGTCCCGGTCAGATAGAGGGGCCCCAGATAGAAGATGGCGCTGAGGCTGCCCTCGACGAACTCTGCAAACCAGAAACCCACCGTGGGAGCTCAGAACTCCGCCCCCAAGGGCCGATGGTCCGGTACTGGGGCCCTACAGGCCAGGCAGCAGGGAGTCCCGAGGGCCAATGTCCGCCAAAGAGATGTGCCCAAGCACGCCACGTGACCACCGCTACTCCGGGGACCGTTCCGCCCGCACCAAAAGAGGGCCGCCTCAAGCCTGTCTCAGGGCGTGCGTGACTCAGCTGGCACCCCGTGCCGGGTCCGCAGCAACGCCAGCCGCTCCTTCAGCCGCCCCGCTCCAGCAGGTCTCCATGAGCCGGGGCCGCCCCCCCACGTGTGCACGCAGCCTCAAGGTTCTTCGGCGCTGGGCTCCCCCTCCGGACCCGGTGTGCCGTCTCCCGATCCCCTTCCGAGGCTCCAGTCGCGCCTCGCTGGCTCCTTGACCACTCGGGTCCCCGACCCACGCACAAGGCTCACCCACCTCCGGCCGGTCAGCAAGTCTCGGGGGCGGGTCCCGGCAGCGAGCGCTGAACGTCCCTCGGCACGCCGGCTGCCGCGTCAGGTGTGGCCGGCCCCTCGGGCACTAGAGGCCGGTGCGTCGTAGGCCTCCGCTCGTCCCCGCTGCAATCTCCGCCACCGGTCTCCGGGCAGCACTCCGACGGCACCGGATGGCACCCTAAGCTTCCAGTGTCCTCCGCTGCTCTCGGATCGCCGAAAGGAACGTCCTGGACCCCGCTATTCGTTGCTGTGCAGAGTCGGCGTCGGAGAGGCTCTCAAAAGCGTCCTATTCCGACGCCATCTTGGCCACGCCCCCCCATATATTTCACTTTTACGTGTCCCATCACTTTCTAAGGCCTTCAGTGCCACTGTCAAAGGGATTTGCCTATATTCGAAATCAGGGGACTTAATTTGATAAATTAAGTCATGGGTAATTTTGAAGTCAAAACACAGGTAAATACAGGGGGGGGGCAGATTTACAAGCCCCCTACGCCACCAGTGTGTCACTTTTTATGATGTACTGGAGGTGCATTTCACTCCTCCATATTTACAAGGAGAGGAAAAGCCACCCTGCCTGACTTTTCCTCTCATTGTAAATATGGCCCCTTCGAACGCAGCACTTTGCGCGGAAGGGGCGTTCCATGGGTGAAGCTGTGGGTGTTCCAACACAACACCCATGGAACGAGACACATTTCTAGACTTACTAGAAATGTGAGCTGTTTATGCTTTTAGGAGTGTTTCAGAGACCTTATGTCTTTGGTCAGCCTCACGCAGCTCCTGTAATGAAACCGTCGCTGTTGATTAGCGGAGAAGTCGCTGAATATAAGTCTCCTTCCGGGTCATCATTAGGCCCAGGCGTAATTTAATTTCGTTGGCGTAATCAGAGTAATTTAGACAATTCTACGCTACTCTTTAACGTGGAAATTTCGGTACCAACGCGATTACCCCCGTTCGCATAATTTAGAGTAATTTTGAGGAAAACAATCCTACAGCGAGAGCAGGTTTAACAACCGCGAGGTGGCGCGTGTGCTCACTATTTGTGTTGTTATGCATTTAACACAAAATGTGTCCCGATATTCCCAGCTCTACATGTTATTCTACAGTGTAGGCAGGGTTTTAAGTGGGAGGAAAAAACTGGGGGGGTCTCTCAAAGGGGCGTGGCCAATGTAATTAAAGGCGTGGCTTAAAACACATACGCCAAAAATCTGTGCTTAGCATAGTGTGGCGCCCGACTTGTATTTTGTGGTTTCTGTCATTGCATCCACATATATGCTACGACAAGTTTCTGTCATTGCATCCAGATATATGCTACAACAAGTAACATCATACCTACAACAAGGCAGGACTATTGGCTTTGTCAATGGCAGTTAGTTGCACAAGACAAATAAGCAGCAACTATGGCTTGTTGTATATAATATTTGAAAAAGCTTCCAATTAAAGCCCTGCTGAAACCACGATGATGTTGCTGCTCCTGAGTTTCAAAAAGAGAAGGGAAATCCAGAGAGAAAATGACTCTCTTTAAAGGATTTCCCTTCTCCCACAACACTCACCTGGCGTGACATCATGCCTTAACTTCTCCACTAGTGAGAAGTGAGCAGTGTGAGCAGAGCGCATCCATGTGGCTGCTGTCACTGAAGTCCGGAAAACAGTGGACCACCTGTGCCAGGGCACAAAACCGAGCCCGATAGAGACCCGTTTCCAGGCACCCTTCAAATAACTGCTAGTGCTCAGACCCGGTGAGACCCGGCCCACTTAAAGCCCTGAGTGTAGGGAAAATAACTCTTTATCCCTGTTAACTCCAGGGCAGGTACCGGCCAGACTCCTTAAATCTGACCACCGTATGTCCACCGAGATTTAATGGGGAACTTCTACTGAGGACAGTGCAGATCCGATAGCAGGATCAAAGCTTAAAATGGGTCTGCCTTTCTGAAGGCACAAAAGAGCATTTAGCAATATCAGGCAAACTAATAGCAATCAGAGTCAGCTTACCACAGCTCTGCCGCGCCCCTTTCTCTTCATAGCTCTCTTATTACTCTATGTGGTAGCCATTTGGTTATGGTGCAGACAGAAGGTTGAGCAGGAGAGATCCCCTCTCTAGGGAGTCTTGTCAGGGCCGGACTTGGAACCAAAACCGGCCCTGGCAAAGTGCTCGGCCGCCCTCCCAGGGGTTGGGGTTGCCGCTGAGCTCTTTGCCAGGGCCGGTTTTCGGCCTATTTGCTGCAAAAACGGCCCTGTAACAAAATCGCCCCCCAGGAGCCGAAAACAAGCCCACACCCGTAAGGCACACCGGGGAATTGCCCAGTGCCTGCTACGGCCAGTCCGGTCCTGAGTCTCGTTATACATTGAAACACACTGCTCAGAAAGGAGCCATATATGACCGGTATATAAGTGAGTGCAATTGACCGATCTAAGGGGCATATCATCAAGGACCGGCGATAATTATCGCTAAGCGCACTTGGCGCTAAGATAATTATCGCCGGGTAACGGGGAATTTTATCGCTGAGATAGCGTGCTATTAGCAACGCTTATCTCAAAAGCGATAAATTTCCAAACGCTAACTGCCAAATGTGAGATTATCGCTGGGAATCCAGTGATAATCTCACAAAGTTTGGCAATAGCTTGATGATAGGGCAAGGCATACTTAGCCATGATATCCACTTTACATAGGATATCATGGCTAAGTCAATCTTGAAGCAGGAGTAAGGAAAGTAGCGATAACAGAGGTTATCACTACCCATTGATAGTTGGAGAAATGGCGCTTAGCGACATTTCTCGAGTTATGTCAGGGCAGGAACGCCCACTTTGCATCTCATTAGAGATGCAAAGTTGGGCGTTCAGAAATCAGGCGCTAATGCAAGGTTGCACGTGATAGCGTGACCTTGCTGATTAGGCGATAAAATTATCGCCGCTTTTCATCCCAAAATGGACGCAAAAGCGGCGATAATTTTTTATCGCCTATTTGATGATATGCCCCCTAGTTTTGACACAGAGGGGTTTCTAGCTTATCAATTACCTAATGCTACAGATATAATGCATGCATGAATGAATGAATGATGTATGGTCTCAATTACTTTATATTGGTATAATATCATAAAAATTAAGAACATCAATAAAACCAGATACACTTCTTTTTTTTTTTTTTTTTTAATTTTTGAAAACCTTTATTCGGAATCAGGACACACAGCTATTTAGCCTAACATCCCGGAGGCAAGGCAGCATAGGCAAAGGAGGGCATTAGCGTCCAACATTAGGAACATACTCATTAAAGGTTAATTTTATTTTTTATAGAAAAACAACAACTGGCGCCCGTGGGCGCGAAAGTGGCAGTACGTAAAGCATGACGCTGTGTGTCGGGGATGGGTAGGGAATAGGGCAGGAATACGATCAAGAAAAGGAAGTGTTCAGGACGGGAGGGAGGGAGGAAGGGAAGGGCATCAGGAGAAAGAAGCACTTCGAAGTTCAGTTGGCGTCACAGGTCAGGGGAACGCAGCCTCCTGTTGGTCAATTGGTGCAGGTGGTTGGCAAATATCCCCCCTATATTCGTTCCATGCTCCCCAGATCCTCGTCCAGTTCTGCGGCCTCCCCCTGGCTACATAGACCGTCTTCTCCCGAACCATACACCAGTCCATGTTGGCCTTCCACTGCACCAGTAGAGGGGCCGCAGTCGCACCCCACCGCTGGGCTATGTCCCTCTTCGCCACCATGTTCCCAAGGGTGACCCACCTAGTCTGTGCAACATTATGATCGGACGGTTCCCAGACATTTAGGAGGCACCGACGGGCCTCCGCTTGGGCGGCCACGCCAGTAACTTCCGCCATCACGCGGTGGATCCTCCTCCAATAGGAGGCGATCACCGGGCAATCCCAGAGGATATGTAGGAAGGTGGCAGGAGCCCCACACCCCCTGCGGCAAAGCCCATCTGAGGAGAAACCCATGCGCATCAATCGGGGCCCAGTCACGTACACTCGGTGGAGAATCTTAAACTGCACAAGGCGGAGACGGGAAGAGATGGCAACCTCCTTAGGAGAGGAAACCGCACACTGCCAATCCTCGTCGTCCAGCTCAAGGCCATCCGCCACCCACCGCTCTCTCAGGTCAAGGAGGAGGTCTGCGCGTGCATTTATCAGTTTCTTGTACGAGAGGGAAATCGCACTGTCTGGCACATGCCCATCCAGGATCCTATCTTCCAGCGGGGAACTTTCCGGAATGGCGCCGTCCGGCGGGGAGGCCGAAGTCAGCGCATGTCTCAACTGTGCATAGCGGAAGAACTCCGCCGCGCCCAGCTGATATTCAGCCTGTAACTGGGAGAAGGTCTTAATCACGCCCCTAGTAAGCATATCCTCAACCCTGCTGATGCCAATGAGGTCCCACTTGTCAAAGCCCTTGGTGTGCCACAGTCTACCCAGGATGTCAGAATCAAAGAGGGGAGTGAACCTCGTGAGTCTGCCCTGCCATCCCTGCGCCTTGGTAACTGCTTTCCAGATACGAACCGCCGTTAGAGTGGGGCCCGTCAGTTTGCGGTCAAGGGACTTGGAGTATAGGGCACGGTAGTAATTACCGCCTCCCATCAGCCATCTGTCCATGGCGTATCCAGGGTTCTCCACTGGGCCGTAGAATCCATGGTTCAGGGCAGCGAGCTGGGATGACCAATAGTACCGGCGCACGTCGGGGAGGGCTATGCCCCCATCGTACCAGGGGAGCGTGAGTTTGTGGAGGGCCACACGAGGGCGGCCCTCCCAGAGGAGATTACGGAGAAGGCTGTCAACGTCGCGAAAGTAGCGGGCAGGGACAGGGTCTTGCGAATTCTGTAGTGCATAAAGGAACCTGGGAAGAGCCATCATCTTAAAAAGGGCCGCGCGGCCTAGGAGGGAAAGCGGCAGGTGGCGCCAGCTATCGACGTCACGCCGCAGCCGCTGAAGTGGAGGGAGCAGATTGTTATCATATCTGAGCTTGGCATTACCGGATATGTATATACCCAGATATTTGAAGCCGCGCGAGGCGATCTGGATACCGCAGCCCCCCGGGAGGCGTGGGGTATCCCCTTTAAGGACATAGAGGGAAGACTTGGCCCAGTTAATGACCAGGCCGGAGTATCGCCCAAATAGTCTGATGACATCACAGGCCACAATAAGGGAACTACCCGGCGAAGACATGTACAGCAGTATGTCATCAGCGTAGAGGGAGACCCTGTCCTCAAATCCGGGGGCCCATTCGATACCTCTCAAGTCGGGATGGGACCGTAACTGCGCCGCAAGGGGTTCGAGAGCCAGGGCAAACAACAGGGGGGACAAGGGGCAACCCTGTCTGGTGCCACGGCGCAGGGGGAAGGATGCCGACAGGCGTCCATTGACCGTCACATTGGCCATCGGGTCCGCATAGAGGAGTTTCACCCAGCCAATGAAGATCGGACCGAACCCAAGTTTAGCCAGAACCGCCCATAAATAAGGCCATTCCAGGGAGTCAAAGGCCATGGTAGCGTCCAGGGACGCCAACACCGCCGGGTCCGTAAGAGTGTGGGCCCGGGCCATAACCCCGTGGAGGCGACGCAGATTCAGGGCAGTGTTGCGGTGTGGGATGAATCCCGATTGATCGGGGTGGACAAGATCACTAATCACTCCAACCAACCGATTAGCCAGCAGTTTGGCAAGGATCTTAGGTTCCACGTTAAGGAGGGAGATGGGACGGTAGGAGCGACAAACGTCCCGTGGTTTGCCCTCCTTGTGGATGACCACGATGGTAGCAAGTCGCTGGTCCAGGGGAAGGGAGCCTCTCTCAAAGGATTCAAGGAACATCTTGCGGAGATGCGGGGAAACCGCATCCGATCGGATTTTATATAATTCCACTGGAATACCATTGGGCCCAGAGGCCTTGCCCGAATTAAGGGAGCGAATCGCAAGGTCGATCTCATCCGCTGTAATGTCCCTATCCAGGTCCTCCCTCTCCTCCTCGGAGAGACTAGGCAGGTCTATGTCAGCGAGGAAGGTCGTATTATCCGCCTCCGAGAACTCCGAGACAGACTCATAGATACCACGGAAGTAGTCCGCGAAAGAGTCAACAATGGCGCTGGGGTCAGTAAGGAGCGTACCGTCGTTTCCGAGGAGCTCCGGCACCACTCGGCTGGCCATCTCCCTCCTGTCGAGCCAAGCCAACAGTTTCCCGGCCTTGTCGCCCACATCATAGATGTGGCCCTGCTGTTCTTTGGCGAGAACCAGGGCGGCATTAGTGGCCAAGTCATGATACTCCGCTTGTTTCAGCGAAAGAGTATGGAGGGCCAGGGGGTCCGAATCAGAACGCAGCTGGGCCTCGAGGTGTAGCACCTCCTGTTCAATGGCCAGCATAGCCGAGTCTCTATCCCGGCGGGTGGCCGCGATGAGTGCCTGGGCCTCACCACGGAGCACCGTCTTAAAAGCTTCCCACAGTGTAACGGCCGACTCCACCGAGCCCACATTTTCGGTAAAATATAGGTCAATAGACTTGGCCAAAAGGGTGCGGGACTTAAAATCTCGAAAGTACCAGGGATTGATCGCTGCCGGGCGGTCCGACAGAGTCACGCCAAAGTCGAAAGAGACCCACAACGGGGAATGATCAGAAATCCCTCGGGCAAGGAAGCGGGCCTCCGACACAGCTAGGGCATCCGAGGCCAGCGTGAGGACATAGTCAAGGCGCGAGAGACTTCCGTGCGCGCCCGACAGAAAAGAAAATTGGCGAAGCGTGGGGTGCAAAAGCCGCCACGTGTCCACCAGCCCAGTAGAGTCAAGGAAGGACGGCAACCACATCTGTGGTCCACTCAGGTCGCGAGGCGGTTGGCGGTCGAGGAGGCCAGAGCAAACCGCATTAAAGTCACCCCCCACGATCAGACGACCAGCCGGCATAGACAAAATGGCAACACCAAGGTCCTGGAAAGTACTAGATTGAAGCCCTGGAGGGACGTACACAGACAACAGCGTGAGGGAACGCCCTCAGATACACTTCTTAAAATTAGTTATAGAATGTAACGCCGAGCTGCCTGCTACTCAATTCAAAGGCTTTTAGATCACTTGCCTATTGTCTTTGTTTGCTGTGTGCAGTGTGTTTCCTCTTAATTTGATAGCGTTTGATATTTTATTTATATACTTGCTGAACCAGGCTAAGCCATTGGGGTGTTAATTCTGAGACAAATGTCCAGGGCTTCTCGACAGTTCGAAATTCCATGCTTTAAAAACATTGGCTTCAGTAAAGTGCATTGTGTTGTTATAAATTCTGGGCAGCAACAGTGTAGTTGCAACACCGATTCTCTCATGTGGTCACAAAACCTGCATTCAGCTATTGTAGAGCTGTTTTCCAATTGGCTCTTAACTCGTTTATTGGGCAATGGCAGACAGCAATTTAACCAGGGAAGGCGTAGGGCGCCACATACGCACACATACACACTCACTCACACCCATGCGTTCCCACACGTGCACACACACTCATGTACACATTCACAACACACTTACAAATTCACATACATTCATACATACACACCCAGTCACCAAACATAAAAAAACACATAAGACTTACCTTCACTGTAGTGAGTGACGCCTCAGAGGTTGTAGCAGGGTTAGGACTACAGCCTTCCCTCATTGGATGACCTTAGGTCAGCCAATGAGGTAAGGCAGTAGTCCCTCACTCGTCACAGAGTGGAAATGGGGTCAGTGAGACTGCTGACCCCACCCCACTCTGTAAGGAGGTGTCACTGATTGACACTTGGTCCAGGGCACTTCAGGGCTTAAAACAGAAGCGCCCATGTCTGAGGTAATTAGTGATGCTCCCCCTTGTCTTGAAGGGGAGGGCCTCGAGGCACTTTTACCAGGCCGAGGAGGTCAAGCCCACAGGGCTGTGAAATTCTCCGCCTGGCAAAGTTCAGCTCAGGCGGCCAGGAGCATGCACATTTAGTGCATGTCAAGCTCCTGGCTGCCTGACCTGAACAAGAAGAGTGTCTGTCAGGCGATCTTTGTTCAACATGACAGACATTTTTATTGCCGTGAAAAATGTGGGGGTGCAGCCCCTCAGCCTATATGGTCGGGACTACCAGGAGTCGCGCTCAGAGCATTTGAGTTCTGTTTTGCCTGCTTAGAGCAGCTTTCAGGTATGATTGCATTTTTGTTCTATCATAGGATTTTACAATTGAAGATGTGTAGACGGCCTGTTCTATTTCATCTAAATCCGCATTTCTGGCTAGAACCCAGATGTGTATTTAGGGTGACTTTTTATTCTGATGGAGAAGTCAAAGTAGTCAGCCCTGTTTCCAGGTGCATGTTCAGGTCCTTAGCTGCAGCGATTAACTACAGGGCCCAAGGATAGCATTTTTTTAAACAAATCTCCTTCAAAGGGGCTTTAAAGGCACATAATTTGGACTGATAAATGGAATCATAGTATTTGAGAAAGCATGCCTTACACCCTAAATCCTGCCCTATCAAACCAAACTCGAGTCACAAGTGAGATTGTCATGTGTACTTAGGCAGACTAAAGATTTGTCTGTACGTCATACACTAGAGTTTGTCCAAGGCTGAGGAGAATTTGCCAGGATATGCTTGGTGCCCAAAAGAAATTGTTGGTATTAGTTTTGCTTTGATGGTTCTTATAAGCGCATCTGCTGATGGACTGTGTAGACTCATGTCTGTGTAGCCTACATAGCGTGAATGCTATAGCAGAGGCTTTGCCTGTGACATTGTGTTTTAATTGTAGGTTTGGTTTGCCAATCTCTGTGAACCAGACACCTAAGTAGTTATATTTTGAGGAATGTATGATTTTAAGGTTGTAAAGCCCCCAGCTATGTGATGATTTATGCTTGTACTTCCATGAAGACCATCACCTTTGTCTTTTCGGGATTTGCCACCAGTTTATTTTCTAGTTTATAATTGTTACATTCATTCAGCACACGCTGCATGCCATTTTTTGGTGTGTTACAGCTATAATGCATCATAACTATAACACATAAGATTCGAGCAGGTTCACCTCTGACAAATAGATCTTTCCAGCTGTCAAACCAGTTTGGCTTTACCGTACGCATGACAACCTGTGTCTAAATCAAGTTGGCTTTTCGAAAGAGAACAACACTCAAGGTCATAAAGCATGTATGGATTTATAAATGTAAAACAGATGACATCAATGGAACGTCAGTTAGCAAATTTATCGATGTTGAGGGGATAGAGATAGAGGTTGCTGAATTTGAAGCACCACTAAATCCTACAAATCCCTTTGTGTTAGTAGATAATTGAGAATATATACGCAAAAAACTTTACACATTTTTTTAACATCTGGAACCTAAACCACACTTAGTAAATTCTCATAGTCATAACTCCAGAAGGTTTTTCTGAATAATGAAAGTAATCTTCTTTCAGTCCATACATAATCCTGGCAGATAACTGGTGGCCCATTAATCACAGAGTCAAAACTGTTTTCTATCCCTTCAGCTGGAAGAAAGAAATGCTGTCCATAGGCGAGCCTGTGGAGGAACTGAGACTGTGGTCTTTAACACTGACTTGTCTTTTGGTGGTGAGCCAGAATAATGACACTAATCCTATAGAGGTCCATTCAGAATCATGGCAGATCACCTGTGGTTCTTCTTTAATGACAGATTCAAAGCCTTAGCTAGCCCTTTGGCTGGAAGAACTAAATTCGCTCCGTAGATGACCCCCTTAAAGAACAGGGACCTTGGTCATTGACATTTGTGCCTTTTGGTGGTGAGTCAGAATAATGGAACTAATATTCTTGTGATCCATACAAATCCTGACCTCTGTAGTCCTTTAATGACCGAGTCTTATCCAGCCTTTGCAGGAAGAAAGGAAGGCCCTCCGTAGATGATCCTGCTGAGGAACTTGAACATTGGCCTTCATGGTTATTAAACTAACATAACATAATAAAATTATTCTGGGATAATACCACTGACTATAGAGGCCATTCTAGCATCTGTTAGTCATCGTGTTATGCCATGTGTATTTGGAAAGCGCACTATTACCCGGAAGGATCCTGGCGCTGAGCAGGTTTGCATGGCTAGCCCTGCCTGCGGTAGGTTGGTTAATGAAAAGCCAGGTCTTCAGCTTCTTGTGGAATTCAAAAAGGTAGGAGAAGGCTCTGATGTGGAGAGAGAGGCTGTTCCACACTTAGGAGCCATGCAAGAGAATGTACGCCCAGACTCGCTGAGTGACAGGAGGGTGCAGAGGACTTAGATAAAGGAGCACCTGCCGAATAGCTAGGGTGCTGCTCACTGGGGTATTTATCTCATAAAGGGTAGGAGAGAGGATACTGTGAGAGTGAAATCAGACGATGTGAGGCCCATTTGCTCTAATAAGATGCGCTGTCTCAAGTCTCACTTCATCCCTCTGTAGGCTCAATTTACTTCCTTTGATTAGATGTAGCACTCTTTCAAACTTAAATATTCATTAGTCCTGAATTTACAGGAGTAAGACCCACTCACAGATATTTTTCCAAATCAGACCATGTAATTTGAAAATAATATGGTCAGGAACCCCAAGTTTTCCTTAGGGGCCAATCGTTGTCACTGCCAAATGCTGGAGTTTCTGCATACCAATGCTGCTTAGTCTTGAATTCACTATTCCCTGCTGCAGATTCTTTTTCATCCCTGCTTTCTCTCTTTGTCACTGTTTTTCTATGATTGTCTTCCTTCTTTTTTCCCCCTTGTCTTCCTTTATCTCTTTTTGTCTGGGTGCTCAATACTAGTAACCATATGTTCAGTTCAGCTAGGCTAGACAGTCTTAGACTATGAAATGTTGTGTTAGCTAGGTTTGATTTTATAAGTTGTGCTAATTCTATGCACTCAGATTTCTACACAGCAATAGGTTTAGGTCAATGCTGACAACCGATGGAAACTACCGGATGATTGACTTGCTCATGGTTTATTCTAATGCTTTTGCGCCTACAATGGAAGGAGTTAGTGCAGGATGAATACTGCAATATTTCATCACCAACTTGGCAAATATTAATTTGTTGCATTTTGTGTAGTTTTTCCTTTTAATACCATTTAGGGTTGAAAGACTGAATAACAAAGCGCTTGTTATAGGAGCATCACCTGAAGCAATTATTGCATTGGCCTCTCCCAGGGCTTCTTGTTAGGTATTCTCTGGCTTGAGACCTCTCTCCCCTTTTCCTGACTTATTGTGATTAATTATCATGTCTTCTACTTTGTATTAGTCAGATGCATTGCATGCCACATGCATTGCATGCAATAATCTCCCAGCCTACACTTAGAGCCTCAAAGTTATAAATTATCCATATGCACCACAGTAAGTGAGTCAAGAAGAGGCAGGAATGTATGCAAGTTGCACAGTCAGACCATTTTCATTAGTCCATGACCACGGTGGGGTTCTATGTTCATAGTCAAGGTTGATCCAGGCACTGTTATGTGAAAACATGATGATAACACTGCTTTTTGTAAAACGATGTACTTCCTGTTATTTATTTGCTCATCTAACCATTTGTATTTTCCTTTTCAGTTACCCATCTCTGTGCCACATTGGCTCATGGATGCTCTCAGTTTTGCATCAACACCCCTGGCTCCTACTTGTGTAAATGCCAAGCAGGATACCTTCTCAACCCGGACCAGAAGACTTGCAGCAGTAAGCTTCTCACCTCATCTCTTACCTACTGTAAAACAGTG
This sequence comes from Lissotriton vulgaris, assembly GCF_964263255.1. Classification (NCBI taxonomy): domain Eukaryota; kingdom Metazoa; phylum Chordata; class Amphibia; order Caudata; family Salamandridae; genus Lissotriton; species Lissotriton vulgaris. The sequence continues at coordinate 1,739,672,094 of NC_141691.1, forward strand.
AAACATGCAAGCTCTACGGGGACAGGTGGAGGGGGAACACATGTAGAGTGGCTAACAGCTGTTGTCGCACACAGGCATGGCTGTGAAACACATTTTTCTTTTTAAAAAAGTCCTATGCTTAAAGTTTACTTCATTTTCACCAAATCCAGGCACTGCAGATATGTTGCTTAATTGACTTTCTAATACTATTGTTTTTGAAAGGCAAGCATAGTGATCTGTCTTTGCTTATTTATTAAATTAGTAATAGTAAATGGAATCTCGTGGTATGGCCATTCTGTTGTCATGGTGTGTCCATCAGAACTCAGCAGGACTGGCAGTTGCTGCTGGCTGGTGATAGGAGCACCACTCACTGAAGAACTGTATATTGGGGAAGCGTGCATGCTTTGTGGCCGCAAAGGACATTTTTCCAGGATGTGTAGGGAGGTTGGCAAAGGTAAAGTGGTGGTGTTCATGGAGGAAATATCTAGTGCAGACCATACCTCACAATCAGATTGAGTTTTATTTGTAGGTGCATCGAACAGTGAATACAAATACATGGATAGTGTTTTTTTATGCTGGGGATTCCTACAGTGAGGACAGGAGGAGCAATAGGCCCAGGGCAGAATTTACCATTAGGGACAAAAAAGTGGGATCAATGGTAAATTCTGGATAATTATACATTATCATACCCAAAAGTTTGTTTTAAAAAGAGTAGCCCAATGTAAGATTGTTACAGAAAGATATAAATTCAGGACGATATCAAGGTGAAAAAGTAAATATTACAGCCTATATGCATGCGGAAATTCAGTTCAAGAAAAGGGCTGTTAAACGCAAATACTATTTGGCTGAATCAGAACAACCAATATTAGGTTGGTCCCACCAGTATGACCTCCACATATGAATTGATCCACATTCAGCAGTGCAAGCAATGGTGGTGGACAAGTTAACAGTGGAAGACATACTAGAAGGTGCTAAGGAAGTTTTCAAAGAATGGTTAGGACAATTAAAAGGATATGTGCAAATAATAAAGCTTAAGCAAGGAGCTACCCTGGTCCAAAATAACGTCAGAATGGTTCCAATAAACATAAAGGAGGAGGTAAAAAAATGTTGGATGAGATGTTGAGCAATGGAATAATTGAACCCATTGAGACATATGCATGGCTCTCCCCAGTGGTAATCACACAGAAAGCAGATGGCAAATTGCTTTTTTTGCATTGATTTAAAGGGTTTAAATCTCAGATACCTTCCCACTACCAAACATCAACAAGCTAATCTTATTATAGCAAGGGGGAAAGTATTTCTCTAAATCAGACCTTCAGCACGCGTACCACTAAATTCGCCATGATTCCTCAAACCCTTGACTGCTTTTATTACCATGGAAGCCACTTTCTAGTTCACAAGGATGCCATTTGGGTTGTCATTGGTGACGAGTGTCTTTTAAAAGATGGTAAGTGAAGTATTCAATGGTTTAAAAAACTTTAATTTATTTCCAAGATCATATATTGGTATTTGGTGATAGTATAAGTAGCCATAACAAAGCTTTGAAGGAGACATTAGGCAGACTTGCAGAGTCTGGTTTAACGTTACACAGAGAGAAATGTGCTTTCCTAGTAACCGAAATTGAGAATCTGACACACACGTTGTCTCTGGAAGGAGTAAAACCGAAAAAGACTTGCTTGTGGCAATAAGATTGGCACCTATTCTCCATATCAAGGACCACTTACAGTCTTTCCTTGGTTTAACTGAGTATTACTCGAAATTTGTAAAAACCTTTCAATAACATAGAGGAAGAGATATGTGGTGAGAGTATCCCTGTACCATTTGACATCAACAGGAACACAATTGTAGCCGTTGATGCCAGTGACACCAGCATTGTAGTACAAATATTCTTTACAGATCTTATTTGTGGTTATGTGTATATTTATTACTCATTGAGCTATGTGTGTATGCTTTCATGTGCAAAGGTGAAGACCATGGGGCTTTGTTTATTGCATTAACACATTCTAGTGTGTGGTGGGAGTGTGTGTGTGTGTGGGTGGGTGTGTGTGTGGGTGCGTGTGCTTGCATGTGTGTGCTTTTGGGTTAGATGTATGTATGTTAGTCTGCTGGATGTTTGTGTGTTTGTCCCCACCTGTGCTTTAGAATTTGTTACTGCTAGGTGGGAGCCATTTGTGCTCTGTGAAAGCTTATATGCATGCACATAGGGCAAACCTAACGAGAAGGACAGTGGGATGTTGCATGTGTTTGAGCCAAATAGTACAATCACAGGAGGCCGGGTAATGCAGTACTAATGGTTTTGCGAACAGGGCCCACTGGATCAGATTTACTTGCTGGAGCAAGTGTTAATATTATCTTAAGCCAGGAACTGTGACCCTGGCTTACAAAGGATTTTGCTATAGTTTAAGACCGTTTTTAAGACCACCCTTGGATTAAAGCAGTTTAAATATTGTATTGTATGAGTTGACACAATCTTGAGACAGGGAAAATATTAGGAAATTTGGCACTTACCTCTAATTAAAGGCACTCGAACATTGTCATTTGACAACGTATCTATGATTGGAGAAAATTTGGCAGTTTCTTCAATGTGGGGCGGTTAAACTGAGGACTTTCTAAGCAGTGACTCGCTCAGTTGCACTTTCAATTGAAAAAGCATTTTTGATTCTCTACAAGGTTTGACCACATGGACAAACCTGTACAAAGTTTACACTAGCTTAGCGTAGTGATCTAAGTAGCAGCATGGCAATTTTCGTACAGATCCGTGCTGAAAAATTAAGATAAAATGGAGGTGAAAAAGATGTGTTTTCCCATTTTATCTCCCATAGGAAAGTTTGCTTGAGCCTATATCCAAAAATGCTGAACGAATTTATACTCAACTTAGCATGAAAACAGAACTTTACTCAGAAAGTATGCTTTCATTGGTTTGGTGTAAATCTTTTTAGTGGTATTTGAGATCTAAGCATTTAAAAAAGTTGCTAAATGGGTTTTAAAAGTTTAACACTTTTGTATATCTTGGCCATTTTAATTTGCAGAGGATTCATAAATCTGATCCGCAGATATTGACAAATCCAAAATGTTAAAAAATAAAGGATCCCAATCGAACAATCCAGCCTTGTATCCCATCATTCCTTTCAATTCCACTGTTCCAAATCTGGAACCGTGAATCTGAGTACTCTGATTGCCTGGCCGAACTATGGGTCATTTTTCTGAAACTAAATTCCAAGTTATACTTATGATTCCCTGGAAAATCCAAAAAGCGTAATAACCTTGCCTGTGAATGTATCCTACATGTTGTGCTCCCCCTTTGATTGGTTACATCTGTTATTGGCTGCATTAGGATATCTCCTTACCTTGGAATGAAAGCATTTAAGTTTAATCAAAAATGTTGACAGGTTCGGAATCCTAATTTAAAAGGAAATAATAGATTTGAGAGTTCTAAGGCACACTCTGTGGTATGGACGTGTAAGTGAAAACTTCAAACTGACCAAATCCTACCAGTGTAGTAAGGTGCAGAATGGATACTATGTGGTTTTGACCGCATCCAAACAATTCAGTATTTTGGCACATTGATATGTCAATAAAACAAAATGAATTTAGCAGAAAAATACTCTCCTTTTTCTCCGTTAGAGTTTCCCAAAAAATATTTATATTTCAGTCCAAATGTTCAGCTCCAATATAAGGCTTCAAAGCAAGGGGGTGAAGATGATGAGGGGATGATAAACAAACCAAAAAACAAATAATTTAAACCACATAAAATACTGTATATCTTCAGTGCTAAAATATTCATAATGTACAATTGTATTCCTAATATAAATGTTTAAAAAATGGGAGGGTTGTTACATATTTATCAAGGTCAAGCTAGATGAGTGCCTTCTACTGTTAGGAAACATTTATGTGCCTAACACTGATCAGGGTTCCTTCTTACAGTCAATTGTGCAAACACATTCCATGTAGTGTGGTCTCCTGGATAATAGGAGGAGACTTCAATAGCGTCTTGGACACTAGTTTGGACCGCTACTTCCAACACCTGCCATGCACGTCGGCCTCTGCAAACGCATAAGTACTACAAGATTGGCTAAGCCACTGGTAACTCGCTGATGTCTGAAGGACGTGTAACTCCTCTACTCATGCATATTCCTTCTAATCCTACCCACACAAAATACGGCAGGATACATCAGTTGATATGCACGCTTAATTTATTACCCTCAATTACACACACAGATTATTTGGGATGCCCCATTCCTATCATAACCCACAATGCTTGCACCTCACGTGGAATACAAGACCATCCCCAATCCCCACTTGGCTCCTGCAACCTGCTATACTAGAAGACCCTCTCTTTCGAACCTCCCTAAGTACTGCTCTAGAACAATACTTTGACCTGAATATAGGCATGGCCTCTTCAAATTTGTTATAATGGGATGCACTGAAGGTGACACTGAGGGGATGCTGTCTGGGCCTGGGGTGTTATAGAAAAGAGGGGTCCCAGAACATAAGGACTGATTTAGGAAAAAATACACGAATTCTTTATCCTCTTAGGTGCTGCGCCTATTCCAACGGCCGACGGCACCACTACCTCAGGAATGCTGCTGTCGGCCGTTGGACGTTCGAACCTCACCTGCGCAATGGAACGTTCAGCACTGGAGCTGGACGTTCCATAGCTGCTAAGAGGTTATACACAAAACTCAATTTCATTTACTTTAGGAACACTAAGTTGTTTATTCACATGGTGTTCAAGGCATCATCAATATGCATTTTCATTTGATACTTCACAATAATTGGGTGCCCACAAAGGAGGGAAGGGGTGGGGTGAAGTGTTTGGGATTGGTGTAGTTAGGAGATGTGACAAGTCAAGCATACAATCTTTTTAAATAGTGGCTTCACAGGGGAGCCCTACACGAGTTCATCAAATTACTTATTTCAAACGCCATCCTAAAATGGCCAGTGTTACAAATCACATTTATGCCAGGTGGCAGTAGGAAAACGGTCCACGTTTCGACCCTGAGGTGGTAGGGGTTTTATCCCTTATGGAGCGGGTCTTCTTCAGGACGGAGGGGGGTGGGCAAAATTCATGTGCGCGAATGCGCAAGCGCTATGTTGCCTTTAACGCTGGAAAAATCCAAGAGGGGTCGTGCCTCGTCTGTCTCGAAGGGTCAGGCTAGGAGTGGAGGCGGTCAGGCGTACCGCAAGGGCTGATCGAGAGATTCTTCTACCGATGCTCCAAACTGCCAAAAGGTCCGCCGCTACAGCCACTTTCTCTGATAGATACAGATCAAAATGAGTTTGGACCAGCCAGCCCGTACCACCTCATTCAATATACGACACCCTCTTTGGCTCTTACGCTAAGCCCTACGCCCCTGGCCATAATCAGGATGCGTGGTACTACATCTTGAAAAGGCATTCAAAACTCTTGAATTGGCCTATCTATTCGATGTCCTCTCACAATAATGTGTTGGACCCGATATCTCCGTTTGGTGCAACTCCTTTATAAAGGGCTGACCTCGAGGGTCAAGACTGAGAATCTTATAACCGAACCATTGCTGGTGTGTAGGGCAGCAGCGGTGCGTCCATTGGGGCGTAGGGGCGTAGCCCCACCAGCCACATGGACCCGCATCGCGGCCGCCGCCGCAATCCTTTCAATAAATTACTGAGTAAACTCGGAGATTTCGTAATGCGCGAGGGGGTGGTGGCCTGCTGCAGCTTGAGTGACAGTACACTCGGGCTGCAGCAGACAGACGGACCGTAGTGCGCAAGTGCAAGTTGTGTTCCAACTTTTGCAAGCATGCGCACTACAGTACCCCAGTGGGACCCTGCGGGGACTTATCTGCCTGCTGTAGCCCGGGTTTGCAAGTGGCGACAGGGCGAGCAGCAAATGTGCCCCCCCCAGCGCCAGGATTGGCTACACGTTGCCCACGTCACGCCGCACCCGGATGCGACGCCTCCATTTCTCCTCGTGGGTCTGCTTTCTTCAGAGACTGGCATCAACCCCCAGCGAGGAGGCGGCAGGAGAGAGAGGCGGAGGTTAGTCAGAAAGAGGCATTGGGATGCCAGCGACCTAAGCGTTCCTCGGTTCAGCTGCTTGAAAATTGTGTTGAGCTGCCCCCTCCAGCAACTGAGCCGGAATAATAGCAAAAATACATTTCCTGAAAATCTCTGTTCGTCATAAAGGAGATCGCAGAATTGTCTCTTGTCTAATGTTTTTGAAGTCTCTCCACCCCCGCGAGGCGCACCGCGGGGGTGGAGAGACTTCAAAAACATTAGGAATTATTGTTCGGCACTGTCTCGGAGAACGGGAGAAGCCGTTCTCAGGGGACCCAGGGCTTCGAGGTCACACAATAAGACAGGTCACAGGGATGCAAGGCAGCGACCGCAAGCACAAATCCCTGCAAACAGACCTGGACTACAACGAGCCTCATCAGGTTAGAAATGAAGGCACTCTCAGGGCTTGGTTTGGAGAAAAAGGTCGACTTTTTTGAATTCACGAATAAACCTTGGAGCTCGCCTGTGAGGCTGCAGCAGTCACTGGTACACAGGACTCAGAGCACTTCTGGAGTTCTGGTGTTCACAGTGTGAACACCAGAACTCCAGAAGTGCTCTGAATCCTGTGTACCCGTGACTGCTGCAGCCTCACAGTAGTCAATATCCAAGCATCGCTTTATCGAGCCCTGGCTTATATGAATTCCTATGGATTTTCGTTTCTAGATTTTATATCGCTGTAATCACTCAAAATTTAAGTAAATACACTTAACCCTGCATTTCCTAATTTAAAAAAAGACGAATCTCTTTATAAACTGGACACAATGATAACATTGGATAAATTGCCACTTCATTTTGGGTAAAAAATTCCTTCTTTGTGAGATATTTTAATGTTCGATTTTTGCAAGAGATGTTCGAACCCCTTTAAAATAGGATTATCCAACGTTGGAGCATATGGGACAGATCCATACCAGATGTTAGGTTCTCCAGGTATGATATTTAAATAGTCAGTCCGCTTACTGAAAAATTGCCCTACATACTGACCTTCTGGACTTAGGTTTCACAACTCTGGTCTGCAGCCTACGTTTCAATAAATAATTACCCTTTTTCATAATGCCTCCAGTAAATAGTTTTAAAAGTATATATGACCTCACAACTCTGCCCTAAGTCCCACAAATTTCGGGCTTGAGTCACAAAGCTTTTTCCCATCAGGGCTAACGCAGGTGTGGAAAAAGGAATTTGTGGTATGTGAATATTCTGAAAACCAATATGCGCCCTTGCAAAAATGGAATGACAATTTGCCCTTGCATACATCTGTTCAAGAATGGTGCATGCATATATATGCCTAGCAATTAATAGAGATGTACACCTTATACCAAGGTGTTTATTGGATTATTAAAATCATACACCCCTTGGTGTACATTCAAAACTAAATCTGAAATTATTCTACATACAATCTCCATCGTTCGTACAATAAACAAACCTTCATTGATAAATTACAAAAATCCAAATGCCAGAGTACTAAGAACAAAGTATTTGTTTTCCTTATAATTTATTACTTGTATCTACAGAAAAACAAAAGTTAGACTCAATTACAAATATGAAATACATAAATATCATGTCAGCCTTTACATTACATGCATAATGTCGCAAAACTCAAGTGTTAGACAAACAGATAAGCTGTTTAAAAACCTACTTTCAGGGCCATCTTGCCCCACGACAAAAATCATGGTGCTATTCGGCTCAGCTGGGAGCACCTTGCTAACTTTTATCCTGAATCACTCCTCTCACTGCAATTCCCCTGGAGGGCGCCATGTTGTTGCCTCATAACATGACAACTAGACTGCATGCTTTGTAGAGCTAAAAAACACTGATTATTAAAGACAACGGCCACAGTTTAGACACTTAGGAGTCCAAAAGGGCATGCCTGAGCAAGCACTTTAAGGATTTACTCTGGCTTCTCTGCACACAAACCTATAGTACACAGAATGACCTTCCAGTCCTTATAGCAGCTATGCAGTAGAGCTTGGGCGATAGCTGTTCAGGTCGCAATCCCCACCAGAAATACTTTCCAAAGATACCCCTGCAAGCACTACTACGATGCCCAGCATACAGGGTTGCAAATTGGGGAAACTGTGGCCTAGTGGCCACAGGGGACCTATACAACAGTGAACACCTAATGTCCTATGAGGAAATAATGAACACTTATGGACCCAGAACCCTAGCCTCTTTTTAGTTATTGGCACATTCATGGGAACCATTCATGATCTATGGAGTCCGAAGGCACTCGCCGATTTCCCCCAACTGTGCACCATTCATTATGGTATTCACATTGGGATCTTGGCAGAAAGCTGTACCCTCCTGTGTCAAGCACTGCATGATGACATCCAGTGAGGGTTACATAGACAGGATGTAGGTCAGTATATCACTGACAAGGAATGGGTCTGCATTAGAATACTCCGCTCAATTCTCCAGGAACCCAAGACTCCGCCTGCATCAATTTAACTTCTTAAACAAAGCCTATCTCTCCCCACAGATATTAGGACTAATTAACCACCAGTCTATTCCAGCATTGCCAATGATTATCAAAATACGTTAAGTAGAACCGAAGATAACGGATCGTAAATTTTAAAGACAAAAAGTGACTATAAAACGTCAAGCACTATGGAAAAACAGTTTGCTGTGGACAGAGGTCAGATATACCAAATTGGCTGTGCTGGACAAAATATTTACCTACAGATTTAGCCTCTAAGGCTGCTTCTGGTTAGTCTTGCAGCCATTAGCTCCTCATAGCAGGCTTCTGGAGAAAAGGTCTCTCTCCAGCCAGGTGCCCTGCAGGGGCTAGTTCTCTTTAGTTAGCTGGGCCCTCATGGAGTCATCAGTCCTAAATTTGGTGTCCCTGAAGCAGATAAACAGAAGGCCAACCACCTGATCCTTGGAGCGCAGTTCCAGTCCCTGGGTGCCACCAGGGCATCCTGAGTCGCTGTGTGAGGCTTCTTCCTGCAGGAGTCAGAATTCTTCTTCTATCAGGGATGCCTTCTTCAGATGGAGTCTCAGATTTGTTCTGAGGTGGTGGTGTGCCAGTTTTATCCTGTTTCTAACAATGTTTGGCATATCCAAATCAAAAGGTGGTAGTACTAGAGGTGCCATTTCTTTTGCCAACTGTTCATGTCCACTCCCAGATGGCTAATCACTACTACTTGGGCAATAGATAACACCCATTGGCCTTTCCTGGGCACAGAGGCAAGCCTCTGAGCCAGTCATCAACTCTCCTATCCAAGGATATATATTCCAGCTGTTAAGGTGAGATGAATGACATGACGTAACTGGTTTTAAGCCAGTTCTGGCTCAGGGGGCCTAAAGTACATTTTAATCAAGTTACTTTTCTGTTTAAGTTATCAAAAACACCCATAAACCAGATTTTAAAAACCAATGTCAGGAAAGTTGCAGCCACGATCATTGTAACAAGGTGCAAAGTGAAAATAGTATGAGAGGGGCCCTATTGACCAAAGGGAGGGGGTTCCATATTAGATTTTCATATCTGCAAATGTTCCCTTAAGCAACCGGTTATTCACGTCACACTTACCACACACTTCACTTGCCATGACTTGATCACATATACATACCTATGACCCCACCTACAGGAGTATATAATGCCACAAGATCATAAATCATATCTAAAAAATATATTTAATAAAAACAGACTTATTATTAAAATCCAGTCCCAATATCACTATCAAAAATACATGAAAACAATTAATGACTAATATAAAAGTTCATACAGCACAATCCAAATATGGTTTCCGCCTTAAAGAAAGGGGAGGGAGAGAGAGAAAACACACAAGACAATACACTTCATTCACAAAAATAAGCTAATGAATTGATAACTGTTAGTACAGCCACATGATTCATATCTTTCGTCTATTGTGTAGTAGTTCTTCGCCGTTCACCATCTCCGTCCCAAACATGACGGCACAAACCCTGTAAAATTAATAACATGTAAATTAAAACGTGGTCTGGAACATTTAACCTTCCCGGCCCGGCACTTGCTGGCCTCGGCGCACAACCGTGTTGTTAGGGCGAGCATCGGAGCTGGGTCTGTGCAGCGAGGCCAGCAAGTGCCAAAGCCAGGAAAGTCAAGTGCTGCAGCCAGAATTTACTTTACATGTTATTGAGGAAGCGGGGTAGTGATTAGGGCCAGCTACTCCGTTCTGACAAGTGACAGCTCTAAGAGGAGGGTTAGGGGCCTGCCCTACAACTACATAATCTGCTAAAAAGAGAGTCCGCATTACCATGATGTTAGCAACACGTTAGGTTCCCAGCAAGCATGCTCATTCCCAGCCAGGCCCAGGAGAGCGCACAGCAGCAGCAGCCTTTACACACGGCCACTTCTGGGAGCTTCTATCTGCAATTTATGATAATGTCATTTTATCCCTTCGGCTGCCATGTCATTGTCTTTTATGTGAGTTTAACCACGTTAAATGTTTGGTTAGCTGCGCATGTGCAAGTGGTTACACATGGGTCATGATTATTAATGGTAGTGATCTGTAAAACACAAGAGGGCTTCAATTGTTTCATGTGTTCTGCGAATGGCTCTCCCAGTCTTACTTTTACGTTTACATTCTGGTATTTGTAAATCTGGTTTTGTTTTTATGTGCTAGCCCTGTGTATGTAATGTAAAGCCATTTTTATCCATAACAAAGCATAGTATCTGGTGGCAGATTCTGGCACCAGAATGCAAGTCAAACGTTTGTCTCTATGGCCTGCTCACTCACTCTAAGGTTGGATAGCTTGGGGTTGGGCCCTCTTCTCCTGAGTGCAAGGCACACTCAAATGTTTCAGTGCAACACAAAATCTGCGGGCATATATACGGCTGTCTGCAACCACAATCCCTATATAATGCATAGACACACAGTCCACGTGCAAATGGCAGGTTAGCTGGTTTTTAAGAGTGGACTTTTACTACATCATGATGGGGTGCTATTGAAAAAAACATGTCTCTTCAGCTTTTTCCTAAATTACTGGAGCAGGGTAGGGGAAGTCGTAATGGATATGGAAATATCACTCCTGATCCTGGATGCAGAAGGCCTGAATTCCATCAAGGCATGGCAACCTAAAGTTTTTATGAAAAAAAGTATATTTTTATTTTGTTACAAATATGGTTATAATACCTTCATCGCATCCCAATTAATTTCAGGGAGACAACTGGAAGTGCTCCCGAGGTCGGGCTTGCATCCCTCACCGGTAAAAAACTGGTGGGGAGCCATGGCCAACTGCCAATTAGGTCAAGGGAGCCACAGGTCAAAAAAGTTTGGGAACCACTGTACTAAGGCAATAGTGGACTGCCTGCTCAGAGCAGGCAGCCTTATGCGCAAAGGGGACAGTTTGTGAGCTGGACGGGCAGGGAGCAGAGATGGCAGTGTTAAGAGGATGCAGGCAGTCGAGGTGTTAGTGTGGGGGCACAAGGAGAATAGAATATGTGCAAAGGGGGCGGTTTGTGAGCCTGAGGGGCAGGTAAAATAGTGCATTAATCGTTCAAACGTTGTAGGCAGTGGAGGGGCTTGGTGTGAGAGCACAGGGAGGAAAGTGGATGAGCAGAGGCTAGTGAGTGTACATTTATATGTATAGGGGGGTAGAAGCAGAGATTTTGAAGTACAATTAAAGGGAAGTTCAATCTTAATAAATAGATCAAATTTCACAGATCACAATCCATAAGCCTGACACACATGCAGGGTTTCCCAATGTATACTCCATATTGGATAATGTGAACTGAGTTCCACCAATAAATGTGTGTACTTGGCTCCCAAGTCCACTTGTAACTCAGGTTGCCTACCAGAACATCATTGGTTCAATGCTCATTTCATTTCAGAGCTTTGCGCTCAATATTGTTATTAGGGATTAATCTAGAAAATATGGTTCAAATTAATTGACTACTTCTAAAATGAGAGATATAGTGTTTGCCTATAGTTCTAAGGTGTGATTAGATGATGGGTAATTAAATTATGGGCTATGTTCCGTATATTAACATCATGAATTCTGTCTGAGAAACCTACTGGAACGATATGGCATGGGAATGTCTGCAATGACTTTGTTCGCTCTTAAGGTAGCCTAGTCATTTGAATATTTCTTTATGTGCCACAATGTACCTCTTTAGGTGCTGACATGTGAGACACAGATACGCTTAAAAAAGAGGCTAAACATGTGGCCTCCCCCGCCCCATTGGAGGCTCAAGAGAAGCTAGTGAGGAGGGGGAGAGGAAGAGGAAGGCAGAGGTTTTGGGCAAAACATCCCATGAATAACTAGAGACACTACAGTAGTAGATCTGTGGGGCAATTCAGGAGCTGTAATGGTACAACCCAGGGCACATTGGAGATACCGCAGAAGAGGGACTGTAGGTCCACCCAGAGGTCGCAGAGGCTGATTCCAAATGAGTGCCACATGCACCACAGTACTGGAACATGAAGTGTGTGGAAGTAGTTCTGGGAAGGAAATGGTGCTTGGATTTAAGGTGGTGAAGGTGAGGCATGGTGGCAATATGGAGTAAGGCGGGGGTTTGGACAAAGGTCCTTCCCATCCTATGCCCCTACAGCCGCAAACAGGAATGATGCTACAGGAAGACATCAATAACCTCTCCACCTGTTACCTGGATGGCCTGAAAGGAGAGATTAAGTGGAGTTGTTTTCCTTAATGAAGTCAGTCAGTTTGACAGAGACCCCTCTCACATTCAGCTCATCCAGGAATAAGCCATTTAAAATTGCTCTCTAGTCTGTAAAATGTTTGTAATCTGAGGGACAGCTCTGCAGCCTGTACTTAGACTCTGCATAAACAGAATAGTAGTGGAATCTGAAGAATAGTCCGGCAGAGCTAGCCTATGTTTGTGGTCCCAGTAGTGAAATAGCAGCAGGCGGCAGCGCAGAAGGTTAATGTGCCTGCTGCAAAAAACATGTACCTGATGCAGATCACAAAATGCATATGATGTAATAGGTCAGTGAGTCACTGCTTTTGTCACAGAGATCCCAGCTGCTGTGCAACTTCCTCCACTCTTAGAGCTGAGATTTTCATGAATGTCTTATAGTCTGAATTCAGCACCTGAGCGTAATAGGACGGAATGTATGAAGCTCTGTGGTTATACTGAATAAGAAGCTACCTATGTTATGCCATCTATTAATGTAATAACTGCACTTTCACAATTGCATTATTAACCTTCCTGCTTTCTCAAATTTGCTTGAAAATGCACGATTTTTCTTCGTTTTTTCAAAATTTTCTTGGGGGGGTTAATCCCCCCAAACCCCCCTTTTGGGGTTCGGGCTCGCTCGCTGCGCTCGCTCGCAGGGGTGCTGTATGCAAATCACTTTGCGCCCCACCACTTTCAAATGTCACCCACCGCCCCTGGTGTAGGGGCACTTGATATGGCTGTTACCTTTCCCCCTTACTTTTCTTTCTGGCAATAGAGCCACTGACCCTAGCCACACTCTCATTGGCAGGGACCTGTGGAATATCCTTAAGCGATGGGGTGCATGCTATATAGCTGTTTGCAGACGGCTTACTATTATCAGGTATGTCCACTCTGTTCTGGACGGGACACCCCATCTCCTCGACAAGTTAGGGTACTCATCTAGATTACACATGAATTGGGGACAATTCTGTTTATTTCTATTTATTCATATCCTTCCTGACCCAGCTCTCACTAATAATGGAGCACATGTGGCTTGGCAGCTGACCATGTCACGCTGTTTGGGCATCAGGGTTGATCATGCAGACCAAGATCTATTTGATGGTAACCTTAAGCGTCGATCGTCTCCTTGACATCCCAGATATCCTTCTGGAAGATGCTCTTGTTATCGGTGGCTGGGTGCATTTCTCTTTTGAAAATGGCTCCTCTATTATATTACCAATTTGTCACTGTATATTCCCCCATCCTTTTTATGACTTCTTGAAAGACTCAACCATGACTTTATATGGAATAAATCTTGATGTAGAGTGGCCTTTTCAAAACTGTATTTATCAACTGATCAGGGAAGGATGGCGGTGCCTAACTATAAAAACTATTACCTCGCATTCCAGCTTCAATGGGTGGCTAGCTGGATGGCAGGAATACACCTTGTAGACATGGCAACGGATGCCCCTGCGTCAGACCTGGGAGCCCTCCTCCATCTGTTCCACCCATGCACTGAGGCGCCGCGTTCTCAACCCGAACTACTTCATATGGCACACCGTTATTTTCACCGCAGCTTATATCTTACTAAACATGTTATGCCTTTCGCCCTTTTATCCCACTGCTGGGCACGCCCTGGAGCTAAAGGATTATGTCGACAGGCGAACTGGGGCTTGGCATGCAGCAGGCTTCCACACACTTGTTGATTTGTATTATGATGATATACTCTTCTCATATGAGACACTGATGCAAGAAGAGGGACTACACCGTAAACTCTTTATTAGTTACAATTCATGGGTTGAGACACTGCAACAACATTTAGCAGCATATCTCACAAGAGCCTCAATTGCCCTCACAGTTCAATATTTTCATGTCATGGGTACATGAGTTCATCCTACCCGCTGGTTTGCTAACTCGCTCCGGGTGCATGCCGCTACACCACTGACATTTTTTGCGACAACGCTGGGAGAATGATTTAGCTCGCCCCTGCACTACAAAATAATGGAATATGCTTTTAGAGGGCCATACCTTCATTCCCCGAAATGCCAGGTTCAGACTGATACAACTTTATTTCATACACAGGGCATACCTCACACTCGAGAAAATCAACTGTTATTTCCATAGAACGGATGCTGCCGCCCCTTGTTGTGATCAGCAAGACGCTGATATTCTCCGCATGCTGTGGGCATGTCCATCACTCCATCATTACTGGCATGAAGTGACGCGTCATTTGTTCACCTGTACAGGGAGACAACTCACACAAACATGGGATGTTTGCCTGGTAGGTCTTTACCCCAGGGACAAGAAGCACAGAGCAACCACACATTTTATTGATCTAGGCTTATTAGTGGCCAAGCAACTGATCACCCGGTGCTGGAAGTCCCATGAGCCGCCATCGGGAGAGGCTTGGCCACATTCCGCCATTATCTGGGAAGAGGGTGTGTCCCTACATAGAGAGGATAACCTGGGCCTCTGCAAATACCCCATTTCCTCTTATTGGAACGCTATTCTGACCAATCTTCAGGCCTGCCAACAGGCTGATGCGGAGACACATGAGACTGCTGAGCCATCGCTTACACCTGCAGAGGGGCACCCACACACCACTTGAAGCAGCGATCAGCACTGGAATTTTAAATACTGCAAGCTGTAAACTGAGCTGATTGTCTTTTTTGTACTGATTGAGGATGGTAGGGGATGGACTGGGGCTATTTGGAGTTGCAGCACATCGCTTTCTTTTTCTTTATCCTGTTGATGGCTACTGAAAGTTGATATGTGATTAATACTTTTGATGTCATTACCATACAATGTTGCGGTCAATACTGCAGTGTATTACACAAGCAAATTGGATGTACCATTGCAATTCAACCATAGAATCCCTTTGTAAAATTGCTTTTGCTTGGCAATTTTAGACCCCTTAGACACATGCTCTAATATTCTTTTCACAGTGTATTATCACAATGCCCAACTCTATTTTCCAATTGGATTATGCTTATATTGTGTTTTACTGTGCCTGATATTGCAATATTTATATACAAAATCTTAGATCAAACAAAACAAAATGTTTAAAAAAACAAAAGTTATGCTGCTGGGAATTTTAGTTATGAAGTTAGCTAATAGAATTCTGACTGCAAAATGAATGAGCATGTCATTTTGTATTTAGTTGGAAATCAAAGTTACTTGGGACATAACTAATCTGGTGTAAACAAAGATGGAAATTAAACAAAGTGTGTAGGGTATTACACTCCACGAGTTTTACATTAAAATAAAAGTGAACAAAATAATTAAGCGTCAGTTAAATGGTTTCCCAACAAAAAATAATAAGGTATTTGGCATAAAAGTAATTACAAACATGCATTTGGATGTTGAACAACAAGTACTAAACTGTGTTAAAAATTAAAAGTGAAATCATACTTTAAGGCAACAGAAATGTAATAATTAAAATCAACCATAACTAATATTCTAACTTCACTTATGCCTACTACCCCTCCTGGGGTATAGGTCATCAACCAGGACTCTCCAGCCACCTCTGTCCTGGGCTTTTTTCTCACTCTGACACAGTCAGCCTCTAGACCTTGGTGTGAGGTGTTTCTTGGCCTTCCTCTTTTCCGTTTCCTTTGAGGGATCCAGGTCAAGGCTTGCCTGGTGATGTTTGATTCAGGCTTGCAGAGGGTGTGTCCATCCCCAGCAACTTTTTTTATGATTTGTTCATGAGTAAAGAGTTGGGAAGTCTGCTGCCATAGGTTGTTGTTGCTGCTGGTGTTTGCCCAGGGATTTGAAGGATTTTCCTCAGGCAGGAGTTGATGAAGGTCTAAGCATTGTTGGTGGTGGTCACTGTTGTCCTCCAAGTTTCTGCTCCACGCAGAAGGACTGATTTTAGGTTGCCTTTAAGGAGCCTTTTTTGCATTTGCAGCATTAAGTCCTTGGAGCTCCAGATCTTAAAGTTTTATTTGGCTGAAACAACTAATATAGTAGGAACAAACAGCAATTATCATCTTGAGATTATTTTGTAGCTATAGCGTACTTTTAGTGTCATTTCATTTCATGAAGCTTTATTCGGTTCATATTGTGCAAAGACCATAAAAGCACATAAGCAAAATGCATCATACAATACAATCCAGTTAAAAGGTGCATGATAAAATACAATACAGGTTAAAAGGAATAAATATTTAAAATAACATACTATTTCTCATCTGAACTGATTTGGAAATAAAAGTGGCAATATAAAAACATTTGTCCGGAGAATTCATATTATAAATTAGCTTCATCGCATCCTCCACATTTCCGACACCATATTTTACAAAAATCGGTTTCAAGTAGGCCACCCTAACATTCAAAAAGAGAGTGCAAATTAACATAAAGGGCAGGGTACTTTGCTTGGAATGCCCATCACATTGGCACGGCCCAACGGGTTGCTTCTTAAGTTGGGGAAAGGCCACCAGAACGTGAGCCGTACCGAATCTTAGTCTGATTAAAACCAACCTATGTGCAGGTCTAGTTACCATACTCAGGTATAGCTGTGGTACGTCACCTTCTATGTATTTATTATAAAGACAGACTGTAGTAAGGCGACAGTTAACTTCTAGACGTTTCTGTGCTCTGTACTGCATAATGATGTTTTTCATGCCTGCTTTAGGGATATTCCCTGCAGAACACGGTTCAGCCAGTACATTGAGCCCAAAAATATCCCTGAAGCTGTCTAAAACATACTTAAGCCAGGGTATCTTGGTATAGTTGTCTAGGTCAAGGCAATCCTTATTGACGCTTTGATTAAAGGCTGTTTCATCCTTCCCCCAAATCGCACGCCATATCATCAGTGGTCTCAACGAAATGAGGTCACCTAAATAGGCGACGCCCAGTTCTCTGAGGGTCAATTCGTTTGGGGCTGAGGTAGGTAGGCAAAGAAGTTTTTTGAGGAAGTTATTTTCTTCTCTTTGCACAACATCTGCATTAGTAAAACCCCATATCCCAGCACCATATAATGCAATTGAGACGATCCTGGCATTGTAAATTGACATCATGTCCCTAATCCGTCTATCGCTAATCTTAGAGGCGAATTTAAAGATACCGTGGGCACTCTTTACCATTTTTGTCCTAACATTTGAAAGTTCTTGAGACCAGCTATTATTATGCGTAAAGGTAACACCCAAGTAGCAAAATGTTTCCACCTGCTGCACTTTTACCCCTTCAATAAAAAAGGCGGGCCTTTTATTACTTTTAGACCCACAAGTCATAACAAGAGTTTTACTCTTATTAATCAACAACTTTCTTTCACTAATAAAATCAGGAAACTTATCCATCAGGCGCTGTAGACCTATAGGGGTCCTCGAGAGAAGCACAGCGTCTGCGTAAAGCAGTACTGGCACGCCTGATCCATTAACCTGTGGGACATCTGCTTGGACTTTTTTCAGGACAGCATCCATGGCGTTAACAAAAAGGGTAAACAACAAGGGGGCAAGGACACAACCCTGCTGAATATCACGTTTTACGTTAAAATTTGGGGTGCACACTCCGTTTACCCCGTAGTGCACACACGTTTGCATCTTTTCGTAAAGTCTAGCTAAGAAAAAGATAATGGGTTCCGGTGCACCCATTTCCAATAAGACTGGCCATAGGATTGAATGGTCTACTAGGTCAAATGCACTACTCTAGTCGGCAAAGCAGAGGTACAAGGTACCCTGCTTTGCCGTAGTGTACTTGCCAATTAGGAGTTCTAGATTCAGGCACTGATCCAGTGTTCCTCGGCCCTTTCTGAAGCCATACTGTGAGCTTACGAGAATCCCTTCATCCTCAGCCCAAGCTTCCAGCCTGGACAGCAGCACTCTACTCATAACTTTCACCAAAGAGTCTAACAGACTGATTGGGCGGTAGTTACTTGCTGCAGACCTGTCCCCCTTTTTATAAATAGGGAAAATAATAGAGTCTCCCCAGGTAGGCGGGATCATAGTTACCACAGCCGTGCTAAGAACCAGAGTGAGGATAGGTCCCCACATTTGTGGAACGGCCCTATACACATCAATGTGGACTCCGCCAGGCCCTTGTGCCTTGCCCCCCTTGCTGGCCCCGATACTACTTTCAACTTCTCCCAATGAAATATCCAATGGGAGTATAGGCCAATGGCTTTGTTCTTCCACAATAGAACCGTTAGCATAAAATATAGCCGAAAAATGAGACACCCAAGCCTCACTACTGACATTAGATGCAAGGTGTGGGGCTTTATCGTCCTTTAGAAAGGGTGAATTAACCGTTGACCAAAACAGGCAACTATCAGAGGATTAGTGTCATTTTATTTTACTTTGTAAAAAAAAGATATGAACTGTATAAATTTGCCAGTTTTACAATTTAATTTCATTCTCTTTGTTTTTATTTTTTTCCCTTTCCAATATATACACTTACGTTTTTAATGTGGTTTTATTAGGGTGTTTCATTGTGTAATCTTTGTTCATTCTCCTTCCTTTTGCCTTGATTTGGTCATTTAATTTTTCTTTCCTTTTTTCATTGTGATGGATCAGCGTTAATCCCCCAAGCCTCTTATTTTTCCTATTCCCTTAACTCCCTGCGTTTTTTACCCTGTCTCTCCTTGGCTTCCACTATCCCTAGTGGCTATGGGTTGAGAACAGACAGGGCTCGATCCAAGAAAGGAAAGTCTGGGAAGGGGACAAACAAAAGCGTTCTGTATACAAAGCCAAGGGTTTGGAGAGTCTGTCGGTGAGGCTGTATGCGTCATCAGGCAAGTGATGTAATGAGGAAGAAAATAATAGGCATATTGAGGATTGTCTCAAATAATCTAGATATTAAAGTGGGCCCATATGACAATTGTTTTTTTCTTTCCCTGTGTGTGTGTAGTTATTAAGAAAGGAATATGTTAGAACTAGACAAGCAAAGCCACAGCACACAGAAACTATGCCAGATACCTCCTAATACATGGACTATATCATTCTTTTAAAAGATTCTTAATTTGACGACCACATTGCTTGCATTGCTAGGAGTATGAGAAAACCCTTTACCCAGTGCTTGCATCCAGATTTCACAAGCAGTATTTGATACATTTTGGTCCATGCATTGTTCCAGGTATGCAGTATATTAGAGGACATTTTTTCTCATGCAAAAAGTTCTGAATAAGAGCAATTTCTAATTATTTTTTATTTCTACTCAAAAAGGGAAAGGTTTTTCCCCAATAAAGAACTCCTAACCAGCACCTTCACCAGTTTTCAGGCTCTTTACTTCCATTTCTACCCAGAATAGAGGTTTAGAACCTCATGTACTATGATTCCATTTGCAAATAGAGGTCGCACATTGTACACCAACTGTTTACAAATCGAATAGTATTTTGCGAACTGCCCTATGTGCAAATAGGTCAGTTCACAAAAATGCCAAATCACATAGGTTATTAGTATTCATTAATACTCATTAGGCAGGCTGCAATTTGCGACTCCCTATGATTTGGTGCAGTCAGAGGGATAGTGACCTGCCAGCGTCCGCATACCACCATGTCTGTATTTGTGTTTATATACAGAAAACTTTTCTTTTAAATGCAGCTCGTTTTCTTTAAAGATAACAAGACTGCATTTAAAAACACAGCTGTATTCATTCAAAAAGTACCCTGTGGACCACTTCCAACTTACCTTGACACTTTTTTCAATACTCACAAATGGGAAGTGGTTCTAAGGGAAAACATTTACATATTCATAAAAAGGCTTTTGTATATAAAGAAAAGTCATTTTCAGCCACAAACACTGTAATTTTGCAAATTGCAGATTTTATGAGTCACAGGATTTGCGAATTGCAAATTTGCATTTGTACATGAGGCCTTAACTCCTGCCCTTGTCTGAAATAACTCTCTGATCATATCCAGAATGGTAATATGCTTTGAAAATATTTGAAAATGCCATCAAACTTACACATTTGTGGGTTTTACCTAATTCTGTAAGATATTTCTCTCTAGAACGCTCACTCCAAGCTACTAGTAATAGAGTTACTCCCTCAGAATATTACACCAATAAGATGTGATAGTCTAGGTTTCATACTAAGGGAGAAAATCTGGACGTAAGGCAATATACAAGTGTAAACTCACAGTTTGTGAAGTGCAAACAAGGCTAAGCGCTGATAAATCTCACTATTTGTGCTGCTAAATTGAATTTATTTTTTTTATTTTATTTTTATTTTTAGAGTTTTCTATAGCGCGGACCAGACCCAGGGTAGGGTATCAGAGCGCTTTACAATGAGTACAAAGAACAAATAAAACATGTATCAAAATAAAGCAATACATAAAATCAGCATGTTTTGTCAAAGGCGTCAAAGTTGTTCTGAGCAACAGGTACTAGGAGCGAGGGAGTCCTTAGTGGGGGTGAAGAGGCAATTATGAGGGTGTAGAACTGGAATGGTTCCAGTGAGAGTTTACGGGAGGTATTTGCACATCAGGAATGATTTTGCTTCTCTTTTGAACAGAGGAGATTTTTCTGATGAAAGGAGGGAGTGAGATCCATATTCTTGGTGCTGGTCCGGAGAATGCTCTGTCAGATGTTTTTTTCTTGCTGAAACGTGAGGGTTTTAGGAGTAGGTTGTCGATGCTCCTAGAATGTCTGATTACTCCAGATAAGGTATGTTTTTGGGATAGGTACTGGGGCGTATTGTGGTGAATCGCTTTGTGAGGGATGCTTGCCAATTTTAGGTTGATTCAAGCTTCATAAGGTAACCAGTTGAGTACTTTCAGGTGTGGTGATATGTGGTTAAATTTCCTAGATCCTGTTAGGAGTCTTGCTAAGGCTTTGAAACAGGCTCTTAGACGGGCGGTTGAGATTTTGGGAAGCCCCGCGAGGGTTATGCATCGGTACACCAGCCTTGAGATGACTAAGGACTGAACTGCAGTTTTGAGGTCCGGGTTTTTGATGAATGGTTTCATTTTTCTAAGGTAACTGAGGTGTAAGCGGGCGTTTTTAGCTAACAGGTTGATGTGTGTTTGCATGTTAAGGTTCTTATCTAGTGTAATTCCGAGTGATTTGGTGGAGTCCAACAAAGTTGGCATGCAGTTCAGAGCAGTGATCAACTTGGTCCATTCATTTGTCTTCAGGGAGTTATTGGGGGTGGGAGGGGAGATTAGAAGAAATTCTGTTATTTGCGAGTTTAGCTTGAGGAAGTTGGTTGTTAGCCAGTGGACGGTCTTTTTGAGTGCCAGGTTCATCGTCTTTATGTCTTCAATGGAGGACATCTTGATGTAAAGTTGAGTGTTGTCTGCTTACATATGGTAGGTAATGTTCGCTTGCTGTAGTAGCTCAGTTAGTGGTTCGACATATAGGTTGACAGTCAGTGGTTCGACATATAGGTTGAATAGGGTTGGTGAAAGGGTGGAGCCTTGTGGTGCTCCTAGAAGGTTCAGTGAGGAGGGAGAAAGATTTGTGTTCACCATGAATGATTGTGTTCTGTTTTCCAGAAAGGATTTGAACCATTGAAGTACTCAGCCAGATAAAGCCATCCTGTTTTCCACTCTTCTCAGAATTATGTCGTGATTGACCGCGTCGAAAGCTGAGGGGAGGTCAGGCAGGACTAGAAGACAGGTTTCGTTGCGGTCAAGAGCTAGGAGGGCGTTGTCAACTATGTGCAGAATGGCTGTTTCTGTGCTATGGCCGGGCCTGAAACCTGATTGGTGGATGTTCAGAAGGTTGAAGTCTATGATGTGTTGGTTCAGTTGTTGCTGAACACATTTTTCCAGGACCTTGGCTAGCATGTGAATGTTGGTTATGGGTTGGAAATTATTGGGGTCGGCGGAGTTTGCTATCGGTTTCTTTAATATAGGGGTGATTTGGCCCGGTTTTATGTGCCCTTGTGCTAGCGATGCGTTGATGATTTTGGTCCAGAGAGGGGATATGACTTGGTAGATGTGGGGAATGCAATTTGAGGGGACTGGGTCATTGAAGTGGTTGTTGAGTTTAGTAGTTACTAAGGTTTTGGTGCTGTCATTAAGATCGTAGAGTTTGAAAGTGAACGAGTGAGAGTTATTTTTTGGCAGAGGTAGCTCAGGTTGTTCAGCGTTTTCGGTTTGAATGATTTTTGGGGTGGCTGAGTTAGTTGCTGCTGTGTTAATCTCAAATTGCAGGGAGTTTATTTTTGCTGTGAAGAAAGAAGAGAATTCTTCACTGCTAAGCTGTGATTTCAAAGTCGAGATTGAGGTTTTAGCCAATTTGTCTGATTGTTGTTTAAGAATTTCAAAATGTTTCTTAGGTCTATTTTTGGCATTGTCTAGTTCTGATCTAAAGAAGTCTTTTTTAGATTGTAGAATACGTTTGTTATAGGAGTTTCTAGCTTTCCGAAGTAGTTTAAGATGGAGTGGGGAGGGATGTTGTCTCCATTTCCATTCTGATGATCTTTACGCCTTTCTTCATTCAATGCTCTGTTGAACCATGGGTTTTTGTCTTGTCTGGAATTCGTTTGAGTTTTGGTGGAGCAGCTTGGTCTAAGACCTTGGTCATCATGGAGTTGTAATGATTGGTGAGGTCATTGACATCTGACATGTTGTTGGGGGGGGGGGATGAGAACTTTCTCAGAGTGGGAGGCTAGGTTGTTCCAGGCGAGGTTTTTTGTGTTTCTTATCCATTGTTTCGGCTTGTTTTGATGCGGGAAAGTTTTCTTGGAAGTGGAGGAAATATGGAAGGTGATGATGTGATGGTCTGACCAGTCACACGGGGTGATCAGGATAGATTCAATCGTATTTTGTTTAGAGATGAGCCAGTCAAGAGAAGCACCCTTAGAGTGAGTGGGCTTTAAGATAGCTTGGATCAAGGACTGGTCCGCTAGGAAGGTTTTGAGGGCGATGGCCTGCTTGTCTAGTGGGTTTCCCAATGGAGATTAAAGTCGCTGAAGAATTTGTCGTTGGAAGGAGGGGTAGAGCTTGTAGTAATGATTTTCATAAATTGGTATGTCATCCTGCGTTCTTACCTGGGGGATGGTAGAGGATATGAAGTTTGTGGAAGTGGTTATCTGCGGATCCCAAGGTATTCACAGGAGTCCATGGGTTCGGAGTGAAACTTTGAGATGGTGAGGTCGGATCGAAGTATGCAGGCTAATCCTCCACCCTTTTTAAAAGGTCTGCCTGGTTTAGATGTACACATTTAGATGCACAAATGGCTTTGTGAATAGAGCCCTAAAACGCAAGTGAAAACTATGGGGTTCAGACTGTTATGTATGGATAGCGCTGTGCTCTTGATAGAAGGTCTCCATTTTTGGAACTCCTACTACACAGCTACACCTCCATTCACACATTGACACATTGACACTTGGACTATGTTCAGGGCTTATGTACCATATATGTAGATGTCTACATACATAGAACTACCTTGATATGGTGCACAGAAATGTTTGTAAATATTTGCCTGTTCATCCATCATCCCTATCTAAAGTGTGTTCTTTAGCTGCTACTAGTTTAATAACTCCTTGGCTTTCTTATTATATATATACATATATATATGTGTGTGTGTGTGTGTTCCTTAACTGCAAGCTTAAAAATAGTTTTTTTATTTACAGCTCAAGATCTTTGTGCATTGGAGAGCCATGATTGTGAACAAATATGTGTGAACACACCTGGGTCATATGTCTGTCAGTGCTACGAGGGATACAAGTTAGACGACGATGGAAAGAAGTGTATCAGTGAGTATTACAATCACCTTTTAAGTTCATATGAGGTATATTCCAGCTATACTAATGGAAGAGTAAGAGTGTGTTGATTTAAGAACGAAGGCAGAGAGTGTTGAGAAATGATGGCCTTCGCTCCCACCCGCTTGGTGGACCGCCTTCCCAATTTAGACGAATCACTAAGTCAAGAGTGAAGCCACCGATATGGCAGTTCAACTATGTACACAGTGGGTGCAATGTTGCTTTGTCTTCATCCAGCAGTTCAGTTTCTTTTTCCAAAAGAGTTTATTTTTGAAAAACGAACATTGAATAGTCAGGTGTGCAGGAAGTTTTCTCCCTTGATATCAGGGCCATTGCTTCCCAGGACCACCATGTCTGGTGGCCAGGCCTCCAGGCCAAGGGCTTCCATTGAAGGAACTAGCTGAAGCTCTGCTTGCACAGTCCCACCTCTGAATGAGGTAGGGAACTACAAGTGTTTTGGCTTGTGAAGCAACATTAAACTCGTTCCACCAAGCTCCAAATGAGGGCATTTATGTTTCATCCTCGATGTCTACCAGTTTAAGAGCGAAATCTTGTGTGTGTGTTTTATGCTTGTAAGACCTTTGCTCTGAGTCACAAACCTTTCTTTCTGGTGAGAAATATACTTGCTTCCCTACACAAACATTTTTTTAAATCAAAAGTGCGACTGGAGTAATTAACTTGTCTGGGGCAAATAGTGAGCAGAGTAGTTCGAACTACAAAATCATCTGACATATGCAACATTGGAGTTTTCAAATCACTTCCAAGGGCAAGCAAGGACAACTTATTTAAAACCACACAGGAGCAAATATTACAAAATACTTTGCTGAGATACTTAAAAGAGCAAATTAATACTCTCTTTACATGTTTAGCAAGTTGCCACTGTTCCAAACTGTCATAATTTATTTCACTGCGCGAGATGAATGAAAAACATTTTCTTGTATTAATTCCTCCCGAAAAACAGAAATACCTAATTAACTGGAAGAGTATGCTAGACAAACAGATTAAACAATATTGGAAGCAATGATTAGCCCCGTGGCACTCCACAACACAAAGCAGAGGCTGCAGGGTTGCTGGTTGAGTGGGGTGACAACCCTGCTCAAGCAACAGCCACAATTTCTGTCAGGGTGAACTAAAAGCCATTAGATTAACCTGTGCTTAACCCTCTGGTAGACTGGCAAAAATCAGTCAAGCTTAACTTAGAGGCAGTAAGTAAAGTATTTTTGCAGCACACATACAGTGATAAAGTTAAATAATTAATCATATGGATTTGCTATCAAATACATTTTTACATTTCAGAACCTAAATTGTTGCCTGTTTCACAAGTGTTTTCACCTAACCTTGTTGGTGTTTCCATGACAATCTAGTATCTAAATACACACAAATAAGTAATTGCAGTGACCACCATTTCCAATTTGCAATTTAGGGCAGGATGTATCTGTTGGTGGGAAGGGAACTCTATCATTGGGGTGATGGCATTCCCTCTTGGCCAACATAGGGCCCTATTACAAAGTGTGCTTGACACTGTTGCAGGAAAGGAACTGCCCGACCTTAGGCCAGCGCTTCCGACATCGCAATTTGAATGGAACCATCCATCATTCAATGGAAGCTTGCGCGGTGGGCATAAAAGGCCCACAGCACAAGCTTCCATTGAATAATGGATGTTTTCAAACATCCTTGCACAGTGTGTCAGGCACCAATGTACAGGGATGTTTAGGTGGGCACAATATGTGTCCCACAGGCCCAAATGCGGAGGTCAAGGATGGGAAGGGACCTCAATGTTGCTTTCTGACAGCCTTTCCATGGCGGAAAAGGTGACATGAAATGGCTGTCGAAAACCGACATCATAATCGAGGCGGAGCCACCATCATTAAGGGATTCTGAACTGTTTCTGATGCACCAAAAAAGGCTCCTTGAGCCCGTCGGAAAGCGTTGGACAGTCTCTCTGACTGCTGCCTCCGACTGCATGGATTGTAATGTGTCAGTGGACCACAGCAGCAGATGGCAGTCAGACCGCAACCGATGAGCAGTTGGTTGCGGTCAGACCGCCATCATAATCAGGCCCTTAGTGTCCACCATCCAATCTACATGCAGGTGGACTTTACGTTTGGCCGCGCCGAAGACTACTCCGTCCCCGCCGTGGCTAAACTTCTCCAACGGTGCTGGGGAGTAAGGGCAGTCAGAGTAATGGCTCCATGTCAACCTGCCCAATTTACATTGGCAGACATGTAGCCATTTGTTACTGTCTTTCGCCGCACAGTATGAAATGTCAGTGATAGAACTAAAAGAGTTAGGCACAGCTTCCAGCAGCTGCCATACAAAATATCATCAAGGATTGAGAGCAGGACAATTTAATACCCCCTCTCAGAATGATTGCAAATTTGGGAAGGATTTAAACTGGCCTATGTTTCAATCAATTCATGAATCTGACCTTGGACCAATTTTTTTAGAAGTAGATCTGGTACTAGAATTTCAGAGGATTGTCTGGAGCTAGGGGACAAAGGTACCTTTTTTAAAGAGGCTTGTCTGTGGCCTTTTCCCATTTATTTAGGACAATTCTATAGGACAGTTCTAAATATAAGGCAACAGTTATACACACTGTCTGTGAGAAATTGGGTTGTAGTTTTAGGGGTGAAACCCTACTCAAGCAAAAGCCACAATCCTTGTCAAGGTGAAGTACTGGGTTTTAGAACCCAGCGGTGCCAGGGAACACTCCCGAAGACTTCAAGTTCTTCCTGTTTCAGACTACAGAAACACAGAGTCTTCTTGGTGAAGTCAAAGATCGAATTTATTGGCTGCAGCCAGTAACAGGTATCCTAGAAGTACAACATGGTGTATATTCTCAGGAGACTGCTCAATCTTACAAAGCCAGCCTTCTTCTTTTATACAGAATATTACGCTTTAGGCAAACATTCCTTATTTTACAGTTGACCATTCACATATTTTCACTACAAAGGAAAAGCAGAGTCATGATGACAAGCCCATATTTCAGTTTGTCCAGCCCATAATCAATTAACCGGCAAGGCCCAGTATTTTCATCAGATATCGACGAACCCCTAATAAAAAAGGGCACCTCCTCCTCGTAAAACAAGTCATAAAGGAAGAAATAGGGACAGGTGTGTGTAAGATTAGGCATGGTTTGTGTGCAATGAAAGGTTTACGACATGTTGCGCCTTGATGCTAATCTCATTCGGCCACTGGGATAGGAACTGGCCGAACAGGTTTGGCTTCAGGCAGTGGAGTCAGCTTGCCCAGGTCACAGAGGAGTCAGCAAAGGTGTACGTGTCCTTCAGACTCGTTTCTGGCAGAAGTCATTGGCTTATGTGAGGGCAATCACAAAATGGCTGCCGTTCACAAAATGGAACCCGAGGGTTCAGGACGGAAACTTTCATTTCAGGGTGATCTCGTCACCCGAATATGACGGAAATGCTTGTGCATAGTATTCTAACCATTTGCGGTCTGCTAATACCAAAATCGTCATGCTACGACGAAGTTTATAACAAGGGTCCAGAATTTTCAGTACCACAGACCCTCCTTTTGCCCTTACATAGGCAATAACCTATACTCATGCTAATCTGAGTCCAGGTCTGTATTCATAAAGTCACTGAGATGTTGCTTTAGCATCATCCTATTACTTAGCCCGTTTCCTGATACAGGTTTCCTTACACACGATGTAGCACAGAGGCCACATATTGCAGGAGAACACTGTACACACAGACAGAACAGGAAAAGAATGGCTAAGATCATCCCAATGACTATCAGAATCTTCCATCCCCAGGCAGATATCAGTTCCCAGAACCACCCCATCAATGACCAATCTCCTTTATCCACATGAATAGATTTGGAGATCTTATGCAGTTTGGAAATGGCCTGGTAAACTATCGGAGCGTTGTCTGGGATGAAAATACAATAACTTGATTGGATCACTTTACATACCCCACCTCGGTCTGCAAGTATGACGTCTAATGCGACCCTATTCTGAAGAGTCATAAGGCGATCTGACTAGAGCTCAGCAGTCAAATTACTAAGGGCACCGGCAGTTTCAACTACAGTGGATTCAACCACCCTTGTCAGTTGCCTTATGTTCCTGCTGTTCACCATAGGTACCCAAAACGGCAGAAAACCCTTTACGAAATCCCAAATTCTTGTCCTGCAGTGCCTTCTTTACTGATGACACCTCTAACTATCCTTGTCTTATAGTAATCTGCCACAGCCGTGTAGGTGGGAGGCAACAGGAACGAAACAAAACATGTGCCCGAGAAGTCAGGGGCCAACCATGTGTAGGCTCTATCATGGCAGATGAAATAGGTACCCTTAGCTGCTAGGAACGAAGAGGAAGTCCGAGATGCAAAAACGTACGTTTCAGTGCAGATACTTCTCCCTAACTGAGCTCTGGGATTTTTGCCATTACCTTGCAGACATAGGTGACCCTGATGGGGTACAATCCAAATCGGGGAGGATCTCTTTGCTCGCTGGTTCTCACTCAGAGTAACTCCATATCCTGTTATATTCCATCTATCATAAGCTTGTAACTCATCTCTGGGAATCGTGCTATAGAGTCAATGTTTCTGCTCATATTTGTGATTCCCACTACCAATGCCTTGTTGCTCGAGTTACTTCTCATGGAACGTGGAGGATATGGTTCTATGGCATATATGAACATCGTTTGAAACGCCCACAAAGAACCATTGTAACTAAATGGTAAGACCAAATATGGGATACCCTTATCTCTTGTATGTGGCATAAGACCACACACCCAACAATTAGTTGTGTTCACTACTAATTGGTGTTGGTGTAAAAGCTGGACGAAGGAGTTATTAATAAACTCTAATCTTCTAGTGGATTCATGTTCAGGCAGAGGGTGAAAAGAATGCGAGGGAACAGTAGAAGAAGGAGGTGTGGACTGTGTAGTGGGTGCAAAGGTCACTTGAAAAGAGAATAAAACATATCCTATTAAAAACGTCATCACACTAAGCAACATGAAAATACATAATATCAAAAATCTTTTCTTTGTCATCAATATACACATTCTGGCTTTAAAGATCATCTGTTTGGCAGGTCTCTCCATCTCGAAAAACTCCATCCTCTCTAATTTGCTGCCCGCGGCGGTAGGGTGTTCTATGCTAAGGAATGCTTCTGTCAGTCCAGGGCAACTCCCTTAGACCGACCTGAACTGTCGACCTAACGTCTTCAGCTGCACTCCAAAGACTTAGGCAACCGCGACCCTAGCAGCTGAACCCGGATGGCGGTTCGAAAAACAAAAATAAGCAAGTTTCTCAGATGAGAGAGCTGCACTTTCAAAAATAGCAAAGAAAAATAATTTTTATTTGTCCATAGTTCTCGGCCTTAAATTATAACGGCTTTTTCCAGGTACTGTCTGGTTCTGAAACAAGAGTTCAGGCTCTGTGGTGTTCAATCGAATTGACGGTGGCACAGCTTCTTGCAGAATATTGTCACTTTCTTGTTCAGAAATTGTTCCTTTTACACGCGCATCGCTAAAAGGCAGAAAACAAGGCACAGTCTCAGTCTCAGAGTCAGCGATCCCCTCCTGGACCCAACGGTCGTACGGTAGAGGCAAACGGATCCTCTTGACGTGTACGCCGTGGATCCAGTTCTTTTTCCCTTCCACTCGAACAGCTGATCTTGTTGAGAGAAGGACTAGGTGGGGGCCGGTCCAACGGGGCTGATCATTCATTGTCCGCTGGAAGTTCTTGACCAGCACCCACGATCCAGGATCGATAGGATGTCTTGGAGCTTCAGAGACCTGAGGTAGAGTATCGTGAACCTGTTGGTGTAAAACACGCAATTTAGCCGTCAATTCATACAAATAATCAAGCAGTACAGGGTGTTCGATTTCACTGAGTTTCGTCGGCCTAGGCACTCCCCATATATTGGCCGGACGGCCGAATACAATTTCATAAGGACTAAGTCCCACTCGCGAATGCGCAGTTATTCTCGTTGATAGGAGTGCTAAAGGCAGAGCGTCAGGCCATTTAAGACCAGAACTCGCTTGTATCTTGGCCAATTTCAGTTTTAGCGTGCCATTATAGCACTCTACTAATCCTGCTGATTGGGGGTGATTTGCAGCGTGGAATTTTTGCTGGATACCTAAACACTCACACACTCTCTTCATGACTCGACCCACAAATTCACTCCCATTGTCACTCCAGACCATTCTCGGCATTCCGAACCTAGGGAAGAATTCTTTGACAAGGGCTTTAGCTGTGGATAAGGCATTATTGTCTTTTAAGGGATATGCTTCTACCCATCTTGAAAAGGCACAAACAACAACGAGTACGTATTTCAAATTGTTGCACCTTTCCATGTGGATGAAATCTAGCTGCAAAACCTCGAACGGATACGTAGGAGGAGCAAAATGACCAGCTGGAGTTGGGGTTCCCCTACCAGGATTGTATTTCAGACACACCATGCAATTCTTGACCACATTCTCTGCACACTTAGGAATTCCAGCATTTTGCCATACTGGAGCCAACAACTTACAAATCCCTTTCACGCTGATATGTGCCATCCCATGAGCCATTGTAACAACTGTAAGCACATACGCATTAGGCAACAACCATCTCTGATGCTCAGACAAATCAATACAACAAGCATTCGAATCCAATCTACCTCTACTTTCTCTCCATTCATTCAACTCTTTCTCTGTAGCTTCAGCTTGAATGGACTTCACACTCTCAACCGTATCTTCACACATTCCAACGTCACCAACCCATCTTGCAGGGCCCGCAACATACATTCGACTCATCACATTTCTTGCAGTTTTTTTCGCAACTTCATCCGCAAACGCATTTCCGCGACCAACATCATCCGTAACTTTCTTATGGGCACTGCATTTCACAATCGCTACTTGCAATGGCAAAGTAAGAGATTCAAGAAGTTCATTCACCAACTGTCCATGCTGGATCTTTGTCCCATGCGAAGTCAGGAACCCACGTTCATGCCACAAATGTCCAAAGCTATGAGCCACGCCAAATGCGTATTGGCTGTCAGTATACACATTCACTCGTTTTCCTTTTGCCAAAACACATGCTCTCGTTAATGCAATCAACTCCGCTGCTTGTGCTGAATTATGTGGAATACGTGCAGCTTCAACAATCGTATGCAAAGTCGTAACAGCATATGCGGCTGTCGTATCACCATTCTGCAGCTTAAAGCACGAACAATCAACCCACAAAGTACCATCACACTCAGGAAGAGGAGTGTCCCTAAGGTCTACTCTCCCTTTCGTCTCTTCTTCAGTTCTTAGAAAACAGTCATGCTGTTCTTCGCTAACTGTCTCAACTGTAATTGGCAACAACGTGGCTGGATTCAACGCGTTGCATCGTTTAATGTGCACATGACTCGCTAACAACGTCAACTCGTAACCCGACAATCGAGCACTAGTTAAATGCTGTGTCTTCGTACGGTTCAACAAGGTATCCACTGCATGTGGAACCATTACCACTAACGTGTTGTCCATAACCAAACCAGCAGACTGTTGAATCGAAACAGCCGCTGCCGCCGTAGCTCAAAAGCAACTCGGCAACGCTCTAGCTACAGGATCTAAAGTCGATGAAAAGTAAGCACACGGACGTTGCTTATCGCCAAACAACTGTGTCAACACTTAAAATGCACATCCTTCTTTCTCATGGACATACAATGTGAAAGGCTTACTGTAGTCGGGGGTACGCAACACAGGAGCCGAACACAACGCATTGCGCAATTCGGAAAAACTTTTCTGACAATCTTCAGACCACGGAATGGGATTTGGAGTATCCTTACAGGTCAATGCTACCAATGGCTTCGCTAACAAAGAAAAATTAGGAATCCACTGTCTACAGTACGACGTAATACCCAAAAGCGCACGTACTTCTCTCTGTGTCGTAGGCACACTCATTTTCGCAATAGCTTAAATTCTTTCTGGGGTCAGTTTCCTTCCCTCCTTCGATAAGAGGTGACCTAAGTAGGTTACTTCTTGCCGACAATATTGTAACTTGGAGAGAGAAACTTTGTGATGAAAATCAGACAAGTGGCGTAACAACGACAAAGTGGCTTCCCTACAAATCTCTTCAGTATCAGCGGCAACTAACAAATCATCAACGTATTGAATAAGGGCTGCACCATCAGGTAAAACCAACAGATCAAGTTGTGTCTTTAAAGCTTGACTATAGATCGATGGACTCTTGCAGTAGCCTTGAGGAGCGCGCTTGAAGCGGAAACTTCGTCCTCCTAAAGAGAATCAAAAAATGTCCCTACTTTCCATGGCAATCGGGATGCTGAAGAAAGCATTCTTCAAGCCAATCACCGAAAACCATGTGGCAGTAGCCGGAATAAGAATCAACAAAGCTGTAATATCAGGCACGACAGGAAACTGTGGAACAACAATCTTGTTCACTTCACGAAGATCGATGACAAATCTATATACAGGAGGCAGTGAAGAATCAGTTCTCTTCAAAACAGGCAAAACAGGACTATTGCACACGTTACCTCTCGTTTCCTCGATCACACCCTTTTCGATCAGATCATAAATGATCGCTAAAAGTGCTCTCTCACCATCACTCGAGATACGATATTGTGGAATGCGTGGTAACTTAGCATTCGCCTTCAGTGTCACAACGTATGGGGGAATCTCCAGTAGGCCTACATCATTCGGACCAGTAGCCCACAATGAATCCGGTAAAGAAGACAACTCAGATGGAAAACTATCTTTTGACAGGTACATTGGAGAGATCACTCTCTCACCCAAGGTAAGGTGTACTCCTGACGGAGAACAATACAGTGTCGCATACAATCTCTTCAATAAGTCCAATCCCAACAAATTCTCATTACAACCTGTAGTCAAAATGAGGGGTGCTTCAAACGTACGAGATCCAACGGAAAGAGACAACGGAGCAGAAATCGGATATGTAACGGGGGCGCCAGAAAAACCTACGGAAACATTATCAAAGCCAGACAAAGGTGCGGACACCTCTCGTAATTCTCATCTTGTGATAATCTGCCTCAGCTGTATAGGTGGGGGGTTAACAGAAAGAAGACAAAACATGTCCCCGAAAAATCATGGGGCAACCATGTATATGCTTTGTCATAGCAGACAAAATAAGTACCCTTGGCAGCTAAAAACGCTGGGGAAGACTGTGACGGAAACACGTAAGTCTCAGTGCAAACGCTCTTCCCTAACTGAGCTCTCGGATTCTTACCGTTGCCCTGCAGACAATAGTAACCCTTATGGGGCACTATCCAGATCGGTAGAGGACTTTTCGCACGCTGGTTATTACTCAGACTTACTCCATATCCACTTACGCTCCAACCACTATATGGTTGTCTCTCGTCTTGCGGAATAGTCTCTACTGCATTAGTCCCTTGAATCAACCGACACTAGGCCCAGCAACACAAATAGGGTACCATTTTTATTGGGAGACATGTGCATACACAGAATAGTATGGCTTTCATTATTTGTGTCTTCCAAACTTAAGCCACGTCGCAAGAAAGAAGACATTTTGCAGAATGCCCTCTGAAGTATTGGTTATCTCAAATTCAGAAGTGTACAAATAATCAGTGCTCCTAAACTCAGTATCTTGTGTACATTTCAGAAATATATGGGTTTCCTTCCTACCCATTTGTCATTTCCTATATTTAACAATGTGAAATGATGTATAGTCCCTACACAATGAAAACTCTTTGTATGGCGCAAGCTCAGTTGTTTGCTCTGTGCTTTATTTGGAGAACCTCATGAAGAAGTTTTTACCTTAATAGGAGGGACAATATATATACCTTTCTTGTACTATATCTTCTGCCCAAAATGCATTGGACATTGTATTGTATGATTCATTCCTGTATATGATTATTATTTGGTAGTGATTATCATTCCTGTACATGATTATTGTGTTTGCTCCCCTTAAATCATTATGTAACATCGTCTTGCCCATCCCGCGCTCACCCAGTTCTGTAAATGTTCTATTAGTTGTTCACCACTTGATTTAATGCTTAGTAGAAGCCTCATATTATTCATGTTTAGATTTTACTATAGTATTGACTATTATTCCTGTATATGATTATTCAGTTACTGCCCTTATATCACCACGCAACATCATATAGCCCCCTCCTTGTCCCCTGTTGACTTATAATTGCATTGTTATGTGTGAACTATTTGATCTTATGATTATTTTACTACCCATGTTTGATTCATGATCTGATTGTTACCTTTCCCTATAACTGTAAAGCGCTCTGATATCCTTCGGGATCTAGTCCGCGCTATATAAAACTTTATAAATAAATAAATAAATCATATCGACTATGCCTCTAGCTATAGGACTATTCTTCGGATTATCTCTAGGTGAGCGTAAGGGATCAATACTGTGGGCATATATGAACATGGTTCTGTAAGCTCGAATCGAACCATTTAGACTAAAGGGCAAAACTAAATAAGGAATTCCCTTATCGGCTGTATGAGGCATTAAACCACAAATCCAGCAGTTCGTTGTATTAATCACTAACTGATGCTGGTGCAAAAGCTGTACGAAGGAATTGTTAACGAACTCCTTACGTCTGACTACCTCAGATTCAGTCAAAGGGTGAAAAGAATGAGAGGAAATAGTAGGGGAAGGTGTAGATAGCACAGTGGAATTAGACGTCTCTTTAGAAACAAATGCTACATAACCAATTATAAAAATTACGATACTCAGTAGTAAAAGTATGCACGGAATTAAAAAACATTTCTTCAACATTATTTTACAAATGCGTTTTCTAAAAGTCAATGTCCTTAATTCTCGATCTCAAATTGTATCTATCTTTTCCAGGTAGTTCTTGATCGGTAAACAACAGCTGAGGATCAGTAGTGTCCAACCGCTTCGCAGGAGGTATTGCTTCTTGCAAAAGCTGATCACTCTCCAGTTCTGAATTAGTACCAATCAAACGAGCATCACTAAACGTGACGAACTTCGGGACAGTTTCAGTTTCTGAATCTGCAAGACCGTCTTGAACCCACTTATCGTATGGTAAAGGTTGGGGTGCCTTCTTCGTATGACACCCATGGATCCAATGTTTTTTACCACGAACTCGCACCGCAGATCTCGTTGACAAGAGGACCTGATAAGGTCCAGTCCAGCGGGGCTGAGTATTCTTCGTTCTTTGGAAGTTCCTGATGAACACCCAGGAATCCGGTTCAATCACGTGTCCTGGATCATCTGTACCTTGTGGAAGAGAATCGTGAACCTGTTGATGTAAAACACTCATTTTAGTTGTCAGTTCACGCAAATAATCAAGAAAAACAGGGTATTCAAGGTCGCTAAATCTCGTTGGTCTTGGTACGCCCCAAATATTCGCCGGGCGACCAAACACAACCTCATACGGACTCAAACCCATTCGCGAGTGCACAGTCATTCGAGTGGACAATAGCGCTAAAGGCAATGCATCTGGCCATTGTAAACCAGTGCTCTCTTGAATTTTGGCCAACTTTAGCTTCAGAGTGCCATTATAGCACTCAACTAAACCAGCTGATTGGGGATGATTTGCAGCATGAAATTTCTGCCTAATCCCAAGACCTTCACACACTTTCTTCATCACTCGTCCCACAAACTCACTTCCGTTATCACTCCAAATGATTCTCGGCAATCCAAACCTAGGGAAGAATTCCTTTATTAAAACTTTGGCAGTGGACAAGGCAGTATTGTCCTTAAGGGGGTAAGCTTCTACCCATCTAGAAAAAGAGCAAACAACCACTAACACATACTTCAAGTTGTTGCATCTTTCCATATGGATAAAATCTAGCTGCAATGCCTCAAACGGATATGTAGGAGAGCAAAATGACCAGCTGGTGTTGGAGTTCCCTTGCCAGGATTATGCATCAAACACACCATGCAATTCTTAACCAAGTTCTCTGCACATTTGGGTATTCCTGTATTCTGCCAAACCGGAGCCAACAACTTACAAATTCCTTTCACACTAATGTGCGCCAATCCATGTGCCATTGTAACAACTGGAAGCACATACGCATTCGGTAGCAACCATCTTCTGTGTTCGGACAAATCAGTCCAACAACCACTCGCATCCAATCTACCCTTATTCTCTCTCCATTCATCCAATTCTTTCTCCAAAGCCTCACTCTGAATAATCTTCACACTCTCAATGGTGTCTTCACACATGCCTACTTCCGGAACCCACCTTGATGGACCCGCAACATACATTCGACTCGTTACATTTCTAGCAGTTTCTTTCGCGACCTCATCCGCAAACGCATTACCACGACCAACATCATCTGTCACTTTCTTATGGGCGCTACACTTCACAATCGCTATTTGCAAAGGTAGCGTAAGAGATTCAAGAAGTTCATTCACCAGTTGCCCATGCTGGATCTTCGTCCCATGCGATGTCAAAAATCCACGTTCACGCCACAATCGTCCAAAACTATGTGCCACTCCAAACGCATACTCACTATCAGTATATACATTCTCTCTTTTCCCTTTCGCTAACACACATGCTCTCGTAAGTGCGATCAACTCTGCCGCTTGTGCAGAATTGTATGGAATTCGAGCAGCTTCGACAACTGTATGTAAAGTCGTCACAGCATATGCTGTAGTGGTATCGCCATTCGGTAATTTAAAACATGAGCCATCAATTCACAAGGCATCATTGCAATCAGGGAGAGGAGTATCTTTCAGATCAATCCTCCCTTTCGTCTCTTCTTCAGTTCTCAAAAAACAATCGTGTTGCTCTTCGCTATCATCGTCTGTCTCAAGCGAGATTGGCAACAACGTAGCCGGATTTAGAGTATTGCACCTCTTGATGTGCACATGGCTCGCCAATAACGTAAGCTCATACCCTGACAACCGAGCACTAGTCAAGTGCTGTGTCTTTGTCCGATTCAACAAGGTATCCACTGCATGTGGAACCATAACCACTAGCGTATTATCCATAACCAAACCAGCAGATTGTCGAATCGAAACAGCCGCTGCTGCAGTTGCTCTCAGGCAACTCGGCAACGCTCTAGCCACAGGATCTAAAATTGACGAAAAGTACGCACATGGGCGTTGCTTCCCGCCAAATTGTTGAGTCAAAACCGACAATGCACATCCTTCCCTTTCATGGACATACAATGTGAAAGGCTTACTGTAGTCGGGAGTACCCAACACAGGAGCCGAACACAATGCATCACCTAATTCAGAAAAGCTCTTTTGACATTCGTCGGTCCAAGGAATAGGATTCGGAGTGTCCTTAACCGTAAGAGCTATCAAAGGTTTCGCTAAAAGGGAAAAATTTAGGATCCACTGTCTACAGTACGATGTAATACCCCAAAACGCACATACTTCTCTCTGTGTCGTAGGGACACTCATTTTCGCAATGGTCTGAATTCTTTCTGGGGTCAGTTTCCTTCCCTCCTTCGATAAGAGGTGACCTAGATAGGTAACTTCTTGGCGACAAAATTGTAGTTTGGAAAGAGAAACTTTGTGATGGCATCTAGACAAATGAGACAACAAAGACACAGTGGCATCCTTACATATCTCTTCAGTATCGGCAGCGACTAACAAATCGTCAACATACTGGATAAGGGCCGCACCATCCGGTAAGGCCAACAAGTCAAGTTGTGTCTTCAGAGCTTGACTATAAATCGATGGACTCTCGCAATATCCTTGAGGAGCGCTCGAAACGGAAACTTCGTCCTCCCAAAGAGAATCCAAAGATATCTCTACTCTCTATGGCAATCGGGATGCTGAAGAAAGCATTCTTCAAGTCGATCACCGAAAACCAAGTAGCTGAAGCTGGAATCAATGTCAGTAACGCAGTAATGTCAGGTACAACAGGGAATTGTGGAACAACTATTTTGTTCACTTCACGAAGGTCGATAACAAACCTATATACAGGAGGCTGTGAAGAATCAGTTCTCTTTAGAACAGGCAAAACCTGACTATTACACACATTACCTCGAGTCTCTTCAATAACATCTTTGTCAATCAGATCATAAATGATCGCTAAAAGCGCACGTTCACCATCGCTTGAAATACGATATTGCGGAATGCATGGCAACTGAGCATTTGCCTTCAACGTCACAACGTATGGAGGAAGGTCTAACAGGCCCACATCATTTGGACCCGTAGCCCACAATGAGTCTGGTAAAGAAGACAATTCAGATGGAAGACAATCTTTCGAAACATAGATCGGAGAAATCACATTCTCACCCAACGTAAGATGTACACCTGACAGAGAACAGTACAATGTCGCATACAATCTTTTCAACAAATCAAGGCCTAGTAAGTTCTCATTACAACCCGTTGTCAAAAGAAGGGGTGCTTCAAGTCTTCGAGGACCAACAGAAATAGGCAATGGAACGGAAATCGGATTCATAACGGGGGCGCCAGAAAAACCTATAGAAACATTATTTAAGCCAGACAAAGGTGCGCCAGGGAGTTTCGAATGCATAATAGAACTCTTCGTAGCACCAGTGTCTAGCAGAAAAGGCTCTGACACACCTGATGCAATCGCTTCCACGTAAGGTCCATTCTGATCTACCGGAACTGAAACAACTCCCTCTCTTTGTCCATGGCTGTCCTAATAATCATTACCTTGCTCTCCATCGCCTTCAACATAGTAATCATTGTGTAGATCTACCGGAAGAACTCTGTTGCTGATCAAAACTATTCATTGAATTCTGTGGAGGCAAAGGGCGCGCATTTTGTCCGCGACCTCTACCACGAGGTACTTGTTGAGCACCTCGACCTCTAACGCCAGGAGCACTATTTGCACGTTGCAGCAGAACGGGACAACTATTCTTGTAATGACCCTCTTCTCTGCAATATGCACACTGATTAGGACCATACTGAATACGCTGTTGTTGAGGAGCCTCGTTTCTTTGCGAGTTCCTCGAATACTGTTGAGGCTGCTGATAGTCACGCTGATTATTAACACGGGGTGGATAAGCTTGTTGTAGAAGAACTTTAATCTTCAATTCCTTAGTCTTCTTATCCGCTTTCTCTAACTCATCCTTACGCCTATTCTCATAGTACTGAGCCGTAGCAAGAATCTGCGCCGAAGTAGAAACGAGCCAAGAACTCTCGGAATCTTTCAACTTAGTACACAACTCGGGAAGAAGATTGTGCACAAATTTATCAACAAACAATCTCTGGCCACCTTCGGTAGCCATATCCTGACCACTATGATCTACAAACGTTTCTTCGAAACGCGAGAAAAAGTCTGAAACAGACTCTTCTTTCTTCTGCTTACAGGCTGACAATTTATCCCAATTAACACGGACTTCAGGCATTAAAGTCTTCATGAAAGTAATAATCCTACCAGGAAGTTCAGTAATAGCATCTTCAGGCTTAGCACCTCCCACTTGTCTATCATTTGCTGCAGCGAGATTCACCCACGTATCACCCAACTCAGCATTGTGATCTGTGTAACGAATGACATTCCAAATGGGCTGTGGAACAACATTCCCGAAAAGCATATCTATATCCGCCAAATTCATGACACACGAACTCACAGTCTGTGTAAGTTCTTTATAATATCCCGCAGGGTTCTTTCGCGGATCTGGTAAAGTCTGCTTAAGCGCTAAAACTTCTGCACGCTTCCATGGCACATGTACCCACACACGTTGGAAATGTGCTAAAGTCGGTGGATTAGCATTAGGATCAGCAGGTCTCCATACTGGAGGAACCTCTCGCATCGGATATTGACGCGCTTGTCTCCTAACTGACGAATCTGGCTCAAACAACCGTTCAATAGGAACGTCGCTTCGCAGCAACAGTAACACTGATACCGCTTTCTCAACATCGGGTAGACTCACAATCGTTCCTTTGGCAAACTCCGAACGCAATCGGGATAATTCTACAGGAACTCTACCCACTTCATCCATCCATTGTTCATGGAGGAACGCACACATAAGTTCGAAAACATATCGCTGTTTCGGTGCTTCCCATTGTCGGAAAACATCCATAATACCTTCCAGATCATACTGGGACTTATACGTCACCCATCTACGTGTCATATGGTCTAGAATCACTCGCTCATCTGTATCGGGCAATTGACTACGCAGTTGTCTACGCTCATTCATAGGAGACATACCCATTTGTCCCAAAATAGGAGTTAAGAAATTAGAAAAGGCAGCGGTCATCCGCTGTCTAGGAGAAGGAACAGTCGGAAGGACAAGAGGAGACGAAGCAATAGTAGTCGGATCCATAGTCGGAACAGGCATAGAAACAGCAGTAGTAGCAGAAGGCAAAGCAGGCAATCCTTGAGAAGGCTGCACATTAGAAGGAACAACCAACGGAGGAGCTGGCTGTAAAGGAATAACAGGAGGCAAAGCAATAGGAGCTTGCACGGCCACAACAGGCTGTGGTGGAGCTGTAGCATTCTGCACATAGGGTGGTCGAGAATTGAGCAAATGCGACATCAAAGGGTCTTTCACAAGATCCTTTTTGTCTTTCTGCTCTTTAGCCGGCAAAACCGGGTAGCATCTGTCTACCGCTAACTTCTTCACTCTAAGCATCTGCTTACTATCTTTTTCTTCTTCATCGTTTTTGTATGCGACGGTGGCTTGCACCATTGACATACCCTTTCTATTCTTCTTCGCTAATTTAATGTCTTTCTGTTTGGCTTCTTTGCGCCAAATGCGGAAAGAGTCAAACATCGCCGGCCGGGCTTTTTTCTTGAACAACTTCACTTCAAGATTGTCTAAGACTTCTGTCTCAAAACTACCATAACGGGGCCACTGTAGGACACCGTTGTTCTTCGTGTATTTTATCCAAACCTCATTATAGCTAATTGGACCTACTCCATGCTTCACGTATAACTCGTATGTAGGAGTTCCAATCGGAGGAACCGGACACGAATCCTCTAACCGGGAATCCCTCATAGTACCACAACTAAACAAATTCCTAAGACTGCTAAAACCAGGCATCTTGCTCACTAGTCTAGCTTCAAACAGCAAGGGTAATCTAAAATCGATAAGCTCGTGAATACACGAATCCCTTGGCTTTGGGGCCTGTAGGTACCAAATCAAAGCTATCCACTGAAGGATACAAACCAAACTAAGAACTGAGAACTAGGAGACGCTCCCTTTATACTTAACTGAATTGTCGATGGCGTCACCAGAAGACCCGTCTATCGTCTCACTCTACAAACGTCTAAGGCTCCAAAACAGGGCAACAGTCAGGGCAGCAGTCCTTCGTAGCCGTCGGGACGCCGGAAGCCTCGCAGCAGAGACCTTCGGGACCACGTCGACATGCAGGGGTCGCTGAAGTGGCTGGCCAACCTCCGGAATTTTCACACGACGCTCCCCACGAACCTCTGGCTTGGACCGGTACCGCTGAAGTCGCCCCATGTTGGGCGCCAAATGAGGTACTGGGTTTTCTCAGAACCAATATTAATACAAAAACCCAGCGGTGTCAGGGCAACACCCAAAGACCCCGGATTCCCCTGTCTTGGCAAACAGAGACACGGGATACTTCTTGATGACGTCAAAGACCAAAGCTTAATGGTTGCAACCAGGGACAGAGGTCTACGAAGTACACACGGGTAGTCCGAAAGAGACTGCACCATCTCAGTGAACGAAACTCGGTCTTTTATGCCGAAAATTACGCTTCTGGCAATATCACAATTTACATTCAGTGCATACAAAACTAACCAATGAGCAAGTAGCATTTCAAAAAGTAGCGAATCTCGACAGTAAAAGTTAATCCCACTTTCCGTTGTCCAGCCCACCACAAACGTTCGCACATATGCTATTTTCCTGTTCGATCAGGCCGGACAAACCCATCATAAAACCTTCAACCCAGATCGATGAACATGTTGTAAAGGAAAGGCAGGAACAGATGGAAAGGAGATAGAGGAGTGGGAACGGTGGGCCATAAAGTCGGACCACGTCCTGCTCTTTGATCTTTATCAGTGCAGCTGCTAACCAAGGAACTAACTCAGCAGGATTCGCCCCAGGGAAAAAGTCAGTTCGGCCAGGTCAACCAAGTGTCAGCTAAGGCGTACGTGTCAAGGACTCGTTCGGCCACAATCATAGAGCCTATGTTAGGGCAACCATACAAGATGGCTGCCGTTTTACAAAATGGAACCCGAGGGTTTGAACTAAATCCTCAAATGCGGAGTGTTCTCCTATATCGATTCATACGAAAACACTCAGACACGTTAAACTCGTCATTTACGGTCTGCTGACACCAAGATCATCCATTTCCGACAATCTTTACAAATCTGGTTTCGAAACTATCGAACCCAATTCGGAATCACGAAACCACACCAGGGAGTTTAGAATGCATAATAGAACTCTTTGTAGCACCAGTATCTAGCAGAAAAGGTTCTGACACACCTGATGCAATCACTTCAACATAGGGTCCACTCTGATCTACTGGAACTGAAACAACTCCCTCTCTTTGTCCATGGCTGTCCTAACAATCATTACCATTCGCTTTGTCACCTTTAACATAGTAATCATCTACATAGTACTGTGCTGTCCTACCAAACAAACTTTGCTGTTGATCAAAACTATTTATTGAGTTCTGTGGAGGCAAAAGACGTACGTTCTGTCCGCGACCTCTACCTCTAGGCACTTGTTGAGCACCTCTACCACTTACACCAGAAGCACCATTCGTGCGCTGCAACAAAACCGAACAACTATTCTTGTAGTGACCCTCTTCTTTACAATACGCACATTGATTAGGCCCATACAAGAAACACTGTTGAGAAAACTCGTTCCTTTGCGAGTTTCCCGAATATTGCTGAGGTTGCTGATAATCGTGCTGACTATTAGTACGGGGTGGATAAGCTTGTTGTAGAAGAATCTTAGTCTTCAATTCTTTAGTCTTCTTATCCGCTTTCTCTAACTCATCTTTGCGCCTATTTTCATAGTACTGAGCCGCAGCTAAAATCTGCGCTAACGTAGAAACTGGCCAAGCACTCTCGGAATCCTTCAACTTAGTTCACAACTCGGGAAGCAAATTATGTACAAACTTGTCAACGAACAATCTCTGGCCACCCTCGGTAGCCATATCCTGACCACTATGATCTACAAAGGTCTCTTAGAACCGCGTAAAGAAATCAGACACCGTCTCATCTTTCTTCTGCTTACATGCAGATAATTTATCCCAATTAACACGCACTTCGGGCATCAAAGTCTTCATAAAATTAATTATTCTACCAGGAAGTTCAGCAATCACATCTTCAGGCTTAGCACCTCCAACTTGTCTGTCATTCGCAGCAACAATATTAACCCAGGTATCACCCAATTCATGATCATGATCCGTATGTCGAATCACATTCCAGATAGGCTGTGGCACAACGTTGCCAAACAACATGTCTATGTCTGCTAAATTCATGACGCATGAACCTACAGTTTGAGTGAGCTCTTTATAATATCCCGCAGGATTTTTGCGCGGATCAGGTAAAGACTGCTTAAACGCTAAGACTTCAGCACGCTTCCAAGGAACATGTACCCACACTCGCTGAAAGTGCGCAGGCACAGCTCCATCTTGAGGTCTCCAAACTGGAGGAACCTCTCGCATCGGATACTGACGCGCTTTTCTCCTAACTGACGAATCAGGCTCAAACAACCGCTCAGAAGGAGCATTCTTACGAAACGACAACAACGTCGACACCGCTCTCTCGATGTCAAGGAGACTCACAATCGTCCCTTTCGCAAACTCGGAACGCAAACGATACAATTCTTCAGGAGCTTTACCCCCTTCGTCACTCCATTGTTCATGGAGGAACACACACATCATTTCGAAAACGTACCGTTGCTTCGGTGCTTTCCATTGCCGGAAAACATCCATAATACCCTCAAGATCATACTGGGAGGTATACGTAACCCATCTACGTGCCATATGATCCAAAACCACACGTTCATCTCTGTCAGGCAATTGGCTACGCAATTGTCTATTCTCACTACAGGAGACATACCCAATTGTCCCAACAAAGGAGTCAAGAAACCAGAAAAAGCAGCAGTCATTCGCTGTCTAGTAGAAGGAGAAGACGGAAGAATAAGGGAAGACGGAAAAATAGCGGAAGAATCCAAAGTCGGAACAGAAGGAGAATTAAGGACAGACGTAGGAGTAGCAAGCAAAGGAGAAGGCAAAGTTGGCGGCACCTGAGGAGGCTGCGCCAAAGGAACAGTAACCAACGGAAGAGGAGCTGGCTGTGGAGGAATCGCAGGTGGCACAAGAACGGGAGGTTGCACGGCCACAACTGGTGGCGGTGGTGCAGTAGCACTCTGTGCATAAGGTGGCGGTGAACTCAATAGATGCGACATTAAAGGATCTTTCGTAAGATCTGTCTTGTCTTTCTGCTCTTTAAGCGGCAAAACTGGGTAGCATCTATCTACCGCTAACTTCTTCGCTCTAAGCGTCTGTTCGC
Organism: Lissotriton vulgaris; assembly: GCF_964263255.1. Classification (NCBI taxonomy): domain Eukaryota; kingdom Metazoa; phylum Chordata; class Amphibia; order Caudata; family Salamandridae; genus Lissotriton; species Lissotriton vulgaris. Next base: position 1,739,716,687 of record NC_141691.1, read on the forward strand.
TCTCTTGCTCTTCCTCATTATCCCTAAACGCAATGGCAGCTTGTACCATTGACATACCTCGCTCTCGTTTATTTTTCTTCGCTAATTTCATTTCTCTCTGTTTGGCTTCTTTGCGCCATATGCGAAAAGAGTCCAACATTGCCGGCCGGGCGTTCTTCTTAAAAAGTTTAACCTCCAGATTATCCAAAATCTCTGCGTCAAAACTACCATATTGGGGCCATTTTAAAACACCATCTTTCCTGGTGTATCGGATCCATACTGCATTATATGCGATGGGGCCTACGCCATGCTTCACATATAATTCATAGTTTGGAGTTCCAATCGGAGGAACCGAGTCCTCCAATAGGGAATCCCTATTACAACCAAGACAAAACAAATTTCCAAGTCTGCTAAGACCAGGCATCTTCGCTCTCTAGTCTAGCTTCAAACTTCAAAGGATTATCGAATACGATAGTCTCGTGAATACACGAGTCCCTTGGCTTTGGCACTTGCAAGTTCCAAATCAAAGTGATCCCAAGGGGATACCAAAAACTAAGAACCAAACTAAGGACTGGGAGACGCTCCACTTATACTTAACTGAGGTATTGATGATCGATGACGTCACCAGAAGACTCGTCTATCGTTTCGCTCTACCAATCATCAAGGGTCCAAAACAGGGTGATAGTCAGGGCAGCAGTCCTTCGTAGCCGTCGGGAAGCGGAGAACCTCGCAGCAAAGACTTTCGGACCACGTCGACATACAGGGGTCGATGAAGTGGCGGCCTTCCTCCAGAATTTTCACACGAAGCTCCTCACGAACCTCTGGCTTGGACCGGTACCGCTGAAATCGCCCCACGTTGGGTGCCAACTGAAGTACTGGGTTTTAGAACCCAGCGGTGCCAGGGAACACACCCAAAGACTTCGAGTTCTTCCTGTTTCAGACTACAGAAACACAGAGTCTTCTTGGTGAAGTCAAAGATCGAATTTATTGGCTGCAGCCAGTAACAGGTATCCTAGAAGTACAACACGGTGTATATTCTCAGGAGACTGCTCAATCTTACAAAGCCAACCTTCTTCTTTTATACAGAATATTACGCTTTGGCAAACATTCCTTATTTTACAGTTGACCATTCACATATTTTTAGTACAAAGGAAAAGCAGAGTCATGATGACAAGCCCATATTTCAGTTTGTCCAGCCCATAATCAATTAACCGGCAAGGCTCAGTATTTTCATCAGATATCGACGAACCCCTAATAAAAACGGGCACCTCCTCCTCGTAAAGCAAGCCATAAAGGAAGAAATAGGGACAGGTGTGTGTAAGATTAGGCATGGTTTGTGTGCAATGAAAGGTTTACGACATGTTGCGCCTTGATGCTAATCTCATTCGGCCACTGGGATAGGAACTGGCTGAACAGGTTTGGCTTCAGGCAGTGGAGTCAGCTTGCCCAGGTCACAGAGGAGTCAGCAAAGGTGTACGTGTCCTTCAGACTCGTTTCTGGCCAAAGTCATTGGCTTATGTGAGGGCAATCACAAAATGGCTGCCGTTCACAAAATGGAACCCGAGGGTTCAGGACGGAAACTCTCATTTCAGGGTGATCTCGTCACCCGAATATGACGGACTACGAAAAGTCTGAGCAGGCTGAGCATCGAGGACGGTCATCGCTGTACTGCGAACATCCTGTCAGGTGTAATGGATGGTCGTGGCTAAAGATTCATGTTGCCAGTCACTGCAGGCTGCAGTATGAAGTTCAGGTCTCATATTGCCGATCGTCGCTGCTGGTTGCTGTATCACGAACCAGAGCTTTGCGTTGGCGGGAGGCAAGAACTTAGTATGAAAAAGCCCATATGCGGTTTTGAAGAGCCCAAAACTTCAGGATTTCTCATTTTCTTCCAGTAGAGGCTCAACCTACGTCACATCAAGGACGTAGGACCGGAAAGGCACATCTTGGGTATCAGGAACTAACTCCAGCAGAAACCAGGAGGGCTCAGCAAGTTCAGTTGCAGGTCCAAGCAGGTTCAGTTGTCGAGGATCAGCTAGGCCGTTGCAATGAGGCCTCTGGATCTTGCTGTATCCCTGTAACCTGTAACTCAGAAGACAGGGTCAATAAGCTGACCCTTGGAATCTCTTCAGCCTTGGATAAACGATGGATTTAGGCCCAGATCTCTGTACTGGGGTGAATGTATGACATTGTTCTGCATTCTGTCAATCAACTGTTGTTTCTGCATTTGTCACCCCGAGTGGGATGGGTATGATCAGACGTGAGTCCCATGCTCTTCACACCACTGGAGTCAAGCTATCCTGGCTGAAGACGGCTGATAGCCAGAACCCAGTCCTAGGATGCTTGATTCCGGTCCAGGAAAGACATGGCTTGGTAGTTTGGGCTGCACTGTTCCCATGAGGCACAGGGTCAAGGCTGATTTGCATATGGCCATGTCTGAACTGGGGTGGTGTGAAGTGCAAAAAAACGATGGATTTAGGCCCAGATCTCTGTACTGGGGTGACTGTATGACATTGTTCTGCATTCTGTCCATTAACTGTTGTTTCTACATTGGATAAAGCGTGCAGCACACGTTTTCCTACTCACCAAGCAATGCAGGAAACAAGAAGCAGGGCAGCAGGGCAGCCGGGCGTCCTTCTTCTGTATTATGTACAGTTCCAGGACTGTACTGAATAGTGGGTCAGGGGGTCCCATTTTTATTTTACACCTGGTGCCCACTTTAAAGTGGGAAAAGCTTCCGTACTTTTCCCTACAGAGGTGTCTGTATTTTCCTGCCTCCCTGCCCTAAACCAAGTTTGTCTGGGGGCAAAGTAGGCTAATGTGAAGTCCTTTGTGTGTGAGCTGAGCAATTGAAGTGCAAGTGTGATAGGTGCCATCTCCACCCCCTATGAAGTCAGAAATAGCCCATCCTGCCAACACTCAGACCTCTTTTGTGATACTATCTGGGAGGAATACAAGAAGGCCAACTGCACCTAGTCATCTGACCCAGGAAACAGGCTGCAGGCACCAAATGGCTAAGACATGGAAATGCCAACTTTCTAAAAGTGCCATTTTCCGAATTGTGACTGTACCATTTAAAAGAGTTTTAAATGACAATTTCTCAAACACTAAACAAGACTTTCATACTTGCTTCCAATCAAACGTCATCACTTATTAAATGCAATAAGGTAACCCAATGTTATCCTACGTGTGGGAAGGCCTTGCAATAGTGAAAAACAAATTTGAGAGTTTTTCACTACCAGGGCATGTAAAATTTAAAAGTAACTTCCCAACATTTAAAAATTATGCACCCTGCCTTATGGGCTGTTTAGGGCCTACCCTAGGGGTGACTTATATGTAGAAAAATGGAAGGTTGAGGCCTGGAAAAAGGCTTATTTTGCAAGGTCGAAAAGGCAGTTTAAAACTGCACACACAGGCTGCAATGGCAGGCTTGAGACAGGTACTACTTAAGAGGGTGGCACAATAAGTTCTGCAGACCCACTAGTAGCATTTAATTTACAGACCCTTGGTACCTGTAGTACCACTTCACAAGGGACTTATAGGTAAACTAAATGCGTAAGCCAATTTTGCCGTGTTTAAAGGAGAGAGCACAAATACTTTAGCACGGGTTAGCAGTGATAAGGTACACAGAGTTCTAAAAGCCAACAAGAGGGGTGAAGCAAAAACATTTGGGAGTGACACAGCAGAGAGGGCCAGGTCAAACACTGTCCACATTGCCACTCACGTCTTTTTACTTTGGGTTTAAAAAATGTCAAGCATATCTACTCTTTGAAGAATCAAATGCCTGAAGAGCTTGACAATGCTTGTCCCTCTTTTCCTTTATTAAGTAGGTTTGCTTTTGAGGAGGTAATAAAGGCCAAAAATGGTAGCCCCTCCAGTACAGCCCCAGAACAGGATGGGGTTCCCATGGACATGTATAAAGGTAATGTTGATCTATGGCCCCCCCATTACTACCTCTGCCTTGAACGCTGAAGTATCCTGTGAGATCCCTGCCCCTAGGCAGCAAGCTACCATAGAACCCATATTTAAGAAAGGCCTTAAGCAGGATCCTCGCTGATACACGCCAATTTCTTTTCTTGACTCTGTTGTCAAGGGCTCTGGTCGGGTGATACTTAAGAGGATAGAGGACTGGGTTAAGCAGAATAGTGTTCTGAGTAGGGCCTAATATGGCTTTCGGGAAGGCCACTGGAGCAATGCCTCAATCTTAATCTAATAGTGGGAAAATACATAGTTGGGAAGAAATGCCCATTATGCCTCGCCTTAATGGACCTGAGCAGTGCATTTGACAGAGTCACCCGATCCAACATGTTGTCCATTCTTCAGTGGATTGACATGCCACAGGATGTGGTTGACTTCCTGCGTGCACTTCACTGGGAGGTCTCAGCAAGGGTGAGGTTTGATATAGATGGGAAATGCACCCCCTTATTTTCTTTGGCACAAGATGTTCACCAAGGGTCCGTTTTGATACCTATCCTTTTACTCCTATATTTTTATGACTTAGACTCCATCCACACTAGTGATTTTTATGACCTAGTTAGAATCAAGTCAAATCCCATGTTGGTGTTGTTCTATGCTGATGATACGGTTCTGCTATCTGCACATCTAATGGGCTTCAAGCCCTAGTTGACAACTTCCTATCCTTTGTGGATAAACTGGACTTAGACACCAACTTTTCCAAGTCACACTTTATGGTGTGTGGCCTTCAGTGCACCAAGGTAAGACAATATCTATCAAGGGACTCAACATCACAAAGGTCAGTGAATTCCCTTATTTGGAGTGCTTTTTGATACCAACAGTGAGAGCTCTGCCTTTCCAACCGCTGCTCACTATTCAACAGTGCAGAGGGGCTCTTGTTAATGTATCCACCGGAGTAGAGGGTAAAACTATTGTCCCTTTGTTGGAAATTTATAGATCAAAATGCCTACCTGTTGTTACTTTCGGGTTGGAATATGAGGGCGCAGATACAGTAGTAGCCTGCAAAGGGAAGAAAATCATGTCTGCAGGCGACTTCTTGGCCTTGGACCAGGCAGCTCATTGCACTATATACAGGAGGAACTGAGCCTGACGGATGTATGACGTTACAACACATACTTTTACCACGCATGCCTTTACAACACGGTTTTTACATCGCAAACCTTTACAACGCATAGCGCTTTGGGGTGCTGAATAGTGAAAAGTTTAATTTGCTATTCCAACTCCAGTCCCTGTGGACATTAGGGAAGGTGTTGGATAGAAAATCAAACTCATTCCCTATCCTAGAGTGCCCCCCAGCGCAATGCGTTGTAATGGTTTGCGTTGCAATGCCTGCGTTGTAATGGTACTGCGTTGTAAAAGTTTAGTTGTAAAGGTTGTTCACCGAGCCTGACTTATGTCATGGATTTGGTATGGCTTACCCCCCTACAACTAAGGATCTCTATCTGGAGCAACCCAGAGACCTCCTTTAGCCATGAGATTATAGAGGATTGTTTGTTTTATGATTACGGCCTAAGAATCCCATAGCAAAAAAACAGTGGAAGCCATTGGAAGACCAGAATTGTCCTCCCACCAATGCCCTATCTAAGATGGGGAGTCTACCAAAATTGAAGACATGTTCCTAAAAAGGGTAGCATCTAATAGGGAAGATAGAGATGTCATGAGACCCAACATAAGAGAACTGGTGAGTCTACAAACAACAGAAGGACTCAAGCCATATTTGCTCTACGTAAATAACATAATGGAAAGGGCATTACTCACAAAATTTCATCTAGGTACCATCAGATGCCACTTGAATTTCCCTCTTGGTCAATTCGACACAGAAAGCCTTCTGCTCTGTCCCTGTGATGAATTATCCCCCAAGCCCTTGCACATTTTATATTTTTCTGTACGTTGTATGATGTACCTGGAAAATGTTCTGATTACAAATAGTTAATAAACAGTGTTTTTGAAGCCCGGGCCAAGTACTCTGCTCCGCCAACCGAGTTAGCTGAGTTTTACCAACTCCACGCTCCGCTGTGAATGCAAAGTTGTGGCGAAAAATTCTACTCCGTGGAGGAGTGCTTTCGCCCCTGAGCAGAGTCAACACCCTGCAATTTGTTATTTTTTAAAACCACTTCCCTTCTCTTCTTTTGTCTGAGGGCCGCCCTCCTCCTCGCTGCAGTGTCTCATTCTTTCTGTCGTCCTCCTCCCCGCATCCTCCTACGTACACGGTGTCTCCTTCTTGCTGTCGTCCCCCTCCTCGCATCCCCTACATATTACGTCTTGCGTGAACTGCGCTTACGCATTTGACGCAAGACGTAGTATGTAGGGAGACGTGAGGAGGAGGACGACGATGGCAAGAAGGAGACACAACGGCGAGGATGAAAAGGTGAGTGTTTTTTGTTTTTTTTCATTGTAGGGCTGGGGCGGAGCGGAGTGGAGTTCCCCTGAGTTTTTTTTAACTCTGTGGAACTCTGCGGGGAGCCACTCCGCATACTCCGCACAGGGTTAGTGTTTTTATCAATATAAGCGCGCCCTTCACTATCTGCGGATGCTCCCAAATCCCTATGTGACTTCTTCCGTGGGAGCCTTTTCGAAAAATGCACTTTAATTGGCACGATTCTACTGCTTTATAGGTTTTATTTATTGATGATAAGTCATTCCACTGACTTGTTCATGATAGTTTCTATTATGCTTGATTGTGTTTTTATTTCTTTCACTTTTTTAAATCATTTTCTAAGTGTTTTATAGTCCTATTTTAGATGAAATTACCAATGGTTGTAACACTGTATTTAAGAAAATATTTTTCTGTACTTTTATGATTATATCTTATAATTGAATAATGAACCATTGATTGATGGATTGAAAATGTCTGTATTCCCCATGTGTGGTGGCAGCCACCAGTAAGGTTGATAATTTGTAATTAAAGTCTCCAAGCGATGGCAGAAATTCTAGTGCTTCTTCTCATAAATGGCCTCCTGTGATTGGGTTAATCCACATTCTTGGCTTATAAAGTGACTTTAATAGTGCATATTGGTAAAGTAGAAGTCGAATAGTAAGCAGCATGGGCATGAATGGCAAACAAGGCATTATATATTCTACTAACAGTGTAGATGTTTAGAGATGTATATCAATATCTTAGATGAATATAATCTACTTTAAAAAAAATGGTGTTTAGAGAATTATAGTTTCTATAAACATCTGGCCATTCTAGACCTTGGTGAGTTGCAAGGGACCCTTTAGGGAAAAATCTTTAGGCTCTGCATATTAACAATGCATTTATCTTTAAGATAATGTCCTGAGCAAAAAATGGCTGTGTGAATTCATGGTATTCTGGAGATCAGGATGTGCCCCTTTGCGAAGACCATAGTTAAGACCCCCACCAAACGTCTGCAAGTTCTAATCTTAAACCTGTGGATCATTAAAAAACAAGCATGTCAAATCGAATCCTTTCCATGTGTTTCTATAAATTGTGTCATGTTTCTGAGAATGATGTTCCTCATCCTTCAATTACAACAGAATTATATCACATCTGAGGAGAAATATTTTGGAATTGTTCATATATTGAAAAGATGGTTAAGATGCTTTCCTTCACGCTGCACTTTCTACAGCTGATATGGTTGCCAATATGAGTGTTCAGATTCAGGAGTCCAACAGTCCCGAAGCCACTGATTGGGGCAATATCTGGTTAGCTTACCAGTCCAATCTGTATCTCAAACAGGAGGTCAAGTTCTTCTGGAATGCGGATCTCAGAAGGAAGAGGAGTGCAGTAGTTCCTTTCTGGCTGAGAGATTTGTGGATACTTAGAAGAAGCTACTGGCCAAACTCCCTAACCCACAGAGACCAAATGGTTTCGGAATGAGGCTGGAGATTGTAAATATGTTGTGTATGCTCCTGAGATAGATGTCTGTCATCCTTACACAAAGCTAATCACTATCTTGTCAGTGCAAAACCACAAGAGAATCTATGGAATCCATCATTCACTCAGCCAGTCGCACAGGAAACAACAAAAGTGCTTCCATATCCACACACGTGTCAGCACCCTATATAAATATTCTAGACATGATTGAGGCAATCAACTCATTTGGATGAGAGGGCCTCGCTTTTTATCTGGGAATACAATAGTCCTTCCCTCATTTCGGATGTAAATAAAATTGCCAGGTCAGGCACTGTGAAGTTATACTCAGGTTTTCTTGCTGAATAAACTGCATACCAACACGTTTGCTCTTGCCACACTGAACTCAATACTATACCAATTTTTGCAATACTTCCTGCATCTACTTGTGGTACTCGGGTAAATTTGTGTTCTTGTTTGTTAGACCTGGAATGCTTAGACACTTTGCCCTTACCCCCGGTTTTTGCTAATTCTTTTTTTTTCCTTAGGACTCTGCCTGCTAACCGGTGCAAAAGTGCATGTGCTTCTCCCCTAAACTTGCAGACATTGGGGTATACCTGAATGAAATATTTGGTGTATTGGTAAATCCCTTGTAAAGGGGTTTACCATATACCCAAGGCCTGTTTTTCAAATGCTACTAGTGGGCCTGCAGCACTAATTGTGCAATCCACATAAGTGGCCTTTTTTCAGACCTGTCTCAGGCCTGCCACTGCAATGTCTGTGTGTTCAGTTTACTGCCACTTCGGCATAGAATTTAAAAGTACTTGCCAAGTCTAAAGTCCCATTTTATTAAATATAAGTAACCCCTTAGGTAGGCCCTGAGAAACCCTAAGGGCAGGGTGCCATGTAAGTTCAAAGTAGGACATGTGTGTTTAACCTTTACATGTCTTGGTAGTGACAAATCCCTAAATTCATTTTTCAGTACTGTGAAGCCTACCCCCCTCATGGGCTAGCATTGCGAATTCCTAAATACACTTCTAAGCTGCAAACCCTGATCAGAGAGGAGTAGCTTTTTCATGTTTCATATCTTTAGAATGGTCATGCTAAATTCTCCTTACTGGTGAAGTTGGATTTAACATTACTGTTTTAGAAATGCCACTTTTAGAAAGTGGACATTTCTTTGTACTTACTGCTCTGTATGCCTGACAGACTGTCTCCAATACACGTCTGGAGTGGGTGATAGCTACACTTTATGAATTCCCTCTAGACAGCCACAACACAGGAAGGATAGGTGTGTCTGAGTACCCATCTACCTGCATTTGCATTTTGATGGCCTTGCCTAGGCAGGATGGAAGGGAGGGGCTAACATTTCACTTGAATAGGATGTGTCCTGTCTTCACACAAAGGACTGGTTACCCCCCACAGATAGCCTGGCAGGACAGGACTGGGTTGAAAGGGATACGTGTGCACTTAGGAGAGCTGCTTTGAAGTTACCCCCACATCACAGGCACTTTTGGGTGTAAGTACTGTATCTCTGACCCCCTAAAACCAAACACTACTGGAATTGTAACAGAAGCTCTGCCAGAAGAACTGCTGTGCTCATTAAAGGACTCACTGGACTGCTGATCTAGAAGGCCTGCTTTTCTGTTTGTTGTCCTGCTTCCTGCTGCTCCCTGACTCTGCCGAAGAAGAGATGAGCTCTGTCTTCACTCCAAATAATCTCCACTGGTTTATTGGCTTGCCTCCTGTTGCTTGAGACGTGGGGATATTAAAGTTTATACCCCTACTTCTGTGCCTGGCTCACTGGAAGTGGCCCAGGCCTTTGCAACCTGGATTTCGGCACATCTACTGTCTGCGTGTACCAGAACTGGTGCATTGACCCAGTTGCGGGAGTCAAATCGGTTTATCGCTTTCGAATCTGTACTTTGCCTTCAGAGATCCTTCGCATTGCACAGTGTATTGCTGCTGCTGCAGCTTAGTGAGATTGACACATTCCCTCGACTGTGTGGCAGAATCTGGCGCATCGCTCAACGCCTCTGTACCCCGGCACCCGTCCTGAGAACTGATGCCTCGCTTTCACTGCGTGGAGAAGATAGACACAAACTGCACTTGCAGGCCTCAACATAGACACATCTCACTGTTTGTGACCAAGAAAGATACTTCGCTCACCAGGGCCTGCGTGGGAACTGTAGCGGGCTGGGGCTCTATCGCTGTCGGGCCCACACTTTGACTTTGCCCCTCTACCGGGTGACCCAAAGTAACCTTGTTAGCGCTACTTGCTTCCAAGTGCTTTACTGCATTTATTCCTTCAAAATTCAATATCTCAACTTCTGTACTTTGGATTTTTGCCATTTTGCTCTTGTTTTGTTTATAAGATAATACTTTATTTTCATAATAGTGTGTGGAGTCTAATTGTGGTTTAGTCATTGTGTTACTGTGTGTTGCACAAATACTTTATACAGTTCCTCTTTAGATGAGCCTGACTGCTCTGTGCCAAGCTACCACAGGGTGAGCACAAGTTATCTTTTAGAGTATGATTAGCTTACCCTGACTAGAGTGGTGGCTCCTGTCTGGGCTGGGTGCATACCTCAGCCAACCAGGAATCCCATTTCTAACGTTTTTGTTTTATTGATTTCCATTGTATTTGGTTTTAATTTTCTTCTAATTTCACTCTGTCTTTTGATCTTTGATTTTTTAAACAGTATTTTGTGTGTTCAAACCATTTAAATATTCGAGATATATAAAAAAGAAACGTCTGGGTGGGCTCACTTTGTGCAGCATATTTGGATTAAGGAAGACGCCATATTGTCTTTCAAGTGAGAGATTCAAGGTCTCTCGGTGACTGCAAAAAGAATCAAAGAACATTATTTTGAAAGACTGTCAGCTACTGCAGAATGTATCCCACATCAAGCCCCTCCTTCCTCAGCCTCCGAGAGGACGTTGCTGTTTCAGGCCGCAATCCAGAAGAAATGAAAAGAACATCAAGATGTATAGGACTAAGTAACCTGTTAATAACAGGCAATTCGTCACTGTCGCCTCCTAAGCCTAGGACACGAGCTGCTCCTAACAGGTCGGCTCAGTCATAAATCTTTACTTCTGTGAAATACATCCGGGCCTCCTACGGCAACCCGCAGGAGCTCATGAACAGGACAAGGGCTTAAATCAGGAGAAGGAATTGGCTCTCTTACATTTAGAGAAAGTGTTAAAAGAAACACTTCTCCAAAGCTAGTTCGATTGTTTAGGGAAGTGACCACCTTCACATCGCTTTGCTTTTATAGCTCTGGGGTTTTTCAATAAAAGTGTAGCTCACTTTAAGCAATGTCAAATTGCAATTTTAAAATAAAATTCTAAATATAACAAATGCGCAGTACAAAAGCTAGTTTAAACGCATTGTAATTTCCTTAGATGCATTGGAAGGGTCAGTCTCTAGGTCAGATTTTAGAGTATGGCATTTGCTTAGCGGTGTCTTAGATTTGTCACTGTTGCTTTTAAAATGGGAGAGAGGGATGATGTTTTCTTTTTAGTTCATTAAGTCAGAATCTTTGCTTCCATACGTTTGTGGTGTTCCTCGGTTGAAGGTGGTAAACAGGAAGTTGAAAAAGTAAAGGAGAAGGTACTATTTGATGAATGGTGCGGTTTTTATGGTAGATTTCTCTGGTATTTCTTCCTCGGATGTATGAGGGATGTTGCATGTTAAATCAGCCATGTTGTTTTGCAGAGTAAGTTTAGGCAGATTGTGATACTAAAGATGCAAGCTAGAGAGAAGCGTGTAGTTTTTTTTTACACACATTTGGTGATGGGGGTGAGTGTGAGTTGATGGCATTATTGCTCTATCATGGGCTATTTATTATGCCTCGGCTGGGAATCTTTCTGGTTGCATCCAGTTAGAGCAGCATTAGCTAGAATCTGGTTGGTAACAGTTCCCTGCTTGTGTCTGGAAAGTGAGAGCCTGTTTGTAGAGTTGGATTAGCACAATGGGTGTCAGTGGTTATGAACTGATGACATTTTGGAGGTGGTTAGAGAAGAGTGGCAGCTTGCATCTACAGGGTGGGGGGTGCGGGAGGGGAGGCACACATGCAGAAAATAAAATAAAAATGAATAAAAACTTGCCTGAACGCGAAGTCCTCTGCTCCGGTCCTTTTCTCACCACCGAACCCGGATGCAACAACTCTTTTGACCATTCATGGTGCTGCTTTCATGCAGCATGAGATCAGCGCCCTGATTCTAGGAAGCGGCCTCAATCGGCGCTCCACAGAGTTCTGGATGCCTGCACTTGTTTCTAATCCAAAGACAGCCTGGTTAGGGATGTTTACAATGCACATGGGTGGTTGGCGGTCGCAAGACAGCCGGCCAAATAGACATGCTCACTTTATACAAGTGCCTAGACAGCCAAACCTCCTCCCTGCTGCTGTCATTCAGCGGCAGCCCCGTCCATGTCCTGATGCTCTGTTCGGGACAGGGATGAAAAATAAAATGGTAATAAATTGCCATTTTATTTTTCTGAGTTTTGGGGGATTTTAAGTGGGGAGGCGCTCGTCCACTTGAACAGAGGAGCCGCCCCTGTTAGAGAAGGACGCTGTCGCCATGTCATCCCCATGTAAAATGCAAAAATATTATTTTTCGAAGCTTCGTTATCTACTGGGGCAGTCTATGTTTGGCCAGTTACCCAAAGAATGGATCATGGACCAGATGATTTTCAAATCTGGTACTGTACGCACTAGGCTCGTATTCAAACCTCCGTCCTCAATTCTGCAGTTTCTTTTTGAGCTTGGTTCTGGTTGCTGGTACTCTTACCAACCACTCATTGATCTCAGGCAACACATCAGGCCATAAATACGTTTTAATTACCTCCAGGGATAATAATAATCTTTAAACTCCAACAGGAAGAAGTTACTGTGGCAATTACGGGTGGGTAATATAAATCAAAGGTAGCAGAATACATATTTGGCAATTACACATCCCTGAGTTTGAAGTTCACCGCTGGGCCATTAAACTACCACTTGCCAAAAAACTATGGGCCTCATTTATGAAAAGCAACGCATCGCTGCGTGAAAACAGCGATGCGTCACTTTTCACTGCGCACTCCTTGCGACATTCCTGATGCGTCATATTTAATGTATGACGCATCATGTCGCAAGGACTTACAGATACGTCAGTATTTCTGACGTATCTGTAAGCACAAAAGTGACGCATTGCTGGAGTGTGTCACAAAAGTGACGCAACTCCAGCAATGCGTCCTTTCACATCCTAAATCTGGCACCTGGTTCTGAAGTCTTTGGAGTCTGGGAATGAGTTTGAGATTGTTCCTGAGAGTTACACTTACTAGAAAGAAAAAGACCTGGAAATCAAACATTCTACTGCTTTACTCTTTACTCTTGAATCTTATAACTACATCCCAAGAGACATTAGGAAAGACCTGACCCTAATACAATTGAATTACGGCCCAGCTGTCACCAAACTATCATCCCAAATTGATCACTGCATATCGCTCCCACTCTCCATAACAGTCCGGATACCGCTCATTAAAATGATAATCTTCCACATTTTTTATTCCTGTTTTTAAACATCCTGATCCCTCTCACCCAAAGCTTTTTCTCTACACTTTGCAGTCTCCTGATCCGATTGGTCTGGGCGGGTCGCGATCCTCGGTTCAGATGGGACACTTCAACCCTCCCATATGACTGGGGTGGATTCGGCGCCCCGTCCTCTACCTTTAATAGCTGGCTGCACAGCACCAATATTCTTATTCCTGGTACCATCCAGACGCCTGCATACTGCACCTTAAACCTGAGTTGGATCTACAAGGGCAGCTGCTGCTTTCCTTCCTCTTACCGAAGGGCATTTCCATAGATCCAACTGTCATCCAGACACTGTCCACCACTTGCTGGGCCTGGAGGTGACTTCATCGCTCATTAGGGAGTGGCGTCCTGTACTCCTCTGCTATTTTCTTAGCTGACAACCTGTGGCTCCCATTCACACAGGAGAAACTTGTTCAGGAAGTTTATTCCGGCCACGCATTGTATACCACCAGAGATATATTCCCCCACGGCAATGTACTCTCAAACGCGGACAACCTCTGTTTTCCACGAGCTACCTGCATTGACCACTTTATAATACAATGCCTTTATCAACACCCTTCGCTCCAGTGTTCCCACATACTCTCTCGCCCCAGAAGAGTTTTCGCTTAATATTACAAATGGTGACGGCAGTCATTTGATATCCTGACTCTACCGGTCCTGCCCGACCCTGAAACCAGACTCCACTAAGCGTGTTTGCAAGGCCTAGAGCGCAGACCTGGGTTACTCTATACCCAACAAGGTTGGGGCCTATTGCTGCTCTCAAATGATACTGGTATCCCTCAATCCCAAACTAAAAAAACTACGAAATCAGATGACACCTAAAGGATCCAGGTGATCTCCATTCAGGTCGCAGATTAATATTTGTAGTCACTCTTTATCACTTCACATATTTGCAGTAGCTTCAGCTTAAGAAAGGTCCTGATGAATGCAACGGACTCTGGTCCATTATTTGCAGAAACATGTTGACCAATACATCTGGGTGAATATTTGTTTAATTTACCCCACTGCTTTTTAATATTGGAGGAGCGAGCAAGACATGGAATAAAGGAATTTTTTTGCCCTCTCACCCAATTTTAGTTTCACTTTTCACTCTCACTACATGCACTGCATATTCAGTCACTCTCTTTTTTTCCAGCTTTAAAATAGCCTGTGAGACTCAGACCATACAGGACGGCATTGGTAACATCAGAGGTTCAACATCTCCTCTACTGTGCTACCCTTGCTGTTCCTAACAAATGGCTATACAGGAATCCCAAATGATGAAGGGCGGTTCCGAGTGGTGACTGATGGGTACCCTGTTAGGGTTCACAAGGTGCCTACCTAATCTTACAAACACATAGATGTAAGTACACTCACATACTGTTAGTAGTACCACATTTTTGTTCAGACCCGGTGACATAATTTGTATTTCCAATCCCTCAATCCCAAACATAAACTTCTGCATTTTAAATTTCTACACAGAGCATATGATACCCTGTCAGACTAAATTTAACTCCACACATCCCTCCCACTGTCCCAAATGCGCGGCCCTGATGCAGGCTTCGCACACCTCACCAGAACATGCCCCATCATCAGCAGCTATTGGACTACTGTCTACTCTCTCATTTGCACTATTACAGATGCTGCGCTCCAGTCTGACCCAACTATGGCCCTACTGGGGAACACTCATGAGTTTCTTAAATCTTCTCGCAGGTTTATTTCCACTGCGCTATTGCTGGCCAAGCGGGCAATCGCCATACACTGGGCAGCACAACTGCAACCCATTACCTCTAGACCAGAGATATCTGGCACCCTCTCCGCACCTATCTAAACATATGGTCCTTATTAGGAGCCCCGCAGCATGAGCTTCATACCATGTCTTTCATACTAGCGGGCTTTTCCTAACTGTTTAATTATCCAAACTTTAAAAAAAATCTTTTTGTTTATATAAAAACAGAAATAATAAAAGACGTACCAGGTGCAATACAGTCAATTATGAACATTTAATCAAACAATTGAAAGATCAGGATATATGCGGGACAACAAGCAGGACCCTGAGACCCCACCACCTATAATCAGTCGACAATACAAAAACTAATAAAATTCACGATATATCCTCAGCGTGCAGCTCTCAGGTCCCACCCACCCATAAAGTCAGGATAACAAAGCTTGCATTGCCCCCTCGATATTAAAGCCATAAACAGGATAAACTACGGACGTCTACATATATCGTAAACGAATCAGGATAGTAATGCTTGTATTGCCACTTGATACTGGAATATAATCAGGATAAATGACGGATATTTACACATGAAAAAAGCCACAAAAAAAGGGGAAAACGAAAAAGAAAAATAAACAACGCAACATGCGCAACTCCCCACCCCCACCCTGCACCCCTGCATATAGCTTACGCTCGACCCCAACTAGCAGTGTGCCTGTCGCCCATCTAATCTACAATAACTAAAAATAGTAAGTGGAGGAGGACCTTCGTTCAGGCTCCCGGCCTCTCCCCCTCCGCCAGATCTAAGTCTCCCCTTTATCTATGGATTCACTAGCAAATAATCAATCGATCTAAAATCAAGGGAATCATTGGATGTTGGTGTCCCTTCCTGCACATAAACAATCATTTTAAAAATGACGAGTTGTAACTTCTATGTGTGCTGCACAAAGCAGCATATATAGAAATCACAAATTCCCATTGAAGATTGTTTATGTGCAGGAAGGGGCCCCTTCCTGACCATTAGCAAACATTCTCCACAGCGCAGGCACCCTTGCTCTATGATGCATGGGTGTCTGCGTTGGAACTTGGAAGATGAGATTAGCCCCAGTGCACAGTGAAATGCAGGGCTACATCTTATTGTTATAAATACGGTGCAGCCCTGCATTTCATAAGTGGCGGAGAGCTACGTTAAGCCAAGAAGGCGAACACCACGCTCCGTCACTTCATTGTAAATATGCCCCAAAGTGTTTTTATTTTTTAAAGAATGCTCCGACCCTGCCTGCCTTCTACACAACACTGAAACCTATCTCTTTACATCATACCTTAAAGGCTAACTCCCTCCTCTCTAAGGTGAATCCACATATGTTAAAGATATTTGTTTGCCCATTACACTTACAGTGGCGGCTCCTCCGCTAAAACCAAGGAGTGTTGCCCCACTGCTCAAAAGAAAAAAGATAATGAGAATAGTGTATCGCTATTATCATTTTATTTTTCCTATTGAAGTCAGTGGTTCTCGGGGTGGGGTGGGTGGGGCTTGCCAGAGCAGGGGGAGGAGTGGTTTGCACTTCTTAAGTGCACATATCTGTTTGCCTGGCCCTCTTGGGGCCGGTCAAACAGTCATGGGCACTTTGCATGTTCCCCACCGGACTGCATTACACAGACTAGTGAGGAACATGCAAAGCCTCCCAGTCCCCATCTGACGCTGAACCACAGCGCCCAGACTTGGCTTAAGTGAACCCTGGTGCTTTCTGCTGCTTCCTGCTGCCATCGGAGACAAGAAGGAAGAGGACTGAGGAGAGATGGCAGCTGACCGGCAAGCCAAGATGAGTGTGTTTTTTTTAAATTTCCTTCCCCCACCCCTCCCGTCAGGTAGCAGAGGCTACTGCAACTTATTATTATGAAAGTGGTAAGGTTATCCTATGATATAAACATACACTGCATGGATATACTTGCAAACAGTTTTTGAGGGTGCCTTCTAGGACTTAAGGTGCTGAGGGGCCAAGAAACCACCAGCAGTTTGGTTTTACCTGCCCTGGTGAGTCCAAGTGCAGAGATGATGGTTGCGTTGGATAGCATTGTGCACTGCATGTTAAAGTCCATGGGAAGTACCTGCAAAAGAAAGGTTGCAGGTGGGGCCTTGGGGACTAGTCCGGCAGAACCCAAAGGGGGGTTCAGCTCTTAAGGTTCTCTGCAGCACAGGGATATAGCTGGTTTATGTGAACCAGGGCTGGGGGACTCGGTGCAGAGGAGTTTTGCTTGGCAGGCCGCTGAAGTTAGAGGCTCTCTGTTTGCTTTGATGACCTGGAGAGGGGAAAAAAACGGGGCAGTAGGGGCAGTCTTGATGATGATCTTGTGGATCCTGAAGTCCCTCAATGGCAGATTGGTGTCAGCATCTGTGGTGTCCGGGCTAGATACAAAAGAAGCCTTGCCTAGGCAACTGCTCCCATACCCAGGGTATTAGGGCTGGGACGCTCCTGGAGGGCTTGGTATCTTCAGGCTCAGCATCAAGATGGATCTGACCTGCTAGAGCCATGAAGACCTCTTCTTGAAGTGCTGTTCCGTCAGTGGGCCTGATGGCCAGCAGCACTGTGAACCAGGCAGATGCAGTCGGTGCCTGCTGGTGCAGGGGGATGGCTTCTCCACCCCATAGGAGATACTGCTTGGTTGTTTAAGGGGAGAACAGTACTCCAAGGGTCGGGGGAGGCTGTTCAGCTTCTGGATGAGTTGGTCTTTGTGATTGCCGCAGTGCAAGCAGCCAGGTATGGTTTGGCGCCAATGTCAATGCAGGGCTTTTGATCTCACGACTTTGACTCTTCTTTGTCCTTCTTTAGTTACCAGTAGATTAATCTGAGATCCTGGTTTCAGGGAGACCCCTAAATGCTGAATTGTGGGGCATTTAGGGGAGTGTAGAGTTGTAGACAATGAGCTACTTACCCTTGGGGTGACTATATGCCCTAAAATACCCCTTCCTGTGGAGAGTGGGCATAATCCTGACCAAGAGTTACTAGTTTCACCAAATTCAAAATTGTAAAACCCTTTCTCGGCTGTCCACTTCAGGTGGCCCATCTTAGGGGTGTGTCTAGCCTGTATGTTTGACACCTTCTGAATAACTAATTTCCCACCTGGCCTCAGGGAAGGGGTAACAAACAAAACAATTTGCCAGTACTGTGCAATTTTTTAGATTTTTTGTTGAAGAGCTACTAATTGCTCTCTCGAAAATGACCACTCTTTCAGTCAAGTTATGAAAACATAGTTTTGTTATTCTTTATTTTATCAGAACTGTCTTTCGAATTTATCTAGTTCATGTATTTCGCAGTGTTTTGTTCTGCGGTGTTTTTTGAATAAGTATATACTATCTGCCAATATACATAACACAGAGGAGGAACAGGGAAGTACACGCAGGAAATGATAAATCAATGGGTTATGCAACAATTAGACAATTGACGCAAGACATAGACACTGAACAACAATGAACATTCATGGCTATCTAAGGGAGGTTAGGGCGGTGGGAGTTGGTGGCATTTCTCTCAAACTGTTTGTCATAGAAACACAGATTTTAGCTTAATTATATGTACAATTCAGCTTATTTACAAACAAATCATATTTGAGTCCAACTGGATAAATGCTTGCATTAACCACAGTATGAAACAATCCATTTCAGGCCACCTAACAACTAGCGCCTCAATTGGTCGACGCGTTTCGAATCCTAAAACTTTGATTAGGATTCTCTTCAGGACCACACAAAATCAATCTGTGGAAAAACAAATAAAAAGCAGACTGTCAGTGGAAAACAGAGAGACTCTCAACTTTCACTCAGCATCCAGCACACACTCAAAAAGTTACCTGTCAGTGAAATGGCTTGGGCGTGATGATAGACTGAAAAATCAAAAAACATTCTTATTCAGAACCTATTTAAAAATAGGATTGCTAAACTCAAAATTACGAGAATCTTGGGTACTCACTAGAATGTAGTGGTATCAAAGACCTCATACGGGCATCCAAACAGGCGAAAGATCCATTTTTCCGTTGTTTTAACTCAATTCGGGATCCAACCTCGAAGCTTAATCTAAAAAAGAGAAAACAGCAGCTCTCAGTGCGCTATCTAGGGCTCTTTAATAATCCACGGTAACGCCACGAGCGGCGGCATTTTTTCGCCGAGCTGCAACTAATGGCGGGATTATCACTCTGCACAACGCTCCTCACTACATGCCTGAACGAGGAATTATTTCACGTAAAGCTGCTCCGGCGGGTGGGTTGCAAAGACCGCTGACCTGGATTGTAGGCGGTGTCTAATTACCTGAGGCTGTGCGTCTTGTTCCTCCACTGGGTCGCGGTTGACAGTAAACGCGATGCTGGTTATCGCCGGGTTGTGTTGTTTTGAAGTCAGGGTTGTATCCGGGTTCAAGCTCTATGGCTCATGGGAGTTGTAGTTTAGGTGGTATGACTCATGGGAATTGTAGTTTGAGGATCGTCCGTCGACGTTGGAGCGAGCGCTGCACTCAATGGAAACGAAGGAAAGGAACTCGGATTAGATAATCAGATGCCAGCGGATGTATATTTGATTAATCAGAGGTTGGGTTCACTTGGCTGGTGGAAAGCCCATTACGAGTGTCCACTCACAGACTATATAGTTCAGACATTTCATTCAGACCTTGTGTGGTCGTATTAAATTTCAAAATCAGCATGGCTTTTCTTTGGCGTAGTTTGGCCTCTACATCTCCGCCTCTTGGGTCATGGTCAATTTTGGATATTATGGTCCATTTCAGATCTTGATCCCCATTTAGCTCGTCGAGCCAATGTTGAACCAATGGGGCGGTCACCACTTTTTTCTTTATTCGAGACTTATGTTGGGACATCCTTTGTCTGGCTTCTTGTGTTGTTTTCCCTATGTACAACTTGTCACAAGGACATAGGATACCATAGACGACATTCTTTGATTTACAATTTGTAAATTGTTCGTGCTTCCAAGATATTCCTGCATGTTGGAAAAGATCCCCTTCTATGGTAGATGAACAGCAGAGGCATGTGCCACATTTACGGTGGCCAGTGATGGGTGGAAGATTCACATATTCCCGAACTGTCAGTGTCTTTTGTTTTGGTATTGCTGCTCGCACGATGTAATTGGCGATGCTCTTATCTTTTTTATATGCAAACAGGGGGCTTTCTGTGAATTGACTGTTGAGATCTTTGAGCAAGTGCCAATTTTGATGGATCAATTTTTTAAGCATATTAGATGATGGGCAATATGTCGACACACAGACCACGCGTTGTTGTTGATGTTTTTTTCTCCTCTCAAGTAGATCTTCTCGTGGTGTCCACCACGCTCGTTTGATTGCTTGTTTTAATAATTTGGCTGGATAGCCACGGGCTAGAAGTTTCTCTTTTAGGACCTCCGCGTGTTCCATAAATTCGTCTTTGAAGGTACAGTTTCTGCGGATGCGCAGAAACTGTCCTACTGGGAGATTTTGCTTAAGGCTTCTCGGGTGGTTACTAGAGAAATCCAGTGCCTTGTTGCGGTCTGTGTCTTTTTTGAACAAGGTAGTGACTAATTGTCCATTTGCACAATATACCTCTACATCCAAAAAGGACATGCTGGTGCTCGAGGTCTGCAGTGTAAATTTTATATCAATTGTCCTGTCATTGATCCAAACATGAAATTGGTGTAGCTGTTCTGATGTCCCTGACCATGTGAAAAAGATGTCGTCAATATATCTTACCCAACCTCCTATCCATTGGAGAAATGGGTTGTTGTTATAAATGTACCTTTCTTCATATTGGCTCATATAGAGGATCGCCAATTCCGGGGCAAAAGGACAGCCCATGGCGACCCCCTTGGTCTGAAAGTAGAAATCGTCGCCGAATTTGAAGTAGTTTTTAGTTAGAGCTAGTTTGTCGAGTTGCAATATGAATTCAGTTGGTATTTTTGAAGGCTTAACCCGTTTGTCCAAGAAGATCTCCAGGACCTCCAATGCCTGATCTTGGGGAATTTGTGTGTAAAGTGAGACTATATCCATGCTCACTAGCAGGTCTTGGTTCTCATTGAATGGTATTTGCTCCAATTTTTTCAAGAAGTCCGTGGTGTCCAAAAGAAAAGACTTGACCGTCAGTGTAAAAGGTTTCAAAAAGAAATCTATAAATTTTGAGACCGGTTCAAATAGTGAGTCACATCCAGAGATTATGGGTCGTCCTGGGGGGGTTTTCTCGTTTTTGTGTACCTTTGGGAGTACATAAAATAATGGTATCCGTGGGTGTTTATTGGATAGAAAATTGAATTCATTTTTTCCAAGAAAACCTTGTTCTAGTCCATTGTTTAGAATCTGGCTTAATTCTTTCTGTAGTTCCAGAGTGGGGTCCTTGTTGATTTTCCGGTAACAGTTTGGATCTGATAATTGTTTGGTCACTTCCAAGATGTATTCATTTGTTCCCCAAACCACTATCGACCCGCCTTTGTCGGCTTGCTTCACTATAATGCTTTCGTTTTGTTTGATAGATTGCAGGGCCGATTTCTGTTCTTGAGACAAGTTTGATTTGATGTATCCGTTTCTCTTCTTTTCTTGCGCAGCCAGGGCTGAAAGTATGGTTTTTTCAAAGTATGTTACCTCCTTGGGTACTTTATATGCTGGCGGGCAAAAGCTAGATTTCTTCCTAAAGCCAGTTGTTTCAATTTGAGGAGGACTCTCTTTGTCCGCAAAGAAGGTTATCAATCGGATCTTACGGCAAAATTCTATAAATTCGAGCTTCAACCTGACAAAGTCTGTAAACTTCGATGGTACAAAAGTGAGTCCCTTTTCCAGGACACTTATTTCAGATGGAGTTAGAGCAGTTTGAGAAAGGTTGAATACTGAAGATTTTTGATGTGGTATTAGTTCTTGTAATTTTGCCTTCTTGTTGACATCTCCCATGGTTGGTTGAATCTTGTTTTTCCACGGGGCTTTTGTTGGCCCTGTCCTTAAAAAGGTTGCTGTTGTTGATTCTGAAAGTTGGGCTGGTAATTCGACTGATATTGTTGCTGGTAGTTCCTTTGATATCCACCTCTATGGTTATATTGCGGACGGGAAGGTCCTTGGTCAGAGTCGCTCCCTCCTGAGGATGAAGTGTCAGAGAAGGTAAGGTATTTTGTGCGAGATCTACCTTGGTTATCGTTGAGAAAGCGTCTTGCTTCAGGTCTTGAGTAAAACTCTTGTTGCAGATACGGATAAGCTTTCTCAAAAGTAAAATTACGTATGTTTCTTTCAAAATTGTTATCCTTCTGTTGAACAGTAAAATCTTTGAATTCAAGGATCTCCTTTTCGACTCTGTCAAGTGGTGTCTTTGAGTCTTGAATTAAGGGGTTCGCTTTTATTTCGGATTCTAGTTTTTCGATTTCCTCAAGTTGAGATTTTGATAAACGTTGAGCGGTTTCAATAGTTAGGACCATCAGGTCTCGACTACACTTAGTTTCAATGAAACTAAAACCTTTTTTGTACACGCTGTCCTCAGTGAATATCACTGGTATGTTTTTCACTATTAGTCCAGATGGTATAGTACCTGACCTAAGATGTTGGAGTAGGTAGTGGCCATGCAGGTCTGTCCTTATTTGTTTTTTCTTCAGACGGACCAATTTATCTGATTCATTATTCACTTGAGCCGTGTTACTGAGTGTGGCGGAGCCAAATGGAGGAGGGTCCCTCAAGAGTTTTTTAATGTGATCCTCACTATACGCAAATGTCTGTTCCTCTGACATAGTCTAGGGTGTGACAAAAATCTTCTTTAGTACTCCTGCCTATATATATCTTTTTTTGAGTACCAACCACTCACATTCATACCATACAAAGTTAGGTGAAGAAAATATAAAAATAAAATAAGAAAAAGTGAATTAAACAAACGAATGTAATCAACAACAACCAATGTGGTGATCCAGAAAACAACAGTGGCCCCTGACCACAAACCACAGACTGTGGAGACACTTAATTCAAGAAGAAAGAGACTGATTCAGGTCTCTTAAAACCACCTCGCGGGCCGGCGCCCGCTAGATCAAATATGTAACAAACCGGGTCTGGCGTGTGGCACAGTAAGGCTGCGCCAATTCAAGAAACAAACAAAACAATTTGCCAGTACTGTGCAATTTTTTAGATTTTTTGTTGAAGAGCTACTAATTGCTCTCTCGAAAATGACCACTCTTTCAGTCAAGTTATGAAAACATAGTTTTGTTATTCTTTATTTTATCAGAACTGTCTTTCGAATTTATCTAGTTCATGTATTTCGCAGTGTTTTGTTCTGCGGTGTTTTTTGAATAAGTATATACTATCTGCCAATATACATAACACAGAGGAGGAACAGGGAAGTACACGCAGGAAATGATAAATCAATGGGTTATGCAACAATTAGACAATTGACGCAAGACATAGACACTGAACAACAATGAACATTCATGGCTATCTAAGGGAGGTTAGGGCGGTGGGAGTTGGTGGCATTTCTCTCAAACTGTTTGTCATAGAAACACAGATTTTAGCTTAATTATATGTACAATTCAGCTTATTTACAAACAAATCATATTTGAGTCCAACTGGATAAATGCTTGCATTAACCACAGTATGAAACAATCCATTTCAGGCCACCTAACAACTAGCGCCTCAATTAGTCGACGCGTTTCGAATCCTAAAACTTTGATTAGGATTCTCTTCAGGACCACACAAAATCAATCTGTGGAAAAACAAATAAAAAGCAGACTGTCAGTGGAAAACAGAGAGACTCTCAACTTTCACTCAGCATCCTGTGGAAAATTGTTACGTTTTGGTGAACATCATCTGCGCCATCTTGCCTTTTTCTGATGCCACACTTTTGTCATGTGTCCCCACCATTTTAGCTGCTCTGATCAGAACCACTCTCTGCGCGCCCCTGACCCCCAACACGGACCTTCACCCTCACCAACACCCCCACGCACTGATCACTCCCGCTCCCAGATGCCTTGAGCGTAAACGGCAGCCATTTTAAGCACCATGGCCTCCCTGCCCTCGCTGATAGCCAGCATCTCTCTCTCTCCTAACCTCGCAGGCATCCCCCGCACGCTGACAACCCCCCCTCGCTCTCACATGCCTTGGGTCATAAACCCCTCTTCAGCGCAGATCTGCCTCAGAAATCCCATCCTGTTCCCAGCGCGACACCTCCCTTCATTCCTTTCATAGTCTCAGGCCCTTTGACGCAAGCCTCCCTTTCCTGTGTGCCCGTCTGTCTTCCTTGTTCCCAAGCCACCACCTGGCCCTGCGGATACTGTTTATTACCCCGTACAGTAGGAAGCCTCCCCTCCCCATCAAAAGACCCTCGAGCCGATCAAAGCCCCCACCCTACAAGATCCGATCAAACTCCTCACATTCCGTGAATCGGCGGAATGTCCTGCTGCGCGATAATCATCACCTGTTGTGACCGGGGTGGGGAATTCAACTGTAAATGTATGTGGGAACGGGCCTGAAGGGGAGATTCCGAGGATGTTCTTTCACATATCAAAGTGTTGCAAGAATGTGTTACGTGCAATAAAGATCATAAACCAGAGTATAAGAGGCCAGGCCTCAGAGATGCGGGTAGAGCACCTCGTGACGATACTTGCTGTCCGAATTGATGTGTTCTCCTCTGGAGAGAATAAAACCCCGTTTCCTGCCTTTCAGTCTACAGCGCCTGCTTCTTCATTGATTAATATTGGTGGGTCATAGAGGCGATACCGCCGGGCAACACAGAGAAGGGTCTTTGGCTACTGGTTGTCTTTGCACCCTTCTTACAATTGGCGCCCAACGTGGGCCCATCAGCGACTCGTGGATCCAGTGGGAGAGGTCCTGACGACAGAGTGAACGACTGCAACGATCGGAAGGTACCCTGTCCGATAGACCCTCGTCTGACAGCCGATCATCCGAACTTCACTGGTTCCGAACAGACCTCTCTCGAGTGATCTACGGTCCTGACTGGGAACCATCAGGAGTGCCACGAGGAGTACGAAGAGAAGAGGACGATCGGGCGCTGGATTCGGAAGACAAGAAACTGTCCATGCGGTCCGGGTAAGGTCGTGTAAACACGACGAATTGCGAAAGTGATTGATAATTGATGAGAAAATACTAGTATTACTTTTTGTTAATTTATTGGAGATTCACTGTCTGCAAACGGAGAAACAACAGGCTCTCCCTTTACAAACAGTGAAGGATAGGTACGCATCCGTCGGACCTATCTTTCTCCCCCACTGAACAATTGCCCCTCCCCATTGATTAACTGTTACAGATTGTTTTCTGGAGATTCTCTGTCTGCAAACAGGGAAGAATAGGTCCCCTCTTTGCAGATAGTGAAAGGGTAGGTGACGCAGACCTTTGCGAACCTACTCATTCTCCCCATTGACCATTTTTATTTATTGACCTAACATTGATTGCCCGAAATTGGTTCATGAGGTATTCTCTGCCTGCAAACAACGTAGAATAGAAATATTCTGTCTAGTCTTTGCACGCAGTGATAAGATAGGTAGTGCTGACTATTATCCCCATTGTGATCCATCATGCCTGTCTTCTCCCCACTGGTTAGTAGCCTGTTTAGGCCGGACCGCTTATTAGAGATGAACCATCCGGCTCCGCTGGAAGGCACCCCTAATAAGGACATGTTCATGAAGCATGGATTGACCGCTATAGCCTATAGCCAGCTGTGGCATAAATATACGAAAAAGGATCGAGAAAGTCAGTGGCCACTGATAGGATCCTTCGATTTAGACAAAATAGAAACGGTAGAAATAGCCCTTCGTAATAATAAGACAACGCCTATTATGCTCGATAGTCTCGGTATGTGGTGCAAAGAAGCTACGCAACGAAAGGAAAGAGACGAAGTCAAAGTAGTTAAAGAAACGCGACAGGCAACCCTCCAAACGTCTAGTAGGCAAAAGGAAGGGCCAGCGACGACACAGTTCAGAGGATTAGACATAAAAAGGGGACGGTGTAAAGGGATGTGCCGACGGGACAACCCCGAGACACAACGACCCAAAAGTAATCCCCCAACACTATGCACAGGACGAACAGATTTAAGGCAAAACCAATGTGCTTTCTGTAAATGTCTCGGGCACTGGAAAGCCCAATGCCCGACTCTACAGAACATAAGTAAGAGCGGAGGGTCGACAGAAATAACAGGCCGGCAGGAAGGGAAAAGGCGCGAGACAAAAACAAATCAGACTAACACGGACAGGACGGATAGAACCACCACGTTCGATTATGCTCGATGGCACAAATTTCGTCAGACTAATTTTAACGACATGTTAGAGTTCTGGGACTGATTGCCCCCCTGTTGCCCCCCACTCTGAAAAACAAAAGCAAATACAGGCCTGCGTAGACAACCTCCCGTTAGAAAAAGGACTCAGGGAAACCAAGCATCTGTTATATAATTTAGGATTTAATTACGATAAAGATAACACACAACCAACGATAAATAGAAAAACTAGTAAAACATTCTTTAGAGTAAACTGTACTAATAGGAACAATACAAAACATATTACGCTCACTCCGGAAGTTCTCAAAATGTAACAGGTCGACAATCCCGCCCATCCGGAAGGTGAAACACGGCACGTGTGGGGCGGGGCCTGCCAACGACAATAGCCCAAACGAAATCGCCGGCGAGAAGGTACAAGGAGGCTACACCAGCCGACTTGAAATGGTCTTCCCATGCCGTCCTTCCTGGGGTGACATCCCCTGGGCCACGAGTAGGGAGGGGGGCGGCAGATGACCCCCTCCCTCGTATCTCCTGGTCCGGCCATCACGAATTCCTCCTTTGAACTGATGCAGGGTGGGCTGGGAGGGAGAGGCGACGCGGACGAACCTCTCCCACCTCCACAGGTAGGAGGTTTCCCAGCCCCGGCCCGGCGCCGAAATCCTCCAGCCAGGCCACAGATCTATTTGCGTAGCACAGGACGTACAATGTTCAACGGGCCTATTTTCGCAGCACAGAACATACAATGTCCGACGGGCATACTTGTGCAGCACCGGACATACAATGGTCCCCCAAGAGTCGGAGTCAGGGGTGTAGGGTGGTCATCATGTGCACCCCTGATTCAAAGGGATGGCGTGGGATGCGCCGGGAGAGGGAGGCGGCACGGACGAGCCTCCCTCACCTCCCCAGATGAAGGCTCCACAGCTGCCCCCCCTGGTGCCCCGAACCAAATGTCCTGCTCCAACAGCACGGTGTCCTGTCTTTGTCACCTCAAGAAGTTTCTTCCACTCCCGAAAGGCACGACGAAGGGCGGCGGCTACAGGGTCTCAAAATGGTGTCTGGGCCCTCTGGAAGGCGGGTCTAGGCCGCTGGAGTAACTTTGTCCGGTATTGCAACTCGGGCACTTGCCCACCTGGGCACGAGCCCCCACCTCCGACAACATCCCCACAGCTTCGAAGATTCTACCAGAGTCCCAGAAGCCCTCGGCCCCTACAGGCTTCCGGTAGGGAACAACTGGAACGACCACGACATAGCCACAAGATGGTGGTGCCCTCGTGTCTGCACCAGCTTCAGTCTGAACCACCCAGGAACATTATGGGCTAACGAACTTGAGTAAGTTCCGGCTGAGCATCAACGTGACCCGGTAAGAAAGATTCTACTTCCCTTCCCCTTTTTTTTGATTGACGGTCCACACCACCAGCCCCTCTGTTAGCACAGGTTATTGAACTGCCGAAAGGGACTCTGGTCCAACCGCCAATCGTCGGAGACATTTTTCCCCTGATGCTACTTCCGGACTAAACCGGCCTCGCCTAAAATGGCGCCGGTACCAAACAGGAACTAACGGACACCTCGTGGTGTTCTTTGGCTAACAAGACTTGATGTTTTGAGTTATGTACGTTAACCTTTGTGCACTTGATGAAAAAGGGAGGAGGGTTCACTTGACGAACATTTGAAAGGATCCTGTTAAAATGTTGATTTCAATGTACAATTTATTATGATATTTATTGTAACCGATACATAACGTAGCTTGTGACGCACGCCCACGGTTTACATCTAGGAAATGTGATTGCAATTAGTCTGACTGTGTTTCAATTTATGAAATAAATACCCTATGATCCCTCAATTATTAAAAGACGTTTTCAGTTTCTTGCAAATAACTAAGTAGACGTTTTTCAATGTTTTTAAATACTGCAAAATGGCCCCCCCCCTACTGTATGTGCTTCAGCCATCGCCGTGTCCGACCAAATACGATTGCATTCACATATTTACTTACTGAACGATCACGCAAATAAAGGTTTTCCAAACTATGAACAGGTATCGCATACTTTTTAAATGTGGGAATTGGCGGGAGGGCTATTCTGTGCGCAACAGTTTTTGCTCTCTTTTCAAGGTTATTAGAAAATGATTGTTCGGCCCTGGATTGATGATCGAATCAAAAGGTATGATACGCTGCCTCCAAATATGCGACTAGGCTCAGGAACTAACGCATGAAGAAGGACCTCGACTTCTGAGAATGGGTAAAGTAAAGCGGTGTGAATGATAGAATGTTATAAAGGTATGGTGGTCGAAGGTACTAAGGGACAGGGTTGACCGAAGAACTGATATGCCTTAGAACATCGCAGTTTTGGGAATGATTTAAGGATCCCGGTGGCTAGATACATCTACAAAACCAGGTACCTCGCGCTAGGCGCCTCTGATTCCTCTTTTTAGCGTTTCCCTACACACGATCTATAATGCCACCCTCGAACCCCCCACGAACAACCTATCACACTGCCCGCCCCCTTGACTTCAGAAACCAGGACCCTAGGGATTATATCCCGAGAAGATAAGTACGAGTATGTGGTAAGTAAATAACTTTCGTGCCCGTACATTTGATATGCTCGAGTGTTGTCCCCCCCTCCCTTTCTTCCTTTTTCTCCCTCTACAGGTTACATTGGAATAACGACTAGGGTATGGTAAAAGATCTGGAGCCACACCATGTCCGATACATGAAGCGGACCTACACTGCAAGATGGCTCCTAAAGACACCCGACTCAATGCATGTCCTTATGTACCTGGCCTAATGCTCTCCCGTCCCAAACTGCATGCTTTCTACATTCTAACACAAACCCAAAATGTCTCATGTCGGGTAATGCACTGAATAGCCTAAATAGTACATGGCCACTCTCCATGTCGCACGTGTACTATTTAGCCTATTGTTGATCTCTCTCTCTCCCTCTCTATCTGTCTCTCTCTATCTTTCTCTCTCTCTATCTTTCTCTCTCTCTCTCTCCCTCTCTCTCTCTCTCTCTCTCTCTCCTCCACTCTTCCGCTCTTCCTAGCAACTGGCACCTAATTGGCGAACCACCTGATTGGCTCCAAATACCACAAGTATTTGCACAAATTTGTCTTAAATATAAATTGCATCGATACCACGTTACTACCTCTCCTTTTCTGCTAAATATTGATGAAACCCAGATTGACCGAAAAGAAAGGGACAGGTAAGACGACTAAGGTTCTCTAATCTGACCCATTTTAAGGGAACTACTTGTCAGTGGCTTCTATGATAAAAAATGTCTATGGTAATGCAACCTTCCCCGTCCCAAGTTGTCTCCATACCCCAAGCAGTAAAAAAATGATCAAGACATCCCCGTCTTCCCAGAATGCCCCCAGTTTCGTATCAGCTGCCCGGAAGGAGAGTCCGAAGAATGTCCCTTGCCCCGATACGCTACGTTACTAATAGTCTCCCATAAGGCTCCTCTCACCCCACAGATAAGTTAAATAGTCATCGCAAACCCCGAAATCTTTGATGAAATAGCCATGTTGTAAGAGACTATATAGAAATTAGAATGATGTGTGCAAAGTTAAAATCAGATCGGAAACACAAGAACTTGTTGTGATAAAACCTGTTGAAAATAAAATGTTTAGCAGAAAGATAAGGTGCAATGGTATAATGAAAAATCGTTTAGCCTGTGTTCATCCCTCAGAAAGATACCTATCAGATTATGGTGAATAGCACGTTGCACTTTTTCATAAAATGCAAAGCCCTGAAGACCGATGTAGTCTTGCAAAGGCTTGTACTAGGGAAATAGGTCTCTGCCAGAAGAACTGACATGACTGTAATAAACGAATGCAATAAATGGGTATCAGACCTCGTACCACGACAAATGAATGTAATGACCAACAAAACACCAAAGAAATAGCCACAAAGGAAAATTTTTGGGAATCCAGCGAACCGATCATCAATTGTTTGCAAACCTCGATGTAGCGGATGTATACCCCAGTTGCTTGGGGTTGGGAGAGAAATAGATTTATGTGATTACTTTCCTCTGCAAAATCTCTAAAGACTGTTTTTTCAAACTCATTCAAGGGTACCACTGTCGGAGGAGAAAGAGACCGGATGTGGGAGCACGCGGCCTGTCCGAAGATCGTGGACCATCAGCGACGGTGACCAAGGCGAGACTGTAACAGTAAGGAGTCGCAGGACGAGGCATTATTTCCGACAAAACGAAAGGAAGGGGCTGACCTGAGGCCCCTGCTCTATGATCGACGTATGCCGAGAAGTCCCCGCTCTCCGAAACTGGTTATGGACCCGTCTGTCTAAAAACTTTCCGTCCCTCTGGTCTGTTCCCGACTTGGCCCTGCTCCATCCCCTCCTCCTCCGACCTACCATAAGGACTACTCACACACACCCCCCCCCCCCTTTCCACCTGAACTTTCAAAATCCTCCAAATCCTATTGAGCTATCCAGAATGAGGTATTTCCTGCATCTAAAGGGAGGAAGCTCCGACTAAGTAGACCACGAACTATGTCAATCTCAGAACGACGACCTAAACTCCACCAAGGGTCACCCCAAAGAGAAGATGAACGAAGTATGTTGTTCTACCCGCTGCTGAACGCCTCGAAGATGACGGAAACAACAGGAAGTACCCACCACAGAGACTCAAGAAACAAACAGACTCCACAACTCGAAGACCATTGCACTTTTTCATCACAATCCTTTTCTGTCTTCTAATAACTGTGCTCCGGGTTACGGAAGAAAATGCACCTGCCCCAAAACCGTAACGCATTTCTCCATGAGGTCTGGTGAAACGAAGCAAAAACGTACTCTCGCCCGCAGACCTCCAACGACTCAACCCACATGAACATTCCTGTTGAAAGAACGAATTGTAATACAGGCGCTTAACGGTGTCAACGGAAGACGGCAGAGACTGTTGAGAATTAGCTAATAATGGTTCACGACCATAAGACACTGGAGACCTTGATTATTTTTTGCTATGTCTCATTTCTCTCCCAACCACCATTGAATCTGACTATGCTCCCACCGAGTACAAAAAGGACTTACTTACCAGTTCCTATTCCGAATGACTATAAGCATCTATGATCTGTACCCAACACCCCCGCTATGTAATTCCAGTCTGATATTGCATTACTATGACTTTTTCTGCAACAAGTTTAGCGAAGAACCCGCCTACTAGATGACAAGATTTTCAACTGTGATATTTATAATGTGATATTTATGTACAGTTCCTTTGCCTAGGTCTCCATCCCCTTACTTATGACCACCACAGTAGATATAGATAGGAAATAGGCCAGCAAGATGTCTTGGAAATGTTGAAGGGAGGACTGTGGAAAATTGTTACGTTTTGGTGAACATCATCTGCGCCATCTTGCCTTTTTCTGATGCCACACTTTTGTCATGTGTCCCCACCATTTTAGCTGCTCTGATCAGAACCACTCTCTGCGCGCCCCTGACCCCCAACACGGACCTTCACCCTCACCAACACCCCCACGCACTGATCACTCCCGCTCCCAGATGCCTTGAGCGTAAACGGCAGCCATTTTAAGCACCATGGCCTCCCTGCCCTCGCTGATAGCCAGCATCTCTCTCTCTCCTAACCTCGCAGGCATCCCCCGCACGCTGACAACCCCCCCTCGCTCTCACATGCCTTGGGTCATAAACCCCTCTTCAGCGCAGATCTGCCTCAGAAATCCCATCCTGTTCCCAGCGCGACACCTCCCTTCATTCCTTTCATAGTCTCAGGCCCTTTGACGCAAGCCTCCCTTTCCTGTGTGCCCGTCTGTCTTCCTTGTTCCCAAGCCACCACCTGGCCCTGCGGATACTGTTTATTACCCCGTACAGTAGGAAGCCTCCCCTCCCCATCAAAAGACCCTCGAGCCGATCAAAGCCCCCACCCTACAAGATCCGATCAAACTCCTCACATTCCGTGAATCGGCGGAATGTCCTGCTGCGCGATAATCATCACCTGTTGTGACCGGGGTGGGGAATTCAACTGTAAATGTATGTGGGAACGGGCCTGAAGGGGAGATTCCGAGGCTGTTCTTTCACATATCAAAGTGTTGCAAGAATGTGTTACGTGCAATAAAGATCATAAACCAGAGTATAAGAGGCCAGGCCTCAGAGATGCGGGTAGAGCACCTCGTGACGATACTTGCTGTCCGAATTGATGTGTTCTCCTCTGGAGAGAATAAAACCCCGTTTCCTGCCTTTCAGTCTCCAGCGCCTGCTTCTTCATTGATTAATATTGGTGGGTCATAGAGGCGATACCGCCGGGCAACACAGAGAAGGGTCTTTGGTTACTGGTTGTCTTTGCACCCTTCTTACAATCCAGCACACACTCAAAAAGTTACCTGTCAGTGAAATGGCTTGGGCGTGATGATAGACTGAAAAATCAAAAAACATTCTTATTCAGAACCTATTTAAAAATAGGATTGCTAAACTCAAAATTACGAGAATCTTGGGTACTCACTAGAATGTAGTGGTATCAAAGACCTCATACGGGCATCCAAACAGGCGAAAGATCCATTTTTCCGTTGTTTTAACTCAATTCGGGATCCAACCTCGAAGCTTAATCTAAAAAAGAGAAAACAGCAGCTCTCAGTGCGCTATCTAGGGCTCTTTAATAATCCACGGTAACGCCACGAGCGGCGGCATTTTTTCACTGAGCTGCAACTAATGGCGGGATTATCACTCTGCACAACGCTCCTCACTACATGCCTGAACGAGGAATTATTTCACGCAAAGCGGCTCCGGCGGGTGGGTTGCAAAGACCGCTGACCTGGATTGTAGGCGGTGTCTAATTACCTGAGGCTGTGCGTCTTGTTCCTCCACTGGGTCGCGGTTGACAGTAAACGCGATGCTGGTTATCGCCGGGTTGTGTTGTTTTGAAGTCAGGGTTGTATCCGGGTTCAAGCTCTATGGCTCATGGGAGTTGTAGTTTAGGTGGTATGACTCATGGGAATTGTAGTTTGAGGATCGTCCGTCGACGTTGGAGCGAGCGCTGCACTCAATGGAAACGAAGGAAAGGAACTCGGATTAGATAATCAGATGCCAGCGGATGTATATTTGATTAATCAGAGTTTGGGTTCACTTGGCTGGTGGAAAGCCCATTACGAGTGTCCACTCACAGACTATATAGTTCAGACATTTCATTCAGACCTTGTGTGGTCGTATTCAATTTCAAAATCAGCATGGCTTCTCTTTGGCGTAGTTTGGCCTCTACATCTCCGCCTCTTGGGTCATGGTCAATTTTGGATATTATGGTCCATTTCAGATCTTGATCCCCATGTAGCTCGTCGAGCCAATGTTGAACCAATGGGGCGGTCACCACTTTTTTCTTTATTCGAGACTTATGTTGGGACATCCTTTGTCTGGCTTCTTGTGTTGTTTTCCCTATGTACAACTTGTCACAAGGACATAGGATACCATAGACGACATTCTTTGATTTACAATTTGTAAATTGTTCGTGCTTCCAAGATATTCCTGCATGTTGGAAAAGATCCCCTTCTATGGTAGATGAACAGCAGAGGCATGTGCCACATTTACGGTGGCCAGTGATGGGTGGAAGATTCACATATTCCCGAACTGTCAGTGTCTTTTGTTTTGGTATTGCTGCTCGCACGATGTAATTGGCGATGCTCTTATCTTTTTTATATGCAAACAGGGGGCTTTCTGTGAATTGACTGTTGAGATCTTTGAGCAAGTGCCAATTTTGATGGATCAATTTTTTAAGCATATTAGATGATGGGCAATATGTCGACACACAGACATCAGAACAGCTACACCAATTTCATGTTTGGATCAATGACAGGACAATTGATATAAAATTTACACTGCAGACCTCGAGCACCAGAATGTCCTTTTTGGATGTAGAGGTATATTGTGCAAATGGACAATTAGTCACTACCTTGTTCAAAAAAGACACAGACCGCAACAAGGCACTGGATTTCTCTAGTAACCACCCGAGAAGCCTTAAGCAAAATCTCCCAGTAGGACAGTTTCTGCGCATCCGCAGAAACTGTACCTTCAAAGACGAATTTATGGAACACGCGGAGGTCCTAAAAGAGAAATTTCTAGCCCGTGGCTATCCAGCCAAATTATTAAAACAAGCAATCAAACGAGCGTGGTGGACACCACGAGAAGATCTACTTGAGAGGAGAAAAAAACATCAACAACAACGCGTGGTCTGTGTGTCGACATATTGCCCATCATCTAATATGCTTAAAAAATTGATCCATCAAAATTGGCACTTGCTCAAAGATCTCAACAGTCAATTCACAGAAAGCCCCCTGTTTGCATATAAAAAAGATAAGAGCATCGCCAATTACATCGTGCGAGCAGCAATACCAAAACAAAAGACACTGACAGTTCGGGAATATGTGAATCTTCCACTCATCACTGGCCACCGTAAATGTGGCACATGCCTCTGCTGTTCATCTACCATAGAAGGGGATCTTTTCCAACATGCAGGAATATCTTGGAAGCACGAACAATTTACAAATTGTAAATCAAAGAATGTCGTCTATGGTATCCTATGTCCTTGTGACAAGTTGTACATAGGGAAAACAACACAAGAAGCCAGACAAAGGATGTCCCAACATAAGTCTCGAATAAAGAAAAAAGTGGTGACCGCCCCATTGGTTCAACATTGGCTCGACGAGCTACATGGGGATCAAGATCTGAAATGGACCATAATATCCAAAATTGACCATGACCCAAGAGGCGGAGATGTAGAGGCCAAACTACGCCAAAGAGAAGCCATGCTGATTTTGAAATTTAATACGACCACACAAGGTCTGAATGAAATGTCTGAACTATATAGTCTGTGAGTGGACACTCGTAATGGGCTTTCCACCAGCCAAGTGAACCCAAACTCTGATTAATCAAATATACATCCGCTGGCATCTGATTATCTAATCCGAGTTCCTTTCCTTCGTTTCCATTGAGTGCAGCGCTCGCTCCAACGTCGAAGGACGATCCTCAAACTACAATTCCCATGAGTCATACCACCTAAACTACAACTCCCATGAGCCATAGAGCTTGAACCCGGATACAACCCTGACTTCAAAACAACACAACCCGGCGATAACCAGCATCGCGTTTACTGTCAACCGCGACCCAGTGGAGGAACAAGACGCACAGCCTCAGGTAATTAGACACCGCCTACAATCCAGGTCAGCGGTCTTTGCAACCCACCCGCCGGAGCCGCTTTGCATGAAATAATTCCTCGTTCAGGCATGTAGTGAGGAGCGTTGTGCAGAGTGATAATCCCGCCATTAGTTGCAGCTCGGTGAAAAAATGCCGCCGCTCGTGGCGTTACCGTGGATTATTAAAGAGCCCTAGATAGCGCACTGAGAGCTGCTGTTTTCTCTTTTTTAGATTAAGCTTCGAGGTTGGATCCCGAATTGAGTTAAAACAACGGAAAAATGGATCTTTCGCCTGTTTGGATGCCCGTATGAGGTCTTTGATACCACTACATTCTAGTGAGTACCCAAGATTCTCGTAATTTTGAGTTTAGCAATCCTATTTTTAAATAGGTTCTGAATAAGAATGTTTTTTGATTTTTCAGTCTATCATCACGCCCAAGCCATTTCACTGACAGGTAACTTTTTGAGTGTGTGCTGGATGCTGAGTGAAAGTTGAGAGTCTCTCTGTTTTCCACTGACAGTCTGCTTTTTATTTGTTTTTCCACAGATTGATTTTGTGTGGTCCTGAAGAGAATCCTAATCAAAGTTTTAGGATTCGAAACGCGTCGACCAATTGAGGCGCTAGTTGTTAGGTGGCCTGAAATGGATTGTTTCATACTGTGGTTAATGCAAGCATTTATCCAGTTGGACTCAAATATGATTTGTTTGTAAATAAGCTGAATTGTACATATAATTAAGCTAAAATCTGTGTTTCTATGACAAACAGTTTGAGAGAAATGCCACCAACTCCCACCGCCCTAACCTCCCTTAGATAGCCATGAATGTTCATTGTTGTTCAGTGTCTATGTCTTGCGTCAATTGTCTAATTGTTGCATAACCCATTGATTTATCATTTCCTGCGTGTACTTCCCTGTTCCTCCTCTGTGTTATGTATATTGGCAGATAGTATATACTTATTCAAAAAACACCGCAGAACAAAACACTGCGAAATACATGAACTAGATAAATTCGAAAGACAGTTCTGATAAAATAAAGAATAACAAAACTATGTTTTCATAACTTGACTGAAAGAGTGGTCATTTTCGAGAGAGCAATTAGTAGCTCTTCAACAAAAAATCTAAAAAATTGCACAGTACTGGCAAATTGTTTTGTTTGTTTCTTGAATTGGCGCAGCCTTACTGTGCCACACGCCAGACCCGGTTTGTTACTCAGGGAAGGGGTGGCATTCCCCAGGTCTGGGGAACGCCATGGTTGCATATGCAAGGTGGCATAGGCTTTGAAGCCTCTGTCCTTGATATGCTTATTTCATTAGCCAACCTGCTGGAGGAGGTGTGAAAACCTGCCTCTGGAGCAAACAATGTTTCTGGCAGCAGAGTGCACGGGCTTTTACCTACAGGGGGTCAGAAACTCGTCTGTGGTGGCAGACTGGACAATACCAGTCAGTCTGCACACTAAAGGACAGGCAGGTTTTCAGGGGGTACCTCTAAGGTGCCCTCTGGGTGCATGTAAAAATAAACCTGATACTGGCATCAGTATAGATTATTAAGATGAGGTGTTTGATACCAAACAACATAGTTTTAGTGCAACCATTATGTAGCTGGGTAACTCGTAATAACCACAGTTCAGTGCAAACTTTAACATGGCTGTCTGTTCACTTGCAATGCCATAGTAATGGTACTGGGCATCACAGGGGCATACCTGCTCATGCACCCTTAGGATTCCTAACTTTACTGCTCCTAAATGCCCTTTGTGAATACTGAAAGTTGTAAAGTTAGGATTTTGTCTCAGTTTAGGAGTAATAAAGTTAGGAATCCTAACTTTACTACTCCTAAATGCCTTTTGTGAATACTGAAAGTCATAAATTAGGATTTTGCCTCAGTTTAGGAGTAGTAAAGTTAGGAATACCCTTGTTAGCGAGTCAGCTAATGTATTAACAAATGTTTTGCAGAAAGAGACGATGAAGCCATCATGCCTGGGTGCTTTATTGGTGTCCATATTTTTGTATGTCTCCCTTACCTCCTCTATGGTAATCGCCTCTTCGAGCTCCCTGTAGTTAGACTACAGATCAGGGTTAATATAGAGGCAGATGTACCAATATTAGGAATAGTGATTTCCTGATTGCTATTATCCGCGAATTGCAAATAGGAATTGCTATTCGTAATGTATGAAACTGCTTATTTCTCAATGGCGATTCCTGGTAGGTTGCAAATCGCAATTTGCAGCCCCTTGCAATCGCCACCATCACAGGGATGATGGCTTGCTTTGGTCAGCAGACCATGTTGGTGATTGCTTTTTAATAAAGCATTTTTTTTGTTTTCAATGCTGAAAGTGTTTAAAAAAAGACAAAGAAACATGTACGTTTTGTTTTTTAAGAGTTGGCAGTGGTCCGTGGTTGTAGACATGCAAATGGATTACCACCACTTTTGAATTTGTGGTAAAGTATTAATGTTTTGCACCCAGAATTCTGTTGCAAAACATTAATACATACCATTAGAAAATTTTATTTGGAAGTGACACCCTAAACATGCATCTTCCAAATACTGAATCTCCAATCGAAATTTTGATTCAGGAACAAATTGCCAAATTTGCCTTTTGTATATTAAAATAAGATTTTTGTGGCTGCAAACTGCCTGATCCTACGAATGGGGCCGCTCGAGACCTCAAAAACACCTTTGCTTGATGCCATGTGTATCAAGTATTTCTTTTATGTGGTAATCCATTTTTATTTTCCTTAGTTTGTAAGCCAAGAGCCTGTCTGCCTTGCCTCCCCTTTCATAATAGTTCTGCTTTTAATAAAGCAACTTTTGTGCTGCTTTGAAAGTGTGCTGTGGCACCTCCCCTCGTATTCTGAGTAAGTGCCTTTGGGTCGTGCCTCTTTGCTTGAGTCGAGTTTCTGCTTGGGAGAGTTGTGTTTCAAGATCGGTTGCTCTTGGTTTGGCCAGACGCGCCTCCCAGAGTGGATTTCCTTATCACAACATTGTCGTTGTTCTAGAAATATCTTTGGATTACCTCTTGAATGATATTTCACACTGTTGGTTCTTCTGTTGAGTAGCCACGGTCACTGTCGTGGTGTTTGTGAGGGGTGGCAGGTGAAATGCAGCCAAATTGGGAATGATCGGAAAAGGCTTTAACGCCAATACTAGAGTTGATAATACTTGGTTGGAGATCTCTGGAGAGCATCAAATTCTATCCTGAAATAGAATCTGTGGACACCAGAGTGAAATGTATAATCTTTTCCCACTGTCTTGGTGCCTCTAGATGTTCAAAAAGCTCAGGTCCTTTACAGCATTCATTAGAGCTGGTGGGGGTTAAGCCGTCGATGCACTAGGTTGAGATTTATCCAACTGCGGCTATAGTACCACATTAAAATCACCTCCTTTTATCAGCCCTCCAACTGTGAATAGAGAAGCTCTAAGGAAACAAATCAGAGTAGAATTGATCTTTGCTGCTATTAGGGCATAGGTCACTAGTAAGGTCAAAGGGGGTCTGTCCAGTTTAACACTCATTGCCATTATCTTCGTAGCCACCGCCTTTGATGATTTAGTCTTATACGTGGATTGATATTGGAAAGGGACCAAATTGGATCTCAACCTTTGGGTGTCTCATTCCAGCAAGTGGGTCCCCAGAAAGAGTGCCACATCTACCACCTGCTTAAGCCATTGTAAGGATTGCTTTTCAGGATTGCTTTTCATCTGTTCAGGGAGTTGAGGCCTTAGATATTTAATGATATAATCAGCAGGGGGCACCATTTTAGCCTGGATCATTCGCTTTCCACTCAAGATTCAAAGTCCCCAATAACGTCTTGCGTTGCATAGTGTTTGTGGGAAGCCCTCCCCCCACTCTGTCCCACCCGGTACAAATAGCCATATCCATTTTTAAACACCTAAACTTCAAAGGGTTAGTGTCAAGATACAGTTTCAAGATCCATGCACAAAACAAGGTAATAGTAAAAATAAAACAGCTATAAAGAACCAAACTTTAACCCCAGCTGTGGCCCCTCTTTATCAGCCAAGCCTTCCAGGCTTGGGAAAGCAAAATAGTACTTATGAGAGACCATGGTCATTTATTGAGGTTTATGGCTAGCTTTATGAGAAAGGAATGCCGCCTGACCCCCAAAACTATCCACAGTATCCAGAAGAAACCTCAGGATATCCACTCTAGAGAATTGTGGAGGGAGTGCTGGAGTGAGTGGCTCAGTCAGGAGAAAATGCAGATGAGGTTTGTCAGTCTACCCCAAAGGATGGGTGATAGCTTTCCTTTTCCTGCTGTCAGCAAAGGCGACAACTGCTCTTGTGTGATGCCCTTGTGTTTGGAAATGTCCACTCTCCTTCAGTGCTGTCTAGGGCCAAAGAGGCTGCCCCTTCATCTGGTGGCATTGCATTCAGAACGATGAGCACATCCCTTTCCTCCTGGACTTCCCTGGCAACAAAGCGTTTTCCCTTGCTAGAGAAATGCAGGCAGAACGGAATGCCCCAGCTGGAGTGGATGTTCTTATGTTGGAGATGGGTAACAATGTCTTTGATCTGCCTGTGTTTAGTTAAGGTATGCAAAGAAACATCTTGGAAGAAAATGAGGGTATCACCCCAAAACTCACTATTATTTGCTTGTGAGCCGCTGCCAGGATTTTTTGTTTCTCCTGGAAGAAGGGGATGTGTATCTGTTGCCATTTTATTGTATTTATTTATTTTTATTTGCAGAGTTTTATATAGCGCTGGCTAGATCCGGATGTATCAGAGCGCTTTACATGAGGTTAACGTTAAAAAAATAAAAAACAGAGTTACATAGTTACGTCAGTTACTAGAGCATAGCATTACAACATAAACAAATCCATGGAACATAGAAAGTAGAGGGGGAGAATCAGGGAGTTGGAGAGTAGATCAGGTCTGGTTGTCCAGCAATGGAAGATAGGACTTCAGGGGACACCAAAGAAGTCAGAGTTCAAGAGTCAACGATCCAGTAGGGATCAAGAAAAAACAAACATCTAGTGCAGGACCCACACTCACTGTGTCGGATCACCTTGGATATAGAGCGAGTCCGAGGGAGGGGGCAAAAAGGGTGCCTCATGGTGACTAAACAAGCAGAGAGGGGTGAAGGCATGGGGGTTGACTTGAGGTAAAGGTCAGTCAGGCGACACAGGGAGCAGTCCAGCGTTATTGGAATTGGTCGAACCATCAAGATGTAGGACCCAGGTCACAGGCACCAATAGCATCAACACAAGATGGCGGTATACACAAAAATACAATCCAAAAGCCACAAGTAAACCTACTCCCCGGTGCAGGAATGGATGGGGGTGGCAGCCACAGGACCAAGGAGGAAGGCTGGAAATCGCTGATCACAATCGGGTCGTCACGTAAGGAAAACTCGGGGCTACAGGGGCAGCAGTGTCCATATTCAGCATCCTGCAATGTCAGGGAAAGTCAGCTTGAGCGCCCAGGCAGCAGCCCCAGAAGAGGGAGGCAGCAGCTGGGTCAGGAGGACGCGCTTCCTCAGACTCGAAAAGTGAAAACAGGCTCAGGGACACAGGGCAGCAGTGTCGCAGCACTCTCATTGCTGCATTGTCGGGGGAAAACAAGACTCGAGCGTCCCAGCCATCGCTCAGGAAGGCGAAGCAAGAGATCAAAGAACCTTGTTGAAATACCGGAAGGCAGGATGATGGCTGGAGGGGTCAGCCCCAGTCCTTCTCAACAGCCATCATTTTCTGTTGTTGGAAGGTCGAGAACACTCTGAGGCTGCATATGAGGCAAATCAGTGGTGCATCAGGTTGCTGTAAAATTTGGGTGAAATGGTCTTGTACATGGGATTCCAGGTCAGCATTAGGCACCTTCCTAATAATGCCCCATAGGCAGATGTCGTTTGACCTAGAGCGGTTCTCGATGTTGTCACGTTACTCTAACATTGTCATGTTTAGCCACTCTAAGATGTCGATTTGAGTGGAGAGTTCATCCTGCTCTTGTGTCTGCTCCAGCAGATTGACTTCAACCCGATTGAGGGGCTATTCGACTTTTTGAAGTCAGCGATCCATGCAAGGGGTCTGAGCTGCTGTGGGGGTAGCACAATCTAACTTTAGAGCATGTAGCATATCTTTGATAGAGGCCATTTTAGACATTTTCGCCCAGTTTCTTGCCATCACAGTTTGTCACTACAAGTGCCACTGTCAACTTATGGAAGATGGAGGAAGACAATTTACCTCTAGCGCTGTTACACTAAAGACTTGGGGGATTGGTGAACTGCACCCTTTGGTGCTCAGCGCAGCGAGTCTTAGCACCTCCATCTTCTCTCAGTTGTGTGCCGTATTGTGAGGGAAACCCTGCCACAGCGCACCTGAGGAGATCTTTTTTTGGTGTCTCTTGGCATTTGGGGTTGCTCCTCTCCTGCTGTTTCTTTCTCCTCCTAATATGGGTTGCTACTGTTGGAATAGGCCGTATCCCATCAGATGGGTGCGGGGATGGATGCACCACAATCCGGGTTATCAAATGCCACTATATGCAAGGAGCAACTATCCCTGCTGGAGGACTTCTTCTCCTCACCTCTGTTATCGGCCCCCACATGATCCACAGCTTCTGGGGAATCACTGGCAATCCCCCTGACACCCTCTGTTCCAGGCTACGGGCCACTGCAAAGGTGATGGCCAACCTGGATTTCGAGTAGGAAGGCATGCTGTGAAAACGGGCTGGAAAGCCGTCGTTATTCTGCCACCCGCCCAATTCTTGGCCTTCTTTCAGCCATGTGGGGTTTGTTTCAAAGAAGCTTTTTTTGTTTTATAAGCTGCGGTGGGAGCCCAGAACACAGAACTCAGAGGAGACAAGACTTTGCAGGTTCCCACCTTGGCCACACCTCATGTATCATCAACAATAGTGCATTTAAGCAACTGTTTATTTGATTGGGATTCTAAGGAGCAACAGTGTTTATATTTATCCTTTACATGAAAATAATGTTTTTAAAATTAAGCCTATTTATACTTAGATTATTTATTAAGGTTTTTACATTCACAGTAAAACTACTTGTTCTTTTTGCACCTAATGGGTTTCCGGTCAGCATTAGGCACCTCCTTAATAATACCTGATTGTCTACGTGGCAATATCTCTGCCCGTTTCACGAAGGTCTAACGTATCACCTAGAAACCTTAAGGTAAAGTCAAGGTACCACAAGAGGTCATTTTAATGTTGTTATTTACTGTTTGCGTATACTGCACTGTGTCGATACCCCTCTGGGGCATTGGTTATCAGTTTCTAAATTAACTCCGGCCGACTCTTCCAAGGGGAAATCAAGACAAGGAGATCCTGTGCTCCTGTAATTTCCATCCAAAGTGCTAAAGAGAAAAGGCCAGGTAAGAGCTAAGAAAGTAGGTAAAGGTTAGGCCTAGTAGGAGAGAAAGTGGTTAGATTGCCCATTGTCAATCATTGGGTTCTGGAGAGTGCTGGAGAAAATTGGCTTGATTCACAAAGTGCTTTGTGCATGTAAGTACAACTTGGTTGTACAAAAGTATCCCTTGGTGCATTGCAATTCTCAAATCTAAATCAAAGAATTAGTATTAGCCTAATTTATTATGAGGATATTATAGTCTCGAAAAGGTTCCCCTGCAGGGGGTATT
Source organism: Lissotriton vulgaris (assembly GCF_964263255.1). Taxonomy (NCBI): domain Eukaryota; kingdom Metazoa; phylum Chordata; class Amphibia; order Caudata; family Salamandridae; genus Lissotriton; species Lissotriton vulgaris. The sequence continues at coordinate 1,739,759,673 of NC_141691.1, forward strand.
TTAACACACCTGCACCGGTATCAGTAGGAGAGGGTCTATGGGCAATGCCTGCTGTGTTGGCCTTCACCTGCAGATGTTGGTGGACACCCTCAAACTAGTACGTTTGTGTGCATTCACCAAAAATGTACAGGTTGTTTCCCTCCTCTGAAAAGTACTGACATTTTCACCCGTCAGGTGTTTCCATGGTAGTGGTGAGCTGGGATCACACCAAAAAGGAATGGGGGTGTCAGGCAGGAAGCGTAAACGTGGGGAAATGATTTTGGCAGGGTTAGATCCCCTGCAAATCTGCGCCTGATACTCTCTTCCTCAATCCATTGAAAGTCAGAAGTTGGTACCAATTTCCTCTCTTTCCCCTCCCCCTTTCTCTTTCTCCTTCTTCTCTTTTCTTTCTCCCTTCTCTCCTTCTCCACAAAACCTTTTAAAATGCATTTTCTCTTAGTATGTTTTTTTTTATTATTCCCTTTTGGGAAGTTTCTTGATTCCACTTTCATACCGTTTATCTCAACTTGTTTTTTCTTATTGCAAGTGATTTTGTACTGATGTTTTACATGATATATTTCTTTCAATAAAGCTTTCTAAACTCAAAAAAGAAGTTGGTACCAAACGCAGGACTCATGCATTTAATACAATTTCTGTCTTTTCACCCTTTGTGTTGCTTCTAAGAGAACAAACGCTGGTGCACCTTTACCGTCTGCGGTCCAGTCCCTGTGGTGCATGTTTGTGTAAAACAGCTTGTAACTGCTTTGTAACTGATGCATAATCAAGCAAAACATCCCGAGAAATATTGAAACTGCTTCGAAATGAAGCAAATAGTGTATATTCTGAGGTTCAAATATACACAGAATATCCTGAACACTGAATGTTGAGAGCGCCTTGCAGTTTATGTCCCTCTGGAACTACACACAACAACACAGCTGATTTAGTTGAGTTTTGATCATTCAAGCAGACCCTCTATTATGTAACGATTTTGCCCTTGTAACAAAAAAAGATGTTGTTTTCCGAGATGTGGCGAGGGTCTCACTGGTTCTGTTGCTGCACTGAGTTACAGGTGTTGAATGCACAGAGATGCTGCTCCACTGATAACGAATAGTGTGGGCGGCTGGCTTCAAGACTGGCAGCAACAAGATAACTATATGGACCACTGGCTCTATGGTCCTGTACTTAGAACTATTGTGAGAGACTGAGGGCCATTCGGGTCACAACCTTCCATGTACTGCAAGGCTGAAGACAGGTGAATAGCTTTGTCATGTACTGTGATGCAGAGCGGTCCACGTGCTATTGATCTGAGAGACGCCATGTTAACGGGGCATGATGTGTTTGGGTTCCATGTGAAGCTATGATCAGAGTGTCCGAGGTTGGACTGTACACCTTAGCATCTGTGTAAAAGAGCAGAGATATGGGCAGCTTGAATGAGCCATGTAAATGCTTTGAAATAAATGACTGCAACATTAAAAGTTGATGAATTGTGCCCCTACCTCAAGTGTTCATAGAAAGGGCTAGTGCAGAAGTGGCATGCGCCAATCTATACACGGGCCCACGCACAGAACCAGCATACATTATAAATATTATAGTGGCACTACTGCTAATGATAATAATGATATTTATTACCCAAAAATGATTAGTTATTTCAACAACAAAAAAAATCACAACCACTAACCATCTTCTCCAGCCTAAAATCCCTAATTTATGTAATTTTATTTTGGTATAACACAATCCTCTCAGCAAAATTAACAGAGGGCTTTTTAGATAGAAAGAGCTAGATACATCATAATAATAAGTTGCAGTAGCGGCTGCTACATGACAGAAGTTCTATAATAGTAAATCTCCAATGTCGTAGTCCTTAAAGTTCGCTGCAACTATGTGGTAAGTCAGCAGATTGACGTGCCGTTCCGGTGGAGTCAAACGCGTGCACAGGGTTGCCGACTTACTATGGTCGCACCCGGTTCTTTGCAACTTACCACATAGTTGCACTTGCAGCGGACTTTAAGGACTACGACATTGGAGATTTACTATTATATAACTACAGCACATTTTGACAGCGTATATAAAATTCACGGGGCGACACTCTAAAAGTGCGCAGCGCATCACTTTAAATTTGGAAGTGTTCTGCATAATGTACCGCATTGCAGTTTTCTTCTTTTTTTGACTACCGGGTTCATTGCGTGACCATTTTTGGGCTGGTGAACACGCTACTGGACTTGCCATGTGAACAGACCCACATTAAAACTCACTGCTTCATTATTCCCAATATTGCCTTGAAAAAGTCTGAGCACAGATGAAACACGTGTTGGCTGAATCGTGTGCTGCGAAACTTTAAGAAACAAATAAAAGAATTATCTACTAATGACGCTTGTGGACCATTTTGAATGCTCTACATATCACTTGTCTCATTGAATTATCCTTATATGCCCAGGATAATTGTGACTTAATCTGTTATTAATAATTGTCCAATACCATTTTGGATTGGTTTACATAGTAATGCTTCCATTTCTAACGATAATAGTGCTACTCCCTCGCCTTCCTTCAGTACAATTGAGGCCCCGCCTCCCACCCAGACCCACCTCCAGCATAAAAACTCTGCCCGCCCCCACCTCCACCTGTACATAAAAAAGCCAAGCTAGCACTCAGTTGAATCGCAACGGGAGGGAGGGAGGGTCCTCGAAGGAAGGCCATTATCGTTAGAAATGGAAGCATTACCTCCCATCCCTCCCTTGCCTTCCTTCAGTACAATTGAGGACATAGCAAGCAGAAGAAAACAGAGACAGACAACTAAGTGACAAAGAACACCAAACACAAAATAGTGCCCCAAGCACAGCAGATCAACATCCCTGGACACGCAAAGAGGACAAAACTCCGTGGCCCGAATCCCCACACGAGGAACCACCCCCACAAGAGGAAAAGCCATCAAGACAGTGGACTGAAACCAACAACCCCACGGAGTAGAGGAAGGCAAATAACACCTGAGTCGGACCAAAGCAAACAAACAAAGAGACCGCCACCCAGAAGGACTCGACAACCAGCAGGCACCACAGCAAAGCACGCCGGACAGCCAAACTGAGTATACCTGACTCCACAGCCAAGAAAGGAGCAGGTCAGAACACAGGCAGAACCACCCCGTGACAGAGCCAAAACGCCAAGCCACCCGAGGGACAAAGGATGGAACCAGACCCAAAACCAACAGATCTGAACAGACCTTGCAGAAGGGAAATGTACAAGACAGGGCCCATAACACCCCCAAGCACCACGCAGGTACGACGGCACCCAAAAAACAAGTCCCAACAGTCAAGAGTCACAACCCAAGACCTCCTAGGGGCCCAAAGGGAGGACCGGACAGGACATCCAACACCAGCAGCAAAGACCCTGAAGGGAAGGACCCAACAGGGTGGGGAAACAACACACCAGATCCGGGAAAAAAAACAGGCAACAGACCCCAGTTGACTCGCAAGGAAGCCAGGAGCACCATGAAGCCGGAAAGCCGCCCACTGCACCCTCAGAGAAGCCACTGACAACCCCAGAAGAGCCCCAGCTGGAAGGAACCGCCACACCAAAAGGAGGCCGGCACCATGGGAACAACACCCAGAGCAGAGCACCAGGCCGAAAAGACCAGCAAACACCAAGCATAGGACAGCCGAGAGGAGGACCAAACGGAAGCCTGCAAGCAACCGCCAACCAGACAGGAACCCCCAACACAGCCAAGCCCTGCCGTACAACCGCCACGCAGCAGGCGTAACCCCCGCACAGAACCCAAGGGAAGGGCTTGAAACTCCAAAGGGTACAGAACCACCGGATGCAACCTCCACCGAGCGCAACACAACCCCGACAGGAGAGGAAAACAAGGAGCCCAAGGCCAACAGGGAGTAACCAACAACCCCCAAGCACAGACCCGCCGGACACGAACCAGAAAGGCCCGGAGCAGCGGAAAGGGAGGGGAGGTGGGGGGTGGGGGGGAGACACACATTAGATCCAGAGGCCTAGGAGAGGACCAGCCGCCGACCCCCTCCAAGTCCCGGGACCCCGCTCCAGAGACCAGAACCGGACCACCCTGTCCGACCCCGGTGCCGCAAACAGGACCACCACAGGGAGGCCCCAATGACCCACCAACAGGCCAGACACAGGGAAGGAGAGAGATAAGCAAAACACACAAGATGATGGACGGAATGTTGCACATTGGCGAAACATTCACCCCCAGTCACAGATCTGGGTTTAATCCATCATTATTTTGCTCACCACGCCACCCCAGTTCAGACATGGCCATATGCAAATCAGTCTTGACCCTGTGCCTCATGGGAACAGTCCAGCCCGAACTGCCAAGCCATGTCTTCCCTGGACCGAAATCAAGCAACCTAGGACTGGTTTCTGGCTATCAGCTGCCATCAACCGGGATAGCTTGACTACAGTGGCGTAGTGAGCACGGGACCCATGTCTGGGCATACCCTTCCCACATAGGGCGAACAGCAAAACACACAAGATGATGGACGGGATGTTGCACATTGGCAAAACATTCATCTCCAATAACAGATCTAGGTTTAATCCATCGCTATTTTGCTCATCACGCCACCCCAGTTCAGACATGGCCATATGCAAATCAGTCTTGACCCTGTGCCTTATGGGAACAGTCCAGCCCGAACTGCCAAGCCATGTCTTCCCTAGAACGGAATCAAGCATCTTAGGACCGATTTCTGGCTATCAGCCATCATCAGCCAGGATAGATTGACTTCAGTGGCGTAATGAGCACAAGACCAACTTCTGGGCATACCCTTCCCACATAGGGCGAACAGCAAAACACACAAGATGATGGAAGAAATGTTGCACATTGGCAAAACATTCACCCCTAGTCACAGATCTGGGTTTAATCCATCATTATTTTGCTCATCACGCCACCCCAGTTCAGACATGGCCATATGAAAATCAGTCTTGACCCTCTGCCTCATGGGAACAGTCCAGCCCAAACTGCCAAGAAGGAGAGAGAAAACCCAGGACGAAGGAAGGATCCAGTACAACAGAACTGCCAGCACACAGGCCATCCACCGAAGGCAGAGAGCGGACAGCTCCAGCACCCAGACCTGAGACCACAGAAACAGGACGCAGGCAATGAAGGAACAAGGACCAGAACCTGGACCCACCCTGACCGTGGACAGAGGACTACGCCACCGGAACAACAGATGGAGCCAACACCCACGGACCACGCAGAGAGCCCCGAAAGAGCACCAGGGCAAGCCCAAACGCCCCAACATCTGCCAGCAAGAGGACCCCTGGGAGATCAGCAGGAACCAGAACTGGAACCCGAACCGAACCCAGCCAAGCCCCGAACAGGCCGACGACTGAAGCCACCACAAGCGGAGCCGGAGGAGCCAGTGAACACCCAGCCAGAAGTCGATGGTGGTCGAGCCACCAGGAGAGACCGCCCCGGAGACGGATTGACAAAGGCAGCCGGGACAACAGACCCCGGCACCCTGGAGACCAACCCAACAGGAGCCAGACGGACAGGCGGAAAAGACGAAAACGAGCCCAGGGAACCAGAAATACCTCAGAAGCCAGGTGTCCCTGCACCTGCAGCCAAAGAACTGCCTGAGGAGGTCCCTGGACCACAAGGCCCGAGCCCACGAAGGAAGAGAGACCAGGCGGCACTGGACAAGGGAACAGGGCCGAGCAAAGTCAGAAGACGAGCCCCGATAAACACCTTGCCCCGAGAGGGGACCAGAGAAGACACTCCCCGGGTCACCAAAAACTCAATCTCCTGAAGAACCACCAAGGACCTCCCGAACAGACCGAGCAAAAAGACACTCCAGCCGCATGCCGTAAGAGGTTGACCAGAGAAGTATGAAGGAAAACCCCAGCCGCATGAAGGAGAGCCACTAGAGCGTCTGGACATGCGGGAAGACACAGAAAACAGGCGTTCCCCACAGTGAACCGCAGGAAACGCAGAAAAGAAGCAGCGACTGGGATGCAGAGAGAGGCATCCCGAGACCCACGGCACACCAAAAACCACCAAGCAGGACCAGCGGAAAGACTGGCCAACGGGCCAACACGCAGAAGGGAACGGGACATATCCAGGAGCAGACCCCCAGGAAAACCAGGACGGGCCGAAAGCTGTCGGACACCCCAGCCCCAGAAACAGAAAGGAGCGGGCCCCACACCCGAGCCCCCGACAGGAACCCAGCAAGCAAACAGGACCCCCATTCCAGCAGAGCCATCCAGCGGGAACCGGAGACAGGCACCGGAGGCAGCCGAATCCCCGATCAGGAGGAACCCTCAAAAAGATGACCCTGTACCCATGATCCACAGTACACAGGACCCAGCCAATAGAAACGTTCCGCTGCCACCAAGGAGGAAACGCCAAAGACGACCACCCACCGTCAGGGAACTGACCAGACAGCAGTGACAGGGACCCAGCAGGGCTCTCAGGCAAGGAGGCAGAAGCCAGGGCGACAAAACCGCGCCCACCCGAAAGACAGAGGAGACACTCACATCGGGGACGATGGAGAGGACCCAGTGCAAGGCACCTGAGAAAGGCAGGATGCCCCATTCAAGGCAAGGCATGCAGAGGGCCCAAGGTGGCAACACCCAGCCACCCCCACAACACTCCCCACAAAGCCCACGCAAGCAGGGCTCCCCAGGGGGACAGGATACGCAGAGGAAGAGGACACCAGCATGCCCACAACAACCTTATGCGACCCAGTGGTGGATAACCACCAAGTTCACCACCCAAGGAATCATGGAGCATTGGCAGGATACGAACCCCAACCAGCGAGAGCCAGTGCCACCAAAGTCAGAAGAATATCCGCCAAGTTACAGCACCAAGGCCGATACCCCAAGGCATCAGAACCTTCCAAGCAGAAAGGGGAAAAGAAACATAAAAACTGGCACAAGCCCGTCCTACCTGGTCTCCGCGAAGACAGCATACCGAGAGGAGGCAGCCACACAGCCCAACCCGGAAACACAGCCACAGGACGACCGCCTGACATCGCCGTGGATTCCTGAGCCACCGCTCTACCCCCATACCAAAAGGGAGAAGAGTACAGGAGGCACCGCCAGAAGCACATTGCTGCGGGCACCACCGTCGCAGAGAACCAACGCGAATACTCCCCGACACCGCCACAGGGAGGAACTGAAGGTAAGTCCCACTAGGGAGACAGAAAAAAACAGGTGGAGGTGGGGCGGGCAGGGTTTTTATGCTGGAGGTCGGTCTGGGTGGGAGGCGGGCCTCAATTGTACTGAAGGGAGACGAGGGAGGGACGGGGGTAATAGGTGTGCTGCAATAAGCCTCCTCATTTGTGTATATACAAGGTTATTAAAGCCACCCTGCGTGGCTTTTCATGGCCTTGTAAATATAGCCCCCTTTCAAACATTACTCTGTGTGAAAGTGCGTTCCATGGGTTTTGCTGTGGATGTTCCCACGCAACATCTATAGAATCTGATGCATTCCCAGATTTCAAGGTTTCATAAACCTGGGAATGCGTCCAATTCAAACACCTTCCCAGGGGAGGCGTTAAAGTGGCCCAACAAGGAGAAATACCTTTATTTCTCCTCGTTTTTTGCTCTTTCCATGTGTGCTGCAGAATGGAGAAGGGGAAACTCCCATCAATGATTGTTTTTGTGCTGAACGGTGTCCCTTCCTGCACAAAACAATCCTGCCTACAACACAGGCACCCTTGCACCATGGTGCAAGGGTGCCTGCTCTGGCGCATTGCAGCAAATTGTGCACCATCAGAGAGGAAAGCATAGGATGCATAAATACAACGCATCCTTGCCCTTTTGTAATGACGCACCTCGGGGCATCAAGATGTCTTGAAGTGCTGCGCTGTATCATTTTCTAGTAAATATGCCCCCTAGAATCTCTAAATACTACAAGTTGAGGCACAGAGGCATAACATTACTAAATACAGGTATATTCAGACCTTTAGACCACTACTTAAACATAAATATATGTTAAACTGTGAAAAAAGATTTGGAAGTGAAGATCCCAGAGTACTCACGGGCTGTAATTTGGAGTAAGGCCTCCATTTGCATCCAACATAGGGAAAATGCATATAAAGGAATGACAATGTGCTATGTCCTCCCTTGCAGACCTTTCAGTGTAAAGATGATCTTTTGGGGTTCAGACCCCAGCAGGAAGGACTGTGGAAAAAGAGGTACATTGATCCTTATAAAAACATTTTGGAGTGTAATCATCGCCCATATTAAATCCCTAACAGGGATCACCCTTCCTTTTCAGCTGCTGAGAGTGCAGAGAGGAGAGTATCTTCGCTCTGACCATCCTATTGACAAAACAGCCCTCTCAGCTCTGATCTACTACTTGCAGTCAGTCTGTCCACAGTGCAGCTGTGGAAGCAGCCAGGGCCCTGCCAATTAACATGCGGTGGGCTAGATGTAGTCCAACTTTGCAATGGAAACTTTCTCAGCGATGCACCACGACAAAGTTTGTAAGTTCATTTATGCATATCTCAAGTTTTAGGAAGTGACACCCTCTGTTGTCCAATGTGCTCCGCCACCCCCATATATGTGACCTATCCCTTACAAGAGGAGATGACAGGAACTCTGACCTGTCTGTCTGAGTGATAGCGCTTGCATATCATGTGAAGCCGATGATTCTGATTCATAGCGCTTGCATATCATGTGAAGCCGATGATTCTGATTCATAGCGCTTGCATATCATGTGAAGCCGATGATTCTGAATCATAGGGCTTACATATCATGTGAAGCCGATGATTCTGATTCATAGCGCTTGATATCATGTGAAGCCGATGATTCTGCTTCATATCGCTTACATATCATGTGAAGCCGATGTTTCTTCTTCCTAGCACTTACATATCACGTGAAGTCGATGATTCTGCTTCATATCTCTTGCATATCATGTGAAGCCGATGATTCTTCTTCCTAGCACTTACATATCATGTGAAGTCGATGATTAAGATTCATATCACTTACATATCATGTGAAGCCGATGATTCTGCTTCATATCGCTTACATATCATGTGAAGCCGATGTTTCTTCTTCCTAGCACTTACATATCACGTGAAGTCGATGATTCTGCTTCATATCTCTTGCATATCATGTGAAGCCGATGATTCTTCTTCCTAGCACTTACATATCATGTGAAGTCGATGATTAAGATTCATATCACTTACATATCATGTGAAGCCGATGATTCTGCATCATAGCGCTTTCATATCATGCGAAGCCGATGATTCAGCTTCATATCGCTTACATATCATGTGAAGTCGATGATTCTGATTCATAGCGCTTACATATCATGTGAAGCCGTGGATTCTGCATCATAGCGCTTACATATCATGTGCAGCTGATGATTCTTCTTCCTAGTGCTTACATATCATGTGAAGTCGATGATTCTGATTCATAGCGCTTACATATCATGTGAAGCTGATGATTCTTCTTCCTAGTGCTTACATATCATGTGAAGCCGATGATTCTTCTTCCTAGTGCTTACATATCATGGGAAGTCGATGATTCTGATTCATAGCGCTTACATACCATGTGAAGCCAATGATTCTGATTCATAGTGCTTACATATCATGTGAAGCCGATGATTCTTGTTCCTAGTGCTTACATATCATGTGAAGCCGATGATTCTTCTTCCTAGTGCTTACATATCATGGGAAGTCGATGATTCTGATTCATAGCGCTTACATACCATGTGAAGCCAATGATTCTGATTCATAGTGCTTACATATCATGTGAAGCCGATGATTCTTGTTCCTAGTGCTTACATATCATGGGAAGTCAATGATTCTGCTTCATAGCGCTTACATATCATGTGAAGCCAATGATTCTGATTCATAGTGCTTACATATCACGTGAAGCCGATTATTCTGCTTCCACCTACCTAAGTGATGGTTCAGCCAGTTCTATACAATTGTAATTCACAATCGCATGTACCATAGGAGCTTTTGATGCTATAATCTGTTGAATTGCATTAAAACATGTTTTGCTACTATGACTGTCACTTTCCATGCCTTCAAAATTAAAATAAAGTTGTTAAAAATATAAACTATTGGTTCTTTAAAACACTGTATAGTATATGCTGCTAAATATGACATACAGAAACGGTTACTATGTAGCTGTTTTTTAGCTTAACTTTCCATTGATTATTGGGTTGCATATAACTGTCCCTCCATTTATTGAATTATTACGAAATCATCTTGCACCTATCTACTTTAACCAGTTACATTTTGGCTTTGCAAATTTTGTGCAGATCCATTTATGGATAAAAAAAGATAAGGGGGGGCAAAAACATGCATTTACAATTTTTTCTTAAATAAGAAATGTTGCTCTCCATTACAGCAAAAACGCTGAACATATTTACAAGAAAATATTCATGAAAATATAACTTCAGTCAGTAAGCGTTGCTTTTGTAGTTTGATGTAACACATTCAGTACTTTTAGAGACATTTGTATTCGAAAAAGTTTTGAGCTGGCTTTTAAGGGTTAAAATGTAGCGATATCTTAGTTGTTAAACTCGCCAGCACTAAACATAAAAGTTTTGTCACTCACTTTAGAAGTTTTCATGAAATGTGATTGGACGACATATGGCTTGAACAGTTTTTGCCCGCCATCTTGGAATTTATGATTCTTCCGAATTTAAGAGATATGCGCCATGGACAAACGTTGCATAGAGAAGGGCAGGCATGTTCATCGGTCCTAGGTCAGAAAAAGGGTACGTAGGGTGGCAGAGATGTCGAAAATGTATCCAAAAAGTGAGAGAAATAAACTTAGAGGATAAAGCACAGGCTGCCATCATTTTATATTCAGAAATGGACGATATTTTGCAGAAGTCACAAGGATCCACAAGCACTTCATCCACCCTCCAAAGGCCACGTGTAAGGGGTGGTATTTGATGAAGGGGAGGTAGGGCCTGGACCCAGACTAGTCTCGGTGTCCAAACCCTGCCACGAAGAGTGCAGCAGAGTTGACCCAATATTGGTGGGCACAGGGCCCAACTTGTAGGGCAGGCTCCCCATCCAACCCTAGTGTGCACAGCTAAGAGCGGGCACAGTGGGGGTTAGACACCAGGTGGCGGCCCTCCATCCAACGACTAATGCTCCTTTAGAAAACAAAACCTCAGAAATGCATTAACAAACCCAGTGAAGATAAAGTTATGGCTCAATTAATACAAACAGTAACATTCCCATGGAACAAAACTATGGATATCAATTACAAAATACTGTTACTCGTTCATTGATGTTACGTCTCCAAAACAACATTTATAAGCACCTGAACTGCTGCAGTTATGGTCTGCGAATGAGAATTTCAGGAGGGAAAAGCTGTGCTACTCTGCACATCTCTGGTCAAGATGTTTGTACCCATTTAACTTGCTGAGGGTCATAGAACCGACATACTGGAGGAATGTGGGGCTGAGGTACTGATAGTCATGCACAAAGAACACATTGATATTGTGGGAGTTAAAAACTGGGCAGGAAGGAGTCCAGTACCTGAACATTGACCTACAATTGACAATGAAGATAAAATAATGACATTGTTTTTGTTTGGTCAGTTGTATTTGTTGACATTAGTCCCGTAGATTGGAGATTTCAAGCAACTCCCTGCTTGTATTCATAGTTCAACAACCGCAGAATGTTCACAGTGTTTTATATTTTTCAACTTCATATTGCGTGAATCAGCGGGCACTGGAGTGCTCTACATGAGCACCAACATATGTACGGATTGTTATGCATGAGGAGATGGAGTGAGTCGCGGGATGTTGAGCTGAGGCCAGCGTTCAACCCTGCTCCTTCAGTTCCAAGGTCAGCAGTTCTACTAACATCCCGGTCATTCTAAAGACAAGCAATTAAAGAAATAAATGCCCTTGAGTTATGGAGTTGCCAGAGCCCCGCTATTGGGGCTGTGGTGGTGGCCATGGAATACTCATACATAACTGGCCGGGAGGGGGGCGAACAAAATCTCACCCAGGAACCTCTGCTGCTCTTCTGTAGTTCAAGAATGCAGCTATGGATAATCTTGGGGCATCAAGGGGAAAGTGACCTGCAGAGGGACTCTCTGAGTGTCATCTCTCACTGAATGTAAAGGTCATCCGCATATCCAGCCACTCACAATATATAACCTCGTCTGAGTTTAGCTCCAGTTAAAGCACCGATTTCAATACAATTTCCTTAAGTTATTGGTAAAAAGTTAGCATAAAAGTGTACAGTTATTGATAAATGCTGCACTCCACCTATTGTTTGTGACTGGCGAACAAAGAATCTAAGCTATTGCCTGCGGGGGAATAGGTGCATGATAGTCACTCGGTACAATGGTCACAGGAAGAGAATTGGCTGATAAGTCATGGGACAGTGCAGTCACAGAATGGGCAAGATAGTGACGAAGAGCAGCTCACTCCTCTTTAAGTTCATGAGAACCAGGAGTGTAGCAACTAGACAATAAGAAGTTGTATCCTGTCAGAACATTTTTTTTTCAAATGGAACAATAGCACGCAAGACCAAAGCAAAAGAGACCAAGAACTAGCAAAGCCAAGATGTCTGGCTTAAAAAAATGTTTCTATGAATGTTGCCTATTTTATGTGTGTATATGTATATGCGGATTGTTGAGTGTGTAAATGTAAAAATGACTCAAAAGGTAGCTTAATGCAAGATTGAGTGAGTACACAGATGCGACTGGGTACACAGACGAATGAGTAAATACATGGATGGATGAATGGGTGAATAAATACATAGACTAACGACTAGGTGAGTTTATGGATGGATAGCTGAATGGTAAAGATGATTGTGAGCATGAAAGTGTGCAGTCATGTAGGGGGCACAAGGCTATTCTCCAAGAGATAAGGCAATTTTTTTGGTCTCACTCCTCCGGTACCCATCTTTACCACCTGAGTCTGTCCGACATCGGTTAGGAACCGTGACCGACCGATCTACTGTCGTCGGTTACGGCCCTGCAAGTACGATGCGACCGAACCCTGTTCAGCTGCAATCGTATGTTACACAATGGGAGCATGCATTCCACCTGGAATGCATGCCCGCATTGTGAAATGGAGGGGTGCAGTTCATCCCTGCACCCTGTGGCCGGCACACCAAGGTGCCTGCGACCGGGTGCAGGGATCAACAGAGGGGCATCTACCTACTGGGGGCCCCCAAACACACTTTCTGACTGCCTTTTCTTGCCGTAAGCACCGGCACAAAAAGGCAGTGAAAAACTGCCATCGTACTCCCTCGGTCGTAAAGGGGCGGCCGGGGAAATACTGAATGATTTCTGGACGGTGGCCCTTCTTAAGCCATCATGAAATCCGAGTCGCATTCCCTTCCGACCGAGCCTATCGGAATGGCTCGGTCAGAAAGGAATCCGGCCAGCAAATTCCGATGCGGGCAGAAGGGCTCAGAACGTCGTTCGGAGCCCTTCCGTCCGAAATCGGAATCAGCCCCTAAATGTTGACAAAAAGCAGCATAAGTCAAGTGACTCCAGCGTCAGGAAAAATGTCAGAGAGTGAGATGGAAAATGGACCGTATATGAGACGCACAGTGGGCAGACAACAGGGATAGTGGGCTTCGGGAAGAAGCAGACAATGTGATGTCAGGAGAGGGAGCATAAGCTTGAAGATAAAGGAGCACTAGGGATGAGAAGGCACTTGAGGAAAGGAGTTGGGTTGAAAGCAACTCAGGGTGCAAGAGCAATGTCAAAAGGGGCAGGGGAAAACAATGTGTCAAAGAGTTGCCCCTTGTGAAACCAAACAAAAAGGAAAATAAAATGTGCACAATATATAACAAAGTGGTCACACGGAGGGAGGCCTTCCATGTAGATCCATATCAAAAAGAAAAGATGAAAAAAGAATTCAGTTTAGAGTTTACGCTTGAAAAGTCTGAATAATGCCAAAGAGACCGGCTATGCCATATTTGCCTCTTGACTGCCACTATTAGTGAATGGATGGCTCCCCAGTTAGTTTGCTGTCTATTGGTGAGAGGGGTGGGGGCAGTGACTCGCTTAAGGGAAACCGCCTCAGCCCATCATCCCATCCAAAATTCGGATGCATGAACCTCCCCAATTGTTCTGCTTGGCCTGAAATGCTCCATAACAGTATGAGGTGGTTTTGGGAGCAAGCCCATAGACCCATATTTCTGTGTCCATGGATTAGAAGGTCAATGGACCAGACCTGGAGCTGCCAACTCATAGGGTGTCACGATGTGTCACACGATATCGGCTCCCTTCACACAGTCTCCTGGCGGAGAGCTGATATCACACAATGGCATGGAAGGCGAGCTGAGAACCACTGCAGAGAGTGGCTCTCGAGCTTGCCTTTGGAGGCTGTAATCAACAACCCAGGACATCAGCGTCAGCTTCAGCAACTCCTTGGGCCTCATTTATGAAAAGTGTCGCATTGCTGCGTGAAAACAGCAATGCGTCACTTTTCACTGCGCTCTCCCTGCGACATGATTGATGCGTCATATTTATAATATGACGCATCATGTCGCAAGGAGTTACAGATACGTTAGTATTTCTGACGTATCTGTAGGCGCAAAAGTGACGCATTACTGAAGTGTGTCACAAAAGTGACGCATCTCCAGCAATGCGTCCTTTCACATGGGGAAAGCCCCATGTGAAAGGGCTTGCGTCAGTCTTACGCTTGCTGTGAGGCAGGCGCAAGATTTTGACGCAACAGCGTCCTAAAAGTGACGCAGTGAAATCTCATAGATTTCACTGCGTCACTATTACGAGGCTTTTTGCGGGTGAACGCCCCCTCTGCATACATTATACCTGACGCAGGTATAATGTGGCGCAGGGGTTTAAAAAGTGACGCATCTACCTAGATGCGTCACTTTTTAAATATGGCGCAACAAGGCGCATGTTTTACGCCGCCGATGCGTCACAAAAAGTGACGCATCAGCAGCGCAAAACTGACGCAAGGCCTTATAAATGAGGCCCCATGTGCTTTTCTTTTATGGATTGGGTTGGGAGGTTGATGGGGGTCAGAATGCCTCCTAGGTAGTCCTCCATCTAAGGTCAGACTCCCTTATCACACAGAGTAGGATTTATTTTAAGTTGGCAGGTCTGCAGGCCGGAGAACGACCTTTACAACGCGGTTGTTACACTGCTGTATGTTTACATCGCGGGCATTACAACGCAAGTCGTTACAACGACTTGCGCTGGATGGTGCTCTAAGCTAAGGAATAGTATGATTTACTATTCCAACACCTTCCCTACTGTTACGTAGGTTGGAGTTGGAATAGTAAATCATGCTATTCCTAAGTCAAGCGCCCTCCAGCGCAAGTCGTTGTAACAAACGCGATGTAAAATACCGCGTTGTGAATGTATGCGTTGTAATGACATACATTCCTGCAGGCCCTCTGAGTAATGGTCTTCATCAAAATGAACCCGAAAGCCTTCGTTAAACTTATATAATACTGATGTTTATAAAAACATATATTGGCGTTTATGTAGAACTCCAATGGGTTTACAAACGAAAGCTTGTACATACTAGGTTGTGCTTCCAATTCAAGATGGTGCCTAAGAGGTTTCAATCCAAGTGTAGCGTCTAAAACACTTCCCTTTCACATAAGAGTGTCCATGGCACAAGCACACCACAACTGCTGTGTCCTCCTAAGGGGCAAATGGATACAGTTCACAAGTCTGCACTCTAAGAGCTCCTTAGCATCACCCACCAGCCCAAGAATCTGCCTGCGAAAGAATGCCCTATTCAGGGTGATATGTGTGCTTTAAAAATCCACATAACATACCAGTGACACACTCATAAAATGCTCAAATGTGGTACCTGAACTAAATAGTTGTCCCACATGCACGCCTACAGGACTGTAAGAAGGGATCGAAGATGTAGATTGAACCCAGGATGGAACTGGCCTATCGGGCAGTCAGGCAGTGCCCGATGGACTGGTCTGAAAGGTCAGCATGTAGACAGGATTTATGGTTGTTTGTGGGTCTGTTTTATGGTCTGCTGGGTCGGTGTTTACTGCTGATATTAAAACAAACATTGCCTGCAGCAAGCTCAAATCCATGCAGTCTACGATGCAAAACACTTATAAAGTGTCCCTTGAAAAGTTTCCAAACTGGCCCGATTTGCTAACATTGGCCACATTTGTATCTTTCTAATTCACTATTGGGGTCACTATTATTTTGGTGCCCGGGGCCATATTCTGTCCCAGTCCGACCTTGACTGCATCCCCCATTTCATTGCTACTAACTTCTGTGACTCATTGAACCCCATGAATGCTCCAAGTAAGAAAGTGTAAATCAAGAAACATTATAAATCCATATTTATTCAGAGCACAAACGGCTATTGAGTAAGCAAGATTACATCACAAAGTCAAAAGTAACCTTAAAACAGGAAGTTCAAGTACAATAATATGAGAAGCATGGGAGTATACATAAACAATTTCAATTGTCAAACTCCTGTGTGCAAGGAGAGTGATTGAGGGATCTGCAGCCACCCACACTGTCCAGCAGAAAAATTAAAAAGCAGTAGCGGTCGGTGGTGGGAGTAGCTGCCGGGCGGTGACATGGGGAGGGGGGGGGGGGGGGTTAGTGTGTGGGGGGGGGGGGGGTAGAAATCTATGGATTACGGAGGATTACAGGTAAGTAAACATATAAATAAATAAAACGAATTTCGTTGCAGTGAATGCAACTAAATTCGTTTTATTTATTTATATGTTTACTTACCTGTAATCCTCTGTAATCCATAGATTACTACTCCCCCACCCTGCCCCTCCCCCTCCCCACATCACCGCCCAGCAGCTACTCCCACCACCGACCGCTACTGTCAAAAAGACCCCCACATTCCACCTTCAGGCGCATGGTGTAGCAGGCACCAAATATGCATCGTAGCGTTGGCCAACATCACCTGGACACCATGTGAATGATGGTTGTGAATTCTGAAATCTGGTTCCGGCATGAGAATGGTAGCCAGAACCACAACACAACCAGTTACCATTCTGTGGCAGCACTAGTTGGGTTCATCTGTCCATCTTAGTAGGGCGAGTTAGGGGAGGACTTGCTTAGATCGCGGCAGGTTCGGTGAGACAGGTGGCAACTAGGAATGCCTGGCATGGGGTGAGTGATGGGGCTGCCAGTGAAGAGGCAGGGCCAGGGAGCAAGACACAACTCGTTAAAAATAGAAATGCAATCTGTGTATGTGGGTGCTGTGGCGGGTCCTGATTGAACTCTTGTGGTCACCTCCTGCAGCTCATGTGCTTGACTGGAACCTGAGCTCCATATACTGTCAGAAGTCAGCCAACAGGGGGCATGGCAAGCTACAGCCAGCCCAATGAACTACAGCCGAAGACTGCAGTAGTCAGTCTGAGCAGGAGCAGCGCTCTTATGCAGCCAGCCACTGGTGCTCCCTAGAACAACCAGCCTCCAAGGAGGTGCATGGAAACCTCACTGCGCATGCCCTGCAATGGAAGCAATCCTTAGGCCTGCACTGCTGCACTAATAGCAGCCCAGTGAGAAACAAACAATGCTCTGGGGTGTGAATGCAACTGTCTTCAAGCTGGGGCCAAGGAAGGCTAATACCAGCAAACAATGGCTGCAGTAGGCCAGAGGAGAGGTGTGGCGCAGCGGCTGACTCCAGAGCGCGGGGTTCGTGGTTTGATCCCCAATGCCAGTGGCAGCTCAGCTCAGCATCATGTGACTCTGGGTAATAGCTTAATCTCCCCGACGGGCCCCAGCGCCTTGAAACCCTTAAGTAACTCTTATGTTCGTGCTTTACTAATAGGAAATAATAATTATAATTAATAATCTCGGATCACCTCACTGCCTGCTTGTTTTTTGGTCAAAGATAAAAAAAACTCAAAGATAAAAAAACTCTGGCTACATCAACCCTAAAAAAAGGTTAAAGAAGCATCACATATGCCAGCGAGGAAAGGGGGTGTAGTGTCACTAATATGTTGTCGCTGGGCTACTGGTGGAAAATGGATAACTAAACAAAACAAGTGGATAGCAGCAGTTTAAAATTAACTCAGTATCTAACAATTTCAGCTGCTCGAAGGGGTGTGGTGACGTTACTCATTCAAGGCAGCCTTCTTGCTTCTAAATCAAGTCACACTTATTGTGCAAATAAAAGATACTACCAGAACAGCAACTTGTCTATACAAAGTTCTACTAATAAAATCGTGCATTTCTGTTTATTGCTATACACGTACACGAAAGGAGCTCTCATTTCAGTGACATGAAGTTTCTGCCCATAGAGACATAACTCGGGCCAGATGAATCCACTTCACTAGAGAAAAACAAAGTTCTTGCCATGTCAATGACAAATATGAAATCTTTTAATATTAATAATGGATTCCAGTATTTTATAATGAAAAACAGATCTTCCTTTGAGTCGAAAAACTCCGAAATGGCTAAATTCTACATTTCAAATGGTTAGAGGCTGGTTGCTCTCAAGGGCACTTGCTACAGTGATTGGGCCTCTCAGTGGTGCCTTAAACTGCTAGAGATGATTTGATTTATAGTGAGTTCTATATAAGATTGATTAATGATGCTTCAATTTAAAATCACATATGTTTCTAGCCAATCCATATGAAAGGCCCTTCTTTAATTCAGAACCCAGTATGTTGTGTATTTAAAGTTATGTGCATTGTCCAGACGTATTTTAGGATTATTCTGCAATAATTTGTTTTTATTGTTTTTCAGTTGTGGACTTTTGTGCAGTGGGCAATCATGGATGTCAGCATGAGTGTGTCAACGCTGATGAGTCTTATGTCTGCAAATGTCGGCAAGGATTTCTTCTTAATCAAGACCAGAAAACGTGTCGAAGTAAGACGCCTCTTCTGATTAACCTGCTTTGCAGGTGTTTTTCAGTGTACTCTCTGCCACTCTCTTTGCATTGGCATTTACAGAAAGGTTCTACCAACATGATGACAGCAAAGTTATATTAGCAGCCATTTTAGAATGCTGTATTTGGACCAGCCCAATAGCAGACTTAGAAAGCAGCCATTAATGACTCTTGTTGATAGTCAAGAGTACACCTCTTCAATTAGTCTCTTTGGTTCCGTCTGTTTCCTTCTTGATTTGATCGCTGTTTTCTGACATCCGCTTGAGTTTCTTCCTTTTGTGAGTCTTTCTACAGTTCTTGCTTTGACCTCTCCGCTTCTCTTGCTTCTGCCTTGCTGACATGCGAAAGGTGCCCTGTGACGTGACACTGGCCAAACTGCCGCCTTTGCCATTCGTTCTTTTGCTTTTGTCCTCTTCAACTTGCCTCCAGGGATCTCGTTGCCACATTTCCTCGCTTGTCCTTCTTTGACCATCGCGATTCCTCCTTTCTTTCTTTTTCCGTTTTGTCGCCTGTCTTCCTTTCTTTACATGGGCCTTTGTTGTTGCGTTTGCTGTTTGATCTCTTGCAGTAGTGTCTTCTTGTTCCACTCTTTTTACCCTTCTTGTGTGTGATAGTCTCATTCTTCTTGATTCCCTCATCGCCGTTCCATTTCTGCTTTCTTCTGTCACCACCTGTCTTCGGTGATCTTTTCCTTGTTGGTGTTGTGTCACCTTTGCTACCAGTTCCATTTCGTTGCCATCTGACTTTGGCTCTCTGTGCAGCCTCCGGTCAGCATGTGTTAGGTGGTCCTTGGTCGTCATAGCAAATCTGATCTCTTTCAATTCTTTGTGGTGTTCTTCAGTCCATGTGAAACGTTTTCCTTTATTTGTTAGCCCCCTCAGTGGGGTGCTTGTGGCAGCATCATCTTCTTCCAGCGTCACTAGTAGGTCCTCAATGTCATTGCCTGCAAAATTTATTAATAGACCCAGTTTCTTTGCTTCTGTCACATCAGTCGCTTCCATGTATCTCTCCAGATGTCTGATCCAATTCTCCCACCTTGTTCCTACTTGTGGCTCCGACAAATTGAATGGTGGTGGTTTTCGGTATTGTGCAATTTCTCTTTCTTGCTTGGGGTCTGTCATTTCTTCTTTTCTGTGCTCTTCTTGACACTCTTTTGTTATTTCTTCCATTATCTTTTCCCTTTGTCCTCTTTTCCCTATTGTTTATGCTTTATTAGTGCTCATTAGTGCTCACCTCGGCACTTTCTGCTCCTTTTCTTCTTTCTGTGCTCTTCTTGGCACTCTTTTGTTATTTCTTCTGTTATCTTTTTCCTTTGACTCGGCACTTTCTGCTCCTTTTCTTCTTTTCTGTGCTCTTCTTGGCACTCTTTTGTTATTTCCCGTGCTCTTTCTGGCACTCTTCTGTTTTCTGTGCTCTTCCTGGCACTCTTCTATTCTCCGTGCTCTTCCGGCACTCTTCTATTCTCTGTGCTCTTCCTGGCCCTCTTTTGTTATTTCTTCTGTTATCTTTTTATTTTGTCCTCTTTTCTTTATCGCCTGTGCTTGTTTCTTTTCCTGGTGCTCGACTCGGCACTCTTTCTTTTTAGTCAGCACTTTATCGTTTTTATTTTCTCTTATGTGTCTTTATTTTCCTTTCTTTCTTTTTATTTGTTGTCTTTTTCTCTTATTTACTGTTTTTGTCTTTGCTTGTGCTTTATTAGCGCTCAATTCCCTTAGTTCGATTCTCTTATTTGTCCTTGTCACCCTTTGTTCTTTCCTTATTTTCTTCTTTGTCTGTGCTTTGTATCTTCTTTATTTGCACCTGTTCGTTGTGCTGTCACCTTCTTTTCTGTTCTTTGCTCTATTGCTGCTTGTTCAACCCTTATTTTCTTATTTTGCCTCTTTTTGCCTTTGCTTATGCCTGTTTTTGCGTTTTTCTTAATTTCCTTTCTTTTCTTTCTTTTGTCCTTTTATTTGCCCCTTCTCTTCTGGTGTTTCTCTTATGCCCACTTGTTGTCGTTATTTATCCTTCTTTGTGCCTTTTCTCCTCTTTGATCGGCACTTTCTAATGTTTTTCGCCCTTTGCCTGACTTTAAAATGGCCGCCGCGCTGTTCTCCGCTCCTATTGGTTCATTTTGCCTGACTTTAAGATGGCCGCCAATCTTCTTGTGAGACTTCCTGTCCAATTACAATGCCGCCTGACTTTAAGATGGTCGCCGCGCTTATTCTTCGTTTCTATTGGCTCTTACGCCTGGCCCCAATATGGCCGCCGAGACTCTTGCGAGAGCTCGCGCTGGCTTTTCAGCTCTTCGAACTTCGCGCTCCTGTTGCTGGCGCTTACCGGCTTTGTTGCTTTTTCTTTTTGCGGCGGTCGGGGTGGGCTCCCACGTCGCTGCTGATTTCTTGATGGCGCTTCACTCTTCCCTCTTCCTTTTTGCCACGACGCGATCCAGGGTGGGCTCCTGGTTTCAAATCGCGATTTCTGCACGCAGGGACCGGATCCGTCCTTTGTCGCCAGATGTCGTGTCCTACCGCCCAGGAACTCACACAGGACATGATGTGCATCTTACAGGTATTCTCTTTATTGGTTGGCTTACATCATGCATGCATCACGACCTCCTTCCTCGAGGTCCAGCTCCAGAATGTTTTCTCTCCCCACCCCTTGACCGGATGTGGCGTCCGGTGTCCCCTCGCCCCTGCGCTGTCCCAGGGACCTAGTGCCCATGTCCTGGACAGGACAGCTGCTAATAACCCCATTGCATCCTTGCGTTGTTATGGATTGGTCTTATTGTCCATTATGCGCCCTTGCTTACAGTTCAAGCACATACTTCTGTGGCTGGCAAGTAATAATTTTTAGCCCCCTCATCAGAGGGAGTAATGCTTACTTGACATCTTGTATAGAATGGTAAGTATGGTTCAGCCAATCAGAAACAAATAGTATACAGGCATTAAATATTGATCTGTTCTGAATCTCTGACAGAAAATGCACATCATTCTGCAACCTGTCTATCAGCAGAGAAAGATCTGCTGGATGGAGGAGTGATCATGACCGGATGCACAAGAAAGATAAAGGGGGTGACAGAGATGCGACATGCATGAGCTTACCCCATTATTACCCTACGACCCAGTAAATATAGGTAGTTACTATCCCATGCCTGTGCCTCGTGCCTAGATATGAGGTGAAAAGCAATAGGAAATGTTATTACCTGACTCTGTTGTAAAAAATGCAACATTATTGTCCTTCATCCAAAGCCATATCTTTTTGTTGTATCTCTAGACACATATGTGTCTGGATTCCTCCGTCATCAGTAGAGAAAATATTTTGGAGTCGCTGGACATGCTACCCCTTTTACTATTTAAACAAGCATTAGAAATGCAATAGGTCTCGCAGCATTAGAGTTAGTGCTTTTAGAATTGTTTATAGGTTTTTTGTTGTAAATCTTTTGCATTTTATTTTTTTGTAGGCAATGCAAAAGAATTACAAATCAAAAAAGCAATAAGCAAATGTAAAAGCTTTAACTAAAAATCCTGCGAGACCTATTGCACTGTGTGAGGGTGAGGTGTTGAGGGTGAGTGAGGGTGGGGGTGAGTGAGGAGTTGAGGGTGAGGGTGAGAGAGTGTTATTGTGAGTTAGGGTGAGGGGTTGAGGGTGGATGAGGGTGGATGAGGGTGAGGGTGAGGTGTTGAGGATGAGTGAGGATGAGTGAGGGTGAGTGAGGGGTCGAGGGTGAGTGAGGGTGAGTGAGGGTGACTGAGTGTGAGTGATTGTGAGTGAGGGTGAGTGAGGGTGAGTCAGAGTGAGTGAGGGTGAGGCGTTGAGGGTGAGGCGTTGAGGGTGAGGTGTTGAGGGTGAGGTGTTGAGGGTGAGGTGTTGAGGGTGAGGTGTTGAGGGTGATTGAGTGTGAGTGAGTGAGGGTGAGGTGTTGAGGGTGAGTGAGTGAGGGTGAGGTGTGGAGAGTGAGTGAGGTTCAGGTGTTGAGGGTGAGGATTTGAGGGTGAGGGTGTGAGGTGTTGAGGGTGAGTGTTTGAGGGTGAGGGCGAGTGAAGTTGAGGGGGTGAGGTGTTGAGGGTGTGAGGGTGAGGTGTTGAGGGTGTGTTGTTGAGCGTGAGGCTGAGGTGTAGAGTGTGAGTGAGAGTAAGAGTGAGGGTGATTGAGTGTTTTAGTGTTAGTGAGGGTGAGGTATTGAGTGTGAGTGAGGGGAAGTGTGATTGTGGTATTGAGAGTTAGTGAGGGTGAGGTGTTGAGTGTTAGTGATGGTGAGGTGTTGAGTGTGAGTGAGGGTGAGTGTGAGTGAGGGGGAGGGGGAGGCGTTGAGGATGAGTGATGTGTTTAGGGTGAAGTGTTGAGGGTGTGGGTGAGGAATTGAGGGTGAGGGAGGGTGAGTGTGGGTGAATGTTTGAGGGTGAGTGATTGAGGGTGAGGTGTTGTGGCTGATTTTTTGTGGGTGAGTGAGGGTGAGATGTCGATGGTGATTGAAGGTGAGGTGTTGGGTGAGGCGTTGAGAGTGAGTGAAGTTGAGTGTTGTTGAGTGAGGATGAGTGAGAGTGAGGGTGAGTGAGTAGTTGCGTGTGAGGTGTTGAGGGTGAGTGAGGGTGAGGGTGAGTGAGGGTGATGTGTTGAGGGTGAGTTAGGGTGAGTGAGGGTGAGGGTGAGTGATGGTGAGTAAGTGTGAGGATGAGTGAGGGTGAGGGTGAGAGTTTGAGGGTGAGTGAGGGTGAGTGTTTGAGTCTTAGTGAGGGTGAGATGTTGAGGGTGGGTGAGGGGGGTGTGTGAGAGTGTGTGGGTGAGTGGTGTGAGTGTTAAGGGTGTTGTGTATGAGGGGTGTTAGTATGAGGGATTTGAGTGTGAGAGGGTGAGGGTGAGTGTGATGGGAGGGTAGGCATAGTGAGTGATGTTGAGGGGTAAGGGAGTGTAAGGGAGAGTGAGGGTGAGACTGAGCGGGTGTGAGCGGGTGAGTGAGGGAGTGTTTGAGAGTGTGAGTGAGGGAGTGTGTGAGGTGTTGTGTGAGAGCGTGAGTGATGGGGTGTGTGAGGGGTGTGTGAGAGGGTGTGTGAGAATGTGAGTGTGTGTTAGGGTGAATGAGGGGGTGTGAGGGGGGTGATGGTGGGGTGACCAATAGCCTGATGACTAACCCATGGCTCAGACAGATATTGAAGGGGAAAATCGAAGAAGCAAAACAACCCCACAAAAAAGTCCCACAGTAAAAGGTCAATGCCTGGGGACCCGGGGCGCTAGTAGGCGGGCTAGCAAGATGGGCGCATACTAGATAGGCTCCTGCAGTTTGGGAGAAATCAACAGCATTATCCTGCCTTCCACAACATATATCGAGAGCTACAAGTGCCCATATTCTGGAGGGCAGAGTGCTGGAAAGTGCCACACGCAAAAAAAAACAGTAGGAGAAATCAGATTGCTGCCGATCTGTGCGCATAAGGCCTTGACAGATGGTGCACGGCACCAGAATGGCGTGCAGAGGGGAGCGGATTGCCGCAGGTGGAGAGACGCGTGCTGTGGGACATCAGAGCTGACCTGAACCTCACCGGTATTCACTACACAAAACTAACCTTTGGAGTCCAGTCGCGGAAGAGGCGCTGTTGCGAGGCAAAAGAGGTAAAGGGGCCGGGGAGAGCCATGCTGAGACGCGAGACAGCCACTGCACGCACCGAGCTGTGGTGGCGGGTGGCTCGCCTCCCAGTTAGTCGGAAACCCTTTGGCGGGTGGCAACACCCTCCACCTGCCGCTCCTCTCCCTCGCCAGACTAACATACCCAGTCAACAAAGACTGGATGTTGGAGTCGTGATGGCTGCTTAAGCACTGGCACTGCCCGCCATTTTGGGTGTTGGCATGGGGCCACGGGCAGAGGCGCAGGCGCGCTACAGAGCCACAAACTGGGAACTGTATGGTGGACAGTTGCCGCAGCTCAGCAACAAGTTTTGGGGAGGCATTGTGGACAGAGGGACTGGGCCACAGAGAGACCTGGTTAAAAAATGCGCTGTGAAGCGGGACCACTAGGCTCGGGGTCAGGCGGGGGAGGGCGGGTTTGGAATGACGAGCTCGCGAGGCGGTGTTGGCGGGGAGGGGGCGGAGCGGGGGAGAGGGTGTGTGTGAAACGAGACGGAGGGGAGAGAGGGGAGGGGGAGGAGAAAGAGAAATGCGACACGGCGGGAGGGGGCGGAGCGGGGGAGAGGGTGTGTGTGTGTTGTTAGGAGACGGACGTGCACGCGCACGCGCTTTTAAGGTCAATGCGCATGCGCATAAGCTCAATGCGCATGCGCATTGACCTTAAAAGTCACGGGCACTGCAAGGAATCGCCACGATTCCTTGCAAGTTAGATAAAGAGTCGATGAGCCCCTATAGTCTCGCTTGCTCGATGCGCATGCGCATCGACAGGCGAGACCTAAAAAAAGCGGAGCAGGGAGGGTGTTATTGTGGCTATCTGTTTGCCCGAGGGGAGGAGAAATGCCGGCCTGAGGCAGAGCACACGCTGAGAAGCTTGTGGGAGGGGGGCTGGGCTGCCTTTGATCTGGTAATGCGAGGCAGGCAGGCGGCTGGTGGCATTGTGCACGCGCTTTTTAGGGCTTGCGCTTGCGCAATGACCTAAAAAGCACATGCACTTGAAGAAATTGCCACTGGAATCGCCAGTGGTGGATCAACACTGGATAAGCCGTAATAGAGCTTCGCCAGCGATGCGCAGAAGCGCATCAGCAGGCGAGCCCTAAAAATAAAATCAAGTAAACCAGTTGCAACAATAAAGTACAAGGCGACTGCAGCCTACAGCCCAGAATATATTGTTTCCAGGCCTTTATGTGTTAACACAGAGCTCAACTATGCTGTAAAAGATGGACTTCGAACCTGAATGCACCAGGGCCACAATGGAGAGCAATTTGACCATCTAATTATAGCTGCTGTCTATCTCTTCTAACTTTGGCCTTCTCTAGGGAACAATACAATTCAGTACAAAATACAGACATAGCCCTCAGTGTAAACATAATATTGCATCTTATTAATTGCCATTGAGGCACTGGTTAATGGGTTCCAGGCCCTACAACTGGTGCTATTTTTCAATCGAAAATTTTGAGTTGAAAGTGAGTTAGCAGAAGGATTCAAATTATCCAATTAAAAAAAAACGGATGTTAAAGAGGCTATGCTCAGGAGTCGGACTAGAAGAAGGATTAAGTAAGAAGCAAACAAATGAAAGTGACAAAGTTCATCAATAGTAAGCAGTTGACGGGTTGTAAAGCCCACTATACGTTTTTAGGAAACCCACAAAAGGTCTTTTTAAAAGCAAAGGCAAATGTGAAACCTTACAGAAATTCATAATGTAAAACGTTGTGCAGAAGCTGCTACAAAGGAGAGCATTGTTTCCCCCCCGATTTCTCAACTTAAGCAAAACTGTACAAATTTGAAAAATTCACTTTCCTCCTATGCCTCATTTCCCTAATGTCGAAAATGTAGAAGTGTTTTGGAATTTGAAAGGGTTTCAGGTGCACACCGAATTAGGATGCAAACTTAAAGAGAACCCAAATATTTTTTGGCATAGTAAGGAGCCAGTTGCTTTCTTGTGGGCGATGGCAACCTGTCTACATCACTCTTTAATAAAACATTGCTGATGACACTTTTGTCATGCTGTTAAAAGGGCACTGCGGAGTGTAGTCGGTGTAAAAAAAATATAAATGTACCTGATCTCTACTCTTCCATGTGTGTGTGTTTTAGTATAGTTATCTCTGACCTGCGCCTCCGGGAGGTTCACTGATCCTTACTCTTCCTCCTCCCCCCTCGTCCACGGGTGGGCTGCGAAGTGGCGTAGACGGGGGTTAGGCAGCTGCAGGAGTAAAGGCCGCAACCAGAGTTGAGGTAGCGCTGTGTGTGCTGCAGAGGACAAAATAACCCATGGTGAGAGCTGCCCGAATATATAGAAAAGAAAATACAAAAAAATACAAAAAAAGCAAAAACTGTAAAACCGACCCCGCTCAAAAAAAAAAACAAAAAGGCACACAAAGGGCATTGATGGAGGAGAAAGTGTGAATGGCGCAGATTTTTTTTTTAATTAACATGGTGCCTGCTTCGCGCAGCATCCATTTAGCATTGGACGGGAGAAAGGAGCATATTTAAAAGTGATAGCCAATAGCAGGAGGGAGGGGATGCAGCTATAGCCCAGGGAGCGAGAGTTGCATGTTGCAGCGGTGACTACCATGCCATACTCGTCGCTGTAGCAGTCTCTGCAACTTCTGCACACGCAGCGGTGACATGCCCATCCCAGGTTACGGGGGAGCTGCTGCTGGTGACGCACATGCACACCGCTTTTGTAGATCCGATCCACTGCGATGAAAGCGCTGCGGCCAGCCGTGAAGCGGGGAGGGTGCATTTTGGATGCAAAGTACGAGACGCGGCAAACGAAAATAGAAAATGGTGCGCCCAAAACATATATAGCCATCAAGAATCTTTATTTCGGCAGAAACGGCCATAAAAACACAGATAAAAAATTGGCGAGCACGTCAAAAAGTCGATGGTACACTATCAAAAAAGATGGTCTTTTCTATATTAAAAATGGTTTTTCGTCGTATAGGAATAAAGTACAACTTTTGGCATTTTACCAAACCACATCAGGGGTTCCAGCCGGGTATTGCAGCAGAGGTCACCTCTCCGGGGAATGTCACTCAGCACCGGCGTGGACCAGATCTGCTTTTACCGAAGAAGAGGAAGCAGCAGCAGCAAACTGTGTCACCTGGCAGCAAGGCGATGGCCATCAGCAACACGCCCCTACTTCCGTTATCTACAGAGCGGTCATCCAGGAAGTGTGGCGCCGCCACGGCGGCTCGAGGTGCCAAGCCCCCAAACAGAAACAAGCAAGACGGAGGGAAGAGAGGGGAGGGGGGAGGAGAAATGCGACACGGCGCGAGGGGAGGGGGGAGGAGAAATGCGACACGGCGGGAGGGGGCGGAGGGGGTAAAACACGACGGACGTGCACGCGCATGTGACTTTTAAGGTCAATGCGCATGCGCATAAGCTTAATGCGCATGCGCATTGACCTTAAATTTATCGTGCACTGCAAGGAATCGCCACGATTCCTTGCAGTGTGGATAAAGAGTGGATAACTCGCAATAGTCTCGCTTGCTCGATGCGCATGCGCATCGACAACAGGCGAGACCTAAAAAGGCTCCTGCTATGAGTTTTTCTGCCATTTCGGGGAGTTCCACATAGCAGAACTCTGTGTACTCCGCCTAGTCCTAGATACGACATAAAGATCCAGCAATAGCTCATTAATACTTTGTTGAACTTTGAACTGAGCTCGAAATATTGTACTACATCGACCAAGATGCAAAGGGGTAACAGCGATGAAACATTTAAGCAGTGTGCTCCTACCCTGCTTTCACTGTTGAAAAAAAATCTTGTTAGCCTCCAAGCTGACATGCTTTGAAGCCCCTGCATTCCTGGAGTGCATTGTGCCTAGGAAAATTGTGTGGCTACATGTTCGGCGACCACAAAATATTTTCTCTACTGATGACGGAGGAATCCAAAAACATGTGTCTAGAGGTATGAGGTACCCCGATAGCTGATTAATACTTTGTTGAACTTTGAACTGAGCGCAAAATATTGTACTTCATTGACCAAGATGCAAAGGGGTAATGGCGCTGAGACATGTAAGCTGTGTACTCCGACCCCCTTTCATAGTTCCAGTGGCAAATCTGGAAGTCTTACTTGCTGAGGATACACCCTTCCTTGGGAAGCACAGCACCTTGCCTTGGTGTCAGGAGGTTAGAAAATGACTGAGAGCCTTATTTAGATTTTGACTGAACAGAATAGCCATGAAAAAGTAGTGGATGTCCTGCCTGCCATATTTATAGTGTCTGTGATGGCAATGATCTCTTTGAAAGATTACCTGCATCTGCCCATTTCTAAATAACCCCATAAGTCCCATAAATGTCTTAATATTCTGAAAGTCGATATTTCTTACAACCAAATGTCATCAGGACAGGTGTCTAGGCACCAGGTCACTCTTCAGCCATGGCTCTCCCGGGGTCCGGGGCCGAATGGTCAGCAGGGAGCCGTTCTGCCTTTTGTGTCCCTGTAGAAGCAGCAAGAGACCAGCCACTTGGCCTTTGTAGAGCATTACCAGTCCCTGGGTGTCAACAGAAGTCCTTCAGTCTTTTCCCCACATCAACCAGGTAAAATCTTTTTTCCTCATCTTGATGTCCTTCAGGAATTCTCTGAGGAGGTGGTAGTGATGGGCAAGTCTTTCACTAGTCATTAGTCAGTGATGGGAGAGTTCCATGCGCCTAATCCTGGCAACTTCAGCTCAGTAAATCAATTTTTTCTATTATTTCTTTTCAATATTTACCACAAACCTTTTCAGTGTCCCTCATTCAAGATGACCATAGCCTTCTGCCTCCTCCAGGAGCCTGGTATTCTATTTCAGACACACACCCATTGAAATGAGGGAACCTGCTCTCTTGCTGTGTTAGAACCAGTTTTTCCATTGCTAGGGGCACAGATGAATGTCTGCAGGGGCTCATGGGATGAATGGTTCCAGTTTCTGGGATGCCCATTTGGGATATATACTCTCGAATAGATGCTCTGCTAGAGCAATCCTTCGAGTTGTCATCTGTTCCTGCACCTTCCCAGACGACTCATACTATGAAATGGTCACTGTTGGTGCTACTCTAGCTCTCCTGCTCAGTTGCCTTTGTAGATGTAGTTCATGCTATATAAAACCACTAATAAATAAATGCAATAATAAAAGGAAGTTAAGCCTGTTATTGCTGTATTTATAAAGGTGCTTTAATGACACAGGTGCACACAGTATTTATGCCTGGTGATATTTTTAAGCGGTCTTGTGTCTGCTTTTAGAGAATGTTATAACTATAAGGATTTGCAATGTATAAAAGGGTAGAAATATGTTTTCTGTGAATCCCATAATGTTTTGTTAGATATCATCTTGACAATCTATGAATGCTTGCTTCTTTTCCTATTCAGGGCCAGACTATTGTGCTCTACATAAGCATGGATGCCAGCATGAATGTGTGAATGAGGAGGAGTCCTACGTGTGTAAATGCCACCCAGGGTTTACTCTTACTCCAAATAAGAAGACATGCAAAAGTAAGTACTATGTATTATAACAAAACATTTTATTACGCAGGCTTCTCCAAGGAGTAGCTGGAGAGCTACGGTAGCTCTCCCAGCTACCTGCAAGTAGCTCTTCTGTGTGCAGCCAATAGCCTACTAAATAAGAAGCGCTCGATTGGTAGAATAAACATGTGTATACTTACACTGAAAAGTGTGTATTCAAGGCAAAAATGTGTATATTTTCAGAAATCGTAAGCTGATGATTGGAGAAAAATGGCTGAATTCTCAAAATATATTTACAGCTGACACTTGAGTGATAAATAAGTGGTGTTAGAGAGACATTTCACAAATATTATTGCCCCTTTTCTTACATTGCTGCTGGCAACCATGCCTGATGCACTGAGGTGATAACTTCTGGAAATCTTGCATATAGTGGCCACTAATGTAACCTTGTCTGATGTGGTCACTATTACGACACTTACAATATTAGTAGCTCAGGGTGATTTTCGTTGAACATGAGTAACTCTTCTGACAGAAAAGGGTTTGAGACTCCTGTGTTTCTGTGTTTCCTGTCTCTGTGGGCCATCCAAAGCCTGCTTACTTTATTTGTTACAAAAGCCGACTGCAGTGGTCGCATCACATCTCCACTGTGCTCCCAGAAGTGACTGACTGCCGACGTCAGGTTCCACTTTATGATCTTGTTTTTATTTCTACAGCTGTACAGGAAATCTATCCAAAATGTGTTTGTGGCGAATTAAAGGTGATATGGGGACATATTACATTACTGTGGCACATTTTTCCCATCTGATAAGGTGTGGCTAGTGAAGTCGGGAAGTACTGGCGCAAACTTGCAACACCTGCACTGGAAGCAGGACAGCAATAAAAAAACGGACAAGGGTTTGCAAAGGACAGGCTCATCCTTTAGTGCTTGGGAGTGCTTGGGGACCGAACTGATTTTAAAGAGAGGCAGGAATCCCCCAGCAAGTGGATTCAGTGTGTACCTACATATATACCTGCGAAGGATTCCAAGAAAGTCTTAGAGACCCATACCATACGTGATACCTTGGTGGGCCATACTAATCGTACTTCTTTCTGGATGGCACATAGTTAGTGAACCTCCAGAAAGCCTATTTGCCCCTGTGTCTGCGCCTGTAATACACCCAGGAAGCAGGAGCAAAGATATTCATTTGCATAGGACCACACCCCATTGAAAACGAAGAAATTTGATTTGCATGGTTGGTATTACAGAAGAGGCTGTGCATCTCTCCGTGGACCATTCTGTAAAATGGAAATGCCTGTTGCATCCGAGGGGCACTTTCCATACTCCAGCCGATGCTGGCCCCTGAGTGCTTTTGTTAGATACCACTTCCAAACTCACCTTCTCCCTATGTTATTGCCTTAATCTCAGTGGATGCTCTGCTTTAGTTTTGGCATGGTGTTACTTTAGGGTCACTTTTGGGGTAAGTTGTGTATTGGTGTAATGAAGGAGTGAGGCACAAGACAGGAAGCTGTAGTATGCGTCTCGCTGCCTCCATGACCATTGGCATGCACAAAGCCCGAGCACATTTTGGTATCAGCATGTTACAGTGATCTTTGTTTCATGGATACTGAGGTAGACCTCATGTATTTAGCTGATGGTTGTTGTGAAAGGTAAGAAACTGATGCATGCCTACACCTAAATCTCACTCAACACCACCTACACCATATACTGCAACATATTCCTTACAACAGCTATTGCATCCAACCCCAACACCTACAACCACATCCCCAAACAGTAACCAGAGAGCCCTTCTTTCAACCCATTGTAGAACACCACATACTCCCCAGAGCTACCACTCTACGCTGACACTTTACACCTACTCCCACACCCACTCTACTCACAGTGCAACAGCTGCTACTAAACTCCTACACTTAATTACACGTAAGACAAATTACACGAGTGTCCGGCATTCTTATGTACATGCTGGAGTGCTTTATTCTACACATTACAACTAGCGTCCTCTATTATTTTACTCTGAAATTGCATTCATTATTCTGGCCTTAATCTGCGGTGAACTTGTTTTTGGTAAACATTCCTCATTTTTACTCAACAATCACAAACATTTCGCCTCGTCTGAATTAAATGTCAGGCATCCTCTGAATCTTTCATAAAAAAAGCGAACATTCACATACAGAGTTACTGTGGAGTGAAAAGCGTGATGTATACAATTCACCTTGTTATTTACCTTTGTAATGGGATAACAATAGATCAGTACGAATGGTCTAAGCATTACTCAGTGGCACTAAACACTTGAGAAAGTGACACCACAGCAATCTTAGATTTGATCAAATGTATATTAAAGAAATGTATAGTAGGATGATGCCTTTTTGAAATAGATAGGTAGGTAGAAAATAAGTTTGTTTAGACAATTGTTCATAAAACGTTCTAAAACACATTTAGCAATTAAAATCAGTAAAAGGGCACCATCTTAACTACTCGATACTCCCTTCCCACTATTAAAAAACAGAGGTCTTAAAAAATTAATTTGATTTGTGAAATAAAAGACGCAATCGATAAGTGTATGCAGCAAGGAACATTTTGCATTCAGGGGGCAGCGGCAGAGACCCATATTATCCTGAACCTTGGCACTGTATGGGCGGAATGAGTGGATTGGATTACATCCCACCCTGACCCTTAATATTTCATTTTGCAACCCTGTACATGATAACTGTAACAAGTAGGAAAGATATGGCCCCATTAGGATGGCGGGCAGATCGCCCCCGCCAGGCCGGCGGTAGCCACCGCCGGCCTGGCGGGGGCGATCCGCTCGCCATCCATGCCGGAATGACCCCTGGCTTACTATTATGGCTGGGGGACCTTCCGCCGCTTTTCCGCCCCTGTCGCCTTGCGACCAGGCAGAAAAGGGTTCTATATGGTGGCGGTGTCTATCAGACACCACCGGCCATATTAGTATGGGCATTTTACAATGCCAGGCATGCCGAGTCTGCTTTGGGGGCCCGTTGTGGGCCCCCAGGGACTTCGGGGGTGGAGGGTGCACATGGGGGGGATACCAGTTCCATACACAACATGACAGGCACCGCGCAGTGCCTGCCATGTTGTGCATGGAAGTGCACAGCATACCTTCCTGGCTTTGTGGCGGGCGGTGCTGAGTGCACCGTCCGCCACAATGTCAGGAATGCTGGCTGTGCCCGCCACTGTTGCGGGCACATCCTAATTGCAGGCACGGGACCTCCGCCCTTATGGCGGGCAGTCCCTTTCCATGATGTCCGCCCGTCATCCTAATGGGCCATGTCCTGACCTAGACTAGAAATTGCGAAACTGATAGATGGCTTCTCGCTCAGGTAGAATAGGTCATTAGATTCAGACACCAAAGCAAAATACTCTTTCAATAAACGCTTTCCTGAGAAGGGAGACCAGGATGTAATTATACCACTGTCTGTATGAAGTTTCCTAAGGGCAATTAATCTAGATCCCACATCCTTTGGCCACCTTCTGTCACTACCTTGAATATCCTCCTAACACAATTTGGAGACTATGGACACCTCATCATCTTCCGATAGTATATAAAATATCATATGGCCCGACTAAAGGCCATCAGGTTCCAGGAAACCAGCTTACACTCTCTTCTTATGGCCCCTTCTAATCTGTCCGATTCAGATCAAGGGAAAAAGCCTCTCCTCCATACAGACCCAATGGTGGAATCTTCCCTTCATACGCCTTTAGTAGTGGAGAATGGGAAATTCCCTAAAATCTACTATTACATCTTGATAGACAACTGGCCTGCAATATGGCTTTCTGCTTAATTTTATCCCAATGCGTGCCCCAGCTCAGGTTCCTACTAAATATCAG
This sequence comes from Lissotriton vulgaris, assembly GCF_964263255.1. Taxonomy (NCBI): domain Eukaryota; kingdom Metazoa; phylum Chordata; class Amphibia; order Caudata; family Salamandridae; genus Lissotriton; species Lissotriton vulgaris. The sequence continues at coordinate 1,739,793,314 of NC_141691.1, forward strand.
ACCCAAGTATTTATTTTGGTGGACTTGCTCCACCTCCTGTGTGTCTATGTACCAAATGTATTTCTTCACTTTTCCCAAAAAAACAAGGTTTTGGTATTTTCCATGTAAATGCAGAGCTGGTTCTGCTTACTATACGTTGCTAGAGCATCTAGTATCCTTTTTAGACCATTTAGTGTACAATCAAGTAGTAATAGATCGTCAGCTTGTAGTAGACAGTAATGAGATGTTTCCCAACTTTAGGGAGAAAAGTCTTAGATTGAGAAATAAAGGTGGACTAAAAATAGACTAAAAAGCAGAGGTGCTAAAACGCACCCTTGCCGGAGGCCATTCTCAATGGAAATTCTTTTTGATAACCGACCCGAGTTGTCTAACACCATGTGAGCCCAATTACCAGAATGTAAGGGTAGAAGTACACTAAGGAGGTTTAACAGAAGCTCCCAGGCATCAAGTTTCCCCCATAGTATCCCTATCCTCAGAATCAAAGGCTGTCCTGAAGTCTACAAAGCAACAGCATAGCTTTTGATTTACCTCCAGTGCATTCAGAATAAAGGGCCATAATGCAAAGCAATGATCTATAGTGGAATGACCCTCCCGAAAGCCCCCATGTTCTGTTAATATACTCTTGGTTTCAAAAGCCCAGCCTTCAAGTTTGGATAAAATAATCTTAGAGAAAATATTTAATGAGATATCAAGAAGGCTACTAAGCATATAATGTTTGGGGTCTGTACCGCTCCCTTTTTTAAAAATAGGTTTTATTATAGACCCTTTCCAAGAAGAAGGGTAAAGGCCAGACATGGCAATCCACCAAACAGGGAAGAAGAAATAGTGCTCTTGAAAGAACAACTGTGTCTGTGCCATGTGGGAGAAGTGACCGCTAATTCAATCTATGTTCAATCCTACACAGGAATAAACTACTGTGCGCTGGAGAACCATAGATGCGACCACGAATGTATCAACACAGAAACATCCTTCATCTGTAAATGTCGAACTGGCCATGTTTTGGATTCTGATGGCATAACGTGCAGAGGTAAGTCCTTCCCTCATTTCAATCTGCACTGTCCAGTGAAGAACTCTGAGAATGGAATTCGGTGACTCCTTGGCATTCATTGCTGACTCTGAGAATAGTCTGTTTTGTGCCTTGGATGTGGGGCTGTGTTACCGGCATTGGGACACGTACAGTATTCACGGAGAGCCTGCTTCGACACATGCCCCTAAAAAGAATGAATTGCATTCTGCTTTATTTCTTGTTTTGTTTCCGTATGGGACCAGCACATTTGTTTGTCGCTCTGATTGATCAAAAAAACAGGCACATCAGATTTTCCAATACATGGAACACCAGTTTGTGGGCGTAGTGAGACAATCCACCTGGGTGTTCTTCCCAGGAATTATGTCTCATCCGAAGGTGTGAGTGATTCTGTGGGGAAGGTAGCAATACTACCCTAGGGGATGAAATGTGTAACCATTCAAATGTTCCCCTCCAAAGTGTTGTTGCATACCAAATCCATCCTAAGCACACTCAGCAGATTTACCTTAGCCCCTGGGCAGGGCACGTATACCAACTTACCTTTCACAGTAAGGTTAACAGACTTTGGTCCTGTGAACTTTTTCCAAACTTACCTGGAAGAGACTAACATTAGGAACAAACATTATCTATAGAAACGGCAGGTATTTTGTTGACTTCCCCTCACCTTTCCTCAAAGCCAGCTGTGGCTGCTAAGAACACAAAGTGGTGGGGCAAGGGCAGCACACAGGTGGGTTGCGGGAGGAAATAAATTATTAAAAAATATGACTTTCCTGCCACTGCAGCCTCTGGGGTTCGGCTTCTTCCAGGATCGCGTTGCACTGCTCAGGCTCCCAGACTCCCCACCTAATCCAGACTCTGCTCTCATGCTATTACCTAGTGTGAGAGCTGCGCCAGGATTGGCCTGAGCAGGCTGAACTAAAGCTTGTTCAGGCACTGGGAGTTTGTGGCTTTTCTCCACCAGAAGTGGCTCGTATCAGGAAAAAGAGGCGGGCGGGGTGAAGGTGGTAGTGGATGGGGGACGAGGGAGAAAAAAAAAATGCAAAATAAAAAAGTACTTACCTGCTGCCCTCCAGCACTGCCCTCCTCTGCTACTCTCCACTGCAGGCACGGGCTCCCAGACTGCCCTGCGGCCAATCGGGAAGCATACTCATGCATGAGAGCAGCTTCAGGATTGACCTGAGTGCCGTGAATGTGTGCTCCCAGACAGACTAGGACCCCATGCATGCTGTCTCCAACCCGGCAACGCAGCTCGGCTTGGAGAGAGCTTCAATGCGCATGACGGTTTTGCTGTCCTGAGACAGCCGGCCAAACTATAAGGCGCACTGATAACAGTGCTAACCATTCTCCCTCCAGTACTTTATCCCCCTGGCCCTGCCCACAACACTTAGAAGACAAATAAAACGAGTTTTAAACCTGTTTTCCTATTGTTTTATTTTTCAAGTTTTTGAGGGTGCTGGCGGGAGGGGCGACGTTCCTCCAACCACAGCGGAGGAGCTGCTGCTGTTCTCTAACCGGCTGTGCAGCACAGCTGGGTTGGGAGCTGGGTTGGGGAAATGGAAATGTTAGTGCGCATGTTGCTTTTCCCATCCTAAGACTGACGGATAAACCGACAGTGCCACCTACAGTGCACAACTCTCCTCCTCCCTGCTGATGTCTTATGCTATAGCCCGCCCGCTCTAAACTCGGGCCACTAGGCTCAACCAGGGAAAAATAAAATGATAATAAATAGTTACATTACCATTTTATTTATTTTATCTCCCGGCTCTCAGCAGTGGGGCAATGCTTTCCTGCCATAACGGAGAAGCGGCTCCTGCTCATATCGAGCCAAGAAAGGGCAGCAGACTGTACTAGTATTGTTAGAGGCTTTTATTAGAAACCAAACTTGTAGAAGATATATTGAATTATAGTAGCAAATATCCCAGATATTATGGGGATAAAAAATTAACTGAGTAAATGATATGTACATAGGCAACATGTCTTTCTATATAAATCCCCTTCCTACAGAGTCTTTGCTTTAGCATCTGATAGCTTGACAAGACAAGTACATTATTGCATACCTGTCTGCACAGGTGTGCCGCCCGAGCCCCCAAGGTCAGGGTCTGAGAGCTCCAGGTGAAACCAGCCAGTGTCCTTGGCGGTAGGGAAACAAACTCCATAGATTTCAGGATGTACCTCTCCGACTGAGAGAAAATCCATGGTTTTGAGCTATTTCACTCAGCTATCATTTGTGAGAAACTGTCCCTGTGATCACTGATGCAGTGGGTGAAGCATTACATGGAAATTCCTACGTTCATACCTATGGACATACACAGTGAATACCACAAGGCCTGATTTTGACTTTGGCAGGCAGATTAAGTACTATGGCCATGACCGAATACTTTTCTACTTCCATGACGAGGATACTCCACCCACCAAATGTGGAGATGACTACTGCCCCCGCGAGCTTCTCATGTATTTACAGGAATCGCTGTCATAGAGGGTTCTGTATATGCATTGACATTTTCACTGTCGGCTCCATCAACATGATGGAGCCATATGGCAAACGCTCAACTTCTTTTTATTTTTGAATTTTTTTTCCAAAGCACGATTTTCTTTAAAAAAAAAAAAACAAAAAAAACACAATGACCTCCCCCTCACCATGGGAGATTTTTCTGAAGGCGCATGAATAATTTTGCAGTTTTCACTGTCTGTTAGTGCCACTCAAAATAGGGAGTGCGAACATACGGAAGAACGTCCGACGGCCCTTACTCCATCCACCCATCGGAGGTGTATGTAGGTGGTGTTGTCTCCACTACCTACATACTGAAGTTCTGGCTGACTCTTAATGAGGGAGACGAGGAGAGACGGATCTACGCTTTGGCAAAGAGGATACTCCATAACGACAGATTACCCCTCCGCCAAAGTCAAAGAACTGTCCCTAAGACATTATACATTACATGAGCATGTGAACTAAAACCATATTCTCATAAGGCATACCACATAAGTAACATAGTTATCATCATAATATAGCAATTGCAATGATCATAAGTAATAAATAATTTGGGCCTTTGGCCAAAAGCGAATGGCGGACAGGTGCATGGTGGGTACCATTGGAAATAATATCTAAACACAACAAGGTGGAATAAGTGCATTTTGCTTACACATAATTTTGATACAAATTAATTGAATATACTAACATTAGCAGAGTTAAGCTCTCAATATGAATGCCCTGGAGATGTTGACAATAATTATTGCACCTGATAGAATGGGATTTATTGAGTGGGATAATTACTGGGATCTTTGGGAAAAGAGAGGTTTGTTCAGGGATTGGAATTTTCGAGCCCTGAAATATTTTTGCAGAAACTGGAGTAAATGAGGTATATCAGAACATAGCCAGTGCAGTGCTGACAGTGCGCTGCCACTAAGGAAAATAAATACAGTGATGAAACTGTGAAGGTGTTTTTAAGCCAAAGAAAGCATGGAAGAGAAATTATGATAACTGAAGTGGAAGAAATTGGAGGTCACATGCTAGAATAGGCACTGGTAATGGAATTGGTGGCAGAAGAACCTGGTGACAAATGTTGATATTGGGTGTAAATTGACAGATTAAGGAACAGCACATACATGGCACCATCTATTTATTTATTAATTTTCTGTGTTTTATCTGATGACATAAAGTAATTTCAGTCCCTTCATTTATACAATTGGTTAGACCAGTAGCGGCCCGTGGTGGGAGTGCTGCCGGGCGCTGATGTTGGGTGGGCGAGAGGTAGGTCGGGGGGTAGTAAACTGCGGAATACGGCTGCACAGAGGTAAGTTAACAAAGAAATAAATAAAATTAATTTCTATGTGTGCGCTGCATTGCATTTTGCGATTCAGTCCGCGCAACGAACCGTATTCTGCCATTTACCTCCCCCACCGTGCCCCTCCCCCGCCCCACTTCAGTTATGTCTGAACTGGGGTGGCAGAGTGGGCTAAAGAACGGTGATGGATTAAACCCAGATCTTTTGACTGGGTGTGAGTGTTTGATTGATTCAGATGCTCCGTCCATCACCATCCCCTTTTGTACCACTTCAGTGCCCGGCAGCACTCCCACCACAGGCCACTACTGGGTTAGTCATTGGCTTAGTGGTTTCCTCAGTTTGAGCCAGATATAGTCCTTGAGAGCCCTGAACCCACTGATCTCCATTGGAGGATATTTTCTCCGGAGGATCTCTCCCTCTACGTGACTCTGAACATGGTCGAGATCGACAAGGTTATACGCTCCACTTCTGTGTCATAGTGCTGGTGGCGGTGGAGAGGATGAGTCTTGCAAATGCCACTGTCTGATGGTCCTTCAGTTTTGTTACGTCAAATGCTTTTTATAAAGCGCTCAAGAGTCTGAATCCTCTTGATGGTGTATGAGATCAGCTGGTAATACAGAACAGATTAGAGAGAGCGAACGATGGGGCCTGATGTCTCATGGAAGAGCATTCCAGGAGGAAACACATCCACCAAGTCAAGTCTTGTGGGTGCGAGGGTCTACCAAAAGACAGACATTCGAGGAGAGCCGAGCTCTCAAGAACCCATAAGGGCGATGAGGCAAGGAGGAAGGAGCCGTGCCTTATACACAACAATGCACTAGACAGAGAACTCTGAAGGTAACCCGCGGATGAATGGGAAACCAGTGAAGATGGTGAAGGATGGGAAGAGGCCTCGATATAGCAAGGGGAGGAGGTCGGAATTCTAACAGCATAATTTTGGTGAAATTAAAGCTTTGTGTGAGGAAACAGCCGACCATCCCCGTCAAAGGTAACAAGAGGGAGAGGACTCCAGCTCCTGTTTGGACGGTGCAGAATGAAGCTAGAGTGGACTCATGGGCAGGCACATTTGGCGTTTATATTTGATTCAGGCCTCAAGACTTTTAAGTTTGTAAAGGCTGGCTTGCTACTGAATTGCCCCACTCTTCTTAAATAACCACCTCAAATGCATTTGTTAATTTGTTGAACTGTCCTTTGTGGAAGCGCTCAATTAGTTATAAGCGTTTTTTGTCCGACGAGGTGATGTATCGAAGTGTTGCGATGTAACAGCCAAATTTCACACATAAGCAAGGATGTCTTACTTTGTGGTTACTGAACCCAGGCCCGACGTTTGACCTCTTAATCACGACGTCAAAAGGCGCTGACGTGTTCGTGCTGAAGACGTGACCTTCACGTTCTCCCGGTATTGGGTTTTAGGGTCCCCCACACGCCATTACATTCAGGAAATACAGACATTGTATTTCTTATTGTGGGAACTAACACTTTTGTCACCAGTTTTACACTAATTTATAAGGTGTCAGAACAAGGGCGGAGCCCAGGATTTATAGGGGACTTTAGAATCACTGACGATTAGACGCAGAATTTGTAGGAAAAGCAACTTTTATACAATATCCCTCCGGGTCTGATTAAAAGCAAGGGTGCGATGATGTATTTATATAAGTAAGTTTATGATGTACTTACATATTTGTAATTGAAATTGGATTGGACTGGACTGGCCGACCCGACTGATGCATGGAGCAGTTCTGGGTGTTTAAGGCTCCGGTACTTCCTTTGAGGGAGAGTGAACCCAGCCTCCACTGCGATGATGTAAAGTTATGGAAACACTGGAGCCATGCCAGCTGGACCCACTGAAAGATTTTATGGGCTTGGATGTTCCTGCCAAAGCCAGTGCAGAGCAAAGCGGTTCACTTGCACTCTATTGTAAAATCTGACTAAAGTTACGGATTTACCACCGGACAGGGGGCTCGTGCATCCCATCTGCTTACATTTTGGGAAAATAAACATCCTATCTTTGCGTTCACAGTGTTGACTTTGTATCCCCTCTCAGGTCCTAGCAATTGAAAATGAGAAATAGGCACTATTTCCATGCAGGCAACCACCCAAGTGATATTTGGTTTTCATGACAATTATATGTATTGCGTATGAAAAATGTACACAATTTCACCTGACCCTAGGTAGCGTACATTCATTTATTTGATGACACACAGATATCTAGTCACTTAATGCTACCTCCCCTCTTCCATCCCCTATCCATTTCTGGTGAAGTGATAAAGAATATTAGGGCTCAGTCTCCTGCCCTTGTCACATGCAGAAACATTTCTACATGGTCTATGTAGTGCTGATAGTGCAGTGCACACAACTGCTCCAGTGGGTAGAAAAAGGGCAAGCAACTGCTGTCAGATACTAATAACAACAATAATAATCATCATCATCTTCATCAACATAATAATACCAGCACAAACAATAAGGTTTCCTTACTGATTGTCCTCGCAGGACAGATACTACTTCTTGGCTGTACGCAGACTTTTGCTGAGTGGGCAATTTCTGCTCTCGGAGACATGGATATATCCCAGGCTGCATGCAAGAGGCTCAGAGTGGATTTGGAAACCTAGGCATTTACAGAAATACCAGCTAAAAGACTGCAAGGGGGATATACGGAGACATTCTGAATCATTTCTTTGGCAAAGCAGAAATTGTATGTTGCTGGTAAACAAATTGGTAAACATATGCTGTACGTACAGAGTTGTCAGGTCCTTATGCCCTTACCTAAATATTTGAATTCCAAGGAGACTGAAGATCTCACTGCAAAGCAAAGACAAGTGTAGTATCTTAGCATCTGTTGGCATCAGGAGTGAAAGGAAGTGCCTTGATGTCAATAACACTAGACAAGGGGCTTCCAACAGTGATCCTGGAGGGCCATATGCATATTAGATTTCCAGGATGTGAACCAAAAATATATAGTAGCCAACAGACATTCTTAAATGGAATCTGTTAGTAATGGGGTCTCTTATTGGCAGTGGTTTGCACCCTGTCCAAGTAGGGACCCTCACTCTCGTCAGGGTTAGGGAGTCACATAGCTAAGATAACTCCTGCTCACCCCCTTAGGAGCTTGGCACGAGCAGACAGGCTTATCTCAGAGACAATGTGTAAAGCATGTGTACACACACAGACAGTAACACAGTAACACAGTGAAAACACTTCAAAAGCAGTCCACACCAGTCAGAGAAAAATAGCTAATATGTATCTGAAAAAGACAAGATCAAAATGACAAATCTTCAATATACACAAGTCGAAATATACATTTTTAAAGATTTAGCAAATTTAGTCCACGGAATCAATGGATGCGTTCGTTTAAGCACTAAGTACCTCAGATGCATCAAAAAATAAAGAAAGTGCAAGTCTCAGTGGAGGTGACTCGCCACTAAAGCAAAGTGATGTGTCGGTTCCTTACTACACAGGGGAGGTGATGTGTCGGGTCCTTACTGGCAGGAGAGGTGATGCATCAGTTCCTTAGTGGCAGGGGAGGTGATGCGTAGGTTTCTGGACACACGGCCTCGGTTCCTTACTGTGGTGTTGATGAAGAGTCAGCATAAAGGGATGATGCATTGAAAATCCAGATGTGCTGTGTCGGTGCAGGTGCTGCATCAATTGCAGCCGCAACGCAGGCACTGCATTGATTCTTCTGCCGCGAGCAATTGCTGCGTTGATTCTTCAGCCACAAGCAGGTGCTGCGTTGGAGTCGGAGTGGGTGCCATGGGCGTCGGTGACACAGTGCTCAGGACTCACACTGCAGCGATTTTTCTGATGCAGTGCAAACGCGAGCTGGCGCTTTCAGTGCATGCTGTGGTTGATGCTTCCAATGGGAACCATGCTTTGGTGCAGGCTGCGGTGGTTCGTCAATCTTTTGCAGCGATGCATGAAGAAAACCGACGCTGGAATCGATGCTTGGATTTTCTCTTTAAAATCACCAGGTTACACTTTCAAGGCAGCAGGAACTGGATTTGGCACCACTTGGTAAGTCAGGACTTTCAGCAGAAGAGGCCAGACTCTGGTAGGTGAAGTCTTTGATGGCTGAGACTGCTAAACAGGAAGCAAGCATTCACATGCCCTTGGAGAACATTGGAAACAGGATGTAGCAAGCAAAGCCCAGTCTTTTCAGTCCCATGACAGAAGCAGAAAGCAGCAGGCCAGCACAACGAACCAACAGAGTGGAAGTCCCTCGTACAGCATCCAGCTCGTTTTCCTGGCAGAATGTCCTCAGTCCAGAAGTGTTCTGATTTTGGGTGTCAGAGGTCCAATACTTATAGCCCTTTCTGCCTTTGAAGTGAGCGAACTTCAAAGCAAAGTCTTTGTAGTGCACAAGACCCAGCCTTTCCCTGACCTGGCTCCAGACACACTATAGTGGGTGGAGACTGATTTGTGTGAGGACAGGCACAGCCATATTCAGTTTTCAGTGACAAATCCTCCCACTACTCTAGTTCAGGAAGGTCCATCAACCTGGTGATGGGCCATCAGCATGATATGCAGGGCACACCTTAGCTTTCTTTGTGTGACTGTCTAGAATGAATGCACAATAGCCCAACTGTCAGCCAACCCAGACATGCATTCTACGGACAGACAGAGGCACAGAATGGTTGCAAGAAAACGCACACTTTCTAAAAGTGGCATTTTCAAACACGCAATTTAAAAACCAACTTCATCTAAAGATGTATTTTTAAATTGTGTGTTCAGCAACCCCAAATCTCTATCTACTCCCAATGGAAAGCTACACTTAAAAGATATTTCAAGGCAATCCCCATGTTACCCAATGGGAGAGATAGTCTTTGCAATAGCGAAAATTATAATTAGCAGTATATTACAATTAGGACATATTAAACATACTGGTATATTTCCTACCTTTTAAATATACTGCGTCCTGCCCATGGGGCTGCATTGGGCCTACTTTAGGGGTGAATTACATGTAATTAAAGTGAAGGCCTGTGCCTGGCAAGTGGGTGCATTTGCCAGGTCAAAATTGCATTTGAAAACTGCACACACAGACACTGCAGTGGCAGGTCTGAGGCATATCTGGCAGGGTTTCTCATTTTGATAGCACAATCAGGTTCACTAGTAGCATCTGATTTACAGGCCCTAGGCACACCTTGTGCATTTCACTAGGGGACTTACTAATACATTTAATATGCCAATCCTTGATAAACAAATCACCAATAACATTTAAACAGAGAACACTAGCACTGGTTAGCAGTGGTAAAGTGCTAAAAGTCAGAAAAACAACAAAACAGGTCAGATAAATAGGAGGACGAGGGCAAAAGGTTTGGGGATAATCCTGAAAAAAGAGCCACGTCCAACACAATCATTTACATAGTCAGTGGTTATCCTGAACATGTGGTGTGGGTTCGGCCCTCCAGTACCTACTTTAGGCACTCATTATTATTATTATTATTATTATTATTATATTCTTATATAGCGCCAGAATCGACCCCCGAAGGGGTATCTCCGCGCTTGCCTTGGGAACCCGTCCTGGTTTTTCCCTGTGAGATAGCCCCTACAGGGCATCCCCAAGGTGAAAGCCAGGCATCCCGCCACGGGGGGGGGGGCCGTTGTGGAGATTAAGCAAGCTTAATGCCCAGAGTTGCAGAGTGTGAACCCATGATTAGGTCAGGCACCGAAGCGAGAATTATCGAGTCCATGGACATTTGAGCTCAAGACCCTGCCGCGTCGGGAATTGAACCCTGGTCCCGGGTCTGACCTCTGCTTCAGGGTCTGCCTGCTCTAACCAGTGAGCCACACTTCTCATGCACTAGACTTTTGTACATGACAAAAAGTTCATGAGATAATGCTTAGGCAGTGCTCCCACTCAACCTGTGGACTGAAAGCGAACATCGGAAAGAAAAATACACACGTGTAAACTACATACACATTATAAGAAGTTTTAAACTACCGCTATTCTGTGTGATTTCAACAAGTAACTAAGGGCTGTATGTATCAAGGCCAAATGGGTTCCCAAACGAATTTCGGCGTTTGCGAACCCATTTTCGCGAAATGGTATGTATCAAACAATTTGGGTGCAAAATAAGGAATCGCTTAAAAATAGCGAATTTCTTCATACATACCATTTTGCGATTTCTAAATAGCAATTCCTTAAAAATCGCTATTAAGGAATCGCAAAAGGGTATGTTGATACATATGGCCCTAACTCTTTTATGATCTCTCTCCCCCTGTTGTTTGTTATGCCATGCTGAGGGTTGAAGTCTGTTTTCTTTTAACTTGTACCCTTATTGTTTGCATTTAAATAGTGACCAGACACCCCAACGCTGAAAATGTTGGTGAGATATATAAAACAAGCATTGGCAAAGCCAGTATGTTTGAGCACTAAAAGGATGAGCTATTGGCTTTATGAATGATTCTTTGCATTGGCTTTAGCTAATTCAAAATGACTGTCAGTGCATCACAACACATATGCATGCACAAGCATGTAAATGCATGTGCAACCAACTTGGAATGTGTATTCTAATAAATAAAAGCCTTTCAAGGATTGGGGCAAATGCGTATACATGCCTCATAATGCAGGCATGCGCATGCATCCTGGCAAATGTAGCTATTGTTCTATTTTTAATTTACTGTTCAAACATCGTCAATAAGCTTGTTTGAACGGTAACTGAAAAATTTAAAAATAAACTATGTGGGAGCACCAAAATGTTAGCAACCAACTCAGTGGCGATGGTTGCTTTAAAAAGTACTAAAGTTCAAACATTTTGAAATAGGAAGCAACTTTTATGGGAGTATAAACAAAGAAAAAAGAGTCTCCTTATGTCAGCAGTGGAGTGGAAGGATACAACTCATCCCATCACAGGTCAAATCAGAAGTTTGTAAGACAGCAATACTCCTGGGCAGGACAAACACAAGTACAGCGAGGAAAGCAATTGAATCAAGAGCAGAAACTTGAGAGACGTTTTTAGGCATGGGCAAAGTGGACAAAGCCCATGGCCCCCACATGCCGAAGGGGCCCCCTGGGAAAGCGAACTTTCTCTCTAGCTCATGTGTGTGTATTTTGGTATCTTAAACTTCATCACGTAATTCAATATTTTTAGGCAACATTGAGCTTGGACTAGAAAAAGGATGTAATAAAATTCAACCTTAATCCAAACAGGGGCGCCCAAAATATTTTTTGCCTGGGGCTCCTAAAATCCTTAAAATGACACTGCTGAGATAGTCAACAATGCCATCCAGTCTTGAGCAACGAGCTGACCGAAAACTCTCTCTAAGGGGCACATTTATGTTGCCTGACGCATCTCTGCAAATCGGCAGAGATGCGCCAGGAAAGATACGGCACGCAAGTTTATCCTTGCGCCACCCATGATGCGCCGTATTTACAATGCGGCGCACCATGGCGCAGGAATAAACAGATGCGTGTCGCATCTAGGACGTAAAGTTGGCGCAGTGCTGAAGTTGTGTTGCGTGCGGCACGCAACTCGAGCACTATTCCAACTTGCCCTATCTCTAACGTGGTGCGTCAAACCTTACGCTTGCTTCAAGCAGGCGCAGGGTTTTGACGCATCAGTGTTGGGAAAGTGACTCAGTGAAATCTTGTAGATTTCACTGAGTCACTTTTCAGGCGCGTTCATGCGACGGAACGCCCCCCTGTGTGGAAATGTCCACATGAAACCTGACGCAGGTTTCATGTGGCGCAGGGCCTTACACCGTGACGCATCTCCATAGATGAAATGAAATTAAATGAAATGAAAATGAGTTTTATAAAGCGCAAAATAGCTGCCCGGAGGCGTCCTAGCGCTGAAAAACTAACAGGTGATTGCCTATGGGGCTGAGTCCAGGAAAGGTTACTTATTTATTGAACAGGAAGGTTTTTAAATTTTTCCTAAAGGAGGTGAGGTCAGAGTTGGACCTAAGGTGGAAGGGAAGACTGTTCCATAATTTGGCCGCGTTCAGGGAAAAAGAGCGACCTCCTGATCTAGATCTTTTGACCTTTGGTACTACAGCTAGTAATGCATTTGTGGATCGAAGTTGTCTGCTGGGGAGGTAGGGGGTAATTAGGGGGCGACTAATCAGTGGCCCGGTTTCCCAAAAAGATTGATGGGCAACACAAAGGGATTTGAAGCTGATCCTGTCTGTCACCGGAAGCCAGTGTAATTTTTTCAGTCCGGCCTTCGCAGAGGTCCTGCGAGGGAGTTGGAGCAGGGTTCGGACCGCACAGTTCTGGATTACCTGCAACTTTTTAAGTGTGGAGTCAGGGGTCCCAAGGTAGAGCACATTTCCAAAGTCCAGCCTGGCAAGTATCAGTCCCTGGACCACGATTTGTCTGGCCTCAAACGGTAGTAATGGGAGAATCTTTTTCAGCACTCTAATGAGGCCAAAGCAGGTAGCAGATAATACAGCGGCCTGATGATTGAATGTTAGGGACTTGTCCAGCCAGATTCCCAGGCTCTTGATGGTATCTCTGGGGACTGGAGGGGTGCCCAGGCAAGTTGGCCAGATTTGATTAATCGTGGGAGGTGCTAGATGTCCCAGCATCATGACCTCTGTCTTGTCTCCATTAAGTTTGAGACAAGACATGGTCATCCATCGATCAATGTCGCTCAGACATTTGGGCAGGTCCACTGTGCCTACAGGGTCTCCGGCCGACGTGAGGGAAACCACCAGCTGGGTGTCGTCCGCGTAGGTAACGATCTTAATACCATACGGACGGACGACCCCCGCCAGTGGTCTCATGTAGACGTTAAACAACGTCGGACTCAATGAGGAGCCCTGCGGTACTCCACAGTTCAAGGGCTTGCTTGTGGAGATAATTGCTCCCTCAAAGACCTGAAATTGCCTGCTGGAAAGAAAAGAGCGGATCCACTCCAATGCTCCTCCTTGTATCCCAATTTCCCTGAGGCGCTGCAACAAGATAGTGTGATTTACAGTGTCAAAAGCGGCACTGAGATCGAGGAGGACGACTGCCACCGATCCTCCCCGATCCAAGATGCCCCTAGTTTCTTCCAAGACCGCCAGGAGAGCCGATTCCGTCCCATGCTTGGGGCGGAAGCCGGTCTGCGAGGGATCAAGGAGATTATTTTCCTCAAGGAATTTGGTCAAAAGGCCATTGATGTATTTTCCCAGTAACTTGCTGGCCCAGGGGAGCAAGGAAATAGGGCGATAATTGCTGAGATTGGTGATACTAATATTCGGTTTCTTAGCAAGTGCTTTTACCCTCGCTTCCTTCCACTTAGGGGGAACTATATTGGTGGAGATAGAGGCATTAAGTACTTTTAGCATGACCGGTAGGATGATCTGACTGACTGTCCTTAGGAATTTGGGAGGGGCCGAATCGCTGGGGGAGCCCGATTTTACCTGGGTCATTAGGCTAGCTAATAGGTCCTGCTGTAGTAGTGGGAAATTCTCCAGAATTTGAGTTTTATTTTCTGCTGCTTCATATTCGGAAAAACCGGCAGTAGCTGCTTGATTCTGTGAGTGAATGGCTGGGAAAGCAGAATAGATGCTATCTATTTTATTAAAGAAGTAATCTGCCAGCTTGTTGCAACGAGTTTGTAAATCCTCACTATTTATTGGAGGCTGGGGAAGTGTAGTGAGATTTTTTACTATTCTATATATTTCCCTTGAATTGGACCTAGCATCATTAATCTTTTGTGTGTAATGCTGGGATTGAGCTTTTTTGATCTCAAGTTTATAGTTTCTGATGGAGTTTCTATATGCTATTTTGTCGGATTCTGTATATCCCAGACGCCATTTCCTTTCCAGCCTTTTGCACTTGCGTTTTTCCTCCCTAAGCTCTGTAGTGTACAAAGGTGCAGACGTCATGGATCTTTTGGTGTGAGATTTTACTACAGGAAGAGTAGTGTCCAATGACTGAGTGATCCAACTGTTCAAGGTGTCATTTGCTTCAATAGGGTCTGTAGTGATTAGAGGGATTGTGGCTTGGAGTTCACAAGCCCACTCATCAGTTGACAGTTTCGGCCAGTCTCGAGCCTCCCGTAAACCTGTCGGAAGGATAGGCGGTTTGGGGATATGCCAGTTTAGCCGGATGAGTTGATGATCTGTCCATGGGAGAGCAATAGGAGATTCTGTTACTAGACCTAGACAGTTGCTAAATACCGGGTCCAATAAATGTCCTGAAAATGCATCACGATGTAAGGATGTCGCAACGTGGCGCAGGGTTTACGCCGCCGCTGCGTCACAGAAGTGACGCAACGGCGGCGCAAAAGTGCCGCAAGTCCGACATAAATCTGCCCCTAAGTATATGTAATGTATTGGAAACAATATGCTTCAAACAGGCAGCTATGGCTGTCTGTAGGCAAGACCGCATAAATGAATTAAGCTATAGGATTGTTACCTATTAACTTTCCTCATTGTATTAGCACTCTTTAATTTTTATTTGCAGTGGTGCTTACTGGTGGTTCAGTGGACACATGCACCCACTCCAGGAATTTGTGTTTGACTTCAAGGTAATATATTTGAATCCCAGCAAGTACACACAGACTTTTATCCCTCAAAGGTGGATAAATTGAGTACAATATGCTATGATAAGATGCTCCACAACTAAAGTTGACGGAATAGCATGGGGCAGGGTCGAATTGGTAACAAGGCACTCAGAAAATGGCCGAAGGGCCGGTAGCCGAGTTCCAGCTGTGGGCTGCTTTTTTTTAGAAGACTGGGGGCTGTCTGTGCTGTTAGGATGCCGCCAGTGGCCCAGTGGCTGCCTGAGTGGCCTTTCTAGAAGCAGATGGGCTGAAGTATAACTCCCTTTTTCTCGCTGTGCCGGCCCATTAATGTAAGCTGATTGAGTGGGGGCAGGGAGCCCGAGCAGAAGTGGTCTCACTTGCATTCATGTGTGGCTCAGCAGTATGAACTAGTCAGTGCATTTTTTTAAAATCTAAGTGAAGTTAATAAAACATGCCCCCCACTCTCCTTTCTTTTCATACAACTTCCCCAAAGTAGTGTTTTGCGGAAAGGCAATACGCCACTGTGGGCCACTTTTTTTTGGTGTGCCCGGGACGGCTTTTGATACCAATCCAACCCTGGCATGGGGCCTAATCCAGCCTATTTCTTATCTGACCATCTGTCAGGAATCCTTTTTACAAGAGAAGGCAGTTCCTTCACCAGCTTTATTGCCGACGTGGACAATAGTTGCTTTCTAATTCAAAAGCGAGCAGAATGTTTGCATATATGAGATAATCATATTCACTCAAAAGTCAAATGGACAAATTGTGGTCTAAATTTGCTTTATCAAGGGGTGAGTGCATTACATCAAGTGTAAATGCATCCCTGCAAGTGGGCACTCTGTGATGGTTCGTTGTAAAAACAACAGACTCCAATGAAAATAATCAATGAATGTTCCTTTGATTTAAAGAAATTTGCGCTTTACTTGAAAAAATGTTTGGCTGATACATTCTCAGTTTTCAATGTTCAAAACGTTTTTCACAGTTCATCATGTGTCACAAAGGTTAACCAAATGGGCTCCGGTTGGCTCTTTTTCAAGGAGCACTATAAAAGGAATGCAAAGTAATGTACTCCTCAATATATAGGAATACCATAATTCAATTACATCAAATCACGTATTTAACATTTTCAGAGCATGCTTATCAAAGGGTGTGGGGTGACATGCTGAAGGATCCGGGGTGAAGGGGTGGGTGGTAGGAGGGTAGAGCGGAGTGAAGGAGGGGAATGTGATGAAGTTCGCAAGTAAAGGGTGAGAAGAGTTGCGAAACAAGTGTTTGGCGGATAAATTTAACAAGTGTGTTTTTTTTTTATGGAAACGAAGGTTGGTGCCCGGAGTGCGGGATCGTATAAAATACGAGCGTTCTCAAGGGGGGTGTGCAAGGCGTTACTGCGGCGTGGTGAAACAAGTCTAAAAAGGTTCGAAACAAATGCTTCGTACTAAGCAAGACTTACGGTTGTCGTGGCCTGTCCACGGTCGGAGAATCTAAAAAAAGAGGAAAGGTGGGTTTCTTAAATCTTTGTGAATCTTCGGTAACATAGTTATGGTAGGGCTTCTGGGGTGTTCCACTATCAAAAATCTTTTCGTTCTCTCATCGATGATATCATCGTCGAAGGCTCTTGTAATCAGGGACGTTAAATCAGCTTTAAATTCCATAGTGGGGTTCCCACTTAGTGGCATGTATGTGTCCGGATCTTGGATATGTTCCGTGATTCTCTGGTTATATAGGTCAGTGTTGAGAATGACTAAGGCCCCACCTTTGTCTGCTTTCAAGCATTTAATTGAGGTGTTATTGGCGATCTTTCTTAAAGTGTCTTTGTCTTTGGTGGTCAAGTTTTGTTTGTGTTTTTTTCGGACGTTTATTTTTGAGATGTCCTGCTTAACCAGTGTCTCAAATGTGTTGATGCTCTTGTGGCTACAAGGAGGCATGTAGGTGCTTTGTGGTCTTAGACCTGGTAGCAAATCTGGTTTAATGTCAGTTGAAGGTTCCAATACTTTATTGATGAGAGAACGAAAAGATTTTTGATAGTGGAACACCCCAGAAGCCCTACTATAACTATGTTACCGAAGATTCACAAAGATTTAAGAAACCCACCTTTCCGTCCGATCGTTTCTACAAGAGGGTCAATACATGAACCAATTGGCAAATTTATTGACCGCTATCTCCAACCGTCTGTCACCAACCTCAAAAGTTACATTAAGGACACCACTGAATTTCTTACCAAACTGTCTCAAATATCCATCAGTGAGAATGAACAAATCATCTTATGCACAGCTGACGTCAAAAGCCTCTACACCTCCATCCCACATGGCGGTGGCATTGAGGCAGTAGAGAAAGCCCTACTACACAGTAATATTGCGGAACAACTTCAAACCTTCATCCTGGCGTTGATGATCTTTACCCTTTACCATAGCTATTTTTCACATGACAAGAAATGGTATTTACAGATGTCTGGAATGGCCATGGGAAATTGTGCAGCACCGTCCTACGCCAACATTTACATGGGTGAATTCGAATCTAATTACATTTATTCTGACAGCAACTGGACGGAGAACCTTAAATTCTATGCCCGATACATAGATGACCTTTTTTTCATGTGGAAAGGTTCATGCGAAAACTTGGAAACTGCCCTTGAAACTTTGAACACTAAAGACAACCGGATCGATTTAACCTGGAACATTAACAACGAAGAAATAACTTTCCTTGACGTACTTATAAAATCAACCAACCAAGGCCTACAAACAGACTTATATCGCAAGAGCACAGACCGGAACAATACCTTACATTATACCAGCTTCCACCAGAATTCCCTTAAAAAACATCTCCCCTTCAGCCAATTGTTGAGGGTCAAGCGCATTGTATCAGATCCTGAGACCAGCATCCATCAGATGGAAACCATGGCAAAGAGATTCCTGAAGAGAGGATACCCGAAAGCAACCATCGATGCAGCCATGAAGCATGTTTCTACCATCCCCAGAGCAGAAGCCCTGAAGGGGACTATGAAGAAGGACAATAAGAGGACAGTGCTAGTCAGCAGATACTCTACTTCCAGCCAAACATACAGAAACATCGTAATGAAACACTGGCGCATCTTATCCTCAGAACCAGACTTTGGTGACCTATTTAAAGAAACACCTATCTTCGCTTACACCCGAGCGTAAAACATCAAAGAAACTTTATTAAAAAAAACCTTGGAACAATGTATATACACTGGCATCCGCCCATGTCACCATTGCAACAATTGCAATAATATAATCAAAGGGAACATCATCACTCACCCTACGAGGGGATTTGACATAAAATTAAGAGTCAACGCTACATGCGATTCAAGTAATCTGATCTATTTGCTGAAATGCCCATGTGGCATGATTTACATAGGCAAGACCACCAGGAAAATAAAAACTAGGATTAACGAACACAAATCGAGCATCAGAACTAAAAACACCCAATCCAACATTGCTGTTCACTTCATTGAAGCGAATCATAACATTGCACAGTTAAAATTCCTAATCCTAGAGATGGTACCAAAAATGGAAGGAAGAGACATTAACAAAACACTTCTACAAAGAGAAACATCCTGGATTTATAGACTCCAAGCCATGAAGCAGCATGGCCTCAATGATCGTTTGGAATTAAGTTGTTATTTATAGTACCCCCCTGGTACATGTTATGCACTTTGCTGCCTGGAATGGTTTGCTAGACTTGGATTTCATACACCTTCCTCACTAACCCTTCACTATCCCTCCTTCCGCCCATTCACTTTTTGATCCGACTCCACTCTGAGATGGCCGCCCACCCGACGACCCACTCATCAGTCCATCGTTTATGTTTACGGATATTTCCCTCAGTATCCCGATCCCATTGAACACTCCATGAGTGAACGAAGCGGAGTTTACGCGAACTCCGTCAGCCCAGCCACACTCCGTGTGAGGAGTCCGGCCTGAGATACCAACCACCCCCGTAAGTTCCATCCTCCTCGCTAATATCCCACACACGCATTTGTAACTTTTACCGCACTGTTGTAACCAGTGGTGTTCACCCGCTTTTTTTAGATTCTCCGACCGTGGACAGGCCACGACAACCGTAAGTCTCGCTTAGTACAAAGCATTTGTTTCGAACCTTTTTAGACTTGTTTCACCACGCCGCATTAACGCCTTGCACACCCCCCTTGAGAACGCTCGTATTTTATACGATCCCACACTCCGGGCACCAACCTTCGTTTCCATAAAAAAAAAACACACTTGTTAAATTTATCTGCCAAACACTCGTTTCGCAACTCTTCTCACCCTTTACTTGCAAACTTCATCACATTCCCATCCCTTCACTCCGCTCTACCCTCCTACCACCCACCCCTTCACCCCGGATCCTTCAGCATATCACCCCACACCCTTTGATAAGCATGCTCTGAAAATGTTAAATACGTGATTTGATGTAATTGAATTATGGTATTCCTATATATATATATTGATGAGTACATTACTTTGCATTCCTTTTATAGTGCTCCTTGAAAAAGAGCCAACCGGCTCGAAATGCATCGGAGCCCATTTGGTTAACCTTTGTGACACATGATGAACTGTGAAAAACGTTTTGAACATTGAAAACTGAGAATGTATCAGTCAAAAAAAATTTCAAGTAAAGCGCAAATTTCTTTAAATCAAAGGAACATTCATTGATTATTTTCATTGGAGTCTGTTGTTTTTACAACGAACCATCACAGAGTGCCCACTTGCAGGGTTGCATTTACACTTGATGTAATGCACTCACCCCTTGATTAACTATTTGGCGTACCAGGACCTATAAATTCACTTAACCAGGAACATCCTCTTATTTAAACCTCCCCATCAAACTAGGCTGTGCGCCGTGCCTACATCCCTTCTTGAGTCTAAATTTGCTTCATACCTTAAAAGATGTATTTCACCTCCAAAAACATGTATGTACTATTCTGAAACATACAACAAATTGTGACAAGGACAAATTGTTTTCGTAAAAAGGAGTACAATATAGTCTTGTAAATGTAGCTGATCAATGTAATAGATCGGCCCTCAAGAAACCAAACGTGTCCGTGAGGTAATAAAAATGCTATTCGCAATTCACATACGTAAATAGGCTGAAAAACTACCATGATTCATATCGTTGCCAACTGTCAAATCGGGAAACATTTCAAAGTACTTCACAGTTTGTTTTGACCAAAAATGCTAAACTCTGACGCAACACAGGTAGTATGTTTTCTTCAACCTCTTAGTTGAGACTGAGGGCAGGCCCTCCGCAAATGTCTAGACTGTGTAATTATTCACTGAAGCTTGAGTGAGCGAGAAGTAAAAATGAATTGGAAAAGCTAATGAGCTTGATGTTTGTATACTGTGCGAATCGGTGTGCATATGCCGTGAAAAAATGGTACTCCACATAACCAGGGCCTGTAAATTAAAATCCTACTAGTGGACCTGTAGCACTCATTGTGCCACCCACCAAAGTAGCCTTTTAAAACATGTCTCAGCCCTTCCACTGCACAATGTAGTGCAGTTTTAATCTGCTATTTCGACTTGGCAAAATAAACCGGGCCTATACCTTTCTTTTTAATACATATAAATCACCACTGAGATAGTCCATAAAGGCTCATAGGGTAGGGTGCATTGTAAAAAAAATTAGGACATGTGTCTTTACATTTTACATGTCCTGGTAGTGAAAAGCTCCTAAGGTCGTTTTTCAGTATTGCAACGCCTATCTCTCCCTTAAGGATAAAATTCGGTTAGCTTATTACGCTTAATAATTGATAATTGAAGATTCGGAGCGTTTAGAAAAATTATGTTTACACTAAAATTAATTATTATCTAAAACCCGCTTGAATGGTAAAGGTTGAATTTTTAAATCACAAATCTGAAAATAGCACTTTTAGAAAGTTTACATTTTCTTGTTCTAACCATTTGAGTCTTCTGCCAGTATCCTGGGTCACATGACTAGTATTAGCTTAGCTGTTGGTCTTTGTGTATTCCTCCCAGACAGTGAGACAATTGAGGACCAGGTGTTGGCAGAATGGGCCATCCTACCAGGGTGGTTGGGGCAGAGGTCTTCCCTGCCCCACTTACATTTCAAAGGGCTGCCTCCAGCACATCCACAAATGAACTTGACACCATTCTTTTGACTACTTGTAGTCTTGACATGAGAAGAGAAGTTTAAAGAACCCCACCAATTCAAAGGCTGGCACCAGGTTTAAGTATTGGACTTTCTGAGACAATCATTAGATCATTGCTGGACCTGTAGAAGACCCATAAGAAGGGCTGCTTTGCTGCCTTACTGCTGCAAGAACTGCCTTATCTGCCCTACTACTGGAAGGACTGCCCTGCTGCCATTCTGCATGAGGAAGGTAGCTTGGACCTGCTCCTTGAACCCAGGACCACCAGAGAGACTCCAAGGGTCAGCTGGCTGGCCTCCTGTTCTGAGCTACAGGGACACAACACACTCCAGAGGCCTCCCTACAACTGCCTAGCTGACTTGCTGCACTGGACCTGCCTGAGCCCTGCTGCAGCCCTGCCACCTACCACTCATGAGGGGTTAGACTAACACATTTTAGTGCTGGTGTCCGCATCTCTGCACTAAAATTCATTAGTCACGCGTTATAGCTCTTCCGACCTCATCAATGTTGGGTGTGGCGCTGTAAGAATAATTAACAACAGCATGGTCACGTTTGGGTTTGGTGTTTGCTGCTACCTGCTCCAGGCAATTTCCTGCAGGCCTGGACTTGTTGCTATGGTAACTGTAGTTTGAAGTGTGTCACTGTGATGCCTAATTATCTGTGTTTCCGCAGCACCACGCAGTTTGGACAAAATAAATGCTGTGTTGAAGTGCACATCTCATGGACATGTGGATATGGCAGCAGCGCGGCATACACTAGCAAGGTGAAATACCCCATGAGAGACACACCTCTCCATGTATGCCCTGCTCAGAATCATTCCTTCACTTACAAGTCTGGCCACTGCAATATTACAATCATGTGAGTTCCTACTTGGGTGGGTGCACGGCTGGTGACTGTCACTGCTGTCGTAACACCTGTTCTCACCTGAATTGGTGTTTCAGGCAATTTAGACTCCAGGCCCTTCTGTTTACTGTCTTTACTCGCTGATGAAGTGGAGGGCTGCAAAGGCCAAAGGGGGCACACACTGCGCAGGAACTCACGCGCCTACCGTTTAGAAATACTTTTAAAGTCGAAGAGAGCATGTATTTGTGTGCATTTTGGATATGCACTATCTCTGCAGAGGATCTTCAGGGCGTGTATCATTAAGTTGGAGGCTGTCTTTTTCTCAAGGATAAGTAAAGGAGTTGACGAGGCTATCTGGGTTTCAAATAGGACGAGGATGTGGCATTACGGTGATAAATAATCACTTCGGAAGTGGGAATCAGGGTGGAGTCCCAGCGTCAGCTCAACATCCTGTGGTTTTGGGCAAATCACTTCATCTCCATGTAAATAAATAAATAAATCTAACTGAATCTGACCTTGTTTAATTCAATCAGGGCTCACGTAAAGTGCTCCAATGCCCTTGTGCCAAGTCTGCCCAATATAAAACTGCAAGAATATAAAATTAGAAGTAGTGTGGGGGTGATAAAGCCTCCTGCTCCTGATGGCACTCACAGCGCTTCTTAGCCTTTCTACTTGAGGTAGAAATTCAAAGCAATTCTTTAATAAATTGGAATGCTTCACTAAACATGATGTCAATTGCACTGTCTGTGTCGTTTGAACACACCCCGCCTTAAGTGGTGGTTGTTCCTTTATCATTATGCAGTGCACATAATTTCACGCTTCTGTATCAAACTTTAACTGAACAAGATGCACGCCTCTCATATTTCCCTCTTCGGTCCCTGACTAACTCACACACTTCCAGACTTTCGTTGTATTCTGGGACTTGTAGTCCTAAATTATAACACTGTAACCAAGACTAAAATTCTCAAAAGACAAAGAAAATGTGTGAATTGGAATAGCCGCTTGGCATTAACTTAAGGATATATGTTACTCCATATAGACTGAACACTAAAAGAGCAAGATGAAAAAAAGGACAAGTCTTTATTTAAATAAATAAATCTGTGATTCTTTAGAAATGGATCAGTGGAAAAGTGCTCAGTTCGTGAACTACTAAGTACACATTTTTGCTTGATATATCACAAATTTGGTTGCCAGTTATTAGTGCTCCACACATTTTCTTTTATAACTACATGTGATAAAGTGGTACACAAAGTGTCACACATGAGGGTGCAGATGCCACTCGTAGGCACACCCGCACAGTGAAATGTCACACAGATATGCGCTGTGAAAACGTGGCAGCTCTGCTTCTGGCCTCTTCTTGAGTGAGCTCCTGATCCCCTAGTGGTGCCTCACAAGGTCCTGGACCCTTGGCTGGCATCAGAGAGAGCTTCTCCTTGCCTCAAACAAATCCAGTAGGAAGCGATGCAAAGCCCTGCAAAGTATAGCCGCCCAGCTGACAGCTTCATTAGAACTGACGCAAAGCGACTCAAAACCTCGTAAGGACTCGCCACACAGCTGAAAGCTTGATGAGAACCTATACCAAGTGACGCGGGGCCCTGCAAAGCCTTGACGCTTATGTGAAAGCTTAATCAAAACTGATGCCTAGTTACACAAAACCCAGCAAAGCCTCACTGCACAGCTTCATCGGAATTGATGCCAGACAATGCGCAGCCTCGCAATGCAGCACCATGCACCGAGGGCATATTGTACAATACTCAGTGGATCATACTTTGTCCTGTGCCAGGCCTGTACTCCATCGTGGTCAGCCTGAACTTGTGACTTTGTCCCGGTCCAGCACGACCAGATATCCACAGTTGGCACTTCTGCTTCTTGGCGATATTTTCACTCAAACCTTTAATATTCAATATCTCCAGTTCTAATGACTGGATTTTTGTAATTCTAAAATCATTTAATTTATTAAAATGTGCTCTATTTTCTAGGTTGGGTTGGGATTTTTCTTGTGTTGTGTTTTCACTTTAATACTGTTTGTGTCTCCATTAATACTTTACCCGTTGCCTCTAAGTTAAGCTGAGTCCTTCTCTGCCAAGCTACCAAAGGTTAAGCACAGGTTAATGTAGTGATATTTTGTGGTTAAACCTGACAAAAATTGTGGTTGTTACTTGAGAAAGTTTTCACATCCCTCAACCAATAACTCAATTTCTCACACCTTGCATTTCCAAACCCTGTTGTTTACTTTTGCAACAACATTTACAAGTGCAAATATCTATGTGAAATGGGCTCCGGGAGTGTGGTCTCCATCTGAGCATATATTCAAGGGGACCATCAGCTGGCCTGAGATCGACAGGGATGAGGGGAGTCCCAGCTGACCCATTCTGCACACCGCATGAGGGTCAGGAATCCAGTCATGAATACTTCTTGCCCGGTGGGCAAATCACATGGTCTGCCTGGTCCCAGTGGTGTAATTTCTATCCGACAATCAGTTAGTGGGCTGGGTTGCAGTGATTCTGACAGATTTGAAATGATCAAAGGGCCTATTTTAGAAAGCACCTGGGCAGAAAGGTAATAAATACTTATTTTTCCAGGTCTTACTGCCATTCTAAAGGAAACACTGCACTCTGGCCTGTCAGAAACATTTACGGGGCCTGCGTTACAGGTTTCAAGTGTGGCCCCTCTCTGGTATTCTGGCTGCACTAGAAGCAATTCCTGGGGATACATTTGGTAGAAGATCAGGGATAGGTCGTCCACTAGTGGGGCTATAATGTCCTGCATCATGAATATGTCTCAAAATGCCTAGGCTTACTTTTGTGATATATAAATACAGTTTGCAGTGTAGCACCAGAAAAAGTGTGGTGCCGATGGCAAATTACCCCGGCTGCCCCCTTGAAAAGTCTTGACTGCACACCCAAATGGGGATTTATTGAAATGTTCTGTCGATCTCTGGGCTCCCTTAATAACCTAGCACTTAAATGCAATCGCTATAGGTTCCCTCCCACTAACCTGGCGTCAATCAGTTATAGTCCCAATTTTTAGAAAGGGAAACAGGTCAGATTCTGCCTGCTATAGACCAATATCCCTTATTGATCCAGAGGTGAAAATCATAGGCCGGATCCTGCTGGAGCGACTCTCTAACTGGGCGGAGGAACATAATATCCTGTCCAATTTGCAATATAGGAAGGGGCACTGTCGAGCAACATTTGAATCTCTATCTGCTGATTTGCAAGTATAGCAGGGCTAAGAGGGGGCAATCCATCTGGCTTTCATGGACCTCAGCTCAGCCTTTGATAGAGTTAACCGTTCCAAGCTGTGGTCCATGATGGCTCAGCTGGACATAGAGCCCCTCTAGTATACTTTTAGCATGATTTTCACAGGGACCTCTTGGCCTCTATCAGATATGGCCCCAATGGTGAATGCACACCACCCTTTAAACTGAAGGGAGGGGTTCGCTAGGGTTGCAAGCTTGCACCATTTTTATTTATTCTCTATATTAATCAATTCAAATCAGTTCTTACAGACCCTCACTTTGACGCCTCCATGGCTGGCGGTCGCATGATCCCCGCTGTGCTTTACACAGACGATACAGTTTTAATTGCTCGGACTGCTAGTGGGTTACAGAAACTTTTAGACTTATTTACTGATTTTATGAACAACCTTGATCTCTCCATTAATTTTTCGAAATCACATTTGATGAAGTTTGGCCCGCCTAAGATAAAGACAATGAAATTCATAGTGGATGTTCATCATATTAGCCAGGTTGACAAATTTTGCTATTTGGGTGTTCAATTACACTCTGGTCTCAGCTGGCATCCCTTAATAAATCACAACATGGCAGCTGTTAACAGGGCAATATTTAGTATTGGAGACTTCTCCCGGCGACTGGGACACTCTCACATAAAAACAGTCCTGGATATATTCAAGGCAGAGGGTATCCCAATAGCTAGCTATGGGTGTGGCACTTGGGGATATGGGGAAGTTACCCCGATCCAATTGGCGGAAAACAAATTCCTCAGGGGCCTCTTAGGGGTCCCAAAAAGTATACCTTCTGAGGTTGTTCATGAAGAGTTGGACATGGGCCATGTGATTGATTTTATTCGGCTCTGCCCTCTGTTGCTTCGGCTTTCAGTCTGGTGTAAGGAGGAGCTAGGCCTCAACAGACTGATCATCATGCAAGATTGTATGAACCTTGATAACTTTTCTCTGATCCCTTGGCTGACTTATGTCTTCTACACAATGAAAAGTTTAGGGAGACCAGAACTTTATCATGATCCAAGTGGCATTGTTCAAACAGATAAAAGATGGGTCAAAAAAGCGCTCAGAGATAAGATGACAGCAGATCGAAATGCTTCAGCTCAGAGCAAGCTTTTAGTGAGAAGTGTAAGCGGCTTGGAGCCGTACCTTACCTTGGACATGCCCCGTCACCAGCGACGACTGCTTTCTTCAGACCTAATTTATTCAAGCGGCTTGTGCCTTTTAATCGTGGCGGTTTAAATGACTCTAAGCTCCCTGTGTGTGATTGGGTTAATGTTTCCATTGATGATACCTTGCACATAGTCATAGTCTACTCAAAATACAACCATTTGCGCGTTAAATATATACTTCCACTCTTGAAGAACATGAATTTAAACCAAGTGAGACCTGCCTTACTGTTTCTTCAGTTCTTATCCACTCCCACTGTGCGCTATTTTTTATCTTGCTGTCTTTCTGGCGTATTGAAGTCAATCTAATTGTATGATGTCTTTTTTGTGTCTGACTTTTATGATTTTATCTCTTAAAATCGAATAAAGAAGGTTGATGATGATGAGTGGTGGTTTATCTTTCATAATTCAGCTTTAGTTTTCCCTACTTTTGGGTTGTAAGACTCCAAAGTAACCCCGGGCAGAGATTTGCCTACTCCACGTTCCGCGGTGAACTGGAGTAGTGACCAGCCCCCACCTCCCACCCGCCCTTCGAAGTAACCCCGGCGTGGTGGGCGCAGCTGGGCTACGTGGAGGGCCACGGAGTTGAGAACAAACTCTGTGGAAATACACATGTGCCTTTCTCGCGAGAAATGCGCGAGCGCGCTCACATACGCAGTTTTCTAGAGAATGTGATAAAGAGGAGGAGGGCAGCCCGGGGATGTTGCAGCTAAGGTAAGGTGTTTTTATTTAATTTCAAGTTGTTTTATTTAACTTGTAAGCAATTGTTAATAGAGCGGGTGGCCTAGAGGTTCTCCTCATAGTTCCACGGAGTTTGTTCTTAACTCCGTGGCCCTCCGCGTAGCCCCGCTACGCCCCCCACGCCCGGGGTAACTTCAAAGGCTGCCTCAGACAAAAGGTTAACTGCATACTAGAATGCAGTGCGTGCAGTGCAGTCAGAGCCATCTCAAGTGTTATTCATACGGTTACGGCTGTACAGTGCTCTGTAAATAACAGAAGCGCGCTCTGAAACCTGCAATGACATTTTCAGAGAATGCGCCTTTAATGAGCAAACTGAGTTTAGATCATACCCAAATAAAATTCACTAGCTGTTGACTGGCCTGCTGAAAGAAATGATGTACTTTTGGAAAAGATGCTGATCCCATTATGGTTCAGCCAACGATGCGCAGGACAGGAAAAACGCTTGCATCCAATTTCCTTGATCTGCTTTGCTAAAGGGTAGTTGCTTCTCTGAATCCCTGTTTCAAAGGCATTTAATTCAAATCATTACAGAAACAGTTCTGAGGCAGGTCCCCTGCTGACTCAAGAACCTACCTCCATCATCTGAGTGCAGACAATTACGAGTATGACAAGGCCTGCTCCCCCTCCTACTTCTGAAGACCATAGAATGAAATACAAGAGTCATTACTGGGTTTGAGTGACACAGAGGCATGCTCCTGGACTTGGCTCATCTCTCATAGCTATCCTCAAAGATTACACGTGACATGGGGTGAGCGCTGTTTCACATTATCCTCCACTTGCTGACAGTGTTGACAACTTTTGGCGCTTGATGAGGTTGTTGGCAAAGCTCTGCACCTCCTCTAGGATGTTTACCTCTGACTGCATCAAACTACTGCAGTACGAACGATCCTTTCCTTCTGTTTTCAATTCTGCTTAGAGACAGGAGCTTCTGTCCCAGAGCTATGACCATCAGTAAAAATATACAGACAGTGGGGCAGCTAGTCAGGCCCCTCAACATGTGGTTGCTTACTTATTGTTTTATGTACATTAATGATTAGCCATTGGGTTTGGTCGCTGTCATTCAAGGCTTACGGAGATGTTCCTCTCCACACGCATTTGGCTAGTTGATTGGTAGAGCAGATGTATGAATCCTCACAGAGGCGTGAGCCGCGCACGACAAAGGAGTCCGTCTCTGGTGGCTATCACCCCTGTCAAACACTAGCCCTTCGAGAAGCTGTGTGAGGTGACTTGAGGCAGTGAAGTTTAAGACATATATCCCGGACTCATGAAATGTGACAGACGCGGTCTGTGGTGCTCTCCAGCGCTATGTGGCGCTTGACCATGCACTACTGTAATGATCCATGCACTCTGTACTTACTTCGTGAGCTCAGAATCTACCCCGTGCAGTGACAAGCTGCTGTGATTGGCATAGGTCTCCCACACACCAGTCTCATGGATCTTTGAGGTTGGTGAGCAGGGAGCCGTGAGGTGGTGAGGCTGAAGACAGGCAACTGTCACCACTCATGTTCATCCATGCACTATCAATGAATGTCCTCATGCATTATTATGTGCATGTAGTCTCGTCACCCATCTATTTTTCTGTACATTAAGCCACTCACCCATTTATTCATCTACCCATGCACTCATTCTTGCAACAGTTGACACATTTACTCTCTAGCCGATTCACACAACCAAAGACACATACACACAAACTTGCCAATGAATAGGGAGCACTTTCTGTTTTAAAAATAAAAGCCCGAACTGTTGGCTTTGTAAGTGCTTGTTCACTTGCGGCTGATTGGACTTAGTCAGCTCCAAGTGATGGTTATTTTGCCATCATTCCAAATAACCTTTAGGTTCAACCTACCTCTTTGTTACCCTGGTCCGGTGTCACAGGTACTTTGAC
Organism: Lissotriton vulgaris; assembly: GCF_964263255.1. NCBI lineage: Eukaryota > Metazoa > Chordata > Amphibia > Caudata > Salamandridae > Lissotriton > Lissotriton vulgaris. The sequence continues at coordinate 1,739,822,582 of NC_141691.1, forward strand.
ACCTCAGGAGTCTATAGTTCCACCAGTGTGTTTAATGTTCAAGTAAAAATAATGCAATAATCGTGAGGAGGATTTTTGCTACTAAACGTCTACATTTTCCTCAACTTTACTTCGTCTTAGAGTTTGTGAACTCTCGTCTGGCTGATTTCATGCATTGTGCAACAAGTCATTATAGAGATAAAATGGACCCTGCGCCAGAAATTATTTTATCACTGTGTGTAATAGTAACTGGGAAGAACTATTGTCAGTACCCACTTCGTTTTTGCCCTTGTGGGCACAATGCGGGGCACAAGTATATCAGTTAATGCGCTGTAAGCTAAATTACACCAGTACTTACAATTTAATACACTGTGGCTGTTTTTTGCTTTTTTTGGACTTTGTGATAAATTTTGGTAGATACCACAGTGGTGCAACTGTCTGAGGTGTTATGTGCTAGCCATCCTCACAGTGCGCTACACATATCCATGGGATCACTTGCTAACATTTGATCTAAACAGCACTCAGAATAACATTTGGTCCTTCAAATGACACCCAAGCTCCCAGCATTCAATCAAAGCAGATGATCTTCCCCTGTCTTCATCAATCTAAATTGTTGTGTAAATAAATTGCTCCCGGTTCATGGGTCAGAACCACCATTTCCTTGGTTATCAGACTACCCCCTTACTCTGCCTCCCATTCTAGGACAGCCTGTTAGCCCACACTCGAAAAGCCTAGTGCTCCCCGTTGGCTGAGCAGTGACGCTTGATGTTGGATTACATAATTTTCATCAATTTCCATCCTCCATTTCCCTCAGATGCAGGAAAGAGCAAATTGATATCATTGGGACATGCCATAAACTCCTTGCTGAGCCACACAACCTCGATTTACATAGTCTGCCTAAACATACAGAAACTTAGGGCCCCATTATGATGTCGGGCGGATTGCCCCCACCAGGCTGGTGGGGGCAATCCGCCCGACATCCACGCTCATTTTCCCCCTGCCATATTAGTATGGCGGGGAGGACCTTAACGGACGGCAAGACCGTCCGCCGCTTTTCCGCCCCGGTCGCCTTGCGGCAGGGGCGGAAAAGGAAAAATATAGCGGCGGTGTCTATTAGACACCGCCAGCCATATTACGATGAGCCTGGGCAGGTGCCTTTCCATGGCCCCACGGAAAGGCATACGGTCTTCACTTTGGGGGCCCCCTGCAGGCCCCCAAAGAGAAGGAGGGGTGGGGGTTGCACACGGGGGTACCTGTGGTACCCCCCTGCATTTGCATATACAATGCGGTAGGCACTGCACGGTGCCTGCCGCATTGTGTATGCAAATGCATACATGCATTTATGGCATTGTGGCGGACAGTGCAGAGAGCACCGCCCGCTACAATGATATGAAATGCAGGATGCGGCCGCCACTGTAGCGACTGCATCCTAATTCTACCCACGGGACCCCCGCCCTTTTGGCGGGCGCTCCCTAGTCCCGATAGGATGTCATCCTAATGACCCCCATAAAGTTTCCATCTGCAAGTTTCCAGAGTCCTGCAGGACCAACAGTGGTAGCTAGAAAGAAAGCCTGAGACCTTAAAACTGCCACCCAGCTGCCTCCGATACCATTTCTCTGGCTCCTCGATGACACCTAACTATCCTTAGAAGCAACCTGCTTTACCTAAAAAATACATCCTTGCCAATAAAAAGAAGCACCCTCATCTGGGATAATCTGAAAGTAGAATGAGCTTTGCATCGACTTGTGTACTGGGACAAATGACCTCACCTTCAAGAATAACGCCAAAACTCTCCTAGTGAGATCTATTGCCAATTCTGTGCCAAACACGTTCCTCATAGAGTCATCCTGAGCCATGTTTTTTCATTTTTATACTCACTCAAATCAAGATTGCTATCATTATTCACTATGAAGAAACTTTGTACAAGTTCCCGCTTTTGTGTTTTTATCTTTGAAATCCTGAGACACTTCTTTCATTGCTGGAATATCCATAATTTGCTCAACTTTCTTCTTTTTTTTTTAATAAAAAGTATTTTGATAGAATTTTACAAAATGAGTAGTGGCTCACTGCGTGCGACACAGGTACAGGACATATCACCGTATATAGTATTACAACAGCGCAATTAAGCAATAGTGCAGAAAAACATGGCAAAATAACACTGAGCTATATAACAAAATCTAAGCCTCTCATCCCGCGTGTGAACCAAGTGTGTTAAAGCTGCGTAGGCGTGTATCGCCGAAAGTGAACCATGGCCTTTCTGTGCAAGGTTCCAACTGTATGCCCCTTGGCCCGGCCCATTCCTTCCAGATATTATAGTGTTCCTGGGGGCATCCCCATGTCAAGTAAATCGGGCGCCCGAGGCCCATATATTAATCCAGTGGTACTCAAAGTATGGGCTGCTGACAGCTTCGTCTAATGACAGACGGGTCAATCAGCAATACTTTTTCTGCTTGACCTGTCTGCCGCTTTCGACACGGTTAACCATGACATTTTGTTGACCCGCCTAGAGGAGATGGGAATAGTAGGCACGGCCTTGGACTGATTTCGTTCCTATCTTTCCGGTAGGGGTCAGGCAGTGGCTCTACCTCCATTCCAATCTGCCTTTCTCAACATTAGGCATGGTGTTCCCCAAGGGTCTGCCATCAGCCCGATTCTATTTAACATATATTTGAGCCCATTAATAGACATTATTCGGTCTCACAATGTGAAGCTAGTTAATTATGCTGATGACACTCAGATTATCTTATCCTTGGGTGGATCCCACTCTAACTCCCTGGAGAATTTCCACGCTTGTATGCTTGATACTGCGCAGTGACTTCAGAGCAAATTTTTACAATTTAATTCGGACAAGGTCCCTCCGCCCCTTCCTCATGATTTTTGGCCCCTCGCGACTTCTACTCCTTTGGTTCCGACTAATATGTATAAAGGGAAGAGAGGGGCTCTTAATGACCCATAGGGAAATGGAGCGCCAATATACTGAAAAGTAAAACAAAGAGTTTTCCCTATGGGAATGTATTATTTCCTGCTCCTAGATCAGGACTCAAACTGACAAACACAAATCACACCATTCATTTTGTGGAACTGGAGAACACTTACCAGAAAGGAACACACCCAATCTAATTATAATTAAAAAGTGTACAATTTATTGTAAAAAAATACAAGGATATCAATGGATCATCAATTAAAAACATGAAATACACAAATAAAATACACAATTAAAACCACCTAATGTGGACGTGGAGAAATTAATCAAAAGAGACACTAATATCTGTCTTTGTTATATCATTTCGGGCCCTAGTTTGTCAACAATGGGAGGAATAATATTCCTTTGGACCAGATTGATTATTGACAACGCCGAATATGACTTGGGGATTGGCGTCGACGCGTTTCGGAAGCTTTAAATGATAATGGCTCCCTTCTTCAGGACAGTTTGTATATGTATTCTCCACAGGTTAAATGTCAAACCTAATGCACAAATAAAATACAATGCAACTATTAGATTCTGACTTAATGTATGCCGGTTACACATTTTTTCACATTTCTTTATCTTGTCCCTATCTTAAACAGGACTAAATTTACTCCCGTCTCTAAATTTGTACTTGAGTTTCAAACCTGATATATGATGACAAAAAACAACTATATATGACCACAGACAGTCTATGGGTAATCCACAATTCTATGTATTTGTTATGATTTTTACCACATTATTCATGATTCAGTCATGGAGAAAGATATTTGAAACAATTATACTTGAATGTTTTCCAATCCGAATACAATTATCAGTCATAGTTCGAAAAATCAAGGGGAGGCCTATTTGTAATCACAAGGGGTCTATGTGCATGGATCAGTCTCTTTTTTAGGTATTTATGTGCATGGATCAGTCTCTTTTTTAGGTATTATACAATTTTACCACATTGTCTATCGAAAAATCATCAGGGGGAATTTTTTACACACAGAGACAGTATATCACATGTTTATGTCATTGTAGTTCCCAAAAAACTCCTATTACTCCCAAAAGTGTCAAGCCTAAATTGCAAAACATACTCCAAAAGAACCTTTGTATTTCTGATTATTCTAAAACATTGTACCCGAATTTTACCTTCTGGTTAGTGTTGTCCACATTCTCATGTCATGTATACACACCACTCATACACCACTCATACACTCTAATATATATGGTTACTAACCGTAATGGTTATATTTCCAGTAGTAATCTACCAAATGTGTAGTATTCCTCTGGTGTTCGCCTGTAGTGGTATCAAGCTTCCACAATCCTATCTGCAATTAGGAGGGGTATAACATTAAATATTTGGGTATGGGTTACCCTGACCTCATTTTTTTAGTGAGCGTTGTGTTTATTTACCTCAATGTATAAAGGCGTTTTTATTCCAAAACCAGTCTGTTTAAAGGTTTATTCAACGACGGACTTTGTACATTCCTGCATGAATTACAGAAAATCAATTAGTTGTTTGCCTCTCGCTTATTAATCGATGATGGCACAGGTCTCATGGATCTATTATGTGGTTTTTGTCACAGCAAAATTACCTTATTTATTGCACAAAGGGGCGTACTCAATTTGGTGCCTCCCATTCACTCTTTGCGCTGTGTTTTGCTGCAACGATATTTCAAAAGGAGCGTTTCACTTAGTTAGAGGGATGCGTGATCTAACTTTATTCCCCAACTGCATTTTATACTTATTATTCTTTCTTACCTAGAGTTGTGGGTCAAATGTCCGAAATGGGGTTCCTGTTTGGCAGCCGGGTAGTAACGTTCACGTGGCTGCATAGAAAATATACAAAAGTATTGTAGCTCAGTTTTTAAAGTTTAATTGGAGAATCTAGCTAATGATTACTAGCTCGCTCGCTACGCGATTGTAGCTTGGTTAGATAATGACTAAACTTTCTATTAATAGTGGCACGGTTCCCGTAATCGGTTTCTTACCTAATGTGAGCACACGGCTGGTTTTCCCGGAGCTGCTCTGCGTGGCGTCTCTTCGATCACCGCTTCGTTTAATGATATGTCGACTAGCCTTGTTTTAGTCGTCGCTTTTAAAACTCGTCATGTGGTCACGTGATTTTTAGATGGATCTTCACAATTGACCTAAACCGCTATGTTTTTCTATTTTGCGGATTTCAAGTGGCAACTGAAAACTTTATTGCTCACATTTAAAACGGGCATTCCTTGTGTCTCGTGTTTATTGTTTATTCTTTTATCGGTATTATCTGTTTAATTCCGTATTTTGACATGAAGGAAGGGCGCAAACAAAAACTTTATTGTTCACTTGTCAAAGGTCATTCTCTGTATCGTCTAAGCTATATTGGTACTTGGTATATTGCTGCTGGGAGTCCTTCCAGCGAGGAGAGCTTGGACAAAGGGTTTCCTGTCAAGGGCGGTGTTCGCACCGTCCCAGACAGAGTTTGTGTATTCTGGGTAGGTAGGGCTTTGCTAGAAGGTGACTGCGGAGTGGCACACCGGTGCTCACTACGCATCTGCCGGCTAGAACCAGTTCCAGGGGCGCAGCCCCTGACCTGGGGAAAGTCCAGCAGGGGGAGAGGGGTGTAACTACCCCCTTCCTGGTCCCACCCTTAGGGCAGGACCTAGTCATGTACCCGCCCCTTTCTTTAGGATAAAGGCCGGAGCGGGGACCCTTCAAAATTAGATCATCTTTGAATCAAGAATACTTTCTACGAAAGGACTTCGAGACTCTTCTCAAGATTTCTCCCTTGTGGCTAAGGAGTAGTCACCCTGCATCCGCAGGCACCATCTAAGAACTCTGCGGTTTGCTGCAAGTCCTTCCTCAAGGATCCGACGGCCCAGCTCGACGAGAACCGGCTTCCCTGGCACCTCTGACCTCTACCCACGTCGTCAGCTCAGCTGAGATCTGTGGGTGCGACGAGACCTCGAGGGACCGGCCATCATCAAAACCTGCACGCTTTCTTAATCAGCACGACCATCGAAGCAATTCTCTGGTGAGTGCTCTGGGGTCCGAGAAGCCCCGACCCTGAGTAGCTCCAGCACCGAAGTGCAGTCTCCCAGCATCTCCACGATCTGCGTGGGGCCCTTCTGCTCGCTGCTCAGCACGTTGTCTGGTCACTAGCCGCTGGCTTGTGCCCTACTTTGACGACATCCGACAACCAACGCTGCTGGTCTGGTTGCTCCAGATCGGCCCTTGCTCCCTTTTCCAAGAGATGCACCCCGGACCCTCCTGGTCCACTCAAGACGCCATTTTAGGCCCACCACGTGGCCCTGAAATCTGCTAAGGCTTGTTGCCCCAATCCTGGGCCCAGCGACGCCGACAGCATCAACCTTCGTGGGACAGCTCGCACCTCCATCCTGGTCGCCGACAACGCCTCCTGGTCCGTGAGACTGCCGAGCCTAGCGTCGCCCACTCACCTAGTCGAGGTGACGGCCATCCGGTGCCTTCCTGGTACCCTCTGACTACTGGCTAGTAGTACGAACTTGGTCCCCTCTGCTTTCAGGTATCAACGATCACTGATCCAGGCTTGGATCTCTACGAACTATTCATCACTGGTCGCCGGCCAGCAACTCCTTTTCTTCCGGCTCCTGGCTCGTCAGCGAAGACCCCCGACGCCTGTAAGACTTGTGCAGCCGCAGCCCTCGTGGCTAGGTAACTTCGGCATTTCGGTGCCTGCATAGCCTCCTTACTCTAGGGTCCCGAGTCCCTCGCTTCCGACTTGCCTTATCGGGTCCGCCCGAGACCACTAAACTTTCCGTGCCCCCGGGCACTTGTTTTAATTGTGCACTTGAAGTATTTTCTAAGAGCTTTGGTTCTGTGCTTAGTACCCTGTCCTCATAAAGAGTACAGGGCTGTTGTGATTCTAATAAATATACTGTTTATTTTCATAACACTTGTGTGGTGTCCTTTCACTTGGTGTTCAAGGGGTATGCGATGGTATTACAGCTGGCTTAACACGCCCTCTAGAGTTTAGCCCGAAGACTGCTCGTATACACGCTACTAGGATAGCTGGTCTAAGGTTGACTTACAACCAATCACCATAAGGGTCGTTTGGAACGATACATAGTGGTCGCTAGAATAGCGAGCGCTGCATATCGGGCCAACTTCTCACATTGGTGGCAGCGGTGGGATTTGAGCTTGCTGTTGTTTTACCACGCGTATCCTAAGAATATCTTGTGAAAGATCGCATAAGTACTACAGGTACATATAACTTAGCTTAGAATACTCTGAGTTCTACTGAACCAGCTGTTGTAGCTCCTCAAGGCTTAGCACACCTTGGCTACAACTCTTAGCAAGGGATTAGTAGGTAAACCCATAGTGTAGGTAGGTGCATCACTTACACCACACTAGAAGCAGCATGTCGGACAAAGGAGGAAACTCTGAGTCTCCCCTTGTGTCAGTCGACCCTCCACAGGTCACCTCCAGATATGCTGCACTTAGCCTCCACGAGATGCGACAGATCTGTACATCTCGGAAGTTAAAACAGGGTGCAAACCCTACCATTCCGTTTCTGATTGGTCTCTTGGAGACTTATGATGCTAGGAGGGCGGGTAACACCGACCCTTCTCATCCGGAAATGGAGATGCCTCCCCTCGAGGGAACCCGAGGTGACCCTGACCTTATCCATCTCTCCGCCGAGGATGAAGAGGATGACGAGGAACCAGAGACATCTGGGGACGAGGCAGACAAAGGTCCAGTCATAGTTAGTCAGCTAACTCAGGACAACTTAAGCCGGCACGAGATTGGTACTAGGGGACCCCTGGGCCTTCTCTCGGGCCAGCTTAACATTGGGAACGGACGAGTTAGGTCTCTGTCGAGAGGCTCTAACAGATCCGCTCGAACCAATGGCTCTCGAGGTTCTGCTCGAAGAGGGATGACATCACCTCAGAGGAGAATGTACGAAGCAAAGGAGAGGGAAGTCAATCTGCGGATCGAGAGGGAAGAACTTGCCCTAGCCAAAGAGAGACTCGCCTTTGCTCGAGAACAAGAGTTGAGTGGGACCATTCCCACTGGTGGCAGCATTCCCCCACGGGAACCCAGGAGTTTAGACACTAAGCACCTGAATAAGATAGTGCCCCCCTTTAAGCAAGGGGACGACATCCATAAATGGATTACTGCTTTGGAGCGGGCCTGCACTGTACAGTGCATCCCCCAGAGTCAGTGGGCAGCTATCTTGTGGCTCTCCTTTGACGGTAAAGGTAGAGATAAGCTCCTCACTACTAGAGTCGAGGACGCTAACAATTACCAGATCCTGAAGAACACACTGATTGATGGGTTCGGCCTAACCACTGAGCAGTACAGGTTGCTGTTCAGGTATACCCAGAAAACTCAGTCTCAGGACTGGTCTGATTTCGTTGATTGTGCCACTAAGGCTTTGGAGGGCTGGTTGCTGGGCAGTAAGGTTACTGATTACACAGGATTGTATAATTTGATCATGCGAGAACAGATTTTAAACAATTGTCAGAACCAGTTGTTGCATCAGCACCTTGTCGACTCGGATCTGACCTCTCCCCAAGAATTGGGAAAGAAGGCAGACAGATGGGTCAGAACAAGGGTTAAGCAAATCCAGGGCCAGAACCAAGGTGGTCAGAAGAAAGCAGACCAGAAGGGTAAAGATTCGAAAGGGGAACAAACTGACCAGAAGTCTTCGACAGGTCCCCAACAACCCAAAGAGGGGGGGGGTCAGGTTTCCCAGAAAAAGAAGAATCAAGAAGGCCAATCGAAGAGGTGGTGCCAATACTGTAAAAGTAAAACTCACTGGTTTAGTGAGTGCACCAAGAAAGGAGGGCAGACTCCTGCTACTGCAGCCCCTAAGGCACCTGTGCCCCCTAGTACAGCCAGCAGTAGTAGTGTGCCTCCCAAGGGACTAGTTGGGTTAACCTTGGGTTCTGAGGGGTGTGACAGCTTAGCTGGTACACTCACTCAGGCTGTCCTTGTCTGTACAGGGATGTGGATATATCCCCTGATGTCAGTCCCAATACTTTGGGCAAATACCGACAGACACCTTTAATAAATGGAAGAATGGCTCAGGCCTATAGGGACACTTGTGCCAGCGTCACCATGGTGACGCCTAACTTTGTGGACCCTGGACAGATCATGCCAGGTACAGATTTCCTGGTGACCAATGCCAGCAACGTCACTACCAGTCATAGTATGGCGATTGTTGCTTTCTCCTGGGGAGGGGTAAATGGCCAGAAAAAGGTTGTTGTTAGTTCAGACCTCCCAGTGGATTGTTTGTTGGGCAATGATTTGGAGTCATCACAATGGTCAGAAGTGGAGCAACGGACTCACATGGAGATGTTAGTCTTGCCAGCACACGTGTTTGCTGTGACCAGGTCACAGGTCAGACGATGCCCCACTGAACAGGTGCTGGATCCTGGAACAATGGACCAGACACCACCCAAGAAGAAGAGCAGTCGGGTTAAGGCTTCGCATTCCCCCTTGCCCCAGGTCGAGGATCAGATCTCAGAGGAGGCTGACCTCCAGGAATTGCGGGAAACTGAACCTAAAGAACTCGAGCTTGATCAAGTTGAGTTTCTGGGCTCAGGGGGACCAGGCATGGGCGGAAAATCCGTTCCGCTCGCGGATTTTGCGGATTTTCGGGAAATCCGCAATCCGCGAGATTTGCGAATTTCCCGCAAAATCCGCAAATCCGCGAGCAGCGGATTTTGCTCGCACTGCTCGCACTGTTCGCGTGAGTTCGCGCCCCGCGAATAAGTGCAAAATTGCAGAAATACGATCTTAGCAAAACTGACAGTAACTACTTACCAGGTTCAAAAGTTCAGGCTCATCATTAGTAGCCATTTCCTGGAGTGCTTCCTGAGGGGCCCCTCCAGAGTTCAGTTGCCAGTTGAAACTATTATGTGACCCTGCTCTGAACCTCAGAATAGTTACACATATGCCACAAAGGTCCTGAATTACAGCTAAGGGAGACAAGCAGGAGCCAGGCTGGAAGTTAAAATCCATTAATCAGCCCCTAATTCATTATTGTCAGTTGGGGCAGGGCAGGTGTTGTAACTAATTTTGCAACAATGAAAGCACTTAGCAAGTGCAAAAGATCACTAATCAGGGCGCACTAAGGAAGCAGGTGCCAGCTAAAAAAATATTCTGTGACACATGAATCAGCCCCAAATTAATTCAGGTCACTTGAGGCAGGGAAGGTGTGCTTTGCTTTGCCGAAAATAATGTACACTGGACAACCAGAGGGTGTGGTGATGAAACAGAGGGTGGCATGGGTGGTCCAGAGGGTGGCATGAGTAGTCAGAGAGTGGCAGTGGTGACAGAGAGTGGCAGTGATGAAGAAGAGTGTCCCAAACAGGCTGGACACGTAGAAACAACAAGTTCGCGAAACTTGCGACCCGACAGGTAAGTTCGCAATTTGCGAAAGTGTACAAAACCCTCGCGAACTGGCAGAAACACGGGCGAACACAAAAAAAAAAAAATCCGCAAATTCGCGGGAATTCGCGGATTTTGCGGATTGCGAATCCGCAAATCCGCAAAATTCGCGAACGCGAGATCCGCAAAATTCGCTCATGCTTAAGGGGGACCCACACGAGAGGACCTGGGGAAGGACCAGTTAGACTGCCCTTCTCTTGAACCCCTCAGACAGCAGGCTGCCGCTGAGGCTGCTGGGAACGCCACAGGTACCCACAAGGTATACTGGGAAGATGGACTCCTGTACACTGAGGCAAGAGACCCCAAGCCTGGCATGACCAGGAGGCTGGTCGTCCCCTTGTCTCAGCGTGGTTTCCTCCTTACCTTGGCCCACGAGATTCCCTTAGCAGGACACTTAGGTCAGACGAAGACGTGGGACAGGCTTGTCTCACACTTTCACTGGCCTCACATGAACGAAGATACCAAGGAGTTTTGCCGCTCCTGTGTCACTTGCCAAGCCAGTGGTAAGTCAGGTGGCACGACAAAGGCCCCCCTTATACCAATGCCTGTGGTGGGGGTGCCCTTTGAACGGGTGGGGATCGACATCGTCGGTCCCATGGAACCACCAACAGCATCAGGGCACAAGTTTATACTGGTGGTAGTGGATCATGCCACCAGGTATCCTGAAGCTATTCCCCTTAGGACCACTACAGCGCCTGTTGTGGCTAGAGCCCTAGTTGGAGTATTCTCCAGAGTGGGCTTCCCTAAGGAGGTCGTCTCCGACAGAGGTGCAAACTTTATGTCAAGCTACTTAACTGCTATGTGGAAGGAATGTGGTGTCAACTACAAGTTCACTACACCCTATCATCCACAATGCAATGAGCTGGTTGAGAGATTCAACAGGACCCTGAAAGGGATGATTCATGGACTACCTGAAAAGCTTCGGCGCAGATGGGACGTCCTGATCCCCTGCCTTTTATTCGCTTACAGAGAAGTCCCCAGAAGGGGGTTGGCTACAGCCCTTTTGAACTTTTGTACGGGCATCCTGTAAGAGGACCCCTGTGTTTGGTGAAGGAAGGATGGGAGAGACCTCTCAAAAAGCCTGCAACCAACATAGTGGACTATGTGCTTGGTCTCCGCTCGCGGATGGCTGAATACATGGAGAAGGCATCCGAAAACCTTAAGGCCAGCCAAGAACTCCAAAAAACTTGGCATGACCAAAAGGCTGTCCTGACTGTTTACCAGCCCGGACAGAAGGTGTGGGTGTTGGAGCCAGTGGCTCCAGCAGCACTCAAGGACAAATGGTCCGGGCCCTACACCATCCTGGAGAAAAAGGGAGAGGTCACCTACCTGGTAGACCTGGGAACTCCCCGGAGCCCCCACAGGGTGCTCCATGTCAACAGGCTCAAGGCATATGTCGACAGGAAGGACATGAGTTTGCTCATGGCCATAGATGAGGGACAGGAGGAGGAGAGTGACCCTCTCCCCGACCTGCTCACTCAGAATCCTGACGATGGATCGGTAGATGGTGTTGTCTTTTGTGGCAGCCTCTCCGAACATCAACAGGAGGATTGTAAACAGGTTCTTCAATCCTTCCGGCATATGTTCTCTCTAACACCCAGTCAGACCAATTGGTGCACCCATGAGGTCGACACTGGTGACAGCTTGCCCGTCAAGAGTAAAATCTACAGGCAGCCCGATCACGTTAGAGACTGCATCAAGAGTGAAGTGCAGAAAATGTTGGAGCTGGGAGTCATTGAACCCTCGGATAGCCCTTGGGCTAGTCCCGTAGTTCTAGTGCCGAAACCTCACACCCCGGGCGGTAAGAAAGAGATGAGGTTCTGCGTAGACTACAGGGGTCTCAATGCAGTCACTAAGACTGACGCCCACCCAATACCAAGGTCAGACAAGCTTATCGATAGATTGGCTTCGGCCAACTACTTAAGTACGTTTGACCTGACAGCTGGGTATTGGCAAATCAGGTTAGCTGAGGACGCCAAGCCTAAGACCGCATTTTCTACCCCTGGTGGGCATTATCAGTGCGTGGTGATGCCCTTTGGTTTGAAAAATGCACCTGCCACCTTCCAACGGTTGGTGAATCACGTTCTCACCGGGCTGGATGACTTCTGTGCGGCGTATCTTGACGATATTGCTGTCTTTAGCTCCACCTGGAAGGATCACCTGGTCCACCTGCGGAAAGTGTTAGAGGCTCTGCAAGCAGCAGGTCTCACTATCAAGGCTACCAAGTGCCATATAGGGCAGACACAGGTTGTATACTTGGGCCACCTTGTCGGTGGAGGCCAAGTTCAACCACTGGAGAGCAAGATACAGTCAATCAGGGACTGGACTCCTCCAACCACCCAGACTCAGGTTCGAGCTTTCTTGGGCCTGACTGGTTACTACCGGAAGTTCGTCAGGAATTACGGATCGATTGTGACTCCGCTCAATGAACTGACGAGTAGGAAAATGCCAAAAAAGGTTCAGTGGACAGCGAGCTGTCAAAAAGCATTTGATGACCTAAAACAGGCCATGTGCACGGCACCTATCCTCAGGAGTCCAGACTACTCCAAACCATTCATTGTCCAAACAGATGCTTCTGAGTTGGGTGTGGGAGCTGTTCTATCTCAACTGAATTTTGATGGTAATGACCAGCCCATTGCTTTTATAAGCAGACGGCTGACCCCCAGAGAGAAAAATTGGTCAGCTATAGAGAGGGAGGCCTTCACTGTGGTGTGGGCCCTGAAGAAACTGAGGCCATACTTGTTTGGCACTCATTTTAAGATTCAGACCGACCATAAGCCCCTCCTATGGCTAAATCAGATGAAGGGTGAGAACCCCAAACTGCTTAGGTGGTCCATTTCGCTACAGGGGATGGACTTCACAGTGGAGCATAGACCTGGCACTGATCATGGCAATGCAGATGGGCTCTCCAGGTATTTCCACTTAGAACAAGAAGACTCACCTGGTCAAGGTTAGCTTATTGTCCCAACGTTTGGGGGGGGTCATGTAGGAGAGTAGGGTCTGCAATCCTATGATCACCCGGACTTTTTGCTTTTGTTTCACTGGTTTACGACTTTCTCGGGCTGTGGGCCTGCCAATCAGACCCACAGCCTAGCTGTTCTCTCGCTAAATTGATGTGTGTACCTTAGGTGCATTACCCAATTGGAACTGGGCCACCCTGTCAGACCCTGTAACTCAGGGCCTCGGTGTACCCAGGGCCTACCAGGGGCTGAAGCATGTATTATGCCACCCCTGGCTGGCCATCTAAATCTGACACAACTGGCTGCACGACAGCTGGGGCCACGTGGCGTACTCGCCCGTTGCTGTAGGTGTAGTATCCCTATACCTAACCTTAAAATGGACACCCGAGTTCCTCTCAGTCACTCCTATGTTAGGCCTTGACAATCCTGAAGGCAGAGTGCATGGAACCGTGTGAATTGGGCTCTGGCACGACCTGAGCCCGGTTGCAGCTTGCGGAACCAAGACCCAATGGCTGTTCCATGATAACGGTTATCATATTGGTAACTTCGGTATCGCGTTATCAAGACATGTCGAGTAAGGTGTCATACGAATCGGGATGCTGCCCCCTCACCAATTCTGGCGACGAGGTTAGCATTCCGCCCTTCTAGAGGGACACGACATGTACGTAACTGTGAACCCCGGTTAAAGTTAACTGAAGCCTCAGCTCCACAAAATGGACGCTGCCACCACAGACACAAGTCTGACCTCCTGCTGCTGGGAGCCCTTCCAGCGAGGAGAGCTTGGACAAAGGGTTTCCTGTCAAGGGCGGTGTTCGCACCGTCCCAGACAGAGTTTGTGTATTCTGGGTAGGTAGGGCTTTGCTAGAAGGTGACTGCGGAGTGGCACCCCGGTGCTCACTACGCATCTGCCGGCTAGAACCAGTTCCAGGGGCGCAGCCCCTGACCTGGGGCAAGTCCAGCAGGGGGAGAGGGGTGTAACTACTCCCTTCCTGGTCCCACCCTTAGGGCAGGACCTAGTCATGTACCCGCCCCTTTCTTTAGGATAAAGGCCGGAGCGGGGACCCTTCAAAATTAGATCATCTTTGAATCAAGAATACTTTCTACGAAAGGACTTCGAGACTCTTCTCAAGATTTCTCCCTTGTGGCTAAGGAGTAGTCACCCTGCATCCGCAGGCCCCATCTAAGAACTCTGCAGTTTGCTGCAAGTCCTTCCTCAGGGATCCGACGGCCCAGCTCGACGAGAACCGGCTTCCCTGGCACCTCTTACCTCTACCCACGTCGTCAGCTCAGCTGAGATCTGTGGGTGCGACGAGACCTCGAGGGACCGGCCATCATCAAAACCTGCACGCTTTCTTAATCAGCACGACCATCGAAGCAATTCTCTGGTGAGTGCTCTGGGGTCCGAGAAGCCCCGACCCTGAGTAGCTCCAGCACCGAAGTGCAGTCTCCCAGCATCTCCACGATCTGCGTGGGGCCCTTCTGCTCGCTGCTCAGCACGTTGTCTGGTCACTACCCGCTGGCTTGTGCCCTTCTTTGATGACATCCGACAACCAACGCTGCTGGTCTGGTTGCTCCAGATCGGCCCTTGCTCCCTTTTCCAAGAGAAGCACCCCGGACCCTCCTGGTCCACTCAAGACGCCATTTTAGGCCCACCACGTGGCCCTGAAATCTGCCAAGGCTTGTTGCCCCAATCCTGGGCCCAGCGACGCCGACAGCATTAACCTTCGTGGGACAGCTTGCACCTCCATCCTGGTCGCCGACAACGCCTCCTGGTCCGTGAGACTGCCGAGCCTAGCGTCGCCCACTCACCTAGTCGAGGTGACGGCCATCCGGTGCCTTCCTGGTACCCTCTGACTACTAGCTAGTAGTACGAACTTGGTCCCCTCTGCTTTCAGGTATCAACGATCACTGATCCAGGCTTGGATCTCTACGAACTATTCATCACTGGTCGCCGGCCAGCAACTCCTTTTCTTCCGGCTCCTGGCTCGTCAGCGAAGACCCCCGACGCCTGTAAGACTTGTGCAGCCGCAGCCCTCGTGGCTAGGTAACTTCGGCATTTCGGTGCTTGCATAGCCTCCTTACTCTAGGGTCCCGAGTCCCTCGCTTCCGACTTGCCTTATCGGGTCCGCCCGAGACCACTAAACTTTCCGTGCCCCCGGGCACTTGTTTTAATTGTGCACTTGAAGTATTTTTTAAGAGCTTTGGTTCTGTGCTTAGTACCCTGTCCTCATAAAGAGTACAGGGCTGTTGTGATTCTAATAAATATACTGTTTATTTTCATAACACTTGTGTGGTGTCCTTTCACTTGGTGTTCAAGGGGTATGCGATGGTATTACAGCTGGCTTAACACGCCCTCTAGAGTTTAGCCCGAAGACTGCTCGTATCCACGCTACTAGGATAGCTGGTCTAAGGTTGACTTACAACCAATCACCATAAGGGTCGTTTGGAACGATACATAGTGGTCGCTAGAATAGCGAGCGCTGCATATCGGGCCAACTTCTCACACTGACCATTACCTAGAGGTTTTTAGAACTCTAGCCATTGACACTCGCAGGGTGGTAGTTTTTGGTCTGGCCAGATTCTGGCATGCACTATGGATCAAACATTTGAAATGTATTATATGAGCAGTTTTTTTATTAACTGTTATGAACTGTATACATATGATTCTGGCTCACTTCCTGAACAATGACTTATGAATTTTCTATTGTTTTAACTATTGTCCCGTTTTGCACTTCGTAAAATGATTTTTATTGCCTGTACCATTTTATATTTGTGTCGCACTTCGCACCTTGTAAGATTTCTGTGATCGAAAATAAAGTTATTTGATGATGGACCTTCATTTACTTAAAATGGCTGGCCTCTGCTTCCAAACACAGCATAATACCTAGGGGTGGGGGGAGCTCGTGGAGTTTTACATGCATCCATAAAAACTTGGCGGAGTTCTGCTATCAGGCAGAATTTGTCACGTCACGCTGCTCGTGCTGTTTCTTAGAGATGGGAGCTTGTTCTGTGCTGTAAAATCAGCGCAGACTGCACCAAGCGCATGCCAGAGGGCGCTGCTCCTTTCTTCTGCTCGAGTAGATTTTCTGTTCGAGCAGCAGCTTTCTCAACTCAGCGGTCACGATCTGCTGTGACTGCCCGCGTTGAGAAAATGTCACCGCTGAAAATCCTCCTAAGGGATGTACATTTTCGCTCATGCTCGCCAACTTAACGTTGGCAGGCCACACGTGAGAATAAATTTCGCTACGCTGCACTTGGCAAAGTTTTGCTGGAACACCCCTCATAATAAAAGCCCTGGAATGATAAAACCAAGCTAAAGGCAAGTGGGGGACAGTAAGTGTAAGGGTCTCAGTAGCAGTCATGTTGCCGTTTGTAAATTGTGTGAGGGCCAGAGATCTGGACCTTGAGGAATGGTGACTTGACAGTAATACCCCTCAATTCCTAGTAATTTCTGCGGATGTCAATGCTTTTAGATGGTCAAAGGCATGGTGCTGAAAGAACTGAAATAAACAGTGGTACAGACAGCTATTCCCCAAATTTTCCAGCCATGTCCCGTATAAACTGAAATGCCTTCATATTCAACGGATTGCAGACCCTGGAGGGTTAAAGACTTGAACATTTGGAGGTACCAAATTACAAAAGTGCTCTTTGTAAATGTGGCTGTACCAACACATTTTTAAATATAACCTTTTCAAGTCTGGCCTAGAGAAATATAACCTTTTTAGGGTTGACCTAAAGGTAACTTTCGCTGCGTCATCAGTCACATGTTTTCTAAAAATAAAAAAAGATGAAATGATGGATACTTATAAACACACATATAGGAGCTCCATCCCTCTTCATCTAGTGGTCTGCTCAATTGTCATTCACATTTTGCTTCCACCCACCATAGCATACAACATGGGGCAGTGAGTCGGGGTACCTAACCTACCGGCTAGGGCTGTGCAGGCGATACCTAAAAATGGGCAAAATGTCACTATTTCATCTCAATTTAAAGCACTGGTAATTATTTTGTATGTATTATTACACATTTCACAAGTTTAAAGGAGAATATTTGCAACAAAATACATAGCAGCATTGCATATTCATGTTAAAGAGTGAAAAAAATGCCTTAGTTGCAGCAATTGAGACAGATTTGTCACAATCTGAAGCCATATGGTGTTGCCGCTCTTATTTATCTATCAAGAACAACATTGCAGTAAAAAAAAAATCAATTGACTGGCAATTAAGTAGCAAGAATGCTCATTAGAATCCCAGTTTAAGAAAAGTTGACACCATATCTAATTTATTTGCAATTGTATGGCTACATAAGATCTTTTTTAGTAAAACAAATGTCAAGAAAACTACAAAACAAATTATAGCTGGTACCACCACCATAACCACTCCCGCTACAATTACCAATACCATTATTTCTGCCACTACTATTACCATCACCACTACTGTCACCGCTTTTACCACCATTACTGCCATTGCTACCATTACCACCAGCACCATTACCACATCACTACCAACATTAGAACGACCATTACCCCTGATTATTACCACTACCACCATTATGACTAACATAGCCACCACTACTACCACAACTTCATTTCTACTACCATTACCATCACCATCATTGCCCCATCAGCACCATTCCCACTACCACTACACACATAGCGACCACCATTACCTTTACCACCTCCACCATTACCACCAGCACACTCATTACCAGCATTACCACCATTACACCCACCACTATCACAATACCACAATCACCACCACTAGCACCACCATTTCCTCTACCAGTACCACCACCACAATTACCACATCAGAGTCAACCTCAACAGTACCATCTTTATAACCACTGCTAGCAGTACTACCATTACACGTAATACCATCATTAGCACTGTCACAGCTACTGCCATCATCACCATTACGACTGCCGCCTGCACTAGTACAATCATATCTGTGGTCACTGCTACAGCGACAGCCACTATCAACACTACTACCACCACTATCTCCACTAATGCCACTACCATTACCACCACTACTAATATCCCTATGGCTGCCACTATCACCACTAGTACCAGCATCACCACTACTATCACCCTCATTAACACCATCACCAAGATGTTCTTGCGTGTTCGTGTGTGAATCTTGTGTTTTAACAGTTATGTGTGTGTGTGTGTGTCTGTGTGTGTGTGTGTGTGTGTGTGTGTGTGTGTGTGTGTGTGTGTGTGTGTGTAAGATATATTTGATGAAAGCTTGGCTAATTGCCTTTGCCAATGCTTGTTTTGATCTACAGCGAGCCCATAGGGAAATATCCAAATATGCACGGTTCGAAGAATATGTCCTTTGAGTACTAATCAGTGTACCTCAGTAAATTCGTTTTTATTGTTGACCTGAAGAAAGAACAATAACGTGTTTGCACATAAGTGCTGAAACTGAAGGTAACCCTTAGATAGTTTGTAGATTGTGTTTTATATTATTGTGATCTGACATATATTATACATAATATTTCATTCATGTAGGGAACCGCCCCAAATCGTTATTTGCCCAACACACACTATGTCACCTACAAGGTGTGAGCAGTTCGATTGAATAGCATATTCTATAAATGATAAAGTAGGTGGTCTGGTGTCATTTCATGGTCAAGAGCATCAGAGCTAATGGGGAGAGAAGGGATCCTCCTTAATATCCAATACAAGACTTTGAGGAATCCAAGTTGTCCTCTCTTGACCCTGTTTTATCAGGGGACAGAAGGTCCAGGGACTCATTCGCTGATCAGGATCTTTTGTTCCTGGTGGTGCCCGCGTGAACATACTGGTAATGGTTGGAAAGGTAGGAGGAGACCACAGAAGGACATTGCTGGTGAATAACTATCGAGCCTATAAGGGTGGGATGGTCTGAGACAGCACCATTGGTCTAGATCTTTGTACAAGTTTCCAAGTAAAACATTTTGAATATTCTGAATAATTTCTAATCCACATTCAAGATAACTCCATATCAATCTTTAGAGTACATTCACAGCACCGATTGAGAGAACAGCTGTCATAGCTTCAGAATTTTTGTCACAGCTTCTTAGATTCATGGCATATCAGTCTGCCTGGGATATATACACCTGGCAATCACCTGGGCCAGTCTATTGCATGTATGTTGGCATGTGGTTTTATCAGTAATGGTCCGTCCCCTGCCTTAGTGGCGAGGAGGGCCAGAGGAGGGAGGTGGGAAAGAGGGGGTTGGGGGTTTCGGGGAACAAAAAACCCCATAAAAAATAAAGATGACTTGCCAGAATGCTAATGCTGCCTGCAGCATCGTGCTCTTCCTAGTTCTGGGATCAGGCTCCCAGACTGCACTGCAGCCAATCCTGACGCTGCATGAAAGCAGCGTCAGGATTGGCCTGACCGCTGGCAACTTGTGCTCCCAGGCAGATTGGGAGCCGGTGCGTGCTCTCTCCAGCCCCAGCAACGCAGCTGGGGCTGGAGAGAGCTTCACTGCGCAGGACTGTTTGGCCGGCCTGAGACGGCTGGCCAAACCGTCCTGCACAGTGAAGGGAGAGCTCACCGCTCTCCCACCAGCAGTGTCATCCCCTGGACCACCCCCAAGATTTGTCAGAGTCCTGGGTTGGGTCCTGGGGTATTACAATAAAACAGGTTTAATTCACGGTTTATTATCGTTTTATTTGAGGGTGGTGCCAGGGTGGGCGACGCGCCTTCATCCTAATGGAGGGGCTGCCACTGGGTTTTATATAGTGGTAAACCTAGTTACAAAACATCAGAAGGGTGAACAGACAAAGGTTACACTACCAAGTAGAGGGGGGAGCCTGAGCTGCAGGGGATGGAAAGTGGAGGAGGAGACAGCCTCCTAAAATAGATCTTCACTAAAGAGGTCATTTCAATATTTATCAATGACAACGGCGAGTAATTCTCATATTCATAATAAGACTGGATACCAAAGTGCTTAGGGCTCTCAACTGGAGTTTAGCTCCATTTTTAACATGTCCTTTATTTTAGGCAATATTAGGTTCTTGTTACCTCGTGTTCTGCACATCTTTTGTGAGCAAGATTCATATTTTTTGTCAAAATAGCTACTTGTTCCCTTCTTTCCTTTTTTGTGTGACTAGCCTGAGTTATAATCAACCCTCGCACGATCTTCCATCGCGCCTCTCCAACACATGGTGTAGCAGAGGGAGTATACACTACTCTGAAGTTTTTAACACTATTTTAGACTAATTTTTCCATCTCAGTATATAGTTCAAGCAGGACAGCTTCATGGACCTTCTTTCTCTAGAACTTGTTATTTATTGGTGTTGAACTATTGCTGTGATCTGAATATGGAAATCATCTTCTCACTCTCAGAAAGAAGAACTTGGCTGAACTGTAAGAGGTAGTGGCCAGGCCAGCCCTGTCCTTGTGAGATCAGCACAAGTGTACCCAGATGTATGACATTACAACGCATACAGTTACATCGCGGTACATTACATCGCGGTTTTTACAACGCAAGTTGTTACAACGACTTGCGTTGGAGGGCGCTGGACTTAGGAGTAGTATAATTTGCTTTTCCAACTCTAGTCTATGTATAGTAGGGAAGGTGTTGGATAGTAAATTATACTATTCCTTGTCATAGAGCGCCATCCAGCGCAAGTTGTTGTAACGACTTGCGTTGTAAAAAACGTGATGTAATGGCATCAAGATGTAATCCCCGTGTTGTAAACTATGTTTCCCGTGTACACTGCTTGGTTCATTCTTGAGTGGCGAATGTCATTGATGCTTTGTAGACTATTTTGTCTTCATGAAGTGCACATTGGGAAGTGTTCTGAAACATCTTCTTTCTTTTTCTTTGACAATTCCTGGATTGCATTCCTGAATGAATGGTTGAATGAAGAGGTGGACCACTGTGCGGAAACCAATCATGGCTGTGAGCAACTGTGCCTGAACAGCCCCGAGTCCTACATTTGTCAGTGCTCTGAAGGCTTTGTCATCAATGAGGATCTGAAGACCTGCAGCAGTAAGTTATTTCTTCATGGCATCAGCTAACATAAACATTGTCTTAGCCGTTATAAAAAGTTTGTATTCGTTCAACAATTATAGCATTATTTTTTATTACATTAAGGTTTGTTCTTTTTTTCCACTTACTGATGATACGAGATAGTGTCCAATGGAATGCCTATTTCGATGGGACGCACACTCTGTGAAGAACCTAGTGATCGTCTTACACAGGGAGGTGGCATTCACAATCCATCTAACTTATTGTCCGGCCATAGATACAGCGTTAACTAGCCGCGTGGGCTAAGCTTTCATTGTCCCCGCTGTCCAGTGGCTCTGCTTTAAATAGTTGTTCTGCCTAAGTTCCTTTCCTTATTTCCAATTATCCCCAGCCCTCTTATCAACAATTTTTTCATACACTTAAGTCCTTCTGGTCAACGTCCTCTGGGCTGGTGAGGTCACTCGAATTTGTTGGGACACACTAACAAGGGTGTGTGAGCAGGGAGGTTTTGAAATTCTGGATTTCAAATTATACTTCACTATGTGACATATTTGTATCATCCAAATGCATACCTTCCCTATCTGAAGCTGGGGCACGAACAGACCTTGGGCATACCCCTAATGTCAGTACTGCCCAGTAGGCAGCCAAGGCCCCACAGGGAGGTGAGAACGGTTGCTATGACAAGCTGAGCGTGGCACATGGTGTGTCGGAGAGTAGGAGCTCTCTTCCCCTACTTCCCCGCAATACGGTGCACACATCTTTATGCAAGATGGCCCTATCTGGACTAGACCACTTATACGTGGCAGGGCAGTTCCTCACACAGCAACATTTCCAGACCCATGGGAACCCCACCACCTTGGACATATTTATCTTCAGGAGATTACGCAACACAATCTGGGAGACAATCTTATCCAGCTCCTCCCGCTAATGCAACGAATAACTTCTGCGGCCACGACCAGATGGATATCTCACTTGTACGCCACTCTGTCGCTATATCGAGGGATAGGAGCCGTACTAGCTCAATGAGCACGGGATCAAGGCCTCAGCGTGCCTAGCAGGCAAGGCCACCAGTGAAATAAACCAAGCTTCTCCCCCCTTGATGAAGGCAGTCATGGTTAAAGAGCTTAGTGTACATTAGTGGTGTTACCTCATGTACACTGCTAAGAGATTTTGAAGCTGCAAGTGTGATAGGAACAATAAAGAACATATGCCTGCCTCAATAAGTAACGAAGATTATGTAACTCCCCACAACAATCTCAAGGAACATTCTAACGGATACAAGAGGGCCTATCAAATTAGCGGCAACGGGCAAGACTCGGTTTGTGCAGTTTATGATGCCTGATCCATTTTTGGTATTAAACAAGGGTGCTCCCATTTGGAATATACGGTATGAGTTTCCTATGGGAAGCAAAAATCTTGGTAACCCAAGTGATATTTGGATGCTAACCTCCTGAAAGATACCAGGCTGAATGACCTGGCCACCTATGGATGACCTTGTGGTTGATGGTGTTATTATAATACTGTCTTACTAGGGGCACGCTACTTGAAAAGGGCCAGGAACCTTTGTCTGTTTATCTAATGGAATGCAGTGGGTGTGCCGTGCATGTTACTTTCATCACTCTACCATCAAGAATTCAAGATGTCATAGTTTTACTATTTTTGTTGGCAGGCAGCCATGACTAGCAGGAAAGAAACACAATCATTTTCAGTTTTATAGGCATGAACATGTGTGCCAAGTACACAAATAAAAGAAATATAACTTTTGGAAAAAGCAACTGCATGTAAAACCTTGTAGATATTTAACACAGGCTTTTACCCGAGAATCAAGGCGCTATCACAAAAATATATTTATTTTAAGAGCAGCTAACGAAGAAACGTTTGGTTTTAAAGATGCTACAAAGGTTAAGCTTTCCAATTAATCTTTTCCTTCTTCAGATTTGCTCCAACCAATAAACCCTAATCTTACAAAATCGCTCTACTTCATAAGTTTAGCTGTTGTGTCCCTTTGGATCGAGAGGTATTTTCTAACCACTGTCTACATAAACCGTGGTCTCACCATTGTTTAGGCTACATGCAGAACTGAGGCATATACACTAGTATACAATGACTAGTATGCATACATGCTTTAAGCCGTTAGACAAGGAATTCAGGCTGTGCATCAGTTGTAGACGAGGGCGTCCAGGTGTGAGTTGCACACCGTTGAGGTCGTCGGTCACAGAGTTGGTTCATCAGCTGGTCTTGATGCGCCTGAGTTTTCTGGGACATCTTCGACCACGCAACAAGTTGAAGCCTTCAAAGATGTCATGCTGCAATCTGAGTATGTTCCAGCTCCTTCTAGGGTGCTTTCAGCTCCCATGGAAGTAAAGAGACTTCTAGCCAGGTTACTGCCGGTGAGTCCCACCCTGGTGTTGTCTGCCCCTTTAAGACCCATTACTGGCTCCATACTTACTCTGGTGCAGACTTCTACTCGGCTATACGATCTACACAGGTTCTGGTCACTCCGATGCTGGGGTCGATGCTACCCGCTTACTTGCTCTAACCTCATTATGTTGATGATGCCTGAAACATGGATTTACAAACGCCAGTGGGCTTGACACCTCCCTTGAGACAGTGCTTGACTCACCACATGGGTCTCAAACATATAAGAGTGCCTCATTTGCAGTGGTGGTTAGGCGGCAGGCCGAGGTGCCAGAGTTACAGCTGCCCTCCATTTTGAATAAAATAAATGTTTCAAGAAAAATTCTGCTGCCTGGGCAAGCAACTTTCGAGACTTCACTTCCATTTAATGATGCTCTCACAGATATTCTGATGGCTACTTGGCATGCTAAGCTACAAGGCTACAAGAGCAACCCTTACACCCATGAAAACCTGGGTATCCAATAATATGCAACAAAGGTTGTAATATGTATCATTCACGCTCAATTTTATGTTAGGAGGTCAAATTATCTCAAGCAATCAATGCTTGTGTGACAATAAATAAACAGAAAACCATTATAAAATAAAAAGAGCAATTTAATATCCTCAGTTGTCCATTCAAGATCAGTGACGAGCCGAAAGCACACATACAAAAACATCAATTGGTGTAATGTGTCCCCAGTGTGACACCCAACACAAAATTATACAAAATGAAACACTCAACAACGTAATGCAATTACAAAGGGGCTGGCTTGTTGCTAACAAGCAACCACTTATAGTTTTAAGTACAATAGATAAAGATTCCTATGTTGGTTTGCCTTTATTATGTTCACAATGTTTTGACCCTTAAGCGGTTACAAGGGTCATCAGAGCAAAGTCATGGAGTCATCTGTGAAAATAGATGGAGATCAATTAGACCAGGTGGTGATCTGTGCTGTACCAGAACAATGAGTTGGATGTAAAGAATTGTACCTGATATACTAAAGCATGTTCTAGCCCACCTGTGAACAGAAATGTGACTAAACATCATTGACCGGTGCCAGGTGAGCCGTAATTTCTCACCATGCACCCTATGCCAGAACGCTTTACTATACATATCTTGACCAGTAAAGAGAATCCTAATTAATTTCCTACCACTCTCCCAGATTGAGAATCTAAAACAAATGGCTCCTTTGCAAGCATATGTTTCCTTCAGCCAGTATAGCATTGCAATTTGTAAATGCAGTGCCTATAGGGTTGATATACCAGTGCCCTTTGAGGCATGGCCAGTGAAATCTTGCTGGCCGTTTGGAAGACCTTAGAGCCTCTTTAGCCTAGAGGATACATGATGGGCTGGACTTCGAACAAATATGTTATCCCAGCATGTTTGGGTACCATGGATTGCACAGATTAGTTTGTACAAGTGTGGTGCTTCATCAATGTGACTAGACGAGGCCCACTCAGTTCTTACTGATTTCTCCAGAGATTTCCAAGTTTCACTGATGTACGTGGCCTTTGATGGGTCTCACTTCTTCAAGGAGAAGGAGGAAAGTCATTTGGAATGCTTTAAAGGCTGTAGAGGTTCAGCAAATTCCTTGGGTCTATACGCCTGTGCCAAACAATTCTCTGAAGAGTTTTGGAAATTTGGAGGCTACTCCAGAGGTCTGGTGTATAGATAGAGACAGCTTTCTCAACCAGTGATGCAACAGATAGCCCAGTTCTTTTGACGCAACGGATGCAGGTCCATCAGGCAACATGTGAGAAAGTAGGAGCACCAGTCTTCCATCTCCTCCTCCCCTGATACAATGGTGAACAAGCCACTTTAGTTTGCCCTCAGCGATGCATCCACACCCAACGGGAGGCAGGATTAGAGACTATCTTCCGAGTTGGTGGCCCATCACATCTAACAAATGCACTGTGTAAATTATTCAAACTGGTTATGCCCTACTGTAAGAAGGAACTAGGTACACCGCAAGAGGATCCCCTGACTTACCTTTTTCACCTAAGTACTCCTGCACCAGCTCTGGACGCCGATGACACCGTCCCTGGAGAGAGGAAAAACAAAGGGTTAATTCTACAAATACGGACTCTCCTGCACAGGAAGAAGGCAGGCCTACCCAGACCGGGGACAAAACAGAAGAGAAAAGGACGTCACCAACCCACAAGGGAGGCACGAAGACGGAGGTTAGAGTCGGGGAATTCCGGAAGATGCTGAGAATAGCGGATTGAGAAAAACGCTGGCGGACAGGGAGGAACTGCCAACTGGAGAAGCCTGACTGAGGGAAATGGAGAAAGACGCCAAAGTTCCAGAGGACAGGAGTGAGGAGTGGTGGATGGCCACAGGGGATGCATTCATGCAGTGGCAACTCAGGAGAGTTGCAGCATTTGTTGTACATACTCTGGGTGGGTGAGGGAGTCCAAGGGAGGGTTCGAGCAAACGCAATTCTAATTAAGCGGTGCAGGCCCAAGAGGAGTGCAGCAAGAGCACCATATGGTATCTTTAAAGAAGTGGGGTTTTTTTGTGCTATCCTTATGTGCCATGTGGCAATTCTGTAAGTTTTTATGCCTATTCACTAGATCCCAGAGAACAGGGTAGCACGCCAACCTTGACGGGTGACTAAAGAAATAGATATACACTGTAGTGAGCAAAGGGACATGAAACAATGAAAAGTCTGGTCACTCCTATGATTTAATCCCCTTCCTTACACTTTCACTTTTTTTTTATTTCAACTCGCTTCCTTCGAGAAATAGGAGGGGAGAAAAGGGAGAAAATATAAGAAACCCGAGACAGTAAATTTGCCAACCCAACTGTTGTGGACCTCACATCTCTATCTCACAAAGCCTAAGCTCTGTTTGTGTTCCCTTTCCATCACTCTGGGGTGTGTTGAAGGATACTATCCTATACCTAAGTGTCATAAACCGAGATACTTACCGCCACCTTCTTCTTTTTACTGAGCCTCCTGGCAACATCCTCCTGGAAGAAGAAGACAATTTAGAAGAAAAGAAGAAGGGACAAGTAACCTAAGGGAAAAAGACCGAGGGCCTCATTTATGAGGCCCCTTGCGCCATCGGAACTTCACTTTTCATGAAGTTCCGTGGCGCAGAAGCCTGCGTGGTATTCATCAGGCAGCAGTACGCCAGTTTTTGTGGCGTACTGCTGCCTGATAAATATCAGTCCCTTAACGCAGTGTTCTGCGTTAAAGGGGCGTGCAATGGGTGTTGCTGGGGGCGTTCCCAGCAACATCCATGGCCTTTTGACACTGTCCCAGATTTACGTGAAATCGTAACTCTGAAGCAGTGCCAAAAGCTTACGCCTCCCCAGGAGAGGCGTAAGGGAGACGCAACAGGGAGAAATGTCTTTATTTCTCCTCGTATTTCCTTTTTCTATGTGTGCTGCATTCTACAGCACACATAGAAAGAGGAAAAGCCTCTTGTGATTATTTTTGTACAGAAAGGTTTCCCTTCCTGTACAAAAATAATCTTCCCCTCAACGCAGGCACCCTTGCACCATTGTGCAAGGGTGCCTGCGCTGGCGCAGGCAGCCCATTGTGCGCCGGCGCAGGGGAAAAGGACAGGAATGCGCCGTATCTTATAGATACGGCGCATTTCTGCCCTTTTCTTTTGCCGTAGGGAAGCGCAGCAGGAAGGCCTGCTGCGCTTCCCTACGGCAAAAAGTCATAAATGAGGCCCCTAGACTTTTGCTGACAAACTCTGTCCACGCCCCAAATAAAGTATGCCAAGATTGAGAAGCACATTAAGCCTCCTCGATTCTTTCCTGCCCATCCCTCCCACACCTACCTTTTCTTTGCTCCTCGCCAAATATCCCTCCAACCCTGTAACAGATTTCAGAAAAACATTTCTCTATCCTACTATTGGAGAAACGCATCTTGCTCTCCAAAGGTGACATGGACACGGTAGCTGACTTGGAGAAAGGCAAGGGCAGTCACTCTTGCTATTTCCTCATCCCAAAAAAGGACGGAAGCTTCAGCTTATTTTGTACCTCCATCCCCTCAAGACCTTTCTACAGAAGGACAAATTCAAAATACTCACATTGTCCCAGATTCTATCTGTTCTGGACCAGGGCAATTGATGGTGTCCTTGAACTTGCAGGAAATGTACTTTCTTATACCATTCCTGCAGTCCCACAGGCATTACCTGTTGTTCTAGATGAGTCAATAGCATTTTCAATTTGCCATGCTCCCTTTCGCCCTTCCCCATCCCCCATAAGTGTTCACGAAAGTGATGGTGGTGGTTGCTGCCCATCTTCAGAGGTCGGGTGTTGTTGTATTGAGTACCTCGACCACTGGTTGCTGAAAACAAGCTCACCACAGTCAGTCGTGTTCCACCTTTGGATAAAGGTGGAACTTTTAACACTGTTTGGTTTCACCATAAATGAGCCATAGTCCCATCTGATTGCCTCTCAGAGGCTTCCACTCATTGAGGCTGGACTGAATACAGTGGAGTTCTTGGCTTTCCCTTTGCAGCAATGAGGCCAGGATGTTCGAATGTTGGGTCTGTAACTGGGAAGGAGGGCCATTATTAACCCTCAAAGTCTTCGGCAACGGGCTATAATGCTATAATAATTGAAGATGCTAAACAAGTGCCAGCACTTGAGTTCTTACTGAATACTTACATACTCTTTCAGGAATAGACTACTGCGCCCTGACGGATCACGGCTGCGAGCACTTGTGCACAAACACTGACACTTCATATAAGTGCCTCTGCTTTGAAGGATATCAAATTGAGGATAATGGGAAAAGCTGCACAAGTAAGTGGCTAGGAATAATTGTATTTATTTTTTCAATGTATTTATTATGGGAGAAAATGTATCAGCAGAAGAGATGAGGGTGAAAAGATAAGGTAAGGAGTGGGCCAAGGTTTGGAAAAAAATATGTCAAGGGGTGAACCCCATGAAAACAGAGATCACGGATTGTTCTAAATATATTAAGATTGGAGCCCATGAATATAAGATTGAGAATATGAAAATGATATCACAGGGGGGCCCCTTGAATACAGAGATTGAGATTATGTAAAATGCATTACAATTGGATCCCATGAAAGTAGAGTTTGATATTATGTAAAGATTATCACGAGTGGACCCCATGAATACAGTTATTTACGATTATGTAAAATATATCATGAGTGAATCCCATGGATATAGAGATTGAGATTATTTAAAATATATCCTGGATGGACCCTGTGAATATAGAGATGTATGATTAAGTAAAATATATCACAAGTGTAGTCAATATATATAGAGATTGAGATTATGTAAAATATATCTCAGGTGGACCTCACGAATACATAGATTGGTATTATGAAATATATACCTCGAGCATAGCCCATCAATATAGAGATGTATGATTAAGTAAAATATATCACAAGTGTAGTCAATATATATATATAGATTGAGATTATGTAAAATATATCTCAGGTCGACTTCACGAATACATGGATTTTTATTATGAAATATATACCTCGAGCATAGTCCATCAATATAGAGATGTATGATTAAGTAAAATATATCACAAGTGTAGCCAATGAATATAGAGATTGAGATTATGTAAAATATATCTCAGGTGGACCTCACGAATACATAGATTGGTATTATGAAATATAAACCTCGAGCATAGCCCATCAATATAGAGATGTATGATTAAGTAAAATATATCACTAGTGTACTCAATGATTATAGAGATTGAGATTATGTAAAATATATCTCAGGTGGACTTCACAAATACTTGGATTGGTATTATGAAATATATATATATCACGAGCAGAGCCCATGAATATAGAAATTGTTACAGCAATCATAGGGATGTTCTGGGTCTGGGGTAAACAAATATATGTGTGTGTCTGACAGAGGTTTCCACCTTATCCTTAGGTTTTGCTCTCTGGCCTAAACCCTGCAGAATTCATGGAGATTCTAAACTGATGTCTGACTAATCGTCTATAGGTTATGGTTCTATTTCCAATACTCTGGGTTCAAACTATGAGCTATGTATCCGGTGCTGCTCCTCATACATTCTGATGAAACTCAAGATCATTTGAAATCAATAAACAACCAGATTAGCCTTTACATAATCGATGTAAAAAATTTACTTAGACATTAAATCAGCAGACTGAACAGACTAGTTCATTAAAAGTGTCACTTTAACTTTCTATAACATGAAAAACAAGCTAAAATCACCCCAATGTACCCCGCCCTGCTTGCAATGTTTCGAACAATTATTGTGCAGTATCGCACTTTTTGGGGCACATACAACGCATCTAATATCATGGCTATGTCAGCGCAATGAACACCTTATTGTTCTCATTACATTCAGAATGCCACCTTCAAAGTGCATGGGGCTTTCTTCTTTTAATAGCAATCTTTTTTATTTTTATTTTTTACTGCGAAAGACACAAAATTGTCAACGATGCACGATCAGAACTGGGATGGCCAAGATGATTTTTTTCCTTGCAATAGTTGTCTATTGTTGAATTACACAATTAATATTAAAAAAACATGACTTTATCACAATATTTGAGCTGAAAATAAGTAGGGCGGAATACAGCAAAAAATAAACAACGAATTAGATAAATACATAAATAACTAAATTAATAAATAAATTAGGAAGAAGTGCCCTTTATTACTCATGAGTTTAGGCAAAGTTAATTATACAGTTACAATCTAAAACAAAATGGCTCTTTATAATCTCCCATAATTGGTCGAAGTCATCCAGTGGATTAGATTGCATGTAATAAGTCTCTTCCACCATGTCGCAAGATATGCAGGATCCTCAGGTCTCCACATAGGAGCAATCATCAAGCTGACCACCGAAGACCTGAAGTTGCTTGAGGATGGGAATCTGCCCAGAATCATTGCGTAGCAAGGGGCATCGAGATGTTGATCGCCTTGCTTAGCCTCAAGACTCTCCCTAGCCTCCTCCCAGATATCTTTTAATAAAGGACAGAGCCACGGCATATGAACCCAATTCCCATCAGCCTTGTGGCATCTTGAGCACTTGAGTATCTTACCAAGAACCTATTTAGGCTGGTGGAGGTATACTACATTCTGCAAATGCAAAAAAAGTATCCTTGTTATTTGCATTCAGCCTCTTCCATTCAGAATTTAAAAGGTGGTAACCCAGGTCCTTGAACTATCTAGCCCAAATTTTTCATGTTTTCTTAGTTTTGCACATGTTTTTGATATCTGTCTCCTACACTGTGGCTGTCTAAATGCTAGCCCAGTGCTAGACTAAACACTTGTGTAGCAGCTGGCTTACAGACATTACTACAATTTCTTCTAAGTTGAAGATATTTTCAAAAATCCCCCTTGAAATGTATTTCTTATTCTACTGCACTGCACGCAAAGAGAGTGCTTATAGATTGGGTGGTCTTAGAAGTTTCTGGATATAGGAGTGTCGTGGGGTAGGTTCAGTGTCAGTCTTGTGGCTTTTAGATCATTTTGGTGAGCTGGTCTGAGATGCCACCACAGAGGGCATTGCAGTAGTCGAGACTGCTGGTGACGAGGCCTGCAAGATGATCTGCGTATATCCAGAGGGAGTTATTTGAAGACTTTCCTGAGCAGTTAAAGGGTGTGGAAGCAGGTGGAAGCAACTGTGTTGACTTAATTTGACATGCAGATTCGGCTATTGATCGTTATTCCAAGGTTCTTGGCAGCACTGGATGGGTGGAGAACCAGTCCTAGCTCAATGGGCCACCAACCTGGTGACCACAGCAAGGTGTCTTTGACAAACAGGAAGACTTTGATTTTGTTGCTGTTGAGTTTCAGGCAGTTCCTTCTCATCAAGTCTGCTACAAAGGGCATGCAGTTGTCGAAGTTTGCTTGGGTAGCGTACATATATTCTCATTGGGACTGGGTGAGTGGTGTATCTTCGGCATAGAAGATGATGCTAAATCCTTGGAATGATGCTGGGGAGGGAAGTCATGTAGATGTTGAACTGGGTGGGGCTCATGCTAGAGCCTTGTGGGATGCTGCAGATTAGGTTGGTGGCCTTCGGATGAGTAGGAGACTAGGCTGACCAATTGGGTGCACCCAGAGAGGAAGGAGCTGATCCTTCATAGTGCTGGCATGCACTCCAGCCTTGTGAAGATGTTGGATGAGGATGGGGTGGAAGACAGTATTGAATGCTGCCAAGAGGTCTAGTAGAATAAGTCCTGACAGGTCTATTTGGTCCATGATGAGTCAGATGTCATCTGTGGCTACGATGACAGCTGTCTTGGTACAGTTTCTGGGTCTGAAGCCGGATTGGGAAGGGTCCAAGAGGTGGTTTGCTTTGAAGTAATTGGTCAGATGGGAGTTTAGGAACTTCTCCAGGACTTTGGCTGGGTATGGGAGGAGAGAGATGGGTCTGTAGTTGCCCATGGTCAGGGTCTTGGCCGAAGGTTTATTCAGGAACGATAAGTTGGTGGTGTGTTTCTAGGAGTCCAGAGTGGTGGGGATAGAGAAGGATAAGCTGAAAAAAGCTTTATGGGCTCTGCAGAAGTGGTAGTGCTCTTTGGTGAAGATTTAGTGCCGGCACATATCTGATGAGGCTCCTGAATGGATGGAACACATGGTGTTAGCGGTTTCCATTGTGTTGATGGATGGCCAGCAGGTAGGTGCAGTTTCTGGGGTTTCCCTGTCTTTAGAGCGGACCACTTTCAGGGTGTAGATGTCCGATTGGGGGGTGAAGTTGTTGTAGTGGTATTGATTTTGTCTGTGAAGTAACGGGAAAGGTGCAGTGTTCCGGGAGGGGGTGGGGGGTAGTAGTCTTGGGGCTGGCAGAGGAGGACGTGAATTCCTTCAGAATGGCAAAGATTTCTTTGGTGGAGTTGTAGTTGCTCTGTACTCTGAATCTTTTTGTTGAGGCTAGGTGCTTGGTAGTTTTAAGGTGCAGGTGGAAGATCTGGATGGCCCATTTGTTCTGTTGGTGTTACTGTTAGAGTGGAGCCACCGCTTGCAGTGATGCTTCATGAGCCAGAGGTCCTCTGTGTACCAACTGGCTTGGAGTGAGGGGGGTTGGTTCTCGGAGGAGTCGGGCATCTATGCAGAAGGTGATCCACGTGTTGATGTTTATGATGTAGCAGGTTATGTGGTAGTGCATGGATGTCATTTGGGAGCATTCTGGGGTCACAGCTGTGACCTTTAGCTTGCTCCCTGTTACTCCTGGCACTTTGTTTGTGACCCCTGGCCTTAGAGGGGGCAAGGCTTTTGCCTCCTCTGAGGCCAGGGGTTGCAAAGGAAGTACCAGGAGTAGCAGGATGCAAACTAGAGGTCACAGCTGAGACTCCTGACTACTCCCAAATGAAGTCCATGTGGTCGTGGTATGGGAGGCATCAAGACGGAGGCTCAGAATTTCATATTTCCTCAGGGATTTTGTTCCATTAGTGTCAGATGATGTGAGTGTTTGGCCGTTCTGGGCTGGTTGTAAGCATGAGCGAATTTTGCGGATCTCGCGTTCGCGAATTTTGCGGATTTGCGGATTCGCAATCCGCAAAATCCGCGAATTCCCGCGGATTTTTTTTTTTTTTTGTGTTCGCCCGTGTTTCTGCCAGTTCGCGAGGGTTTTGTACACTTTCGCAAATTGCGAACTTACCTGTCGGGTCGCAAGTTTCGCGAACTTGTTGTTTCTACGTGTCCAGCCTGTTTGGGACACTCTTCTTCATCACTGCCACTCTCTGTCACCACTGCCACTCTCTGACTACTCATGCCACCCTCTGGCCCACCCATGCCACCCTCTGTTTCATCACCACACCCTCTGGTTGTCCAGTGTACATTATTTTCGGCAAAGCAAAGCACACCTTCCCTGCCTCAAGTGACCTGAATTAATTTGGGGCTGATTAATGTGTCACAGAATATTTTTTTAGCTGGCACCTGCTTCCTTAGTGCGCCCTGATTAGTGATCTTTTGCACTTGCTAAGTGCTTTCATTGTTGCAAAATTAGTTACAACACCTGCCCTGCCCCAACTGACAATAATGAATTAGGGGCTGATTAATGGATTTTAACTTCCAGCCTGGCTCCTGCTTGTCTCCCTTAGCTGTAATTCAGGACCTTTGTGGCATATGTGTAACTATTCTGAGGTTCAGAGCAGGGTCACATAATAGTTTCAACTGGCAACTGAACTCTGGAGGGGCCCCTCAGGAAGCACTCCAGGAAATGGCTACTAATGATGAGCCTGAACTTTTGAACCTGGTAAGTAGTTACTTTCAGTTTTGCTAAGATCGTATTTCTGCAATTTTGCACTTATTCGCGGGGCGCGAACTCACGCGAACAGTGCGAGCAGTGCGAGCAAAATCCGCTGCTCGCGGATTTGCGGATTTTGCGGGAAATTCACAAATCTCGCGGATTGCGGATTTCCCGAAAATCCGCAAAATCCGCGAGCGGAACGGATTTTCCGCCCATGCCTAGCTGGTTGGGCAAGTGCATGCTGAAGTGAACGAGGGAGTAGCCCACCCAGGTGAGTGCGGTAGGTCTGGCTATTGTGATGGTGAAGAAGTTGATGAACATGGAGTTAAGGAGGTGGTCGGTCAGGTGGATGGGGTCATTCACTCATGGTAAGAGCCCTGAGATGCTGAGGTCTTCCAGGAGAGAGAGCTATTGTGAGTGTGATTTTTCCAGAGGGAGTTACATCCCTGTTCTTATGCTGGTCAGATTTTCGGGAGCCATACTGCATAACCATGACAAAATGTCACTGAGGTTTGGAATCTGTCTAACTTGAGATGCTTAGATTATCAACATTTAGGGACACAGCTTAAGAGAACATACTCCTTCAGCATCTGTTCCAAAGTTCTTACAGAAAACAAACGCATTGAAGGTATGACAACCAGTTGCATAAGAATCAAAAATGATGCTAGAACAATTATTTAAAACTTATGGAAGTTGACATTTGCCATCATCTAGCCTGGCTGGCACAAAACTTTGTTCTAACCTCTCTAAGCATCTGTGAATGGGGGTTTTGGGTGCTGTAAACTGTTTTGACTATCCATAAGAACTAAATTGACCGTATCTAACTGGTCTTGCATTTGAATGTTGGACTTCAGCCTGATTGGTCCCATGCCAAATGTAGCTTGTGAGAAAATATTAAAGGACTACCTGAGAGGAATACATTTTCTGCGATTATCCTCCAGGGGTTAAGGTACTGCAAGGAGTTTGCCCCGGGGCGTAGTTTGCGAACTTTCACTATGCAGAACTCCACAAAGTTACACAAAAACTCTGCGAAGTTCCGCAAGTGGCAGAGTGCAGTGCGAACTGGCATTCATGCTGATCTTCCTGCCGCTTGGGTAGAACTTCTACCCGAGCAGCAGCTCGCAATCGCCAACTTACTGTTCACGGAGCACAAGCGGGGGAAAAAAACTCCACCGGACTACGTGGACCGGAGTTTTCTACACTCCGTGCACCCCACGGAGTGCAGAAAACTCTGCAAACTACGTGAACCAAGCAGAGTTCACCACCCAGGCCTACTCTGTATTTATATTAATACATAATATTGGTGAAACATGCAGACCTTCTGGGATGCAAGGATCTACTGTTATTTGTTCTTCCGCTGCCAATACGTTTAAAAAAAGCTCTCATCCAAGAGCTTTGCTTGACATCTTAAGTATTTTTACTCCCTCCTGATATTGTGAGTGATCCATTGACGCCTTCCCAGCATTCGATGTCCTGCTGTTCTCAGTCAACGCAACGAGTGGGTGGAATCCTATCATATTTATTTTATCACTCTTGGGTTCTTAAGAAGCTCAGGGAACTCAACTTGGGGTGTATTGTTTTGGTACTACCCATCCCTGTTACCTTCACTGCTATGTAGGAGAGAGCACCTGAGGTTGCAGAAGTGTCACACAGGTCTTCAGGCGTTTGTTGCAGGTCAATGCTTTGAAGGAAGAGAGGGAGAGGGTGGGTTGAGGTAGCAAGACTGAAGAGCTTTCTTAGAAAAATGGGTTCAATCATACCTAGATCCACAGAAGTGCAATATACAGGAGCAGGATCTAAAAGGTTTGGTATATGACCTTTTTAGGTCTCGCCTGTCGATGCGCATGCGCATCGAGCAAGGCGAGAGTATTGCGAGTTATCCACTCTTTATCCACACTGCAAGGAATCGTGGCGATTCCTTGCAGTGCCCGTGACTTTTAAGGTCAATGCGCATGCGCATTAAGCTTTGACCTTAAAAGTCACGGGCGCGTGCATGTCCGTCTTTGTTTACCCGCTCCGCCCCCTCCCGCCGTGTCGCCTTGCCTACTCTCTTCCATAGCCTCCCCCCAGCTCCGCCCCCTCACGCCGCTAGGCCGTGCCTCCCCTACTCTCCTCCCCCCTCCTCCTCTCCTCCCCTGCCTGCCTGCCGCTAGGCCGTGCCTCACCTACTCTCCTCCCCCCTCCTCCTCCTACTCTCCTCCCCTGCCTGCCTGCCGTGTCGCACCTCTCCCCTCTCCGCCCCCTCCCCTGCCCGCCCCCTCCCCTGCCCGCCGTGTTACGGTGAAAGGCTTGTTTCCGTTTGTCTCTCTCCTTTCAGGTATTTCCTTCCTGTATTCTTTTTCCTCGTTTTTTAGGCGATGCACGGTGCTAGGAGTAGATTGTCACATCCTGTGGATCGCCTCGCCCCCGGACATCATGGGCCAGCCTTGCTCTGCACAAATGTTTCCCAGCACCAGTCCCAGCATCTCTCAGCAGCTCCGCTCTTCCTGCACTGCTAGAACGCAGAGTCTCCCACCACTGAGGGTAAGACAAGGAAGCGATCCCTGAAGACTGCGTCCAAGGGCCTCCAAGGCAGCCTGCCCCCAGCCATTTGGTTTCCGCACTGGTCTCTGCTCACAGAGGGGGTGCAGCTTCCAGGGCAGAAGGATCTGTGGCTTCCGCGTTGTCCTAACATGAGTGGCATCCAACACGACGAGGCCCCGGTCGCCGTACCCACCTCAGAGCCTACGTGCAGCCTCACGGAAGCGAAATCACCACCGCTGGTCGGTTCCGCCTCACCTCAGACCCTGGTCTTTGCAGACTGATCCAATCTGCTCCAGGGGACAGCAGGGCCAGGCTTGAATATGCCACTTTTTCGTTTGAGTTTTGAGTTTCACTATATATTTAAAATAATCATACTTTTAAAGATATAACCGTAATTTTGACTGAAGTCTAAATTGATTATAAGGCTACGAATCCAGGTCATCCTTCAGTCTCACAGATTGCTTGGTATGTTATTAATCACAGTGATAAACCTTCTACTGCATGCCCTTTTCAACGTTGTTTGAGAGCAGGTTTGAAATGTTCGCTATAGCCCACTAATGAGCTATTGCTTGTGGCCTAGGTTTCTTGGAAGCAGATTATATAATTATATATGATATGTGGTTCAGTGCTTCTGAAGTTAAGGTGATTCTTGTAATACCCCTGATGTTTCATGAAAAGATTATCATTGAGTGGTCTTGAAATGCTCTTTTGCTACGAGTAGTGATTTGATTACACTAATTCCTAGCTCTGTTCTTTATCTGGGTTTACACTTTTCTTTCGTGTTTTGGCCTTTTATATTTTATTCATTTTGTTTCAAAATTGCCATCACATTCCAGAGCTCAATTTAAAAGGGAGACTATATTATTATTGGTTCGCAACTGCAGTAATTGTGGGGCCAGATTACATTCAGATAAATGAATATATCTGACCGGTTCCCGGAACAGGATCCTCCTTCACCAATTAAGGGGATGTTGTTTGATTAAAAGTTTCGTTCCTCGCAAGCGTAACGGTGGTGAGTTTGCTTTGCACTCCAAACTTTAATGGTTTAAAAGTTATTGCCATGGTGTCTTTAAATTCCTTACCTTAAAGTGCTAGCAAAACCGCTAGGCGCCCTATAATATTGCCATGATTCCGAATTTCGCTACCGAGATTTGTATTCTGGTTGAGAGAGCTGCTTAATGTTTTCACTCATTATTTCTTCTCTATAGTGGCAAAGGAGGGAATTTCATGCTTAATATGTCAAGGAGCCAGCAGTCTCTGCCTCGCGCCCGCCATTGCCCCCTCCCCTTCAAGGGGACTGAGCACGTGCTCTCATTATCTCACCTCCCTTTATAATTAATTTACGGTCTTTGCAACTCCCCAGCCATATGTTGCTTTGTTTTCGCTGCTTCTTTGTTGTTGTGTCGCCACACATCCGCCTCTCACCGCACCGACGCCACTCACCCTCACTCACCCTCAACCCCTCACCCTCAACCCCTCACCCTCACTCACCCTCACCCTCACTCACCCTCAACCCCTCAAACTCACCCTCACTCACCCTCACCCTCACTCACCCTCAACCCCTCAAACTCACCCTCACTCACCCTCAACCCCTCACCCTCAACCCCTCACTCACTCACTCTCACTCACCCTCAACCCCTCAGCCTCACCCTCACCCATACTCACCCTCACTCACCCTCAACCCCTCACCCTCACTCACCCTCAACCCCTCACTCACCCTCAACCCCTCACCCTCACTCACCCTCAACCCCTCACCCTCACTCACCCTCAACCCCTCCCCCTCAACCCCTCCCCCTCAACCCCTCACCCTCACTCACCCTCACTCACCCTCACTCACTCACCCTCAACCCCTCACCCTCAACCCCTCACCCTCAACCCCTCACCCTCACTCGCCCTCACCCTCACTCACCCTCAACCCCTCAACCCCTCCCCCTCAACCCCTCACCCTCACTCACCCTCAACCCCTCACCCTCACTCACCCTCAACCCCTCACCCTCACTCACCCTCACTCACCCTCAACCCCTCACCCTCACTCACCCTCAACCCCTCACCCTCACTCACCCTCACCCTCACTCACTCTCACCCTCACTCACCCTCACTCACCCTCACTCTCACTCACCCTCAACCCCTCACCCTCACTCACCCTCAACCCCTCACTCACCCTCACTCACCCTCACCCACCCTCACCCTCACTCACCCTCACTCACCCTCACTCACCCTCAACCCCTCACCCTCACACAGTGCAATACGTCTCGGAGCATTTGAGTTAGAGCTTTTAGAAATGTTTATGGCTTTTTTTTTTAATTCTTTAGCATTGGCTACAGGAAACAAAAATGCTAAAGATTTACAAAAAAACCCATAAACAATTCTAAAAGCACTAACTCTAATGCTGCGAGACCTATTGCATTTCCAATGCTTGTTAACCTATGCCCTTCTGTTCATGACACTCACCGAATTTGCCTTTGTTTTTCAACCCCTCACCATTTTTGCTCTTTTTGATGTAGCCGCTTTGGTCATTGGTGGTCCTTTAACTCTTCATCTAGACTTTTGCAAGAATCCCCAATGCATGTTGGAGCATATTCTCATACCAGCTCTTACTTATCCTTTCCCTCTCAGAGGAATACGTTCTTATCACTATGAGACCTTTGGGGTTGCAGTAATGTTTCTAATAACTTGTCTGAAGTGGACAAAATACTGCATATAGTCTTTAAACTCATGCTTCTGTAAACACAGTATATCATTTTGATTAGCCTTTGCTCTCACTGATTCCTCCACTAAATGCTGATTATATGTGTGTGTTTTTATCAACATACCTAGAAATAATGTTTGAAAATATATAAATACATTGATAAACAAAATAAATGACTTAACCAGGGGCATAGTGGCTGGGAAGGTGACTTACAGATCACATCAACCATGCGCTAATTGGAACTTTATGACTGATGATGTTGTTGAACTATAACTTTGCTACTTGCAGTATCCAAATGAGGTGGGCATTTTTCATATTTAGGCTTGTCCCAGTACCTACACATGATCTCTTTAGAGTACAACATACTCATAGATAGTATATTGTGTGCATGTGAGATGGGCATGATTGATTCTCCTTTGCCCTTCCTCTGACTGTCGTGGTGTCAGAACACAGAACCTATTTTAAAACTAATATGGTACAGCTATGGAGTTAGAACATTATAGTAGTGAGCAATAGATCTACACACAAGAAGGGAGAGGGCCCCAAAAGTTTAAACTCCAATACCCCAGGCCCCCTAAGGCTACCAGTTAATCACACGCAGGGGGTATATAGAGTACACAACTACAACAGAGGAAAATTCCCCAATTTGGAAAAACTGCCCTCACTCACATACCGAAGTATGTGACATGCTTCATTATAGGGCCTGCTACAAACGCCCTGGTGTAGCCACATCCAGGGCGGAGCATTAGGGAGGGGGAAAAATAATAAATTCCACGTGACAAGACGTACGATACAGTCAATTAATACGTACAATGAATAACATACATGAGTGGTGAAGCGTATAAGTGAACACCTCGTGAATCTGATGTAAGTGCGACGAAAAAAGTGCAGTTAGGATGTGATTAAAACTGATTAGGGGTGCCAATAGAAAATATTGCTTTATTAAACCCAATTTTGATACCCCTATCAGGATTAAAAGTAAAGAGAAAGGATGGGACAATGTCTT
Source organism: Lissotriton vulgaris (assembly GCF_964263255.1). Taxonomy (NCBI): domain Eukaryota; kingdom Metazoa; phylum Chordata; class Amphibia; order Caudata; family Salamandridae; genus Lissotriton; species Lissotriton vulgaris. The sequence continues at coordinate 1,739,862,645 of NC_141691.1, forward strand.
ATTGAGAAAATGAGGTTCCTCAAGACTTCCCTCCTACCACTACTAGAGTCAACATGTTTCGACCGCTTCCATTGTGCCCCAAGAGGTCACTTCGGTCTTCCTCAGGACTGTCGCAGTCAAATCCACTCGTCACCCTGTACCGTAGTTCGGTCGCTGGGTTTCCCGAAAGTAGTTGGTCTCATAAATCCATACTCATCCAGGTTTTTTTTCAATCATACAGTGGAGAGAATATCCCCAAAGTAACGGGGAGAACATACACAATTTTATGAGCTACATAAACTCGAACTGGTGCCCGTCAGGAGGGTATGCCCGTGAACACAATTGTTCAGTTAGGTCATCCCTGCCCAAAGGTAAACCTGAATTCAGTGACACCGCGTAGTTAGTGAGCAATAGCCTTATTAATGTTAGAAAATTGCTCGGAGTGGTTTTATAAAAAGGAGAGAATTTTTTTAAACAGCCGGGTGATTTAACTCCCCTGGAATGTAGTGAATAGGTTCAACTCTTTTATTCAATGTATTTATTTATTTTTTATATTTCTACTAGCAGCCCGTCCCGACATTGTCCAGTTATGAATTGCTGCCGGCCAGTAGTATATTGTTTTGTAGGATTTCGTTTTGATAGCGTTTCTTATCTGTGACAGGCCTGTGAAATGCTCCGATTCACAGTGCACTGCCGATGCACTTAAAAGTGTGCGTTCAGTAGTGTGTCAACTCGAGTTTCCCTACTTTATTTTTCCTTGCAATATTATATAGCACGAACTCGACAACATGGCATGAGCACAATTTAAATTACAGAAGAACACATTCATTTGTGGTAGGCACGGGGAGACAAAGCGATTTGCCTGGAATCACAGGATGTTGAGCTGATGCTGAGGTTCTAACGTAGCTCCCCAGCTCTAAAGTTCGCAATTCTAGAACTTGTGGCGGGAGGTGTGTCCAAAAGTGCATGTCGGTGCTGGCCATCAATGAGAGAGACCTGTGCATTTTTCAAATGGGTGGTGAAAAAATATGAGTATGTTGCTGTAGATGTGGGCCGCCGTGCCACCAATGTACTTACCGGGGGAGGGTAAACATCCATTATTCCACAACTTTCTTTCCGCATACCATCACTCCGCATACTTTCATTACGAAAGTACCATGACTCCGCAATGCCATTATTACGCATGGCATTATATTTTATATGCTTTTTCCACACATACATTTACAACGAAATTCGTTGTAAATGCATGAATGGTAAAAGCATGTTTTTTTTAATGTTTGGATAAGGTAAGTATGGGTATAGGGGTATATGTTTTGGGGTACTGAGGTATATGTTTTGTGGTGTTTGGGTATTTTAAGGGTTCAGATATAGTTGTGGGTTATGGGGTACAGGGGTAGTCTTAGGGTTTAGCGATAGGTATGGGTTTTGGGGTACAGGGATATTTTAAGGGTTCAGGGCTAGGTTTGGGTTTTGGGGTACAGGGGTATTTTAGGGTTCAGGGGTAGGTTTGGGTTTTGGGGTACAGGGTTATTTTTAGGGTTCAGGCCTAGGTTTGGGTTTTGGGGTACAGGGGTATTTTAAGGGTTCGGGGTAGGTTTGGGTTTTGGGGTACAGGGGTATTTTAGGGTTCATGGGTAGGATTGGGGTACATTGGTATTTTTAGGGTTCAGGGATAGGTTTGGGTTTGGGGTACAGGGGTATTTTTAGGGTTCAGAGGTAGGTTTGGGTTTTGGGGTACAGGGGTATTTTAAGAGTTCAGGGGTAGGTTTGGGTTTTGGGGTACAGTGGTATTTTTAGGGTTCAGGGCTAGGTTTGGGTTTTGGGGTACAGGGGTATATTTAGGGTTCAGGGGTAGGTTTGGGTTTTGAGGTACAGGGGTATTTATAGGGTTCAGGGCTAGGTTTGGGTTTTGGGGTACAGGGGTATTTTTAGGGTTTAGGGATCGGTTTGGGTTTTGGGGTACAGAATATATTTATAGGGTTAAGATTGGTTAGTGTTTAAGGGTGTTGGAGTATTTTAAGGAGTAAGGGTGGGTTATGATTATGGGGTGCAGGGATATTTAAAGGGAGCAGGGTGGGATTAGCACACGATATGAGACATGGCATGAAGGGCGGAACGTACCACACGCCCCCAGCATTTGTCACGCCCCAGCCCACGCCCACAGCACAGCGCAGACACGCCCACAAGGGACTACTTTGCTGGCACGGTTCTTTTACCTTTAAAATGTATAGGGTGGGCATCTGCATAGCCTATGTCCTTCTGCTGCAACTGCCCTTTCCAACACTGTATTGGGTGTTGTGATTGGTGCTGTGGTTCCTGAGATTACCCGCCTCAAAGGTTTTGGCTCTCTCTTTATTATATTAGTATAGATAGCATGAACAAAGCCCCCAGAAGGGTGTCCTTGGGCCGAAGGAGTCCTGGCTAGAAGACTATAACTGTTTAAAGCCAGGTTTTCAATAGCTTTTAAAAGGAATGAAAATCAGGAACTGTATGGATGGAGGTGGAAAGCAGATTCCAGCTCTTCTTAGCTGCCAGAAAGAAGAAGGCACGGCCACCAAACCTATTGATCTTGATATGAGGAATGGCAAAGAGTGCAAAATTAGCTGAACTAAAGACTCCACTTTGGGAATTAGATTTCAGACTATTATTCAAGTAGGTAGGACCAGTTTGATAAAACACCTTATGTGTGAAATAAAGGATTTTAAACAGGGAGCGATTTTTGATAGGAAGCCAGTGATGTTCTTGTGAATGGTGAAAGATGTGAAATCTAGCTGGGAGAATGAAAATTAGTCTGGTGGCCATTTTTTTAATCAACAGAAGCCGGTCAGTCAGGTAGTCTGGAATGGCAAGATATAAGGCATTACAATAATCAGCATGAGAGATGACTAGCTCATGTATGACTTGTTTTTGCACTGAACATGGAAGCCAGTAGAAGACTTTCCTTAACATTCTTAAAGTGGAAAAACAGTTTGCCGAATGTTTAGCAATTCCGTTGTAGAGCTGTTGGTATAAAATATGATACCTGCAGATATTTTGTGGTTATGGTAGAGGAAGGAGTGGGGCTTAGAGAGACTGGCAAATAAGATGGAGAACAGCTGGTGGAGAGTTTACCAAACATAATAATTATCATTTTAGAGCTATTTACTTTTAAGCCGTTGGCCTGCATCCATAGCGAGATGCTTGTCAAGCAGGGTTTGAAATTGCCTTGAAGCTCCTCCATATAATCAGAAATAGATACAGTCATCTGCACACAAAAAGATCCAAAACGCTCAGCAAACTGTATTACATAAACATTGACGAGTGCAGGTCTAAGTATGGATCCCCATGGGACTCAACACACGATAGTTTAGATGTGGGGGAGTGAAAAGATGGCAAGGAGATGGTTTGGGTTTTTGAAGTATAAAAGGAAGCAAACCAGCACACAACATTAAAGGAAATGCCAGGGTCAAAAAGTCCCTTTAGAAACATAGAATAGGAGACACTATCAAAGCTGCGGATCCTCCTTGATCCAGGAGGATGCGATAGTCATATGTGGTGACCAAGAAGGATGATTCCATGCTCAAGGACGTCTAAAATCTTGACCAGGATAGGTCAGATGAAGCATTGGGTCCCACATCGTTAATACGTTGTTTGTCCACTGTTTTCTCTACCATTTTGAAAGGTGTAGGAAGGAGTAATACTGGTTGGTGGGGTCAAAAGGGTCAGCAGATTTGTTTTAAGAAGAGGAAGGACCATACCTTGTTGCGTGGGAGCAGAGCCCATATAAGTGATCCCTGAGTGTAGGCTAGAGGGGGAGTAGGGATCAGAAGGTGATAAGACTGATCTTAGTTATACAGGCTCTACTTGGTGAAGTAAATATTATCATCAGAAAGTCTAGAGAATCAGAGGAGGGTTGGGATGGAGGCGATTTTGTATGAGAAATGTTCAGAGAGTGTATTACTGAGCTCCAAAGAGGAGGGTGCTTTGTTGCTGTAGGACTATGAGTAAATGAATTCAGATAGCAATGGTCTATTTGGTGGAGGAGCTTTTATGACAGCATTTCTATAAAGTAAAGATGGCCACTATGCTTTAGAATGTGTTGAGATTTTTTTATTGCTGACTTATATGATACGTTATAAGCATCTCCATATGTGTGCTAAAGCCCAGCATTGATGTTTTTCGATTATAAGCCCACTGAGCATCATGCGCTCACAATATACAGATTAGCCTCAAGCTTTACCAGGTTTCTGATATAAAGAGAATGCCAGGTGTCTTGGTAGATATAAAGTCCTAAACATTGAGTTAATGATGCTCTAGGGATAATACATTAATGTGGAGTCAGTTTAACACTCAGAGGGAGCTATGGAGGGAATTGGGAGAAGAGATGATTCATTTAATACAGATAAAACAGCCCTCTAGACTGGGTGTATACAATGTGGAGCTGCAAGATGGCTTACCTCGATTGAGGAAGTGAAGAGAAGAGGCAGGTCTGCTACGCCAATGGGGTCAGGAGTAGATCAAACAGGGTTTCTGGTGCTAGGTGCGGTCGGGGTACAGACGGGCTTACTTTTGGAGTTCCGCTGGCACGCCTGCTGCACAGTCGTACAGACACATTATTCAAAAATCCAGTTTCAGTGGGGGTGTGGGCAAGATTGGGAAGATTGTATACTACATTGCGCTTGAAATGAAGGATGGTGGAGTAAAATAAAATACAAATTGGAGCCCAGCACCTCCTAAGCCTCACGACTGCTTCTATGACAGAATATCATCAACTACAACATTGTGACACCTGAATATTGTGTCAAAAATATTGCATGTAAAAATGTCAAGTTTGAAAACTTTGGGGTCTATTACAATGGCGGGCGGACTGTGTCCGCCCGCTATCGCATTGTGAAATGGGACCGCTCGCTATATGTGCAGCGGTCCTGCATACACAATTGGGATTTGCCCGGCACACTGGCCGGCGCATCCCACATTTTTTACATTGCAGCGGGTGGTGCTGTCAGCAGCACCCGCCCCAATGCAAAAAAGGCATTTGTGCATTTGCATGCACAATGTGGTAGGCACCGTGCGGTGCCTGCCACGTTCTGCATGGAAATGCAGGGGGGGTACCATAGGTACCCCCCATGTGCCCCCCACCCCCTAACATCCTGGGGTCCCGCGATGGGCCCCCAACTGCGAAACCGCATGCTTTTCCGTGGCAGCAACGATGCCACGGAAAGGCTGCTTCCCGCATGCATTGTAATATGGATGGCAATGTCTAGCAGACACCGCCATCATATTCAACCCTTATCCGCCCGGTCGGCGAGTTGACCGGGCAGAAAAACGGCGGACAGTCTTCCCATCCGCAGCGGTAACCCCAGCCATCATATTGTGGCGGGGGAAATGGGAGGCAGGCGACCACCAGAGCACAACTTGGGACCAGCTCACCACACAGAGCACCACAGCCATCATGCAATCCATCCACTCAGGAGCACCCACTGACCCCTGTCCCCACCACATGTTCGACCTCAGTAGCAGGATGATTAGCAAGAAGCTCACCGCAATGTTCAACACATCCAACACCACGGCCACCTTCCCAGAAGAATGGAAACACACTGAAGTCAAATCCTTCCTCCAAAAACCTCAACGTGCTCAAGAACTATGGCCCAGAATCTGCTCCCCTTCCTCAACAAAGTCCTTGAAAAGGCCATCAAGTGTCAACGCACGGAATACCTAGAGAACAACAATTTACTGGACTCATCTAAATCCGGATTCTGCACTAACCACATCACCTAAACCACCCGATTGCTGCCACCAATGATATCAGAATCCTCCTGGACAGGGGAGATACAGCCGGCCTGATCCTCCTCAACCTCTCGGTAGCATTTTATACCATATCCCACCACACCCCGACCAAGAGACTTCATTGTATCGTAATCTAAGGGAACGCACCAAATGAATCGCTTCCTTCCTCAGCGGAAGAACCCAAAGAATCCGCCTACCACCATTCAACTTGAAACCCAAGAACATCAGTTGAGGTGTCCTCAGGGTTTGTCCCTCAGCCTCAGGACCCCTCTAGCGAACATCATCAGAACCCACAGAGTGAACCTCATATCCTACGCTGACGATACCCAATTCATCCTCTCTCTATCCGAAGACCCAATCACCCGATGGCCAACTTCTGTCTGTGCATGACCAGTATCGCAGTCAAGATGCAAAACAGCTGCCTAAAACTCAACACAAACAAAACAGAAATACTGATCTTCTGGAATACAAGGTCTACACGGAATGACTCCTGGTGGCCCTCTGAACAAGGACTCCCACCCACTCTGACACACCACTCCCACAACCTCGGCATCATACTTGACAGAAATCTCACCACGAAAAGCCTGAACAACTCAGTCTCCTCCGTCTGCTTCCTCACCATTTGCATGTTCTAAAAGGTTTTCAAATGTCTCCCCATCAGCATCAGGAGTACCATCACTCAAGCCCTCGCCATCAGTCAACGTCAATGCATTCTAGTATATAATAAGAAATCAGCACCTATCCAGAAAGTATTGTCTTTATAGTCTCAAATGTCCACAGAACATATAGAAATGCACAATCTTGTAAAAAAGGATCTAAATTCTTGCAGAGTTTCTTGTTCAAGTTCTTTATTATAGTATTTCAGCACAAAAAATCCAAGAACACAAATGGATTCACTTCTTAGCCAGCCAACGCGTTTCGTCTCTTACAATGAGACTTCTTCAGGGCTTCAATGAGAAATGGTAATCATACATCAATACATCATGGTAAATTTCCTCAAAAACAGCATATTAAGGTAATTTTTCTGTTTTTGCTGTGCTTACTCTTAGTAGTCTTAGAAAGGTATGGTAACCAGCAGTGTATCCACATCAACGGTAGGACAGCATTCTACATCGGAATTACCACACACCTCCTGAAGAGACTGCAGACCATATTGAATTCATCCTTGACCTCCCCAAATGGATCCACATCACCACTCACCTCAAGAAACTCCACTGACAATCAAAGATGCTGACCCACGTCTACAAAGCCCTGCAAAATCAAGGACCTGCATACATCAACCACCGCCTGAGCCTTCTCCAAACCTCCAGACACCTGTGCTACCCCTTCCTCGCACACACCCAGGCATCTGCCGAAGCAATAGTGGAGGACGCTCCTTCTCCTACCTCGCTGCAAAGTCCCGGGACAGTCTACACCTTTGGACCTCACTCTATCTTCAGGAATTCAGAAAGGGACTCAAGACCTGAATGTGCAACTAATTCCAACCACAACAGGAAGGATAACTGTGCCTGAATTCCCTCACGGATGACTAGCAGTTTTAAAAATCATGTTTCATTGATTGACAATATTTTTTATTCCAAATTTTTGTCATTTTTCCACCCCACCATCTTCCTGGTCTACAGTATTACTTGGAAAGTAAATGTTATTGAAAGAAGAAGGAGGAATAGTTTGGTTTAACCGCATCGCTGCGGCGGTTATTTTTGCGCTACGCGGCTTTTTTCTGAAAGCCGCGTTAGATGACGAGCTCAGCTCATCATCCGCACACGCCCCCCGTGGCTGATGACGAGCTGAGCTCGTCATCAGCATCGAAGGGGTTAAGAGCATAAAGTGACCTCCATTGCTATGGAAGTAGTGAGCGGGTCCTGCTAGTGGAATCAGGTGCCTCCAACTAATACAAGGAAAAAAAAGGTCAAGGGCTCAAACTACCAGCAGTCACAAGGTATCCGATATATACAGAGCATATCATATATACATAACATTATAAGTAATGTATTTAAAATAATAAATGAAAAAATAACAAATAAAAAGAAGTATTTTTAACAAATAATGTAAATAAAATATGTACATATATATGTATATTCTTTAAAAAATATAAAAACAATAGTTAAACAATTTTTAAAATACATTACATTTAATATATTAATGATAAATTAAAAATGAACTAACATATACATAGCCAAAAAATACATGCAATTTAATTTAAATACTGAAAAGAATGTAAAATATTGCTTTAAAAATACTTTCAACTATATATATATTATATATACATATATACATTTAAAACATAAACAAATATTTAAACAATTCAAAAACATTACATTTATAATAGCAACAATAAGAACAATTAAATTGATCAAACATAAATTAGTAACATACATCGCAATTAATTAAAAAACTGAATATTATTATTAAGGTAAACTTTAACTAAACAATGACAGATTAAAAAAAATATATATATATATAAATACTAAGGGGTCGATTCCGATTCGGTGAAATCCCCAACGAATAGCTATACGGAGCCTTTTTCCCGTACGAATCATACACCTTCAACGTCCCCATACGTACGATGAAGTACGATCCGAACCCAAAGCAGATCTCCGTACGAATTCTACCAAACACCGTACGACTTACAAATACGTACAAATCGCATTCGGAACACGCAGTACGCGACATCCGTACGGATCAAAGCAACTTTTTCTGACCCAGCAAGTACGATTCGTTACGACAGCAATCCGTACGACTCTTTTTCTACGGGAGTTTAAAACGACTGTAAAAGCAGATTTTGAATCGAACCGCTTGTGAAACGGACCCCCCCCCCTGTACACGAGTACACCCCATGATTGCAGGGGTACGGTGCGTAGGAGTACGGTGCCACTGGGTATGGTGCGTAGGGGTATGGTGCATAGGGGTACAGTGCATAGGGGTACAGAGCATAGGGGTACGGTGCGTACCCCCATGATTGCAGGGGTATGGTGCGTATGTGAATGTGTGGCTCTCTGTACGAATTGCTCAAACGACGTTTCCCGTACGAATCGCGTTCTCGGTCCCCAGTCCGGATCGTACTTGTCGGGTCGTACGGCATGTTTACGATTCGTACGGTTCACTTTCAGGGTCCGTATCGTACCGATTTCCCCTTGCTTTTCGTACGGTTCACAACGATTCGGATGTATTTTTTTACTACGAATCGTACTACGCGATTCGGACGGATTTGTACGATTCGTACGGAAACGGCTACAAATTGGAATCGTCGTACGGATTAGTTACCCGAATTGGAATCGACCCCTATATAAAAAAAATTATATATTTTTACAAAATCAAAAATAAACAGCACTAGACTTTTACTGTGTTTCTAATTTAGAGGGAGTGTGACCCCAGATTAACAAGCCACTGTGATGCGCTGCACCAAGCACAAAGTGAAAGAGCGTTGGTTAAAGTAAAATACAAACTGGAGTCCAGTCATTCAGTTATTGCTCGACCAGCTCTCTAGTCAGTAATATTAATGGGAAATTAAATATAATTAAAACAAGAGGGTTGAAAGGTTTAAGATAAAAAATTATCATAAAGTATACTCCGTTACTATGGAGGCAGTGGAGGAGTCTGGCCCTGCATGTTTATTCATGAACACAACAGCTGGTAAACTCCCCCAGCCAGCTTCAGCCTAACTGACTTCAGAACCCCCATCACATTCTTTATGGCAACACATGGAACCTGCTGAGGTTCACTCTTGATAAATCTCCAAAACATCCCCATTCCTTACACAGTATGTTCAGTAAGATACAAAATGTATGACTAGAAGGCAAAATTAACCATATTCAAAGACAGCAATTAGATGGCTGAAGTTGCACAAAAACTGACAGAGAAAGATATACACAAGTTTTGGATGCAATTTGCAGAAGTGCAAACCTCTGCCAGTTAGCACACATAATCATGTAACCCTATATCGCTGCTCGTTATTGCAATGTCTTTTTCTATTTCCTCTCGGCCACTCCTATCACCACAGTGCCTTTCCTCTGTGGCTGCTTCCCTTTGAATCCTCATTACGTACTACAACCTTTGTCGTCATATTCCTTCTTGGTCATCGCCTCCTATAACTCTAATTTCTGATACAAAGGTACTCTTCTGATCCATTTGTGTCAATTCTCTAAGTAGACCCCAGTGTCGCTAGCTACTCTGTAGGGCCACTTTGAATGGCCCTTTAGATTTCGACAACCCCTGACCTGTGTGTCCACCTTTTATTTATCTAGTCTCTTTCCTTGCCCCAAGTTCACTTATCCATTACCTTTCCGTTCTTTTCTTTCAAATTCTGTTTATCTCCCGTGATATCTTTCAAGCAACTCAGTGTCAGCCTAGTCTTAGCCTTTCTGCCCCTCATTAGCACAATAGCTGTGTGACCGGTGACCCTATTCATACAGGTAGGATTTACCCACATCAAATCTTTTGCTTTATCAATGTCCAATCTAATTTTACACTCCTTTTATTGTTCAATTTGTCCTTTTTACCATTCTTTTAGACTATGAATTATAGACCGAAAATCTAATGTGATTCATCTCAAATTCTTAATATTTTTCCATCTTTCCCAAAAATAACTGGGTTCATTATTTTTGGTTATATATTTCCGGGCTCCTTCACTTATGACTATTTTCCTTAACACCTTGATGGTTCTTGTCATGGTTATTTCTCAAACACACTTCACTTCCAGCCAATGGGCAAGCACATCTATCATTACGACAGCAAAATAACTTGCCTCTGGCAAAGTCCATATTGGACTTATGACATCTAGGACTAACATCATCTACGGAGGAATCCTGTATCTCTTGCATCTTAGCTCCTCCTAGTTTGATCCTCTTCTTACTTTCCTTGCATACCTTTCATTGCCCATTTTAAAACATCTTAGTACATTCCAAGCCACCAATACTTTTTCTTCACTATCCTCAAAGTCAGGATTTGTCCTAAATGCCCCTCATCTGTCAATTCAATCACCCTTAACCAGAACATCTTCTGACAGGACCAACCTTTCTCCCATCTTCACAAAACCTTACTCATCAATTGTCATTTCTTCCTTCACCTCGAAAAAGGGTTTAACTGCTATTTCCACACAACTCACCCTTTGTTTCCATCCTTGATCAACTTCCTAAGCGCCTTCAACATTTTGTCTGACTCATCTGCCTGTAGCTACTCCTCTCTTGCGATTGCTATAGTTTACTCCTATAGACGGTCCCACACATTAGCCATTCCTCACTCAGTCCACTCCTTGTTCCTCATTTCCACTCCTAAAGTCAAATGTAATTAACAATAATCGTGTTTGTTATTACATATTGGAATGTATTTCATTACAAAGATTCATCTTTGGAATGTGGTTGCTATCCTTGCCAAACTTTGCTGACACGTTCAATATTCTATTCGGCTGCAAAACCCTTAGCAATGACTAAATGCGATTCAAACTTTACCTTCAATAATAGCCAGTACTTCCCCCTCAATTACCAAAGAGTTTGCCTTGACTGTTGTCAACAGTCAAGAAGCACAGGTTACCACCCTCTTCATTCCTTCTTGATAGTACCGCCAAAATCCTGTGGGTCTTTGCATCCACCATGATATATGTGTTCTATTAACGTCAAAAAGGGTTAGTATATCAGCTTCATATAGTTCCCTTTTTATGTCTGCAGAGAACTTCATTTGAGCTGGGAGCCACTCAATGTGTTTTCATTTTGTCTCTAACAATCGCAAAGGTTAATTCTGTTCAGCAATATTTGTCAGAAATTTCAGATAATACTCTACCAATCCCATAAACAATCTTACCTGGTCTTTGCCTTTTGGTGTCGGTGTTGCTTTAATTGCTCCCATCATGTTTGTTTTTACTCTTATAGAAATAGTGTATCCCACATAATCTATTTCTGTTTCATCAATGTCATACTTTATCTGCAACCAATCTAACTCTTCTTTTAATGCCATATTCTGCTCCTCCATCATACTCATAGAAATTAATACATCTTTTTCAGAGAATAAAGCTTGTTTCTGGTGACCAAATAATGAATTCCTCATTCTTTGTAATATGCTTGCTGCACAACCAAGCCAAGAATGAAGGCATATGAAAAAAGTACCCCATCTGGGGTTATGAAAGCATTAATGGTTTCAACTTGTGATGCAATTTAATTTTGTAGAAAGCACTTCTCCAACTTAGCTTTGAAAAATATTTACCTACATTTAACGTAAACATATTTAAATTTATATTAGGCAATGGAAAGCTATCCATGACAGTGTTGCGTTTGAGACTCTCTTGGTCAACACAAAACATTAACTTTCCAACACCCTTGTTCATTACTACTACTAGTGAAATCCGTTCTGCTGCCTCCATAGGTTCAATCACCGCGTCAGACACCATCTCTTTCAAAAATCTTTTTACATCTTCCCTACCTGCTGCCTCCACCCTCCTACCTTTGTGTCTAACCTGAGTTATCCTCTCCCCATTATACACTTAGGGCCTCATTTATGAGGCCTTGCGGCAGTTTTGCTCTTCCGATGCGTCACTTTTTGTGACCCATCAGCGTCGTAAAACATGCCTCCTGTTGCAGTCTATTTACAAAGTGACGCATTTAAGCAGATGAGTCACTTTGTAAACCCCTGCGCTACTTTATACCTGCGTCAGGTATAATGTATGCAGGGGTAGTCGTTCCCCCGCAAAAAGTCTCTTAGAAGTGACGCAGTGAAATGTATGAGATTTCACTGCGTCACTTCTGGGACGCTGTTGCGTCAAAATCTTAAGCCTGCCTCACAGCAGGCGTAAGACTGATGCAGGCCCTTTCACATGGGGCTTGCCCCATGTGAAAGGATGCATTGCTGGAGTTGCGTCACTTTTGTGACACACTCCAGCAATGCGTCACTTTAGCACCATACAGATACGTCAGAAATACTGACGTATCTGTAACTCCTTGCGACATGATCCGTAATACAGTAAATATGACGCATCAGGTATGTCACAAGGAGTTCGCACTGAGAAGTGACGCATCGCTGCTTTCACGCAGCGATGCATAATTTCTCATAAATGAGGCCCCAAATTTCCTCGCTGCTTCATTTAATTCTTTCCTAGCTGTTGCACCATTGCTTCTATTTTTCTCCCTGCACATTCTGGCAGAATGCTGTATTTTATTACATTGCCTGCATTCTTTATAATTTTGACTCTGAATAGTGAAGATTGTTCCTACACCTGAATGATTTTTGTATTAGACCCCTTTTATACTACTATTTCATGAAAGACTTCCTTTAGCTGTTGCTCTGCTCCTTTTGCTCATATATTTACCTTACTATTGTACTCCGTCCTTCTTTTATATTCTACATTTTCAATCTCCCTCGTGCACTTTTGACTCTTCTACAAATTTTTCAACCCCTATGTCCTCATTGAGAGTCAGGTTCCTGGCTGCCCATTGCTCCTCTTACACCTTTGTACTCAAGCTAGAATTTTCATTGTATTCTTCTGCCAGTAAACTTCATTCCAGACACTTCGGGGTCGCAGGTCCATTTCTTTTTTTTTTTTTTTTTTAAATATATTTTTATTGCAGAGTTATAAACCACAGGATACAGTAAATCAGCCAGTTCACTCGTGACATCCCCCCCATTCAATGAGAAGTCCAGATCGTACACAGCCATTCAGCCCGCATCCCGGAGGCCGGGCGGCATATTACTTCATTCAATAGGAAAACATCACGGTGCACGTCCCATAGGGACCATGGTTGAAATGTCGTTTTGCGTATCTGCTTTTACCCCCCCACCCACAACATCACGCCCGTCAGCCATCCCAGTTATAATCAGGGGTACCGCCTTGTCGGGACCTGGCCTAGGCGCTATGGGACTGTCACGCCCAGCCGCTCCCCCCAGCCATTCCACACTCCACACAGTACCCACCATCCTAGTAGATCCAAGGTGCCCTAGCGGGCCACCATTTAATGGCTTCCGGCCCACCCCAAACTCCCATTAACCAAACCCCCCAAAACCCCCCCTCCCCTGGCAACTGCTAAGGTGTATGCCTCGTCCTGTCGAGCTAAATGGATCCACTACAGTGCGGGGTATAATACTCTTGTGTTCGCCCCGCGGTGTCCATCGGCTTAGTTCTCACCATCCTCATCCTCTACCAATGAGTCACGCAAAGCCTGTACCACTAATTCCCATGCACGCGCCGCATCCAATGCCTTCTCATTCCCCATCTTGACAGCCTGCTTCATCCGGAGCACACTCTCGCAGTCCGACCACCTCAGCAATTCATTCTTCCATCTACGCAGTGAGGGTCCCCCCCTGGACTTCCAATGCCACGTTATTTCCCTCTGCGCCAATATCAGACCCAGGTCGATGAATTTGCTCGTCACCTTGGTGTGTTTGGTATGCGGGAACCAGAGCAGCAGGCACGCCGCCATATCGAATTCCACCTCTCTGTCAGTCACTTCGTTCAGGAGTTCCCCTACCTTCGCCCAATAGGTCCTCAAGTGTGAGCACCCCCAAAACAAATGGTCCATGTCCGCTCCCAGAGACGAACACCGTGGGCATCGGGCTTCCGGTACCTGGAAGTACCGCTGTAATTTCTCAGGAGTTAAATAAGCCCTATGAAGCAGATAGAAATGCACTTGCTGAAAGCGCGCATTTCTCGTGCCCTTCCACGTGCGCCGCAGGATGTGGCCCCATGCCGTATCCGGTATAGGCCGGCCCACGCTCTCCTCCCATTTAGCCTTGAGCCCTCGGAGCGGTTCCAGTCCCTCGTTCAGCATCCTATTATGGAGGCACGTCACAGCTTTGAACGTACCTGCTGCCATCACCACATATTGGCACGCCATAGTCGTTGTTGGTTCCATGAGCCCCCCTCTCCAGTGCTTCTGCATGGCAGCCACCACTGCCGCGTGTAGGAGGAACCCCCCATCGGGCAGCCCGAACTGGTCCCGGAGCGCTTCGAACGGCGCCAAAGCCCCGTCTACGTATAAGTCGCCTACTACCTGCAGTCCCGCCTCTTCCCAATCCAGCAACGGGGACCAGTCACCCCCATGCGGCAAGGCCGTCAGCATTCCAATCGGGATCTCCGGTGCATAAGGCCGCGACGCCTTCGCTCTCCGAAGGCTCCTCTGCCAGCACAGCCGGAGCGTCCGCTCCTCCATGGTGAGGGCCCGCAACTCGAGCCTCTGTTGCATAATGATATAGGACAGCACGTGGCGTTGAATCCCCCGGTCCCGATCCTCCTCTGGACCCCGAAACACCCTAGCCACGTTCTGTGTAAGGACCTGCAACTGTGCCGCTAGATAATACAGCTCGAAGTCGGGCACAGCCATGCCCCCTTCTAGCTTGGGGCGAAGTGGCGTGTTCAGAGCCACTCTACGGCGGCCATGCCCCCACAGGAAGCCAATAATCATGGACCTCAGGTCTCTAAAGATCCCCTGGGGAATCCAGACAGGCAGCGTTCGGAAATAATAGAGGAAGCGGGGGAGCGCTACCATTTTCAGAAGTGCAATCCTACCCAGAACCGTCAGCGGGAGGGTCGACCAGAAGGACAAGCTGCCCCTCAGTGCCCGGACACATCGACCAATGATGCCCTCCAATAAGTCCGCAGTCGCGTGGTAGATGCGAACACCCAGATAGGTGAAGCAAGAGGGCTCCCACACCACGCCCAAGTCGCCGCCAGGGTCTGGCGATCCCGCGCGCAGCGGGAACACACAAGTCTTCGCCCAATTGACCTTAAGGCCCGACAGCCGGCCGAACTCAGACAGTAGATCCATCGCTCCGACCAATGCCCGCGAGGTGTCAGCGAGGTACAGGAGCAAGTCGTCCGCATATAGCGATATGTAATGCCACTGCCCGCCACTGGCTATCCCCGCGTACCTGTCACCTGACCTCGCATGGACCGCCAAGGGTTCCATCGCCAGAGCAAACAATAAGGGGGACAGAGAATAACCCTGTCGTGTGCCCCTGCCCACCGGGTACGCCGCAGACACCAGGCCGCCCAAACGCACTCTCGCCGTCGCCGAGGTATACAAGACCCTTGTCCACCTACGGAACCCCTCGCCCATGCCAAACCTCTCTAACACTCCATCCAGAAAAGACCATTCCAAATTATCAAAGGCCTTCTCGATGTCTACGGACAGGACCGCCGGAGCTCCCTCCTCGTCCAAGATGGTATCCATTATCCCCACTAGGCGGCGGATATTCAGCGCCGTGCTCCTCGTGGGTATAAACCCGGCCTGGTCCCTGTGTACCAGGCCCGTCATATGTGGGGCCAGCCTGGTGGCTAGGATACGGCTCAGAATCTTCTAATCTACCGTCAGCATGGATAGCGGGCGATAAGACCTCACATCCGCGACATCCCTGCCAGGTTTTAGGAGCGGTACAATCAAGGCCTCCCGCATGGACCCAGGCAGTACCCCAGCCTCGAAAGCTTCCGTATACACCACCAGCAGCCTGGGAGCCAAGCTATCCACATACTGTTGATAAAATTCAATCGGCAGTCCGTCCACCCCGGGTGTTTTGTTGCGGGCCATATGTTTGATGGCCACTCGTATTTCTGTGAGCGTGATCGGGCTACCCAGCTCCTTCGCGTCCTCCTCGTCCAGGACCGGAAGCTGCCTCTCCCCCAAGTATTCCGCAATGTCCTGAACCTCCACTCCCAACTGACTCTGGTACAATTCCTCATAATACCCCCTAAAACGTTCCAATACCGCTGCCTGGGAGTACACCATGCCTCCCTGCGCACTACAAATGCTGAGGATCGGGCAGCCCCTAAGTTCCGGGTTAGCTAGTCTGGCCAAAAGGGTACCCACCTTGTCCCTTTCTGCATGTGCCCTGATGATATACTGCCTGTAGTCATAGCACCTCAAGCGTTCCGTCTCGGTGGCAACCACTTCCTTCGCTTCCAATAACTGGGTCTGTAAATCTGGCCTAGCCGGCCTGCGGCGCTCCAAGTCCCTCAAAGTTTCTTCCACTTTCGTGAGGTCGTTCAACACAGTCATGCGAGCATTTGAAAACCTACCCAAACACACCCCTCTCACCACCACTTTCATCGCATCCCATTCAGTGGACCTACTCGTGGCCGTGCCCTCATTCACTCCGAAATAGCTATCAATGCCTTGCCGAACCGCGTCACTGAACACAGAATCCTCAAGCGTCTCCGGCCGAAGCCGCCATGTTGGTATCACTGAGCGCTCTCTCTGCCACTGAATGTGTACCAATAGGGGGTTATGATCAGAAATAGTCCTAGCCAGGTACTCCGCATGGGAAATCAATGGGGCTAGGGATCCACCGCAGAGCACCGAATCAATCCTGACATGCAGATCATGGAGAGCAGAATAAAAGGAATAATCCCTGGCTCCCCTGTGCCGCTCCCTCCAGACATCTAGCAACCCCCATCTATCCTGCCAGTCCTTCCTGTGCGCAGCCAACCTGCGCACCGGGGAGTCCACCAGGGGGGGATGGGACCTATCCAGAGCCACATCCGTGATCGAATTGAAGTCCCCCCCTAACACTATCGAGCCCGCCAGGAAAGAGGCCAAGGACCCCGAGAGGCTATCAAAGTATCGAGCTTGATCAGTATTCGGTGCATATACACAGCAGAAAACCACATCCCGTCCATACAACCTCCCCTCCACCACCACAAACCGGCCATCCGGATCCACTACTTGATTCAGCACTTGAAAGGGTATCCCCGCCCTCACCCAGATCAACACCCCCCTGGCATACGCTGAGTAAGTGGTGCCGAACACCTGGCCCCGCCATCTTTTCTGCAGGGCAGCGCACTCTTTTTTAGTGAGATGAGTCTCCTGGAGCATAGCAATCTGAACCCCCCTGCGTACTAGATAGGCATGGACTTTGTGACGTTTCACCATAGTTCGCAGCCCCCGGACATTCCAGGTCAGGCATTTCAAATTAGGTAATGTCCCCATTCCAGCTTCGTACAGTCCGATTCAAATAACGATGGTTCATAGCCCCTCCAATGCAGTTGCCCCCCCCCGAACATACCCAAAACAGAAAAACTTCCCAAACCCCTCTGCCCAGGACAGAGCACACGAACCCAATGTCCGCCCCATCCAAACCTTGAACCAACGCCTCGCACACTTACCCTGTGGTCTCCACCACAGACGGCCTTAAGGGCCCCAGGGGGGTGATTCACCGCCGACCCCAGCAAGCGGAGCCCGCGCCCCGCGCCTTCATCCCCTCCGAAGCACACAGCTCCTCCACCCGGCATCCCGCCCTCCATCAACAGGATACCACCCTACCATGAAGTCTCGATCTAGTCCCAATTCAATCTCAGCCGCAGAAGATACTATCCGATGTCTGTGGGGTCACTATCGGCCCCTTCGAACTTTCTGCCTCTGAGAGTTCCTCTCCCGTCCTGCTTCCTTCCCCTCCCGAGTCCGTTTCTGCCCGTTCGCTGTTCTGTTGCGACCCTGTAATGGCCGCCGTCGCTGCGAGCGCATCCCTCTTCTCCGCCGCCATTTGAGCCTCCCGTTTCTCCCGCTGGCGCCTGTTGCGGGATCTGATGCGTTGTGATTGCCTTACCCGGGGCTGCTTGGGTTGGTCTCGCCTACTTTTATGCGATCTGTCCGTCCCCGCTCTATACGACTCCAGCCATTGCCAAACTTCATCCGGAGTCTGAAAAAAGTGCGTAGAGCCATCCATAACGATCCGCAGCTTAGCCGGGTAGAGCAAGGAGTACTGGATGCCTTCCTCCCTGAGCTCCTTCTTCACCGCTAGGAACGATGCCCTGTTCTTCTGGACCGCTTGAGTATAGTCCGGGAAGATTGTAACCTTACTGTTCTCCACTTCATACGGGCCCGACATCCTGGCCCGCTGGATGAGGAGATCCCGGTCCTTGTAATGGAGGAGCCGCACCACCATCGGTCGGGGGGGGGCGGCCAAGCCCTGGCGGGCGGGCAGGTACCCGGTGAGCCCGCTCCAGAGTGAAAAAAGGAGTAAGCCCCTCCGGCGCTACCACAGTGCGGAACCAGTTCTCCATATAGGCCACCGCATCCTCCCCCTCAATCCGTTCCGGCAGGCCTACGACCCGCACGTTGTTCCGTCTATTGCGGCCTTCGGCATCCTCCGCCCTCCGCTCCAGCGAGTCCAGCCGGGCCAATATGTCCGTGATCCTATGCTCTGCGGTCACCACCGAGGGCTTCAGGTCCAGCAACAGTTGGTCATGGTCCTTGACCCTGTCCGCTAGCTTCGCATGATCCGCACGTAGCAGCCCCAGGCCCGTGGCCACTTGGGCAATGTCTTGATGCAGCGCTTCCTTAGTTGAGGTGATCGCATCAAGTATGGCATCCAAACGCCGGTTCAGCCGCTGTTCTTGGTCGAGCTCCGGGGAGGGACTCTCGCCCAGCCGAGTTGATGTCGCCGAGTCCCCCTCAGCTCGTCTCTCGGCCTCCGGCCCTCCGATCGCCGCCATCTTAGGGTGCTGCGTCACAGGTCCAGGAGCCCGTCCTGCGCTGGCGCCAGTAGTTCCGTGCCAGTCTCCGGGCACCGGGCCGTGCAATGTCCCCACTAACGCTCTCAGAAGCAATGACCAGTTAGACGAGCTCCGTTCCGCCGCCCCCCTTGGAAGCCTGAGGGGGGAAGGATGAGTCTTAGGGCGGTGGCCAACGAGGGTCCCCCAGCTCCGGGCGAGTCAAGTCAGCGTCCCCTGGTCCCAGGACACAGCACCGCCGATCCTAGTGCCTCAATCAGCCGATTGCAGGATCTCTTGCCAGTCGGCGACAACTTGGCTCAGGGCTGAAGTTCGGGGCCGTCCGACCTCCTCGCCGCCATTTTCTTCGCACCCTCGGCAACTTCTCGGCCGCCTCCTCAACACGATTTTCTCGGGCCAGCAGTCCCCCAGCGACTCTCCGATTGTGCCCAGCTGTCCCCTTACACTTCAGAGGACAGGAGCGTTGTCTCCGGGTCGCCTAGGGTTCCGAAAACAGGAGAATTAGCGGGATTCCGCGCGGAGCTGCGAGCTCACGCCGCCATCCCGATCGGCGTCCAAGCCACGCCCCCTTCGCAGGTCCATTTCTTGACATCATTTTGTTTAGTGTTGATCATGTGATTAGCTGGCTAGCTCATCAGTAAATTGAAGTAATGCCATTGGAATGCAGGCAAAAGGTTCAAGACATTTGGTCAAGAACACAACTAACAGCAGTAAATTGCCCAAGCCAGCCTGATCCTAACTCAATTCAGAACCTCCACCACTTTCCACACAACAAATGGAATCTTCCGTGGTTCCACTCTTGTTAAAGCTAGAACAATGGGCAAAAAAAAAGATGGATAATCACGTTTATTTTCAATAATCTACAACATGTGTGTACAGGTCAAAAATGTTAAGTATTAGGTGGTGGTACTAATTTTAAAAAGAGCATCCTTTATTCTTTTACTTTTCTGACATGCAGTAACAATTATAAACTGTGTGCACTCATATAAATTCATACTGACTTCACATTTTCCTTCTCCTTCAGCTGTGGATTACTGTGCCCTGGTGAAGCCTGGCTGCGAGCACATGTGCGCAAACATTGACAACTCGTACAAGTGCTTCTGTGAAGTAGGATATCAACTGCAGGATGACGAGAAAAGCTGCAAACGTAAGTTGCCAGTAGCCGTTTAAATCATGTAAATAATGTATGTATAGTTTCTGCTCTGGGTATCCCAAGTACTTTGTACTATCAGATTGTCTGGACATGTGACCAGGTGAGATTAAAAATCCCCAAAAATGTCACCATGGTCAACTTGGGGTAGGATTGTTTAGGACAAGAACCTAATGATATGTGAATGTTTTGCTTAGATATCAAGCCGCATGGCATGTCTATACTGATTTAGAAAGAGCTATTTGCATAGATGTGGCAAAGAATATGAAGCAGAACGGGTGATGCCGAAGCCTTCATATCCAACTGAAGCAAAGAGAGGCGTTTTAAATGCTCCAGTACTTGCCATCTTGGTGGGGTTAGATCCTATTTGCCATTCAAAGCAATATTTGTTTTAATGTGAACTTCTCTAGGTTAAACGTTTGGTATAAAGTGCTAATCCAGTCGTCAACTCCCACTAGATAAAGATCCTCTTGAGTCCTGCCAGCATAGAAACAAGGTCGTTTCCCCATCTTTTGTGTACAAAGTTCTTAGTTGGTTACATTTGAATTTACATCAAATGGTAGTCAAATGCAAATAACCCAGAACCGAAGAGTTGGAACAGACTCTTTGACCCATTGTAGAGCATCATATACAAGTACTCTTCTTTAATCAGGTATTCAAAGGCTGTACTCAAATTCAGGGTAAATCTGAAAACCTGACATCACTTCAAAATCAAAAGCTCTCCATATGGCCTCACGCATGGCTTAGCCACTTCTTGATAGCTAACCTTCAGTATCATTCTCAACCTTGCAACCATCCCAAGTAAAAGTCTATCCTAATCAGACATTTGAATAACATAAAGGTTTATGATATTGAAAAGAGTTTGAAAGCTTTCACACCTGACAATCAAAGCATTGAGGATCCTGAGACAATTCTAAAGAATATGCACCATAGCCTTACAACCACACAACACGGTTTTATTAAACTTAAAAAACTAACAGAAGGTCAAAAGACAATGAAACATGTATCAATGAGCAGCGGGAGCCAATTATAAACTGTAAGGAATACAGCAAAAAACACAGTCCAAATCTGATAAAATATGGTACAAAAGAAACAAAGGGCTACCATAAGGACATCATAAGAGAAGCAGGTACACCAATGATACACTAACTGGAAACACTTGTACAATACATTCCTTCACTGGCTTTTGAAATCACAAACCCAGTTAACTAATCATTTCTAGATGGCAGATCTCCAGGTATATTCAAACATGCAACCATCACCCCCACTGCTCAAGGAGCCAACAGCCAACTCACTATCTTATCAACTCCTGTGTGATTTCAAATTTTCTTTATCTCAACAAACTTATGGAGAAAGAAGCAACACAGCAACTTCACTTATATCTTGAACAAAACATACTGCTTCTTGACCAACAGAGATGTCGGCTGGCTGGAGGAATTAAAATCATCCTTGCCACCCTTTGAGAAGTTCTCTTCATTAACCTTGTTAAAAGCAAACAAACCACCCTCATATTCACAGACCTCTTGCAGCTTATGACACAGTGGGCCACTCCATTCTCCTCGAAAGAATGAACATAATTTGCCAACATTGCCTTGAAAGGGATGCAATCTTTCCTTTTTGATCAGAGTCTGCAGGTATAGATTGGAACTGAGGTTTCTTCAAACATACACTGGCTCAATGCATGTCACCAATCTTGTCTCTGTCTCCATCTCTGTCCAAAAGGTATGTGCTCCATCTTACAAGGGTATCAAGTAACTATGAAGTCCAGCTAATACCCAGCTTCTCATCAGCCAGTAAAATAAGTTGTGTAGCCACCTAAAGATTACCAAATGCCTTGGGCTTGTGCAAAAGATGAAAAAACATATTCTAGCCAAACGGTTTCGTAACTGAAATTCTTATGGCAGTAGGTGACTCTCCCAATGAATGTCACAGTCAGCGCCATGTGTTAGAAACGTGGACAAGTACTTCATGCATGCCGCTGAGGAAGAAAAAAAGAAAAGCATCTCGACTTCTTCTTTAACACCAATCGCGCTGTCCGACACTACGTGTGCGTCTCAAGCTAGCATGGTTCCATGCAAATGAGCAAATACTTTTCCTTTGCACTCATATATTATTGTACATGTGGGTGCAGGGACAAAGAATCTGTCACGGGATGCATTTACTCTGCACCATTAAGAGGTTTTGCACAGTCAGTATGCCCCTCACATACTGGTAGACCCTTGTAGAGTGTGTATGGAAATCCTATGGTCCTTTCAGACATCACCCTGGAGCTGGGTGCAGCAACTCACTGCACATGCCTGCAGGAGGAACTCTGCCACCTTTAATTCGAAGGCTAGATGCTGCATGCACAATGAAAGTCAGAACGACTGTTTCAAACAGCCTGTATATTTTTCACTAAAGTGCTCCCTCAAGATCAGGGGCCAATTCTTTGCTGTGCAGCCAATTAAAAGTGTGCTGCACAAATCAGATCAGTGCTCCCTATCAGCACTGCCCGTCTTGGTGTGTTAGCAAGCATCAAGCGATGTCTGCAAATTCTCTACTCATTATTAACAAGGACTTATTATCCAAACTGTCCTCCACCCTTTACTTATTTGATTCAGGACATACTTGCAAAAGTAGTTTCTAATGAAGCTCCAACAACCAATTTCAAAGAAAGTGATCAATTGGCCTAAAATACCTTCTAAAACAACAATAGCTGTACCAGACTATATACGTGGAGTGGTGTGGATCACTGGTTAGAGGCGACAGACCCTGAAGCAGAGGACTGTCCGGGACCAGGGTTCAATTCCCGACGCAGCAGGGTCGTGGACCAGGGTCAGCGGACTTGATAATTCTCACCTCGGTGCCTACTCTAACCAGGGATCACACTCGGCAACTCTGGGCATTAGCTTGCCTTATCTTCACAACGGCCCCCCACATACGCCGGGGATGCCTGGTTTCACCTTGGAGATACCCAGTAGGGACCATCTCACAGGGAAAGCCAGGACGGGTTCCCCAGCAGTCTACAGCGCTGAGATACCCCATGGCGGGGTGATACATGCGCTTTACAAGACACCATTACATTACATTACGCATTCCAATTACAGCTTCAATATATTTGCAAACCGATGAGTCGGTAGAGTGACCAGCTGGACATCACGTGAAAAACAGCAGTAGAAACGGCATGTTGATGTAGGAATATCTGCTCCTTATGAAATATCACTGCCCATATGTGGGGATCCAGAGAATGAAGTTTCAAATGAAAATAAAGTGTGTATTAGATTTCAATGCAGGAGCTCAATAATTACTAAGGACTGTGCAGATATTTCCTTGAAAAAATGGCAAATGTCTCGTAACACGTTTTGGCTGTTTTTGGTTTGTTAATTTCAGGGCTTATGTACAATATTGTTTCTTTGTTAATCAAATTAATACACATAATGGTACTCAACGAATAATGGTAAATGTGATTCAAATATCTATTACATGTTGATGTTGAGAAAACATTGGTTTGGTAAAGGTACATAAAGAATACTGGTAAATGTGATTAAACTATTTATTACATATCGATGAGTACACACACATTTGTTTGCCATAATTGAGATTGATATATTTTAACTACATAAATGAATTTTGAGAACATGAAATTGTATTCTCGATTTTCTTAGGTGTCTCTTATAGAATTTTTTTATAATAATAGGTGCCTCTTTTGGGATTTTTATCACAGTTAGCATCGTAGAAAAAGAAGCAACCTCCTTCCCCAGAACTGTGAAGGACTGATTAAGAGATCAAAGAGTAGAGAACTAGTTAAAAACTGAAATTAAATTGAACTAACAAAGTTAAATGGTAAAACAGAAATATCAGGCAATAGTGGTATAGCCAAAAGGCATGTTAACATGGGAGACTGCTACTAGGCTACAGAACAAATAGTAAAAGAAATGTGCAAGCCTTGTGGCAATGAAGATCATAACCTCCTGGCCTTTTACTTAAAAAAAAAAAAAACACTTCAGAGACTGTGTTCTGAGGTTAAAAATCCGTGAACTTAAACAACAGCTCATCTTAAGATGATAAACACACATATTAGTTCACATAGAAACAAGACCTAACATAAAACTAAAACCATCATAGGAAACAACTAGCCTTGTATGTAGGTATACGTGCGCATGGCATTTGTATAGCATGTACCTAGACAAAAGGCAGTGGACAGCTGTACAGGTTAAAAGAAACAAATACGGTCAAGGACAGAATGAAAGGGTAGTTGAGTCATGAAAGCAAAAGAAGGCTCTTACTGCGTTTTGGTGTAGTGTTTTCAGCAGTTTACTAAATTGGATATGGGTTGGAACAGTCCTGATTGATTAAGGAATTTTGTTCCACATCCCAGGTGTACAGATGGGAAAGGCCTGTAGACTTCATTTTTGAACTTCTTCATCCATAGTCTGAAAGTGTCTTTGCTGCAGTTATGCTGAAAGCCACTAAAGATGGTGAGCTTGTCAGATAGGTGTGGCTGCTGCTTGAGATGACTTTGTAGCCAGTGCAGTTAGTTTTGAAGATGGTGCGAGCTGACAAGGGGAACCAATGGAGTTCTATCAAGGTAGGGTAAAGTGCTCACATTTTTTCAGGACCTTGATGAGAGAGATGTGCTGTGGATTGTAGGGCTTCCTAAAGGTAGGCCAGTGTGGAGTCAGGGATACTGTTGAGCAGGGCATTGTCACCATCCAGATGCCAGCGTATGAGGGCTTGAACTGCATTCGCTTTACTTCACTGAGGGGCAGATTTACAAGCCCCTCGCGCCACGTTTACGCCGCCTTGCGTGACGCAACAGCGGCGTAAACGTGGCGCATCCCTGCGAGGCATTTATAACGTGACGCCTCGAGGGAGATGCATCACGTTATAAAGTCCAGCGCCACAATGGGGGCGTTCCCACGCAGGGTGGGCGTTCCGGCGCCTGTGCGCCTCGCAAAAGTGCCTGCGTGAAATCTACAAGATTTCACGCAGGCACTTCCGCGACGATGCTACGTCAAATCCTTACGCCTGCTTGAAGCAGGCGTAAGGACTGACGCAGATTGTTAAGTATTGGGCGGCCCTGAGCATTGCTGGAGTTGCGTCGCGCTTGCGACGCGACTCCAGCGATGTGCCGCCCTTACGTCACGAGATGCGTCACGCATCTGCCTACCCTTGCGCCACGGCGCGCCGCATTGTAAATGCGGCGCATCTGTCGTGACGCAAGGGTACTTTTGCGTGACGCATTTGTTCTGCCCCATCTCTGCTGATATGCAGAGATGCGCCAGAACTCGTAAATATGAGTGTTTATTGAGGGTAAGGTTGATGTGCATGGTGTAGCCAAGGGACTTAGTGTAGGGTGAAAGGAGGGCTTCAAATCCTTTGAAGTTTGTGCTTTGCACCATGTTTGGACTGAATGTGGAATAGAAGGAATTCTGTTTTAGTGATGTTGAGCTTCAGGTAGGTGGCTGATATTAGGTGTGTATAAGGTTTAGGCAGCGTTTGAGGCCCTGGATGCCTAGAACAGCTGAGACTTTCAATTAGAGAAGCTTGTCCTTGATATATTGGTGAACTTTGATACTGTTGTTGGTGAGTCGAGTCCTAATGTGCTCCAAGTAGAAGATGAAGATGAGAGGGCAAAGGGGGAACTTTGGGGACACCACGGGTGATAGGGAACTGCTGGGACCATAAGATGCACAAGTTGTCGAATTAGTACTGCTTGGATAGCTAGAAGGAAACCCAGTGGATGATAGTACCAGTGAATCTTATTCAAGACTTCAGGGTGTGACTGAAGGTGGGATGGTCAATTGTGTCAAAGGTGGCTGACAGGTCCAGCAATATCAGGAGTTGTGGTAATCTTTGTCTGTGGGCATGAGAGTTTTGTCTGTGATTTGTAAGGTTCCTGTCTCACTCATGAAGCATGATCTGAAGCTGGATTGTTAGTCGTGCAGAAGCTGGATGATGCTGCTGAGATAATCTTTTTTAATGTTCTTGCTATTAAAGGGTAGGTGACTGCAGTGCAGGTAGTTGAAGTGCTCACCATGGTCTAATGGTGGTTTCTTCAGGAGTCAGACGGTCTGGCTTTTCTCCAGAGCTTCTGGGTGATGCCTCCAGCATAAGAGGCATTTGCAATCGTTAATGAGGGTGATAGAGCTTCTCTGGAGAGGACTCTGATGAAGGATGAGAGTAAGACATCATCTTCATTGGAGGTTGGTTTGAGGGCATTGAGGTCTGCAAGAGACAAGGGTGTGAAGGAGGACCGATGTGGGCTGATAAAAGGATGGATGGGTGTAAGGGACACAGCTGATTCACTAAATCACAGGGCTCCTTTGAATATGAACCATCCCAGGATCGGAAAAACAGCAGTCATCAGTGATTTGACAATTTATATAAACACCCAATTCAAATGGAAGGTACAAGAGGTTAAAACAGAAGGTTCAAGCCATATTGGAAAAACCTCCGCCTGCTTTGACCCTATTATTATTTGCGTCTTCAGAAATGACTTCAAAATAGAAGTAGGCAGACTAGAGGAGATTCCAAGCAGAAAAGTATTGATTAGGATTATGCTGGTTATCTTAAACATATTCAAAACCAGAAGGTAGAGAGCTAGGACTGTAGGACCTCCGTCCTTGTCCCTATATATATTCGTAACCAAAGAAGATGGCCACAAAAAAATGACTGTCTGAAGTCCCCGGTAGTTTGTCTCCTTTCTGGTGAAGAATTGGCTTGGTAGGTTAGTCTGCCCTGTTCCCATGATGCACTGGGAAAAGGACAGACTGATTTGCATATAGCCAGGTTCTGAGCTGGGATGGTGCAGTGAGATAAATAATGGTGATGGATCAAGCCCTGATCTTTGGACTGGGTAAGAGTGGTCTGCTTAATTCAGACACTCTGTTCATCACCACCCCCTTTTCTGAATCGTCTGAAGTTATGGTGTCTGGAACCTCAAAGTTTGTTAATAAAAGCCTCACACACCAACCTGGTTGGTGTCATGCTTCCTCCTCTGGTCCCAGCCAGGTAGACGAATGCTACCCGGCTGTGCTGCGACACCTGTTTGCAGTGAAGCGGGTTCTGAGGTGTAGTGAATGTGGTGAAGTGAGTGAAAATACAATAAAAATACCTCCAGATTGCTACCCGTTACTTTATTCTTGGTGACCTGGAGTATGGTTAAAAGAACAAGAGAGTGGAGGCCTGTGACGTATGCAGCCTGTCGGGCGGTGGAGGGGAACTAGACTGCTAACTATGGTATGTGCTGTCTGAGAGTCAGGCACTGTAGGGCATGCAGGCACGAATTACCACAGTAATCGCTGCATTGGTCACACGCCCTCTGCGTGATGACGCACACACACCCCGGAAGCAGTCGCACACCGGAGCAACTTCCATGAAAGTTTGCCCCGGACTCCAACGAGTGCCAGCCTTCTCCACGCGGACACCTAAATAGGTCTAACAGCGGATACCTCTCCCACTACAAGTAAGATCATTCGGAGTACAGAGGTCTAGTACCGCTGGACTCCCGCTTGCAATGTTAACACGTAGCATTGCATTTCTAGACAGATCCGGTCTGCGAGTCATTATTGATGCCGCTTATTTTTCTTTCTCCGCAATTTTAATAAACCCGTTCTCAACAGTATGTGACAGGAAAGAGGCGCAAGTTCCTCCCACCCCGGGACAAGATTAGCCAGCCTAATACTGGACAAATGTAAATATAACATATTTAAGTAGTATTTACTGAATGTTGACACGTGTAACTAGCGCTACCAGTCCCCAACACAGCGCACTATATTTGCAAGTGTGGTACACCCACAAAACCCACAGGTGTTACCACTAGCTCTAAACGGGAACTAAATACACAAACAGCGCTTTCTTTACATAATAGAAAGGCACCATCACCGCATGTGTTATAAAGTGTGCATGGCACCTATTATTATGTTGTGTGCATGGCATGGCATGTCCAAATAAGTTTCACAGAATACAAGGTTGTCTGACACAGGGATCAGTACTTAGCACCTGATATTTACCACCAGTACTGGCGATATTCAAGATATGAACTGAACGTACACTGGATATCACACCCCAGTACTAGAGATAAGTGTGGCATGAGTACTTGCATTTTTTTGTGGTTTGAGCCAAATTATTAATAGTATTATTACATTTTTATTCCTTTGCATGTATTCTACATTTTGAGAGGACCCACACATGGTCAGTCCTCCACGCATCCAAAGCACTCCTTAGCATGAATGTTAAAATGCTTTTCACATGGTTTTTTACCACTCACTTTTTCTCACATCACTCACTTTGTTTAGAGAGGTCCTGAAACAAGCCCTAATATTTTTTCCACGGGCTGAAACATGTTGACCATCTGATAATAAATACTGTTACACATAGTATCTGTAGCATATTATCCACTCTCTTGTTCTTTTAACCATACCCCAGATCACGAAGAATAAAGTAACGGGTAGCAATCTGGAGGTATTTTTATTGTATTTTCACTCACTTCATCACATTCACTACACCTCAGAACCCGCTCCACTGCAAACAGGTGTTGCAGTACAGCCGGGTAGCATTCGGCTTCCTGGCTGGGACCCGATGATGAAGCAAAGAAGTTAATATTGCTCACTACACCCATGCAAGATATAAATGTCTTTCTTAAGCACTGATTGGAGGTCCTGTAGTTTGCTACACCGTGACAGATGTGGCTGTGGTTGGATCACAGAACCAGAGATTCACTAATCCCTCGTTGGTTGTTATCACAATATTTATCGGGCTCGCTAATACACATTTCTTGGATTTTCAGAAATAAGCCAGATAGTACAGGCTAAACACATGTTCCATTAGTGTTGAAACTCCGTCTCCTAGCAACAAGGAATTCTGGTCATCCCACCAGTGGCTAGGGGTTGTTCTGTCAGTGATGTTCTGAGTGATCCTGATGTTTATGGTCAGGTTTAACAAAAGAAGGATTAAGGAGGTGTCACACATGCTGTCATAGGTTGAATCTCTATAGTCTGATCAAAGGTGTCAAAGCAGCTGGACTAGTCTTCATTGTATAGAGGGCATAGCCTGTGTTTTTTTCCGCAGGATCATGGCATATAAGTATCATTAGGTTGTCTGATTTGGGATTACTGCTTCAGCCATACATTTTGTATAGAAACCTGACAGTGCCTTAATAAAAATCAGTTTCTCTCACTTTGGACTCCTTGACTCTCTTTCTGTGTTTGAACTAAGTGTGATTCCCTGTGTTGAGAGAGGCAGCACTTGATTGTGCTAATCTCCCAAATAGATGCATGAAACCTAAACTGTCAGGATCAAGGACTCCAGTTTAGTCTTCTTGTTTGAAAGGTTAGGTATGAGCCCACTGGTAATACACCTATGTCAAATACTGCCAACAGGTTTTTCTGTCTAATTAAGAGGTGCTTGACTGTGGTGATCTACTATGGTTGGCCCTCTCACTTCAACCCTTTAAAGACCTCGGTTGGGAAGAACTCTTAGCCTTGAAAAGGGTATGCAATGGTGACTTTCCATGTCAGAATGGGTATCCAATAACTATCAATGTTAACAGAGTAGCTCAGAGTTTGTATGATATTATATTTTATAGAAATATTACTTACTGTTTTTGTAGTTACATTGTTTCTCACTTCACAATGAGGGATAATCAGCAAGGAGAAATGTTGGTAAAGGTGCACGTTTTGAAAACATATGGGTGGAGCAACACCTATGAAATTCCAAATGAGGCACAATTTAAAATAAACTACTTAACAGTGCTTGCTGCCTAGTAGTTTGAAAATTTACTTAGTGACCTCATCAATAATGTGCGCATTTAAAATAAATAGGTGTGTTGAGTCATGACTTTGGTACATTTCACACCCACAGGACACAAGAAGTGTGCAAGTTTAGGCTGGGCAAAACTCCTACAAATATGTAGGTTGGAGCCTGGCCTAACATTCCCACAGGTTTTGTACATATGTGGTATGGGTCGGAAGAATTCTACTTCTCTAAAGTGCTCATATTTTGAACCACAAATTCTAAAAGCTATGGTGTTAGCATCATACAGTGAGCAATGACTTTATTGGTGTTGGTGAAGTGCCCAGTGTCACAGTATCATTTTAAAAAAGACTAGGCAAAGAAAATATGGATTACATGATCACAATATCATAAACAGAGCAAATGAATTAAGTATCAGTTTAAATTGTCAGTATTATTAAGGAAATACATTTCATTACGGTTCTAAATGCAATTTTGTAAGGTAAATGTCTTACATAAATATCATGTATTAAAAATAATACCAGTAGATGAGAAATCTGTGAATTTGCTTGGCTTCCAACTGACTTAATGTTCTGGTCTTTCAGGAGTGGACCACTGTGACCAAACAGATCACGGCTGCGAGCACCAGTGCGCAAACAGCAACGGGTCGTACATGTGCCTCTGCTTTGAAGGATACACACTTCAGGATGACGGGAAAAGCTGCAAAAGTAGGTTGGCAAAACCTTTTTTTAGTTAGGTCCCTTCAAATGTTAGATCCTCTGAATATATGACCAGGATATGTTATGCTGATTTGTAGAGCGCACTATCACCTGGTAGGGTATCCTGGCGCTGAGCAGGTGTGAGTCTAGGAACACCTATGGCCCAGTGGGACTACTCGAAAAGCCAGGTCTTCCGCTTCTTGTGGAATTCAAGAAGTGAGGAGAAGGCTTGTATGTGTAGCCGCCGGTTGTTCCATGCATTAAGAATGATGTAGGAGAATGCACGACTGCCGGATCTGGTTTTCGTATGTACGGAATTTGTGCAAGTAGGAGTCTGGACGAGCGGAGATGTCTGGAAGGTTTGTGAAAGCAGATGCGATTGTTGAGGTATCAGTGTTACATAGTGCCCCGAAAGTGTGGTTGAGGAGTTTGAAGTGTGCTAGTTTGTTGATGGGTAGCCAGTGGAGTTCCTTCTGGTGTGGCATGCTGTGATTGTGGTGTGGGAGGTCGAGAGTGATTCTGGCCGCTGAGTACTGAATGGTCTGAAGCCTTCTGGTGAGTTTTTGTTGATCCCGGCATAGAGGGTGTTCCCATAGTTCAGGTTGTTTGTAACCATGGTGTGCGTGATGGTTGATGGCTGATTGGAAGCCAGTGAAAATCTTCCTCAACATCAATTGGGGTATGGAAGCATGAGGTGGTGATGGCATTGACTTTGGAGGTCATGTTGAGTTTGCGATAGATGATTATTCCCAGGTTCTTGGCATAGGTGGTGGGGGTGGATGTCAGTCCTAGCTCTGTTGGCCATCAAATAGAATCCCACAGTGATGTATTCTGCCCGAAGATCACAATTTCGGTCTTGTTGGTCAGCTTCAGACAGTGGGTCTTCATTCAGTGAGCTATTTCAGTCATGTAGGCATTGAACTTGATCCCGGTACTGGGTGTCTTGTCTGTGAGGGAGAGAATTAGTTGTGTGTCATCAATGTGAAGTAGTGTGGCTCACTGGTTAGAGGCGGCAGACCCGAGAGCAGAGGACGGCCCGGGACCAGGGTTCGATTCCCGGCGCGGCAGGTTTCTGGACCAGGGTCAGCGGACTCGATAATTCTCTCGCCTCGGTGCCCACTCTGATCAGCGATCACACTCGGCAACTCTGGGCATTAGCTTGCCTCATCTTCACTAACGGCCCAACCAGACCGCTGGGGATGCCTGGTCTCACCCTGGAGATACCCATTAAGGGACCATCTCTCAGGGAAGCCAGGAAGGGTTTCGCAGCGGTCGAAGCGCCTTGGGACCCTACGGGTAAGTAGTGCGCTATATAAATGCCAATACATTTACATTTACATTTACAATGTAAGAGAGGACATTGATACTTTGAAAGCAGATGATGCTGGCTAGAGGTATCATGTATGCGTTGAAGAAGGTCAGGCTTAGGGATGATACTTGTAGAATTCCACAGATGTGGTTGTGGGCATCTGAATTGTACGATTCCAGGATGAGTGATTGGGTCCTTCCAGGCAGAAAGGAGCAGATCCATCAGTGTACATTCCATTGGATTCCGATGCTATGAGGGTGTTGGATGAGGATAGAGACTATGTCAAATGCTCTGGAGAGGTCCAGAAAGATGAGGGCCACCTTGTCTCCTCTGTACAGGGGATGTGGATGTCATCTGTGGGTGTGATGATGGCAGTTTCTGTATTGTGGTTGGGTCTGAAATCCGACTTATTGGTGTAGAGGAGTTAGTAGTCATTGAGATATTTGATGGGATATCTGTTGATGATTGTCTCTAAGACCCTGGCTCAGAATGGTTGCAGAGAAATCATTCAGTAGTTAGCAAGCATTGAGGGGTCCACAGAGGATTTCTTCAGCAATGGGAGGACAGTTGTTTATTTCCAAGCTTCAAGGTCGCAGAAGAGGTGCAGGTATGTATTCACAATAGGTGTGAGCATGACGATGATGGGTTGTAGTCCTCGTGACGGGGAATTTAGAAGTAGCAAAGTTAGGATTCCTACTATTACTACTCCTAAACTGAGAAAAATCCTAACTTTACAAATTTCGGTATTCACAAAAGGCATTTAGGAGTAGTTTAGTTAGGAAATCCTAACTTTACAACTCCTAAATGCCTTTTGTGAATACCGAAAGTTGTAAAGTTAGGATTTAGTCCCAGATTACCTTTGTGATTCGGGCCCACTGAGTCCTGGACCGCGGCCCTGCTCAGACTGGTGGTCAGATGTAACAGCACTCGCTGTCTGAGAGTAAGTGTCACAACTAAAAAAGGTCGGACCTCCAGGCTCAGCTTTCCCCTGCTGCACTGCCTGAGGGTCAAGACATCCTCACCGTACTCTGGGGAGGGAGGCTTTGCTGTTAGCCGTCCAGGCAGTGATTGAAAGGTAATGCACATGACCTTCCTGAATCCCTCACGCTCTCCATAAATGTGGCGGGGGCACCAGCATCTGATCCCTGCCCACAGCTCTCAGCTCTGCCCTCTGCCGGGGCGGCTCCAGCCTAGGTTAAAGTTGACTGGTCCTTGTGGTTAGGCCTCCCCTCTGCCGTGCGGTACTTTCACGGTGGTGATTCTTGCAGAATATTTGACTCCATATATGTTTACAAGGAAGGTAGCAGTTTATTTAGGTGATGGTGTTCTTCAAACTTACTTCCTGTGACATCAAAGGAGAACAGTCAAGTATGTAACTTGCTGACTCTTCCCACACGTATTTTAAATCATGGTGACAGTTTCACTAGGGACCGATAGGGCTGAACATGCCTTACTGGGAACACGAGCACCGAGGGCCTTGTTTACAAATATCTTTTACTAAGCACAAATACTTTCCGAACAAGCAAGTAAAAAAAAGATTGCTCAAAATAGCATCCCATTCCATTCATAGCAGTGCCTTGCCAAGCAGATGCTGTAGACTATATACAACATAACATGCATATTTGAAATGCAGATGTTCAGCCCTTGGTCTTTAATGACAGATGTTTATTGATACTCGGCTCAGTGGTACTCATGCCACCCAACCCTGAGCAAAGAAATACTGAGCGAACCTGCCAGTAATTGTACCTGTGACCATGAGGTGAATCACAGAATAGTGGATGTAGTAGTGCACTGGGCTACCAGACCCAGCTAGGAGTAGGGATTGCACTTTACTTGGACCTGGCTTTGGAGCTAGCTAGTTACTGTGGGGCACACATGTGTAAGCCAATCTCAATTCAGTCTCAGACAGTGCGCCTCTGGAGAGTGCTAATCTGACTCAAAGCTCAAATTTACTTTAAACCTGCCTAGCTGTGACCTTAATGAGTGCCTCCAACTCTTAGCTTTCCAATGCAGTGGTGCTTACTGCAAAATTATGAATTTCTTCCAGACTATTTTCTGCAATTTTAGCTAGAGTCTGATAAATGAAAGCCGTTCAACAATTATTTCTTATGCTTTGCAGAAGTTAACTTAGAGCCCGATTACGAGTTTGACGGTGCGACAGTGGGACCGCCCGCCAAACCCATGTGAAAACTGCTCGCCAAATAATTACTTTTTTGTCATTGGTGGGCGATTTCTTTGCTGTTCCCATGGCGGTGACTACAAAATAGGCCCCACTATGGGAACAAAGTAAGTTGCAGCACGGCATGAACTTGAAAGTCCATGCTGTGCTGGAACTTCTGTGCATGCACACAGGTGGGAACATGTTGTGCCCGTGTGTGCATCCACAAGGTGTGAGGCACCAAGTGGCCCTGCAGGGCCCCCTTTCTT
Source organism: Lissotriton vulgaris (assembly GCF_964263255.1). Lineage (NCBI taxonomy): Eukaryota > Metazoa > Chordata > Amphibia > Caudata > Salamandridae > Lissotriton > Lissotriton vulgaris. The sequence continues at coordinate 1,739,897,135 of NC_141691.1, forward strand.
TTATCTACACCACTGTTTTCATGGAGGAAGGACCTCCATGAAATCAGTGGTGGAGATGAAAGTTGTAATATGCTTGGCGGGTTTGCAATGGCACAACCAACTACCAGAGAACAGCGGTTCCATGGCTGAGTCGGCGGTCAAACACTAGCACTACCACCAGGGACGTAATGTGGTGGTCGCAACACTGCTACCGCCACACCACCATGAGTCTGGCGGTCCTCGGACTGCCAGACTCACAATTAGGCCCTTAGAGTTTCTCGTGGCTCAAATGGGTGTCATTTCTGATATATATGTGTTTCCCTCGTCTTCATTGCTTGATTTTGCTCGTGAGAAAGTGTCACTTATAGTCATTTAAATGTCACTCATAATTACCCAGAAATTATGAAAATGTCACACATAGCAATCTAAAACCATGGCAGCTATGCATAGAGTTCTTCTGTGTACCAACTGGCCTGGGGTCAGGTTTTTGTTGCATTGCTGTGTTTAAGGGGAGCCAGGGAGTCAGAGCAGGAAGTGATCCAATTGATTGCTTTGTGGAGGCTGTTGCTGTATTCGGGTCAGTAGGTGTTGAGAGCGGTGCTCCAGTACTTGTCAGTGATGCTGTTTCAGTTTCAGCAGGCTGGTCTGGCGGTGGTGCATGTGCATTGGACTGGGATGCTGAATTTGACAAGCGCATGGTCTGTCAAGGGGATTGGTGTGGTATTGTCGACTTGGATGTTGCCGTAGTTTGTGAAAATAGGGCCAAGGAGGTGTCTGGTGATGTGAATTGGTCGCTTCACTTGATGGGTGAGGCCTAGGCTTACAAATTCTTCAATAAGTGTTCTTGAGTTGGGGTTGGTGTGGTCTTACAGGTAGGCATTAAGGTATCTGAGTAGGATGTACTTGCTAGCATTGAGTGCGAGTGGTGTGACGAAGTCTGTAATCGTGCCGGTGGAGTTGGTGTGCAGCCCTAGTGGTCTATAGAGTAAAGTTCCGCTTAGGGTGATGTGGCGTGTGACTTGGAGCTTGAACGACAAGTGTTCCATGTTCGAGGATGACATGTCCTTGGATGTGGTTCAGCTGATGATGTTCTTTTCAATTATGGCGATTACAGCTCTAAGCTTTTTAAGTCTGTCTTGCCTTGCAATCTTGTAGCCTGGGAAAGGTTGGGGGAGGTGGCTGTGTTGATGTCAGGTGCCGATGCAGGGTCCAGCAAGGCTTCCGTGAGGAAAAGTAGGTCAGGGGCATTGTCGTTTAGCAGGTCCCAGATCTTTGTGGTGTGTTTGGAGGGTGCCGGGTGTTGAGGAGCTTGCATGCATGTGTGGAGTGTTGTGAGGGTGGTTGCAGAACTGTGTGAGCGTGAGAGAGTGGGGTGTTGGGTGCTGTTGGTGCAGTGATTGTTGGGTGCGTGAGTGAATGAAAACTTGCGGGAAGCTAAAGAGAATGCTCCTTGGTGTTTGGTGGTGAGGCAATAGCGTGTGTCGCAGCAGCTGGGGTGGAGAGCATGGAGGGTTGCAGTATGGTAGTGGCGGATTGTGGAGGACCAAGGTTCGTGGCGCTGAATGCTCTCTATGCGCGTACGGGTTTGCACTTGGCACACTGGCAGCGTCCACCATATGGCAGCCATTGAGGAGATCCTGGGAGGAGATATGAGTGCTGTCCCTTCCTGTGCAGATGGATGATGGGAACTCAAGTGATGTCACGTCCTGTACAGATCAGTTGAGATTCAAAATCTCAAAACCCAGGTCACCATCTGATGGAATGGTTAAGGGTGCAACGCTACCCGCAGACACCATTAAGGCCCTCATTACGAATGACACGTTAACTCCTATGAGCCCCCTAACTGGTGGCAGCAGGTTCATTAATATGAGGAATTTAGAGGGAACACTGCTGGTGAGTTCCACCCATAGATTTCACTTTCTTCAAACAGGGGAGGTTTCCTGGCGGAATACTGAGGAAAGTCATCTTTACGTCTATCGTAATCATTTTTGGAATAAATTCATTCATGTTGATTTTTGTCAAATGTATCATGTGAAATTAATGACATATTTTCATGAATCAAAAGCAAATTTGACTATGAACTAATATAAAATAATAAAAACAAATATCTTTTTCTAGATCTGTTATATTGTGTATATTTGTTGGAAGAGTGGTTAAAGTTTTGAGAGAGATGTAGAAATGTTATTGTTTTGATCATAATGTAGCTTAAGAAGAGGGGTACCGGTCCACAGTGTAATCCACTTCTTATAAAGACCATATGATCCCAGCATACATACAGCAGCTATGCAAGGTGCCTAGTGTGGGTAAACTGGAAAGACAAGTTACAACTATAAATGCATACCGTAACAATTTGCAGCACTATTATGGTATGCAGAAAGAGTAGCAAAGGCCCAAGGGTTTTAAGGCTTTGGACAACACTTGAATAAGTATAGTTAATCTGTGGGTGGAGACACACTCGAAGCTCTGGACCTCTTGGGCTTCAATTTAAGGAAACAGTTTTGAAAAGTTGTAAGTGTGATCTCCACATAGAATTTATTCAGTTTTCCAGGATTAATATCCGTTTTATCCAGCTCATAGTATGGAGGACAGAGACATTTCTGTTTGTAGCAAAATTTCTTTATTTTAATTCATATGACAAAGACAGCCGACACGTGTTTCGCCCCCTCTTGGCGAATTGCGCCGGGGCTTTCTGAAGGCTATTGGAAAAGGAATGAGACAGAATGTTTTAGATTATGTGGTCTATGAGCAGTTTGACCCCAAGAGAAACCAAAGATAACACCTAGTGTACAGGAGTGGTTGGATTGGTTCTGTGATACCATATCACCTAAAAAGATTATGTTCGTGATCAGGAAAAGTCTTAGTGCCAAAGTCAAGAGCAGTGATTAGAGAAATACCAAGAAGCCGTGCGGGACAAAAGTCCAGAGAAAAAAGCCTTATGGATGTGTTTCAGTATTTATTCAAGAGGATAGCTAGATTCGGTTAGCGTCAGAGGAAATGTCACTATATTTGGTTAGTCAATCAAAGAAATACCAAAGTATCAAAGCAGAAGAATAAAGTGAGTAGAGAAATACAGTGTGGTCGAAAAATACAATCATCATACCTAAATGGATTAAATCACGTTGGCAATTCTTATTTCCAGATATGTACAGTGTCCGAAATTTTAAAAATCTAATTCTTCAATATTAAAATATTTCCTGTTGATTTAAACAGAACGATTCATAAGTGCAATTATATTGACCTCCAGTCTTGTATACAGCGTATTGAGTAAAACATAATGACAGGCAACCTTGCAATATATAAGGACAGTGTATTTTAAAAAAAACAGTTTTCCAACATAAATATCCGTATTTGTGGTGTCTATACATGATGTTTATCTAATCCATTGACAGTAGTGCCTAGTAGTTAATATGCTTTTGTCACAAGAGCTAAGCATTCAAACGATCTTGTATCAGCAAATATTTCAAAGGATGATAGTCCTAATACATTACATTTAGGTTATAACACCTATATTGCAAAGGCATGTATTAGCCTGTTTTCAGCAGTATCTGATTAAATGTACACATGGTATAAGGGTTGTTTTCGCTAATCCACAGCACATATTTTTGCACATTTTTTATCACACGCATTTTTTTACACTTTTATTACACATATTGTTCCATGGTTACAAGCGGTGTGTACTAATAATTTCTCAAAACGGACCTTTGTTTATAGATGTTGTTTGGTACTGTGAGTTGTTTTAGTGGCGGTGAGGGTTAATAGGATTAGAGAAAATAATAAGCCTCATATCGGTGCATATATTGAAATATTTTAAAGAGGCAAGGTCGCCCTGCTTAATCCGCCCGTTTGGGAGAAAGTATGTAGCTTTGACCGGCCGAAATGCCGTAGGTCGTAATCCTATTGTGTATCAGGAAGTTCTCGATAGAAGGTTTTGTGGGTTGGTGTCACGCGATCAAACAAAACGGCGTGCAACCAAAATTACCCCAAGTATACACATTATGTCTAAGTTACGTGATGTTAAAACGTAACTTAGACATAATGTGTGGATTAAGCAGGGCGGATTAAGCTACTAGGCACTACTGTCAATGGATTAGATAAACATCATGTATAGACACCACAAATACGGATATTTATGTTGGAAAACTGTTTTTTTTAAAATACACTGTCCTTATATATTGCAAGGTTGCCTGTCATTATGTTTTACTCAATACGCTGTATACAAGACTGGAGGTCAATACAATTGCACTTATGAATCGTTCTGTTTAAATCAACAGGAAATATTTTAATATTGAAGAATTAGATTTTTAAAATTTCGGACACTGTACATATCTGGAAATAAGAATTGCCAACGTGATTTAATCCATTTAGGTATGATGATTGTATTTTTCGACCACACTGTATTTCTCTACTCACTTTATTCTTCTGCTTTGATACTTTGGTATTTCTTTGATTGACTAACCAAATATAGTGACATTTCCTCTGACGCTAACCGAATCAAGCTATCCTCTTGAATAAATACTGAAACACATCCATAAGGCTTTTTTCTCTGGACTTTTGTCCCGCACGGCTTCTTGGTATTTCTCTAATCACTGCTCTTGACTTTGGCACTAAGACTTTTCCTGATCACGAACATAATCTTTTTAGGTGATATGGTATCACAGAACCAATCCAACCACTCCTGTACACTAGGTGTTATCTTTGGTTTCTCTTGGGGTCAAACTGCTCATAGACCACATAATCTAAAACATTCTGTCTCATTCCTTTTCCAACAGCCTTGAGAAAGCCCCGGCGCAATTCGCCAAGAGGGGGCGAAACACGTGTCGGCTGTCTTTGTCATATGAATTAAAATAAAGAAATTTTGCTACAAACAGAAATGCCTCTGTCCTCCATACTATGAGCTGGATAAAACGGATATTAATCCTGGAAAACTGAATAAATTCTATGTGGAGATCACACTTACAACTTTTCAAAACTGTTTCCTTAAATTGAAGCCCAAGAGGTCCAGAGCTTCGAGTGTGTCTCCACCCACAGATTAACTATACTTATTCAAGTGTTGTCCAAAGCCTTAAAACCCTTGGGCCTTTGCTACTCTTTCTACATTACAACATATGATCTTCTTTCAACCTACTGATCAACACTAAAAGAAACTTACCATTGTGGTTCTGAAGACAAACTAACAAAAAATGGCATCCTACAACTCGAGACGTGACAGACGGAATGACAGACTGGAAGCAGCATTTGCCTCCACAGGCGCAACTATAAGTCGAACACCCAGCACCACCAACTTAACCTCAGCTAAAAGTACTTTCCAGGCCTTGGAAAAAGTTGCAAAGAAGGAGACCTCTAAGTGGTGGGAAGTAGCATCCCTCAAAAAATACCTAGAACACAACTTGATCCCACGGGGATTACGCATCTTGATCTTCCCTCCAATTGAAACTACAGCTCCCGAAAAACTACAACTATGGGAAGATAACCTCCGCACTGCCTCCAATAACATGATTCGACAACTAATTGACATTGCGATGGAAGAGTATGAAACCAATAAAAAAGAAGTTGACAACTTATCCAAAAGAATCGAAGATGCAAACTGGGGTGAGATTACAACAAAAAATGTTGAGATCTTAAACAAATTCCTGGATGAATATGAGGAAGATATTATACAAAGGAAAAATCGGAAATTCAGACGTGACCTGCAGGACTATCAACAAGGGAGAGTGTACACTTTTGCACAAAAATATGACAATATCAATACATCCACAACAAGCAATACAACCAACGAACCCATACAGACCCCATCGTCATCTGAGGCAGGGTCAGTAGAAAACCTATCCTTATCATCCAATCTGAGACCGCAGGTAAATTTTCGGGAGGAGGTTCAACAACACCGCCTAGGAAATATACAAGACAACCGATCACGACCACCAAACCTGGGCACACCAAAACCCAATACATTGGGAGTACAAACCAGAGCCAGGAAAAAGGAACAACACCTGACCAAAACATAACCAATAACTTGGTACTCAACTTGTCGAATACTACCCTGTCGGAAACACATAATCAAATCCTTAACAAAGGACTGTCCTTTTGCCCAACTGCTCAATGGGACCTAGTGAAAACCAAAATAGATCTCTTTAAATTCACTAGAAGATTGAAACTACACTCCTTCTTCCAAGAAAATCCGAGAAGACGGACGGTGACCAATCAAAATAACCAAACTAGTGAACTGTCTGCACAAAACCTGGAAAACAGCAATCTCCTCCTTCATCTCTCCTCTGAAGAAACACCAGATGACTTGGAATCACTCACCACAACTGCAGATGAACTAGGTATTGATATCTTCCATACCAAACCCAATCCCTTAAAGAAAAAATCAAGATTCACCCCATCGCTACCACCAGGCAATTCGATCGACATGTTTCTCTCCAAAGTAACTGAAGACCTAAACAAGGAATTTGACAAATACAAAGCCAAGCAGAAATATATCCCAAAAAACATAACAACTAAGGAAAGACTGGCTTTGGCGGAAATACGACAAAATAAGGACTTGACAATAAAAGAAGCGGATAAGGGGGGAAATGTAGTTATTCTAAACACTTCAGACTACCTCCTAGAGGCACAACGTCAAGTGGATGATAACACCTGCTACCAAGTTTTGGAAAAGAACCCCACGCAACAAATCCAAGAAAGACTATCTGCACTACTTGACCTATGGTATGAAAAAGGACTTCTCAGCATAGAAGAAAAAAATCTTTTATATATCAAAAACCCAGTTGTACCAACTCTATACCTGCTACCTAAGGTGCATAAACCAGGGCGAATACCAAAAGGAAGACCTATAATCGCCGGTATTGATTCTGTTTGCTCCAACTTAGGAGCTTTCATTGACGCAGAGCTACAGCCCCTGATGAAAGCCCTCCCGTCCTTCATCAGGGACACAAAGGATGTACTGCAAAAACTGGACAACATAACATGGCAAGAAGATTTCTTTCTTATTGCTATTGACATTACCAGTTTATATACCTCAATTAAACACTCAGATGGTATAGCTGCCACTAGGAAATACCTGCAAACTCGTTCAGTCCATCTAACGGCGCGCAACAGAATGATCCTTGACTTTCTTGAATTCTGTCTATTCAACAACTACATTCTCTTCAATGGAAAATACTACTTACAACTGCGGGGGACTGCAATGGGGGCAAAATTTGCACCCCCATATGCCTGCCTCCTAATGGGGATGGTTGAACAACATTGGCTGTGGCAAGAAAGATCGGAAGAAGTGACAGACAATATAATAATGTGGGGTCGTTACATTGACGACATTTTAATGATCTGGCAAGGAACTGAGGACAAACTAAGATCATTCATCAAGTCCATGTCACCTAATCAATGGGGTATTGAAATCACACATAATATCTCTAAAACAGAAATTGAATTTTTGGACCTGTCTATCTACATCTCAGAGAATCAGCTACACACTAGAATGTACAGAAAACCGAGTTCTGCAAACTCCATCTTACATGCCACCAGCAGTCATCCTGCCCATACCATCATAAACATCCCAGGAGGGGAATTTAGACGAGCACGAATGAACTGCAGCTCTGTGGAAGAATATGAAACTCACTCAGCAAACATAACTGAACGCCTGAGACAAAGAGGTTACAAAGAGCAACAACTTACCAAAGCAGTTACTAAATTCAAAACATCTGACAGACAGAGCTTATTGCACAATAACCAACTACAAGAGAAAAATCAAACTATTCGCTTTACAACTGAATACAACAACGGTCAACAACATATTCGTAAGGCCTTACAAAAACACTGGCATCTGTTGAAAGATAACCCAACTCTGTCCAACACAATACAAGAAAAACCTCAGATGGGTTTCTCGCGCAGCAAAAACCTAAGAGATATGATCTGTCCATCGTTTCTAGACACCCAACCAAAACCAAGAACATTTCCACCGCAGACCATTGTTTTTTTTACCTGTATGAACTGTTCAATCTGCAAATTGGGCAAATCTAGAACTAAAGAGGTCCTAATCAATGGCAACAAACACAAGATCAGAGATTTCATCAACTGTGAAAGTACTTACGTCGTTTACCTAATAACATGCCCTTGTGGACAATACTACATTGGCAGCTCGAAAAGACCTTTGAAAGTCCGGATACAGGAACATTACAGGAACATCCATGGTACAGACACTAGACAGTCCCTTGTAGATCATTTCCTTCGGCACCACAAAAACAATCTGAGCTTTACTTTGGTAGGCCTAAAAAGACTCAAAATTCCCAAACGAGGAGGTGATTTGGACCAGATGCTTCGTCGAGAAGAGAGCTCACTAATCATTGGAATGGAAACTGTAACAAAATCAAGAATACGAGTGGCATCATTGGCTATAATTGACCATATGTTGTAACTGTGAGGGTGAGACCATAACTTTGTGGTCAAGAATAAGAGTGGCATCTTTGGCTGTAACGGACGATATGCTGTAACTGTGAGGGTGACACCATAATATCGTGGTCATAGTCTTAGGTCTGCATAATTGGAAACGAATCATAGACTACAAAAAAAAAAAAATTCTCACACTCTCGCATGTGAGATACTGTAATAACATCATGGACTAAGTCATTCACATAATAGATGAGTTTTATAATTGCATCTGGGTTCTTATACAGTATCATCTTTCCAGCGATAGCTATCATGTCTAATTACGCTCACCCATTGTCATTCTGCCTAGGAAAATGTAGAAGTATTATGACATAATAGATTCTACGCGTGACATTGGAGGTGTCGAAAAATGTAAATAGCCCATATTACCCCAATAAAAAGATCTCTGATGTACCCCTGGATGCATAAGAACTGTGCGCCCTTACCCTCACCTAAACATCTTGAGGCTAAGTCATTACGTCTAAATTATTACTCCCCCTAGGTAAATGCAGAGGTACACTGACATAATATAATCTATGCGGGACATTAAGGGTGTTCTAATATGATATCAATACAAACTACCAGGCCTTTTTATCTGGAAGCTTAGTCATTACGTTTAATTTTTGACAAACGGTGGAAATATAATTAATTAATGAAAGTGAACATACGCTAGTTGGAATAAACCATTCTAATATTTTTTTGTTGCTCTGAATAAACATACGAGTGAATAGGTATATACACGATTTATTGTACACAAGCTGTCCAAACTTTACACTTGTTTGGTCGGCTGTTTTACCATTTATAAATGGCGCCCGCCGTATCGATCTGATCAGGACACCTTTATGATCTAACTTCCCCAACTTAAACACCCTCGCTCTGTTAAAACGCCTACGTTTTAAATCTCAACTTAGTACGAGTACCATTACATGCCCATCCTGTCAACAAAATAAAAAATAAAAAATAAAAAACAAATAAACATCCCCAAAAAGAACAACCCTTTTTTTTAATACATTCATTTCCGGGTCGCTCCCTTTAACTGCCGGATCCCGCGTTCGTATGATGCGGGAGGTTTCGACCGAAGAACCACCATGCCGGGAGGACTCTAGGATCGAGGGCATTAGCCTAAACCAGTAAGTCGTGTGTGTGTGCATATTGTTTTAAACTGCACGTTGCAGCTCGTTTTAATACGGATGACTCTCATCCCCGTCCCTTCCGGACAGATATGCTCGTAACTAATCCTTTTTAACATCACGTAACTTAGACATAATGTGTATACTTGGGGTAATTTTGGTTGCACGCCGTTTTGTTTGCTCGCGTGACACCAACCCACAAAACCTTCTATCGAGAACTTCCTGATACACAATAGGATTACGACCTACGGCATTTCGGCCGGTCAAAGCTACATACTTTCTCCCAAACGGGCGGATTAAGCAGGGCGACCTTGCCTCTTTAAAATATTTCAATATATGCACCGATATGAGGCTTATTATTTTCTCTAATCCTATTAACCCTCACCGCCACTAAAACAACTCACAGTACCAAACAACATCTATAAACAAAGGTCCGTTTTGAGGAATTATTAGTACACACCGCTTGTAACCATGGAACAATATGTGTAATAAAAGTGTAAAAAAATGCGTGTGATAAAAAATGTGCAAAAATATGTGCTGTGGATTAGCGAAAACAACCCTTATACCATGTGTACATTTAATCAGATACTGCTGAAAACAGGCTAATACATGCCTTTGCAATATAGGTGTTATAACCTAAACTTAATGTATTAGGACTATCATCCTTTGAAATATTTGCTGATACAAGATCGTTTGAATGCTTAGCTCTTGTGACAAAAGCATATTAACTACTAGGCACTACTGTCAATGGATTAGATAAACATCATGTATAGACACCACAAATACGGATATTTATGTTGGAAAACTGTTTTTTTAAAAATACACTGTCCTTATATATTGCAAGGTTGCCTGTCATTATGTTTTACTCAATACGCTGTATACAAGACTGGAGGTCAATACAATTGCACTTATGAATCGTTCTGTTTAAATCAACAGGAAATATTTTAATATTGAAGAATTAGATTTTTAAAATTTCGGACACTGTACATATCTGGAAATAAGAATTGCCAACGTGATTTAATCCATTTAGGTATGATGATTGTATTTTTCGACCACACTGTATTTCTCTACTCACTTTATTCTTCTGCTTTGATACTTTGGTATTTCTTTGATTGACTAACCAAATATAGTGACATTTCCTCTGACGCTAACCGAATCTAGCTATCCTCTTGAATAAATACTGAAACACATCCATAAGGCTTTTTTCTCTGGACTTTTGTCCCGCACGGCTTCTTGGTATTTCTCTAATCACTGCTCTTGACTTTGGCACTAAGACTTTTCCTGATCACGAACATAATCTTTTTAGGTGATATGGTATCACAAAACCAATCCAACCACTCCTGTACACTAGGTGTTATCTTTGGTTTCTCTTGGGGTCAAACTGCTCATAGACCACATAATCTAAAACATTCTGTCTCATTCCTTTTCCAACAGCCATGAGAAAGCCCCGGCGCAATTCGCCAAGAGGGGGCGAAACACGTGTCGGCTGTCTTTGTCATATGAATTAAAATAAAGAAATTTTGCTACAAACAGAAATGTCTCTGTCCTCCATACTATGAGCTGGATAAAACGGATATTAATCCTGGAAAACTGAATAAATTCTATGTGGAGATCACACTTACAACTTTTCAAAACTATTATGGTATGCATTTATAGTTTTTACTGTAAATGGACTGGGTCCCTTCAAATGCAATGTTCTCTGAATATTTCACCAAATATCTGATTGAAAAGCCCCCAAAAGAGGTCCCCATTTGATGGGATCTTAAAGGGTACAACTGTACCCACAGTCACCATTAAGACCTTCATTACTAATGACCCGCTAAATCTGATGAGCTCCATAAATGGAGTTACTAGGTTCATCAGAATTATAAATTTAGATGGAATGAATAGGTGAGTGGAATCCGTCTGTAAATTTTACTGCTTTCACGCAGGTGAGGTCTTCCGGCGGAATGCAGAGGGAAGAGACAGCGATGGAAAAAGGAAAACTAAAATGATAACACTATGTTATTACCATATTATTTTTCTGTTTGAAGCAGGTTTTCAGGGCGGGGCAGGGCAGAGCCAGCAGGGGAGCAGTGGTTGGGATACATAAGTGCGAATGATGGTTAGCCGGCCGTCTTGGGCCGGCCAAACAGTCATGCGCACTTTGCATGTTCTTCACCGGCTGTATTGCACAGCCCGGGTGGAGAACATACACAGGCTCAAAGTCCCCATCTGAGCGCCGAACCACGTTAAATGTAAATTACAAGTTGAAAACACTAAGGTTCGTACATCTGGCAGTATTTGTCATGTGGAATTGTATTTTGTTTTGTAGTTTTAACGTGTTTTGGGAGATATGTTAATCTGAATAATAAGGACATGATGCAAAGTAATACAAAGTTGGAAAGTAAATACCACCACAACACTTTGGTCTGGGTTTACATTACAAAAGTAATGCAAACCTGGAGCAAAGTGTGAGTAAATATGGGACATAGTAGGCATGGTTCTGACGTGCATTCTTCCCCTAGAGCAAGGCAGCATTGCAACTTTGATTGAAAATGAGTATGGACCTTTCCTCCTGTCTGCCTGTTATCACTCTGATTGAAATGAAATGAAATACTAGCATTTGTAAAGTGCACAGCTGCCTCCGGAGAATTGTCCCGTCACTGGGGGCCGTCTGGAAGATTAAGCGAGCTATTGCCCAGAGTAACATGGTGCTGGGCTAACCTGCTGCCGGCACCGGGGATCGATTTGTGAACCTCGTGTAGAGAAGTTAGACTTTTGGTCAAAGTTCCCCATTGTGAATATCTAAAAGTAGTAAAGTTGGAACTTTGGTATAAATTTACCTTTGTGAATACCGAAAAGTAGTAAAGTTAAACTTTTGGTCAAACTTTACCTATGTGGATACTGAAAAGTAGTAAACTTACACAAAAGTGTACGTTTACCTCTATGAATCGGACCCAAAGAGAGCAAGGAAACATGCACTCTGATGGAGGCTGAAAGTAAAATAGAAAAAGTCCTGTGAAGTAAGCATGGATGAATACAACTCATCCAATTAGAAGACTGTGATGCTATTACTTTTATGCTCTTAAAGCAGCAGTTCATTACTATTAGGTTAATAAGTAATATTACGGAAGGCGACAAATATACAGTCATGAGACCGACTCTACACAAAAGGCACAGTCTAGTCTAGCCTTAAGTGATGATGTGTCTGCAGAGATATGAAGCAACACCCAATATGGATTCCTGGGGTGTCCCGGTGAGATGCACTTGAGTTTCTAGACAGAACTAGTAAGCAGAATGGTTCTCCGGACGTACCTTATCCTACACAAGATAATTCAACATGCAAAATTAAAATACAATAGAGCTAGTTTCTGACCAGTCTATCTCTTGTGTCCTCTGAGCAGCAGCTCATTATTATTCATCGGTCATGTGCCACCGGAGAAGGGATCAACTGTGCATTAGACAGATCTTGTATGTGTGCCGTTAAGCAACAAGAGGCATATTGGCACTGTTTAACTGACCACAAAACTGAAGTCTTTGGCATTCTGAGAGCTGTTCTTGGGGTCACCTCACACCAGAAACTTTTCTTTGAGCCTTTCTGAACTGCAGGTGGTAACATATACACTTTGACCGGGAGATAGTTTCAGGCCTTGGTCTCCAGTACTGGGAATGCTTATGCTCCTGTTCCTTGTTTTTGGAACTTAGGTACCACTGGCAAGAATACTGATGCACATTACAGGTTCTGCTTGGTTACTGTATGAAGAGTGATCCTGCTTTTATGCCAGGCTCGATGAGTCGCGCATAATGCCTTACATGTTATTTTCTCTTCCATCAAGAACTAATGAAGGGCTCTCAGGACCAGAGTAACATGATCCCACTTCTCTGCCTTAGAACTATCCTCGCCACCACGTTGTGCAGATGCTGCAGCTTCTGCAACAGGTACTTTTGAGATGTCGGAGACACTATTGATATAAACGGTTCTGATTGACATGACCTGGACCCTTTAAGGATAAACACTAGGAATGGAAATCACTTTTAAGTAGGTTTCAAGATGTGGAAGGGTTTCCCACCATCAAATTCTCTCTATATTTACAGGATTAAGGATTAGATCAGTTTGCCTCATCCAAGCTTCCTTTGATATAAAGAAATGGATTATTATTTAAAGTTGCTTCCTTTATGTTTACGAACAGTTCAGTTGAAGTTGCCAATCCATGTCTTCTCAATGTATTGGGCATAGTATGCAGGGGTGTGCTGTTCACCTGTGCAATTCATCCTTCCACAATAAACAACTTACTGCCTCGTTGGATTTAACCAGTGAAATAATGGGGAGCAAAGAGTTCAAATGTATGGTGAACACACACCGACCTACGTGTACACATGAAATAAACCAAGAGGTGATGCTGAACAGCGAACACAAAACGAATAAGCTCAGTACGCTTCTGAATTTCCCTTCCATGTCAGTGATACATGTTCAGCTGTAACTCTTAGACACCATCCATGGGGGTGAAAACAGTGGCACCCAGGCTCAGGGTACTAGCACACCTTCTCCATAGCTGTAGATGAGACTCAGTGCAGTCAGACTGCAGCTCTTCATTTCTCTTGGGGTGCACTACTAACCCCTCAGTAAATATTGTGCAGTGTTACAGTCTGCACAGCCCCTCTGTTAATGCATAACCACATTTGCCTGTGCCCATACATTCTCTAACCCCCTGTTTTGCCCAGCTAACCACCCACCACTGCACTGCAGTTGCCCTGGGCTACATTGTGCCTGCACCTGTGCTCCATCTACAGCCAATGGCAAGCAGCTCCAGTGACACCAATGCCCGCAGCCAACATCAGCACCATTGTTGGGCTACTGTTAGTGGCATTGCCCCATGCACTCCGGATTAATCTCTGGGGCCTCCACACCAGGGAGATAGGCAGCACATGGCAGTGACATGGGGAGGGAGCCCTGGTTCATTGAAAGTGCAGAGGAGGGCAGAACATCCACATACCTTCAGTGCATTTTAAAACATTTTAAATAATGTCTCCTTGGAGCTTCATATTAAGTACAGAGGCTTTGAAAGTGGCCTACATGGCCTATAAAGGTCCATGCTGCATCGCTTGAGGTGGAACCTTTTCTACCTACTCTGGCTGCCGGCTGGGTTCGTTGATCTACTATGTCTTCGAGGAGGTCACTATGCTCTTTGCCTTAGTCTCCCAAACTGATGTTGATAATGCAATAGAATTTCGACTCCTTGGAGTGTCTTTCCATGGAGTAGTTCAATTACTATTCTACTCACCTGACCAATCTATCTCTTTTGTGACCTCTGTCTGAGTGGCTGCAAGCTGCCTGGCAGCAATTAGCAGCTGCCGAGCCCCCTTAAAAAAATGTATATGCGACACTGGAAGGGGAGTGGGACAGGAGAGGGCAGGGAATATTGGGGAGCATAGAGGCAATGTAAATCAAAATGCTCCTGGGCAGGACATGATCAAGACTAGGGAGGAAAGTCATTGAATCAGGAGCACACATTCTCACATGGCTACATTAGGCCTGGTTAAGAAACACCATTTTACATGATCACGTTCTTAAGTAACCTTCGCTCCCTAAATACGATGACATGTGACACATATTCATATGCATACACATACAGGTTAATATTCTTCTAACTCAGTTTTGCTTACACTACCACTTCATAGGCACTCAATCAGAACACCTTGAACATTCTGTACAAGGGCTAAGTTCATCACGCAATATGTTGTTATTTGTTTTGGTCGCTCTGAGACAGAGTTGTCTCAATAGAATAAACAACAGCGTCCTGGCTGGGGCTTCGGCACGGTAATATGGAGGATGTTATTATATATGACATCATGCCTTTGTTTAGACAGAGAAGCATTTCACAGGCACTGAGAGGTTAATCTTTGCCGGAATTCCAGCTCAGCTTATTCCTGTTTACCTAGTGCGAGGGATGCTGTCCAACTCTACACCAAGCCTGGAAGCTTGATGGCACTAACCCACAGGTAACAGGGAGTTAGATCTCCCTACAGGGATTTGGCAGATTAGATCACCGTAGACATGATAGGTTAGGATGCGCTAGGTAGGAGTACAAAATATTACAGTGCTTATATGCAAGCATATCGTTTCTGTAATAAGCAAAATGGTTGAACTGCTAATCTTTTCCACCATTCTCATAATGTTAATCACATCATTCTGTTTATTCATTTGATTATTGCAGCACAAGTATTTTACTTAAGAATCACAATGCTTCAATAAATGTTGAAACGCTGTACTGTATGTTTCTTGTGTATCTCTTGGGGTATGCATAAGTAACTAAGTGAAAGGGTTCGAAATCTGTTACCATGATTTCCTGGGGGAGTTAGAGTTGTCATGTTCTGAGGTTGCACATCCATTTGTTACCCTGTAAGGTTAGAGTTACAGATGGTGCACTTTGAGCTAGCAGGGCTTTGGCCAACATATCCAGACAGTGTACGTGGAATCAGTCTTGCACAGTTTTGATGGTTATGTTGTCCAACAAACGCACAGTTTTACTTGGAAAAGTACAAGCCGTACAACCACATCTTAGATAGACAACAAAGTCACCCCATCATGAGCGAGTGACTGAATCAAAGGCCAATCTAAATATTTTGGAGACAATGAGTCTGCTTACCAACAATGGTGTGGTCTTAAAAAATATCAAGTTTCATACATCGTGCTACAAAAATATTGTGGCAACAATAGCTACAACCAAAATATCAAGAAGGTAAGTATATGTTGGTAATCTTAGGTGCACTGTACTTAACTCCACAGGTAAGTGCCATGACGAATCATTTATCTTGAAAGTAATTAGATATCAAGTAGTAAATCTTTTTTTTTTTAAGTGTTTTTTATTAGTATCATGAGTAACATCAAATAGATATATATACAATATCAGACAAGTCATATAAGATAAGGCATCAATCAAAAACAATACTAACAATCAATATTTCTGTTTAATCATTAAGACATAATTACTCCCCAAATTTCTTGTACCTTCCGTTTTTGCCTCCGTCCCTTAGTTATCGCCAAAGAGTTTTCCATATTATAAATGTCTTTAACTAAAAGCCACCATTCCATGACCGTGGGGGGATGACTTTGTATCCAAGCCCTGGCAATAGTTAATCTGGCACATGTAAAAAGTATATTCATCAAGTCCCGAGATCTATTCTTTACCCCAGCAACTCCGATCAAAATTTCCAGTTGCGTGAGTATAATTGGCCTAGCCATTTTGGTCGAGATAACACCAGCTACATCCTTCCAGAAAATGGATAACTCGGGGCATGAAAAGAACATATGAACAATGTTTGCCCCCTTGAGTGCACATTTAGGACATTTTGTACGATCATTCGATTCGTTCGATTCATTATTACAAGCCCATTTTAGAATCCTGTCTGGAGAATAATACAGTTGAAACAAAGTTCTAAACAGCTGTAATTTCAGACTAGACGATTGAACTGCATTATTTAGGCTATTTAGTGAGGAGGTTATCATATCTGGTGTTACATTCACATCCAGCTTTGTACTCCATTTTTCTGCCACCTTACTGATATCATCCTTGTGTAAGATAGAGAAAGTCTTATAACCACAGCTGATCAGTGCCTTGTCAGAATCCCTATACATACAGCTCCAGATTTCGGATTCAGATATACTATCAAGGCCTGTTCTACGGGTAATATAATCCTTGATCTGATTGTATTTAAAGCAAGCCCTTTCTGGTAATTTATACATCATCTTTAGCTTTTCAAAAGTAGAAAATCCAGTATGGTCATACAGATCTCCCAGATTATTTATGCCATTATCCGAAAACATAAAACTAGCTGGATCTTGAAAAACACCTGGTAACCCTGGATTATACCAGAGTGGTGTTTTAGCATGAAATAGGGAGATATTATTCCTATTAAGGATAGATCGCCAGATATTTACTGTGTCTCGAATCGTCTTGAACCGTACTCGTTTAAAGTAGTTGGGGTCATTGAGTCTGTACAAAAACATAATAGCCTCCCCCCCTAATATGAATTTATGAAAATAAAGACATTTGTCGGGAATAAGTAGGCTGCGAAAACGAGTTAAAAAAGCAGCCCAATAATATAATTTAAAGTCTGGTAACCCAAGTCCACCTTGGTCATAGGGGAGTTTAAGCAGAGATATCGCCCGTCGTGCTTTCTTATACCCCCATATGAAGCTGCTGATGATACCCTCCAGTCTGCTAAAATAAGTATTACATACTCTTAAGGGTATAGACCGGAAAAGATATAGAAATCTAGGTAAGATCTTCATTTTGATTAAGTTAATTCGCCCCAAGATCCCCATTGGAAGTTTGTGCCATTTCTTAAGAAGAAGAGAAGTTTCTTTTAATAAAGGTTCATAGTTAAGTGCAATTATTGAATCAAGATTGGAAGAGATTTTTACCCCGAGGTATGTTGCCACATTACATACTCCATCCATTGGTGTAAGTAGAGTAAAATTTGTAATTATTTGCGTTTTGCTGATATTTAACCTATACCCTGATGCCATACCATATTTATCTGCTTCGATACCTACACCTGATATCGCATCAGGGACATTTGTAGAGAAAACCGCTACATCATCTGCATAAGCAGTTTCATATTCATATTCATAAGCTTTTATTCGATTTGAGAATACAAATCATACAAGCGACATTAAATACATCACCATATATACACAATTAGTACACAATATTCACATTAATGGTGTAAAAAAGCTAATATGAATAGAAACATATATGTCAATCATGGGCAGCAGTTAAGTTTAAAAAGAGATAAAAGCGAAATAGGGATATATACAAATAAGTACAGACAGGAAATCAATTAATTTAACACACAAATGGAGTTTCCTGGCAACTGTACATTAAAACAAACCAAATCCAAACCGCTCTAAAGGCATAGGAAAGTGAGTGTTTAGTGTATAAAAAGGACCTTACAATACATACTATAGACATAAAACACAAGTGACCGTTCCAAAATTCTAACTATTAAAAAAAAAACTGTTATGTACAGACAGGGATGTATAAAATAAAAACAACATTATGCATTTCCTGGCAGCTGTACATCTCAAAAATTTACAGACAGGTAAGTATCAAAAGGTTACAGTACTATACTTTTCCTGGCAGCTGTACATTTCAAAATATAGGTAGCCATAAAAAAACAAATATCCACATTCTCCATTGAGGATAGAAGTGTTAATGCGGTCTTTGTGGTACGAGTATTGTATTTTATAAAAATAGGCTTGAGGTATTTTAACCTAAGGAAATAATAAAATTTACAAAAGAGTAAAAAATGGCAGCAACTCTGGCGTGAAATGTTGTCACATGGGCAGGGAGTCTCTGATCTGACTTTCTGAGTTGGAAACGCAACAAGGTGGTGGACAATACCCAATCTGACACGGATTAATACAAATTGGTGTGATGGGCGAGTCACGTTCACAAGGTAGGGTTGTAGCCCCGGAGTTAGATTCAGGTCTTTATAAAACTTCACGGTGGCTAATTTACCGTACACCTTGTCCCGCTCCCCTTTTTTAAAGTTTAAAAATGTTAACTTAATTTCTTTTTTGGGGATGACATCATCTGCATAAGCAGTTATTTTTAGTGCTTTAAGGCCATTTTTAAACGGTACAATCATCTCTTGCTTGTGCAATGCAATCAAGAAGGGTTCTATTGCTAAAGCAAATAACAGAGGAGACAGAGGACACCCTTGTCGTGTGCCACGTTTAATTGGAAAGATAGGTAAGCATTGTCCTGAGTAGCATACTTTACCCCTTGGTTGATCATACAGGGATTTAACCCATTTCAAGTACTGACCTTTTATGCCGAATGCAACCAGAGCTGCCCAGAGGTAATCCCACCCCACGCGATCGAATCAAGTAGTAAATCTATACTTTACATGCTCACCTGCTCGGTATTTTGGTTGTCATTGTTTTTGTTATGATATTCTTGTAGCACGGAATGTCTGTAGTCGATACTCTGACATACAGCTCAGACAGGTTAAGCTGTTTGTAGCCCTAAAAAGAGTAGGTCAGCATGTCTAATAATTTACAAGTAACCAGCTCTGCGAGGTGTATGTTTGATGAGGGTAGCATTCAAAGGGCATGACGCAATAGACAAAGGGAAGAGTATGGGAGGAATTAGGATGAGCATCTCCATATAGACCATTACAGACACTTTTTTCAGCCCTGAACATTCTTGTGACAACCTAATGCATTATGAGTGGTGTAGTCTTGCTTTGGTTTCATTAAACTAGTTAGACTAAAACACCAGAAAATAATGATTTGTAGGGGAAAACTGGAGACATTACCCTTAATGACCTTGACTAATTGCCAATAAGGAGTGAGGTGGTCACCTTATGGCAGTGGTCTTCAGACATTTTATTGCAGTGCCACCCCTGTGTGTAAAAAAAAAGAAAAAATAATCAGACCCCATACAGCAGCACATTTTTCACAATTGTTCTATTAAATTGGCAATGTTTAAATATTATTTTAACATATTTAAATATTGCACTTAAACTGTGTTACCTCTTTTAAAAATGCAATCAAATACATGATTGCCAAACATACTATTCTGGTCAGCCAGGCAGTTTGATTATCAGAAATGAGGTCGGGGGGAAGGGGCGGTTGAGGAATATTTGTAGACCCTTCCCCTTTCACACCCACTTTCAGACAGGATATAAAGGACAACAGTTGTTCTTGATGGGCCATTACAGAGTGGCTTACTGCCACACACGTTTTCATTGAAAACCGAGCACTGATATCTTCATGATGCTTCCGATGGCCTGGCACTGGTGCCCCCACCCCTGCGATCAATGAAGGCCCCCCCAGGGGGCCCGACCCCAGTTTGAAGACCTCTGCCTTATGGGAAAACAGGTCTTATAACCATCATGTCTCATTAACAAATGTTTTATTGTTGTAGTGATCGACGTGTGCAAGTCCATTGACCATGGCTGTGAACACATTTGTGTTAATAATGAGAATTCGTACGTCTGCTCGTGCTCTGAAGGATACACACTGGGAGAGGATGGGAAAGAGTGCCGCAGTAAGTAACACCCCTACTCTTTGCTATGGTCCCACCAACCTTCTCTAGCCGTAATGTTTACATTTCCACAGTAAGAACTGAGCATCTCTGACTTTGCAACACATTATGTCAATGCAAGTTTTCAATGCAAGTTTGGAATAAAGTTGGGTCGAATGCAGCCAAGTTATGTAATTAAAGAGATTTATTTTTACATTGGTACATTTATTTGTAATGGGTCCGTGTTAAGTTCCTTTGACCCTGAAATATAGCAGGACAAATGCATATGATTATGTGATTACTATTAGTCTGTGTTTCGCCCGGCTTGAGGACAGACTGAGCTCAGCAGCAAGGAGTAGACCTCATCCAGCAAATCAAGAAGCAACCATCTGCTGCCAGGTGTGGCCAGTGCAGTAGCGTTTAACTACTGGTTTTAGATTTGATGAATAGGAAAAAGTGGGTGCATTCACATTACATCATATAAAAAGTGCTGTTGCGGCGTTGGACTTAAAAAAGTAGGAATTCGGAATAGAGCACTCGATGTCAAATTAAATATTGACCATTTTGTATCTTGAATCGTGAACCTTGAAATGGAGAAATCAGTTCAGTTCAACCTAACTCGGGAGTGGTAGATGTCAATATCCTGAAGCTCCACAAGCCAGCAAAATACTCAATCACACATGAAAGGTTGAACTACTAGTGACAGCTTCCTCCCTGCATGTTTGCAAAGTCCATCTACTGGGCTGATTTATCTGCCTACTGCAGCACCTTATACTCTATTCCGTATCAAAGTCTGTAATTATTCTTGCAATAATAACCTGCATTCCTATGCTTTTTTTAATCCTGGTAGTGGACGTGCTGGACTTTCTAGCATTTTTCCTGATAATTCACTTGTTGATTCATTTTTCATTACGCCTTGCACATGAGCAACACCTCTACAATATTTGTCCTACACATATAATACAACATTCTTGTGATTTATTCACTCTCCCTATTCTCCTGATGTTGTGGTTTTTAGCTCTTGCAACCTGCTTAGATGTTTTCTAATGCAGAACCACCATCAACTTGGAAGCGTCCCAGTGCGCCATTTTCAATCTGTTATCTTTAACTTGTGAGACTACATCCCTTCAAATCTCTACTCATTTCACACTTCTCTTACTGTGTCATCTGCACCACAATATAAGCCCCACATTTTCATCTCAAACATGCAGTGCTTCTAGGCAGATCCCTGTATGATGGAGCTGCTTCTGAGAGTGGCCTCTGCGATAGTGTTATCCGTGCTCCCATCACTGCAAACTCTAAGAGGCCGTGCTCCGTGTGTTCCAAACTCCTAGGGGCACTATGCACCCTAGTGCTTGTTGGGGGCAGGTCACAGGATATTAGATATACACATCCGAACATACATCTTCTCCGGCTCAGCTTTCATGAACAGGTTTTGCTGCGGTAAACTCCAAGAGGCAGCATAGATCCCCAACTCAGAGTGCATGCATCTCCTTGAGCAATATGCACCCTGATGCTCACAGGATCAAGTTATTGGGTTGGTGGACTAGTTGTCTGATGTCTTCTCTCCCCTTCCCCAGTAATATTAAATAGGAGGGTGGCACTGTGCTTCTATTGCATTTCAGATGACAACTGTCCTCCTACCCCTGAACTGCCCACTGCAGTAGGGCTCACATAGTTACAGGTCCAGCAGCGGTAAACTCCAAAGCCCTGCATGGAGTCTTGGTTGCAGGCCTGTTTGCTGTACATGGAGCTTCCTGGGCCAGTATTTTTGTTTTGTTGGTTTGAATTGGTTGCTTTATTAAGGATCATCTGGAGTGGAGACTTTCTGCTGCTGCATGATTGGATATGTTGGTTACATATTTGATTCTTGATGCAGCCAACTCAGCTGCTCACCATGTGAGGTAGTATATTGAGGACCGGCATGTGGCACAACCACAATGCCTGTTCTATAGGGTAAAGATTCATTGTATTTGTGGCTACAAATCTAGCAGCCTTCGTGAGAGGTGTGGCTGCAGTCCATGAGAAGTATATGACACCTACTGTTATGCTAGTACAGCAATAAACATATGCAGATCTGCCATATTGTATTCCCCAGGCTCACACAATAAGGCAGCTGTGTTTGATCTCAATCAAACATTGGGGTGAAGCTGGATTTCCACATGTAAACCAGAGGTAAGGCATATAGCACCACACGTGGTAGTTCTCTCTCTGTCGTTTTAGCCTATTTTGGTGCCCTTGCCAAGTAGAGAGTTGTTTTGCATTGGGGGAACACATTGTATTCCATCATACATCTGCAGTCTGAAATAGTTTACAAATGCAAAAAGAACAACTGAAAGATGGAATGCTGAACAATGTGAAACACCAGTGGTATAGCTAGGCCTTATGCCCCTACGCTTTCTGCCCATCATGGCTAAGTGTGAGGTAAGAGTGTGGAGAGGAGGCCGCAACCCCCAAAACTCGTTCCACCTGGGCCGGGCCCCCTCCCCCATCCACCGTTTGATACGTGACTGGCGATCACTCATCCCTAGTCATAAATCTGGCCCTAAATCCATCATTTTTTTACTCAGCCAAATGCAAATCAGTCTTGACCCTCCGCCCAATGGGAACAGTCCAGCCCGAACTGCCAGGCCAGGTCCTCTCTGGACTGCAAACAAGTATTCTAGGAACGGTTCAATCACGTTCAATCCCTCACTTAAACAGTCACGCACCTACTAAATAATCCAATCAGGCACATGTAAATCCACTCATTCTTCAATACACCTTGGCATAGATATATATGAAAAATATTTAAACTTTACAGAAACACACATTCACTTCACTGCATGATTTCATCAGTGATGTCATTTGAGATGCCATCAGTGATGTCACTGACCATGTCATGAGTGATGTAATATGTGACATCATCAGCATTGCATTGCGGACGCGCGAGTTATAGTTAGCTCAACTAATTATAACTGGCGAATTTCTCTGGTTTTATATGAGTCAAATGTCCAACTAACTACAAGGTCCCTGAAACCTATGGTTTTTTCTGTGAATTTCTAAGGTTTTTAAATGCTAATTCCTAACTATAACGTTTGTAAAACCTATGTTTTTTTCAGTGAATTTCAAAGGTTTTTTAAATGTTAATTTCATATTTTAATATTTATAAAACCTATATTTTTTCTAATTGTTTTTTAATATTTTGCAACTGTCTTATCCTTTTTTTAACTTTAAAAATTATCGAATGTTTTATAACTTCCCCCAAAAATATGTATATAATTTTTTTTGTAGAAAACTACAGTCCCGTACCAGTAGTCTACCATGCACGATCAGCACGCGAAACCTATCCACCACATTTAAATGAGGCACATTTCGTATCCGACGGTTTTGTGGCACCGTGTCCCGCGTAACAACATATACATATGAGGTTGCGCCAGCTGCTAGTTTGGTACGCAGTACCAAGCCGCACGTTACATCATATACATAAAGGGTCGCGCCCGCTGCGCTTTGTGTATGCGACGAGTGCACACTGCCACGCCCTATGTTACGTCATAGACGTACGGTGTTGCGCCGCGTACTCTATTCCCTCTTTTTTTGTCTCAAAACTATATGTAAATAACTTTAAAGTGTATATGAGAACAAGCGATAATCAAAAATATTTTAAACATTTATATATTTCTCACTGTAATAAACGTATATTATAGTACATATATTTTCTCAAAATCACGTCAGGTGCGGTCTACTTACGCGCTGGGTGCGCGATTGCCATGTGACCATAAAAAAAAGCATTTCATTAGTTCATAACATTTCCCATTGTAACAGATCGTAAACACCACCCATTTTAGTCAATCTCTGTACTGCATTTGATGAGACACACCTATTCTGCTTAGAGAGCTTTTTTCTAAACTTTTTGCTACATACACATATCTTACACTACACACATCATGCAACAATCATCTTCATCAATATTCATACTTTGTAAAGTAACCTTCCACAGGTGATAGCCATACACCTAAAAGTTACATAACTGAAGATTTCTCCACTACCAGAGGTTGCATACACTGTCCACAGCACAATGTAATGCGGTACGGCCCAGGGGCAGTATAATGCATAGATAATGAACACAGTAGCACAGACCACTTTTCTATTACGAGGGTCACATATTCAGTGCCGTCTGTGCTGGATGTGTGTGGGGTGAGTGTAAAGCAGCCGTTGGGGAATGGTTGCTGCTAGCATCAACTACAACAGTAATCATTGGATCACACACAGAGATTCAATATTAAAAGAATCGATAAATTGTGCTGCAGTAAGGTAGGGACAGTAGATGTGAAATAATACAGAAAAAATTATATCGGAAAAGAACCACAACTTGTGGTATACTGACACAATCAATAGGTCTGAAATAATACACAAAAAGATTATATCATAAACACTGCATCAGTTCTAGTGCACTCGCATAACCACATCAAAAGCATTCAGCATGTGCACAGCCACGGGCCGTACTAGGCCCGTGGCCGTACTAGGAGCAATATCTTTGGCCATCAACAATGCAATCATCTGCAATAGAGACTCAATTTGAATTGTGAACAGTGCTGTGTCTAGTTTAAACCAGACCGAGCGGGCAGCAAAGTTCCACAGCCACGTGGCATTGACTTCAGCTCCACAGTTTTCAATACGTGAAGCAACAAAAAAGCATTTGCGGAGCCTGCAATGATGCGTATGAGTGGTGCAGACAGAGCGCACTGGAGCAATGTATTTTCCAACAGGACTGTGTCATCTACAATACCGACTCAATCTCAAATGTGAACACTGCTGTCTGCAGTGTAGGCCAGAGAGAGCGTTCAGCAAGGGCCCACAGTCACGTGGCATTGAATTGAGCTCCACAGTTTTTAATCCGCGAAGCCACAAAGACCGTGTGCGGAGCCTGCAATGATGCATATGAGTTAGACAGAGTGCACTAGAGCAATGTCTTTTCCTACAGAACTGCGTCATCTACAAAAGAGACTCAATCTGAATTGTGAACACTGCTGTCTGCAGTGTTAAAAG
Organism: Lissotriton vulgaris; assembly: GCF_964263255.1. Classification (NCBI taxonomy): domain Eukaryota; kingdom Metazoa; phylum Chordata; class Amphibia; order Caudata; family Salamandridae; genus Lissotriton; species Lissotriton vulgaris. The sequence goes on from NC_141691.1 coordinate 1,739,922,714, forward strand.
AAGGCAGTACTCACACACACAACCATGAATACTTTTTTTCACTGCCTCTTCACAAAATACAACATACATTACAGAAAACTCTGCAATACATAAATCAACACAATTCGAATTGTGATTTCATCTGTCCACAGTTTACACTATTCACTGTTACTTTTGACTTGCAAGATTAATTAGGTCACTTTATTAAACCTATAACTAATCTAAAAAAAGTTCTTCAAGCAACTATACTAAAACAATATTGTGTATATTTCATTAGACTTTGTAGTTACTTGACTACTGGATTCTGTAATTAAACCACTCCCATCGATCTAAATTGTGAACCCTGCTTACCGCAGTGTAGGCCAGAGGCAGTGGTCATTAACGCTCACAGCCATGTACCGCTGGATTCGAAAGCACGGACTTGGTTGCACCTGATTGGAGGGGGTACACAGAAATCAACACAGACTTTAACTTATGACAACCTCAATCATAGAATCAAGTCCCCGTTTTACTGTTCAGACCTGCTGTACCGCGGTATAATCCACTGACTGGTATTAACAAAGCACAATTATCATGTGCGACAGTTAGCTACGCAAGCACAGAGTCTGATGCACCTCAACAGAGGGAGTGCTATGAAAACCAAGCAGCAAGTCATATCGGACATCTTCCATTGTGGAATCAAGACACCGTTCCACTGTTAAGACCTAGAGTTGGTTGCACCTGATCGGCGGTGGTAACAGAAATGATCACAGACTGTAACTTCTGACATCCTCAATCATAGAATCAAGACCCCGTTTTACTCTTCGGACCTGCTGTACCGCGGTGTACTCCACCGACTGGTGTCAACTAAGCACAATAATCATGTGCAACAGTTAGAGTTTGTTGGACCTCAACGGAAGGAGTTCTATAAAAACCAAGCAGCATGTAATATTGGACATTGTCCATTGTGGGATCAATACACCCTTCCACTGTTGGGACCTAGAGTTGGTTGCACCTGGTCGAAGGGAGTACCTTCATGTCCACTCTGAGATGCAGTTCTAACATTGCCCATTGTGGGATCAAGACACCATTCCACTGTTGGGACCTAGAGTTGGTTGCACCTGGTCTAAGAGAGTACCTTCATCTCCACTCTCATATGCAGTTCTAACATTGTCCATTGTGGGATCAAGACACCGTTCCACTGTTGGGACCTAGAGTTGGTTGCACCTGATCAGAGGGGGTACACAGAAATCAACACAGACTTTAACTTCTGACATCCTTAATCATAGAATCAAGACCCTGTTTCACTGTTCGGACCTGCTGTACTGCACCAACTGGTGTCAACCAAGCACAATATTCATGTGCAGCAGTTAGCTATGGTAGCACAGAGTCTGATGCACCTCAACGGAGGGAGTTCAGTGAAAACCAAGCAGCAGGTAATATAGGACATCTTCCATTGTGGGATCAACCGCCTGATTCATCAATGGGCCGTTTTGCGAGCCCCTAATAGCGAATCATAGCGATTCGCTATTAAGGACTCGCAAAACGGTAATCATGTAGGAATCGCATAATGAAATGCGATTCCTACTGATTCCTTATTTGCGATTAGCTAATTGCTAATCGCAAATAAGGAATAACTCGCCATTCATTCCTATGGGCCAAAAGGCCCATAGGAATGAATAAGGAGTATTCCTTATTTGCGATTAGCAATTAGCTAATCGCAAATAAGATTGCGATGTGAAGGGTGCCAGGGGTGTCCACAGGACACCCTGTAGCACCCCTCAAATGACATTACACACAGGTGTTGCACACACACATGTCCAAAGGACATGTGTGTGTGTAACATGCAACTCAGAAAAATGCATTTAAATGCATTTTTCTGAGTTTTCGCAATTTACCGCGAGGTCTGACCTCGCGGTAAATTGCGCCTAGAAATTGCGAATTCGCAAATGTAAATAGGATGTTGAATTGCATTTAAGGAATCTCAAATAGAGATTCCTTAAATGTCATTCCTCGCAAAATTGCGAGATCGCAATTAGCGATTTTTACATTTGGGATGCTGAATCCCAAATGCAAAAATCACTCTCGCAAAGGGCCGGATTCTCAGAATCCGGCCCCTTGCGAGCGCAAAAAAGCATGATGAATCTGGCGGCAAGACACGGTTCCACTTTTGGGACCTAGAGTTGGTTGCACCTGGTCGAAGGGAGTACATTCATCTCCACTCTCAGATACAATTCTAGCATCGTCCACTATGGTATCAAAACACCGTTCCACTGTTGATACCTGTTGGACTACTGTGTTAGTAGTATACGATTCACTCCACGCTGCTGAGCCTCAGGCTGTGCGCTGTGTGCCTGTGTCGCGGTAGCCAGTGTTAATCTCAGGAGCCTTCCGAGCTCTCTGACCTTGGCCCAGGAGTTTTCCGCCGGCACGTGGTGGGCCCTTTTTCACATACGACTGTGTCGAAAGGTGAACTGTGGGACATATATGCGTTGCAGTGGCCATGACGGTTTCTAGATACCAGCACGCTGAGAGCATCATTCACGCAGCCACCTTTGCTCACGGCGTCAACCTCGTGGCAGTGTAAGCTGCGAGACCTGGCAGACCTGGCAGACCTGTTTGCCATTCTGGAACAAAACCACACCCAGAGAAACGTGCTTCTTCTTTATACCCCTACGCTACCCTTGCGTACGCCGAGCCAGTCCACTACGCGAAACATTTGGGGGGAAGGCACATATGCGCTACCTTTTCGTAATCTTCCCTACTGACTGTACTATCATGGTTGCGTCCACTGTCTACTTCACTTAATAGACCATCAGTGTATGTTGACATGTACATCTCTGTGGTCTGCATACTCAAGTCTGCCCGGCACATCCCCTCAACACTTTGCATTGTATACTTTTATAATCGAGAATCACTTGCCACCTTCGCACATACTTTGCTCCCATCTTTCCCTGCATTCCGCATTATGTGGCAGAGGTGCTATGCCATGTTTGCCTTGTGTACATGGCTAGCCACGGTTCCCACAGTATGTTGTGTCGTTGAGTCTGCTAGGTGTACATGTCGTTTGTCTTATTGTATGTGATTATATAAGGTACCACGTTTATTCACGAGCAGTGGTTTCTCCCATTTACATATCGCTGTCTTAAAGAGCACACAGAAGTTTTTTTCACATGTGAAAAGTGCGACCACAATGGCAGTCATTCATTACTATCCAAGAATGTCCAACTACACGGCGCTTCTAAGCTAACAGCCCCCAATCTTGCTTGCTTTTTTAAAAGCACGCCAACTCCCACAATCAGACCAACATTCACACAGCTTTCTAACAGCATTTATCTGCTTCTCAATTACATGCACTCCTACGGAAAGTGAGCTGGCATACCGCATGTCCTTACTGTCTCAAACCCAGTAACATCCTGTGGTAATGTCTGTTCCTACCCACACAAACTAACTCCCAAACTTCAACTTGGCCTTCAATCCCTACTTTGAAAACAGATTTCATTAAACAAACCAAACTGAAAGCGCTTTTATTCACAACAGAAGTCTGCCTCACTTCTGCAAGAGAAATTTATCGACTGCAGATACCACAAACTTCAAGTAAAATACACTCCCTTTTAAATGCGAACCTACAATTACACTTTGTGAATTGTTACACAATTTTCAACACATCTCACACTCAAGATCTGGCACACTTTTTTAACACGGTCTCCTACTGCCTTCTAACACGCTTTCAAACTGTTTTTCTTTTTAATACCAGACTTCATTCATTCGATCATCTCTGGAATAACAGGTACAGTGCCCATAATTCTCGCTCTCTTTGCGGCCATCCTACTACGAATTCTGTCTATAAAAAATGGCTACGCTCTTTGCGGTAACAACTATGTCCGACAGAATACGCCTCTACGCCAAGCTACATCAATACTGTAAAAAAATGGAAAAACTTTTTGGATTCCTGCCTCTGTCTATTATTGGAGCCAGCCACAACATAACATTTATTTACACATACGCAATACACGTACAACCATCTTTTGTTTACAAAACTTGCCCATTCAACTGGCAAATGGATCTATGCCTTGCCAAAATCCCAACAATAGCACCCGATATCCAGCAGGTTAAGCAGTATCTTGAAAACTATGAACGTGATTGTTCTGGCAGTGGAGCAATGGCAAATGCAATGCAAAAATGTATCGTGGCGAAATGGGATTTCTGTGCAGCCGCAAAAGATCTCCTGCAACGTGCGACCTTTCACAACCTCGCAGATTGCCAGCCAATTCAAATTGCGCTCCAACATTCGAGGAACATTACTGTCCCTTCGAGGATATGAATTGGATCGCTTAACTTTTCTCACACAATGGCAACAATAGCCTCTTGGAACATTACGCATCTCAAACCGTTGAAGAACTTCTGGACTGCAATCTCCTTGACTTGCAAGAAACTCATGTTATTCTGGAATGGATTTTTTCCATCTTTTTTTTACTTTTTCCTTTAATGTTTTTATAATACACTTCAATTCTACTACTTTGATATAATAACTTTCTAAGTATACTCAGACATTTGAACTCTGTCATCATTATTGCCCCTTATCTCTCCACTCTAACCAGAGATCGGTGATGTATGGCCTATGGAAAACGCTATTTACTTGCTAATTTATCCTAATCCGACATCCATTTAGAAACCACGTCTATTCTTTGTGCACACGTCTCTCGACCTGCCTGTTACCCACGAAGCCCTTTCACACAAATTTGCTCATACTCAGCCTCTGCTCACAACCTGGCGATAAAAAAGAAAAAAGACGACTTTGTTTAGGAACTGGTTAGCACAGTGTGGTAATCGTATCCTACCTTTATTTTCATTATACAATTTAATCATTCATGTCTAATAGCTATTGATTATCTCACATAGAACTGTAACATGTAATGTGGAATCCACTAATGCAGGGGTTTGGGTTTCAATACAGCAGAAGCGGTTGGAGTTTGTCTCAGCTCAAAGCCTTAGCTCTGTACACAAGAATGTTTTTTTTAAAACAGCTGAAGACAATAATGTATGGTTTGACTTGAAAGGTACCGAATGATCTTCTCAGAAGCGCAATGTTTGTATTCCTCCTCAAAGTTCCAATGTGGGTAGAACTAGTACCAATTCTGACATGCACCACATTGAATCTACTGTACAACAGATTGCTGACTGTTCGACTGTTGATAATTTTCTATTACAAAAAGCATTACTAGGGTACATAAAAAGTTTAATGATTACATTTTGGAAATTTTTGTTCTTACTTTTCTTAAAGAATTCATGTGGTAATCGTACCCTACCTTTATTTTCCTTATAAAATTTAGAGTCATTCAAGTCTAATAGGTATTGTTTATGTCACATGGCATTGTAACATGTAAAATGAAATTCACTGATGCAGGAGCTTACGTTTGAATACAGCAGAAGCGGTTGGAGTTTGCCTCAGCTGGATGCCCTTGCACCAGTGGGTCCAATTCTGACACTTAAATAAAGACACTTTCTATATAATTTTCAAACTCCATCCCTTTATTACACACAGCCACTTTCTTCGACACACCTCGTTTCACCTTTTGACTTCTGTGGCATTGGAGCATTCTTCAGTATATTCTTCATGATTATTTATTTATTCCTGCATGCTAAAATACTGCATTTGAGTCTTCAGACCGGAAGGGATGAGTAGTTCGCTTCCCACTCCCTGTATAGTATAAATGCATACTAACACTACTTGCACAGGTATGCTACGGCGGCCAGTATCCTACAGCGCCCACAGCACATCACTTTACAGCAATAAGCTCACGACTTAGACTCACAGTTTCACTCCCAAGTCTTCAGCAGAGGCGGCTGGTCCATAGGGGTGCCGGCGCAGCACCCCACTCGGCAGAATCAACAAGGAAAACTGCTCACGGGCATCAAGAAATGTAAGCAGACGACAGACGCAATTCATCTGTTTACATTTCTGGCCTGTGCTGTCAGCTGTTTCACAGCCTCAAGTGTGCATGACAGAGACATTCAAAAAACGCACAGTGCATGCACGCAGGCGAAAGCAGCAGGAGTCCAGAACTGGTCTCCGACTGCGGGTCTGCAAGGGGCACTTTTAATTTCAGCATTTACATTACATTAGGCACGCTGCGCATGCCTAGTGTAGTACAGGAGCCTGAAGATAGGATCCTGCTCGGGCGGTGACATACATTCGCCCCATGCCCTGTCAAATGGCAGGATTTCGCTGAGTAGCCGCCCCAGTCGCATCCGGTCTTATGATTTGCCACTTGCCATGAGAGGGCTCGGAGATGTGATGCGACATGGGACCGGCGGAGGAGATGCCTCATCCTGGTAAGTTTATTTGTTTTTGTTTTATTTAATTAATAGTCTCCCCCCCTCCCCGCGCATACCACCCTCCCCCCATCATGCTGGCTGCGACTGGTTAATGGTAACATGTTTATACAGATGCTGGCGGGCCCTGGTATTGATTTGTTGGGCTGCCAGTGAAATAAACCTCTTTCTTTTTATCTTAGAAATGTTGAAACGTCAAAAACGAGAATAGGTGGTTTCAATTAAATCACGCTATTTCTAATTTGGTAACTATTTTTCTCTGCGGCTTCTTCTTTCTTTGTTTTACTTTTATCCCACACATTCTCACACACTGTCTCGTCTGCTTGCATACATGCACAAATACGCGCACACACACTAACATACATTAAACTACCTCCTACATACACACCTCAACCCTCGCCCCCCAAACATGCATTGTCACACCCTAAAACATACTTGCCTAATCTACAGACAAATTATAAGACATGGGGAATTGGGAATCCCAATCATTTCTGTTGCATGCTCTTTCTCTTTTTTCTTTGTTTTTGTAGTTTTATAGCGCGAACTCGGCCCATGGGCAATAGGGCATACGAGCGCTTAACATGAGCACCAGTTACATCGCACAGAGTCGGCTTCATTTTTTACAGTCCAAACAAGCTACCTGCCTACTGGGAAAAATATCTATGTAATATCTCGCCACAAGAGTAAACAGTCGAGACTTGTGATTCTAAGAACATGATATAACTCAGAACCTTTAATGTCAAAAAGTAATTTCGATTTATTCACATGGTCCTTATGATGCCAAAAGGCATTTTGATTTTATGACGTTTGTTTGCATGTTAGGTGGTGACATAGGTATTACGTGCAGCACTATTGTGATGAGTGAGCTGTGCAGATAACCTAATGAAAGCGCTAGTGGAGTGTGCTGTCAAAGACAGAGATATGCCTTACACAATACCACTTTTTGTGATTGTGCGCACAACAGCTTTTTGACCCGTCAAATTTCTGTTTCCATGTTCTCCAGTTCACTTCAGGCATATGTTGTGTCTGTATTTTGCAAGCCTATATCACCTGCTGCAAGACTGAATAGTTCGACCTTCCACAGGCTTTAAGGGAAAACACCAGAATCGAAGTTCTTATTAAAAGTCCCAATAGGTTGTTAGTACGCACATCGAGTTCTCTGAAGGGTGGTGAAACAACGATATTATGTTCATGGATTAGCAGGATACCAGAGTATTGCCTGCTGAATTAAATAATACTGCTCCGTTTCAAAAACTCCCTCAGCTGCTGTATGCTTAACTCACCCTAAGCCTATATGGTGTTACTGCTTATATAGTGCTGTGCAGAGTGCATGCTTGCATGTGTGTGCTGTTAAGTCTGTTTGCCTTTGAGTGCTATAGTGCACCAAGGTCTGTGAGTTCCATATTGCAATTCCACTCCAGCAGTTGTATCCAGCATACTGTCTGCCGTACTCACTTCATTTCTTGTGCGTGCTGCCAGGTTTCAGGCTGAGCACCTACTTCCTCCAGGTTATGCATCTGGATTTACACCACCTTCTGAGGCTCACCCTCTACTTAAGGCCTAAGGGTGATACAAGACACATGTTACAAAAGGAATCCCACAGCTGCCACTAGGCGCTGGAGGTGAGGGAGGATAACACCACTTTCACCACTTGAATTTTGATCACTGCCACGCAAAACCTTTGGAGTTTGAGCTTGAAAATGCACCATTTACCCACTCTTTTTTCAAAATGTTAGATGTCCGGGCTCATTGCTGAGCTCGCTCGCCACGGTGCACACTGACAGAAAGTTTACGCCCCGCCACTTTCAAATGTCACCAGCCGCCCCTGTTCTTCAGACCAGTACCAGTGAGTAGTTTGCTTCCCACTCCTACTATACTGTAAACACATACTAACACCACCTGCACAACTATGCTACAGCGCCCACAGCACATCAGTTTACAGCACTCAGATCACAGTTTAGGCACACAGTTTCATCCCCGAGTTTACCAGTACCTCACCTCAGCACCATCTCACTCTAGGCAAAACAGCACTTTCACACCGGTAAGGGTAAATACTTTGCTTCGGCCAGTATGGTACAGCGCCCACAGCACATCAGTTTACAGCACTCAGCTCACACTTTAGGCACACGCTTTTATCCCCGAGTGTACTGGCACCTCACCTCAGCACCATTCACAGAAGGCAAAACAGCACTTTCACACCGCTAAGGGTAAATACTTCGCTTCGGCCAGTATGGTACAGCGCCCACAGCAAATCAGTTTACAGCACTCAGTTCACACTTTAGGCACACACTTTCATCCCCTAGTGTACCGGCACCTCACCTCAGCACCATCTCACAGTGGGCAAAATAGCACTTTCACACTGGTAAGGGTAAATACTTTGCTTCACACTTCCTCTATAGCACACCCTAACCACCCTACAGAGCTCACAGTGCTCCTACCCTCCTCTTTCCTACTCTTTTTGCCATTTTTTTCCCTTGTAACACCTCAGCCAATCAGATGCCAGAATTCCCAAATATCAATATCTGTAAATTTCGATATTTCTCAAAAATTACTGAATGGATTTACACCAAATAAACAAAAGCGTGCTTTCTAGACCAAGACCCTTCTCCCTGCCAAATGTGGGGTAATTCCTTTCACCTGTTCGACCTGTAGCCTTGTCTAAAGTTTCCTACAGCCACTGCCGGCAGTGGGAGTACCTGCAGGGCGGTGACGTGGGGAGGGGGAGAGGCAGGGTGGGGGGTAGTAATATATGGATTATTGAGTTTTACAGGTGAGTAAACATTTAAATAAATAAAACAAATTTTGTTGCGCGCACTGCATCGCATTTGGGGTTGCAGTGCACTCAACAAAATGTGTTTTATTTATTTAGATGTTTACTTACCTGGGAAACTCCATAATCCATACATTACTACCCCCTACCCTGCCCCTCCCCCTCCCCACGTCACCGCCCTGCAGGTACTCCCACTGCCGGCCGCGGCTGGTTTCCTATGAAAATTAACATGGAGAAAACATGTTTTGGGACCCCCTTTTATCTCGGCCCCCCCCTTGACAAACCACCCCCAAACTTTCAACATAGGAGCTGATATGAACAAAGAATTATTTTTAAAATTTTATGAAGATTCATCAAACGACGCCAAAGTTATAAGCATAACAAAAAATGTACTTCCTATGAATACTTGATCCTAACTATAACTACCTACTGGCAACCGCCAGTAGGTAATATATATATATATATATATATATATATATATATATATATATATATATATATATATATATATATATATATATATATATATATATATATATATATATATATATATATATATATATATACATACATATCAAGCTCCAAAGTTGCCCAGGCAATGAGTCGCACTCAGAATCAGCGGTAACCAGAGTCTTTATTCAGGTAAAAACATCGCCTGCAGCATGATCCGGTTTAACAGCCTTTCCATCCTGTAAGCCTGACGCGTTTCAAAGGGTAAACCTTCTTCCTCAGAGGCTGGATGGATCCGGTTTTCGCATGCCACACCTCCTTTCTTTAAAGCCAATGTCCACGCCCTCAGATGGGCTGTTCCTATGACTCAGTGGGGCTTATGGGAGATGTGGTCCTCGCATTACATACTGTTCCTAAAGGTTTAAAGCCCACAGATGGGCCTCATGCAGCAGTGTCCGTTCTGAATCCTGCGCTGAAACGCCACCAAAAGGCTCCATAGCTGCGGAACCCGTGGCCCTCCAATTCTCTCGGGGTGGTGCATCCATCCAGCCTCTGAGGAAGAAGGTTTACCCTTTGAAACGCGTCAGGCTTACAGGATGGAAAGGCTGTTAAACCGGATCATGCTGCAGGCGATGTTTTTACCTGAATAAAGACTCTGGTTACCGCTGATTCTGAGTGCGACTCATTGCGTGGGCAACTTTGGAGCTTGATATACTGGCGGCAGACCCAGCCGCCGAGGACGCACCACCCCGAGAGAATTGGAGGGCCACGGGTTCCGCAGCTATGGAGCCTTTTGGTGGCGTTTCAGCGCAGGATTCAGAACGGACACTGCTGCATGAGGCCCATCTGTGGGCTTTAAACCTTTAGGAACAGTATGTAATGCGAGGACCACATCTCCCATAAGCCCCACTGAGTCATAGGAACAGCCCATCTGAGGGCGTGGACATTGGCTTTAAAGAAAGGAGGTGTGGCATGCGAAAACCGGATCCATCCAGCCTCTGAGGAAGAAGGTTTACCCTTTGAAACGCGTCAGGCTTACAGGATGGAAAGGCTGTTAAACCGGATCATGCTGCAGGCGATGTTTTTACCTGAATAAAGACTCTGGTTACCGCTGATTCTGAGTGCGACTCATTGCGTGGGCAACTTTGGAGCTTGATATATATACATATATATATATATTCTAGTCTAGGGATGGTATTAAGGAAAGAATATGTTTTCTGATATAATCGTTTCTGAGCTAATTTGTTTGCTCAGAGGTATAAAGCCGTAAACGAGATATAATCCTCATGAAAGAACCCGTGGGTAGTTGGTAATAACAAAATAATCCCCCTAGCTCTATTTATGAAATATTACTCTCTTATTTTTAGTATAGACATGCAGCTATTTTAAGATCCAAAGTCTCCTTTTAAATTCGTTTTTCCATTAGTAAATGTACAAGGAGTGACGCTGTCATTTGTTAAGAATGGGCCTATGTTTCACTGTTTCAAAATTCAAATAAATTTCCATTAGGACTATGGAAAAAAACGTATATGCTATTCATAAAACACATACTTGGTACCTGATATGTTTGAATTTGTTCAAATACAATACGTTTTGGGTGCAAAAAACCGTGTGAATAAATTGTCTTGCATTTCTCTTGTATGTATTATTTGATCAAATGTCGGACCAGCTGCAGTTTTGGAAATGATAAAGTGGGTGTTCCTGTTTGTAGCATGCTGAACTGAAACTCACAAGAGTGTTAACATCTTCCTTTCGCATTGTTCTTTTTAAAACAGCATGGCTTTAGGAAGAGCGTGTTTCCTGGCCCTTGATCCTCACTGAAATGTTAACGTGAGAAAGTGGAAGTGAAATAGAAAAGAATTCCTTCTGCTTCTGCAGCAGACATTGTTTCAGAACAGTGTCTGGTGCCCTCTATCGTACATAAATGTACCTGCGAGCAGAAGCAAGGACATACTTTGGTATAATCCTGTGGCTTGGCCTTGGTCTCGCTATTCCAACCCAAGGAGGTTACCTTACAGCTGAAAAGCTGATGCTGGAGCATGTTTATGGGAAGAATTAACAGCATGCAGGTTTCCCAAGAATTCATGTTTATCCTTCACAAAGTGACTTCACTGCTTGAGAGTCTTAACCCAATACCGCCAATCCTGCTGGATGTGCCTAATAACATTTCTAAAAAACAACAACTTTGCATAACCCCCTGAGGTTATTGCTGGCAAACTAGCTCCAAAACCAAACATTGTTTCCAGGGGCGGTCCCTCCGCAATGGGGGAGGAGCGTTGTACCACTGGCTCATAGCCAGCAGCAAAAAATAGAATACGATATTTCAGTATTGCTTTAATTTTTAAAGCCACTGGGCGGCTCAATCAACATGTGCCGGGAAGGGCGGAGCCGAGGCATGAGAGGAGGAGAAAGAGTGCGAGTGCACTCCCTAAGTGCTCATGTGTGTTTGGCCTACCGCCTCAGACCAACCAAAACTCACATGCACACTTAGATTTCTCTAACCCGGCTGTATTGAACAGCCGAGTTAGAGAAACCCCTCAGGCAAATCCTGCTCTGTAGCGCATGAATTAGACAGGGAGTCTGTGATGTAGGCCCATCACCAAGGTGCCATGCAGGAGGCATCCGGTGGCAGGTAAGTTTAACTTTCTTTTTTTAATGTTTTATTATCATTATTATTATTATGGTCCCCCTGCCCAGCACATTTTGTATGTGGAGGCCACCACTGATTGTTCCCTCTCTTAAATCTTTGCGGAGCTGCAGGTAACAACAAACAAACATTGTGCACTCTTTTCCCCATTTAACCTCCTGAAAATACTTGCCAGACACATATATACCAGTTGTGTATGACACATGTTCACAAGGCCATCCTTGCTTCTCAGTACCTCTACATGACCAATCATATACAAAGATGCCTACCAAACCACAAATGCAGCTCATAGTTCCAATGCTAGTACAAGTATATATTTATCAGATTACCACAGCAGTTATAATGAACATAAATTATGGGCCCCATTAGTAAGGCGGGCGGACTTTGCCCGCCTGCCATACCCTCGGGAACCGGGACGGCGCGCTGAGGGTGCGGGGGTACCGCACTCCCGATTAGCATGCGCCCGCCACACTGGTGGGCACATAGAGCATCTGCAACATTGTGGCGGGCGGTGCAGCAATGCCACAGAGGCAGGTTGTGTGTTTCAATGCACAATGTGACATGCACCGCCCGGTGCCTGGCACATTGTTCATTGAAAGGCAGGGGGGTACCCCCCATGTGCACCCCCCACCCCCTCCCGGAGTCCATGGCAACGGGTCCCCCAAGCAGACTCTGCATGCCTTTCCGTGGCGGCATAAATGCATGTTCAAGGCCACATTCTAATATTGCTGGTGGTGTCTTTAAGACACTGCCACCATATTGAACCCTTTTCGGCCCGGTCGACATGTCGATCAGGTGGAAAATCAGCGGACGGTCTTTCCATCCGCCGTGGACCCCCCAGCCATTGTAATATGGCGGGGGTCTTTTCTGCAGGGATGTTGGGCAGATCGCCACCGCCGGGCCCGCGGTCACTACCGCCTGCCTGGCACGGGCGATCCGCCCACCATCCAAATGAAGCCCTAAGTGTCCACACCCATTAAACACAAGGAAATGGAGAGCACTTGCAATAAAAGCTATAAGAAGGCAATCCTCCTGAGGGGCTCGGAACACACTTCTTTCATTTTTGGACTAAACGCACTCCTCAGATTATTGTCTAGAGATGTAGCCTTTCTGCTTCAGAACTATACTTCACTAACCTATTGGGCAGTACCACCTACTATTTACAATAACACTATCAGATTGGTTATAAGTGTGCTGTCTCCTCTCAGAACACACACAAATTGATATTTAACCATAAATTATCACAAACCATCCAATCTGAAAAAAAGTCTATCATATTCTGGACCTAACTCCAACAAAATAATATTCCCACCCAACCTCACCAAAAATGCTGCAAGAAATTTCAAACATAAATTAACACAATATTTCCCGAAAACACTAATTTCCAACACCTTTTTTCTGCATGTACAAGGGAACAGTTAAGCCTGAACTTATCTTTTACACACACCGTACAACCAGATGGAGAATGTCAGTGTATACACTTTTGGTAGTAGCAAAAAAATCCGAAATACCTCAAGGTCTTGAGGTATCCATGTCCCCATCCCTCTTTCTCAACAATGTGGTAATAATATACATTTACAAAAATTGCAATATCTTAGTACAAATCTCCAACCAGCATTTAGTGTCTTTCAGCCGAATATTCAACAAAATAAAAGCTAATGACCCACAACCTCCTAAAAATATCCTTCCATCAGATCACTGTGGAAGAAAATGAAGATCTACTGCTGTCCTACCAAGAACTCCCACAGTTACATTCCTCACAGACCTTCCACATACTGATCACAACACCCATGGAGCACACTGTAACACAAAGAACACCAGCTAAGGGAACCTGATCATGATACCACTTATCCTTGGCCACTCAAGCAAGTTTTGATAGTCGGGGATGACGCTGTAATGCATGTTACATACCTGCAGATCTGCAACAAAACATGCCACAAACATAGCAGAAACCCTATTGACCCATGAACTGGACATGATTTTCCTCATGAAAACATGGAGAAATCAGTCGTCAGTACACCTGATGGATCTACTAAGACCCCCCCCAAACTCTCCATAAAATGCCTAGATCACCCACAGCATCTAGGTAGCGAGACTGCAATCATGCACTGAAACTCCTTACACGTGAACCCGATACCAGTGGAGAAACTGTTCTGCTGTGAATGTATGGGAGTCCAGATTCTCAAGGCTGGCAGATTGCTAACATGATTCCATCTCCTATACCACCCCACCCCCCACCCTGGGACAACCAACTATTTATTGAACAATTTATGGGGACAATCGCATTATACTCTCTTCTGGACATTAAGAACATCTCCCTAGGAGATTTCAATCTCCACTGGGACGACAATGAAGAGCTACACGTGTCCACTTTAAAGAATATCCTCACCGATTGAAATATTATGCAAGCATGCAAGGGTCAGACACACACCAAAGGTGCCATACTTGACTTAATTATATCAAACAATGGAGCTATTAGCATTGACTCTATTAACCCGACTAACTGGTCAGTCATCACCAAATCTTTTTCTACATTTCATCACTTAAGCAGAACTCTAAACTCCAGGGGATCAAATCTAGAAAGATGGGCTAGAGGTACTTCATCCACCAACAGGGCCAACCTAATCTCCCTCTGCCATAGCAGCCTCTCTTCCCCAAATGTTCAACATAATGTATTATAACTAAATGAGCACTACAACAAATTAAAAAGCTTCAGACTAGGCTCTCTATGCCTCAAAACAAACAAAAATAAATTATCTCCGCCATGGTGCATCAAAAACTTAATCGAAGAGAGGAGGAGACGCCGTCAAGCTGAAAGTCTAAGGAGAAACAAACCTACCACCTCACATTTGTACCAACTTAGAGAGCGAAGAAATACCTATGAAAAGATCATGTGGAACAGCAAAATATCTTTCTTTAGAACCCAACTAGACAAAGCCAAAAATCAGCTAGTGAAATAATAAAACAACAGTCAGGAACCAAAAATCCCACTGTGGTCAATAACACCGCCAATGAGAGCAATGCAGTCTTCCTGGCCTTCTCTGAAGATAAAATCGCGAAATTTAAAAAAAAAGTTTAATCAGACTGCAAAATGATTCCAGAATTCCACACACACTATTCGACACAATAACTTACAACAGTTGACTCAACTCCAACACCCTGCTACTTCCAAAAATGAGGCGACCTGGAACACATTCAGAACGCTCATTGAAGAGGAGAACTGCAAGATAATAGAATTTATAAAACCAACAACACACTTTAATGACCCAATACCCTCCACAATCTCAAAAGATATCAATCATCTCATCACATCACTTGGGAAGAAAATTGCGAATCCATCATTAACCCAAAAAAACATTTGAGATTGCCTTAAAATGGCTCACATGTCGCCCCTCATAGAAAAAACAGGCAACGATCCAGCAGACCTAAATGATTCTCTCCCTGTGACGAAAATACTCTTCCTTGTGAAACAGCTCGAAAATGAGTTCACAACCATCCATGCGAAAACATCGAACAATTTAATCTCCCAGACAAGCTCTAATCTGGCTTCACACTGGACCACAAACTGAATTTACCATCCATGGACGACGCACTCAGCACTCTTGATCATAACGACTCCAGCCTTCTCATCTTGCTTGACCTGCCATCAGCATTTGACGCAGTCAACCATGACTGCCTCTTTGAGGTGCTGCAACAGAGAAAGGGGCTATCTGGCACAGATCTCAATTGGTTCACTTTGTTTCTTCAAATCAGCCAACAACATGTCAATTTGTGTGCTTCCTATCTAGCACAATCCCAGTTGAAGTGGGAGATCTGGAATCTATACATGTAAACACCGATAGAGATCAGAAACAAGCTAACCTGCCATACCCTATGTATGTAGATGACACCCAACTATACATGAAGATCGCCTCCATAGAAGATTTCACTAGACTCAATATGACTCGCTTGAAAACCCAATCCTGGCTGACCCGTAACCATCTTAAATTTACCCTACTGAATTCCTACTCTTCTCTTCAACACAAAACCCTTCATCTACAAGTTTGGATCTTACACCTTGATGCCTTCATTTGCAAACCAATCAATATTGAATCTACAAAATCTCTTTGAACCACCGTGGATAAGAACCTTATCATTCAAGCACACGTAAACTCATCCACACACAGTGCTCTTTTCCAATTGAACAAGTTAAGAAGTTCAAACCTTTCATCCCACCTCCAGACTTCAAGACTGCAATACAGTCTTTGGTTGTTTCCAAACTGGATTAAGGGAGCACAACATTATCAGGAGTACCTAAATCAAGCCTAAAACAACTCAAGCTGACCCTTAACGCTTCAGGCACGCTGATAACAGACAGAATATGTTTTGATTACATAACAACCTCTCTCAAGTTGCTCCGGTGCGTCCTGTTTGAAGCAAGGATCTAGTTGAAGATAAGATGCACGGAACACAAAGTCTTACACCACGAGCTCAAGATCGAAGGATGCATATGCTCCATAATGAGTCAAGTTCGTTTTTGCTGGAACCCCAAGATTCTGAAAAAAGAATACCTATGTCTGCACTTTCACAGAATCTGCACCGCGAATATGGAACTTGTTACCATCAAAGTCTCAGTCCTACCCAGCAATACACACCTTAAAAGTGAGATCAAGAAGATTCTGCTAACCAAATTTCTGAACTAATTTTGCAAGGGCGGGCTTGAGGGCGACCACCCTTCACCCTTGCCGTATCCTGAAGAGCTTGTAGGTTTCGCAGCCTCGCCGTCAAAAGGGGGGTAGTTTCGAAGTCTGTGAATATTTAATTTCTACAGTGTTTTTCTGTGGAGTCTGCGATTTATCATTTCACAGCCAATGGACTGACTAATAGTTCTCATGTACTACAACGGGTTTGCGGTTTCTTTCAGTATGTACATCTGTATGATACTTTTGGGTCAAGTTTGCACTTTATAAAATTCTTGAGGTAATGGAATTTTTATGGTCAATTGTGTCCCCTACTATGTACCCCAACGGTTCCGTGTACGTGCTTCAAGTACATGTAATTTCCCTCCATGACCAGATATGAAGACGCAAATACATTTGCGTCCAACGTTAACAAGTCCTCTTTCAGATCCACCATGAATGGATCGATAATTCAGTTCCTAAGTATGCCGTGCCACCGTCTTTACATGGTGCACTTTCACGTTTTCCTGGCTCTAGCGAGCTAGGCCCTGATTTCTGCCATCGAGCCCTTTCTGCCTTCTGCCTCTGAAAGCTGCAGCCTGGATCTGCATCCATGACCCTTGCCTTACTCCCTGCGTGGCGGGCGGTGCCCGGCTCGGCCTGCTTGCCTGCCAAGACAGTATTCAGCCTTCAAGTTATCTGCTCCGCTCCTCGAAACACATTCCTGTCTAGAGATTTAGGTAAACACCTCCCCAGCTGCAGAGCAAAGGGCCCGGTCTTTCTGTCTCCGTGCAAGTAATTCATGGCTCCCGTTACCATGGTAGGCCCATGTCCCCTCGCATTACACGTAGACACGTAGATATGTAGACACATATGCACGCACTCAGTCAGTATAGAATAGCCTCTACCCGACAGACCTTTCCTTCAAGATAAAACAGTTCTCCAAACACAAGATATCAGATATGATTTGGGTTTAGGTTGTTCTGACACGCCAGACTTCTGTCTCCCCTTATAGTGCTAAATGTCAAGTCCCCTTCACCCTCCAGTTCCACGTCAATCACACGTCATGTTGCCTGCGCGCGCATCCAGCCATATATTTCTGCTGACACTGCAGGATTCTTCTATGAATCCACCCACTTGTGACACTTTCATGTGACGTTTCTAGCACACACCTCCGTGTACGCCCTCGTGCACGCCTCCTGTTACGCACATGTGTTCTTATCTCATTTCTTTCAGCTGTTACGCCTTTTGTATCCATCCCCATTGTATGCATTTACTATATATATTGTGCACTGTTAATAAAGCATTGTCTATCCCTTCCTGAACCTTCGAGGTAAAGGAACACGATACCATGGTTCGAACCATTCCATTACATGGAATAAAACCCTTATAAACTCAGATGCCACGGACTCTGCCTCTCATTTGATTGAGCTATTTTATTGAACTTATACCGCATAGAAATTCAGTATACGGTAAATATTTATTTACCACATAATTTGGCGCCCGAATAGGGACCCCTCCCCCACCTTACACGCCGGCGATGCGTCGCAGGCCTTGCCGCCTGCCACAGCCGTGACGGACAACTACGCGTACCCGCAGGATTTCCTGTATCTCCCTCAGGCCTACGGAGGTGACGGAGACTGCGATCGACATCCAGACGAGGCGGTGAGGAGTGCGGTGGATCCCGACCAGAGCCCAGCCGAGAGAGCAAGGTCCGAGGTGTCTAGAGGCCCACCAGTACCTATGTCACGTGTCGAGTCGAGTCCAGTCCGGTCCAGTCGTGTCGAGTTTCCGAGGCCTTCCGCTCTGTGCTTCCCGGTGAGTACCGTTGCTGGGGACGCATCTAGACGGGTGCATTAATTTGTATCCGGTCAAGACGGGTTTGGGTACACAGACCCGGTCTGCACTGTTTTAGCAGTGTATCTGTACTGTTTAGCAGTATATCCAGTATCCAGTTATCTAGTTATTGTTCGTTCTGAAATGTTTAAATGTGTTTTAATGTCGTGGCATGAGTGATTGTTGATCTTCATTATTGTGTTTATTGTATTAGTTGTGTCCAAGTCCGAGTAAGTATCAAGTATCAAGTATCAAGGTTCAGAATGCCACTGTTTCCTAACCTACGTCAGATAGGAACTAGGAAAGGGATACTTGAGGAAGCTGTTCCCATCCCACCCAGGGACACTCCCGGATATTTTATGTACCACAAGCATGGCTTAGATGCCATATTATATCTCGACTTGTGGGTGGATTACACTAAAGACTTAGCAGAGAATCAGAGATGGCCCGTTACAGGGACATGGGATGCCGAGTGCATCATGAGAGTAGAAGAAGCATTGTGGAAAAAGAAAGCCAGACAGTCACAGAAAGATGCCATCGAACTATGGCGTAAAGAATCACATAGACGGACAGAGAAAGCACTCAGAAAGACAGAGAAAAGCAGAGAGGATTCTGAAAAAGACAAAGAAAAAGAACTACTAGAAGAAGGGGAACGAGTTAGAATGGAACAACACGATAGACGGAGTAATGCTATTTTGACAGGATTGTATCCAGTCCTGGCCGAGGGCCTGCCCAAGGCGACCCCGGAAACACCGAAAAATCTGCCCCCTCCATTGGTCCCAACTAAATTACGTCACAAGACCGCAGCAGATATTTTCCTTTCTTCCTACTTAGACGACGTAGCTCCCGCATATACCAATGTACCCGCCCATGTACCACCTGCTGACCTTAACCTACCCCATTTTTTTTTTTTTTTTTTTTTTTTTTTTTTTTTTAAATATATTTTTATTGCAGGAATTAGTACAACAATACAGTAATGACCAGCATCATATTATAGCCAACTCTTACACAACACAGCCGCCGACCCCCTTCCATAGTATTGCTATGCAGCCAAACGGCTCGTGTTCCTGGGGTTAGGCGGTGAATGTAGCTGGGGTCAATAGGGTGCTGGAGCTGGTCCGGATAACACACTGTCCGTCATCTGCTTTTCTAAACAAACCCCAACCCCAAAAAGAAGAAACCCCCCCCCCCTCAACTACCAAACAGTATGAAACTCCCCCCCCCCCCCCCCACCATCAGCGCCAGGGAGTTTCTCACTGTAGGATCCACTGTTTGACCCCCGGGGAAGATAATAGTGCTGTTAATGCTAGTGTTTAAAGGGACTCGGGACTAGTTGCTTCTTCGTTTTCGGAATCGCTGGGGGTACAATAATCCCTGAGGGCCTGCACCAGCGTTTCCCATTCTAACGCGGCCTCCTGCGCCTTCTCATTGCTTTGCCTCCAAGCCAACTGATATCGCAGCGCGCTCTCACCCGCCGCCCATTTCAAAAGTTCTCCGTGCCATCTGCTGCCCGTAGGACCAGCACGTGCCTTCCAATTCCTGGTCACCTCTCGTTTAGCCAGTAGGAGCCCCAGGTCAATAAATTTACTGGAGATTTTATTCCGGGGGGTATGGGGGAACCAGTGCAGTAGCCCTACCGCCGCGTCGAACGATAAGCGCCTCCCCGTCACCTCTTCTAAGGTCGCCGCTACCTCCTGCCAGTAGGCCGTCAATCCGGGACAGGACCATAGCATGTGTAGGAGGTCCGCCTCCTGAGCCGGGCACCTAGGGCATTCCGCCGAAGCTGTGGCAAAATAACGCCTGATCTTAACCGGGGTCAGGTACGCCCTATGGAGAACATAGTAGTGGACCAGTTGGAAACGGGCACAACGCGTACCCTTCCATGCTCGCCTCACCAGCTGGGACCAAGTCGTCTCCGGGATCTCCCTACCGATGTCCTCTTCCCAGCGGGACTTCAGTGTGGTGAGAGGGACCAACCCCTCGGTGATCAGCCTGCCGTAAAGGCATGTGACCGCCTTCACTGTTCCTGCCGACATCATTACATACTGGCACACCTGAGACAACTGAGGTTCCTCTAGTCCGTTCTGCCAATACGCCTGGATCACTCGCACAATGGCCGAGTGCAGCAGAAAGTCGCCCCGGGGGATCCCAAAGCGGTCAATGAGATCCTGAAAGGACAGGAGCACTCCGTCCTCGTACAGGTCTCCGACGAGCTGTAAACCCGACTCCTCCCAGTCCGCCAGTCGCGACCAGTCTCCTCCGTGGGGGAGGGCCGTCAGCATCCCCAATGGTATTTCAGGTGCATATGGGGTCCGCAGGTGACCTCTATTATGAGCCCGATTCCAACAGAGTCGGATAGTCCGCTCCTCCATCGACAGGTCCCGAAGGACCAAACGCTGTCGCAGCGCGATAAACGATAGGACGTGTCTGGCTATGCCCGTCCTCCTGTCGTCTTCCGGGCCTCTGAACTCCCTGGCTATCTCCTGGGTGTATATCTGGAGCTGCGCCGCCAGATAGTACTTCTCAAAGTCCGGTACAGCGAGCCCCCCTTCGTCCTTCGGCCTCATCAGGGTATTGAGAGCCACCCGCCGCCGGCCCGTGCCCCAAAGGAACCCGATCACCATAGAACGCAAGCGGCGAAACGTAGCCGGTGGAACCCAGATCGGCAAAGTTCGAAAGTAATACAATAGTCGGGGAAGCGCCACCATTTTGAGCAGGGCAATGCGTCCTGCCACGGAGAGCGGCAGCGTGGCCCAAAAATCCATGCTGCCTCGGAGTGCTCGCATGCCCCGGGCAATGTTTCCGTCCAGGAGGTCGGGCTGGTCGTGGTACACAAATACCCCAAGGTATTTAAAGCAGTCGGGTTCCCATCTGATCTCTCCACTTAGCGCCGGAATGGGGACACCCCTTCGCATCGGGAAGAGGCAGGTCTTAGACCAGTTCACTCGTAGTCCTGAAACTTCCCCGAACTCCGTTAACGCTAATTCCGCTCCCCGTAATGCGTCGATCGGATCCTCCAGGAAGAGCAACAGGTCGTCCGCATAGAGCGAAACATAATGCGGGCCCGCCGCTGTCCATAAGCCCGTATAGTGGGCTCCCGAGCGAAGATGCACCGCTAGTGGTTCCACCGCTAGTGCAAAAAGAAGCGGGGATAAGGAACACCCTTGCCGCGTGCCACGCTCCACCGGATAACGCGATGAAATCAAGGGGCCCGATCTAACCCTGGCTGAAGCAGAAGCGTAAAGAACTGCCGTCCATTTAACAAATCCCTCCCCAAGGCCGAATTTCCGCAACACCACGTCCAAATAGTCCCATTCTAGGCTATCGAACGCCTTCTCCAGGTCCACCGACAAAACTACCGGGGACGGGGCATCCACAAGCGGTTCCCCAAGCAAGCGGAACAACCGTCGGATGTTCATGGTCGTATTTCGCCGTGGGATGAAACCGGCTTGGTCCTCGTGTACTAGGGAACGCATGTGTCCCAACAGCCTCGAGGCCAAGATGCTGCTCAATATCTTGTAGTCCACCGTCAACATAGAGAGGGGACGGTAGGACCCCGGGTCAGACGAGTCTCGGCCTGGCTTGAGAAGAGGAACCACCAACGCCTCACACATCGAGCCGGGGAGGCGACCCAGCCTCTTCGCCTCTCTGTAGACCACCAGTAAACGAGGGGCCAGAAGGTCAGCATAAGCTGCATAGAACTCCACCGGCAGGCCATCCAGGCCCGGGGTCTTGTTCCTCGCCATCCGTTTGATGGCCCCGCGGATCTCCCCCAAGCCTATGTCAGATCCCAGGGCGTCTGCCACTTCTCGTTCCACCGTGCGGAGTTCCAGCGGGCAAAGATAGTCAACAAGCCGGTCCGGGTCGCGTGCGGAGCGACTGCGATATAAACATTCGTAATAATGCCGGAAGCAAGTAAGAATCTCCGGTTGGGTGTACACCTCTGTCCCATCCGCCCCACGCATCCCAGTCGTCGTTTGGGACTGGCGCGTACGGTTGGCCAACCACGCCAGTAATGCACTCGATCTGTCGCCCTCCGCTATAGATCGGACCGTGTAGGCCTTATAATCGAAACAGCGGAGCCGCTCGACCTCCACCGCCACCCTCTCCCTCGCCTCTACCGTTCGTGTTTGTAATTCCGGGTGTCCGGGTCGGCTGATTTCGAGCTCGCGAAGCGTCCGATCCGCTGCGTCTAAATCAGCCAGGATAACACGCCGCATGCCCACCCTCTTAGAGATACAGTACCCCCTCACCACCACCTTGAAAGCGTCCCATTCGAGCGCCCTAGTACTCGCGGAACCGCCGTTGGATGCAAAATAATCCGTGATTTTCTCCCCTAGGTCTGCCTTGAAGACACTGTCCTCAAGGATCTCGGGGCGCATCTTCCAGGTGGGTACCGCTGGCGTCCCAGGGAACCAGCGAATGTCCAGTAGGAGGGGGTTATGGTCCGAAATGGTCCGCGATAAATACTCTGATCGGACCGCCGACGAGACTAATTCGGACGAACCAAGAAAGCTATCCAGTCTAACATGCAGCTCATGAAGGCTCGAAAAGTACGAATAATCTCTAGACGCGGGGTGATGCGCCCTCCAGATGTCCGTCAAACCCCATCGGGTCTGCCAATCTCGACGGCCCTTTGCCACCCGCCGGACCGGGGAGTCGGGGAGCGGGGGATGCGAGCGGTCCATATCTACATCTACCACGGAGTTAAAGTCTCCCCCCAGCAGGAGGGGACCGGTGAAAAGGTGGGCCAACGAGCCCGATAACCCGGAAAGGAAGGCAGTCTGATCCATATTGGGGGCATACACACAACAAACATTCAAGTCCCTCCCTCCTAGCGTCCCTGATATGGCCACAAAGCGCCCCTCCGGGTCCAACACTGTCCTCGTGACTTGAAAGGGGACTCCCGCCCTGATCCATATAAGCGCCCCCCTGGCATAAGCAGAGTACGCCGTGGAGAAGACCTGCCCTCGCCACCTACGCTGAAGCGCCGCCCCTTCCGCCTTGTTCAGATGCGTTTCCTGCAGCAGCGCCATTTGCACTCCCCTACGCACTAAATAAGCGTGGACCTTGTGACGCCTGGACATAGTGTGAAGCCCCCTCACGTTCCAAGTAATACATTTCAAGTTAGCAACATCAGCCATTGTCCCAAAGTGTTCTTGCACAGTCCCCCCGTCTGGGTCCCCACAAAGAAAAGACATCGTTCCTCCCAGCGCTGTCGGCGGCCATTTTCCCCAACCAAAACCAAACCCCCCAAAACCCAACAGAACCCCCACCCAACCACCCCAGAACAGGACCCAAACTGCACCATCTAGATCCCATCCAAACTTCTACGGAGAACAACCCCAAAAACCCCACAAACCCCACTAGCCCTACGGTCGCCACCGTAGGAGGGCCTTATGGGCCAGGTGCGGGCTGAGCGGAGGCAGTGGGCCCTCGTCGCCCAGGCTACTAGGACTATCATGAGCCTCCCCGTATCAAATTCTTTCGGGGCAAGAGCAGAAGCCTCCCGACCCTCCCTCTCCCATTGTCAGCAATAAAGGACGGCAGCCGCCTCCCCCCTGCCGGGCCCCCACCCAAAACAAGGCAACCGATCCCATTACCCCTGACCGTCCAGAAGGTCCTCCACCGATTTCGGTGTGATCACCGGTGTGTGGGTACTGTCTGCCACTGAGTCTTCCGAGTCCGATGGAGCCCCCCGAGCACCCGGGTTTTCTTCCTCCTCTTCGATGACTTCGCCCCTTGCTCTCGACAGCTCCGACAGAACATCCAACACTCCCCTCCGCTCAGATGATGTCTCCGCTGTCGAGGGTCCTCCTGTGCGGCCGCGGCGGTTCCTGTCCCTTTTAGATCGCCTCCTTTGTTCCGGCTCCTCCGCCTGATGGGTCGAGGCGCTATAACCATCCTTCCCTGTTCGGTACAGTTCGAGCCAGTCACAGGCCTCCTCCGGGGTGTCGAAGAACTGGGTTTTGTCGTCGACAATGACTCGGAGCCTCGCGGGAAATAGGAGTGAATATTGGATGCCTTCACTCCTGAGTTCACGCTTAACCGCCAGGAAGGAGAACCGCTTGCGCTGCGTCTCGTAGGTATAGTCAGGGAAGATATTCACCTGGCTGTTTGCAACTTGGAACGGGCCATTGTGTCTGGCGGCATTGAGGATCAGGTCTCTGTCCCGGAAATGTAGCAACCGCGCCACCACCGGCCTCGGGGCTCGTCCCTGTTGCGGGGGTCGCGCTGGAACTCTGTGGGCACGTTCCAGAGTATAGAAGGAGGACAGGCCCTCCGGGACCACCGTGTCTCGGAGCCAGGTCTCCAGGTAGCGCACCATGTCGCCTTCCTCAACCTTTTCCGGCAGGCCCACTACCCGAATGTTATTCCTCCTATTTCGGCCTTCCGCATCTTCCGCCCTCCGTTCGAGGGTCTCGATTCGGGACATGGCATCCTTTATCGTCGCAGCCAGGGTTCTCTGCGCCGGTTCCATAGTCCTCACCGTGCTCTCCACCTCCTTGACCCGGTCCGAAAGCTTGCCATGGTTTGCCCTAAGGAGACCCAGGCCAGTCGCCACCTGGGCAATGTCCTGTTGTAGGGCCGACCGAGTCGCCTCTATAGCCTCCAGTACACGGTCAAATTGTTGCTGGAGTGGTGCGCCACCAGGTCTTTTAGGATCACCATGTTCTTCCTTGTCCTGGGCCTCAGAGTCCGAGGTGGCCTGGCTGGACCCCTTGGCTCCTCTAGGTTTCCCCATGCTGCCAGGGGCTCTCCGCAAAGGATCCGGAGTAGTCACCTCCGTGGACAAGTGTCCAGCACGTGTTCCCCGGGATTCCGCTCTCCAGTCCGGAATGGGCGATCTCCTTCTCCAGAGCCTGTGGAGACTCCGCCGCTTCGGCTCACGCCACCGCCACGGCGTCCGAGGGCACCGATAAGGGGGCGGAGATACCCGTCTCCGAGTCGGGCAGGCCCGTTCACCCACCACAGCTCTGGGGCACGGGCCATCAGCTCCCCTGGTTATCCTGTGGCGCCCGAGCGTCGCGCCATCCATGTAGTTGGGGCGGCAAGGAACCCGCAGCCCGTTGCGGAGTCGCGGTGTCGACCACTGCCTAGTGCTGAGTGCGCCCGTGCCCGGCGCCCTCCAGTGCGTGGGCACCCGCCCGGACGTCCAATCGAGTATGGTCCCGCTGTAGAGGGTCCGAACCGGCCAGTGTCTAATGTCTAAAACTCCTGAGGCTGGTGAAGCCGGGTGCCGACCGACACCCGCGAGACCTCCTCAACTCCGTAGGTCCGATCCAGGGGACAAAGGGGTCCGGGCGCCATATTGGGTCGCACTCCGCCACTCCGCAAACTTCGGCATTTCTTCAAAGCCACCTCCGACCAAACTTCACCAGGGCCCTCGGGCGGGTGTCGTCGCCTCGCTCAACCGAATGCGGGGTCTGGGGTGCCCCTCAGCCTCCGATATTCAGGATAAATCCAGGCTCAGTCCCGGAGCCGAGCTCTCAGGCGACCATCGCCATCGGCGCCCAAGCCACGCCCCCCCTGACCTTAACCTACCCCATGATCATCTGCCCCCGGGTCCGCAACAACCGACCCTCCCTGCACCGCTTCCTGCACCCGTACCTGTTGGTCCCCCTATTAATCCGCTTAATCCTTTTGGGTCTAGCACGGTCCAGGTTCCAACTACGTTACAGCCGAGACCGACCTTACAGTCAGGTTATGCCCAAGCCTCCGCTTCAGGAGGTGCTACTATAGGTTACCGCACCCCGCCACAGTTACAACGAGTGACAATGAGAGAATTCGCAATGTCGCGAACACCTAAAGGTGCCCCAGCCGAAAAGCTTAGAGAACAGCTCACAGATTGTAGATATGACACAGTGCCTGGTAAAACAGGGCCCATGCTGTTAGCTTCCCTGAGTTTAAGACGTGTTACAGAATATTTACAATTGTTACCAAAAATGCCAGACCATCTAGACCATATGTATCATTTTATTAGAACAGGAGAAGGATCAGAGTGTGTTGGTGAAGCCATGTCACGTCAGAAAGTTGAGAACAAAGGTTTAATTATGCGATTTTTGGTTAATTGTTTGATAAGGGAACAAGATCAGACAGGCTTTCCGCAAGATGAGATGGATAGATTGAATAGATGGAGTCAGAATATTGCTGATGGTAAACATGATAAAGAGAGATGTGTACATGCTATGGTCAGAAAGATTCGTAAAGAAATAATAGCAATACATGTCCGTCGAGAGTCTGAAGAGCCACTCGAATCAGACGATCAGGACTCCTCACAGGAGGATGAACCAGAGAAGACAGCAGAAATTTCGCAACTAGCAAGTAGAGACATGATGGCATATGTAGGTAGAGAGAAACTCCTTAGACCGTATCATATCGATAGACCCATTCGTTTAGAAAACAAGAAACGTTACCTTTGCCCGATACCAGAGCGATGTACCCTTGAACATGTATTCCAGGTTGCTGACAAAGTACTGAAAGAAAGAGTAGGTTATCACAAACTCAATACTCTACGTGATCAGGAACTAGCCCGGTCCGCAGTACAGTGGGCCGGAGATGATAGCATATATAAAGATGATTCAGTAGTGCAAACATTTTTAAGTCTTACTCCAGAAGAACAGCGACTAGCTGGTATATACATGACCCAACACCTCATCATACAGTATGAAAACGAAGCATCTGATCCAGGTCCGTTATATAATTTACTGCAAGACTTACTCCTGAGAAGATGGAGAGGTCTAGGTACCGATTTAATTGAAACAATTTTAGAACAACGTCACAAATATAGAACCTTCTTGACTCCACATCTTGTTTCCGTCCCACCCCCAGTCAGGAAGCCATTTCACTTTGACTTTGACAAACAGAATCCTTTACGAGAAGTACATCCAGTCAGGAACACTGATGATACTCTTACACGTGTGTATGTGTACACGCCCATAACTAAAATGGAATTATTGGAAATGAAGAAAATAGTGCCTAGTCATGATAAGGACCCTGCAGGTTTTCACCGTGAAATAAAAGACATGTTACTCATGGGAGATTACACCTATCCCGACATTATGAAGATATTGAAAGTATTATTGCCTGCCGGTATTTACGAGAAACTCAAAGAAAAAGAATGGGAGGTGGGAGACCAAAAGATTGATTGGGTTGCATTAGAAACTGAAGAGACTGGTCGTACCCCAGGTTTAGGGCTTGGGGATAAAACTAAAGCATTACCAGGTTTGTTAGTACAGGTTTTGCTACGTTTGTTAGCAACTAAAAAGGAGGACTGGGATGCAATCTCAGCCTGCAAACAGAAACCCGATGAAGACACTAGTGATTTTTATTCCCGATTTGAGAAATGTTTTATTATTAATAGTGGCCTGAAAGCAAGTATCGAGTCATACCCACATCTTTTTGTAAGCAAATTAGTCGAAAATTCCCTGCCCCAGGTTAAGAACCGTGTATTGAAAGTCGAAAGTACATGGCAAGCAAACACGCCTTCCCAAATGTTACAGATGTTACAGTACCACCAGAACAGAATCAGGGAAGAACATGATCACGAACAAAGACGTATGAAGGACACGAAAATGAAAATGCTAGTTGCTCAGTCAGTTCCAGCTGACGGTCAGAAAAAGGGTATGACACAGTCCAATAATTCGGCAGCTCCTGTTAAAGGGACATGCAACTATTGTAAACAGCCAGGTCACTATGTAAACGATTGTGCAGTTTTGAAGCACAACATAGCCACAGGTAAAACTAAAGAGAGACCGCTTCCTCCTAGACAGGACCAGGTCCAACAACACGTTTCACAGAATGTTCAGCCTATGCAGATTCCACAACAGACCGTAGCGGTACCACAGCCACAACCCATTGCCACCACACAACATGCAATGCAGCAGATGTACCAATATGCACAATCCGACTATCCCGATTATCAGCGATACACATGAAACAGCCTAGAGAGGGAGGTTGGCTTGCCTCTTATTGAGGTTCCTGTAGATCAAGAGGGTCCTTATGTATATAGTCAAGTATTAGGAAAGGATAGAAAGTTTTTGATTGACACAGGGGCAAGCAGAACGACAATCAGTCACGACGAGGTTCCAGGGGATCCCCTCTCAGGCTCACAGAATGTTTCCCTTGGATTTTCAGGAAGGCCCATTGTTAATGAAGTTTCAAAACCAGTTCCCCTTGCAGTTGGTCCATTGTCACGTACTACAGATTTGTTGCTCACAAAATCATGTCCAGAAAACTTGTTAGGTATCAAGACACTGAAAGCTCTAGGAGCAGTAATTTGTTGTTTTCCGGAAGGAGTAAGACTGTTTCTGCGTGACTTTAAGGGTCACTATGTGTTGAGAGATATTGATTCCAGATTACAGAATGTTCCTGCACATTTATGGGCACAAGGCCCCACTGATGTAGGTTGTATGCACATTACACCATATCGAGTTACACTCAAACAAGGAGTGGTACTACCACGAATCCGACAATACAAGTTACCACCTGATGCTGTAGTGGCTTTACTGAAAATCATTGACGAGCTCATTGCACAAGGAGTGGTTGTAGAAACCGACTCCAACGTTTGTAATTCCCCTATCATTCCGATTCTTAAACGCACTGATCCGAATGCACCTCCAGTTTATCGATTAGTGATCGATTTGCGAGAATTGAATAAATGCATTGTACCGCAGTACCCTGTGGTTCCAGACATCTCTTCTTTATTGACAGCTATTGATTCTGAGGCAACGTTCTTTACTGTAATTGATCTGAAGAACGCCTTCTTTAGTGTCCCCATTGATCCGGAAAGCCAATATCTTTTCGGATTCTGTTTAAATGGCCGTAGCTTCAAATTTACACGCGCACCTCAAGGATTCACAGAAAGCCCCAGCATCTATAGCCAAGCATTGAAAAGACAGCTTGACAGTATTCACATGCCTGCTAACACCGCCCTACTACAGTACGTCGATGATCTATTGATCACCGCCCGAAGTGAACCAGATTGTGAACAAGCATCACTGACAGTCCTGTATTTCCTGGCTGACAAGGGACACAAGGTGTCTCCTTCGAAGCTACAATTCTGTGCCCAGCAAGTGGTGTACCTTGGGCACTTGCTGTCCAAGAGGGGGAGACAGCTAACACCTGACCGCATCCAGTTAATTGTAAACATGACACAACCCAAGACACAAAAGGAGGTACGGGCCTTTATAGGCCTCACTTCTTACTGTAGACAATGGATCCCTCAGTACGCATTTCTAGCCAAGCCACTCATACAGTTGACAACTCGGGAGGCAGCGACATTGACTGTCCTCCCTTGGACTCAGGAACATACACAAGCTCTTGATGAATTAAAGAAAGCCTTATGTCAAGCACCTGTTTTAGCAACACCATGTTACAGCAAGCCTTTTACACTTTTTGTCACAGAACGCGAAGGTACTGCATTGTTAGTACTCACCCAGGATCAAGCAGGTTCACACAAACCGTGTGCTTATTTTTCTAGTACATTAGATCCAGTAGCCCAGGCTCTGCCTGCGTGCTTGAAATCTGTAGCAGCAACAGCTCTAGCAATCAGACAAAGTGATTCCACAGTGTTAGGACATCAATTGACAGTACAAGTTCCACATTCCGTGGAAGTTCTTTTAAACCGTACCCAGACTCAGCACTTGACTATAGCACGACTGACAGGTTATGAATTGACATTGTTTCAGCCACACATAGAAATCAGACGTTGCAATACATTGAATCCTGCTACACTTTTGCCATTAAGTGAGACAGACCCTTTGGCACATGATTGTGTTGAAGTCATTACCATTACGACGAAACCCAGACAAGACTTGACAGATATCGCATTACCAGATCCAGACCTGACACTTTATGTGGATGGTTCATGTATGAGAACAAGTACAGGAGAGTTAGTGGCCGCATATGCAGTCACGACAGAAACAGAAGTCATAGAAACACATCGCATTGACACCTTGTCAGCCCAAGCAGCAGAGCTCATTGCTCTGACTCAAGCCTGTATGCAAGCAAAGAATAAGAGAGTTAACATATACACGGATTCACGTTATGCATTCGGAGTCGTACACGACTTCGGTGTCCTCTGGCAAGAAAGAGGTTTTTGACCTCTCACGGTGCCAAGATCCAGCACGGTCCCCTCATTCAAGCTTTGTTAGAAGCAATACATTTGCCTACAGCTATAGCCATCATGAAGTGCAAAGCACATACGAAAGTTACAGATACCATTTCCCAGGGTAATGACCTGGCAGATCAAACAGCCAAGCATACAGCTCAGACTCATACTCACACAACTGATATGACAAAGACAGTAGTCCCGACACCGACACATTGCATGACAGTTAGGGATCCCGCCCTAGATGTAATTGACATACAGACACATGCTACACCAGACGAAATCAAGAAATGGACTGAACTAGGAGGGGTACAGACAGAACAAGGATGGGTGACGAAGGGAAAAGCCACATGATTTCTCCCCGACTCTATGGTTCAAGTTATCATTAACACAGCACATAGTCCTGCACATTTAGGAGAAAAAGCCATGTTAGACAGTATTCAAAACCTTTGGTTCAATGAGCATTTACGAGCAGCAGCAAAACAGAAAGTGCGTACTTGCATGATCTGTTGTCAGTTCAACCCAGGTAAAGGCATTCCCGTAGAGCAAGGTGGATTTCATCCTCCCGATCACCCTTTTGAAGTCCTCCAGATGGATTATATCCAGATGGAACGTTGTCGAGGATTCAAGTATGTCCTCGTAGTTGTATGTGCACTTTCCCGATGGACAGAAGCATATCCAGTCCCTGATTACACTGCTCCGACCACTGCCAAACAGCTGGTACGTGAATTCTTGCCACGGTATGGTTTGCCCCGTATCGTGTACTCAGATAATGGTCAGCCATTCTCGTCCGAGCTCATGAGGCAGGTATCACTCCTGCTAGGATATCAGTGGAAGTTCCACTGTGTCCGACATCCCGAGGCAGCAGGTCTCGTAGAGAGACACAATCAGACCCTGAAAACACATCTCGCCAAAGTGTGTAAAGAGAAAGGCGTAGATTGGATAGTAGCTTTACCAGTTGCTCTTTTTCATATGAGAATGATAGCACACTCAAGAACAGGGCTATCCCCGTACGAGGTGGTCTTTGGCAGGCCACCGAATATGTGGGGGACGCCTCTGCCTCGCAAGATCACAGATGTTGACTGTAATATGCTGACAGATTACCTTGCCTCCTTGATGTCTGCACTACAATCATGTCGTTCACAGGTAGCTGCAGCCTTTCCCGACAACACCGAGGTGAAGCCACACGAGATCGTCCCTGGAGATCTAGTCTACATCCGGAATTTCGATAGGAGGAGTCCGCTGGAGCCCCGCTGGCAGGAGCCGAAGCTTGTTTTATTAACTACAAGGACAGCAGTGAAAGTGGAGGGCCGCAAAGGCTGGCTCCACTCGAGTCACATCAAGAAATGCCATGGACTTCCGCCAAGTACAGACTCCCAGCCCTGCCCCATTCCAGAGACTGACACTAAACTCCCCCTGGTAGAGAAAACTCCTTCTCAAGAATTTCGAATGAAATTAAGGTCTAGCAAGTCAGACAGTTTAATTGTTTAAGTCCTCCCCTAGGTGAAGCGGTTAGACAGGTTCCTGAATGTACAAGTTAGACCCCAATAGAGAGAGAGATAGACAGAAACAGATCAAGAAACAAAAATATTGTAAATCTCTCCGCAGCCACTGCATTGTGACATTATTGATTATGTTTTTCCTGAGTCTTATGATTATTATTACAAGCCTATTGTTACACATGTACTTTCCTATTTCTATACGTGCACATTCTTCCTCAAATGACACTGTTGAGCATACTTTTAGTGAATTGCCCCCTCACGAGTTATCATATCGACTTGCGCTGCGCAACAATACCTTCATCAGTATGTTACATCATTCCCATCAGACCAGCAACGCTACCAATTGTTGGATATGTGGCCGACTCCCTCCCTATCAGAAATACAAGGGAGTTCTGCCCCTCTTTCCGTATCCATTTACACACAATGGTTCCTGTGGTGCATGGTTTAGTTTAATAAATTCTCTAGATTCTGATTCCATAGTTTACCAGGGCAATTGGGTATGGGGAAATCTGAACACAGTTATGCATAAAGCATGTTTCCCTGACAAGGAGGGTCTTCCACAACGGACAGGGACCGATCTAGAAAACGAAGTATATGGATTAGGTAATTTTACACTTAACCTCATGATTCTGAATGTCCAGTCCGATACAAAACCAGACTTACCCGCCATGTCAGTATTACCAGTCAAAGGTGAATTATGTGTCAGAAAGAATGGTTCAGTATACCTAGGTCATAGTGAATGTACTACTGTGATCGAATTCAGTGATAAGGGCAAGTCTACATTCAAAGCTTCCCGCCATTCCTATTTCATTTGTGGTCATACAGCTTATATACGCTTACCTCTAGATTGGGATGGTACTTGTTACATTGCATTCCTTCTGCCACCTGTTTTCCTAGCCCCCCCTGATTATCATAGGGACTCCCATCTAGTACACAGTAGATCCAAGAGAGATCTCCCGATTGTCGACTATACTGAAACGGCATGGGAACAATACACAGACTTCAATAAACGTTTCTTTCCCTATTTAGGTACTGTCTCGAATAGTAAATTGATACGTAAATTAACCAGAACCCTTGAAGCAGTAGTAAATGAAACTACTTCCGCCTTAGGCAATCTAACAGAGGAACAGTCTGCTATGAGACTTGTTGTTCTTCAAAATCGTCTCGTTCTTGACGTCATCCTGGCCGATAGGGGCGGAGCTTGTAGAGTCATCGGATCGAGTTGCTGTGTTTTCATTCCAGAAAACGCACCATCAGTATATAGAGCCATAACCCGTCTCCACAAGATTGCAAGTCAGATACACCAGAATCCAGGCACCTGGACTTGGTCCGGTTGGCTCTGGAGCGTGTTATCAGCCTGGGGATGGAAAGTCCTATCCTTCCTCGG
Organism: Lissotriton vulgaris; assembly: GCF_964263255.1. Classification (NCBI taxonomy): domain Eukaryota; kingdom Metazoa; phylum Chordata; class Amphibia; order Caudata; family Salamandridae; genus Lissotriton; species Lissotriton vulgaris. Next base: position 1,739,956,370 of record NC_141691.1, read on the forward strand.
AATAGCCCTTCTCATAGTATTCAGTTGTTGTCTATGTTTACAGTGTGGGCCAGCGATTTGCGGCTTGTGCGCCACATCATGCATTCCCCATCCAAGTTCAGGTTCTAAATCCCGGCAGAAAAAGGAAGAGCAAATGATGCTATATGAACAAATTGATGAACTAATGAAGATTGATATATCATGAAGGGTCCGTAGGGGACAAGGAGGGAATGAGGTAATGGAATTTTTATGGTCAATTGTGTCCCCTACTATGTACCCCAACGGTTCCGTGTACGTGCTTCAAGTACATGTAATTTCCCTCCATGACCAGATATGAAGACGCAAATACATTTGCGTCCAACGTTAACAAGTCCTCTTTCAGATCCACCATGAATGGATCGATAATTCAGTTCCTAAGTATGCCGTGCCACCGTCTTTACATGGTGCACTTTCACGTTTTCCTGGCTCTAGCGAGCTAGGCCCTGATTTCTGCCATCGAGCCCTTTCTGCCTTCTGCCTCTGAAAGCTGCAGCCTGGATCTGCATCCATGACCCTTGCCTTACTCCCTGCGTGGCGGGCGGTGCCCGGCTCGGCCTGCTTGCCTGCCAAGACAGTATTCAGCCTTCAAGCTATCTGCTCCGCTCCTCGAAATACATTCCTGTCTAGAGATTTAGGTAAACACCTCCCCAGCTGCAGAGCAAAGGGCCCGGTCTTTCTGTCTCCGTGCAAGTAATTCATAGCTCCCGTTACCATGGTAGGCCCATGGCCCCTCGCATTACACGTAGACACGTAGATATGTAGACACATATGCACGCACTAGCAGTCAGTATAGAATAGCCTCTACCCGACAGACCTTTCCTTCAAGATAAAACAGTTCTCCAAACACAAGATATCAGATATGATTTGGGTTTAGGTTGTTCTGACACGCCACACTTCTGTTTCCCCTTATAGTGCTAAATGTCAAGTCCCCTTCACCCTCCAGTTCCACGTCAATCACACGTCATGTTGCCTGCGCGCGCATCCAGCCATATATTTCTGCTGACACTGCAGGATTCTTCTATGAATCCACCCACTTGTGACACTTTCATGTGACGTTTCTAGCACACACCTCCGTGTACCCCCTCGTGCACGCCTCCTGTTACGCACATGTGTTCTTATCTCGTTTCTTTCAGCTGTTACGCCTTCTGTATCCATCACCATTGTATGCATTTACTATATATATTGTGCACTGTTAATAAAGCATTGTCTATCCCTTCCTGAACCTTCGAGGTAAAGGAACACGATACCATGGTTCGAACCATTCCATTACATGGAATAAAACCCTTATAAACTCAGATGCCACGGACTCTGCCTCTCATTTGATTGAGCTATTTTATTGAACTTATACCGCATAGAAATTCAGTATACGGTAAATATTTATTTACCACATTCTATAAATGAATATCCTGGTGTAGAATCTACTATTTCCTCAAAAAAGCATTGCAAGTTTTTCTCATGAGTAATGTTCCGAAGCTGTCCTCTCCACTTAAATACAAACATTCATATTAAAAGTGTTTTTTATGTCTCCTCTGGAGTTCTAGAATCTTGCTATGTCACCTACTGCATGCCCTGTGCACACAGTAGCATGCACACTGTTCATATTAGTGCCACATGGCCTTCAAAATGACAACACATTCTCAAAATCTGACCTAATATAAGTTTGAAGTGATAACAAATCAAGCAAAATGCATAATAACCGCACCTTCGAAGTCAGCAAGGCATGTATCAGTTTGATAGGCTAAAGGCTTTGGGTTCCAGTTACAAAATGACTTTGTTGCTCCTCCTCTCGGTTTAGAAAGTATCTTTCTGGGTGTGGCTCTGGCCTGGTGCATTTTAACAGTGACTTTGGGAAAGGAAGGAGGCAGCTCGAGGTGTTCAGGCCCGAAGGGTCGCTGCGCCTGTGTCGTCTCTGTGAATGCTCCGCGTAAGGTGCACAATGTGGTTAAGTTACGCTTTGGTAATGGTTTTGGGTCGGGTCAAGAAGCTCTTAAGCTAAGCTAGGCCAGGCATCTGGCGAAAGGTTTCAGTGACCGGCCCACTTCCAATGTAGCACACTGTCTGCAGCAGGTCGCAGAGGGCCCAGAGGGGAAAGGTCGTAAGGATAGGACGATAGGGTGACCAACTTCCATAAATTTCACAGACCGTCTGAATTTAGACCTCACGTCCGTTGTACGTGGCGATCCCTTTTACAGGCGCCTTTTGTCCGTAATGTTGGGCATTGGGGAGTAGCGCTGATCCCTGTTAGAAGCCTCAGCTCCCTGATGGGGCCGCCTCGTGCTCCTCTGAGCACAAGAGCAGCCCCACCCCGCCCTAGTCATCATTCCGTATGCGGCTGATTCCCACATACAGAATGACAATGAGCCGGTCTGGGCTGTTACTGCATGTGTTGGCCTCCTCCAGCCCCGGTCTAGGGCAGGGCATTCTGTTAGATGGAAGGAATGTACGAAAACGCCCATGCTGCTACGTGAGAATACAGTTCATGAAAAGAAGGGGGCAAAACAAGTTAAAAAGAAGAGGTTATAGTTTTTTCGCAGTCTCATCATTTTAGAACTGATGCCTTTTCAATATTATATTCAACCAAGCCATGGTTGCTGCTTTTTTATTGTATGCAATTAACAACCATTGACAAAGCCAATAGCCAAGGCTTGTTGTAGGTGTATTGTTAACTTCTTGTATTATATACATACCAGTCGGGCGGCACACTATGCTAAGGACACATTTTTAACTTATGTGTTTTAAGTCACGCCCTTAATTACATCGATCACCCCCTTTAGAGAGAACCCCCCAGATTTTCCATCCCACTTAAAGCTCTGGAAACAACACCAAGTCAGAGTCGCTTCATGTTCTGGCACTGTGCATCATGCATGACTCATGACTTCCACTTTTTCAAATTGCCTATGTGCAGGGGCATAGTGAAACACCCCCACCCCACCCCTTGCTTTAGGAACTACAGCAAGGGTGGAGTTTTTGATTGGTCTATTCTGTCAGCAACTCTGCAGCCAAACTCTCAGCTCACAATTAATGTGAAAGGTGGGTTAGTAAGTAAGTGAAGAGATGGGTGGATGGCTGGCTGGATGGATTAGTGAAAGGGTGAATGGATAAATGAGAGGTAGAATGGATGGATGGATTGTGAGAGAAAGAATGGATGGATGGATGAGTGAGTGGAGGGATGGATGGATGAGAGAAAAGGTAAACAGATAGATGGGTAAAAGGATGGATGGATGAGTGAAAGGGTGGATGATGGGCGAGTGAATGAATGGATAGATGAGTGAAATGTTGGCTGGATTGATGAATTGATAAGTGGCTGGGTGAATGGATGGATGGGTGGATGAGTGAAATGATGGATATAAGGCTGGATGAGTGAGTCAAAGGGAGGGTAAATGGGCAAAAGGATTGATAGATGAATGAAGGAGTGAACGGGTAGATGGATGAGAGAAAGAATGGATGAATGAGTGAAAGGATGGATGAGTTATAGGGTCAATGGACAGATGAGTGAGGTAAATGGCTGGATGAATGAGTGAATAGATGGATGGGTGAAAGAGTGGATGGATGAGTGTACAGATGGATTGGGTGAAAGGGTGGATGGATGGATGAGTCAAAGGGTCGATGGCGGGATGGATGAGTGAAATGATAGATGGAAGGATACGTGATGGATATGTTTGTGAATGATTGAATATGGATATGGATGGGCACACAGATGGAAGGACAGAATGAATGGTAAAAGACTGAATGATGGATTAAAGTATGATTACATCTTGCAACCTCCATTATCTTAGGTAGCATTTCCTAAACATTGACTTTCACATTTATATGAGTTATTGTCTCTATATAATATGTGGGTGATGTAACACACTCCGACACCCTTCCCTTCAAAATTGGGATGAGTAGCACTATAAAATAAATTAAATACGCATGAAAGAGGGTCTATGTGTAGATGAGGGGCACCATTTGAAGGCAACCGCAATGCGAGACTGGCCGGACCGGGCATCTGGCGTTGGCACATGTGCACTAGTGCGTGTGCCTGTGAAAAGTGCCTGGCTGGTTCACCCGCTCTGAAACGAGAGTCGGAGAGTGATAGCCAGCCAGGTAGAATGAATTTGCTAATTGCTAATGTAGTCATTACAATAGTAATGAGAAAATTGGCATGTTGGTTATGAAAGGAGTTGGGTGCGTAGAGCCCCTTTGCCCAAAGCAAACAGCTGCCACTGTGAAGAAGACTACCTAATGTCTATGTTCACTGCAGGCTAATGGAAGTAAACAAGCTCATGAAACCCTCTGTTTCACTTTGTTGTGGCACCGCCCCTTGTGGTCTCTGGGTGAAATCTAGGGGTAACAAGGGGAAAGTCAGGGAAAGCCGAGACGCCGAGACGCCCACGGGTATTCGCCGCGCTCTAAAAATGTCAATAAATAAATAAATAAATAAATAAATAAAGCAGCTGGTACCTCTGATGACCCCTAAATGACATCTTTGTTTCTATGTGCTTCTAAGATGATGAATATGAACATGTTGCTGTATTTTTTCTGTAACCGATCCTCATTGCCACCTGCATATTTATTTAAGCACAACCTTAGCCAAGAATTGTTGCCAATGCAAAAACGGGATTTGTTCATATATGCATAATATCCCTGACGCTCTAAACATTAACGCATATTTAAGATAAAATTAAATTTCTTTTTAAGGCAATAATTCCACTTTCTTGGAAAATAATTGTGTTATGTCTACAATTCTCACCTTTTCTAGAAACATAAGTAAACCTTCTGATATTATGATAGTAGTTGCTACAGCTACTTTAACACAAAGTTTGGAAAGAATATAGCTATTTTTCTCTTTTGTAATGGCAACATAGTTTAATTGAGCACACATCAACTTGAAAGGAATTCAGTAAACTCGACTATAGAATTTTAAACGTCAACAAATGCTGGTCTTTATTACAAATATCTCTATCCTATAATATCATAAAAGTAAAAGAACAAAAACCTCCATGAATATAATCGGTTCGATTATCAAACCTGATTCTGTTTAAAATTGTTTTTTTATTATGTGTGTATATTTACATATGTCAATTTCTAAGATATCTTTTGAGGATTTTGTCACTCTCTCCCCCTTCCTTTATCTCAGCCCGTTGTTTGTGTTCATTTTAGTTAACCTTTTTAGGTATCTGGAATTTATAGTACAGCTCAACCACAAATATTATCTCACAATCGAAAATAGTACTTTTTAGTTGCAAGGTTAACCATGTGTCATTACATTGTACGATCATAAGTTTTACAGTGAACGACTTTGGCAATTTTGTGATATTAATTCAAAATATCTATTAAAAAATTGTATGTGTATTGAGGTTGAGCCTGCCTTCTCTTATAGTTTACAACATTGCATGCCCATGGCTCGAACGCTTCTTGAGTGCCCACTGAGCTCCACTGTGTAATCCTTTTCTTTTCATTATGCAGGATGCACCGAAGGACCAATCGATCTTGTGTTTGTCATTGATGGATCCAAAAGCCTTGGGGAAGACAATTTTGAAATAGTGAAGCAGTTTGTGAATGGAATCCTGGATTCCCTGGAGATCTCCCCCAAAGCTGCAAGAGTGGGCTTGCTGCAGTACTCCACCCGGGTCCGCACAGAGTTCACCCTGGCGCAGCACAGCTCAGCCCAGGAGATGAAGAAGGCTGTGTCCCAAATGCAGTACATGGGGAAAGGTTCGATGACGGGGCATGCCCTCAAGCACATGTTTTACAAGAGCTTCAGTGAAGCCGAAGGGGCAAGAGCGCCTGCATTAAAGGTGCCCAAGGTGGCGATTGTGTTTACAGATGGGCGGGCGCAAGACGATGTCGCAGTCTGGGCTAAGAAAGCAAAGCACCACGGTAAGCTGACCTCAGAACACCAGTCTGTGTGGAATAGATCATCTTCTCATTCACATCACGAGGTGCTTTCTTGCAGCTTGTTTTGGGGATTTGTTCTATAGCAAACAATGTCCATGTCCTTGATCTGTAATAAGAGAGAATGTAATGAGAATGTCAACACTCCACAGGTACCCGTGCACCAAGCACAGTGTGCTGAAGACCGTTCCCAAGATTTCCCACCTAAGAATTGAGTTATGCAAACTCCTAGCAAAAGCTCTGGACAAGCCATAATCTAAACCACTGTCAACCACACACAATGCACTCTGTTTGAGGCAGGGGAATAGCTGCCCAGTTTTATCTTGTGGTATTCACATTTGCACTACACCAAGCTTTTAAATTAAAAATAATATCCCCCCTACCACCATGTCTCAGGTCAGTGCCCTTCCCTCTCCGAATCCTCACTCCCTGCACGAATTTCCCCCTATCTCCTTGGATACCTTTTTTTCATTACTCCAGGCTGTTGGCTCTGGTTCTCCTAATGACTGTTGCCCTCCTTCAATCCTAAGAGATGCTTTTATGGCCTGCCCAGGCCCTCCTCTTGACCTTCTAAATCGATCACTCTCTACAGGCTCTGTCCCTAATGCTTTCAAAAGCGCTGTGGTGGTACCCATTTTAAAAAACCTGGTTCTGACCCTGCGATCCTGGGTAACTATCGACCCATCTCCCCCCTCCCCTATTTGGGGAAGGTCTTGGAGACCTACGTCACCCGCTGCCTGAGCACTTTCATCGAGGAAACTCCCTTCCTCGATGATCAACAAGCAGGTTTTAGACCGGCCCATTCCACGGAGGCAGTGGTGGTGGCGGTCATGGACACGCTGAGACAGGGGGCTGATAAGAACTTGGCCAAGGCCCTAGTGCTATTAGATCTCTCGGCCGCTTTTGACACGGTCGACCATGCTATTTTGGTCGACCGTGTCAGAAACGCTGGCATCTCGGGCCTGGCCCTGTCTTGGATTGTGTCCTTTCTCCAACTCCGCTCCCAATCGGTTCACCTGTCTTCCTTCTCTGCTCCCCTAATTTCACTCTCTTGTGGTGTTCCCCAGGGTTCTGCTTTGTCCCCTCTTTTGTTTAATCTTTACATGCAGCCCCTCCTTGTCTCTCTCCGTCACTCCTCTGTCACCACCTTCAACTACGCAGATGATCTGCAACTTATTTTTCCCATCGACCCCTCTCCTTTTTCCTGCTCCAATTTTCAAACCACAATGCTTACCATCTACGAGTGGATGAACTTCAGCCAGCTGAAGCTCAACCCTAGCAAGACAGAGCTGGTTTTGATTGGCGGGCTCCCACATCCCTGGACTTCCAACTTCTGGCCCCCTGCCCTTGGTCCCCCTCCCCGCCCAGTCAACTCAGTGAAGAGCCTAGGTGTTACCATCTCTAGTGACCTTTCGATGCGGCCGCACATTAACGCTATTACCTCGGCCTGCTTTTATCATCTTCGCAGAATCGGGAAGATCCGAAGGTTCCTATCACCAGAGGCTCTCACTCTTGTCATTCTGGCCCTGGTCACCTCACGTTTAGACTATGCTAACTGTCTATACGTGGGGATTCCTGCATACCATCTCCACCGACTCCAACTGGTGCAAAACCAGGCAGCCAGATTAATTTTTCAGCAGCCCAAACACCAACACGTCACCCCGATGCTAAAAACTCTACACTGGCTCCCGGTTGCGCAACGTTGTATTTTTAAATTGGGATGCACCATTTTCAAATCTCTCTTTGCCTCTGCTCCTGTCTTTATTTCCCTCTGCTTGCACCCCTATGTTCCCTCCCGACACCTCAGATCCTCTGCTCACAATCTTTTGATTACTCCTAGGTTCAATCGCAAGAAGCACGGTGGTGCCTGTTTCTCTTTTCTTGCTCCGTCCACTTGGAACTCCTTTCCTCTCTCTATCCGCCTCACTCCTGACTATTCTACTTTCCGTAAACTCTTGAAAACTCATCTGTTCCGTCTTGTTCATGGCTAGCTGCACTCACTCCCCTGTGTCCTTCCACTGGTCTCCGAGCGCCAAGAAACCAATTGGTGTATGCGCGCGGTACTAAGCTTCTTTAACATAACATAACATAACATAACATATGCTCTATCCGTGAGCCTTTAATTGCAAAACTAGGAAATATATCAATTGATTGTGTCTGATATTTTTTGGTGCTTGATTTTTTTTTTTAGATTAGTAGAGAGTATGTTTAAAATGTCGTTTATTTGTGATATATGTGGATTTTGTGAAGGTAAATTGCCTTTGAGCTTTGTGTATCTTTGTTGTGCTTTATCTGTATAGGTGGGTGGGCCAAAGGATATTGGCATTTGTCCTGTGCTGGGAGGTCAATTATTCTTATCCAGGCTGGAGTCTGGTGTGCTCTACTCATCACGGTCCTGGGGCCGTATTACATAAATTGCCCCGGGGTTTAACAGGCATTTGAGCCCGCTTTGCGTGCCCCCGGTGAACTTTGCTATTACAGAAGGGGCCTCAGATGCTTGTGCGGCCCCTTATGTAATGATGAAGGTGGAGATTTTCCCAGTATTCCCCCTCCAAATCATCTCCTGGAATCTCCTATGGGAGTTCTACCCATTCACCACTGCTACCGAATCCATTAAGACCCTGGTGGACCCTAGAGTGGTCCACCCCCTCACCACCGCTACTGTTCCCCTTTCCCCCAACCCACGCTGCTGACACTGTTGATGCCCCAGGCCAAATGGACTTTTCTTTGGCCCATGTGAGGTCATGGGAACCAAAGGATAAGACAGCTTCAGAGCTTCATCAATAATCTGCGACTCGGAGGGGCAGAGCTGCAGTAGTATGGACAGGTCCTTGAGGGCACTGCACCCCCCACACCACCACCATCCTGTGCTGTCTACTCATAGGACACAGCGCAGGAATTCTGGCTCTCTCCACCTCTCATAGACCTGGACTGTATAGCCATCTTGTGGTGAGTGCGGCTTGCAGCCTATTACTGCGCACTCCCTCCTTGCCCTCCTTATTGCTTTCCACTGCCCCAGAGCATGGAGCCCCTGCACCCTTTGCACATTCAGTGGCATATGGCCAATGGTGACTCGTAGGTCCTGAGGTTGGCCCTCACGGCACCTGAGGCCTTCATCACTTCACCCCCCCCCTGACCCTGAGGACGATGTGCAGCTCGTAGGGTGAGAACCATCTCCCTTGGAGCGGCCCTGGATGGATAAGGGGCGTGCCCTGTGACTTGGACAGCCCTACCTGGATGCGCCACCCAAAAGGCATTGCCCCACTTGAGTGTTCTGTCCTCTCTGAGCAGCGGCCTTCTCTCGACTCAGCTGCACCGAGGGGGACCTACCTCTTCCTCCGCCTTCCCTTGCAGCAGAGGGGCCAGTTTACTGGCCAGATACATCTTGAGCCATCACATGGGGTGATTGGGCTTCTTCCTTCTTCACCTCACACTTTGGCAATACCCTTCGGCAAATCCTCCATCAGCTGCTCTTCACGGAGATCATTTCCCAACCTCCTCCTATGGCAGCACCTCTGGCAGTGTCCACCACTTCAGCCACTGCGGACACTCCTCCCCACCCACAGCTGAATGCTAAGATGGAAAGTATCGTGCAGGAGATCATTGCAATCATTTGCAGCTTGGAAGGCATGGACCCAGACCTCTCCACAGAGACTAAATCCACCCGGGCTGACATCGCAGGTTTCTAGGACAGAGTGGGGGGACTGCAGTGCTATCTCTTGACATTGGAAGAGCATCTCAACAGCATCCCGGGTAGGGACCAAAAGCTCTGGCACCTGCAGGAGAAGCTCACGGAGCTGGAAGCTAGGGGAAATGACCGTTTTTACAGATTTCCGGAATGCGCCAAGGGCTCGGATATCATGAGCTTCCCAGGAACCTTCTCCCCACACTCATGGGGATGCCCCGTTCTCCAGATACAGTGGGTTCACCGTATGGAGTCCCCTCCCCTCCATCCCCGCTCAGCCATGTCAGAGAGGACACGCCCTCCTATTGCCTGCTTCCACCACCATGAGCAGGCACAACAGCTCCTGACTACAGCTCGCTCCCATGAATTGAAAGCCTATGAGGGGCATGAGATCTGCATATCCGCTGACTTCTCCCGAACAACCAACTACATGAGGAAGGCCTTCCTGGCTTTGAAGCCCCAACTGCAGAAGCTGTACATCGAATTCAGACTCTTCATTTGGATCACGAAGGATGGCAGGTCCAAGGATTTTTTCCTACGCTTCTTCCTGGATAGCCTCTCTGAACAAGAGATGGACTTTGCACCTTTGGACTTACCTGCCGGACCTCACACTTCAGGGAAATAACACCCAATACCTCAGGTAACCATTGGGACTCTGGTGAGGGCCACACCTGAGGCAGGGAGCTGGACCGGTCCCAGGCTGGCAAGGACATGGTCCTCAAAGCAGTGGCTGCTCTTACTCAGGACCAGGCCATGACAAATTCTGTTCTCCCCTGAAAACCCAACCAGCCCGAGGACTGAGGCGCAGTCTTCCTTACTGTTGGACTTGGCCCTTTTTGCAGGGTCATCTCTGAACTTTTTGCCTTCCTCCTGTATTTTTTCTGAACTGTTGTTGGCTGTTTTAAGACTCTGGGCACTTTACCACTGCTGATTAGTGCTAACTTGCATATGCTCTCCCTATTGTAAATTGATGTATGGATTAGTGATTCCATGATTGTCTGGCTTGGTTTACTTGTTAGACCCTAGTACAGTGCGCTGAATGTGCCCAGGGCTTGTAATCCAAATGCTGCTAGTGGGCTTGCAGCACTGGTTGTGCCACTCACAGAAGCAGCCTGTAAAAATGTGTCTCAGGTCTGCCATTGCAGAGCCTGTGTGCAGTCTGGTACTGCCATGTTGACTGGGCATGTGCACCCCCTTGCCAGTCCCTAAACCTTCCATTTTCTTCATATCAGACACCCCTATGGTAGGCCCAAGGGCAGGGTGCATTGTAAGTATAAGGTAGGACACGCCTTGATGTGTGTGGCATGTCCTAATAGTGAATTACAGCCATTTTCGTTTTTCACTATTGCAAGGCTACCTATTCCCCATAGGCCAGAATGGGCAGTTTGATTATTACATCTTATAATCCTAACTGACTCAGGGAATTAGATAGAAATTCAAGTTTAGTATGCCTGAACTCAGAATGATAGAATATATCTTTTAGTGAAGTTGGTTTTTCATTCTGTTTTTGAAAATACCACTTTTAGAAAGTAGGTATTTTCTTGTCTAACCATCCAAGCCTGCCTCTTCTAGGTTGTGTATTCCTTGTCTGGCGTTTTAGTGACAGGGGCTGAGGGATTCCAGGAGACAGTGTGACTCAACCCAGTGCTGAATAGAGAGATCTGCATTTAGATGGGAGGGAGGAGTTGCACATGGGACCTGAATAGGGCTGTGCCTTCCCTCCACAATGCTGGCTCCACCTCTTGTGGTGTGTCTGATGTCTCTGCCCTGCACTGTGAAAAGAAAGACGGAGTTATATACACAGAGTAATCCAGGACTGACCAGAACTGGTTTGGACTAGGCAAAGGCCTCTCTGCCTTCAGAGAACAAAGAGAAACTGTGTATAAAAGAGGGGACCCAAACCCCAGAACTTTAGATCACTTTGGGCAACAGGAAGAACCTTTTGCTGAGGAGTGGAACCAGAGAGGAAAGACTATCCCTAAGCTGAAGTGTTGCTTGGGGGATTGGCCTGCAGTGGTTGCCTGACTGCCAAAGAAAGGAGAGAGGGACTTTGTGTGTACTTTCATCCACTTGAGAAGGGCTTGAGAAAAGAGCGTGCCTCCTGCTGAAGTCTCCGGGACAACAGACTTCACTCAACAGCTTCCCAAGAGTTCTTAGGAAGTGCCTGCAGTTGTGCTGGACATTCTGAGTAACTGCTTGTCGGAAGGAGCTGGAATCGTGACTCAAGAACAGGAAGCGTGTTGCCGAACTGCCGCTGCCGCTTCACAACACGAAGCGCCTCGCATCGCCGGAGAAGAGGATCGACATCGCAGCAGACACCACCGCATCACTGGAAAGCGTGTCGCAGAAGAATCGTTGAGTCATCGCAGAGCCACTGAAGCGCCTCGCATCACCAGGGGAGAGGATCGACGTTGCCGCAGATGCCGCCGCATCACTGGGAAGCGTGTCGCCGGGCCTGGCGCGGCTCATCGCCGGAGAAGAGGATTGATGTCACAGCAGACGAAGCCGCATCACCAGGAAAAGTGTTGCAGGGCCTGTCGCGGCTCGCAATGTTGTTGAAGCACCGTGCATCGCCGTAGAAGAGGATCGACGTCACAGCAGACACCGCCACATCACCGGGAGGCGTGTTGCAGGGCCTGTCGCGGTTCGCATTGTATCGCACCAAGAAGAAGACAACATCTTTATTTCTTTGCAACAGATTTTCAACGCATTGCCGTCCTTGCAACACTTTCGTTGTCTTGCCTTACGCATCTTCAGGTACATTGAACTCAGAGTGTCGCATTTACCATTTTAAGGGAACTAAGCTAATTCTACCATTTTAATTTTTGTCAATTGTGTTAAAACTATATAAAAGATACTTATTTTTATAATACAACCTGTGTGGTGTCCATCTGTAGTGTTGTCACTTTATTACTGTATGTGTACACACTGCCTCTGACATAGGCCAGTCTGCTCGTGCCAAGCTACCAAGGGGGTGAGCAGGGGTTATTTCAGGAGTGTACCCCCTTACTCTGACTAGACGCAAGGATCCCTATTTGTCACAGGTACCTACCTATGCCAACTAGAGAACCCCAAGTCTAACATTTACTATGACTGCTGCTCGTCTGCCCTGACTGCTGCACGATAGGGCATGCAGCACCCTCTGGATGGATGGCTTAGTATACCAGTACTGTATGCATGCCTCTTTCCTGAACTGTATTGATGCTGTGTCATAATAGGCTTTCCCACGTTCAGCAGCATTTTGCAGTGTTCTGCCAAGCATTGTTATGCTTTGTGATGTTGTGCCTTGCTGAGCAGCGTATTGTTGTTTCAATTACTGCTGTTGTATTGCCTCTAAAGTGCCCCGTTGTTGCCCTCTGGGTCTTGTACCAGAGCTCCTTCCCTAGCTTCTACCCACCCGCTGAGGTCCCCCACTTCTTCCCACCGGTATTCCCCAACACAGGAGGTATTATCCATGCCCTCTTCTCTTGCCTCCCCACACCCCCTCAGAGGGCCTTTGGAACTTCTGGTCCTCTGCACTTTCTCTTTTTGGCCCCAAGGCTCTATCACCACAACCTGATGTATTCCCCCTTGCTCTATGCCCCTCTCCGTGGTACCTCTGTCACGCCTATACTTCCAGACTGAGGCCCAAGGTACACAGTTGCCGGATTCCCCTGAGGCTTTCGTCCTAGGTTCCATGTCATATTATTTCCCTTTTTCCTCCTTTGTCTTGCCCACCCCCATACCGCCCAATTTTCTTTTTTCCCCTTAAATCTGTGCTTGGCAGTGGCACCCACCCCTACTCTGTGTTGTCTGCCCCCACTGTGTCCAAGGATTTCTTCCTTTTTCTTTCCTTATCTCTCTTTCCTTTCTCTTTTCCTGATTCATTTTCTTCCCTTTTCTCTCTTTTATTCCTACCTCCCTCTTTTTTCGTCCTTTCTTCCTGCTCCCCGCACCCTCCCAGCCACCCCTTTACTATGATGGCTGCCGGCATCACCCCTCCCACCCCTGTATGTTGTCTCCTGATAAGTTAATGGCCTGACACATTTTATCAAATGTAAGAAAGTGCTGTCCCATCTGCAGTCTAAACATGTCGACATGGCCCTATTACATGAAACCCACCTCTCCCAAGTGGAGTCTGAAAAATTGTGGTGTGATTGGGTAGGATGGGTGGTTTACAGCAGTTGTCTGGCAGCGCCGGCGACAGCCTCGGGCAGCCTAGGAAGTGTGGCATTGCAATTCTTTTGTGTAGATCCCTGCCTTTTATCATCCTCAAGAAATGTACAGACCAAAATGGCCACTATGCCTTTTTTAAACAATGGCTCGGCAGCCGGCCACAATGTTTTGCCTTGGTGTACGCACCAATAGGATCCAAGTGGCAGTTTTTTCTCCAGCTTAATCTTGTGGGTGACTATCAGTGCGGCAGTGTCCATTTACCCTTTCCAGTGCGCCATAAGTACTTGAGGGTCTAACCAAACCAAGGGCTGGACCTCATAGTGGTGGATAACCTCAACACCCTGCTGGCGTGCATAAAGTTAGACTTTGAGAAGTGGTCCCACTTCAGCCTCTCATTATGGGGCAGGTTACAGGCAGTCACGATGGTGACATTGTCACAATACACCTTTATCCTTAGCATGCTACACCTACTGGTACCTCTCTCATTGCTATGAAACATAGGCCAGAGCACATGGTCTTTCGTCTGGGGTCGTCCCACACCCAGTTAGCCAATAGCAAACTCTTGGCTCACCGATCTTGTGGGGTCTGGGTCTTACCTCGGTTGAGCACTATGTCCTGGCCCTGCACTTGGGGCCCTGGACCTATGGCTTTGGGTGCTGCCAGAGCGCAACCTGCTGGGCTGCCCACAGGAACTGTACCACTTCTACAAGAGTGATGCAAACATGCAGGGCCGGACTGGGAACTGAAAGCAGCCCTGGCAAATTTTGCCAGACCAGCCCCCGTCCAGTGCGTAGCGAGCCAGCCCCCGTCCGGCACGTAGCGAGCTAGCGCAGCGAGCGAGCCCGAAGGCCACAAGGGGGGTTTCAAAAACAACAGACCAAAATGGTGAATTTTACAGCACATTTTTCATTACATATTCAAATTGCATCTAGTTTTAAAGCACAGTAAACAGTAGATGATGACCTTAAAGAACATCAGGTTATCCACCCAGTCATATGTATACATAGGCATTCTTTCAGAGAGCACCAAAAATAGACACAAGTAGTGAATCAGAGAAAACAAAGTAAAAGTGAGACCAACCCCCACATGGTGTGTAGCGAGGAAGCGCCGTGAGCAACCACTAGGGGGAGTTTGGGGGGGTTGAACTTCTCTTCTGAAAGAGAAGAGTTTCTGGGACAGCCAGCGGACTGTTGAGAATTTAACCAATGCTGGCTGAAAAAGTCTCTTGCTCCAATTTACAGACTAAAGATGAATAGAATGATATCAACATGGGAATGTACAAGATCCACACTCGGGCAAAACTGACCTCTCCTTTGCTAACCTGTCTAAAAAGATGTCTAGTCAGCTAATGAACTCTCAGTGGCTTGAGGTAACTCCAGTGCCTGTGTGGGGATGGGCAGGAATGTCGTGGAGGCAGGCTGGGGAGAGAGGGACGGAAACACGCCTTCAATCTAGGGGTCTAGAAGGAAGCAACGTGAAATAATGGCCCAATTGGCAATGTCAATTACTGGTGACACATAACCATTGGGGTCTGTATGAGCAACGGCCCTGTCTTAAAGTAATGCAGGAGCCCTATTGACTTTTACAATTAAAATAGAAATAACTGCTGAAAATGTCACAATCCTGGGCAGTTTCCACGTCCTTGCAACTCCTCTTATGTTAGCAAAGGTGATCTGGGCTATGACATCACATGGGCCCCTGGAATTATTCATGTGGAGAGGGTAAAATTATGCAGCCGTAGTGTCATGGCTGGTGATGGTGTGCAGACTCTTGCCTAGCCAGCAGCAGAGGTAAATCTTCCTGTTGCTGTAGTGAGTGTCTCCAAGTTCAAATTGTAACAACTGAACATTGATTGGAGGAATTCCAACGTACCCTGTCTCTTAGCCCAGGATGGCGTGTCAAGTCTGAAACAGATCTCGGATTACAATATTGATTACATGGCCCTTCTCAAGGAAATCCCTCTCCTAACAGATGCCATTTCGCAGTTAAGATAACAGTGAAAAAGAGAGAAGGGAGTAACTTTCCCAAGCTCACGCAGTTTGTAAAGGACAAATAGGGATTTTAACTTCTGCTGCTGTCTGTGGGTTTATTCCCTTACTCGATACACTTCACCTCCCATTTTTAAAAATCAGTTTAAGACTGAGCGCAAAATTACGTGATTCCTGTCTCTCACTGAATCTGTAATTTTTTTTGCTACTCTGTTGTTTAATGTATATCTATATGGCACAGACATGCATAAGTACATTTCCATGTCAATAATATAAAACTTTGTTACTGGAGTGCTTCTGATTACAGTAGGTAAAGGCAGTGCGGCGCTTTGATGATATTCAGAGAACACTCTGTTTCTGTTTTACCCTTTTTAAATTAAACCGATGGATGATCAGATCATCATGTGTTGTTTCTTTTTACAATATCACCCTGATTACAATCAACACTTTTTCCAACCCCTGCCACACTCTCAATGAATACTGCGGAAGACACGGGAGTGGCGTTTTTACCATGCAACAGTGATTACTGAATAGAAGTCTGGGCGAGTGAGTGAGAGCAGGGAGCCATCTTTACTTCAACCACTCACTGCAGCCTGCAACACTCCAAAATCAGACTCCACCTTCCCTTGTAAATACCACTTCTGATCTAAGATGCTATCTTCAGAGTGTCATACTAGGGTCTACCACCAGAGGCCGCTCTTTCCCCCAGTGTTAACTACTTGTCACCTTCAGCCTCTATGATGGGGCTCACTAAAATAACTCACTTGAAGGGACCATTCTGCCTCTCGGGTACCTCCAGTGTTTCAGAGCGGATGGAGTCCTCCATGGCCATCACTTCCGGGAATGTAGACCCAGGAGCAGGGATGGGAGCGTCTCATGATGAACCCTCAGGCGTCCAGGTAACAGCGCACCAGCAAATCACCACTTCCGAGTAGAATTATCTTCATTCAAGTGCCTGTTTTCCATGTTCACTATTCCAAGTTTGGTGTTTAGAACTCAGACAGGCAGCAGTTGTGTGATGCTGGAAGGGACGTTTTTAGTGATGCATGGTCCAGAGGAAAGCAGGGACTTGTAGTCTTTTCTACCATCGATTGTAGTTCCACAGGGGACTTATGGCAATGTCCTGCATCAGGGTGGCTTTCTGGCTCAGCAGCTCTGCTCAGTCATTCTCGGCAACTGATGATTGTGCCCAAGGAGGGAAGTCTAAAGCCGCCCTATTGTTGTACCACAGCTCCCAAGTTTTCCAGATCCGTGCATGACTAATTAGTGCAGTCGAGTTTTTCCATCAATCTCTGGCAATTGCAGTCTTAATATAAAAACAAGACTACAAGTCCCAGAGTTATATGACAAATGCGGGGCTGGACGAACTAGTTCACCCATGACCTTTGAACCTTCTCATCTACGATCTAGATTTCTTAATTTGTAGCCCGCAGCACTCTGCAGGCTGTGACTCCTAAACCCAGACATTAACTCGCCCTACAAGCCAGCCTGTAATTTGCTGTGCTATTTGACTATGGTTCCAGCAAGTTCTCAGGGTCAAGGTGGTGATTGAGGAAAAATGTGCAATCAAGATTTCTGAATGAATATACAAATATCAGCAGGTGCAAATTATTACTGAGTGTTGTTACAAATCTTAAAGAAAATATATGAGTCAGCGTGTCATTTGCCGGAGCCGCTCCAGACACTTGGCACATTATGAACAATACTTGGACTCGGAGGCACTTTGTGAAGCGGGGTATTCTCAATAATCCCCGGCGTGGCGCGCAGGCTTCTTTCTGTAAGATCTTAAGAGTTTACTTTCTCGTTGCTCAAATGGGTGCAAAACTAATTTCTGATATGTATATGTTGCTGTCGTCTTACGAGAAAAACGCCAGTCACTCATAATTACTGAACTTATTAAAATGTCACGCACATAGCAATCTGAAACCTTGGCAGCTATGGGCAGGCTCGAGCTGACGACTACGAGAGGCCTCATGTGACATAGAGCTGTGCTGTGCATATACGGTCACTGGTAGGTAACTTAACACTGGCCATATATGCACAGCACAGCTCTGTATGTTACACACTGTATGGTAATGCGGTCGGATTGGAATCACTCAGGCCTGGTCCCTCGGTCCAGACCACCACCACCACTGCGCGACTCCCCGCCCCGCCCGCCAACTTCAGTGTTTGTGATAGTGAATACATTAAAGACAGTCAATGAGTGATTAGTAATGAATCTAATGATGATTAAAAGTTATTGTCGGTACAGGGGCCAGGGCGGAAAAAATACACTTACTCACTCATGGACCACGGTCACGGGTCGGGCCGGCTCCTGCTGTTGGTGGCACTGGCAGAAACAGGAGGACAGGAGGGCTACTTCCAGGGGAGGGCGGGCAGCGGCCTAGCCACCACAGTACAATAAATAAATTATGGTGGCCGCTCCGGTCCTCTCCTGGCTGGCTCTCGTCACTCGTCGTGCTGATGATGGCTGCAACCTGTAGGAAACACTGACTGTGCGCAGTTTTCATTGCCCACTATGCAATGCGCATGCGGGAACATCAGTTGCACCCTAGGCGGCGGCGCGCAGACGCGCTGGAGGAGGTAGGGCATGACTGCGCGTTGCGCACAGGCACCTCCCTCCTCCCTCCTGAAACACTTCCGCTTTTTTTTAGGTTGCACTTCAGTGTGCAAACACACTGCCGGTCAATCAGGCTGGTTGTTGCTGCTGCAGTATGGGCGGAGCGGCAGGCCTGCTGAACTTGGAGACGGAGTCTAAGACTGAGTGAGTAGTAGACTAGAGTCTCACTCAATCTCAGACAGGACGAAACACACGCACCTGTGTGACACAGACACACACTGACGCTGTGACGGTCGGGTCGGACCGAAAATCGGCCCTCACTCACAAAACCGGCCCCCTGATCCAAAACCGGCCCCCACCCCCCTCCAGCCTACCGGGGGATTGCCCGGTGCCCGAAAGCACCAGTCCGGCCCTGCAAACATGCCAGGCCCCAACATCTCGATGCTGTTAGCAATAGTCTCCTCATGGCGACGGGCCCACTGCCTCTTCGGGGTGGATCCTCTTCTATACTAACACACACCATTATGGGGTAACTCTGGCCTTCACATAGGTGGTGAGAAGTTGAGCTGGGAGGTGTGCGGGCAACCACAACTTCCAACAAGTGCTAGATTAGGGTGACCTTACATCCTTCGCAGTATTCACTCAACAGCTTCCCAAGAGTTCTTGGTAGTATTGGCAGCTAAAGCAATGCCTCACCTGTTGCCTGTGCGCACGCTTCTAGGTCCTCTACCCCTCTCCTGTAGTCTCCTACCTCAGGGCGGGCATCGCTTCCGCTGGGTGATGTCTTGCTTCTATAGCCTCTTGAGCCGCCAACTCTTCTCTCTGCCCCTCCTGAATAACCTCAGTGGCAAATGGCAAACCAGACTTCAGACAGAATATTAGGCGGATATTTTGGAGGTACTGGACCATGCAGCCTGAAAAGCGCGGTTTAAGTTTTGTCTCTTTAAGTCATTACATGACTGGTTGTGAACTCCAGGAAAACTACAGGCAGCAGGACTCTTACCTCATGCAAATTTCTGGTGCTGTGCCCATGCTCAATGTGACCCGATTCATATCCTCTGTGATTTCTCCACAGTCCGACCTCTTAGGGAGGTGGTTGGTGCCACGCTGAGAGAGACCCTACCTGTCACAACTCCCTTATCCCATCCCCTGATCCTCCTACATGACCTCACAGCCTCCTCGGACCCCTCCTGCCTTCAGGGCCATCTATTGCATACGGAGCTCGCCACTGCAAAGATCAGTATTCTCTGTCACTGGCGGTCACCTACCCCCCCTCCCATGACGAATGGCTCTCAACGATGTACCAGATGACCTCCTATGAGCAGGTCATCTACAATTTGCAGGACTAGGAAGACCTTCCTCCTTACCAGGGCACCTTTTCTCCAGGATGATTCCCTCTAGCTCCTAGTTGAGAGAGCCCTTGACTCCCTATGAGGAGGCCCGATGTTATACTACGCTGCCTCTGCCCTTGGGACCCTGCCATGGTCATGGCCCTTGAGGGTGCTCACTCACTCCCCACTTCCCACTCTCCACTTTTGCTTTTCCACCACCAGCTCTCCCTCTGCCTCTCATTTCTTTATTCACTTCCCTATTCTTCCCTCTTATCCCACCCTTTCCCCTCCCACCCAGGGCGTGTATGTGAGTGTGGGCTCCCTGTTTGCTTTTCTCTCTCTCCGTCTTCTGTCATATCCTGTTTTTCTTACAGCTCCTCTTACCTCATCAACCGTCATGTGCACAGATGGTGACCCATGCGTTCTACTTGGTACCGTCCTTCCTTGACCTCCAAGGCCCCTGATTTGTGAGACCATCATAGGCTATGCATCTGGTGCTATGTTTAATTTTACATTGTGGGCCTTGCACTGTCTGATTGCTTCATGTATCAAGCCTTATGTTCCTTGCCTCGTTCCCTTATCCCTTTTTTATTTTGATATTTAAATAAAGAATTGTGAAATAGATATATGTTCCATTTTGCGCTTGATATTCATCTTGGTTTTGCACCTTCGAGAACACCCTGGGTGCCCAATCATGTGACTCCCATTTCTTTTAATGCAATGATTCCCATCTTATTCCTTGCTATTTCCCTTCCCATGATGTGAGCTGTAAGCAACGGTACAAAGAGCAGAGGGGATGAACACTGGAAATCCAAAATCCTGGTCATTCGGAGAAGCCAATTGATAATGTTAATGTACAGAGCTTCAAACCTTTAGTTCTGCCATTTTGAAGCAGTGTAAATAAGTGGTGTTACTATTATCCAAATTAATGTTGCCTAATGCCTAATGTACTGACCTTGGAAAGAAAGGACCAAAAAGTTAAAAACGCCATTTGGTCATGCTAGACTGGGTCAGAGTCAAAAGTTAAAACTGACTGCGATGGAGCGCAGTTCTGATGCAGGGACCACATCTGGTCCGGTGTGAAGTTCAGTCTCTGACTTTTACTTGGAGAAAAATGCTTACTGACAGGGTTGTCAGCAGGTTGGGCTGCAAGCTGGATCCAAAGAACAGTTTGTCAACAGCAGGCTGTAGAAGTCCTAGTCCAGGTTCGGAACTTGGCAGAAAACATGGGGTAGTTGTTGTCGACATGAAGAGCTCTGTGCAGCTAAAATCCGGATCCTGCATCTGGGCAGTCTCAGTAGCAGCAGAATACAGTTTCCGCGTTGGCCTTGGTGAAATCTATTTACGCTCATAAGGAGACTCGGGTTGGTTGTTGGTGACATGAGGAGCTCTGTGTGTGACATCCGGACAAATGAATTTGAGCGACGATTCTTCGACAGCGGCTGAGGTTTCAGCAGTATCCCAATATGAACCTCTTGTTCTTCTTACAGGAAGTTGGAACCAAGTTCTCAGAGTCCAGTTCTTGCAGATTTGAGGTTGGAGGAGTACACTCCTAACACAAGTCTAGAGTCTCAGACCTTTTGGGGGTTAGGACTCAATTCTCAGAAGTCGCCAGCAGGGTCCAGAGCAAATCCAGTTGGAACTGGTCAGCTGGGCTCAGCAGATACTTGGGCTTCTTGCAGCTTTTGCATTCCTGGAGCTTAACAGGAGGCTAGCTAACTAGCCCCTGGAGTCCACTCTTCTGTCCTAGGTCAAATGGAAGCAGGTTTAGCCCTTGGGGTTTCTCTCCACAAGTTACAGCAAGTGCAGTCCTCTTTCTGAAATCAGGGTTTAGTAGATGCAGTCCTTCTTCTATCTAAATCAGGACTAGCAGTGTTCTGAAGAAGGTATCCAGGGATGCCACCTTTATGCCTGGCACTATCTTTTGGGTGTGGGAAACTCCCTGTCAAATAGGGAAAACGTTCCCTGGAGCAACCCTACCCACTTTGCCATCATTTACTGAGGGGTTGGCCCTAAAATTACCCCTGTGCCCTTCTCTGTCAAATTCCAAGATGGCAGAACATTTCTCCCACTGGTCAGAGCTCTGGGCACACTCCTGAGGTGTGTCTATTGAAATGCTGAATCCCTCAGCAAACAAGTTCTGGAATATGTTTTCCCCCCACTGGGATTGGTGCCACTCTAACTACTTGGACAATGACAGGGGCAGGTCTAGGTGTGAGTTACATCTACTTGTGACCGCGGATGACTCTTTGAAGCTTATGCAGTTGGTGGACGCCTCCTATAAGTAGGAAGTCACACCTCCTCCCAGCCAAGGCCCTTTTTCTCCCTTTCATGGGAACCATTCACATTTCCCAGCAGGCAGTCAGGTGACAGCTGGAGAATAACTCTGAAAAGCCTAGAGCCTTTAAGCAGGAAAAAAACAATTTGCCAAGTCTCTGAGTCTTGCCCACAGGGCCATGTATGGGAGAGGCCCTGCTCTCCTCCAAAAGTTGATCACTCACTATTCACCCCACCGGCACCTTAGATCTAGCTCAAAATTTCTGATGAAAGCGGCCACAATTAAAAGAACCAGATGGGGAAGAATATCTTTCACACATCTGGTTCCCCCACACTGGAACAGCCTAGATCCAGAGATTCGACTCGTTAAAAACGAATTGTCTTTTTAAAAAAAGTGTTGACTCCCCTCACCTCTGTCTTCCAGCGCTGAGATGCCCAAGGCTAGTCATGCGCTTTACAAATCCCATAACCATAAACATAAACCATCAGATTAGATTTTAAATTTCTATAAATCTGAATCGTTGAACCATGGTTTTAGCTATTCCCAAACTGAAGGTATAAGGTGTTCTAATGTAACCCAGTGCTTTTCTATAGGGGAGACAGTCTTGCCACAGCGAAAAACGACTGTGGACACTTTTTACTACCAGGACATGTAAAATTTAAGAACCCATGTCCTACTCTTTAAATATTATGCAGCCTGCCATATGGAAATGTAGGGCTGTTCTATAGGGTGACATATCTATGAAAAAGGAAGGTTTAGGGCTGACAAAAGGGTTATTTTGCCAGGTCAAATTGGCAGTTTTAAAACTGCCTTGCTGGACTGCAGTAGTAGGCCTATAGTCATGTTTTCACTTGCCACTTGAGAGGAGGAAGAATAAGTCCTGCTATCCACTAGTGACATTTATCTTACAGGCCCTGGGTATACAGAGTACCATCCTTTAGGAGGAACATATAAGTAAGTTAAATATTCTAATCAGGTATTAGCCAATTCTACCTGTTTTAGGGGCCAGAACACCCACACAGGGTGCCAAATGGCAGCACTACAGTGTTCAAAGTCTTTGCATCAGCAAGAAATCTAGCTAAAAATGTGGGGGGTGGGGTGACCACACAAAAAAGGATATTTTCCTACAAGTAGACATGATGGTTTCTGTGGCATAGTGTAATAATAAAAAACCTTGCACTTTATGTTTTGCACTTTAGAATTTGCACTGTTAATGAGAAGAAGATGGTTGAAGAGGAAGGGGAAGGGCCAAGCAGAACTGGGAGGAGTGAGGGCAAAGGTGTGGACAGAACAGGTTGGCAATAATAACTGTGGGCGTGATCCACAAAGCATTCTACGCACCAAACTTAAAGATATCTGTGCAAAATGCCAGTTTGCCAATACAAAATCTCAATTCTGAGTCTATGCTTGTAAGGAGTCAGATTCTGGACATTCCTGAGTGGGCCAGTCTGCAGAAGTAAAAGACACAATTTTGTAGGTATTTGTATACCTCTTGTTGGTAGTTGCCTCCATGTAAACTTTCTCAGTAGCAAGCCAGTAGTAAGTGCGAGAATGAGGAGAAGAGCCTGCCATAAATAATGGGGTTGGCATGAAAAGGGGGCAAATTATTTTTGCAGAAAAGACCTTTGACTCAGTCAAGTGGGTCTTTCATGGTGGCTGCACTTCATAAAATTGGCCTGGGTCCTAGCTTTAGGTCATGGATTACTTTGATGTACACACATCCCAGGGTAAGGGTTCAGCTGAACAGTGTATTGCCCTCGACATTTGCATTGGAAAGAAGAACCAATCAGGGCTGTTCTTTGTACCATCTGCTTTTTGAGCTAATGGTGGAACGCCTACCTAATTGGTCATGTAGAGATGGCCTGGTTCAGGTCCTACACTTGGATCGAGGCAGTGTCACTTTATGATAATGATCTGCTTCTTCATGCGTTTGACCCAGACTCTACGACTAGCAAACTATTTAAGATTTTCAACACCTATGGAAGGCTTTCTGGATTTTAAATTAGCTGGTCCACTCAGTCTTCTTCCCACTTACGGGTGTAAATCCCATATGGAATGATGTATGCCCTTTTTAGGTCAGTTCCAGGGTTTTCAGCCACCTTGGTATATATATTGCGAGTAAAAACTTATTTGAAGAAAATCTGTACACAGTGTTGAATCGTTTTGAGGAGGATGCAACATATTGGAGGACGACTCATATATCTGTTCTTGGAAAAGCTATTTAAATGTAAAATTAATTTTTTACCCAGGCTTATCTATATTGTCCAGAAACAAGATATTAAGGGTTCTGTTGTGGGATAGAGGCAGTTCAATGATAGTGCTGTATATTCTACGTAGAGGAGTATATAATGGGGGATATCACTCCTAGGTTTAATTAAATATAAAAAAGTCACAATATATAGTCTTGAACACTGGGCATTTCAATTACAAAATAAGCCTTCTCTAAATTTGAATAGACCTGCAATGTGTTTGGAGAGAAACCTTAAATTAATATATCGATGATGGGCTCCCAAACATCTAATGAACCCTAAAGAAAATGTTGCCCTGCTCATATGGAACAGTGCGGGAAGAGACGTGGGATGTGAGAATGTTGTGACAATGGAGACATCCAAGTGGTTATCTTTGATCTAGGCGACCCTAAGAAATCTAAAGTGATTCTGAAGCTGGGATAGGTTTGACAACCCAATGATATGTGATGCATGCCTTCAGAAAAGATACCTACTGAATGATACCCAGGAATTTATATGCCTGGAGTTAAAACATGCAGTGCACAGGTAAGACTCAATGATATGCAATCATCAGGGCACATCGCCACTGGGACATTAGATCACTCTGGAACAGCTTGGTTAGAAAGGGGTTTCCTGTATTTATTAAACATTGATGAACATGGCAATAGATAAGGTGGAAGCCTGCAGGACAGGGAGGGGCCCCCAAAGCGCTACACTCATAGTGGGGAACGGCTACCGCCTTCACCAGGAGCTAAGCAGCACGAGCACGGTGGAGGCAGCATACCATGTAATAATCAGTAGCAGTGAACAGGGCCTTTTTAGCCTGTGCAGTACATATGTGGTTAGTACATGTACTGGGTGTATGTATGCCTGAGAGGTATACATTACATGAGAGATTTACTGCTGTACACTGCGTTCACGGGGACAGCATGTGCTTGATGTATGTGTGCCTTTTTGAAGTACATTGTGTGCCTGCACACCCTGGTTTTAGACAGAAAACTGTCAGTACTGAACAGTGTGTAAAGACTGATGGTGTGTGTTGAATGCATGAGTGCATGTAAAGGTACAGTGCGTGGGCGAGCAGTGCTGGGCTGAAAGTGTGCTGTGAAAGTACATTGAATGAACGTGCCTGCAATGGTACATTATATGGAGGGAACTGTGTGTTGCTGCCGATCCACATAGAAGCCCGCGTTAGAACTTAGGAGGCTTAGGAGGCTTATCTAGCCCCTCGCCAAGCCTGGAGAACCTGTTTCTACTATCCGAAACGCTCCGCCATTTAAAGCCCAAAATTATCTGCGCGCACGTCAATATCAAAGGATGGCGTTGTTCCGACACGTGAGCCTGTTTTCGTTCTCCGACACGCCTCTCCATTTAAAACGCCCTAAATAATCTGCGCACACACCGAAATTTCAGGACGGCGTGGCTACGGCTGGTCCCATTACAATACCTTCTGCAATCATATAATACTCAGGTTACCTGCAGCATTTTGATTTATACATTTCGACCCGGTTTTAATACGTCTGCTGTATCTTCAATTAACCTCATATAACCGCAAGGTCGCCTATACAGCTTTAGTGTCACCGCTATATCCTGTTGGTTGTCACTTTCCCGATCCTTATCCTATGTTCGACATAATTTTTATCACATCCTACATTGGTCCATACATTTCCACCAGAGATGATACTTTCCTGATGAAGACACTTCTGTGTCGAAACGCGTCGCTGAAAACCATCTCCTCTCAACATTGATTTGTACCATATGAATTGTTGATTACATTGTTTTATTCTCATGTACAAAGAAATTCTTAATTTTTACCTAACAAAATATATACACCCTGAATCTTTTTATCATTATGATATTTAATACATTTGATTCTATTTGTAATTTCTAGTGCATATTTGTCTCTTTTAGTTGCACACATTGCCGCCTCTTTCGCTTTGCCTGGGCTTGTTATTTGTCATAATTTGTTTTACCCTGACCCAGGAATTTGATCCATTACCAGCGGGTCCCTGTTACTTGCAAGGTAAAGACAGAAAACTGTCATTACTGAACAGTGTGCCAAGACTGATGGTGTGTGTTGAATGCAAGAGTGCATGTAAAGGTACAGTGCGTAGGCGAGCAGTGCTGGGCTGAAAATGTGCTGTGAAAGTACATTGAATGAATGTGCCTGCAATGGTACATTATATGGAGGGCACTGTGTGCCATTTTGGGAACCCCAGGCCTGCCTGATATATACACAAGGAGGAGAGGAATCCCCCCAGGCAGGTTTGTGTATTGCTGCAAGACCTTTGCCTGTTACTAGGACTGGGAACCAATGCCTGCTAGTCTCCCTCCTGGGTAATTGAGCATCAGCCAGGGAAACTAAAGCCACCTGCCCTTGAGCCTGGAGCACCAGCTCCTGCCTGCTTGCCACAATCCATGTGACCTGTGAGGAAGAAGAGAGCATTGGAGGGATTGAGGTCCAGTGAGGAGCCCTACCATGAGAACTCTCTGTGTGAGGTATGCGGATTCAGCTGTGAACCCATCGGGTCATAGCCCGTGTGCAAGACTGTGGTGACCCTGCATGCCAGGAGAGGGCCACCATTTCTGAACCAAGTATCAAGCACTGTGTGGAGGGCACCAAGCCCACACTGCCTTCTAGTGGTGACCCCATATGGCAGAGGGGGCCACTGGAGAAGTTGTGTGACAAACCTGCCAGGCCTCCTGAACGGCTGACCGGTGACCTCAAATGCCAGGAGGGTCCGTTGTTGTGTGGGCAATCGCAACTGAAGAGTCTACGCTGCACTTAGAAGGTACAGTGCCAACCCCATATCACAAGAGTTGCTGCCCGGACCAAATCATCAAAAACTTCAGGCAGTCGCCCAGGACTGGAGTGAAGTTGTGACCAGCTGGTCTAGCCATACCAAATGATCTTCCCTGACTGATCCCCATTGACCAAGAGGGAGCTGCAGGACTCCAGTCAGGAGCCAAAGGACAGAATTCCCCCCGCTGTCGAAGAATTTACTTACTGCATCACTGAGAGCTGGAAGCTGCTCCAATCGCTGGGGAGAGCAGCTGCGCCACTCCGGAGAGTGAGCCAGCACCTGCTGACTTTGCAGCGTGTACCACAAGCAGTCTGACTTCCCTCAGCAGGATCAGACCTTGTGAGTGTTTCGCTGAGGGCCCCTGCTGTAACGCTGAATGCTTCCGTGCTGAAGAAGTGGGTTAGGACTTGAACTAGTGCCGTTGGGGCCCCAGGGGAGTCACTGCTAAAGGTGCTGTGGCACCATGGACACTTTTGCCTGAAATCCTGAAGAGTCAAAAGAGAACTCCTTAGTATGGCCTACTAGTTTGCATTCCCTGATGTACCCCCAAGTGAATGGGGAGTAACCCTGAATGTGTGACAGAAAGGAAAGTAGGACAGGGATTCGTCTGACTCCTACTAGAGCCCAACCGCAAGGGGGATTGTGTTATTGCATTTGACTGTCATATCTCTTTGCAGGTGTAGAGTTAGAAATAAAAAACAACTTTTTCTTATAAAAGCAAGAATTTGGCTGGATATTGATTTATTGTTCGTACTGTTTGCAATTTGAGTTATGAGTCTTGTTCACCACTGTATCTGCATCAACCTCTTTCCAAGGGACCCTTGGCTGCTTGACCACAGCTACCACTGAGAGTCAAGTGCAGAAGAGGTACTTGGCCTAGTTGAGTGGGACTATAGTAGGTTGGATCCCAGAACATATGGGGGAAAAAGCCTCAACTACCACAGTTGGGCCCAGGAACCCATGCGTGCCCCTTGGACCTCTGAAGGGAGTCTGACACCTTCCATATATATGAATACCAAGGTATGACATTCATTTCAGCAGTCATAGAGTTCAGACTTGTGTTATGCACACAATGTGAACAGCCACGTGCCCTGTCAAGTATACCTTCAAGTACAAAATAAATTCAATCAATGGCGGGGTACATAATTAAGAAATTTCACCTTAAGAATCAAAATTAATTGTAACATAGATTTACAATGCAGAATACTATGACCAAGTCACAGAAGAATTTGTCTACTTTGAAAGAGGTTTCTGATTATTTGCATACAGAATTTGTAGCGATGCAGTGATATTGATCTGGTGAGCGACTGAACTGAAACTTGTGGCCCGGAGCAAGCGACTTATGATTGCACACCACGTGTTCTCTAAGACTTAAAAAATAAAATTTGATTTGTAGGTCTTAAGCTGAAGTTTTTTTATTTTATGCCCCTCAGTTGGTTGAAAATATTTATTTGGGGGTCTGCTAAAACCAGGATACATTTTTAATTCCCCCTTAACCAGGCCGAGAAATATAGGTTCTCAATTGTTTATACAATGTTGTCACATGATCCATCAATCATCCAGCAAGTATTCAGAAGAGTGAAGCAGGCTCGTGGATATACAAGACACAACAAACTGGCGTAATAAATGTTGTTGACACACTACAATGCAATGCACAACTCATACATTGATTAATGTATTATCAGTAGAAGCTTAAGTGTAGTAAAGATAAATGAGTTATACCATATAGCAAGTATACAGACATTATATAATGATAAATATTCTCTTCAACAGGCATAATAATCTACGCCATTGGGGTCGGTAAGGCTATTGAGGAGGAGCTGCGAGAAATAGCATCCATGCCGGAAAACCGACATCTCTTCTACGCAGAGGACTTCAGCTCTATGGGTGCAATAACCGAGAAGCTGAAAGCCAGCATCTGTGAAGGTACTAGCACCAGCTAAGCCATGATGTTTCATCATCTCCTTCCTTGCAACAGACATTCCAGTTGATTCCTACAAAACTCTTTGTGAAAATGTTATTTTTGGCATTGAGTGAATTATTTTTATTTAGTTTAGAAAGCTTTATTGAAGTAATAAACAAAGTAAAACATCAATACAGATTATATGATGAGAGGTGTCAGTTCTCAAATAAAAAATTAACAAGGTAAAAGCCTAAAAAGAATCACACCTCAGCTGGAAATAAAAACTATACAAAGTCAAATGCATTTTTAGATTTTAAGAGAAAAGAGAAAGAGAGAGGGAGAGAGGGAAGAAGAGAGAGAGAAAGGAGGAGAAGAGAGAAAAAACAAAAGGAAGGGTCATATAAAGAAGGAAAGAGGAAAAGTGACGGTGAAACTCTACTGAGAATAAAAAGCCAATAAAAATGCATATATAAACATTAACTGTTTGACCTAGAGAGAAAAGAAGTTAAAGGCAACCATAGCAAGTCCTTTTTGATCAACAAAGCAGTAGAATTAGCAAAAGCACGATCAAGTCTGTGGTGATGGCAGAGTAAATTCCAGCAGGCTTGGAAAGAGATTTTTGAAGTGTCTTTCCAGTTGGTAGTAATAATCTGAAGAGTAATGGCAAAAAATAAGTCAATGAATTTACCCCCCATAACTTGAACATTCCAAACAGAAGAACAACTACCCAAAAAACATGTGAAATATCAAAAGTAACATTAATAGATAAAATATCATTCAGTTTTGAACAAACTTGAGACCAAAAAGCTTTAACTAAAGGGCAAAGGAAAAACATATGAAGGAAATGGTTATTATTTTGAAGACAGGACCAGCACTTCAGGGAATCTAGTGATCTAAACTTATACATATCACAGGGGGTGAGAAAAAGTCTGTTGTAAAAATAATATAAGGTCTGCGTAGTGCTAGCAGAACGTGAGGAGGTGTGAATTTGTGTCCAAATGTTATCCTACATGCATAAGGGGATTGTTAGGGCCAGATCTTTTTCCCATACAAGCTCTATTTTGGACTTGGTCCTAACCTGGAGAGGGCGGGAGAGTATGTTATAAATGGTAGCAGCTTTAAATTGAGTGGAGAAATCAATAGAGGGAGAGAGAGTTTGATCAGGTGTGATCGTGGGGGATTCCTGAAGGGAAAGGCGAATGAGAGAGTCTTTGAGTAGAGGATAATGAGGGGCATGAAAAGAAGAAATGTTGTACGAGGTTTGGAGATCTGAATAATCCATAAAAGAACCATCTTTCATTAAATGATGAGGTGTAATAATACCTTTGTCAATCCACACTTTATAAAATAAGGACAGTTTATTAATCTTAATGTGTTTATGATACCAAATTGGAATGCGTAAAAAGGGATCAGTAGGAGGTAAGTGAGAGTGCAGCAGAGAGGTAGTGATTGCTTTGGAATGGGTAAAAATGGGAGATGAGAAACGTTGAGGTGGCTGGGACAAACAAATAGCAGAAAGAAAAGAAAAAGGAGAGTACTGAGCTTGTTCCAACGAGCTCCATACAGTTAAAGGAGGATCCGAAGTTTCGGATAAAGAAGTCCAAATTTGTTTTAGAGTGAAAGCAGAGTGATAACGGCGAATATTAGGAAAATTGACACCACCCAATTCTTTAGAAAACTGAAGACGAGCCAAAGAAATCCTGGGTTTGCGATTGTTCCAAAGAAACTTGGAAAGAGAACTATTAATAACACGGAAAAGGAGGAAGCATGGAGGAGTAAAAATTAATAATAGGAAGGAGCATCATCTTGATGGTAGCTAATCTACCCCACCATGAGAGGAAAAGAGGAGACCAACCATCAGTCAGAGCGGACAATTTCATAAGGATGTCATAAAGATTAATTGTATTTGTTTCCTTGATGGTATTAGCATAGAGGATACCAAGACATTTGATATGTTTAGAGTTCCATTCAAAACCTGTAGTAGAGAACATAGAAGGAAGACAGAATTTATTGAGAGGTAGGAACTCAGATTTATCTACGTTAAGTATATATACAGAAACATTAGATTATTCCTGTGAATGTGAAAAAAAGGCTGGCAAGGAAGTAGATAAGTTAGAGATGTACAAAAGAATATCATCTGCATAAGCAGTAAATTTAATGTCGAGTAACTTGAATTGAAAACCTGAATAGTGGAGGGAGCGTCTGATTGATTCTTGAAAGGGTTCCAATGCAAGGACAAAAGGAAGGGGGGAAAGGGGGCAACCCTGTCTAGTCCCACTGAGAAGAGGGAAATAATTGGACTGATGACCATTTACCCAAACAGAAGTAGTAGGAGCTGAGTAGAGGATTTGAATGTATTGGAGGATAGGAGGGCCAAAACCATGCCATTTAAGAGCGCCAAAGCCAAATTCCCAATTGACCCTATCGAACGCTTTCTCAGCATCTAATGTTATGGCGGCTAAAGGAAAATCTAATTTAGAGGCCAGATGGAGGATGTTAAGAAAGGCGCGTGAATTATCTGTAATGGAACGACCTTTGACAAATCTGGATTGGTATATATTAAAAAGATCGGGGATAACTTTATTAATACACATGGCAAGTAATTTTGCAAAGATTTTACAATCTGTGTTAATCAAAGAGATGGGCCTATAATTTTTGAAAAGGGATGGATCTTTATCTTTTTTAGGTATCAGGCAAAGCATAGCCTGAGTAAAAGTACCAAGTGCTGTACCGGTACTAAGAAAGTGATTAATAAAAGATAGAGATGAGGGGTCAGAAGTGATTTAAATTGGAGAAAGAATCGAACGGAGAGAGCATCCGGACCTGGGGTTTTATCTTTGGGCAGAATGGAAATGGCATCAGTAATTTCTTGTTCAGATATGGGGGAATTCTAGGAAGAAAGATCAACTTGATTTTCGGGAGACTTAGGAATTTGTTGAAAATAAGAATCAATAAGGTCAGGAGACGGAGAAGATTCTGGGGTATACAAAGAGGAGTAGAAATCGGTAAAGCAATCAAGAATTTTAGAATCTGAGAGATGCAAAACTCCAGAAGTGTCCTTAATAGCAACAATTTTAGTTTTTTGCTTTTAAATTTTGAGGCAATTGGCGAGAGATCTACCAGCTTTATTCCGCCCACCATACATTTTTGCATTGAATTTAAGAAGATTGTTGCAGGTCGAATCTAAAGATTGCTTGATGTATTGCATTTTTGCTTTAATAAGTTTGGATAATGTATCCGGACAATTAGCAGAGAAATATTGATGTTCCAACAATTTAATTTGTTTACGAAGTGAAGTAGAATCCGAGAAAACCTTCTTCTTTTTACGGGAGACAAAATCAATAACAAAACCTCTGGCAGAAGCCTT
Organism: Lissotriton vulgaris; assembly: GCF_964263255.1. NCBI lineage: Eukaryota > Metazoa > Chordata > Amphibia > Caudata > Salamandridae > Lissotriton > Lissotriton vulgaris. Next base: position 1,739,988,564 of record NC_141691.1, read on the forward strand.
AAAGGCTTCCCAAATTAAGTGAAATTGAGAGACAGAAGAGATATTATGGAGAAAGAATTCTTGAGCAAAGAGTGAAAACTTTTCCAAGAATTGAGAATCTAAGAGAAGAGAATTGTTAAAGCGCCAACGCCTAGATGAAGGCACAGGAGAAGGATGGTCTAAGTCCAAAATGATGGGGAAATGGTCAGAAATAAGAATGGAGCCAATCTCAATACTATTCATGAATTGTAGAGTATGTTGAGTGAGGAAAATATAACCTATCTGGAAATGGGATCTGTGGGCGGGAGAAAAAAATAATACTCTATAACATCCGCATGGGAAGTTCTCCATGCATCCACTAAACCTCTTGTAATGATTGCTTTATGAAAGGATTTCTGCATCTTCTTAGGGACATATTTGGCTTGAGATTTTTGATCCATAAAAGGATCCATTAGTTGGTTGCAGTCTCCACCTAAAATCAAATTGTCAGTAGCGTGTGAGGAGAGAAAAATGGAAAACTCAGACCAAAAGGTTGAATCAATATCGGTAGGGCCATATACATTACAAAAAGAAAAAGGAGAGTTATTAACTGTTACATCTAACAAAAGCCATTTATTATTGGTGTCTTTGAATTCATTTTGTAATTGAACAGTCAATGACTTATGGAATAGAATAACTACACTATTCATATTACTATCAGCTGGAGAGCAGAACATTTCACCCACCCAGTGTTTACGTAGTGAAGCCAAATCTTGTAACCTGAGGTGGGATTCTTGTAGCAAAGCAATATGACATTTCAATTTAGCAAGGTGAGACAACACTCTGTTTCTTAACAGGATTACGCATACCTTTTACATTCCATGAAATGATGTGGAGATTTGTCATAGATAAGGTGCATAGAAAGATATACAATTCCTAAGTGAAAAGGGTGGAGGAAAGATGTATATTAAAGTATTGGGAAACCAAAGAGGATGCCAGTGTAAAAAAAGGAAGGGAATGAAGAAAGAGAATAGCCAAAGGAAAAAAGAGAATATAAAATGGAAAGGTCCAACAAAAGAAGTGAGTAAAATTGAGAGTAAAAAATTGCCATCATAAAAGTGTCAAATGGTAAGAAGAGAACACTATGCCAAAAAAGACCAAGAGAGAAAAAAAAGAAAAAAGAAACAGATAGAATAGGTGACTGTGAAAGAAAAAACAGACATTCGCCAAAGGAGAGAAGGAGAGAGAGGAAAGAAAAAAATGAGACAGATAGAAGGCGCTGCAGAGGAACAGAGGTTGAAAGGAATAAGAAAAGACTATAAAAATGGAAAATAAGAAAGCCGTTGCCAGAAAAGGAGGATAAAGGGGAAAAAGGGGGAAAAGAAGGGGAAAAAACCCCAAAAAGAATCCAAGGAAGAGGATGGCGGAAAGCCAAGTGGCTTTAGCCATAAAAGACAGTTCAACAAAAAACATTGATGTGAGAGGGGGGCAGCGAAGAACAAGAATAACCACACGAGAAGAGACACCGAGAGATAGACAGTTTACAATAAAAATAGGAAAGACAGAATGAGAAGGAAGTCTGAAGACTAAAGGTAACCAAATATAACAAAATGAAGGGAACTTACCAACAGTTAGGGAAAACAGCAGCGGATTTGGATAAAACAATACAAACATCAGGCAACACGGATGGAAAGTGTACACAGAGTGACAGCAAAGGGAAGACCTAAGAAACTTGGGAAGAATAAACAAAAAACAAAAGAGACAAATAATTTTTAACATAACAGTTAAGGCTTGCTTAATTCCATAAGTTCTCCTTTGTGAGTATGAATGAATTTGCGGCGGTCAGCGGGATCTTCGAAGCTGAAGGTTCTGTCTTTATAAGTTACTTTAAAGAAGCAGAGATTAATTAATCCGTAGCGTGCATTCATGGATCTCAACTCAGGTCTTAAGTCTAGGAATTCTTTTCTCCGAGTAGCAGTTGGCTTGGAGACATCTTGGGTGAAGAAAACTTTATGACCGGACCAAAGCATTTGTTTATGTTGTTTAGCTGCATTGAAAATCATCATAAGATCTGAATAAAGGAGAAAATAAGCAATTATACCTCTGGACTTGGAAGTTGAAGATGTGGTTTTTGGCCCCAGGCGATGAGCTCTTTGTATATTGAAGTCTATGGGCTTAGAAAAGCCAACAATTTGAAGAACTTGGTTTTTCAGAAAATTAATCATATCAGACTCTTCAGAACCTTCCGGAATACCATAAATGCGGAGGTTATTACGCCTGTTGCGATTTTCCAAATCCTCTGTGACCTTTTTAAGTTGACTAGCTTCTTTTGTAAGGGTATCAACTTTTGCAACAACATCCTGGGCATCACTAACCTTCTGCTCCAGATCAGTAAGTCTTGCATTAAGACTAGACCACTTGTCATCCAACCTCTGGAGAGTAGCTGCAGTATCAGTCATGAAGGGACGAATAAGGCGCAATTCCTACATGATGTCCTCCACCGTGAGAGGAAGCTGCAATTTCGATGGGGAAGGTGGGTCTTTCTTGACGCGTTTACCAGAAGACGCCGTTGACTCCTTACGCCCTCCAGAAGAAGACCCATGAGGTTTATTAGAATGTGAGGAATCCATGTTGGAGGTTAAACCTCAGGAACGTTATAATCCAAAACAGAAGTGAAGGCATTGGAAGAAACAACGCTGATATTTGAAAGGAGGCGTTGAAAAAAGATTGAATTAGGTCAGCAGTCTAATTAACCAAAGGCTAGCAAGTGGTCAAATCAATGCAGCAATAAAAAACAAAGTAATATGGGACACAGAAATAGCTCACTGAGAGAACAGGAAAATATCTGTGAAAACCATTGCAAGAAATAGTATTATCCTGAAAGACAATAGTGCTAATTGCGAAAAAGAAAGGACTACTGTATGAGAAGAAAGGCACTCACACCGCCTTCCTTTATACATAGTTATGGGTAGGTATTGTCAGTACTTGTGGCTATCCCATTGAGGTAAATGAAAAGTGGAGATCAAAACACCAACATAGCAGGGTTCCAAAAGGAAAGAAGGGGAAAAAAACAGTTTCCTCGATGGATAGGCTAATTGCAATCATTAGGGTTCATAAGACGGGGCGTGGCTTGGGGGCTGATGGGGGAAGCCGTCTGAACGACGAGCTCCGCGGCTAAGCCCACAATTATCCTGCTAAATTAAGTTATCGAGCCCCCAACGCTACCGAAAACTGGGGGAACAGAGCACGCCCGCCTGAGCAGCAAATGAAAGCTGGAGCAGGCAAAATAGTGATTCTCGAATGATATTTGGAGGGCGGCGGAGAACGAAGACGAGCACAAGATGGCGGCTACAGATTGAAATCGAAACTCCGGGGAGCGGAGTTTGCAGTGGCGGCCGCTTCCCAGTCCCGGCGCGGGCACGGAGCGGAGATTGAGCAAATCGCGGCGGTGACCTGGGAGCCCCCGACAGCTTGGGGGAGACGGAGGAGAGGAGTAGAGTGACCCTCCATGGTGGGCGACCGGAGATCGGGCCGACGATCGCCTGAGGTGCGGCTGTGAGCCTGGCGAAGCTGCGGTGGAGGAGATTGCGACACCGTCGGACGCAGAGTGCATCTCCCACCGGGACCTGAAAACGGGGCCGGTCACCCAGGCCGAGTGGGGGACCCAGACTAGTGCCGGTGAGCGGGGAGTAGCAAAGCCCGAGTCTGCGGGCTGTGGAGGCGGGCGCGGGATCCCGAGACTACCGCAAGTAGTGACCCGGGAAAAAGAGACAAACCAAGCGCAAATGGTGGTCCGGTGAGCCCCAGGGGGAGATTCCTAGGGAGTTGCGGCTGGAGGAGAAACGCTGTTGCCCAAATCACGGGCGATTCGCGAGGGCCGTGAGGAGGGCCTCGGACCCGGAATCGGATGGAGCGGCGGAAGGCCCAAAGCGGCGATACAGCAGTGAGAGTAGCTCCCCAGGAGAGGGGCGCTGGAGGCAGTGGAGGCTGCTTGCCCTGGGAATCGGGGGCTGAGGTGCCCAGAACGGCAGACTGAACGATCCTACTTGGGAGGAAACAAGGAAGCGGCTTGACCCGGTTTGACCCGGGAGACATGGAACCCTGATCATTGGCTCTGACAAATGGATCCCGGAGGAAGAAACATCTCTGAGGCGATTATAGGCCGACAGGACCCGAATGTGTGGTTGGACTGGGAGGGCAATCGAGGCTCTGGAGGCGAAGGGCTATGCGGGGTTGTAGCAGGTTGTAGCGCACACACGCCGGAGACTGGCGCCAGCACAGCGGGGGGAGAGCTACGCAGCAGATCCTCATCCTCAGAGTGAGTTAGGAGGGAGCGCTCATGGACAACCTCATAGCTTTGAACAGGCCGCGAGGGGTGGCTGGAACTATTGCTGACGCCCCCCACCATGGGGAAACTGAAGGGGAAGAAAGACGGAGCTCAACCGTTGTCCGACAGCGAATCCCCTGGACGGACGGAACAAGATGGGCCTGGAGCGCCGCAGGACCTCAACCTGCAACTTCAACTCGACAAAATCCTATCGCGATAGCAGACACCCGCACTGCTCTTCAACAAGACATAGCGCAGGTCGCCACAGGTTTGGGACTGCTGCGGGCGGACCATGCCAAATTGGTAGACAGAGTGAAATCAGTGGAGGGAGAGATTCAGGTAGTTGAGCCGGCGCAGAAGGATCTGAAGTCCGTGGTGTCTAATGCTTTGGATCGTATTGGGGTGCTGGAAAGGCGGGCCGAGGATGCCGAAGGTAGGAACCGATGGAACAACAATCGCATCGTGGGTCTTCCGGAAAAAGCAGAGGGTCCGGACATGGTACAATACCTCGAGACCTGGCTGAAGACAGTAGTAGCGCCGGAGGGTCTATCTTCTTTTTACACCCTAAAACGAGCGCACAGAGTACTGGCCAGCCCACCTCCACAGGGACGACCCCCACGGCCGATGGTGGCCCGACTGCTGCACTTCCGGGACAGGGACATGCTGCTCCAGAAGGCTTGCACGGATGGACCTTATCATGTCGGGAATAGTAAGGTCAACCTATGTCCGGACTATACCTTTGATACCCAGCGAGGTCGGTCATCCTTCCTGGCCATCAAGCGAGAACTGAGAGAAGAGGCTGCGAATAATAGTGGATGGCAAAACATGTTTCCATGACACTCCAGATGATGCATGTGCTTGGCTGGAATCTTACAGAGCTGGGAAAGATGGCCAAGACCAAAGGATGCGAAACGTCCCTGAAGGATTGCCACAGCGAAAATCGCAGAGACTTCGGCAGAGACGGCGAGGTTTGAAGAGACCCTCGGTGCTACAAGCGGAGGCGGAGCGGCGAGGGGTGCTGGAGGAGATATCAGCGATGTCGGGTGAGCGGGAGACAAGCAGCCTGATTCATGTAGCTAAAAGCGCTCGCAAAATGGCCAGATTCTGAGAATCTGGCCCTTTGCGAGTGCGATTTTTGCATTTGGTATTCATGATCCCAAATGCAAAAATCGCTATTAAAGAATTAGCAAACATGCGAGGATTAGCATTTAAGGAATCTCTATTAGAGATTCCTTAAATGCTATTCATGACACATTACAAAATTGCGATTTTGCAAATTTGGGCCGCTATTTACCGAGAGGTCAGACCTCTCGGTAAATAGCAAAAACTTAGAAAAATGCTTTTAAAAGCATTTTTCTAAGTTGCATGTTGCACACACACATGTCCTTTGGACATGTGTGTGCGCATCACCTGTTACAATTTGCATTTAAGGGGTGCTACAGGGTGTCCTTTGGACACCACTGGCACCCTTAAAATCGCTATCTGATTTGCGAGTAGCAAATTGCTACTCGCAAATAAGGGATACTCCCCATTCATTCCTATGGGCCTTTTGGCCCATAGGAATGAATGGGGAGTTATTCCTTTTTTTGCGAGTAGCAAATTGCTACTCGCAAATAGAGAACATGTAGGAATCGCTATTTATTTAGCAATTCCTACATGAATGCCGTTTTGCGTGTCCTCAATAGCGAGTCGCTATGATTCGCTATTAGGGCCACGCAAAACGGCCCGTACATGAATCAGGCTGAAGATCCCCTGGAGGGACTGATTCGGAGAAGGACAAGGAACAATCAGACACGGAAACCTCCAAAGTAGATAGTGTATGACTGCCGGAGATCACTCCAGCGACAGCGGATGGGATACTGCACGAAGGTCGAAGGTTAAAGTAACTGGAGTGGAGAACAGGTTATGGCGGGGAGAAGATGAGGAATCTAAGGGACATGGATCAGGAAAGCCCATGGGAATTGAGGCGGATATGGGAGGTGGCGGGAATATTATTCTCAAAAGGATCTGTGTTTCAGGTGTACTAGTTTCTAAAATGCTCTAGGGAGGGGTCTGATGGCGATCGGGGGGTGGGGTTAATTGAGGTTCTTCGTTATTTGGGGCTTATTTGGGGCGGACGAGGTACAAAAGTTGGGCGGTGGCCCGTCAGCACAAAGTCCCCCTCATTGCCCATAAGGCATTCCCTCAGCGACTGCTGGCGGGGTTAGACGTGTGTTAGCTATTTCAATGGTTTGGATGGGTACTAGCTGTTTGGTTCTAGGACCTGTTCTTGGGGGGGGACATGTTGATTTGTTGGGAGGGGACTTGGGTTTGGGGGCTCACCGGTGCGGTTTCTGGAGTACAAGTTGAGATGCAGACAATACCTGTTAACGATGGGGGATACAGCTGATTTACGATGCATCACCTGGAATGTGAGGGGGCTCCACACGATGACAAGGCGCCACAAAATTCACACATATCTAGTTCGCAGAGGTATCCACATAGCATTACTCCAGGAAACTCATCTCACTAGGGCAGAGGGGGTAGCTCTGCAGAGACGGTGGAGAGGGCAATTATTTAACACTACATACTGAGCATTTGCACGAAGGGCACTGATATGGATTAGGGCTGGAGTTCCTTTCCAGGTAAAAATAGAACCAGAAGGCAGGTTTGTGGCCATAGAAGGCAGACTCCGCGGTAGGGACATAGCGCTCTGTAGCATTTGTGCACCTAATGTTGAGCAATCGCATTTTTGGGAGCGATTGTCGGGATCGTTAGCTCATTATTTAGCGGGTTCGGTGGTGATGGGGGGATTTTAATTCTGTGACAGATATATCGTTGGATAGGCACATCCTCCACTAGCAGATTTCCCGGTACACAGATTGACTAAAAGCAGGCTGGAATGGCAGAGCAGGTGGAACCTGGTGGACGTGTGGCGCATGCATCACCCACTAGACCGGGACTATTCATACTTTTCGGGGATGCATGACCTGCATGTCCGTTTGGACACAGTGTTGTGCTCGCCATTAGTGGTGCCCATCGTAGTACACACAGAGTACCTTACGAGGACGATCTCGGACCACAATCCACTGTTATTCACTATGCATTGGATGACCGGGGTGTCGACCATCCCCACTTGGAGACTACTGCCTGAGACACTGGAGGACCCGATATTTCAGAGGGAGGTGAGTAAAGGATAACCCACTATTTTACTGAGAATGCTGGATTGGCCTCCACGAGAGCGGTAGAATGGGACGCTTTTAAGGTAGTCATCAGGGGGATCTGCATTGGGAAACATGTAGGGGTGCGAAAGATGCTGATGCAAGATGTAACCCGAGCTGAAGGCAGGCTGCGCAGGGCAGAACTAGCAAGGTCTGGCCACCCTGAAACTCAAGCGGAGATTATGGCAGCGAAGGAAGAGGTGGCAGTGGAAATGTAGAAATTGCTCTGTTTTGATTACAAAACTTATACTGCGAGGACACACGCGGAAGGGGACAAGCCGGAAACAATGCTGGCTTGGCTGGCCAATCCAGCGAAGAGAGGCTTCCCCATATTGGCCCTAGAGGATAGAGATGGATTGGAGGTTTACACCCAAAACGAGATTTTACACTGTTTTTTGCAGTATTACGAGGACCTGTACGAAAGCTCATTAGTGGCGGAAGACCTTGAAATTGACTCGTACCTGGGTGGGGTAACACTTCCACATTTGGAGGAAAAACAGGCGAAATGTCTGGGCCAGGACATAGAGGTAGGGGAAGTCAGGAGTGCTATCAAGCACATGGCCCGAAATAAAACACCAGGAGTAGACGGCCTGCCAATAGAGTTCTACGGGAAGTATGTGGACGTACTGGCGCCAAGGCTCGTAGAAGTATACAGGGAAGCGAAAGAGTTGGGTTGACTGCCTTCCTCCATGAGCGAGGCGTTGGTGATCCCGCTTCAGAAGCCTGGTCGAGATGGGAAAAACACGGCCTCTTACCGACGCTATCAATGTTGACCACTGATTATAAGATATTGAGCAGAATTTTGGCGACCCGCCTTTTAAAGCATATGACTGCGCTAATCCAAGAAGACCAAGCAGGGTTTATCCCAACTAGGAACACATCCACAAATGTTAGGAGATTGGTGCGGATAATTGAGGAAAAACAACCGAGGGCGCAACACCCAATGGTGTTATCTGTCGACATCGAGAAAGCCTTTGATAGCTTAGAATGGCTATATTTATGCAAGACGATGGAACATTTTGGCCTGGGGACTGACTTTGTGATGTGGACGAAAGTATTGTACACATCTGCTGTGGCCAGGGTGCGAGTGGGGTCGTTGATCTCACCTCAATACCCAGTAGCACGAGGAACGAGGCTGGGGTGCTCGCTTTCCCCCTTGTTGTTCGCCCTAGCTATGGAGCCGTTGGCAGCAAGAGCCAGATTGGCCGAGAACTATGACAGCTTATGGTACAGGGGAGACCAGCAGTATATCTCATTTTATGCCGATGACTTGTTGCTTTTTCTCGAGAATGCAGGGAGGGCACTGGAAGGAGCAGCGAATTTGCTTTCGGAGTTCGGAGACATATCAGGGCTACAAGTGAATTGGACAAAAACATGCCTATTTCCAATGAAGCAGGGAGAGATCCAGCCCATTACACATAGAGAAGTACGGTAGGAACCGTCTTGTTTAGTGTACCTAGGAGTGCATGTCTACCACGGAGCCTCTGATATGCTGGAGGGAAATGTGGGAAGGTGCGTGAGAGCACTAAAGGGCAGCATTACCTTCTGGGCTGCTCTCCTGCTGTCGGTGACAGGCCGAATAGCCCTTTTGAAGATGATAGCGCTTCCTCGGCTACTTTACTTTTTTAGAACGTTGCCACTATGGATCCCATGTTCGGTGTTTAAAACACTAAAATCACTCGTAGTGGGGTTCCTGTGGGATTCTGGTAGACGGAGAGTGGCACAGGCAACGTTAATTAGACCTAAGGCGGAGGGGGGACTAGCAGTCCCTGATTTCGAGCTGTACTATCTGGCGGCCCAATTACAAATATTGACGCAGGCTGTGGCGCGGGAGTTTAGAGGGCCCGAACAGCAGAGAGGTAGAGGGATCCCAAGCCACATCCTGTCTTTCATAGTTATGCAACAAAGGCTGGACCTTAAAGATCTTTCTATGGAAGAAAAAACATTGAGACTGTGCTGGAATAGATCCCAGCGCAGAGCGGGAGTTTTGCACCCCTATGCGCCAGAAATCCCACTGGGGATGGTAACAACGCTGCCGCATGGCGGCGATTGGACACCATTACAAGACTGGTAGACTGCAGGGATCCATGTAATTGGAGATATGTGCGAGGATGGAGTATTATTACCCTATCGGGTCCTATAGGAACGATATAACCTACTTAGGGGAGGATTTCTTATACATACAGCACTGACAAGGGCAATACAGTCGCACTGGCGAGAAGGACTGGCGGAACCTAAGACAACAATGGTATGCCAATACACCATGATGGCAGCTTTGACCTTTAAGGCGGTCACCTGCCTCTACACCAGAATGATAAATGAAGGGCTAGCCCCACTAGATACCCTGAGAGAAAAATAGGAAGTAGACATAGGGAAACTTATTCCTGAGGCGGCATGGGCACAGATATTGCGTAGAGCGTGGAAGAGCACGAGGAATGCGAGATTCCAGCTGGTGCATTTCTATATACTTCATAGGGCATATTTAACACCAGGGATATCAGGAAATATTTTAGGGTAGAAGAGGCAGCGTGCCCTCTCGATGTGCGAGGACAGGAGTAGAACTGGAGCACATGATATGGCCCTGCCCCGGGATTGGAAACTATTGGGAAGAGGTGGGTGATATTTTGAATACCACCACGGAGCGGCAACTGAAGTTTGGCATGGCCACAAGCGTTTTGCACTGGTTCCCTCACACATCTAAAACCAAGGTAACTAGTAAGTTCGTGGACATGGGGTTAATATTAGCAAAAAGAGAAATAACAAGGCATTGGAAGGCGAGAGAGGGACCTAGTAGCAAGAGATGGCAGGCGGAGTTTTTAAAGTGGGCGAGTAGCGAGAGTACAATTAGGTACCAGCAAGCAAGACGGCTTAATAACGAAAAAGCAATAGAGGCAGCGACAGCATGGGAAGCACTGCTACAGGCACTACAGGACTATCAGAGGGATGAAGAGCAGGATGTGGATTAACAAAGTAGTGGGGGTCGCCCGAGCGAGTACAGGTATCTAGAGAGGTATGGTCAGTTATAACTGATATGTAGCACAAGATGAACGTGGCAGTGAGGAGGAACGCACCGGTGAGGGGGAGGGGGGTGTACTGACGGCTGGGGGTATTTTGTAGTAAGTATGACTGGCAGTTTCAAGTCATTGATAAATTGTTTCCAGAATATGCTATCATAGCCGGGTTGTTTAATAGAAGTGTAAGGGCACGGGGTAGACTATTGCAGGGACTAGCCCACATTGCTGGATGTTATTTACTGTATGATGACTACATAAAACTAATAAAATGTGTTTTTAAAAAAACAATTAGGGTTCATAAGACGACATTTCAGCAGTGAAAAAAAAAACGCTGCGTGTAAGAGCAGACAAAATGGCGGCCGAAAATGGTAAGAAGCAAGTTTGAGGGATAAAATGTCCAAAAGACCATATTTCGGTCCACAAACTTGCCAAGTTGTGCCAGGTGATGTCAGCCGAGCAGTCCCGTTGTTGCCAGGCAGCAGCGCTGCCGAGAAGAGGTTCCTTTTTTTACGAGCAGAGCTTGACGGGTCGGAGCACTTCAGGTAGCGGCCATCTTGGATCGTTGCGCGCTCCTCGCATTGAGCGAATTATAAACTACAGGGGATTGCAGACTGCATGTAGCGGGATAAACCAAGGCTTCTTTCACAAAAGAAAAGAGATGGGAACCACTCTTTTTAACTCTGCTACTATACCAGGCATCCCATAATGAAATGTTGGCAAGGAATAGCACCATTCATTAATTTTAAGTCTAGTTCTGGAAATATTTATCACCTTACCAAATGTCAGTAGGATCCTGCCAATATTTCCAGTTCACTTCAGGCTCTTTGTGGCCATCTCTACTATCCGTTCCTTAATCTCAAAAGAGATCTGGCATGTTAAAAATGCTGATGATGGACAATATGATGATTATTATTATTCTTAACTGCAGAGCTACAACACTGCATGGCCACAGTAGTATATGTTATAGAATAGAGTACCCTTAAGAGCATTATTCAGAAAGGTAAATTTACACTTTACACTTTACATTTTACACTTTACACTGTGAAGTCTCAGCACATAAAAAGATAGGATAGTCCTGTAGTCCTAGATATACGGAGACTCCACAGTTGTAAAGGTATTATATAAAGGTCAGTAGAGGTTGCCTATATGTCAGTCTTGCAAATGTAAGGAAGCTAACATCTAAAATGTAACGGTAATAGAATGTCACCATGTATAGTGAGAGAATATATATAATCAATTGCAGAGAATCAGCAATGCAAGATGTGTAACAAAGATCTTTGGAATGTATATACTGACTATACTTAAGATATACGTAGAGAGAGTACCTAGAACACAGTTAATTTTAAGATAAACCTATGTATGAAAAATAGAGTAAAAAGGTGGTGTGTTATTTGAAAAACATGTTATGCAACTGGAGAGGAGATACAAAACAATGTATTGACTGATATTTTTCTAATATTTAGAAGGATTCCACCAATTTGGTGTTGATGACCCCAATAAATTTTGTCCTGAGTAAGGTGTACACCATATCCAAGGCTAAAACACCGAAACGCGTCGAAGCACAATGTTTATAGAATCCAAGTAAAACCGAATGGTTTCCATAAATACGCCAATCTTGGACATTGGAAGGCTCACACGAATGACAATAAGGCTATTGGATCTGATTATCTGGGAGCAACATCTGTTGTTCCTCTGAAAAGAAGGGGTTTACTTGTCTGTTTTTCTTTAATCAAGTCATATGTATTTATTTTGTGATATATGTTCTTTATGCATACTGTAATAGCGTTTATGTATTGATGAATGTTTTATTAATTTTTACTGTATATTAAGAAAGGTTTATATTAACTGTCTTTCAGAAAAACAGTTTTCTCTGAAATTTTAATTGTCTTTAGGTTCCTTATGTTAAGGATAACACCCTGCCAAGTCAGGAAAAAGATTTTTTTAAATAAAGAAAGCGTGTAAACGTTACATTTTAGTTGGTGGCAAGAAATTATTTTTGAATAATATGCTTGTGTTATAATTAACTGTTATTTAGGATACAAAATGATTTTCCATAAGTTAGTCCAGGGAAATTCCCATTGACTTTGAATGCAGATATCATGGCCTGCCCTCAGCACAAACAATCCCAGACACTCACAGAAATTGCCCTTTGCAGATACCAAATGCATAACATAAAATCTCTCTCAGCTCTTGGGTATAAATATAATGCTGAAAACCCTATTTGGTGTATGTATTTTTATACACTGCCCCAGCCCTTCAGCAAGTCAGAAAGAAGCTGAATATCCACCTCTTCAGAGAGCACTGTGGGCCTTTTCACAAAGGCATTTAGTACATGAAGTAGTATTCTTGTAGTACTCAATGGAGTACTCTTACATGCATTTGCAAATTGGTTCCAAAATATCTAAAAGTGGAATGAAAAGGGAATATTTCACGAACATTTATTTAAAATGAGTACACATATAAAGGACTGCTCCCTAAATGTGCATTTACTCATAGGGAGATGGGCCTTTCAAGGCATATTTGTGAACCCTGGATGGGTCTGAAGAAGGGTACTCCTGTAGCCCTGCTTTCTAAACTCATAAATGAGGTTTACTTTTGAACTCTGGGCTCCCATCCCTTGTTCAGAACACCATTGCTCACCATTGCTCACCATTACTCTCTAACTAGGTCTGCACTCTGTACATACGTATACAGCTGGGAGGAATGAGAAGGTCTGGCCGTGGTTTGGATTTCTGTATTTTTGGATTTATATGTTATCAGTTGTATATAGCGTGGTCTAGACCCTTAAGTTACAGAGAACTTTATATAGGAGTGAGCTCCAAGTTACAGGTCACAGAAGTGATTTGTACATACTCTGCAAATTAAAAAGGGAAATTAAAGTATGACGTTTTAGCATGGTATACCATAATATGCAAATTGTGAAAAACAAGCGTAACGCAAATACATACAGGAAGACTAAAACACGATACAGGCACCCCCTAAATACAAGGGCTCTCTTAGCTTCAACTGAGTATTTTAATGAATGTATGCCAGGAAACTACTGCAGCTCTTCGGCCATTCAGCTAGGAATAACATTTCATTAACACACAATGTCCACAAGCTCATGATCCTGTGTTGAAAAAGGTTGGTTTCACTTTGTTTATATGATTTCAAAAGCTATTCTTGTTAACCTCTATGAACACATTTCTGTTTTTTTGCCAAGGTTTGACCCAAAGAAATGGCCAGACAGAACATCTCCTCCCAGGTAAGCATCTTTGCTGCAGTGGGAGCACCCCCACCTAATTCATCTATTCATCTTTCCTAGTTACTCTGACCATTTGTCAATTTAATGATGGAGCATGATGAAGCCTTTGCTGAACCCCCACTCTGTTGTCCTTTCTTTATACCTATGTCTCTGACACACGATTTGTTCTACAGCTCTCTGCTGAGCTGTATCCACGTTGATGCTCTACACACATTAATAGATACATACAGTCATTCTCCCGAAGGATGCTTCATCCAATGCTGTTATAGACGGTCTCTGCGCACCGGTGCTTTTTCCTACTTTTGACTCCTTTTGGTGTTTGACAAGAATGACTGAAAGTTTCTAAGTTAAAGGCATTTATTAAACGTACTCTCCAAAATAGAGTGCTAGGTGAAAGCTGCGAGATGGGACTAGATTATATGCACTGTAATGGAGGCTGCATTCGTGAGAATGCTCTATTTCATCAGACGTTCTTAGTCTCAGGTTATCTGGTTAGACTAGTGTTGTGAGTTCTGGTCGCATGGCACGTTTTTTTAGACGGAAACTATTTTGGTTCACAGCTGCTTGTAATATACATATCTGGGTTGATTAGCATCCCAAATAGTGTTGGTATGTCTCTTGAAAAAGAAATTTGCACCCATAAAAGAACAGGTCAAAACCTTTAACAATCTGGGGCAGTATTACAGGAGGTGCCCTGGGTATGCAACAGGCATGCGTGCCTGCTTTGTGCGCCCCGGGGCACTTTGGTATTGCAGAAGGGGTTGCAGGCACTTGTGTACCTCCTTCTGTACTACTGATAGCGCATGTGCGCATGTAGCGCCAGCGCTATCATGATAGGGTATTCCCTCATTGCATGAGGCCGTGCCCCCATGCAAATGAACGAATCATTGTGCCTCTGAGCCCGCGTCATATTACAGATGTGGGTGCAGAGGCAAACATGCCTTTAGGAGATGCACTGAAAGTGCACCAGAAGAAAGTGGTGCACTATCAGTGCACTTACTAAAGGCATCCTTCTAGGAGTAAGAAAGGGGGTCCCAGGGACCCCCAGACATTCCACTGCAGACAGGTGCATCACTCAATCAATCACCTGCCAGCAAGGGGATCTCCAATCCCCCTTGAAAGAGCAGGAGGATTGCTGCCTGCACTGTGAAACACAGAGCAGCTTTTAAACATCTGGTTGATTGTTCACTTGAATGTGCTGCCTTTGTGGCTGCTCTGGGGGCACCTCATTCTTTGTAATATGGCACACAATCCTTGTTTGCACACCGCACACCTTTTGAACGGTGCACAGTGACACAAACAAGGAAAGTGCACCCTACTCATAATATGGCTCCTGGACTGCAATTTGTTCTATTTAAACATCAGAACCCGACTTTCTCCAGCACGTCAAGAAAAGCTAATGAACGGTCCAAACTAGGCTGGTTACCCTGACAGTTGCCACACATATATTCCTAGGTAAAATACCTTATTTATTTAAGTTCACACAGGGTGAAGTTCAGCTTAAAACTGTCTCTGAGCAAGATGTCTAACAAGGTGTATCCTGCCTTCACAGTCTTCCATACAATCAGGCCTGAGCAATAAAGGTGTTGGCATAGGACTTGTTACTGAGAAGGTTCACAGGCTGAGCTCTGTGCACGGTATAGTCTGGGTTCAGAACATCAGGATCAAATATATACTCCCAAGTTGTCCTACATTCCATACATGTAGAGCTGCTAGGATAGTCTGAACCTAGTTCACTACACTATTGGAATTCACATATTATTGGGTTCCTAAATATATTTAGGAAGGGGCGAAGGTGGTAGTGGTATTCTTCCAGTGTTATATGACAACAAAGTTATTTTTGGGCTTGGGCCTCTCAAGCCAGGCACATCGGGTCTGGAGTAGGGCACTCACAGGCAAAAACTACTGTTTTGCTCATACACAGAGGGGGGACATAATGGAAAGTTGATTGAAAATCCGTGTTTAGTTTGTGCCAGTGGTTGCAGGTGGTAGGTGTTAGGCACAGGCATTCATTTTTGTAAACGTTAGTCACAAAAAAAACCCTTTGGGTGAATACATACACATAAATAGAGGCTCACAATAGAAACCTTATATCACCCACATGAGGACAATGAACATAGGAATCAAGAAGTCAAGTAATTAAATGGGATCCAATAGACAATACAAATGTATTCAGTACAAATGTATTCAGTACATTCTAAAAAGGATTATTTAAAAAAACATATGTTAAAAATTACAGTACCTTTCTATATTCATCATAAAACCACAATTTAAAAACCAAATAGGTAAGGAATACAATTCACTAAATTGAAAAAAAACACAGAAAAAGCGATTGTATTTTATAATAACAGCAAAAAAGATTGGGAGAACAAGCAGGAAAATGTTTCTCAGTCACAGAAAGAACCACTAAATCTTGCACAGATCAATTGTTATATTATGAGCACATTCTTAAACGTTTCTTGTTCTCAATAACAGTTGTCCACATAGATTTAATAGTAGGCTTTCCTTGTCAGATCATCGACACGTTTCGGTGGGCGCTATATTTTGACAATCACCTTCTTCAGGAAAAAACACATAATACCTCCCAGTTTACAAATCAACTTCTTAGTAGTTTCCACAACATTGGGCTAATTCAGCCTCAATATGATCC
Source organism: Lissotriton vulgaris (assembly GCF_964263255.1). Lineage (NCBI taxonomy): Eukaryota > Metazoa > Chordata > Amphibia > Caudata > Salamandridae > Lissotriton > Lissotriton vulgaris. The sequence goes on from NC_141691.1 coordinate 1,740,004,957, forward strand.
AGAAAGGAGTACTCCTCCTTCTCTGACGCTTACAGATATCTTAAATGTTCTGTCAACACTGATACCAGAGCGCAGCTCGCCTCAGCATTCCACAAAAAGACAAATACGATCTGATTCATAGTATTCAAAAGTATCGAGTACCTCCAAATTCTCAGCAACAGTAAAAAGCAGTTCCGGATTGGGTCCATTCTAAAATCCAACCTCAAATTCCTTCAAGTCTTGGGAGTCTTTTAAATCAAACCCGCTTCATAAAGACATAATCACGTGGGCAGTTTGAGTACAACAGGGGGCGTTTTTTCCAGTCCAGGGGAGGACATGGCTTGGCAGTTCGGGCTGGACTGTGCCCATGAGGCACAGTGTCAAGACTGATTTGCATATGGCCAGGTCTAAACTGGGGTGGCATGGTGAGCAAAAGAATGATGGATTTAACCCATATTTCTTGACTGGGGTGAATGTTTTGATTTGTTCTGCAATCTGTCTATCAATTGTGTGTCTTTGAGCATGATATTGATGTCACATGGGCTGACAAGAAATGTATGCTTGTAATATGCATTATAGGCACAGGATGGATCCATTCTAACATGCATGTGAAATAAATTGTGAATTAGAAAATGGCTATAGAAACTCCATTAAACACTACATCATCACTGACTTCAAGTCAGTTCCACCGTGTAACCAGCTGCAGCATGCTATGACCTGCTTTCGGTCTCATTAGCACTCACAAGAGACAACTTAAGTACCTTTAATTGTACCTTCCACTCCAGAGAATAAAGCCACTTTTAAAGCCAAGATAAATCTATTCATGTCATCATCAGTTTGGAGCTGACTAAGTTTTTAATTTCAATAAACCAGCACATGCAAGTCATTCAGCTGTCCTACTCAGACCCATGATACCCTGAATGTATTTTCTCCCTGAATACTCCCATTTATCTGCACTGTAAAAATTCTTGCACCGGCTGCTCGAACGGGATCAATCACAGTCTACACTTTGGCCGCGCCATTTTGGATGAGGAAGGGTCAGGCACTCGCCCACTAGTCAGCGCCATTTTGGGAAGCGCTCTAGTGGCTGGGTCCGGGCTCTCTGGCCAGTGTACTTAACTTGGGAAGTGCGAGCGCGCGCCTTAGGACAGAGAACCTACCGCGATCTCGCGGAGCTAACAGAAAGACTGCAGTGTTCTGTGTGTTTTAAACTGTGTGTTACGAGTGGTCTGCTCAATTTAACTTTTTTCTGTATTTCGTCTGATTGCGAGACTGAATACTCCCACTTACCCGCACTCTAAAAATTACATCTTGCACCCGCTGCTCGAGCAGGATCAATCACAGTCTACACTTTGGCCGCGCCATTTTGGATGAGGAAGGGTCAGGCACTCGCCCACTAGTCAGCGCCATTTTGGGACGCGCTCTAGTGGCTGGGTCAGGGCTCTCTGGCCAGTGTACTTAACTTGGGAAGTGCGAGCGCGCGCCTTAGGACAGAGAACCTACCGCGATCTCGCGGAGCTAACAGAAAGACTGCAGTGTTCTGCGAGTTTTAAACTGTGTGTTATGAACAGTGTGCTCATTTTAACTTTTTTCTGTATTTCGTCTGATTGCAAGACTGAATACTTCCACTAACCCGCACTGTAAAAATTACATCTTGCACCCGCTGCTCGAGCGGGATCAATCACAGTCTACACTTTGGCTGCGTCATTTTGGATGAGGAAGGGTCAGGCACTCGCCCACTAGTCAGCGCCATTTTGGGACGCGCTCTAGTAGCTGGGTCAGGGCTCTCTGGCCAGTGTACTTAACTTGGGAAGCGCGAGCGCACGCCTTAGGACAGACAACCTACTGCGATCTCGCGGAGCTAACAGAAAGACTGCAGTGTTCTGCGTGTTTTAAACTGTGTTACGAGCGGTCTGCTCATTTTAACTTTTTTCTGTATTTCGTCTGATTGCGAGACTGAATACTCCCACTTACCCGCACTTTAAAAATTACATCTTGCACCCGCTGCTCGAGCGGGATCAATGACAGTCTACACTTTGGCCGCTCCATTTTGGATGAGGAAGGGTCAGGCACTCGCCCACTAGTCAGCGCCAGTTTGGGACGCGCTCTAGTGGCTGGGTCAGGACTCTCTGGCCAGTGTATTTATCAAGGGAAATGCAAGCGCGTAGTGCGCGCGCGCAGCGGGCGCGCCAATGGCGTGCCGGAAGCACACCAGAGGCAAGCCCGTCTGCGCCAGGATAGGGCTAGGGGCTGGAACCCTTGGCCAAATTTTCCCGGGCAACATCTGCTATAGCAGGGACCTGCTTTTGGGGGTTAGAGATGCATTTGGGGATATTTCTACGCATGCCATTTCATTTGAGGCTGAAGCTAATCTCTGTCCTCACTGCACTTTCTCACTTATGCCATCTGAGCTTCCGCCCTTACACACGAGTGAAGTTGAATCCTTTTCCCTTTTACATCTCAACTGTAGATCCCTTCCCAAGCATGCGAGCGAAATCCATCTGCTGCTTGAAGAGAGATGTCCTGATATTCTTTTTCTTACAGAGACCTGGGCTAATAGGGCTTCTGATCCTGATGTAGTCCATGCTCCTCCTTCTAATTACACTATGGTCAGGCAGGATCGGGAGGATGGTCGCGGTGGGGGAATTGCTATTATTTTTAAAACTATCTATATTTGTAGATCAGCTAAGTGCTCTGTGTTGGATTGTGAGAGATTATCCTTTGCCATTAGCTTCTCTCCCACCTGTACTCTCTCTGGAATCCTTCTATATCGCTCCCCAGGGGGACATGCTAATTTTTGTAATGATCTTCCGGGTACTGCCATAAATCTGGCTAGCCCTGCCCCCAATTTTTCAATCCTTGGTGACTTTAACATTCACCTGGACGATTTAGACTCCACTTATGTGCAAGATTTTGTAGCAGGTCTTGAAGCCTTTCAATTTAGACAAATTGTAACTGGTCCTACCCATAAATGTGGTCATCTGCCTGATCCTTTCTTTACTAACCTGGACAATATTATCTTGAAGGACACCATTTCAGTCCCCTGGTCAGACCACTCATTACCATCTTTTGTCTGGACCCCTCATGATTCGCCACAACTCTCTATGAAATCAAAAAAACTGGATCGCACTTAGTCTAAACTTCCAGTGGACGAATGGGTAATCAATCTTAATAATTGCATCCCCGGACCCTGCCCAACCCCATCAAAGCTAATTTCAATAGTTGGTTGGAATCCTCTTTGGACAGTATTCTTCCTAAGAAAGAATTTTCTCATCGTGCTGGACACAACAAGAAAGCCTGGTATACGCTTGAGCTTAGAGTGCTCAAGCAATCCTGCAAGCATTTCGAACGGAAATGGTGGAAGGATTTCTCCGATTCCAGTAAGGCAGACTATAGAGTTGCACTTAGGTTGTATAAGAACAAAATAAAAGCGGCTCAATCCAGTTCCTATCAGGAAAAGATTGGGTTGGCCTCTAATTCTCCGAGGGAAATTTTTAAATCTTTAAATCCCTTATTACCCCTCCTAGCTCCCTCCCTGATCCAACGAATGCGCAAAAGCGCTGTGACGAGATTGCTAATTTTTTGCCACTAAGGTCACTAATATCTATTCGCTATTTCCACAACTGGAGGTTGATGCACAACCCTCTCCCTCCCTTCCATATGCCAGGCTGGAGATTTTCACCCCCTCTCTCTATCCGACGCATTGCGTCTTTTAGGAAATCCTAAATCCGGATCCCCAGCCGATGTCGCACCCCCTTCGATTCTTAATTCTGTTTCAGAGATTGTCTCCCCAGTTATTTGTGATGTAATTAATTCTTCGCTTGCGGCCGGAGTGGTTCCTCCACTTTGGAAGCAAGCAAGAATTAAGGCACTTTTTAAAAAGCCAAATTTAGATCAGGGGGATTGGGCTAGCTATCGCCCAATCTCTTTATTGCCAGGCATCAGCAAATTGGCTGAAAAACATGTAAACTCTTTACTGGCTGCCTATGTTGAGAATAATAATGCTCTACATCCCACTCAGATGGGATTCCGTAGTAAGCAGGGCACGGAGACGGCCCTCATTGCTGTGATGGAAGAGGCGAGGAAAATTGTGGATACCGGAGGCTGTGCTGCGATTATTCTATTAGATCTAAGCGCAGCCTTCGATACGGTAAATCACCGCATTTTGATCCAAAGACTGAGGGATGTGGGAGTGGCGGGGACTGCTCTCAAGTGGCTGCAGTCTTTTCTCACTGATAGATCCTTCGTGGTCTTTGAAGAGGAGGCTCTTTCACAACAGACCCCCTTACAGTATAGTGTCCACCAGGGATCCTCTTTAAGCCCAACAATGTTCAACATCTATATGTGGCCCCTGGCAGACATTGTGCTTCCTTGGGGAGTCCAGCTGGTCACGTATGCTGACGATACCCAGCTGGTGGTGTCGCTCAGCAAAAGTGACACGAGTGATAAGAATCTTACCTCGTGTCTGACCAAAGTAGCCGAGTGGATGGATCTTTCCTTCCCTAAATTGAATGGATCCAAAACGGAAATCATGTTACTTGGACATACAGCCCCCCCCCCCCGAACTTAGACCTGTGGTGGCCCACCCCCTTTGCCCAAGAAACAAATCAAGAGTTTGGGTGTATGGCTGGACTCCAATCTTAGTCTCTCCGTACAATCACGCAAAGTGGCCGCTACTTGCTATGGCCTAATCAGACTGATGAGGAAGATTCTGCCACTCCTTCCTTTTGACGCTAGGCGGCTGCTGGTGTAGGCCCTCATTCTGTCAAGGCTTCATTACGCCAATGCGGTCTACTTGGGTGCTCCTCAGGGGACTATCAATGTTTTACAAGTGGTCCAGAATTGTGCTGCCCGACTTCTGATGAATGTACAGAGGCGGGCCTCTGCTAGGTCTGCCCTTTGTCAGCTGCACTGGCTTCCAGTGCAACAAAGAATTTGGTTTAAGGCCATGTGCACTGTGCTTAAGTCGATCACCAGTAATGGCCCCCCGGTGATCATGCCTATGCTGCAACCCTATCAGGCTCCTAGGACACTTAGATCTAATAACAAAAATCTTTTGACGGTTCCCAGGATTCGTCTGGCACGCACGGGTGGCCGACGTTTCGCCTTTCATGCTGCAAACTTGTGGAATCAGCTCCCCAATCCCATCCGCCTGGAACCTAACCATCTCCTTTTCAGAAAATTGCTGAAGACCTTTCTCTTTCCTTGAGTAGTGGTATGTTCTCCTGTCCTAAATGCGCTGGGATGCTCTAGGGTAGCCATCCGCAATAGAAATGCGTATTCATTCATTCATGATCGGCAGTGCCCATGGCAATGTATCTGTGGCCAGGGCTGTCCCAGCGCCAGATCATAGCTCTGCACCTCGTCTTCACTTCTCAGTATAATTCAGTATTTCCTGAAAGATCGTGCTTCTGCTTTTCTCTGGTTGAGTGTAGTTAGTGCTATTGTGGACTAGTTAGGGCATTTGTTGAATCATGGAGACCAATTCCAGTGATATTTCAAGTGGATCATAATGTCTAGGTAGCTCTATTTGTCACCCTTTCCATACTAGTGCCTTTATGGCACATGATGGTTATTATACGTGGTGAATGTTGTTTTCTAATCGTGTGGCCTCATACCTCCTCCACCCCCACAATCTCCTACTGACTGTACAACCCAACATTAGCTCCTGGAGCTCTGGTAAGTTTGCACCCTGTAGCTAGCTACCGTGATCGTTTAGACACTTTAAGAAGAACTTTATATACAGTCATTTTGGTTGGCATCAGTTGAAAAGGGGTCTCTAAGCGTCATCCTTTTGACTTCATGACCACCGTAGTTTTCGAAGCTTCACGTGGTTTATTTAGTTGTTTCAACTACTTTTTGATTGGTAGCAACCCATACTTTTGTCATTTTATGCACATTTAACTGTGAGTCACGCTCTCTCTCTTTTTCTCATACAATATCGCAGAAAGGCTTAAACATCTGCCACTGTGAAGAAATATTCAGTTATTTCTCTTCCACACGCTACACTCACTCAGCCTCACATTTGAATTTTTGTGCGGCTCTTCCTCACCTGCTTGGTTCTCTCTTTTTAGTTTTGTCTTTTTCTTTCAGTTACTAATGAAGTTGGTTTGCTATAGGCATCTGTTAGTGAGCACAATTATAGCTGGCATTATAGTGTCTGCAGACGTTGTTAAATGGTGCAACTTGGGCTGTATAACAAAGTACCACAGAGGTACAACAGGCATGTGTGCCCGCTTTCTGTGTCCTGGGATACTTTGGTATTACAGAAAGTGCTTCAGACTCTTGTATGCACCTTCGGTAATTCCGATAGCACTGGCAGTGTTCTAGAGGGGCATTCCATTGTTTGCATGGGGGTGTGGACACATGCAACCGAGGGGAAACCTCTGCACCCATGCCATATTAGGGATGCAGGACAAGAGACAAGCCTGTGATTAGTGCACTGAGTGTGCTCCACAAAAAAGTGGTGCACAGCTAGTGCATGTCCAAACGTTACACCTAGGGGGCGGGGGGGGGGGGAGAATTGAGGTCCTAGGGCCCACTAGACATCAATACAGCTAACAAAATTAACTACTCCACTAATTTTATGTTGGTATAACGCATACATTTTCAAACAATTAATTATTATTTAGCCAGAACATTCATAGTAACCACTTATTCCAAAATAACTTTTTACACATTTGTGAACATTGATCAATTTTTCATCTCATGGGACATAGATACAACGGACTGGTTAAAGCCCGCAAAGCAACATTCCAATGTTCTTTTACAAAGCCCTCTCGGAGCCCGAGGGGATGTAAACCCCCTCGTGCTCCAAGAGGCCTTTGTTTTCTTTGTTAGAACATTCTGCCCTATAGTGGCAAAATCTTCTAATCGCCTTATAGCCATTTGTAGCTGGGCTATACCGCCAGTGGTCGAAGTGGGCGAGAACGGCAGGGCACGGCGTGCCCCTACTTCTTTAATTCTGTAGATTCCGTTCCCCTACTTTTTTATTATGAACATGCGTCCCTGGACGTCAGAATTATTCTGTTCGTGGACGGGCGGGGACTGGGGAGCAGAGAAGGAAAAGGCCTCTATCTCTTACTTCCTGCCCAGCCAAGACAAGGAAGGTGTCTGCTTCTGCTCTGCTGCTGGCAGCTGCCCCCTCTTTCTTACTCCTATTCCCTCTCATTTTGTCTAACTCCTTCTCACTTTTCCGAAAACCATGAATCAAGAAATGGTTCTCACCGTCTCTTCCTGTCGTCCATTTGTACCCCTGTGAAATGGATGCAAAAAAGAAAACCACTTTTGCTGGAAATGCCGTTTTGACATTTTTCTATTCCAAAGTGCAGCCTTGGAAATAAAATGTTCAAACTCTGAAAAATAATTAAATAAAGCAAGATCGAGTGTTCTTAAAGTGGCCAGATATTTTTTTTCAAACCCCAACACATTGCCGATCAGAGTGAAAGAAATGCTTCACTAACGGGCTCATGGGAGGGGGCCCCCCCCTCCCGGGGCCAATAAGGGATGGTGTGGGAAAGCCATGGGGAGGGTACACCTCTCAGGCAGCCAGTTCAGAGACTCGGCAGGGCGCCCATTGTCAGCACTTTAGCCCACTCAAGTTTAACTCAGCCCCCAAGCAATTCTCACACCTTCAGTTCGAAATGGGCTGTACAAGAGGTGCTTGAGGTGGCTGAGAGGTGGAGCTGCGACCCAAGTGGAGTCTGCACAAAGCAGCTTCCCCGAGATCAGAAGGTGTCACTTATGTAGATTTCAGGGGCCTCCCACATTCCCTTTTGCCCAGGGCCCCGAAAATCCTAGGACTGGCTCTGCCTGGAGGTACTGCAATACCTGGTTGATGGGTGGATTGGAAAACGAAATGTGTACGGCGGCTTTGTGTTCACAAATGTGATCTTTTGAAACCATACTGCTTACGTTTTGTAAGCATATAAGCAGTGGACATTGAAATGGGTCCCTTCTGGGCCCTGTGTTATGTCCTTAACTTTTCAGGCAAAAATACTAGCTGATTTCTGAATAATGACTGTAGAAGCATTAAGTTCACCATGTTCCTGCTTACATTTTACATGCTTTATTAAATCTTTCATTCCTTATGAGTGTTTGCTTTTTCCAGGATGTTGTTACCTTTTCTTTTAAGCAGCATATTGCTCTTTCCTAGTGAGTAATTTGAATTGAGTCGCATCCAGTTATTTATAGCAGATCAAATTGGAGTGTAGCTGAAGGCAGTATGAGTTTCACTCAGTGGGGCAGTATGGTGTTCAGTGAGGAAGCAGATGTAGCACTGGGGGGAAGAGCTGCTAAATTTAAGAACTGGGGAACCAGGTTCAGACTTCATGAACAGTCTCCCAGACCACTCTCCTGAGGGAGCATATTCCCATGCCAGACCCTAGAAGGCACCAGAAAAGCCCTGGTGTGTTAGCACCATCAGGTGGACCCTAGCAGTGGCAAGTGTGGGTTCACCTTGAAGGCTTGCCCACCACAATCCATACTGAAGTTCACCTCCAGTCTTGCAGGGAGGCCTACGAAGTAGCAGACCATAGAGCAACAGTGACTCTGTCACTGAGGTCACAGGACCCCTGAGTAGAGCTGGCTCAAGGGCGGTGTGACTGGTGTGACCGCAACAGGCGCTGACTTTCAGTGGGGGCGGAGTGTATTATGATTTTAAAAGCACTTGCTGCCTCCTTCCTGGTCTCCAGCTATTTTCGGCAATAATAAAAATGTCATGATAACTTCTTCCTAGAGCGAGATCGGAGATTTGTCTAGTAGAAGTTTTGACTCATGGAAAGATAGCGCAGAGGGTTAATGTGCCTGCTGCAAAGAAAATTTACCAGGCCCATCACAAAGTGCACATAATGTTAACTAGGTTAGTAGGTTACTGCTTTTGTCAGTGAGATCCTTTTGCTACTTGCAGGTTATGTTAAAATCCTAACAAAGAACAGTGAGCTACTAACTTTCATCTAAGAGCTGCATGCAAACTGCAAGGTATAAAATAGAATGTTATGGTTTTTTCCCTAAGTCTTTGCTTCTCCTAATGTTGCAAAAAGTGTTATTTTTGATACAAATCAATAATGATTTTTAAAGAGAACCCCCAAACATGGTATTACATTTTAAATTCCGAGTTTGTGTTTCTCCAGGCCAATCACTATTAAACTATACTGCTTACTAGTATGGTTGTAATGTGACTCCTACACCTTGTAGTCCTTTGTCTTATGTAACATTTCCTATACAGTCATTTACACACGTAAAATTGATTGTCTCTGTGTATATTTCTGACGACAGAAACTCCATGGCTCGGAAACAAATGGCTTGTCCTTCCACTTTTAAGTATTTTTGGGACATTCTGTGATTAAAATAAATTCACAAAGTGGAATATGTTTCTAATGTCAATAGCTCATATTAATCATTAAATAATCATGTGTATCCATTGGTTGAATTACATAACATAATAAGCTGTAACTGGTCAGTGAAATGCCACACAAATACTAAAGATTGGGATGTTTTGCGCATCCTGGCCACACCTCTAAGTCGGCCCACTGATCCAATCCTCAGGTTATTCCCGCCCTCTGATTCTCCGCCCACAGTTCCCCTACTTTTCTTTCCCCACTTCGACCACTGTATACCACCCATTATAATCCAGCTCCCTTTTTAAAGGCCCTCGCCTTCGGCTCAGGCCTTTAATGCTGGAGGGGCCTTTCATGGCCGGTATAACCCGCAACGGCAGGCTATGAGGCTATAGCATAGAATCATATTGCAATAATTGAAGTAAATAATAAATCAAGTTATGGTTAAATGCATGATCTTGTTTGACAAACCGTACTGCTTTTAATGGTCTTTTGTGTGTATGGGTCTGATTGAATGGGATGAGATGGAGTCATTTGAGGTGCTCATACACACTTTTTTAGTGTGAGTGGAATTTTGGATGGCCAATTTTCTGTATATGTATCTTACATTTCTGTTAAAATGAATATGTTATAGTGAAATATATAAATCTATGCCACATGATATGAAAAAGTGAGCAATGTTCAAGAAAACGTAAAAAGTTATTTTTGTAATAAAAATTTAGGGTGAATGTTCTTGCTCAGGAATAATGAATTGTGTTAAAATGTATGAGTTATACCGACATAAAATACGAGTAGGCAATTTTGTTAGCTGTATTGTTTGTTTCCTCTGGTTTGCCTCTTCCCGAACTGTTTTTCAGGGGCCCTCTTCCGTACCAGAAGGCCACCCCAGACATCTCCCTGCTGGGGGTGCAGTCACTCGCTGCACATGACTCCAAAAAGATCTCTGCCCCCCTGTGAAGCGCAGGCAAGGTGCCGTCTACATATGTGAAAGACGGCCCAGATGCTTGAATCAGCTGGTCCGCTTTTCATCAATGCGCTCCCACAGTGCGCCCTTAGTGCAATATGGCCCCATGATGATATTCTAGTCCGGTACAAGTGCTGTATATTGCTACATTGATGCTTCGTGAGGATCCTTCCAGTCATGAAGCAGTGCTTGGTTGATTACAAAGCATTAGGAAAGGCTGCACTTGGTCCTACCTGGGTTAGGCGACTTAAAAAACAGCTGCCAGCTCCTAGAGATTCAAACACAGTATCTTCATGCATGCTTCCAATAGCTTGGAGAAAAGGAAGCCATTCGCCACTATGTACGTGAAATCTACAAGTAAATAATATAAGTCCTCATGCATGCAAATAATTAGCATCTGAGCAAATTTAGATCATTTTAGAAATTCCCAAAAAATTTTGTTGCGCGGCATTCAAAAACATATATTAAGACGCCTGCCTATTGATAGGTCTAAAACTAACCTCGAACTTATCTGGGAATCGGATCTCAATCAAACTTTTCCCTCACTCACCTGGGACTCTATTTAGTCCAAACTTCATTCTACCTCTCGTCTGCTAGTACCACACAATCGCTTTACTTTTTTTTATAATAGATTATTTTATACTCCCTGTGACTTGTTCAAATTTAAATTGTTAGATACTAAGAAGTGCTGGTCTTGTTCATGCATTTCTGGTGATTTGTTTCACATGTTCTTTCTTTGTCCTAAGGTTCAACTTATGTGGTCCCACATTTGGTATACACTTAACAAGATTTTATCCACGAATGTTCCCTTTCTTATTTCTTCTGTATTTCTGGGTGGTTTGGCCCCAGTTTGGGATGTCCCGCTTCCTACTCGTAAATTCATTGACCTTTGCATTGCTATTGCATTTCAAATCATAACAACTAATTGGAAAGATACCAAAAATGTGGTTTATGATGCCTGGTGGAATTTACTCTGCCATCATCATAGATTAGATCGTGCATGTGTTTCTTCTATTCCCATGTTGATTAAACGTGATTTACTTTGGTCCCCTTTAACAGACTTTTTATCTAAAAGTGCCTCATGATCACCTGTTATTGTTATTATTAGTATTACTGTTATTACTATTAATATGCACTTTTATTATTTTATACCTCTTTACTCTGTTTACCATTTATTATTTACTGCTGTTCCCCTTCCCTCCCCCTTGTCCCTTCTTCTCTCCTTCTTTCTCTCTTTCTTTCCCCCACAAAATGAAAAGGTATAAAAGCATTTTTTCATTTGTATAGTGTTTTCCCCTTTTGGGGCGTTTCTTGTTATGTTGGTACAATACTCTCCATAATTATTTTCATTCCTGTTTTCCTTTACTTATGCCGTTGTACTGATGTTTTACATTGTTTTATTCAACTCAATAAAGCTTTTCAAACTCAAAAAAGACACCTGCCTATACGTTTGTTTGTGTACTGATAAGTAATTTCTTTGCAAAGATGTCGGATTCTGATAGTTTCGAAACCTGCAACGAACAATTACACACTTCAAGACAGTGAGAATAGATAGATGTGTTTTAAATTAGGCCCTGGCTGCTGGATGAAGAGGTTACTGATTTTCGTTAGCTGCAGGCTGGTGGTACCCAGAAACGCGCCTCAGTAAGATGGGCAAGAGAGGGGGGAGGGGATTTGATTCTGCTGAACACTCAGGAGCAGACTGATGCTGGTTTGTGTTGGAAATTTCACAGGCCCTTGTTCTATAAAAGTACAAAAATATATAACCACAGGCAAAGTCACTGGGATCTGCCCCCTGTCGAAAGATACTCTAGCCACTCCTGCAGCCTATGGAGTTTTGTGAAAAAATAACATTTATTCTAAATATTGGTGCGTAGCGCGACAACACAAAAATTGCTAGCTAGGTTCTGTCTTCATGCTGCGGGCTTCCAGGAGTAGGGGGCAGTCTAGACACGCTGGAATTCTAACAAAAATAATGTAACGCTGCTTGCCTAAGCTGTCATTAGACGTGGTGATTTCTATGATTTACTCTGCACTGCGAACAAACTTCCACCCTGAAGTCTTGACTTCAAAATTGATATCACAGAACGAATGTCTAGCATCAGGCCCGTCAGCGTTCAAAAGATGGTTTTGCAGCGTTGGCATTACCGTGACTCGTTTCAGTGGAACAATATCCAGCCCCTAGCCAGCAGCGCCATCTGCTGGTAATGTATTGCACGGACATACAATCATTGTTACTACTAGCCCTAACAATTTCCTACATTAACAATGTAATTACGACATAATAAACGCACTCTTTTTTTTATACCAGAGTGGACAGGTAGACCTTTTTACACCTACTTATAAATTCATATTACTCCTAGCCATACATGTATGTTGCACCCATAGGAAAAACAACAACAATAAAGCTTTGGAGGTTTGCTAGTAATGGGAACGTTAACGTGACGCTTTAAACGAAGTAACACGTGGCTTTGTTTCTTCCTCTTGCACAGAAGTCGCCGAGGAGCCCGTGCCAAGCAAAGGAAGCGCAGATTCTGGGTCCTGTTCGATACCCATCATCCGTTTGAAGACACGGATAGAAGGTGAGATCGTTTCAGCCTTCGTTGACACATGGCAAAACTCCTCTCTGGGCACACGTTTCGAGTTCCTAATCACCTGTTGAGTGACTTGCAGGAGCCCGGTGCACAGAAACACGTTGTATTTAGTGCTATCCTTGAAATAAATGCATTTTGGGCATATAATATGGCCTGCAGAACAGTTGAAATGAGCTAATCGGAGCTCGCAATTTCCCAGAAATTAGGTTTTTGAACTTCCCAGGATTACGCTAGAAAATCCACATTTACATTCAAATATTAACCAATATGGCCCAAGAAGTAACTCACAGGAAATTATCTTAATTTCGGAGAAAATGAACGAGAGCTTGAGTGAAAAAGCGCTGCCTTTTCTAGAAAAGGGTAACTACTTAAAAAAGTAGCAAAGCGAGCCTCCCTTTGCTTTCATTTTCTCTCAACTTAAACTGGAAGGAAATCTAAACCCCTATTTGTTTATCCAGAATCTTATATTTGTAAAAAGTAAAATAGTACAATTTTGGAAAAAATAATGTTGAGAAAATTGTATTTTTGCTCATTTTCAACATGATGCGTATCACAATTAACCTTTAAATTGGCTCCCAGGCATATCCCATGGTTAGTAAATGGCAGTAGGGTAGCATCCTTCATGGACAGGGGTACACTCGGAGCTAATCGAGTATTTATTTAATGCCCCCACTGATCTATGGTGGTAACTGTGGTTTCCTTTCTTCCAGAGAATCTCCTTGACGCCTCTGAGGAGCAGTGCAAATGTAAAAACATAATGGATCTACAGAACCATGCGAATGAAGACGTACGGAAACTAACCCAACAACATATCCTTTCTGGTCCACTCCTTTGTGTCTAGTTTGTATTTCAGCTTTTACTTTTTAGCTTTTCCAGGGAGAGGGGAGAATGCTAGGTGGGCCCCAATAAGAAAGTACAAATAGCAGAGGCGCAAGCTTGTATTCCTTTTTCGAGAAAAAAGGGGAACAAACGTTGGTAATAATTATTTCCAGAAACATCAAACTTTTGTTAAAATGCTGATTCCCAGATCCTTGTTGCGAAAGTTCCCAGATCTCATCCTTCTAAGGTTTTGGTCTTCAAACTTTTTTAGGCCTCTTGTATAAAATATGGGCAGTTAAATTGATTGCAGTAATTCAAAATGTGATCGCATATGTTAAGATCAAAGGGTCTCATCTACAAGAAAATTACACAGCGTGGCGCCGCAAGCCTTTTAGCTGCGCTGTGCTGAGTCATTTTCAAAGCACAGGGATGCATTGTATTAACAACAATAGGACGCATCCCTGTGCTTTCCCCTGCACTGGCACACAATATGCTGCAAGCGCAGGCACCCTTGCGTCATGCTGCAAGGGTGCCTGCATTGCGGGGATGATTGTTTTTGTGCAGGAAAGGACGTCTTCCTGCACAAAACAATCATTACTGGCGTTTACCTCTTTCTATTCCTGCTGCAGAATACCATACAGCAATCCTGTGATAGGATGGCTTCCCTTTAAGACTCAGTCATCCCATGTTTGGTGGCAGCAGAACAGTCCATTTCTAGCGATGGCAGTTTCACCTCTCTTACACAAGTTGCAGAGATCCATAAGGTGCTGACATCTACTCTGGCTGACATTTTTTTTTCCCTGTCTCACTCAAGTGGGTGCAAAAATGCCAAACATCCCTGCTTTAAGGACAGCTGTTGGATGGCTAAATTAGCCTTGACAGAGTCAATCAAACTTACGAATTTTCAATGTAATCCTTGGTTGGCGGAAAGGAAATCAGGGAATACTCTTTAGGTGAGAAAATGTCTCTTTTTGAGTTTATCAGTTTCCAACTGCATTTTGAACACTCTGGATCTAACAGAATTGGTATGTTGGAAGACAGAAGGTTGTCTTGGCCATATTCTAGCTTGAAGTTGTCTAGGCAACTAACTGTGCTATCTATGGACAGTTTTTTAAGATATCTATGGGAGCATGCGTTTGAGCTAGCAAAGAAAACAAGAAGAGATTTTTTGGTGATGAAGCTGACTCAGGATGGCATGTTGAGGTCATTAATTAGCATAACACCTTTTTATTATGCAGATTTAGTAAAGGAAGTGGAATGTCATTATTAGAATCAAAGTGCTGCAAACCATATGGTGCATCCAGTTTTTATAAAAATCCACAGTGAGAGGTTTCTGAAAAAAGAACCAGGCCAATCTGAGTACGATATAAATGTGTTGATGTAATGGGGCAGCATTGAACTCATCTTACAAGGGGCACCATACAAATATAAATATATTCAGCAGGACAAGAGGCATCCTTGCAGAACACCACAGGTAATGATCATTGGATCAACGAGGAATTATACAATTCCTATATTGAGGCACTGACCTTGATTGCCCAATGTCGCGGTGATTCGCTCATTAAGGAAGCTGTGCACTCCAGTCTTGCATGCCACTGCCAAATCAAAGAGAATGACTAAAAAGCTGTCATCAGTCATGGCAATGGGTCCCTCGTACACAGCTAGAAAGGTTTTTCTGTCTCTTTACAAAATGCAGAGTGCCACAGTGTAAAGGTGTGATAAGTTTCAATGCATGGCTGGAAAGCAAATAATTCCATTTGAAAACCCAGACAAGTGCAGTGTAGGTGTCTTTAAGTAGCAGTGTAAAGATATACATTTAAATCTGTTGGATACAGAGAACTCATTGACATGTCGTGTCATTGGAGAAGCTAATAGGTCTACAATCTCTTCAAACTGTGATGGAGAGAGGATGTCTTCTGAAACCTTGAAGAGGCAGCCCTTTTAAGTGGTTTGGTCAGTTCTTTTGAAATTTATAAAAACTTTAAAGCTGGGACTAACAAGGTGTTATTATGACAGAGAACAATATCTGATATTCCTAGCCTGGTGACATAATCTTCAAGAATGTCTTATCTAGATAACAAGCTAAGTTTGTGTATTGTTAATAAAATGGCTAAAGAGCAGTTTTGATGCAATAAGGGTGGATCCATTTTTCCACAGTAATTTTCACGTTTTGATAATGGCCTTGGAGGTGCAAGTTGTAGCAGCTTTGTATTACAGTTGTAAGGCTGAGTGTAAAACCGATGCAGGTTTGAGGGGTGATGTTTAGGAGATCTCTGGCTATATGACACTGCTTGGGGTCAGTAGGATATCACGGAAGTGTTAAGTGGAAAGACCTTAACAGAGGGCAGGTCGTGATTTTATATATGTCGCTGTAATGCTCCTATGTGATCAGAGAATCTGTAAGCAGTAGTCAACGATGGATCAATTGTAGAAGGTTGGATGTTCTGATAAATGTTGTTCGAACCTTTATTCTGAATTATTCTGTCAGAATGGCTTTCACCAGGTTGTTGAAACCAACCTGAAGAAAATCACTCTTGAAGAAACATGTTTCTTCGTTTTTGCTTTTGTCTTTTACCTGTTGAAAAGGAGGGTCCACCCGTTACCCTCCTTTTTAAGGGGGCGAGAGTTACCCTAAACCCCCTTTCCAGGCTACCCCTAGTGTTGCCCAATGCTGATTTCCTTCCTATTCTTTCAAATAGATATATACCATTTCCCACAAAAAATACTATTTTTGTGGATATGTGTTTGGTGATTTTGATATTTCTCCGTAATGGAATTTTGGCAGCCTGATTCAGTCAAAATGGCAGAATTACTTGTAGAAGGCTACTACAGGGAGAGACATTGTTTAGGTCTCCATTTATGCTATACCCTTTCTTTTTGTTTCCAGGTTGGAATTACTACTTTAATGTTGTCAGTAGATTATTCTAAGTATGATCAATGCTTACTCAGCTCCAAAACACTTACTAAAATGTAAGAAATTTGACATTCACAGCTTTGCGCCAATTCCCTGAATTACAGATTTTTGTTGAAATAATAACTAAAGGCATACAAGTCTGTCTATTCTTCTTAACTAAGCATTACTGGAAGAGATAACAAAGCGGATGCAAGCCCTAGAAAATCGTGTGCGATGAAGATTATATGGACTGTACTGAAATACCTATTTGGGCCAAAAACAGTGACTAAAGCTAATGTGTTCTAGTACCACACAGTATTGTAAAGGCTATTCTGTGTCTGAACAACTAAACAACATCTCAGTGCCTCCACTACCCAGGACGATGAAGACAATCAACACGACAAAACAACTTCTGAATGTATTTAAAGTTGACTACAATGAGAACAAATCATTGTGACCTATGCAACATCACACAACGTTATCAGGACCAAGGACATTTGTAAAGTTTAAGAATATGTACCGCTGTATTATATATGAGTTTATAATGGCGTGTGATACCTTTTATCAATAAAACCACTTGGAGAACGTTTCTCCAATTTTTTGACAAAACAACTGGAAACCGAATGTAGTCTAAATTATTTATTATGTTATAACACAATCAAGTATTAGCGAAGCAAAGTTACCTCTAATTTCCCTTGAAGTGCTTTAGTACAGGTTATAGAAAAAATTAAAAGACCATGACCCAGATGTACAACGGATTTTGCATGCACAAATGGGTTTGCGAACCCGTTTGCGCATGCAAAAAGCGTTAGGGGTATGTACAATACCAAAATAGCGAGTCCCAATTTATTTGTGACTCGCTATTTTGGAACTTCGAGTCACTATTAGAAAGAGGGCGTTCCCTTCCTAATAGTGAGTGCAACCCCATGTACAAAGGGCACTACCTGCCCTTAAAAAATGAAACGAAAACGTTTCATTTTTAAAAAAAAAATGCATCCTTGTTTTCCTTTAAGAAACACAGGCTGCATTAAAAACAAAAAACTGCTTTATTTAAAAGCAGTCCCAGACATGGTGGCCTGCTAAGCCCAGCAGGCCACCATACCTGGGAGGACCTGTCATTCCCAATGGGGTCGCAAATTGCGAGAGGCTCATTAATATTCATGAGCTTCTCTATTTGCGACCCCATTGGGAATCGCAAAACAGTGTAATAACACTGTTGTACATGCATAATAGCGCTTCGTAAATTGAGAGTCGCAAAAGACTCTTAATTTGCGAAGCGCTATTTTGCGCGTCGTACACCTGGCCCCATTTCTTAATGTATTCTAACCGACTTTTCAAAACATATGTTGCTTTAATTCTTCTGCACTCCCCTTCCCCTAAATAAAAAACAAATCTGATATCATTACCTCAAAAAGTTACAAGAGCTTCACAGGCATGAGAAAAGGATGTTACTAAAGCTACTTACAGGTAAGTCTAAGACCAACGTTCGATTTTCAGTTCCTAACAAATAAATTAAACAACTGAAATTTACAATGGTAATGTGGTCCTACTCTTATTTAGAAAATGCATCTTAGACCATGCAGTGTAAGGCGTATTGTCTTTACAACAGCATCACCATCTTGAACTTCTGTTTTAAGCTTGTTTGTACTGGAGTTTGAAAGTTGAATTTAACAGCAAGACACAACAGACCCGGACAATGTTTCAACCCAAGGTAAGCAATGCAAATTTAACAATGTGTCAATAAAAGCCCTGTAATGAATGGTTGGTGGTATTGCACTCTATTAATTCAGTTAAATCAAACACTTTTACGGTATGTGTGCTGCACTAAATTGGTGCCTGCCTACACCCATGAATACTGTATATAGCCAAGGATCGCAAGATCACAAGGACTCTAGTGCGCACCAACTGAAGAATGAGTATTTCAAATTATATCAATTGCCTTGTATTTAATTCAGACATATTCTGTAGCTTATTTCATTTTAAATTCAAACAAGTATAGCGTGATTCATTACAATATATACATATAAACGACATGCAATTAGTGCCTTTGATAGTACATTTTTTGCTCAGCAATTTGAACACAACACAGTTTTAGTTTACAACCCAATGCATTTCGGGGTTTGCACCCCTTCGTCAGGGGCCTATAAGAGAAGAAAGAAAAGAAGAGAAAAAGAAAAGCCTAATTAATTTCAATACTGAAGAGAAAGTTAATCACTATTTAAATTGGTAGGTGCTCAATTCTTACCTAACTAACTGGTTGGTATGCGAATCATATGTGGTGAAAACTTCTTTGTTGACTCTGAAAAGATTTGTGATAGTGGCATAAAGTTTATGAACTTATCAGCTTGTGAAAAGCATTATAAAGTGGTATACTCAATACCACGTTACCTTTATTTCTGGATGCCGATCGTTACTCCCTGTGGGAAATTATATAAATGAAATTTAGAACGCTGTCCTTTTGTAGCTGTCTACAGCAAACCAATAAGGTTTGATTTGTGTTAAAATAAACGCTCACCTCTTAGTCATGAGTGTTAAACTGTAACGTTGAATGAATCTAGTAAAAAATAAACGAAAACGGAAGGTCAAGGCCATATACGCACACTATTCCACAGTGTACAATTCAGCGTTTAAGATATGTAAGCGAACGCAAAAGATTTCGATTTACCTGCGAGCCTTATTTTAACTTTTCAGGATCTCGCCAGAAGTTCACGTTTTGCCACTCTGTACGGGATGACAAAGAAATACATTGCCCGTTTAGTACTCGATAGTTTAAAAAAACAACTATCTTCATGAACAGGTCTCCTTCGCGATTGTGCTTACCGGTAAATGGAAAAGGAATCGCGTTGTAACAGCGTCTGCCCTCGTGATGCACGTAGGGTTGTCTAGTCCATTATTTATTTTGATGCGTCGGACTCGGTGTTAACACAAAGGACGGACTTGGATTTCTATGGGGAACCCGATTGTGAAAATAAAAACCGGACTGGGACTCATACTAATCGGCGCCATATTGAAGGACCCGCTACTAACGCAAAAAACACACTTAAATTTATATGAAGAGTCAAAGCTAAACTAAGACTCATGCTTTTCAGCGCCATCTTAAAGGAGGCGTTTTATTTTATATTGTGTTGGTGTGCATATAAATATACTCGGTCACATTAAAGCCACTAATTTGTAGGTAGTGGATACTTTATCAAGATTCTTTGTGACTCAATAGTAGACAGAAGGAAAGAGTGAAGCATAAAAAAATAGAGAATCAGTACAATGAATTACATAGTTTTGTATTCTTAAAAAAATATAACAGTGCATCATTGGTCAATTTAACATATGTAGATGGGTATGCCTATTGTTAATAATTTCGCCACATGTATATGAATATACCACATATAAACTCTCTGGTACCAGGTGCCATTATGTGAACGACAACCCTAGGGTGATCTGATGCTAATTCCAAACTGTACTTAAAGAAAACATATCATATCAAGTTTGTCATTAAGCCCATCTGGGACTACTGTCTGTAATTTACGAATCCAATATATCTCTCTCCTAAGCAGAATTTTAGCATTATCCAACCCTAGACGCTGTGGAATTTGTTCTATGATCTGAAAACGAACTTGTGCTATAGTGTGATTCTTCTCGATCCAATGCCTGGCTAATGGTGAACAATATTAGATCCAAAGAGCACTTATTTAAGATTTCAAACCATTTTTCCATGAACTTAGGGTTGTTGTTCAATCGATATAGCATGGGTCTGATTGCAAGCCTCAGACCCCGGGGGATTCTCTTCACACGGTGGTACTGGACCAGGGTGGTTGCATGTAACCGTTGGTTCAATTCGCGTCTAGTCAGGTATTCTAATTGTCTTAGTTGTTGAGTGATTGAACTTCCTTGGGCATCAAAAGTTTTGGCCTCCTTTATTAGTTTATATATTTGTGTTGCTTCATCTGAAGTGTAAACTTTCGTGTTGGCACGATTATCTGTAATTGATGCTATAGATTCAAACGACATTTTATCTACGGTGCTAATACCACAAGTGTGCAGTACGAGACTAATAATGAATGGTTGGTGGTATTGCACTCTATTAATTCAGTTAAATCAAACACTTTTACGGTATGTGTGCTGCACTAAATTGGTGCCTGCCTACACCCATGAATACTGTATATAGCCAAGGATCGCAAGATCACAAGGACTCTAGTGCGCACCAACTGAAGAATGAGTATTTCAAATTATATCAATTGCCTTGTATTTAATTCAGACATATTCTGTAGCTTATTTCATTTTAAATTCAAACAAGTATAGCGTGATTCATTACAATATATACATATAAACGACATGCAATTAGTGCCTTTGATAGTACATTTTTTGCTCAGCAATTTGAACACAACACAGTTTTAGTTTACAACCCAATGCATTTCGGGGTTTGCACCCCTTCGTCAGGGGCCTATAAGAGAAGACAGAAAAGAAGAGAAAAAGAAAAGCCTAATTAATTTCAATACTGAAGAGAAAGTTAATCACTATTTAAATTGGTAGGTGCTCAATTCTTACCTAACTAACTGGTTGGTATGCGAATCATATGTGGTGAAAACTTCTTTGTTGACTCTGAAAAGATTTGTGATAGTGGCATAAAGTTTATGAACTTATCAGCTTGTGAAAAGCATTATAAAGTGGTATACTCAATACCACGTTACCTTTATTTCTGGATGCCGATCGTTACTCCCTGTGGGAAATTATATAAATGAAATTTAGAACGCTGTCCTTTTGTAGCTGTCTACAGCAAACCAATAAGGTTTGATTTGTGTTAAAATAAACGCTCACCTCTTAGTCATGAGTGTTAAACTGTAACG
The DNA here is from genome assembly GCF_964263255.1 of Lissotriton vulgaris. Lineage (NCBI taxonomy): Eukaryota > Metazoa > Chordata > Amphibia > Caudata > Salamandridae > Lissotriton > Lissotriton vulgaris. The sequence continues at coordinate 1,740,026,385 of NC_141691.1, forward strand.
TTGAATGAATCTAGTAAAAAATAAACGAAAACGGAAGGTCAAGGCCATATACGCACACTATTCCACAGTGTACAATTCAGCGTTTAAGATATGTAAGCGAACGCAAAAGATTTCGATTTACCTGCGAGCCTTATTTTAACTTTTCAGGATCTCGCCAGAAGTTCACGTTTTGCCACTCTGTACGGGATGACAAAGAAATACATTGCCCGTTTAGTACTCGATAGTTTAAAAAAACAACTATCTTCATGAACAGGTCTCCTTCGCGATTGTGCTTACCGGTAAATGGAAAAGGAATCGCGTTGTAACAGCGTCTGCCCTCGTGATGCACGTAGGGTTGTCTAGTCCATTATTTATTTTGATGCGTCGGACTCGGTGTTAACACAAAGGACGGACTTGGATTTCTATGGGGAACCCGATTGTGAAAATAAAAACCGGACTGGGACTCATACTAATCGGCGCCATATTGAAGGACCCGCTACTAACGCAAAAAACACACTTAAATTTATATGAAGAGTCAAAGCTAAACTAAGACTCATGCTTTTCAGCGCCATCTTAAAGGAGGCGTTTTATTTTATATTGTGTTGGTGTGCATATAAATATACTCGGTCACATTAAAGCCACTAATTTGTAGGTAGTGGATACTTTATCAAGATTCTTTGTGACTCAATAGTAGACAGAAGGAAAGAGTAAAGCATAAAAAAATAGAGAATCAGTACAATGAATTACATAGTTTTGTATTCTTAAAAAAATATAACAGTGCATCATTGGTCAATTTAACATATGTAGATGGGTATGCCTATTGTTAATAATTTCGCCACATGTATATGAATATACCACATATAAACTCTCTGGTACCTGTAGCCACATATCCCAATAGTATCATGTTCTTGTCATAACTGCACATTCTCCCACTTACAAGACACGTTTCTAAAAATGTAGCTCTTTGCCACTGCACTAAACTATCTAACACTGTAAAGGGGTGGGGTAGTTTAATAAACAATGGCCTTTTGTCCATAGGTACTTAGAGGTGGATTCAGCAGGAAGGCAATTGGCAGCAGGACATAGCTAATTCTGATGGTTGCGTCACACCACTGCAGGCAGGAATGTATGAGGGAGCAAAATGTTGGGGCTCGAAACTAGAGAGATGGGACGTGGGCATGATAGGATCTCCAGTGCGGGATGCTAGTACGTGCACTGTAGTGTATTTCCTATTTCCCTAATAGGCTCTGCGCATTGGAATAATATACACTATAGGTTTGGCATAGGACTGAGGTCAGTATGCCCCTATCGAGTATATTAAACTTAATTACTTTTTGTGCCAGCTAACTCAGAAGCTATTAGAAACTCCTTGTAAACAAGAAAGGAGTAGTTTCTGGCAACTGCATAAACATGACCGCTTTGTTCCTCTTTAGAATCGGAACACTCTCAGAATCGTGGAAACAACAAATAACAGTTTCACTCAGCTTATCATGCATGCTTAGTTTCTTTTGAGTTACAAAGAAAGAATACACGGGCATTTCAATAAAAAGGATTTATTGAACAGCCTTATTTCCCGTGTAAGAGATATGAGCTGTTACAATCGAAAGACAGTATGCGAGATATATTACGTACAACGTAAGCAGTAGGAAGAAATAACACTGCGCTAGCATTATCTTTTAGCTATGACACATATATTCATATACATAAATAACATATGCTAAAAATGCGAGTAGCTTCTCTAACTAGTTCTACCCCAGTGTACCATGGTACAAGGTAAGAAGTAGGTGATATAGGCTAAAGTATGGTAGGCTATAGTTTGTATGCCAAGTTTGTATGCCAAGAGTCCCTCAAGGTTCTAGTCAGCTCTATACCTTGAGAATGAGAGAGGTGGGAATCTCTTTCCGGATCTCGAACTCGAACACCCCGCAAAGGGAGTCAGAACACTGTAAGCTGGATTCTCTGCGAGCAGGGATGACATCGTCTTGTCAGTGCATCAGGCCGGGGCATGTGCTCTTCTAAAGTCGAGGTCTCCTCCTACTTGCTTGGGGAAAGGAAGTTATATTTATACCTGGTAGGTGCCTTGGAATGTTAGCATTGACGTAAAGTCGGGCAGAGTAAGACGTCAGGAATGAACCCTTCGCGAATAGCGGTTCATGCATAATAAATGAGTTCTTGGAGAAACCAATAATCCTGGGCTAGGGAAACTCCCAACAGCTTACGGGTCTGGTTTCTAAGAACTCGTTGTGACGCTGGGGTGGACGGATGTAGGTGATCATGCCTGTATGTGGATAGCATGGCTAGTGTCTAAATAAGGACTGGGCTCTTATGCCCATATAAGGGCAATGTGAATTGTGTCTATATAAGGACATGTATCCGGAAAACCTATATACAGACACCTAAACCGGAATACAACAGCATCATGTTGGCTAGGGACATGAACTCATGGAACGGAGTTGGAGTACACAACAGAATTTCATTCGTGATGGCCTCTGTAATGCCCCTTCCTTCTTGTATAGTCTGGATGCCATTTTTTAACAGTACTCTGAACAAAGCACTACCACACAGTAAAATGGATTAGGATGCCATAATTAGGCACAGGGAGATGCCGACTCACGAAGCAGGAACCAGTGCTTATTAAGGTGCCATCCCTCTCTTAATACAAATGTTTGTACAAGGGATTTAATTTTGACCTGTAAACGTGAGGGCCCAATGAGGAATAGGGGTGTACCACCAACCGGGATTCTGCATGTTTGGAGATGATGATTCTTGATACACTGGAGGGACCAACATGATAAAATACTACGCCCTGATGCAGTCCACAGGTATTAGATGAAACGTGTTGGCTGCTTTCATGTAATTCCTGTGAAAAGTAAAGAGTATTTTGGATACAAGATTGTTTGGATTGGATTATTTTACTGCGGAAACTCTCTCTGGTGGGGCATTTCACATTTGTGGATGGAGGATGCCATAATTAGTAGGCCTGGGCAAAGCGCTACGCTCGCGTAGTTTGCGAAGTTTGCGCTACTTCGTACTACGTGAACTCCACGTAGAATAGTGCAAACACGCGTAGCATAGTGAAGCGGTCATTTTTTGCTTGCTCGTGATCCTCAACTTCAAGTTGGCGACCACGAGCAAGCAAAATGACATCCCGGCGAGACTTTTCCTCGTTCGCGATCAGCAACATCAAGTTGCTGATAGCAAGTGTGGAAAATAAACCTCCCGGCGAGATTCTCAACGCGGGGAGATTAGGTTTCTCATTGCGAGTGGTCGCGTATGCTCGCAACCGCTCGCGATGAGAAACTACCAGTCCGGGTTGAGAAAGCTGCAGCTCGAGTAAAAATCTACTCGAGTGGCAGAAAACTACAGCTCGCACTGTGCAAGATGCTGTTTTTAATGATTGCACAGTGCTGGATGCTTGTCCGCACTGTGCACTCATTGAAAACGGCATCTTGCACAGTGGGAACAGGGTACTACGCAGATCGCTTAGTGCTAAGCGTGGCTCGCGAAGTGCTTTTTGCGTAGCTTTGCCAAGCGCTACTTCGCAAACTACACCCAGCCCTTATAATTAGGTATCACAAAATAAATGTAATGAAAGGAATGCCTACTAGAAAATCAAATACAACTAACAACAATACATGTGCCACGACCTTAAACACCCACCCTAACAAATACCACCAACAATAACACACCCACCCACGCTCATTGCCTCTTGCAATAAGAACAACTATAAATATGTCCAAAGTAAGAAAAAATGTTAGTCAAGAGGTGGAGTAATAAAACTATATTTCAAGTTCCTTCACATAATTGAACATCACCGCAAAGCTTCCTGCCAACTTGTCCAACTTTAGAATGGACTTTCGTCAGAAGGATAGAAAGAGACGAGTGTGTGTGGCTAGAAGAGAGCTGTAGTGGCGAGCATGATTCTGGGCTACGGTGATGGCACAGCCATTCCTCCCTAATCTTCATCCGCAAGCCAACATTGTGCCACAGCAACGGTCATGAGCCGGTCAATGTACACCAGACATCATAGTCCTCCACTAACAGCCTTTTGTTCAAGACTGTGGAAATTTTAGAAATTCAAAATTTTAAACTTCGAATTTGTGAAGTCCGAAAATTCGTCACATGCTTCTTACCCCCTCATTTATTACCCTTTGAATGACTTCTTCACACTTTAGGCTCAAACATTTTGTGTTGTGTAGTATAAGTATCGGGTTAGGGTCAGGCTTTGGTAGTTCTACTTTAGTGGACAAGTTGGATCAGAGCAAGGGATTTAGTGAAGGAAGTCTTTATATGTAAGGGTGAGCGACATTTCCAATGTGTATGTACAATATTATTCTGGTCACCAGGTCTGGCAGTCTAAACGGGTTGGCGCCTTACATGTCTGTTCTTGAAACGTGCGATACAAACATTTTGTGCAAATACATCGGACTGTACATGAAAGACCTATTCTTGAATATAATGCCACTGACTACTTGTACAGGAATTGTAACATATATTTGATGAAACATCTAGGAATTGATGTAACCTTTCATTCAATAAATCCGTCTACGTGTGGCAAACCGAAGTCCTACAGCATCGACGTACATGTAGTACAGCAGACAGACTGTAGTCATTGAACAGTAAAACACCAAACACCAAAAGAAAAATGAAATAATTGTAATACCAAACACTATAATGACGTAGGAGAAAAATGAGAAGAATTGCTGAACTATTGCATGGAAAAAATTCCAAATCATGAAAACCGATTGAATCAGAAGACAACACTAATATCTTGTCTGTGCCGGATGTTGTTCAGAATCCAAAACTTATAGTGGTGACCCCGTTAGTAATTGCACAAAGGGACTACAGAAAGTAAAAATCTTTGAAACATAACTCATTTCAGTCAATCCATGTCCACATTTTAAGAAACAGTTCAGCTGTGACTTGTTAAGCAGTTTCCTATTGGCGTTGTTGACACGTTTTGATCCCATGGATAACTTAGGGTCTCATCAGGACTATCCGGAACTTTAATCTGGTTCACATTTTTTCCCAAAAATCAAAGGCAGGATTGTCAAATCAGTGTAAAAGCAATTTTCTCTGAGCACAGTTATTGGGGGATGCTGTCGTTTCCTTTAGTTGGCCACTGTTGGGCACATCTGATCATTTTTCCAAGCGGGCAGCAGCGCACTGGCAGATCCAGTCAGCACCCTGGGTAGTGAATGGCAACAATGTGCATTTAATACCCATAATAGGCGTTCCGGAAATGTGAGTGGGGAGGAGCAAAGAACTACTTATAGAAAACTAAATTTGTCACAAGCTTAAACCAAAGGTGTCCTCAACATTCTTCTCTGTGGAAGGTATGCATATGGCCTCTGTACCATGCCCTGCACCTGGGGCACCAGAGGCAAATATTGTAAGCATTTTCAGTTTGAGAGGCAGTGATGCTATCCTGCCAGCATGTAGAATGCATGGACCAGCGACAGTGGAGAGTGCGAAGCCTCTGATGTTTCAAGATTGTATGCAGTGACAAACCTTGAACGCAGAGAAGCGTGAACTCTGGAAAAGGAAAATCAAATATTTGACGCTCTGTCCAGCACTCCTGAGAGTAGAAGCGGATGGGAAAACTGGACCCTTACGGTCACCTGGGGGTGTCTGAGAATGTCTCAAGTGATGGAAAATAGTGCATAGGAAAAGAGGAACAAATGAGTAACATGCCCAATGAGATGAAGGGGGAGATGTGGGGTGAAGAACCCTCTCCCTCATTTGAGGAATCTGACTAAGGAGAGGGAGCGGTACCAGAACCTACTTGAATAACAATTAAAGTGTATAATCAGACAAATGTGGGCTCTAGGAGAGATGACCTAATGAATATGACTGATGACCCAAAAGGCAATATATCAGCATGAAACTGGTCAATGGAAGGGGGACGGCATTAGTGAAAAGCAAAGCATCATTACGGATTGTGGTTGAGGGGTTTGAAACAATGGTGCTGTTTAATTGAAGTTTATTAGTCAGTAAGATGTTTGCTTAACAATTTATTCATGTGTTTGTTCCTTTTTCGAAGATATACCAGTTGAGTTGGTAGAGTGGTGGTGGAGGTGCGTGGGGAGGGGGGTTGGAATCTTCTGTCCCTGTGAGATCCCAGGTTGAATAGGTGCTCATACCAATAGCTTTAGTGGTATAAAGTTATACTTGTTTTGAGGACACGACAGGTACCTTGTGCATTGGGGCTGGGACGCTGGTTTTATAATCATGGCATGTGGATACGGAGAAAGAGATTAGCAAAGGAGGGGCTTAATTGTTTTTTCCGAGACTGGGGTGTTTTTTAAAGGAACAGGTGAATGGTGTCATGCCGCATTGTAGGCCTATCAAAGGTTAACCGCTGATGGGAGTAAAACCTGTCAATCCAGTGCACAGGCTGACATGTCTTCTGATACCCATATGCTAAAACAACAAGGTGATGGATAGAATGCTTGAATTCATCTCAGCAACTGGCAATCACTCAGGCTGCACCCAATCCTACAGTGGCACCTAGGCTTGGACCCAGCCATATGCAAATCAGCCTTTACCCTGCTCCTCATGGGAGCAGTCTAGTCTGACCTGCCATGCCAGGTCCTCCCTGAACTGGAACACAAGCAACCCAGGACTGGTTTCACCCTGGTTAGGGCTCTACAGCCACGTATAGCTTGGTTCCAGTGGCATAGTGAGCCCGGGACCCACGTCTGGGCATATCCTGCGCACTTAAGGTGGCAAATGCTAAAACAACAAGATGATGGATGGAATGCTTGAATTAATCTCAGCCACTGGCAATCGCTTGGAGCCGCTTCCCAATTCATAGTTTTTTCGCCAACAATGCCACCTTAGTTTGGACCCAGCTATATGCATATCAGTCTTTACCATGTTCCTCATGGGAACAATCTGGCCTGAACTGCCAAGACAGGTCTTACCTGAACCGGAACACAAGCAACCTAGGACTGGTTTCACCCGTGTGAGGGCTCGACAGCCAGATGTGGGTCCTGGGCTCACTATGCCACTGAAACAAAGCTGGACCACTCTGAAGAACCCATAACTAGGGCGAAACCGATCCTGGGTTGCTTGTGTTGCGGTTCAGGAAGGACCTGACTTGGCAATTCGGGCTGCACTGTTCCTATTAGGGCAGGGTTGAGATTGATTTGCATATAGCTGGGTCCAAACTGAGGTGGCATGATGTGCAGAATATCAATGGATTGGGATGTGGTCCGAGTGACTACCAGTGGTTGAGATTATTCGAAGCATTTCATTCAACAGTGCTTTGTATTCTCTCTGACGCCTAGAAGCACAACAATGTGAGGATTGCATTCTAGAATATCATGATGGCTGAATATCAATCAAAGCTAGAAAGGAAGAAATACAAGTGAAGCAGGAGCCTTTCAGTGTTATAGACACACATTTAAATAACATGATCCCTTCTCTCACTGATATAAACAATACACTCATGGACATAAAAGAGGCCTGATAGGACAATAAACCACTGAAGGGCACATCCTTCCGTGTCAGACTTATCAAAGAACATGGCGGTAACATTGCAGCAGCAATTGGATATATATGCCCAGATGACTGGCAATCTTTGAACACATTGGGGATAGGCCCGTAGCTAGGATATATACCTCGGGGGTCAAGATCCCCACCCCACCTCCCCAGTATTTACAGGAACATATACAGAAAGGCTGTGTGGAGCTCTCCCTTAAAGTACTTGGAATTACATGGCAAATCCTACATTTTAAAACACACTTGACAAAAACTTAGGGCACAATATGATGAGAGTTAGATACAGCTTCACAGGCAGTTATTTAGGAGGGGAGTGAGGATGTGAGAAGGCTACAACAGCAAACTGGGGCCATCCAATAAGAAGAGGAAAGGGACAATGGTTAATTTGTTAAATAAAATAAATAAAGAGCCCTAACAACATTCTTCGCAGCCTGCTACTGGGACTACGTGATTACGATGTTTCTGAATATCAAAACTGCCTGGTCTTTATTCCACCTCACGCCTCCTTCCTGCCTCTATCTCCCTTTTGCAGGTTCTTTTCATTACTCCTTTTTCCTTTGTCACTTCTTATCGTTCTCGTTCTCCTTCTCTCTCCATGTTTCCCTCTCTCTCTCTTTGTAAAAGTCTCATGATGAAAAATAATTCCTGGGCCCCAACAATGTTTGTCTTATCAATAGGGACTAGCTTAGTTGTGAAAAAGAGACTCAGATAGGTGCGTTTGTAGGTAATCCATTTGGTTTGGTCATGAAGCCCTCACCCACCAACCTGGTTGGTGGCATGCTTCATCATCAGGCCCACACAGTGACACCGAATGTGTCCCGGGTGTGCTTCAATGCGGTTGTATTGGTGGTGAGCTAAACAGCATTTATAGCACATGGTGAGGTAGTGGATACAGGAAAAATGTATACAGTATCCTCACACTGGCTAGTTGCTGTTAATGTCTCCTGGGAACACCTGGCAGAGGTTGTGACCCTAAGGGGTTAGAGGGGGGGAGTGTAGGTCCAATTAGTACTGCCCCTCGTATTTGAAGTAATTGTGTTTGGGTGCTAGGGTGGCGCAATCAAGAACAAAACGCCATGGAGTATGGTAAGTCCAGGGGGTTTCCATTAGTACATCGTGTAGTACTTGGAGGGTGGCATCTTGTGGTAGGCTGGTGTACAAGCTCTATATCTAATCCCACAAGTAACTGTGTGGTCTGGTCAAAGCTCTCATCCTTGATGATGTTCAGGAGATGTTTCATGTCCTTGATGTAGGTTGGCGTTTGTTGGACCAGTGGATTGAGAAAGTGGTCACAGTACCGTGACAATGGTTCAAGCAATGACTGAATTCCCGATACTATGGGTCTTCCTGGTGGTGGTATTATGCTCTTGTGCACTTTAGGTACTGTGTAGAAATAAGGTACTTTTGCATTCTTGGTGCATAGGTAATCTGCTTCTTGTTTGGAGTTGAGCTCAGTGTCGCTGGCACTCTTGATCAAGGCATCTATGGTGTTTTGTAGTTCACTGGTCGGGTCTTTGGTGAGGCATCTATAGTTCCGATTGTCGCTGAGGAGTCTGCGGCATTCGGGTCATAGTCGGTTTTGTCCATTACAACGATCCCGCCGCCCTCATCAGCAGGTTTTGTGATGAGGGTGGGGTTGTTCTGTAGGCGTTTAATGACTTCTCGGTCATGTTTGGATAGGTTATTAAACGCGTTCTTGGGATTGAGTTTCTCTTTGTCTGTATACACTGCTTGTTCAAACGTAGAAATCTCCACTGGTATGCTCGTTGGAGGGGGGATAAAAGTGGATTTCAATTTTAGCCCTGTTTCATTGGGGTTGTTGCTGTTGTTCTCACTTGTACTGGTTTTTTCAAAGAAGGCTTTTAGCTTAAGTTTCCTGAAGAATTCTGCCAGTTCAACATGGAGTTTGATGGTGTCTAATCTGGTGGTGGGGACAAACGAGAGTCCTTTGTTGAGGACAGCGAGTTCCCCTTCCATCAGGGGTGTGCTCGAGAGGTTGAAGACAAGGGGGTTGGTATTGGGGGTTATTGTTTGCTTGTTCCCCGCTTGCTCCCTGGATTTGTTACGTGTGTAGGAGCTCACATGGTCCTCTTCCTCCGCCTAATGAACCTGTTGGGAGTTCCTTCTCTTGCCGCGTGTTCTGCGGCCTTGTCCTAAAAAAGGATATCTTTGGTTTTGATTCCCTTTGGTAATAGGGCATTTGGCCTGGTTGGTAGAGAGGAGGATAGCCAAAGAAAGGAGGCTGCATTGATCCAAAGGGAGGGGGGCCGAAGTTGTGGGTCTGTGGGGGCCCCTGCCAAGGTTGTTGCCAGCGTTGCCTCTGCATCCTCTGCCTCGTGGTTTGTTGGAGCCCGAGCTTGAGTCACTGGAAATGGAAGTGTTGTCACACGAGCTGTCGGTAGTTCCTTCCGCTCTTGTGGGTGCTACGTAGTCGTCTTCAGCATATGGGTATGTTTTAGAGTAGCTAAATCTTTTTAGGTCCTTTTGGAACTTGTTAATTTTTGATTGGGTGAGGTAGTCTTTGTACTCTGCCATCTCTCGGTTTTGGTCATCTAGTTTCTTTTTGAAGGCAGTTAGCGTGGTCTTGAAATGGCTTTCTGTGGCCTGGATGTCAATGACTATCGCATCCGAGAGGCGCTTGGCCGTTTTGATGATAAGTACTAGCCAGTCTCTAGTGCAGTGCCACGCTATCTGTGCCCAATCTTTTCTGAATGTGATGTCGTCTAGAAATATTCTGGGGGCATTGGTGACGAGGAGTCCAGTGGCGTCACTAGGGGGGTGCGGGGGTGCGGACCGCACCGGGTGACACCATCACATTGGGTGACACCCCGTGGTCCGTGTCGACAATAATCTTGGCTGGTGGCCGGGTAAGGTTCGACAGACAGTAATATTATTTTGCCTTTTGGTGTCACGTGACACCAAAATGCAAAATAATATTATTGTCTGTCGAACCTTACCCGGCCACCGGCCAAGATTATTGTCTAATTAGGCTACGACGTTGGTGTTAATTGGTAGGTAATGTTAATGCCTCAGCGCACAGAGTGCAGCACACAGCGCAGCTTTGAACAGAGGCGAGCTGCGAACCGGACTGAGGCACTTTAAGACCCTTGTCACTCTCAGAGCAGCAAGAGGAAAGTGCACTACGAATGAGGGCTCTGCAGATGTGTCCGTAGAAAGCAGGCATCCATACTGCAAGCTATGGGTGACTTTGTAAGAACTCTTTGGATAACTAACAACGTAAAAATGCATTTGTGAAAATACATGTGTCTGAGCAGTGTGTGTAGCGCCCCACTTCCGGCATGCTCATTCATGATGCGAATCAGGATAGAGGTTCATTGCGAGAACCACCTCAGTATCCTAGTTGTGACTTTTTTTTTAGAGCTCTCTTGATGTCACAGGGGTGGGATATTAGGGCATGGCGTATCAGCGTTGAGGTGCAATACGATAACCCTGCAAAGGTGCGTGCATTGGAATCTGAAACACCCAGTGCCTTGTGAATAATGTTGCTGTGTAAGTACTAAACTATGCAGTGTGTACGACTGATACTGATGTGCATAACATGAACTCTGTTGATTGCTCAGTGGTGTTCTTTTCCTGCATGTGGTGTGTCATAATACATATGCATTATGAGAGCTTTGCAAATATCTCATTATGGGCATGTCCGTGCATGATGTAAGCCAAAATAAAGGGGCATTCTGAATGTATTTTATGAATTAAGTGAAAATTAGAACTTGTAATCCGATCATGGACGAGTTGGGGGTGACACCATGAGTTACCCGCATTGGGTGAGACCAAACCTAGTGACGCCACTGGAGGAGTCCCCTAGGTGCTGTGTTTGTTCATAGGTATTGTGCCAGTATGACGTTGTGTAAGATGGTCCGTATCCTGTTCCGTTTTTTCTCAGTTAATGTTTCCCAGTCGGAGGTTTGTGCTATTGTGTTAGAGATGTTAAAGTCTGCCAAGAGGGAGGAGTCAGCAAGGATCTCGCTGATGTCATCCTCACTGAAGGTGAGGCCATGGTTTTCTGCCATGTTTATGGAGCGTGTCCCTCACAGCTGTGCGCTGCCAAATATGCCGTTAATCAAGAGAGAGAGAGAGAGGACTAGAAAGCTAGTCCGTATCCCCAAGGTTTATATGTCTTATCAATAAGGACTAGCTTAGTTGTGAAAAAGAGACTCAGATAAGTGCGTTTGTAGGTAAACCATTTGGTTTGGTCATGAAGCCCTCACCCATCAACCTCGTTGGTGGCATGCTTCATCATTGGGCCCACCCAGTGACACCGAATGTGTCCCGGGTGTGCTTCGACGCCTGGTTACAGCGGAGCAGGTATGATTGCTGAGTGTGCAGTGTAGTGAAGTGAAAAGTGAAGATTTAAAAGCTATACAGTAGGTCTCAGTAACCGAGGGTAAAGTTAATTTATTTTTAATCACTGTGCCTCTGTTAGCATTAAAAAGACTGTTGGATGTATGGGAGTGTAGATTATGACCTCCTTCATCCAGGTGTGGTCTACATGTTTCAGACAGGCCTTTGTCTTTGAAACTGGATTTCCTCAGGACCAATAGAACGTGGTGGTGCAAAATATGATAAATTAAGTGATAGTGTAATTATTTACAAATGTGTCGCACTCGCTAAGGTGCGTTATATGTTAGAGGGGGATTCCCTCGTGCATTACTGAACATATAACATGAAGGACAGGGACAAACATACAAGGTAGAGTCATTAGCATGTGAGCATTGGATCACAACAATGTATTGCCGGTATCTATAGTGCATGCACGAAATAGAGGCGGCTAAAGTGTATAACCATACTGGTGGTATGCTTATCGTGAGTGGTAACCGGATATGCGGTTGTATTGGTGGTGAGCTAAACAGTGTTTATGGCACATGGTGAGGTAGTGGATACATGAAAAATGTATACAGTATCCTCACACTGGCTAGTTGCTGTTAATGCCTCCTGGGAACACCTGGCAGAGGTTGTGACCCTAAGGCATTAGAGGGGGGGGTTTAGGTCCAATTAGTACTGCCCCTCATATTCGAAGTAATTGTGTTTGAGTGCTAGGGTGGCGCAATCAAGAACGAAACGCCTTGGAGTATGGTAAGTCCAGGGGGTTTCCATTAGTTCATCGTGTAGTACTTGGAGGGTGGCATCTTGTGGTAGGCTGGTGTACAAGCTCTCTATATCTAATCCCACAAGTAACTGTGTGGTCTGGTCAAAGCTCTCATCCTTGATGATGTTCAGGAGATGTTTTGTGTCCTTGATGTAGGTTGGCGTTTGGTGGACCAGTGGATTGAGAAAGTGGTCACAGTACCGTGACAATGGTTCAAGCACTGACTGAATTCCTGATACTATGGGAGGGGGGAAAGTTTAGGTCCAATCCTGTAAGGAGAGAAGAACAGCGGACCGAGCCTCTCACTTGGGATACCGCGGCAGGACAACAGGTTCAAGGAGGGTCCAGGCCGGTTTCGTGAGTACCATGCCACCAGCGACGATCTGGGTAAGCCATGTGTTCTTCTCTCCTTACAGGATTGGACCTAAACTTTCCCCCCCCCTCTAATCTCTTAGGGTCACAACCTCTGCCAGGTGTTCCCAGGAGGCATTAACAGCAACTAGCCAGTGTGAGGATACTGTATAGATTTTTCCTGTATCCACTACCTCACCATGTGCTATAAACGGCTGCTTAGCTCACCACCAATACAACCGCATATCCGGTTACCACTTACGATAATCATACCACCAGTATCGTTATACACTTTAGCCACCTTTATTTCGTGCACGCACTATAGATACCGGCAATACATTATTGTGATCCAATGCTCACATGCTAATGACTCTACCTTGTATTTGTGTCCCTGTCCTTCATGTTATATGTTCAGTAATGCAAGAGGGAATCCCCCTCTAACATATAACGCACCTTAGCGAGTGCGACACCTTTGTAAATAATTACACTATCACTTAATTTATCATATTTTGCACCACCACGTTCTTTTGGTCCTGAGGAAAGCCAGTTTCAAAGACAAAGGCCTGGCTGAAACATGTAGACCACACCTGGATGAAGGAGGTCATAATCTACACTCCCATACATCCAACAGCCTTTTTAATGCTAACAGAGGCCCAGTGATTAAAAATAAATTAACTTTACCCTTGGGTACTGGGACCTACTGTATAGCTTTTAAATACTTCACTTTTCACTTCACTGCACTGCACACTCAGCAATCATACCTGCTCCGCTGTAACCAGGCATTGAAGCACACCCGGGACACATTCGGTGTCACTGGGTAGGCCCGATGATGAAGCATGCCACCAACCAGGTTGATGGATGAGGGCTTCATGACCAAACCAAATGGTTTACCTACAAACGCACTTAGCTGAGTCTCTTTTTCACAACTAAGCTAGTCCTTATTGATAAGACATATAAACCTTGGGGATACGGACTAGCTTTCTAGTCCTCTCTCTCTCTCTTGATTAACTGCCCCAACAATGTTTGCCAGCGTCCACCACCTGCAACCACCATACACATCAAGCACTGTGAAGGTAGCACAGCTGCAAGTGGAGTATTTCATGTTCCTAATAACTTATTATTCTTATGATGGGATGTTAACTTAAGGACTGAATACATATTGTTTCTCTGCCCACCCAGCAGAGCTAACCTTCTTGTGACAGTGTTGCTGGATCCTTTCAGAAGAGCTAACCTTCCTGTGCCTGTGATTGATGTACTCAGTCAGCAGAACTCCCCCTCTATCTTGTAATAATGACCCAGAGATGGCCAGCACATATTGCCAATGCCATAAGTTAGCATTGCCTCCAGTAACAATATTCTATCAGGTTTTTAATTCGGATCTGATAACCCATCTTTCAAAGGACAGATCATCCTCCACCTATAAGGAACCCCCAGTATCCCAGCCTTAATTTCCTAAAAAAGATGAGACAAACCCAGCCATATTTTTCGCCGCACACATGCAGCAGGTGCAGTAACATCAGGGTCCACCCCAATTAGTAGCTCATGTTTTTACTGCAAAAGCAGGATATGAGGGGCCAGTGTCATTCCTTGCATAAGGGCCCATGGTGCCATTGATACAATACAGAACACATGGAATCATTACTACCTGCTCATGGTTCACACTTCATCTGCTTACACACACACACACACACCATTGTCTCACAAACCCCTGCACATACGTGCACTCCATTACCCCAATACAGTCCGTAGTATTGCAACACATCAGCACACAGAAAACACGTCTCCTGCAAACAGTCCTTGGTTTCACAATCTAACTATGTATGCTTGCGGCGAGGGTTTTTTAGACAAGCAGGATAGTGGCGCTCGGGCAGGTTAACGTTATGGTACAGTGAGTAAATGAGGAGCAAATGTTTCTACGGTGCAACCAGAACAGGGGTAGACCCGTAACCCCTGTTTACAGTGTGGGCCAAGAACTACACTATCTAACTACTATCACACCCACCTGCACACAATCCATGTATCACTCCTCATTGACACAGACTCCATGGCATCACACCTCAGCTGCACATAGTTCATGGTATTGCATCTCGTGCTCACATTCCATGATATCACACCAGTTCTACAATAGGTTTAACACAGCTCAGTGTGTGTCCACCTACATGTGACAATGCATTCTTTGCCTGAGAAGGCCGTGCTCTCTAGAGAGGCCTGTTTTTGGGTCTTGATTATGTTTTCAAGCTGGTTTGCTGACCGCGGTTTTAGGTCTAGTGTATGTGAGCATGCGCTAGCACATGCACTCTGGCTTGCAAGACTGTTGTGTTCTGTAATGGGCTTACCATTCATTTCCAGACTTGTCACTCTTCTTTGCTGTCTTTTAATTGGGCAGTCATTGCCATGTGTCACTTCTTTTTCTTTGGGTGATGCATAGTCCAAGCAGAGATTAATTCACTTTAATTAGTCTCCCTCCTTCAGCCATCCACTGCTCTCGCTGTAATTCAGGTGCTATTTCTTTATTTTACTTTTTAAACACTATCAGCCTGATTCATCAAGGTACCGTTTTGCGAGTCTCTAATAGAGAATCATAAGGAATCGCTATTAGAGACTTGCAAAACGGTATTCATGTAGGAATCGCAAAATAAAATGCGATTCCTACAAATTCCTTATTTGCGATTAGCAAATTGCTAATCGCAAATAAGGAAAAACTCCCCATTCATTCCTATGGGCCAAAAGGCCCATAGGAATGAATGGGGTGTATTCCTTATTTGCGATTAGCAATTTGCTAATCGCAAATAAGATAGCGATTTGAAGGGTGCCAGGGGTGTCCAAAGGACACCCTGTAGCACCCCTTAAATGCACATTTGAACAGGTGTTGCGCACACACATGTCCAAAGGACATGTGTGTGTGTAACATGCAAAAGAAAAAAATGCACTAAAGTGCTTTTTATTCTTTTTTCGCAATTTACCACCAAGTCAGACTTGGTGGTAAATTGCGACCAAATATTGCGATTTCGCATTTTCTAATTGGTTGATGAATTGGATTTAAGGAATCTCTATTAGAGATTCCTTAAATCCAATTCCTCGCAAATATGCGATTTCTTAAATAGAGACTTTTGCTTTTGGGATAATGAATCCCAAAAGCAAAAATTGCACTTGCAAAGGGCCAGATTCTCAGAATCTGGCCCTTTGCAAGCGCAATTATGCTTGATGAATCAGGCTGTATGATGCATTCAACGCTGGCTGTGTCTTATTGTTTTTTTTTCACCCCCACCAGCCCGCAACCTGTTTCTCAACCCTCCCACTTGCCCCAACCTGTTTTCCCTCCCCCCTCCCATCCCTGTTTGGTGTTCCATGAAGGTTCTGAGGTATGTTTTTACGATGAAGAGTACAGGAATGAGAATGTCTAGTAGGCTTGTTGTATTATTTTAGAATTGTAATCTTTAAATACTTTACGCTCTGGTACACCGAGGTATAGTGGCATAGCAGAGAGGAATGTCAGTGGGTGGCCGAGATTCCACCCCAGGTCTCCTTGTTTCACAGAGAACTTGTGACAGTCGTCATTTATATAGTACACTCTTCTGAGCTAGCTAATTCTGGGGGTTTTGGTGCCACTGTCGTCTATTAAGTCACTACTGCACCTCTCGTCCAGCCCGTTAGGACTAAAGAAGCTCTGTCTTAGTGGCTCTTCTATTTATTAAAGAGTCTTTTGTTTTCATTTCGGTTTCCTTGCTTTTCTTGAACTTTCATTTACAGCTGTATGCTTCGACCATGTTCAAATAATGTCAGCTCCTCTCTTCACCCAATATAGTGCCCCTAAAATCCCCATTGCCACTCGCGCATACCCACATGTGAGGCCTTGTGCGCGTGCATCCATGCACACATGTGTATGAGACGATGCATCCTCGTATGCAGGCTTTTTCTTCACACTTATGAGTGAGCTCTCATTATGTTTCGCTTCATTAAAAAAAAAATTCAAAATATATTTTAGTTCATTAACAATTAAAAAAAAGACTTGTTTTCCCATTTTCAGCAGCAGCTGCTTTTAGGCAGAACATGTTGGAAATAAATTCCCCTACTCGCGGAAACCGCCTGGATTACGCAAGGCCGAGCCTAGCGTCACTGGAAGGATGAATGCAACATTTTAATGCATGGGCAAAGTGGGCTCTGGCCCAGGGGCCCAGCCTTTCAGGGGGCCCCCTGATAGAGTCAGCTCTGTTCTCCAGAGTTTTCCCTAATGGCCTTGAATATTTCTTAAACAGTTTGTTTTTAAATACTGTTTTCCATTAATTTATTTTTTATGTACCTGATGTGTGAGAGTCTAAGACAGCCATTTTGCTGAGAACTGTGGTGTTTATGTTTCATGCAATATACATTTAAAAAGTTTCTTTTAGATCAAAACAAGGCCTAACATATAAGAAATGGTAGGGCGTCACAGAGATTCTTTGCAGTAATATTGGTGGGCTGCTGCTGTGTTACAATATTGAAAACACACATAACTATCTCTGAATATTAGATTTAACACATTTAGGCCCTTATTTATGAGATGCATCGCTGTGTGAATACAGGAATGCGTCACTTCTTAGTGCGCCCTCCTTGCGACATGATCGATGTGTCATATTTACTGTATGATGCAAGGATTTACTGATATGCCAGTATTTCTGACGTATCTGTAGGAACAAAAGTGATGCATTGCTGGGGTGTGTCTGAAAATAGACGCAACTCCAGCAATGTGTCCTTTCACATGCGGCAAGCCCCATGTGAAAGGGCCTGCATCAGTCTTACGCCTGCATCAGTCTTACGCCTGCTATGAGGTAGGTGTAAGATATTGATGCAATGGCGTCCTAGAAGTGGTGCATTGAGTTCTCATAGATTTCAATGTGCCAATTCTTCGTGGCTTCTTGCGGAGCAACACCCACCCTGCATACATTATGCCTGGCGCAGGTATAATGCGGTGCAGGGGTTTACAATGTGACACATGTGCCTAGATGCGTTACTTTGTAAATAGGGCGCAACATGGCACATTTTCTACGATGCTGGTGTGTTGCAAGTAAGAATCTTCAGGATGCCAAGTTGTAGGTTCCAAGTTATATCTCTATTTGTAATTAAGTTACAGGAAGCTTATGGTAGAGCCAAGATTGTAAATATATTGGTGTGCTAGGAGTATGAATGTGTGCGAAGTTTGTTTGAAAAAGATCTTTAATATGAGTGTGTATGAATGAAACAAAAGGGGAGGTTTAACAACAAATGATTTAATGTTTGTTTATGTGATATGTTTTTGAAATGTCTCGTTGAAATATTTACAATGTGAAAAAATCAAATATAAAAAAGATTATTCTAAATAAAATAAAAAACTGACAGATTGATTAAAAAATCAGACAATTCCCACATAGTGTTTTATTCATGTGTGAGTAAGGTAAACAATTTATGGATTGACATTGGCAGCATTGGCATTTTCTTTTGTGATACATATAAGGCAGGGTTTGGCCTTGCTGCTTGGGAGCCCATACCCAGTGGTGTTTAGTTAAGATGGTAAATAGGCATAAAGTACGCCCCACCAGAAGCAGTATCCTTACTTTTTGTTCTTCAAAGGATTGTATTTGACCTTCCTTTGCTGAAAGGTAACTTCAAAAGCAAATGACCAGCCGACACGTGTTTCGTGAAGCGGGCAAGGAGCCCGTGACTCTTCAGGGCTTTAAGCACAAATGGGGTAACGATCCATGTAGCCGGTAATATTTCCAACCAGGAAGGTCAAATACAATCCTTTGAAGAACAAAAAGACTTACTACTGTGTCCACTTTGTTCCATTTACTACCTATTGTGTTCTTTTGATTAAGCATGATACGTGTATGCACTTTGCTTAACGTGTGCACAGGATTCTTGTCATAAGAAATAAAGTACATGTTAAAAATTAAGTAGTGCAGTACCAAAATATGCCAAAAGATGACGGACTAAACGTACTTTAAAGTATAATGGCATTCAAAATGCTAAGAGCATTGATAACAAAAGAACCAGTAAATACGTTGTCACAGAAATAAAATATGTCAGAATCTAAACTGTGCCTTAAAATATGACTATATCTTAAAGCTGAAAACAACGGCACAAAAATTAAGAGAAGCAAAAATAAACTGCAACGAAGTGAAACAACATCATGACCGCCAACTAATGTCCAAACATAATAGAACATCGTATCCACAGAAGAATAAATTAAAATAAGAGAACGTAGTCACCGTAGTCTGTGGTATTTGGTAGTGTTTGGTGAAAATATGCTTTTGAACAAAGAAGCCGTGGTTCAGTCTCAAAGAAGAACTTCCTGCTTGTCTAATTCTGAATGACACTGCGCGTTGGTGGAAAACAACTTTATACGAAAACCCTCACTTCATAATGATGAACAACTGCTCCTACGTGAATGCGCTGTGCAGGATGTGAAGAGGAGTAAAATCAGCAGGACGTCCATCACAAGAACGACGGCAAATAGATATAACAAGCGACTCTGTCATAAAAGTGGCTTTCAAGTAGTGTAAGAGCTAGCATGGAGGCCAAAAGGTGACGTGAGGAACATGGTTGGCCAAAGGATGCGCAGAAGTGAACAAGGCAACTTGCATCGATGGAGTCAACCGTAAGATGGCGGCACGCACACAACGTGCTTGCAGGATGGCTTTCGGTGTACTTGTGCACCCAAACGTCCAAAACAGCCAGGAAGGGCAGATGTCATAGAGGATCCATGCCAGGCTTGAAGGAAACAGGTAAGGCAGAATGACAATGGAAGCTCGAGCCATATCTTACTTTTTGGATTTTGAAATTGACGGTTGGCAAAGTATGAGATCGCAGCATAGCCACAGTAAAAAAAAATAAGTAGCACTTTACTTAAAGGAAGGTCTGTCTCTCACAACAACAACAGGTACTTAGATTTAATGAAAATTAGAACGCTTGCTTAACATTGAAGGTAACATTAAAAACACTGCTGGAAGAGCTCACAAAGGCAGAGTTCAATTTACGTGTAGACAGCATATAAAGTTAAAAAACTAGATAAGATAAGTTCATGGAGGAAGCGCAGAGGGCAGGAATACGAGAATGTGTAGAATAATTCGCAGAATGGCACATAGGATGCCTACACTGTGCTAGAAATAAAGAAGTCAAAAGTAGCACAGACACTGTATGAATGTAATATCGGAAGCAGAAGCATACAGTAACTCACCCAGCTTAAATAAATAGGAGAACTGGCACGCCTGAGTTGGTCTCTGGTGGGGCTGGGGCTGCCAAGTTCAAAAGCCTCTGAAGAAGCCATAATCTGTGAGTTGCTGAAGTGTAGTCGCAATGATTGAATCCTTAGTTGCTGAATATATTTTAATTCAGATTAATTCCTTAAAGATCAGGCAGATTTGGAGTTAAATCAGGAGGTTTCCAAGGGTTCAAGACCAGATCGTCGCCAAATGTTGCAAGTAAGAATCTTCAGGATGCCAAGTTGTAGGTTCCAAGTTATATCTTTATTTGTAATTAAGTTACAGGAAGCTTATGGTAGAGCCAAGATGGTAAATAGGCATAAAGTACGACCCACCAGGAGCAGTATCCTTACTGCTCAGCCTGCTGACACCAATTGCCTAACCTCTTACACCCAACATTCTATGCAGTCATCACATTCCACAAACAACATAGGCTGACACCAGTAAAGGGATAAAGAAAGAAGAAAGACATGAGTTAACATCACAACACGGTGCATCACAAAAAGTGATGCACCGGCGGGTTAAAAGTGAAGCACAGCTTCATAAATAAGGTCCTTAGAATTTGGACAAGTGTTCCTTTCCACTGTCAGGGACCTAATGAAATGAAATAGTGTATTAAATAAAGCACGCAGCAACTCAGACTAGAGTGTCCTGGCGCAGGACAGAGGGAGGAAAACGTGTGTAAAAGACCCATAATTTAATAAAAAGCCAAGTTTTTATGTTCTTCCTGAAAGAGAGAGTAGGTCTGTGGTTAGTCTCAGAGACTCAGGAAGGCTATTCCACTATTTTGCGCCTGGAAAGCCGAAGGATCTGCCTCCAGTGCTGGCACAGCATATTTTAGGTACTATGACCAGGTTGGCATTGGAAGATCTTAGGGGTCTATATGTTGTGTAGCGATTAACACGCTTATTTAAGTAGCCCGCTCCTAAACCATGGAATGCTTTAAAGAAGATTGTCATCGCTTTGAAGTCGATCCGTTCTTTTATGCAGAACCAGTGTAAAGACTTAAGACTAGGGGCCATACTAGGTCTAGGTTTAGGTCTCCGGATGGCTCTGGCCGCTGCATTTTGTACCACTTGTAGGTGCTTGGGATTTGGGAAGACCGAGGTACAAGCTGTAGACATAGTCAAGCTTTGATGTCACCAGAACCTGCACCATAATCTTTCTGCTCTCAAGCGGTAACAGTGGCTGGAATTTTTTGAGCATCCAGAGTATGCCAAAGCAAGCGTGCGACAAGGTGGGGTCGACAAAGGGGAAAGACAATGACAATGCACACTGGTGGACTGCTACACCACTCCCTTCCCCTCTTATTTTTCACACGCGGGATGCATGGCCTACAACTACCAGCATCCCCTCCGTCGGTGTCGACTTCCAGGAAGAAGACGTCTGTGATTGGGGATTCGCACCTCATGAGACTCCGCCCCCAACCGACATCACTACATTTGGCACGATAAGGAGGAAGGCATCCAGGAAGGAGATGTGTGTTTACACCGGAGAGCAGGACGAGGCGTGTGAGCAGAGCGTTGTGTATTACGGGGAAAGCGGAGCGTCAGGAGAGAGATCAGACCGTGCAACAGTACCATCTGGAGCCCCGGGAGAGCCAGGAGGCCAACGAACCCGCAACTCGCCGAGCCACGCTCCAGAAGGAGCGTGGCTGTCACAGGTACGTGAGAAGTTCACGGGCTGGGTTGGGAGGAGGGATAGGCGGACAGAGTAGACGCTGAGAACTCCCCCTCCTTTATCCCCCCCTTCACCTCACCTTGAGCACCCTCACGTATTTCCTTCCTCGTTAGAAGTGTGTCACAGTTGTTACGGTGTCCCCTCACTTCCCATCCCTTCTGGTTTGGACCTAACCGAACCCTCACGACAGTCTCTTTTCTTTGTCTCCCCACAACCGGCATCACGGAACATACGGGAACCCGACGACAGACTCGGTGGGAGAAGGACCGGAGTGAGCCTGGGGACGAGTGGACGTCAGCCCACCAAACAGTCTCGACCCATATTTCCCCGGAAGACTGGCGTCTAGGAGGAGACGTGTTGTAAGTTCAATAAAGCCTTCTTTCCTCAACTCAGTTTCCGTCCCATTCATTCACCCACGTCACAAAGCGCCAGTTAGATTTTGAATTTTAAAGCGCATGGAGAGTGTCTTATCTATGACAATTCCTACGTTTTTGACTTTCTCCTTTTCCGCGGGCGGGGTGGCAGATCTTTTGGCCACCAAGAGTTCCAGTCAGGCATTTCTAGATTACCAAAGAAAACAACTTCAGTTTGGTCAGGATTGCACTTCAGCGGATTGATCTTAAGCCAGTTATAAACTTTTGTGAGGCGAGACCTAATCATTGCCTCATCAAAGTCGGTTCCTTTTTCACATGTAAAAATAAGCTGAGTGTCATCAGCTTAGGAAACAATTTTGGCACCCTCTTCCTCTACCAGAAATGCAAGGGGAGTATATATATATTAAAAGGGTAGGACTGAGAATGGAGCCCTGAGGGACACCTACATTCATGGCCGGAACTGGGGATGAGAAACGGGGGAGCCAGAGGTCCTGAGATCTAGTTGTCAAGAAGGATGACATCCATGTTAAGGCAGTCCCCCCCAGGCCGATGTTAGCAAGTATCTCCAGGAGCCTCTCATGTGGGACCACATTGAAGGCCGTCGACAGATCGAGCAGTATAAGAACAGCCTTGCCTCCCTGGTCCAGCTTACCCTTGAGAAATTCAGTCACTTCCAGAAGAGCGAACTCTGTTCTGTAGTTATCCCTAAAACGGGATTGGAATTCATGAAGGAGCTTCCCATCTTCAATGTGTTTTTGGACGGCCTTATTTACATGCTTCTCTAATATTTTGGAGAGGGCCGGAAGAAGGGAGATTGGCCTATAGTTGGCAGTGTCCGTCGGTTTGGCGTTAGCCTTTTTTATCAGTGAAAGAATCTTAGCATTCTTCCATAATTTTGGCATGTTACCTGAGGAGAGGGAAGCATTAAAGAGTTGGTTTACTGTGAGGTTTATGGTGGGAGCTAATAGGCTCAGGATATTCGTTGGACATGGGTCGGTAGGAGAGCCAGACTTGATGCTTTGGAGAAGGGTCAGTGACTCTTCAAGCTGAAACTCAGGGAAAGCTTGTAAGGAAGGAGGATCCAAGAGGTAAAATGTGCTCTTAGAATTAAGGTAGAAGGTCAGTTCTTCCTCTGAGATATTAGTAAAGGCTTGTTGGATCACAGAGATCTTTTTGTGGAAGTATTGAGCTATTTGCTTAGACCATTCTTCCATGCATGGCTCTTCCTTTGTGCCAGCTATCGGGGTGGTAAAGGATTTAACTATGCTAAAAATGTCCTTACTCTTATTTTGGGCATTTTCTATCTTGGTTTGAAAGACATTTTTCTTGGCTGCCTACACGAGAATGTAATGAGCTTTTAAGGTGTCTTTATACACCTTCCTGTTCTCAGGTAGATAGGATTTACGCAATTTCCGTTCCATTTTTCTACAATTTCTTTTGCTAGATCTGAAGGGAATCGTTAAACCATGGAGCTGTTGGGGGCGACCTCTTTGAGGAGCAGGAAACAACCGGTATTGCTGCATCAATGTTAGTTTGGAGCCATGAATCTATTGAGGGGGCGTCCGAGTCGGGCAGCCAGACAGCTCCGGTGAGGAACGACTGAGGGTGTCTGCTAGCATCGGGATGGATATTTTATGGAACGTCCTGTAATTAGAGACCCTCTGCCCTGCGTTAGCCCGAGGGTCTGTGGCAGAGTTGGGAATGACGTATTTTAATAGGAGGTGGTCAGACCAGGTAAATGGAAGAGGTAGGCTTAGTGATATGTCAAAGTTGTGAAAGATTTGGTATAGGGTATGGCCCTTCTCGTGGATGGCCGAAGAAATAGATGTAAACATGTTGCAGGCCTGCAGTGTCTCCAACAAGGAAATTGTTTGAGGGTCTTTTCCATTGTCTATATGTATTGTGAAATCTCCCAGAATAAGGCAGTTGTACTTGAAGGCCAGGGAGGTGGTGGCTGTATTGAGCGTAGTAATAACGTTTCCAATTGCACTGGGAGATCTGTAAATCGGAAAACCAGCTATGCTATGATGGGGGTAGAAGGTACAGTGGAAGCCTAAGGACTCTGTGCCCTCGATGTTTTACATCGTGATGGGAGAGCAGTCTAGTTTTTGTTTGTAAATTATGGTGACACAGCCCCCTTCCCACTCGGTCAGTCCCTCCCAAGGATTTTATAACCCGTAGGGATGGCCGAGGTGATAGTAGGGTTAGAGGCTTCAGATAGCTAGGTGTCAGTGAGAAATAAAAGATCAGGCTGTTCGTCTAAAAGTAGGCCATAAACTGTGGTCCATGCTTTTGCATAGAGTGACAATTTAAAAGGGTGGCCTTTAAGGCCTCTGCTATCTTATTGTCTTTACACTTTTTGTTGCGTGGGAGGATCTTGGGTGCGAGTTTCCTGGGCTGGAGGAGGGACCAGTTGCACTTATTGCATCGAAAGTCTACCTCCAAGCTCAGATCAGCTACTGTACACTGACATAATGATAGCTGCCTAATGCTAAACAGTTTTTCCCTATTGTAATATACTGGAAGAAACTCGCCGGAGTAGAGCTGCACACGTCCGCTGAACGCGTCCATTTGCATCAAGAATATATAGGCTAATGCCTATAATGGAAACTGGACCGCTAATGCAGCTGAGGAAGCGGAAACTGCATAGGCGGAAGTGAGGAGCCCTATAGTAGCCCCAGCCCTCCTCACAATTAGCATATTAGCCGCGGCGGACCAGGACTGGAGGAAAGGTGAAAAGCGAATCGAAGCAGCTAAGGAGGTGTAGGCAAGCAGAATCAAGTAAAGTGCAAGTGCGCGTAGGTAGGAGAAATGGTTAAAAAACACAGAGTAATTCAGCCACACATATACAATTTTAAAAGTATTAAAAACCTAGTAGCAGGGCAGGAAACACTAAATCCTACCGCTGTCAGCTGTGCGCGTCCGTTTGCATCTGGAATATATAGGATAATGCCTATGATGCAAACTGGATCGCTAACGCAGATGAGGAAGTGGAAACTGCATGGGAAACAGGGGCTCAAATTGGATAATAAATTCAAAGCTGTTCTGAACAGGGGCCCCCAAAATATGTTTGGCCCTGGGCCCCCAAAATCCTTAAGGTGTCCCGCAGCACGAGCCACAGTGCTGGTGGTGGGCAGCAGAGGTCCCGGAGGTCTTGTGTAGCTCCGATGCTGCGCCACAGGCATGTTGTGTAATAACTGGAAAGCAACACCACTTTGCAATGTTTTGGTCAATCCCGCAGAGCATTCCTCCTCTGTGTGGACAGTGGAGACAGAGGAGACCTTGGAGGAGGACAATTTCTTGGGGATGAAGAACTTAAGTTCTTACTTTAGAAACAACCAGAGAATAGCAAGATTGGCTTTCCCAAACAGGAATCTGGGTGTCAAGTTCATAAGATAATTATAAAGTCAAAAAAGTACTAGAGAAAACGTACCCCTACATTGCAGATTTCCTCTGTTGTGTTCTGATTGATCACGTAGCCCATAGCCCGTGGTAGCCTGTCTCTGACTCTGCCTTCGCCTCTGCCTCAGACCCATCCTTCCTTACAACGTGATGTGACAGCGTGAGCGGGCCGTGAGAGAGCCGAGAGAGTCGAGAGCTGTGTGCTGGGACTAAACGGCGCAGAGGACAGAAATCAGCCCCTAACGCGAGGAAGGCTGCAACGCGAGGAAAAACAAACACAAAAACGAGAGGAGAAGGAGATGCGGTGAACGGTGGGGTGCAGGGGGCTCCCTGCGCAAAGCGGCAGGCAGAGGGGCCGGGCACGAGGCGGATCAAGTGAGTCAGACACACAGAGGTAAGTGGGGAAGAGGAGAGGAGGAGTGTGAACCTCCCTGTAATTGTGTATAATTGTGTGCACCTTCGCCTGCACTGGCGGGCTCTTTTTGAGATTGGGGCCAGGTAAAGACAATACAGACACTAATTGGTGGTTGAACCGGCACCCCCAGCGAGGAAACTTTAGTGTACACGGAGAGCCTAAGTAACAAGGATTTTTGATCCAGGCTACACTGGTAGTGAAACTTACAATACTACCCCTTTTAAACAACCAGAAATAGACACCAGCCCAGGGGAAAAATAACAGCACTGGGGAAATCACCAGGATGGTCTCAAAAAAAGGGAAAAAAGTGGCAGAACATAATCTGAGGTCAAAACTGAATGCAGCAAACTCAGTAAGCCTGGGCTCCCTGGAAGAGAGCGGTGGGAGTATAGAGCTGACTCCAGCGAAAGGAAAAAGAAAAGGAGTAAAGAGGACTAAAGCAGTGGCCAACCCCCCAGGCAGAGCCACAGCAATAAAGGAATTTGTGGGGAGACATTTTTAAAAAGTTGTTACACCAGCACAAGTACATGAACAAGACCAAGAAAAGAATACAAGTAAACTAGCATCTTTGATTGGGAGCTCAGAAAGGGAAGAGAAAGTATGTGCCTCCCTACCAGTGGAGGTACACAGGACCGACTCCCTTAATATGGTCAATCACTCTCTACAGTTATTACTGGTTCAGGGGGGCCTACCATCACCACGGTTGTCGTCATCACTGCATGACCTCTTCTAATACGACTTGGAGGGAGATCCCCTTGACGTAAATAATTAATTTACTCTCTTAATTTCTATGCAGGTAAGTACTTAATCAATGATAACTCAATCAGAAGGAAAGAAAACCGAGTCCGTGGTGTTAGAGTTTCTAAGGGTTTTATTCCTCATAAAGGATATCATGTTCTGACCACCACAGGGGTGTCAGAAGGGATAGATGAGCGCGCCCTCGTTTATTGACAATACATAGCTTATATACTTGATTTACATCATAAGGTTCAATGTAAGAGGCGTAACAGCTGAGAGAAGACAAGATAACAGTATACACGTGGTACCAATACATCATCAAGAGGCGTAAACTAGGCGTGAACTAGAGGTGTGTGCTAGAAACGTCACTGATAGGTGACGCAAGTGGGTGGCACCAAGGGGTGGTGCTAACAGAATGTTGCAATGTCAGCAGAAATCGGAAGCTTGGATGCGCGCGCAGCTGCATGACGTGTGATTGACGGGGTGCAGGGGTCTTGACATTTACACTGACGGAAAGAGACAGAAGTCTGGCATGTCAGATCAACTTGTACTTCTATCATATCTGATATCTGATGTTTAGGAACTATACTATCTGGGCGGAAAGGTCTCTAGGGTAGAGGCTGTTCTTATGCTAACTGTGGATGCGTGTATGAGCGCCTAAGTGTCTACATGTGAAGCGTGGGGGCACGGGGCCTTCCATGGAAGCATGGCAACGGAGGCTATGAATTACTTGCATCAAGACGGGTCGGCCCTTTTGGCTCTGCAGCTGGAGAGGATGTTTACAGGATCTAGTAGGCAGGAATGTATTCTCGGGGAGCGGAACAGATAACTCGAAGGTTATAGTCAGTCTTGGCAGAAAGCAGGCTTGAGCTGAGCGCGAGGGGCCGCGCTGAAAGTAGGACAGAGTTCACGGGTACAGAGGTAGCCTGGGCAGAGTCAGGAGCCACAAAAGAGGTTCAGATGGCAGGAATTCAGGGCCTACTCTGGCTAGAGCAGGAAAAAGTGAAAAGTGTACTACAAAAAGACGGTGGCATAGCATACTTAGGAACGGACTACATAATCCATTCATGGTGGATCTGAAAGAGGACAAGTTAACGGTGGACGCAAATGTATTTGCGTCTTCATAGCTGGCACAGGAGGGAAGTTACATGCACTTTAAGCTGGTACATGGAGTCGGTGGGGTACGCGCTAGGGAACACATCATGACCAAAATTTAATTTTCCTCATTCCCTCCTTGTTCCCTACCGACCCTTCATGAAATATCGATCCTCATGAATCGATCAGTCTGTTCTTGTAACATCATTTGTTCTTCTTTCTTTCGGTTACGTTTTGAGTGGAAACTAGAATGTTCAATACAAGAAGTGGCACATAGTCCACAAATCGCTGGCCCACACTGTAGGCACAGGCAGCAACTGAATACTAGGACTAGGCCAATGCCTAGGAAGGATAGGATCTTCCATCCCCAAGCTGTTAACGTTGTCCAGAACCAACCGGACCAAGTCCAGGTGCCTGGATTCTGATGTATCTGATTTGCAATTTTATGAAGACGGGTGATAGCTTGATATACAGATGGTGCATTTTGTGGAATGAAAACACAGCAGCTTGACCCGATGACCTTACAGGCTCCACCTCTATCTGCCAAGATGACGTCAATTACAAGACGATTCTGAAGGACAACAACCCGCATAGCGGACTGCTCTTCTGTTAAGTTACCTAAGGCGGAGGTAGTTTCATTTACTACGGCTTCAAGTGTTCTAGTTAATCTGCGTATTAATTTACTATTCTGGACAGGACCTAAAAAGAAAAAGAATCCTTTATTAAAGTCAGTGTACTGTTCCCATGCCGTTTCTGTGTAGTCGACAAGGGGGGCATCTCTTCTGGGTCTATTCTTTACTAGATTGCTATTTCTATGGTAATCAGAAGGGGCTAGAAAAACAGGTGGCAGAAGGAATGCAATGTAACAGGTACCATCCCAATCTGGAGGTAGACGTATGTATGCGGTATGACCACAAACAAAGTAGGAATGACTGACAGTTTTGAAAGACGATTTTCCATGATCACTGAATTCGACCACAGTAGTGCATTTACTATGACCTAAGTGTACGGAACCTTTCTTCTTGATACATAATTCACCAGTGACTGGCAGTACTGACATAATAGGTAGAACAGGTGTGGCTTCGGATTCGACAGTAAGAATCATAAGGCTAATTGTATAATTACCTAATCCATATACTTCATTTTCTAGATCAGCTCCTATTCTAATGGGGAGTCCCTCCTTATCCGGGTAACAGACGTCTAGTAGGACCAAGTTCAGGTTTCCCCAAACCCAACCCCCATCGAAAACAGCAATATCGGGATCTAAAGAATTAATTATCTTAAACCATGCTCCGCAGGAGCCATTGTGAGTGAACGGATACGGAAAGAGAGGCAAGGCTCCCTTGTAATTCTGGTAGGGAGGGAGTCGGCCACATATCCAGCAATTTGTAGCATTGTTAGTTTGATGAGAATGATGTAACATACTAATGAATGTATTGTTGCGCAGCGCGAGTCTGTAGGAAAGCTCATGAGGAGGTAACTCACTAAACGTGTGTTCAGCAGAGACATTGTAAGCAGATTGTTCACGCTTGAAAATAGGATAATATATGGGTAACAAGATGCTAGCAACAATGATTAAAATACTGAGAATAAACATAATTATTAGTGTCACTATGCAGTGACTACGAAGTGATTTGCAATATGTTCTTTTCTTTTCCTCTCTCTCTCTAACTCGATCTAGGGGATACATGTCAGAAACTATTTAACCGATTCACCTAGGGGAGGACTTAAACAATTAAACTGTCTGACTTGCTAGATCGCAATTTCATACGATATTGTTCTTGAGGAGTCTTTTCTCTTTTAACTTCGGTAAAGTCTTTGTTATCACAGTCTTTGGTGGGGGTGGGTGTGTCTTGTTCCGGTTTCAGTCCTGGGAATGTTTTGATATGGCTTAGGTGGACCCACCCCTTTCTGCCTTCCAACTTGACTGCGGTCTTTGTAGTCAGAAGAACGGTCTTCGGAGACTTCCAGCGGGGCTCCAATGGACTTTTCCTGTCGAAATTACGGACGAGGACAACGTCCCCGGGGCGGACGTCATGCGGCTTCACATCGGTGTTGTCAGGGAAGGCTGCGGCAACCTGTGAACGACATGATTGGAGTGCAGACATCAAGGAGGCAAGGTAATCTGTCAACATATTAGAATCAACATCGGTTATCTTTTTAGGAATGGGCGTCCCCCACATATTCGGTGGTCTGCCAAAGACCACTTCGTACGGAGATAGCCCTGATCTCGAATGGGCGACCATTCTCATATAGAATAGTGCCACTGGCAGGGCGACTATCCAGTCGACCCCTTTTTCCTGACATATTTTGGCAAGGCGGATCTTTAATGTCTGATTATGCCTCTCAACAAGGCCTGCGGCTTCTGGATGTCGGACACAATGGAACTTCCACTGGTATCCCAATAACAAGGAAACTTCTTTCATTAGGGCAGACGAGAATGGCTGACCGTTATCTGAGTACACGACACGAGGCATGCCGTATCGTGGGAAAAATTCACGAACCAACTGTTTGGCCGTGGTCGGAGCAGTGTAATCTGGGACTGGGTATGCTTCGGTCCAGCGGGACAGAGCACAGACAACTACGAGAACATACTTAAATCCTCGACAACGGTCCATCTGGATATAATCCATCTGGAGGACTTCAAAAGGGTGATCGGGAGGATGAAATCCACCTTGCTCTACAGGGACGCTTTTACCTGGATTGAACTGACAACAGATCATGCAAGTACGCACTTTCTGTTTTGCTGCTGCTCGTAAGTGTTTATTGTTCCAGAGATTTTGCAAACTGTCTAGCATTGCTTTCTCTCCTAGGTGGGCAGGACTATGTGCTGTATTTATCATGACTTGAACCATAGAGTCAGGGAGAAACCATGTAGATTTTCCCTTCGTCATCCAACCTTGATCTGTCTGGATCCCTCCTAGTTCGATCCATTTCTTTATTTCGTCTGCAGTAGCATGTGTCTGAATGTCAATAACATCTAGTGTGGGATCTCTGACTGTCATACAGATTGTCGGATCTGTTGTTTTTGTGGTGTCAGTTGTCTGAGTGTGAGTCAGTGCTGTATGTTTTGCTGTCTGATCTGCCAGGTCGTTACCCTGGGAAACAGAATCTGTGACTTTAGTATGTGCTTTACACTTCATAACTGATATGGCTGAAGGCAGATGTATTGCTTCTAACAGTGCTTGAATGAGAGGACCATGCTGTATCTTTGTACCATGAGAGGTCAGAAAACCTCGTTCTTGCCAGAGCATGCCGAAGTCGTGTACGACTCCGAACGCATAACGGGAATCAGTGTATATGTTAACATTTCTGTTCTTGGCTAGAATACAGGCTCGGGTCAGAGCAATGAGCTCTGCTGCTTGAGCAGACAATGTATCAATACGATGTGTTTCTTTAACTTCAGTTTCAGTGGTCACGGCATACGCGGCCACTAACTCTCCTGTACTTGTTCTCATGCATGAACCATCCACATAAAGTGTCAGGTCTGGATTTGTCAATGGAACATCTGTTAAATCTCGTCTGGGCTTTGTTACTGCATTAATAATCTCTATACAATCATGTGGAGCTGGATCTGTCATAACTGTAGGTAACAATGTTGCTGGATTCAAGATACTGCAGCGTCTGATTTCTATGTGTGGCTGGAATAATGTCAATTCGTAACCTGTAAGTCGTGCTATAGTCAAGTGTTGAGTCTGGGTTCTGTTTAACAGAACCTCTACAGAATGTGGAACTTGTACTGTTAACTGATGACCTAAAACAATTGAGTCGCTTTGTCTGATTGCTAACGCTGTTGCTGCTACTGACTTTAAGCATGCAGGGAGTGCCTGTGCTACTGAATCCAATGTGCTTGAAAAATAAGCGCAAGGCTTATGTGAACCTGCTTGATCTTGAGTGAGGACAGACAATGCTGTACCGTCACGTTCTGTAACAAAAAGTGTAAACGGTTTGCTGTAACATGGTGTCGCTAAAACTGGTGCTTGGCATAAAGCTTTCTTTAATTCCTCAAAGGCTTGTGTGTGTTCCTGAGTCCAAGGGAGGACAGTCGAAGTTGCTGCCTCCTGTGTTGTTAACTGGATGAGTGGTTTAGCTAGAAATGCATATTGAGGAATCCATTGTCTGCAGTACGAGGTGAGGCCTATGAAGGCCCGCACTTCCTTTTGTGTCTGGGGTTGTGGCATGTTTACAATTAACTGAATGCGATCGGGAGTGAGCTGTCTCCCCACTTTGGACAGCAAGTGACCCAAGTACACAACTTGCTGAACACAGAATTGTAGCTTCGAAGGAGACACCTTGTGTCCCTTGTCGGCTAGGAAATGCAAAACTATCAGAGATGCTTGTTCACATTCGGGCTCACTTCGTGCGGTGATCAGTAGATCATCGACGTACTGTAGTAAAGCGGTATTAACTGGCATTTGGATACAATCTAGTTGTCTTTTCAGTGCTTGACTATAGATGCTGGGGCTTTCTGTAAATCCTTGAGGTGCGCGGGAAAATTTGAAACTTCGTCCATTTAAACTGAATCCGAAGAGATATTGGCTCTCCGGGTCAATGGGTACACTGAAGAAGGCGTTCTTGAGATCGATTACAGTAAAGAACGTTGCTTCTGAATCAATGGCAGTTAACAGGGAGGAGATATCGGGGACCACAGGATACTGTGGTACAATGCATTTGTTCAGTTCTCGAAGATCAATCACCAGCCGGTATACTGGCGGTGCATTGCGGTCTGTACGTTTAAGAATTGGAATGATAGGTGAATTACAGATATTGGAGTCGGTCTCTACGACCACTCCTTGGGCAATAAGCTCTTCAATGATTTTCAGTAAAGCCACTACAGCATCGGGTGGTAACTTGTATTGTCTGATTCTGGGTAAAACAACTCCTGTCTTGAGTGTAACACGGTATGGTGTGATATGCATACAACCTACATCTGCTGGGCCTTTTGCCCATAAGTGATCTGGTACATTTTTCAGTCTGACATCAAAGTCACGTAGAACATAATGACCCTTGAAATCCCGTAGAAAGAGTCTGACTCCCTCCGGGGAACAGCAAATTATAGCTCCTAGAGCCTTCAGTGTTTTAATTCCTAACAGATTTTCGGGACATGATTTCGTAAGTAACAAATCTGTAACTCGAGATAATGGACCCACAGCTAGTGGTACTGGTTCCGATACTTCATTTACAATAGGCTGTCCTGAAAAACCAAGGGAAACATTCTGCGAGCCTGAGAGGGGTGCCCCTGGAACTTCATTATGACTTATAGTAGTGCGACTTGCCCCTGTGTCAATTAAAAACTTTCTGTCTTTTCCTAATACGTGACTATGTACATAAGGACCTTCTTGATCTACAGGAATTTCAATAAGAGGCAAATCACTTTCCCTCCCTAGGCTGTTTCATGTATAACGCTGATAATCTGGATATGCTGACTGGGCATACTGGTACATCTGTTGTGATACTTGTCGTGTTGCGGCAGCGGGCTGTGTCTGAGCATGCTGTGGCTGCGGTACTGCTACTGTCTGTACGGTATGGGACTGATCATGCATAGGCTGTGTATTCTGCATTGCCTGTTCGTTCTGTGAGGTCTGTTGTTGACCCTGTTCATGTCTAGGCGGACGCAGTCTTTCTTTAGTTTTACCTGTCTCGATGTTATGTTTCAGGACTGGACATTCATGGACGTAGTGACCTGGCTGCTTGCAATAATTACATGTCCCTTTAACGGGAGCGGCAGAATGATTGGTCTGGGCCCCACCTTTTCTATGACCCTCGGCTGGAATTGTCTGAGCTACTAACATTTTCATTTTCGTGTCTTTCATACGTTTCTGTTCCTGATCTTGTTCTTCCCTGATTCTGTTCTGGTGATATTGTAACATTTGTAACATCTGTGATGGCGTATTTGCCTGCCAAGTACTTTCAACCTTGTACACTCTATTTTTAACTAGTGGTAGGGCGTTCTCTACTAATTTTGTTACAAAAAGATGTGGATATGACTCGCTACTAGTTTTTAGACCACTATTGATAATGAAACATTTCTCGAATCTTGAATAAAAGTCACTAGTATCTTCATCTTGTTTCTGTTTACAGGACGAGATTGCGTCCCAATCTTCCTTTCTGGTTGTCAATAATCTTGGCAGAACCTGTACTATTAAACCTGGTAATGCTTTAGTCAGATCCCCAAGGCCTAACCCTGGGACTCGTTTCTTTTCTTCGTCTTCTATCTCCGCCCATGCTATCTTTGACTCTCCCACTTCCCAATCCTTCTCCTTTAATTTCTCGTAAATGCCCGTGGGCAACAGTACTTTCAACATTTTTGTAATATCATCATACGTGTAATCTCCCATCAGTAACATGTCTTTGAGCTCTCTGTGAAAACCCGCAGGGTCTTTATCATGGCACGGAACTAATTTCTTCATTTCTAACAGTTCTAACTTAGTCAGTGGTGTGTGAACATACACACGTTTCAGAGTATGATCCTCACCCATAACTGGATGTACTTCTCGTAAGGGATTCTGACTTTCAATGCCACCACCGCATTGCATGTGGTACATTTTTCTTTCTGGAGGCGGGGCGGGAACATATTCAGAGCTCAGGAAGGTGTTATACTTGCGCCGTTGTTCTAGAATTATTTGTATTAATTTGGTACTAAAACCTCTCCATCTGTCCATGAGTAGTGCTTCTAATGTCTCGTGTAAGGGACCTGGATCAGAATTATTGTTTCTGAACTTGATGAGGAGGTGCTGAATCATGTATACACCTGCTATTTTCTGCTCTTCCGGGGAAAGGTTCAAGAATGTCTGCACTAACGTGTCATCATTATATATGTCTGCGTTTTCGGCCCACAACACGGCTGACCGGGCTAGTTCCTGTTCATCCATAGAATTGAGTACATGGTACCCTACTCGATCTCGAAGCCTTTTATCAGTTTCCTGGAACTGATGCTCAGAAGAATTCGGATTTGTTAAAGCAGAGAAAAGGACTCTCTTGCTCTCCGGACGGACACCTTTCCTAAGGTAGTTTCCCCTACCTACATATGCTATAATGTCTGTAGACTTTCCTGATGTTTCATCTTCATCTTCCTCCTCGGAGGAAGTTTTATCAGTTTCTTCCTGATGTGCAGTTAATACTGCCTTTCTAATTTTCTGGGACATAGTGGCTATGCAAGTCCCCTTGTCATGTCTTCCGTCTGCTATATTTTGACCCCACTTGTTCAATGCGTCTAACTCACTTTGATCTGTCCCGGGCCTGTCTCGTTCTCTTATCACACAATTAATGAAGAATCGTAATATCTGTTTTTGAATGTCAACTTTCTGTTTATACATGGCAGCTTTGACACTGTCGGGGTCTTTCCCTGTCTGTATGAATTTGTATAGTCTGTCGAGAGCTTCCTGCATTCCTACACAGCATAGCAAGTTATCGGTGGCAGATCTTAAGCGCAGTGATGCTAATACCATTAGATCGTCTTTTCCGGGTACTGGATCATATCTGCAAAATGACATCCTATCTTTGAATGCCTCAAGCCGGGGTGAGTAGGGAGACTGGAAAGGATTCTGTGTGTCCTTTAAATGCAATCTGTGTGTCGGTGGCGGGGTCTGTAGACCCGTTGTCGCACCTCCTGAGGCGGATGCTTGGGCATTATCTCTCCGCGGAGTCTGTATCTGGACTTGAATCTGTCGTTTAGTAAGATCAGGTAGTACTGGTTTCGGTAGATCCGTCTTGAGTGGAGGAAGTGGCGGAGGTGGCGGAACAGGGGAGGTCTGTCGCGGTACCGGCGGAACATTATCTGGGGGCGCAGTGCCACCCCCATCCCTGTCAGTAGGCAGGGCACGAACAGGCAGATTGGTGTAAGCTGGTGCTACATCCTCTAGATACGAATTCAGGAATATGTCTTTAGTAGTTTTATGCATTACTTTAGTTGGAACTAATGGTGTCGGTAAATTTTTCGGTATCTCTGATTCAGGTTCGGATGTGCCATCTGCTATGAGATACATACCGTTTACAAGATTATTTCGGGCACGGTCTATTTGTTCTGTTTTTACTCGGATCCCTTCAGTAACTAATTCGTTTTCTTGCTCTTTATCTGATTCTTTAAGTCTGTCTTCTCTACGGAGTGCTTTGTCAGCACGCTTACGTGATTCCTTACGCCAAAATTCTATGGCGTCCTTCTGAGATTGTCTAGCTTTCTTTTTCCATAATGCTTCTTCTACCCTCATGATGCACTCAGCATCCCACGTTCCGGTAACAGGCCATCTGTGTCTCTCATCTAGGTGCTTGGTGTAATCGGCCCATAAATCTAGATATAATATGGCATCTATGCCGTGCTTTTGATACATAAAATTGCCTGGAGTGTCCCTAGGGGGGATAGGAATTTCTTCCTCTAGTAACCCTTTCCTAGTTCCGATCTGTTTTAACTTGCTGAGGAACGGCATCCTGCTTACTTATTGCTGAACGCTAGGTCTTTTATTCCTTGATACGAGTTGCTAGTTGATACAAGAAATACAATAATTACACAGTAAAACAGTCACATTCATACCACAACATTAATCACATAAAAACATTAAAGACATAGCTAACTACCCCCTACACTGAATGTACCGCTCAACGGTACGGATACACTGGTGTAACAGTGCAAAAATTCGGAATACTTTATATACTGCTAAACAGTACAGATACACTGCCTAAAAACAGTGCAGACCGGACTTGCGTACCCAAACCCGTCTAGATACGACCCAGCAATGGTACTCACCGGGAAGCACGGAAAACAGAAGGCCTCGGAAAACTCGACTGGACTCGACTCGGAACTTCGGAAAACTTCGGAAAACTGGTGGGCCTCTTCACACCTCGGACCTTGCTTCTTTCGGCTGGGCTCTGGTCGGGATCCTCCGCACTCCTCACCGCCTCGTCTGGGTACTGATCGCAGTCTTCGTCACCTCCGTGGGTCAGAGGGGGATGCAGGAAATCCTGCCAGTACACGTGTAGTCCGTCTAACTGATGGCAGGGGACACGGATTGCAACGCACCTTCCGGCGCGTGAGGTGGGGGAGGGGTCCCTATTCGGGCGCCAAAATGACGTAAATAATTAATTTACTCTCTTAATTTCTATGCAGGTAAGTACTTAATCAATGATAACTCAATCAGAAGGAAAGAAAACAGAGTCCGTGGTGTTAGAGTTTCTAAGGGTTTTATTCCTCATAAAGGAATCAGGATATCATGTTCTGACCACCACAGGGGTGTCAGAAGGGATAGATGAGCGCGCCCTCGTTTATTGACAATACATAGCTTATATACTTGATTTACATCATAAGGTTCAATGTAAGAGGCGTAACAGCTGAGAGAAGACAAGATAACAGTATACACGTGGTACCAATACATCATCAAGAGGCGTAAACTAGGCGTGAACTAGAGGTGTGTGCTAGAAACGTCACTGATAGGTGACGCAAGTGGGTGGCACCAAGGGGTGGTGCTAACAGAATGTTGCAATGTCAGCAGAAATCGGAAGCTTGGATGCGCGCGCAGCTGCATGACGTGTGATTGACGGGGTGCAGGGGTCTTGACATTTACACTGACGGAAAGAGACAGAAGTCTGGCATGTCAGATCAACTTGTACTTCTATCATATCTGATATCTGATGTTTAGGAACTATACTATCTGGGCGGAAAGGTCTCTAGGGTAGAGGCTGTTCTTATGCTAACTGTGGATGCGTGTATGAGCGCCTAAGTGTCTACATGTGAAGCGTGGGGGCACGGGGCCTTCCATGGAAGCATGGCAACGGAGGCTATGAATTACTTGCATCAAGACGGGTCGGCCCTTTTGGCTCTGCAGCTGGAGAGGATGTTTACAGGATCTAGTAGGCAGGAATGTATTCTCGGGGAGCGGAACAGATAACTCGAAGGTTATAGTCAGTCTTGGCAGAAAGCAGGCTTGAGCTGAGCGCGAGGGGCCGCGCTGAAAGTAGGACAGAGTTCACGGGTACAGAGGTAGCCTGGGCAGAGTCAGGAGCCACAAAAGAGGTTCAGATGGCAGGAATTCAGGGCCTACTCTGGCTAGAGCAGGAAAAAGTGAAAAGTGTACTACAAAAAGACGGTGGCATAGCATACTTAGGAACGGACTACATAATCCATTCATGGTGGATCTGAAAGAGGACAAGTTAACGGTGGACGCAAATGTATTTGCGTCTTCATAGCTGGCACAGGAGGGAAGTTACATGCACTTTAAGCTGGTACATGGAGTCGGTGGGGTACGCGCTAGGGAACACATCATGACCAAAATTTAATTTTCCTCACCCTGGACAGCCTCATCCGACCGGACAGCCCAACTCCTATGGCAGGGACTGAGAGAGTGCCAGAAATTCCCACGAGCAGCAGGACAAGCCAGAAAAGAAATGAAAATAAAAGTCGGCTGGAAGCTTGATATTCCAGTTTGAATCAGGATGATGAACTGAACACAACACCAGAGTTGAATCCAGAACTAAATCATGACTTATCATCATCAGCTGTCTCCATGTTGGATCTAATGTTGATACTACAAAGGACTCTGCAAGGACTGCTAGAAGTAACCCTGTCTAATAATACTGTTTTAAAAAAATCAAAAAGTGTATTTAGCTAAAATAGAGGGGGAGCTTCAGGGGATAAGGCCCCATATGCCAGATATGGTAAGACAAATCCCTGACCGTTAGCCACAAATACAGGCACAGGGGGAATGTAATGAACCGCCTATAGGAAGTGAACACATGACAAAGATGGTAGATAAAATACCTAACCCAGACCCGGATACTCGGGGGAAATGCCAGGTCCAAAATGATAAACAATCTAAAGAGAGTCATCGGTATATATATCAAAATGGCCTATGAAGATAATAAGGAGAGTAGAGCTAACTAGACATGGGCAAACAAGTAGAGTAAGAGGCGCAGGTAAAACAACAGCAAGGAAAATGAGGCAAACCACTGAGGAAGAACCGGGGTGGAAAAGGAAGGTGGTACGAGGGGAAAGGATACAAAGGGACCCAACCACCATATAAGTATATCAAAGAAACAAACACCAAAATGGCAGATAAAATCTATGCCTCCTCCTAAGATCCTGAAAACCCAGAAAAACCCAGACTGCAAAAATCCAATAGTACAGCCCAATGTGGCAGGGAAACAACTGGGAGGAAACCTGCAGGCCTGGGTTACAAGGGAGGTACGACTTAATAGTCCAATCAAACAATTAGAGAAGACCAAAATGAAAGAACTGCTGCCACTAAGCAGGGTAAGAAAAGAGAAGGATGAGAAAATGGGGTTATACTTTGAACAAATCCTGATAAGAAAAGGAGGGAAGAAACTAGGAAAGAGACCTCCCTTAAATAAGTCACAATTGCTGCAAGGATTTGCTAAATGTCAGAACCTGAAAGCAATAGGAACGAACAACCTAAGGGTAGTGGGTTTCAGACAGGCAAGAGAAGGGAAGGAGATCACAAGAATTACACTGTACTCCAATGTGGTAAAAGAGACTATCAAGAAAGCAGCAAACGAGCTACAGAAGGAGGGAATTAGACTACTTGAGGAGAACGAAGTATTGGCAGACGTAGACGAGAAGGGATGGCAGGGAAAAAAACATTCTAAAATGTCACACAGGCCTAGGAAAGAGACAGGTCAGGTTATGTGAGCTTGAGGAAGAGGATGAAGTGCGGCTAGGAAACATCAAAATAGTAGCAAACAATTCAAATATTGATCATTGGTGGGGGAATTGGAGCAATGAGTTAGGCCAGGCGGGCCCCTCACTGAAATCTGTGGAAGAGCAGGGGGAGGAAGGTTGGCTAGATGACATCGAATAGGAAAAAGGTACGCCACATAGCATAAGATTAGCCTCCTGGAATACAAATGGGCTGGGAGATGATGAAAAACATAAGGGAACTTGGAGAGAATATAGAGATCATGTGTATCCAGGAGACTTGGTTCTGTGGCAAGACCCCAATTTTCGATGGATTCTGCCAGCTAAACCTACTTGCCAAGAAGTATAGATTTGGGCGTCCTGCTGGTGGAATAATGACCTTGGTGTCAACAAAAATTATGAAAAAAGTAATCAAAATAACTGTAAAATGTAAATGTATGCTAGTCTGTTGAATACTGTTATCAGGGTGCATAAATATGGATACAATCTTGACTATAAATGTGTATATGCAATGGGCCTCTATGGAGCAATATGCGGAGGAAATGGTTCTTTTTAAAGAGGATATGGATTTTTTGTGCGAAAAGTATTGTAAGGACATGATTATACTACTTGGTTACTTTAATCATAAACTACATCCTAAGAATGTAGATTGCTGGTTACAAGAAATACTAGAGGCTTATGAGATACCACAAGCGACTTTCCCAGAATGTATAATAGGAGCAAAGGATACACAGTTGGTTAATTTCCTGGGAGCTAAAAACCTCTTTTGTCTAAATGGAAGAGAACACTTAGACTGCCCTGCTAAAAGAACCTTTAAGCTGGGTGCACAAAGATGCCCTATTGATTATGTTTTTTTAGCACCCTGGAACTTCCACCTAATCTCGGGGTTTAGGATCATGAATAGAGAGGGAAATTACCACAATGTGTTAATCCTGGAGTTCCTCGATGCGCAGTTAGAACGCCGCCCACAAGTGATGGAACAACAGATGGATTATCCCAGACGTTGCACAACCGGGCTAACGGAAGAATATGTCTCAAGATTAATAAAGTTGCAACAAAATCTAGATTTGGAAACAGTTAGTGGCCAAACTCTAGATTGGTAAGTAAGAAAAATCGAGGAGGTGGTCCAAATACTCAGCAAGGGACTGAAAGATGGAAATGGGGGAAAAAATAAAACTAAAGTGAGTAATAGAAAGATGGGGAAATTAACTAGCTGGTTCACAAGGGAATGTCAGGAGAAGAAAAGAGAAGTTAGGAGAATGGCACGCCGGAATACCCGAAACAGGGATCAGGATCGTGGAAATGCTTTAGTGGCCCTAAAAAGAGAGTACAATATGTTAACTAGGAGGGTAAAAAGAGAATTTAAAGCAGGTTGTTGGTTAAAGCTTCTTGAGGCGATTGAAACAAGAAACCTACGCCAGTTCTGGAAATTAGTGCATTCATCAGCAGGGCGCCAGCCAGGGGCAATGAATTGTATAGTGGAAGAAGCTGCTTGGGAGGAATACTTACAGGACTTGTATAGCCCTGGAACAGATCGGGAAGAGAATCTGTACACAGACTGGAGCGGTCTGGTAGTAGATATGAAACTCAATTTTTTAGTCACTGAGGTTAGAAAAACGATAAAGAGCTTGAACCTTACAAGAGCGGCAGGCCCAGATAACCTCCCGGCACAGATAATTAAAACACAATCAGACTGGTGGGCAAAATTCTTCGCAAATATGTTCCAAATGATTTTAGACACTGGGAGATTCCCCGATACCTGGAAAGGGGCTATAATACGGCCCATACATAAGAAAGGGGACATACATAGCCCAAAAAACTATAGACTAATCAATCTACTCGACATTGGAGAGAAGATTTTTGCTAAAATAGTGATAGGCAAATTAAAAAACTGGGTAGAAGCGAACCTAATTATCCCTGTGGAACAGGGGGGATTTAAGGAAGGGCACTCCACGGTGGACCACTGTTATGCCCTCTGGGCTCTAGCCCGGAAGTCGATAGAGCAAAGGGGAAATATGTTCTGTTGCTTTGTCGACTTCCGGGCAGCCTTCGACTCGGTGGACCGTGGGAAACTTTGGGAGTGCCTGATTAAATACGATATACCAGCTTACCTACTAGAAATACTAAAAGAACTACATAGAGGGAACTGGGCCCAAGTAATAAACGACACCCAGGGGGCTCTTACAAGGAAAATAGATATAGGTAACGGGCTAAGACAGGGATGTGTCTTGGCCCGCCTACTCTATTCAATCTTTTTAGCAGACCTGCCAGCAGCATTGGAGGTGGAAAAAAGCGCTAGTCCCAGAATGAGTGGAAGAAAAGTCTCATGCTTGTTGTACGCAGATGATCTAGTCATTACCGACCAGACAGAGCTAGGGTTACAGAGGAAATTAAATGCTTTTAATGAATACTGCAAGAGCAAATTGTTAATAGTAAATATGGAAAAAACAAAGGTCATGTGCTTTGGAAAAAGGTCAAAGAGCTTTTGCTGGTATCCAGATAAAACCAAATTAGAAATGGTAAAAGAATATAAATATCTGTGCCTATGGTTCGAATCCTCCTTAAAATGGGACAAACATGTGGAAAACCAAAATGCAAAAGCTTCTTCCTCCATTGGCGGTCTGAAAAAAATTAACAAGAATTATGGAGATATGTCACACAAACCCTTGCTAAAAGCTTTTACA
Organism: Lissotriton vulgaris; assembly: GCF_964263255.1. Classification (NCBI taxonomy): domain Eukaryota; kingdom Metazoa; phylum Chordata; class Amphibia; order Caudata; family Salamandridae; genus Lissotriton; species Lissotriton vulgaris. The sequence goes on from NC_141691.1 coordinate 1,740,068,574, forward strand.
CCCATGGTTCCCCCCAAGTATTTTATGGTGAGGAGGTGCTCCTCTTTAGTGGTAAGGGGGGTTGGGATCGGGAGAAAGGTAAGGCTTTAAAAATGCTTCTGTCCTTGCCAAAGTCAGCAATGTTACAGGCAATCAGACTTGAAACAGGATTGATAGGGTGGAATACCCAGGCCAAAATGGCGGTGGCAAGATTCTAGAAACGCAATCCCAAGGGGAAGCCCAAAATGTCTCACATTGGTGCAGCAAGGAAATCCGACATAGTAGCCTAAGTTGGGCAACTGAGGCAAAAAAGAAATTAAAGGAGATAATCTGTTGCCTAAACCTGGGTGTAACCCAAAACCCCCTAGATGTAGACTTTACAAAAAGTGCACTTAGAGCACAAGGAAGGGAGCATTCCAGAACACAGGACCTAGGATGCTTAAGAAATAAAAAATTGGTACAAAACATGATAGAAGCATGGGAAGCCGACGCAGGGTATCCTTACCTAGAAGCCCAGGTGGGATATCTTAAAAATGAGAATCAACATCATCCCCTGGCGATTGGAGGGGAGAGTTATTGCAGAAATGATGCACCCTGATGGTATATGCAAGTGTGGTATGGGGACTAAGTGTGAAATAATGCACATACTACTTAATTGCCTCAAGTGTGTAGAAGTGAGGAAACGGTTTTTGCGACCCTTATTTATAAAATATGACATAAGATTGAGAGCTCAAGCAATTAATATACTGTTAAGAATGGAACACCTAGAAATAGCAATTGGTTATTATCTGAAAGGGGTTACTCAACTAGCTAGGGAAAAGCTCAAGGAAGCACAGTGAGGAACCTCCCTTTACATTATATCTAGTAAAAGTCGAAGGGTAAAAGAGGTGAAGCAAACTCAAAGGGTCTTAAGATTTTTATGGCAAAGGAAGAATGCAGAATGTAAAGAACTTGCTATTATTTTAAAATTCTTAGAAGGTTTAGTTCCTTTTTTAGAATGTATAGAAGGGTTTATATGTTTTAAAGATTTTAAAAATGTGAATATTGATGAAATTGATTTTTGTATAGAAGTAGCTAGGTAGAGTGTACAGAAGAAACTGTTGGATTTTAAAAGTTGTGTATTATCTTGCCAATAATTGGTTTTGTACAGTGCTCTGAATTTTATTCGATTTTGTTTAAAGACTAAGGTCTAAATAAACAGAGTTTTTCTCTCTCTCCCTTCATTGGTCTTTGCTGGTCCACCTTCGGTAATATGTCCCGCTTCCACTGACTATGCACTAAGCACAAGGCAGGCAGGCAGGTATAGTGGGTAATTAGCATAACTCGCCTGCTCTAATATAAAAACACACGTACACAACATTAAAGTCCTTCTTTAACTTTATAATTATCAAATTATGTAGGACTTCAAGTTCGCCAGTGGTCCCTTTCCCACAGGGTGCATATCTCATGGTGTTAATGTCTGTGTTAAGATACTATACGCTTCCCAACTTGAACACATTTCCTTCTAACTTTTATCAGCTTACACATGCTGGCTTGTGATCTATGTATTCTGTAACAATATCTTCCCTCATTGTTATTCTATTAATATATCACAGTCCCAGAAATAAACGTCCTCCTCTTCCTCCCTCAGGCATTTTTACAGTGTCTGTAACACAACAGTAGCATCCACGAAGTTTCCAAACCTGGTCCTGCAAAAAGGAGGGCCCTCGTGTCCTGACTCCACACCTGAGAAAATGTTTTGCCAACTGCCCACGTTTACAAAGCTGACATTAGTTTTCATGAAATAGACAATTCTGCAAAGCACGTGATTTGCGACTTCACACACACACACAAGGCGGCCAATTTAAATTGTAAAAAATTACATTTTAACTTAACAAATACTGAAAATGTCTGTCCAACTTGTCCCGGAGCCTCTAGGCCGAGGTGATGCAAGAGATGCCTCTTCCTCTTGCCAGTGAGAGCATGAAATTCTAGTTTTGCATTGAAAACAGCGGTGCATTCACCCCCACTGGATACATCTCTTCCGGAGCGTGGATTGTGCCTCCAGCTGCTATTGGAGAGGTGCTTGAATACATGATAGTGGCCCTCTCCCTTGCCCTGGAGCTTCCGCTGTTCAGCCATGCGGATTGGGAAAAAAACATAACTTCATAAAAATAAAAAGATCGAAAAAAAGAAGCAAAAGGTCAAATACAAAAATGGGTACTATGATATTGAGGAGGGAAAGATTATTGAATAGAAATAAAAACATGTTCAAAGAGAAAAAAACAATGTATGAATGTTAGGACTAAAGTAAGGACCAAAAACGGCACTAAATTATAAATCACTGACTAATGCTACCTTCACCAAAAAGAACACACCCAACTCCCCAAACACCAAAATTAATGCTTTGCAGATATTTTTTCCACAATGCTCGTAAACTCCATTTGGCATTACCTTTAAAAAACGTATTTAAGGAGGAGCTACGCCGCGAACCAAGATGGCTGCATAAACTCCCGGCTCCGCCGTCCTCCGCCGGCGGCTCGTCTATCCTGTTGTTTATCCTCTACCCACGCCCTACGCCTGGATGTATGAAGGTTACCTGATGCCAACGGTGCCATCCCGGACTTTCTACCTTCTTCGGCGACGGAGTTCTGTCGTGTCCCATTTTTGGCCTACTCCTGGGCCGCCGCCGGGACCTCAATTTCTGCACTGTCCGTGTAGGAACTGATCAACATCAGCTGTGGGACCGAGATTGTGGCCGGTCTTCCGGATTTGGATAATTCCTTCCGCTTTCGACTTGTGACTTCATTGATGGATGGTGCCGAGGGAGAGACATTGTGACGTGCTGCGATCCTCCTGCACCGTGGCTGGGGGCTGTGTGCCTGGCCCTCGTTTCCTGGCCCGGGGGCTGACGGGCTGCACCCACGGCCGGTGACTGTGCTGAGCGTGCCAGTTCGGGGCGCCCCTGTTGTTGAGATCGCTTAAACGTGTGTCCGGAGCCCGGCGACGTGGGCTGGAGATTGTGTTCCCCTCCGTCCTTTGGGCCCCGGGATGGAGGGGATGGATAGCGCACACTCATTGCGTTCCGTAATGGCAGCGATTGGGGCGCTCCGCTCACAACTTGCCGTCACATGTGTCTCCCTGGCGGCAAAGCTGGATGATGTCTGCTCGCGACCGGCCATTGACGCTGCAACACCTGAACAGCAGTTTGAGGTCCAGCCAAGCGATTTGCTTCGCCATCTTGAGGTGCCCGAGCGGCGGCCCGACTTCGCTCCTTCGGGAGTCGGCCTCACTTCTCCTTTACCCGCTACAGTGCCTGATCTTACATTCACGCTTCCTAGTCGATGGAGTATCGTCGCTGGAGGTTCTGTTCGTCAACGCCGAGTCTCAGGGTCCTGTCGAAGGGGACTACCGTTTTTCTTCTTCCCGACCCCCCTGTATAACGGAGGCCGCCATTTTGTGTCCGGACTTTGTTCCATCTTCAGTGCCTCGGACTGCCATGGACGCTTAGTCTGCTTCTGGTCGGCTGTGGCTTGGTTGGCGCGTGCTCCGGAACGGATTCGCACTGGACAGGGCTGATTTCGACTTTGAGCTGTTCTGGCTCCTTGCCACTGTTTTGGACCACCTGAGACGTTCCCTTTTACTACGTTTGTTATGACTTTGGCGATTGATCTCCCTGTGATGCTTATAGGGTTGACTTCCACTTTAATGGTATAGCTCAGTTCACTTTTGCCGGGACTGCACCGAATATCTCACCGGGACTGGGGCGGGGTGGGGGGGTTTCTTAATGGTGAATGTTCTCCCCGTGATAATGCCGAATGTTTGCTTCGATTACTGATGATTGTGCCTTGGGGAGGTCACTGCCGGCGGGGGGCACTGGGTGTCCGGGAGTGGGTCTGTTTCTCTCCTCCTCCACTTCTTATACTTTTTCCCTACTGTGGGGCAGTTCCGGGGCGACAGGCACGCTGTTAGTGGGTTAGGCCGTAGCCATTACAGGGGTGCAGGGTGGCGGGTACGGGGGGGGGGGTTTGTTATTTTAGTTTGTTTTGTTCTATGGTCCCTATCGCTCTTTTCCGGCTTTGGGAGGGTTCTTTCCTCTTTAGTAGGGTTGGCTGTCTCTGGGTCTCGCACCTTTTTTCTTTTTCTGGCATCTCTACAAGCCTCTGTTTCTCTGTTCTTGGGGGTGGGCTCTCTGGGGTGATACTTAGCAATGTTGCTTTCTGTAATACTGCTTATTGTCCAGTCTTACCGCTGCGGCTGCTTAGATTATATAGTTGCTGTAGTCATAGCCTATCTCCGATTGTAAATGGGGTACGTCCCCCTTGTTTCTTTTGTGTCCTTTTCATGTAAGGTGTGAAGTCCTTGTTGTTGCAGCCCCCTCTCTTCTTCTAAAATTTAAAAAAGAAAACCTCATATCCTGTGTTGCGCACCTCACAGTCACATCTGGTGTACCTTGGAATATCCTGATTGTAGATTGGCCTACGGTTCTCCTGCTTCTATTGATTGTCTTTGCGGCCGGCCATGATGGTTGTGGGCTTGCGCATGTATCTCCTTATTTTTTGAATAAAGGTTTTAAAAAAAAAAAAAAAACATATTTAAAAAACACCTACCTAATGCCGCATCTCTCCTCTGCGTCACTGTCTCTCCCCTGTGGCTGGAACAGGAAGCACCCAGGTTCCACAAGGCTAATCACAATGCTGCAATGCAGAGCTGTGATTGGTAAGCACCCAGGCTACCCTGAGCCAATCACAAAGCCGCAATGCAGCGTTGTGATTGGTCCGAGCGCACTGTTTCGGTGCTCAGTGGGGTAATGGGAGACTCAGCATATTCTCCATGAGGGCTGTAATGCAGCCTGGGTGGAGAACATGCAAAGTGTGTATGAATGTTTGGCCAGGCCTGAGAAGGCCGACCAAACATTCATGCGCACTTGGAGTGGGCAAACCACTCCTCCCCGTGCTCCTTTGTCATTGGAGCAGCCCTGGCCCAACCGCAAACCTGCGGCAGCAGAAAAACATAAAGTGATAATAACCTTGAGTTATTATCCTTTTGTTTCCTTTCTTTCACTGCTTCAAAGCAGTGGGGCGACGGTCCTCCACTTTAGCGGAGTCCCCGCCGCTGATGTCTTTACCTCCCCATTGGTCTTACATTCCTCAGATGGGACTAATACAGCCAAGGGGAGGATTTTGGAGTAGAGGATAGACTAAGGGAGCACCTAATATAAAGTATAATAACAAGCAGGCTTCCTCCGCTGACCACTGAGCACAACTATCTTGGGTTGAAATTTCTGCTATTACTGGTGTACACAAGTCAGGGCCTCCTTTGGATTCCTTACTGCCATTGCAATGGAATGCAGCTTCAGGGCTTTTGGGACCTCCTTTATTAGAGGTATGCAATAGCTCTCTGTCCCCTTGACTTGTCCCTAAAGATTGGAAAAGGCACTAATAGTACCTTTGCTAAAGAAACCGTCAGTAGATCCGGCGAAAAATCCTCATTTTCATCCCATAGCTTTATTGCCCTTCACGATAAAGATTTTGAAATGGCATTTTAACCAACTTTTTGTCTGAAAGACATATCTTAGAACCTGTACGAGTTTTCGCCCTTTTCAAAGTACAGATACAGGCTTGTTCGCCGTGGTAGATGGACTTCTGATGCTGTTGGGCAAAGCTAAACCTTTAGCTTTGCTACTACTTGACTTGATTTGTCATGCGTAATCAATAGGACACAAGCAGTTGCCCTACCTCCTTATGTGTTGGGATACAAGACTGTGCATCAAGACGTACCACAGGGGTAAAGCCAACATTTTCTTCAACATTTACATTCATCCATTGGTGCAACTGATCGATGTGTTTGGCCTTCAGTGTATGACCTATGCTGATGGCACCTAGCTAATCATCACAATGGACAAGACGAACAGGGACCCTTTAGAACCTTTCCATCAATCCAGGATAGTTGGTTCGGTCTGACTTCAACAGACCTCCTTAAAGATCATCTCAGAGAAAACTGAAGCTCTCTGGTTACAACTTTCACACATTTCTACTCCATTGCTATCAAACATCAGACCTGTCTCCAGGACTGTCCACCCTACTCCAAATAAGGTCATTTGGCAGTCTGGGGTGTATTTGAAATCGTACCTTTCCTTAGCTGAACAGGTCAAGCATGTAGCTTCAACTTGTTTATTTTTGCTTAAGGTGCTTAAGAAAATTCTGTCTTTCCTTCCGAAGAATGTGCATCAAGTGGGGATCCAGGTGATTATACTTAGTCGCCTGGACTATTGCAATGCCCTCTATCTTGGCATGGATGGGGACCAATGGGAAGCTGCAGAGAATACAAAATGAAGGTGCCAGTATGGCCCTTGGCCTTCCCAGTTTCTCCTCTTCGTCAGGTATGTTAAAAACCTTGCACTGGCTCCCAGTGGAAAAGCAAATATTCAAATCCCTCGGTCATGTTTTTTGATCAGTCCACTGTATTGGCCCTGCTTACTTATCAGAAATATTTAATCATTATATTTAAACATGCTCTGTGAAGGCTCAATTGCTGGTCCTCCTTAGAACCAAGCATAGCCACTCAGGAGGCAACGCTTTTTCACTCAAAGTAGTCAAACTTTGGAATCAATTTCTTGTTACCCTAACGCAAATTCCGTTCCTGTTCAATTTTGGAAAGTTTCTCAAGACTTAGCTCCAGAGGAACTAGTGCTCTTTGATTTCTCTGAAGCACTCTGGTTCCTTTTATATTGCCACTTCCAAATCTTGATGTGTTGGGATTCTTTTCTCTGATAGTGCCAGGACAAGCTTTGAGGTAATTGTTGCACTCTACAAATGGATTAACTTAATATAACATAAGCAATCCCATTTTAGCCACAGAATCAGATGACCGAACCAATGTAATTTAGAGCACTAATTGAAGTACCTTATGTTGCATATGAGGCCCTTGACTAACTGGTAAAAGACTGGCAATGTTGGAAACTTTAAATAGTAGGAGGGCTATTAGTGTGAAACGCCTATCAGCTGTACCAGAAGCAAACCTTACAATCAGACTTAAAGAACAGCTCACCAATCTTCCATTGGGGTGGGTAATTCTTGTATCTACATTGAAGTGATGCCCCTGGTGCAATAGCACTTCTTAGTATCCTGTCCATGTTAATGTTATGCCATTTTCACCACCTGCTTAGCCTGTGTGTTGTGCTGTGTGCTGCATGGAATGTTGGAGTGATGAGGCGCTTCGGAATGTTGGGTGCCTGAGAGGTAGAGTGACAGTTTAGAATGGGCTGAGCAGGAGGCAGGCTGCTCCTGGTGGGGTTGCTCTACAGAACTCAACTACCTGCTTCACTACAACTCTTCTACTTTCAACCTTCTTTAATAAACCTACTTAAACTACATCCTAACTGCTTGGACCTTCATTACTACATTATTTTGGCGATGAGGAGGTGACTACCTACGTAGTACAACTGGATTTTTAGGGACCTGGCGAACAAAATAGGACCTGAAGATGAAGCAAACGACAGAGCCTACAAATGCTGCCAACACAAAGTACAGGAGGAGGTATCCACAGGAAAGGAAAACACAAAAGAAGATACAAGGGAGTTCTTCACTGAACAACAAAGACGTCTACAAGAAAGAAAGAAGTTTCTCACAGAAAATCAAAGAAGACAACAAGATACAAGTTAAGATGAAGCACTACGTCTCTCAGCCCCACCAGTGTCATCACCATCGGACAGCCCTATCGCTGGTGTGCTGTGCTCATCTACTCTACTTAATTTGGACTTTTGAGTAACCAGTACTGCTTGATCATTAATCTACAGCAGTAAATTCATCTGGGTCATGCTTGTATTATTCCAGCCACATATTCGATGACCCTAAGGACATACATATTCGTTATGGAGCAAAGGCAAACTTCTATGTTGTGTACAATGGCTAGTGACACAGCGCTTTTGGAATTAGTTCTACAATACATTTGTTTATGGCTACACCCTGCCACCACGGTGCTTTGGTATTTAACTGTCACCTAGCTGCACTGAGGCAAAAAAGTGCTTATGAGTTGCACCGCAAGCGGAGGATCATGGTGTTCGTCTGGTGAACTCAGTCACCGAAGAAATCTAAGGGACCCCTCAGGACTTAGATAGCGGTGTTCAAGTAAGCGTTTGCTATTTGTCCATTTTTGCTGGTTGCACCTCTTTTACAATGACTGCTATTTACGGCTACCACATCACCCTATTGTCTGTGGTTATGAAATTTCTCCTCTTTGATGTTGAGGAGTTGCAATTACAGTTGCCATTATTACCATTGCTATGGGAGATAGTGCATCTACAAGTGCTCACATCGCAACCCTTGTGAGTTCCTATACATTGTTTGTTCTCCACAGAATTCAACGTCCAGCTGATTTACGCAGATGACACCCAACTTATCCTATCACTCACCAAAGACCCCACCACCGCCAAAACCAACCTACATGAAGGTATGAAGGAGGTTGCAGAGTGGATGAAGCACAGCCGTCTGAAACTGAACTCAGACAAAACAGAAGTCCTTATCTTAGGCACCTCCCCCTCCGCTTGGGACGACTCTTGGTGGCCAGAGACCCTTGGAAAAGCACCCATCCCAACGGATCACGCACGGAACCTGGGCATCATCCTGGACTCATCACTCTCTATGAACAGACAAGTCAACGCAGTCTCATCTTCATGTTTCAACATCCTCCGCATGCTCAAAAAAACATTTCGCTGGATCCCCACAGAAACTAGAAAAACAGTCACCCATGCACTGGTTACAAGTCGCTTGGACTACGGAAACACCCTATACGCCGGTATCACCGCAAAACTCCAGAAAAAACTCCAACGCATCCAGAACGCATCAGCCAGACTCATACTAGATATCCCGCTTAAAGACCATATCTCTAACCACCTGAAAAACCTCCACTGGCTCCCCGTCAATAAGAGGATTACTTTCCGCCTCCTAACCCACGCTCACAAAGCACTCTACGAACTTGGACCCGAATGCCTCAACACACGACTCTCCTTCTACACCCCCCCTCGCCAGCTACGATCTTCCAACCAAGCCCTTGCTACCATTCCTCGCATCAATAAAACCACCATGGGAGGCAGATCCTTCTCCTACCTCGCTGCTAAAACCTGGAACTCACTCCCCACTCACCTACGTCTCACACAGAACCACCTAGCATTCAGAAAGCAACTTAAAACGGATATTCGACAAATAATTCCCTTCCCTCCCTCAAGCGCCTTGAGACCCTCTGGGTATGTAGCGCGCTATACAAATTTCTGACTTGACTTGACTTGACTTTTCGGCCAGTGAATCCGTTACTTAGCCATTTGTCATGGCGCATGCTGCTTACCTCACTTGTATAGCTGTGCGGGTCATCTCGACGATGAGAACCCTCTATGACGACACACCACTTGCTGAGGGACACTTTTTGGCGCACGCCGGGAGCCATCCTGCACAGCGCATCATGGGTGCTGCCATCTTATGGTTGGCAACAGCACACAACCACTAGCTCCTGGTTTTACTCGTTTGCTGTGCCCTCCGGTGCAGCGCAGTGTTCGAGCTGCATCCTTTCTTCGCCTTTGGAGATCGTCAACGATTGTCGGCCTACACCATCCTTGCTTCGGAACGCTTGCACTTCCCAGGTGCGGTCTTATTGTTACTTTAACAGATGGGTGGAGAATATAGTGTGTACATCTTGTGGCTGTATTTTCTTGGGCCCACTTTAGTCTCACTGTGTACTGCCTCTACATATCTTTTGTGGGCGCCACAATACATGTATGACTTCTTCTTTGTGCTGCCAGTCCACGAGCGAGTTACATTACAGGTAAGCTGTTCGGTATCTCTGCAAAGCTTTACCTTCGAACTCCAGTGGGTGTCACAGGACTATGGTGACACAACCACCCTAAACTTCAACAGTCAGCAAACGTTAATGTGATTCAGTATCTATGCCTATTGTATGCTTGGCTATGATTACGCAACATTCATTCATGTGTTGGCTCTTTGTACATTTCAATATAGAATTGCTTTTAGGCACACCTATCCAACATGGGATTGTATGGTGGGTTGCCTTGGCTCATCATTTTAAGTTCATGGACTCTAGGTACACACCTTCAGGGGTTCATTGTTCATTTCAATTGTGTACACCTTTAACTTCATTCTTCCCTTCTTAGAGATGGCAATGGGTTCCAGTCCTATTTGCTACACACTTCCAATCCCTTCCAGCATCCCTTGCATGCATTTACTATAGCCTCTGCTGATGCTACCAAGTCCAAAATAACTTTATTCGGCACCAAGACCACAACATTTTAGCAAACAGACAATACATTCTTAAGATGTTAAAAAATCCTGATTAAAAGATAAAATCACAATTAAAAATAATAAAAAATAAACACCTCATCGACCATAAAATTTCCTGTTTCTTAAAATGGAGCTATAACAGATATTTCTTTTCCCCAACCGGTTACTGTGCTTCAGAACGTTTCCTGATACCCGTTGCAGTTTTAATCAAATTTGACACCGCACTGCAAATAACAGAACTGGTCAGGGATTGCAAGTATCTAAACCCCTCAACATGAGTACATGGATGAATGTTCTTTAGTAAGGGTACCAAAAATCTTCTCCTCGGTTCCTTATAAAGTGCACAAAAAAGAATAAAATGCAGGGTGCTCTGGGTTGCCATATTGTCCAAAGGGCAGTGAGTAAGATTGTCCATCCAGATTGTCTGGGAAATGCCACTAAAAAGTGCAAAGTGCCTAAGCGGAGTCTTGTTTAAAAAAAAAAGTATCTGAATATTCGTGGTGAAGGATAGGTAAAATTGTGGTTTAGGCATAAAAGGGCAGCTAGGACCGGACACCTCCAATTGAGAATGAGGTAAGGTTGCCCAGGTGTTATGCCCTCTTTTATTATTACCTTGGCATTTGTGGGGATACTCATCCGAGAGTCAAAGTACTCACCCAACCCAATCTCAAGTAGCCTATCCCTCACAAAACTGAGCCAAGAGATCTTCAATGATTTGTCCCAATTAATACAGCCTTCAATGATCTACCTGGAAAACTGTAGCTCGTCTGACACCCATATTTTGGACCATAAGAGCAGGGAGGAGAGCCTATGCGGTCTTGTATATATTTCATCCAATTTCTTGGCGAGAGAAAGAAGTGGCAGAGCTATTTGGAATCATCAATAAGCGTTTTATAAACTTATTTTCCACCACTTGTAACAGACGATTTTTTTGGTAGCCCCACACAGCCATCCCCTAAGATGCAACCGACAGGCATTTTGCTTTATATAAAGTAACAAGCTCTGGCACTGGCTTATGGCCTAACTTACAGGCAAACCTAAACAGCTCATCCACAACTCTACTTGTTTGCTGAGCCTTTCCCCTGACCAAGGAGAATCCCATTTCAACTCCTTATTGAACAAATTCCCCAGATATGTAAAGGTTTCCACCTTTTTTATTACCTTGCCTCTTACGTTAAACTTTGGGTTTTAGTCTCTCTTGGGCGGCATGCCATTATAAATGACTTTGAAAAATGGACCTTCAGGTCAGGGGCTGACATAAAATCCATAAAAGCATCCAATGACATTTGCAGACTATTGGCTGTCAAGGCCATAAGTACAGTGTTGTCCGCATATGAAAGTAACGGTACTGGGTTACCTCTAATATGGGGAAAATCAATTCTCTTGCCCAATAAAAACACTTCCAACCATTCGTATAAATAAGGAAAAGAAAAGGAGCTAGAATGCACCCCTGCTGAACTCCTTCAGTGGAGGCAATGGACTTCGTACTTTACCCTTGTAAACCAAACTCTATGGAGACAGAGGTGTTAGCGTGGAGTCTTTTTAGAAGTAGGATCGGAGCCTGTTCAAAGCCCATTTCTCCCATTAACGCCCACAGTTTCTGCCTGTTGACGGTATTGAATGCACTGGACAAGTCCATGAAGGCAAGGTGGATAGAGCCACCCTTTGCCTTCAAGCACTTGCCCATAATCAGGGACACATTTAAGCACTGCTCTGTGGTTCCCAGCCCCCTTCGAAAACCATACAGAATTTTAGAGATAATCTCATTAGATTCCCTTTTTTAAACACAGGTACAACTATGGCCTCTTTCCAGGAGGCTGGGATTGGATCAATCGCCACTGATCTAAAAACATTGGTCAGCAGGGGTTCCCAAAGATTAATATTTAGTTGAATAGATCTAATGGAACTCCATCTGGACCTGGGGCCTTCTTACTAATTCCTTTCACTAAGGCTTCTTCCACGTCTGCCACCGTAATCGAGGCACTAAGCTCAGCTGCTTTTACTAAGTCTACGGGGTGCTCACCATCAACTCCCCACCACTTGGGTTAAAAATGGTTGCGAAATGGGATTCCCAAATGTCTCCCAGGATCATTGAGTCAATTTTATTCACTTCCTCACTAAAATGAGGTCGGTTAATAATGGCCCAAAAACTTTTACTATCTTTGAGAGAACTTGCTCTCTCCAGATCCTTCCATGCTTGACGCCTCAACTCCTCTTTTCTTTTGTATAAACGTCTAGCACTTTTTCTTTGTTCTCTGCTATGGGGGATAGAATGGAGGGCGATGTTTAGGTTTTTGTGGGCTCTAGAACATTCTGCATTGAACCATCGTGTCTCTGGATGCTGATTGGGCCTGGTCGGGCGTGTTAGTCTATTAGCTTCATTAATACAAATTCTTTAGAAATTTTTTGCAATCGTTACTGAGGGAGAATCCTGCTGAAGGCAGGGATCAAATCATGATTCGCTTTAACCATTTGCCACTCAAGTAGTAGAGGAGTATTTCACCCCAGTTTATTCTTACGCCCCATTGACCTAGTGTTATGTTTTCATTCAATCTGTGTTCACTGTGCTGCTTCCTATCTCCTAGCAACAAGGTTCTACTGCTGGAATCTGGATTGTAGAGACCAGCAGTGAAGCTTGGCTGAGGAGCTGAGAGGGTGCTTCTGGGGTCGTTGTACCTTCAATAAATCTTTTTAAATACTGGAAGAGTGTCCTGTGCTCTCAAAATTGGCGACGAGGATGGGATGCCATGAAGAAGGCTAGCATACTTCCAGGACAGGAAGTAATGTCTGCCTTGGCACTAGGATGACTGCGACAGTTCCTGAGTATTTTTTTTTTAATATTTTGGACGTCTGGAGACCTCCGGTTTGCAACCATCGTGCAGAGATAATCTACTCATTACTGACTGTGTGGATTATGTTTGGAAAGAGGAATTGAACTGATTTCCGTAGAAATCGTCGACCTGGATATATTACCAGTGAAGGTGCATTATGTAAGTCCCCATGGTTATCCCCATCTAAATTACCTGTTTTATTAGGAGTCAATCAAGGCGAGATGTGGATAACTGAAATTCCAGTCTACAGAGGCCCTCTACAGGAAGGATACATAAAACAGAACAAGGAGTCCTAATATGTCCCCTTAATTCGGTTGCAGGTTTGAAGGTAACAAGAGTGCAACATAAAAGGTAATGGTTATGAGCTTACTGCTAACCAGACCGGGACTGGTAATATATCTTTCTTTCATCTTTAATCTATATTTTAGTATTTTGGTGATATGCATTAAGATTCAATACTTCATCAGATCCTTGCCTTATATATTGCCATTTAAACCCGGGCCATAGTAGTAACTATAAGGATAAGTACTAGAGACATGCCCCCATAGTTTGATGTGTGATCTGAACACACTGGCCTAATCATTATCTCTTTGACCCTAGCCTTTCCTTTTTCAGGCTACTGGAATTTAGGACGTTTACATTCTTGAGGCTTTAATACATAATAGGATCTTATCATATACCTAAGCGATTGCAGCCTTTTCTAATATATACCAAAAAGCGAGATTACTAATATGCTTTGGCATCTGTGTGTCATTTTCCCATTTTTAGATCTAAACAAATACCAAACAGGGCCCGCCGTGATCTTTCATCATAGACTCTCTAGTATCATAGACAAGGTATGACTGGCCCATTGTATAAATACATGGCTTCATTCCGAGAGGATTAAAGTTCCAGCATGTACCAGAGATTATACTGTACATGTATACAGTATAATCTCTGGTACATGCTGGAACTTTAATCCTCTCTCCAAACACTCTACTGCATGACAGATACCCCTCTATTGTCACATCCTTTCTGGCTTTGATTCTTACTTTCTTTCCCTTTTCTCTTCTTTTGTTTGCGTCATTATCTGGTGGTGGTTCTATACCATATTCACAGCATCTAATGCTTAGTTCAAAAACTTTTTGTAGTGGCTTGCAACAAATGTTTTTATTCCCTTCCAGTATTTAAGCACATAACCTTTTGCTTTTCTATTTTTAATTAAATCGTGTAGGACCGCCCTTGTTAAAGTTATACACAAATGTGTGATACATGCATCAGAGTCTGTCTTTTTCATTCCTTAGGTCACATTTTTCCTGATGAAGGCACCCAGCCGAAACGCGCGTAGGAACGTATCTCCTAGCCATGCTAAAAATTGTACCTTATGATACGACAACTGTGTGTTTTAAGAAATTTGAATAACTAAATGGTTGTTTTTTTGCACATTTTGATGTAAAGAAATTGAATTGCATTGTGATTGTCAACCTTATTGTTTCACACCTATGGATGAATTTTACTGAAAACAAACGTAGTTATTTTTTGATTATTCTGTATTTATTGCACCCCATATATATTTATAAAAGTCCAAATAAAAAGATATTAAAACATAATTGGTTGATACAGACGTATTTGATGACATGTATCTAATATATAGCATCCATGCTTAGGTCCACTTCAAAGAATTTGTTCCTAAATGATGATACTTACAACTTTGGGAAGGCTACATTTCCCAGCATGTGTTCCTTTTCTTTTGCGCATAATCGTTTGTACTGCATTTTAATGTGTCCATCTTTAGTGACTGTTAATATTCTGTGCCAGTGTGAATATTTATTAATTGGTACATTTACACATTAACAATGGCAACACAGAATATTCCTCCACCACCTACGTTTTTACAGAAACGCCGTCCCACTTGCATGGAGTGGGAAGATTGGAAGGAAGCTTTTGTTACATATTTGGAAGCTATTGGAGGAGACGTATTTTTGGCAAAGAGAAAATTTGCCATTTTGAAACTCAGTCTGGGTTGTGGAGGGTAGGAAAGTGTTAAGCACATTGCCTAATTTCCAGCCAAGTGCAAGTAATGTTGATTCTGACTCTGATGATGATCAGTATGACGTGTATGAGAGTGCCATGTCAGCATTATCTGAAAATGTTGGTAAACAATTAAGTTAAGTGTTTGAAAGGCATACGTTTTTTTCTCGCACTCAAAAACAAGGTGAGAAGATAGAACAATATGTAGCTGCCTTAAGGAGGTTGGCAGTACCTTGTAGGTTTAAAGATTTAAGAGATGAGATAATTAGAGATCAGGTTGTTGGTCCTAATAATTAACTGAAGATTCCAGAAAAGTTATTAGATTTGAAAGATCCCGCGTTAGATAAGTCTTTGGAGATTGTCAATATGTTAAAGATTTGACTGATAAACAAAAAAATGATCTTGACCAAAGTAAGATATGCATGTTAAATTCCACTAAGAAAAGTACAAAGACAGACACAGAAGATAAGAAAGTTCCTTTTGTAAAACAAACGGGATATAAGAAATTGTGTTATAGATGTGGTAGTAATAAACACTGCTAAGGCTAGTCATTGTCCTGCCTCAAAAAGTCGTTGCTACAAGCGCAAAAGAATAGGTCATTTTTCAGAGTTTGTAAGGGAGAAAGATTTTCACAATAGTAAGAAATCTGTAAACATTATTAATGACACTTCTATATCTCGTTCCACAGGCGAAGCACAAGTTGGGAGGGATTCTGATTTAGAAGTAATGGTAGTGGGAGATATTAATACTCCTGATCATAAGTCGTCTAGTGCTTATGTGCCTCCTAAATGCATTGTTACCATAAATGACTATGATGTTCCCATGTGGGCAGATTCCTGTTCCCCTTTTACTTTGATAGACAAAGAGAAGTGGAGGGAGTTAGGAGTCGTGGAACTAATCTCTACTGATGTTGAACCTCAAGGGTATTGTGGAACGAAGTTACCTGTGTTAGGATATTTTAATGCAATGGTGTCGTTCAAGGAGAGAAGAACTGAAGCTAAAATGTATGTGGTAGAAGTAGGAAAATGTTTACTGGGATGGAAGGAAACGAAAAACTTGGGGATCATTCTCGATCCCAATCATCCTTTGCAAGTTTTATTAACGAATTCCGACGATAACAAATGGGTTAAAAAGTTTCCAAATTTGTTAAAGGAAGGATTGGGGTGTTTCAAAGAGTTTGAGCTATTACTTGAAGTGTGGCAATGAGTGGGTTGTGGTCACTCAAATGTTTTGGTTCTACATAAAAATCAAACAAATGATGAACACTCCCTTGAAATAAACAAAATCAATAAAACGTTCCCCTACCCCCTCAAACAAAAGTGGGGCACTGGATAGAGAAACTATTGGTCTAACTGTCCAAATCATTCTCAATGATGGAATTTAGTGCCACACCCTGCGGGACGTGGATTAAGTGCAACAAAGCCTGTCCATCTGTGTCCACGTGACCACAAACTCTTTCATTGCTATGCTCACATGACGTACAATTAAACTCCCCCCACCGACAGAACACAAAGGCTGCCACTTCCCAGAAACATTAGTGATTTCCACTTGCAGGGCTTCTATAGGATGACAGTTCTTTGGGTAAAAATGTTGTTACCAATTTACAAGTAGAACTCTAACCTGCATCATATTAACAATCGTAATCAATTGAATCCACTGTGATGAACCTACACAATTAGCTTTTATGGACCCAAATTTAACTGTGAGTAGGGTTACCAGCCCTCCTTTTGCCCTCCCAGCAGAAGATGGTGCGGCAGGCATGTTAAAGGCGTGATAGCCACCCATCACAATATTCTCGTTAGCCCAGGTTTCCTGCAAATAAATAACAAGAAATCCCTTGATATATTCAAGTCAGACCTCATCCAATAATTTAGAACCTGCAACATTCCAGATTACTTTAACTGGGGGTATTGAATGGCCGAGGCCAGTATCCGGTGGTATAACCATTGTGGCAGATGGACTAGCCACAGGTATCTGGGTCGCCCCTCATCCTGACAAATGTCCTCAATGGTTACATTTGTGACCAGAGAGCAGATTCTAGAATTATCCAAGTTCTCCTTATCAATTGAACCAGCGTAGTTTGAGACAGGGTTTTTGGGGGGTTTTGTGTTGACAAAGACCTCATTTGTTGGTATTCCCCCTGATTCAACATACATGTAACTCTACTACGATTATCTGGTTGACAACCAGATTGTCTTATTAAGCAATCAATTTCAGTTAGGTCTGAGTGTACCTCATAACGGTTAGGGTGGAAGGAGGTGGGATGGGTAGGGACATCTAAACGTTGTCTAGGCTGAGTGGGCTGCATGCCAAGGGAGAAAAACTGGTTAGGAGGATAGAAGAAACCCAAGGGTCGCGCCTTCCGTTGGTGGCTGGGTGAATCTTTCAGCTGATTTATGGCAAGGTGCACACACCTTGCATCACTGAAATGGAGCACAACACAATCCCCCCGGAAACTTTTTAGTGTGACCTACCCACCTGGCCATGATATATTTGAACCATTATTAGTAGGGTGGAATTTTCCTGGAGCACCAATGTGCAGATTTATTTATAAGGCTCTGGCAGCTTTTTTGTTGGGCGGAAGGAACCCCGGCTAAAATCAGAGTATAGGGGGTACTTTCTGGAGTCAATGGTCCCCCTCCCACATGAAGGGCCTTCTAGGTGAGTGTGGGACGTGGAGTCCCCTACAAGGGATCTGCACCTACCCCCGGGTTTAGATGTTTTGGGAAACAAAACGCCCTGACCCGGGTGTTGACTGGGGGGGGGGGGGGGGGGGGGTGTCAGGGGATTTTTCCTGGGACAATAGGGTCCTCTGATAACTTAACTGGTATGCTTTTATTTATAGCCTCCTGGGTACGCCCACAAGGGTGGGAAGTGGCACTGAGGGTAGATCTAACCTTCCCAGGGGGCTCTGCACTAGATGAGACATCCACTAAATTAGCACACTGACCTTCGGCTAGATCGCTTGTTGGTACATCTCGCTCAGTTGGGTTATGTAGGGAACTAGGACTGGACTTCTATATTGATTAGCCTTACCAAAATTGATGCTAGGGCCTCCTGGACCAACTTACTGAGTTTACCTGTTAAAATATCAGACCCATCCTGCCCGACATTAGTTACCCCTCCTATACATGATTTAACAACTTTGCCCGATAGGTGAGTTAGTTTAGATCGTTTTATCTTGGGCAACTGACTGTTAATCTTGTGAGTAGTCCCTGCTCTCTGTTTGCTTCCTCTTCCCTTCTGTTGTAATCAATGGGCCAGTCTTAATCAAAGTTTTATGGGATGGGCTCACTTATCCCGTTTGCCTCGTGGTTCACTGTGGCTCAGAACTATCACGGTGGGTAAAATAGGGACTTGAGCCCTGTCGGAAATAACAGTTTCTGGTATATCCACATGGAATCATTGATGGGAGATGGTGATACTGAAACAGGAAGAAGCTGATGCTACTGTACCACATGAAGTCACATAGTCGAACAATGACAAGCTACCCTGTAGCTTCACATTGCTGACAGAAGGTGACAGAGGAAGAGGTGCAGCAGACAAAACATTCAGACACAAAAACACAGTAACTTTGCTCGTTATGTGACACTTTACCTTTTGCTTGTTTTTATTTGATTTCTCCTACATATGGAAAACATGATTGTTGAAGCATGTGCTAGTAACATGATAAAATATGATGAAAATGTATCACTGTAAGAGACTAACAAATGTAAAAGTTGAGCACAATGTCCATCTTGCGCCTCTGTATCACTACTGGTGCATTTATTTGTGGCAGCCTCTTGTGTGATCATGTGTTGTCTTGTGGAATTCATTTTGATTTGGTTAAAAATCCATTTTGCTTTTATCAGCTCTGTGATACTAGATGACGGCAGGACCTGCAGAACATGTGCCAAGAGCCAAGTGACCTTCAGTGAACCACTGCACCCTTTCCTACCAACCAGCTTCTAACGCAAGGCTTGCCCAAGGACACTGAGCAATAATAGCTCTCTGGCCCAGCAACAGCAATCCTTGGTAGAGAGGTGTGGCTCACTGGTTAGAGGCGGCAGACCTGTAAGCAGAAAACAGCCCGGGACCAGGGTTCAATTCCCAACGCGGCAGGGTCGTGGACCAGGGGGTCAACAGACTCAATAATTCTCGCCTCAGTGCCTACTCTAACCAGGGAACACACTTGGTAACTCTGGGCATTAAGCTTGCCTCATCTCTACAACGGCCCCCCCACAGACGCCGGGGATGCCTGGTTTCACCCTGGAGATACCCAGAAAGGGACCATCTCACAGGGAAAACCAGGACGGGTTCCCCAGCGGTCTACAGCGCCAGGACACTCGGGTAGAGTAACAGTGCGCTTTACAAGAATCCCACATTTACATATAGATAGATGTTAAGTATTGGAAAATCCCCCGTGGCACAATCACTGGACACATGAATTAGACTAGCACCACCACACTGTAGCTTGCAGGTGGCACACAATATTCACTTCTTCCGATTGGTTCTGTATTGTCAGATGGTGAACACGCGATGATTGGTCCAGTTACAAAAATTCTTCTGATTTTATTGGACATGTACCGAAACACCATTTTGTGGTTTACAGAAATAAAAATCCATGCTGAACTTCTGCAAATTGGACACTGTTGCACAGCCTGCTGTTTCCGTGTACACGTACATTAAATTTCTCCTATAAACCTTGAGAAAGTCGATCTATTTTATTTGAGCTTCTACAGTCTGGATATTCATTAATTGGCATCTCACCTTCCACAGATAAGTTGTGAAATGTGAAAAACAAAGTCGTCAGACACATTTGGGGTGGTACAGAATTCTCCCCCAGGAAGTTCTAGGCAGCAAAATCCTGTCCTTGCCAAACAGTCTTGTGTTCTTTATTGAAGGCTTCTTTGGCTGAGCTTTTCAAATTGATGAATGGAATCAACAAAGCTCTCCATGATCACCACGAGTAGAAGAGTATACAGGCTAAACATTTTGCTTTAAACCCCAAACTGCTGAGGCTTTTACTCCAATGCTAAGCTTTTTTTGTGTTTGGGAAACTTCACACATAGAAATTCCTATTTTTCACAAAAAGGAATCCAGGGCAAATTTGTCTCTTTTCCCCGCACCTTAGGGAATATAAAAGGTACATATGGTTTGTGAATGCCCCTGGAAATAACCAAAATATAGCACTATGTTTTTGTTGAAAAGATAGGAAAAGGTGCTGTTCAATAAAGCGTACGTTTATTTTTGCCTAAAAATTGTATCAACAAAAGGCTTGATGTGCTAAGAACACCTCTTCCAGTTTTCAGGAACAAGCAAAGTTGTAAAAGAAAACCAATCTTTAACGAAAGCATTTCTCTAACGGGTAGTCCATTTTTCTAATAGTTGGTTCTTCAACTTACTTGCAGTTTGTGGTGGAAACAGGTGTGAAACCCATGTTTGAACTCCGTAAGCTATAGGTTTCAGAAAATTAGAAGAAAAAAAACAAGCATTTGCAATGCAATAGGTCTCGCATTTGGAAAGTTTGAGCTATTGGTCTTGTAAATGACAATATTTTTATTTATGTTTTGGTTTTGAAAATAGCTAAATTAATAGCTTTGTCATAAACAATGCCAATAGTTATAACTTTCGCAAATGACACCTATAGCATTTGTAAAGCAACATGTTTTGTATTTACGTGACTTAGATGTATTGATATTACAAATAACGATGGCTTTTAATTTTTTTTTAAATACTTAAATAAGTGATTGTAATTTATAATGGCAATAGCTTAAACTTTTGTAAATAACTTTTGTGAAGATGTTTAGTGTATTTTATTGTGACTAAAATCCAATAACAGAAGTGAAATATTAACATCTTTGTGACATTTGTAATAAAGCTTGAAACAGAGAACATATTTGACCCAGTTGTTGAATTGTTGCAGTGGCGCCCCCCCCCCCCCAGTGATGCGGTGGTGCCCCCCCCCGTGATGCGGTGGCGCCCCCCCCGTGATGCGGTGGCGCCCCCCCCCCGTGATGCGGTGGCGCCCCCCCCCCCCTGATGCGGTGGTGCCCCCCCCCCCGTGATGCGGTGGTGCCCCCCCCCGTGATGCGGTGGTGCCCCCCCCCGTGATGCGGTGGTGGCCCCCCCCGCGTGATGCGGTGGTGGCCCCCCCCGCGTGATGCGGTGGTGGCCCCCCCCGCGTGATGCGGTGGTGGCCCCCCCCCGCGTGATGCGGTGGTGGCCCCCCCCCGCGTGATGCGGTGGTGGCCCCCCCGCGTGATGCGGTGGTGGCCCCCCCGCGTGATGCGGTGGTGGCCCCCCCCGCGTGATGCGGTGGTGGCCCCCCCCGCGTGATGCGGTGGTGGCCCCCCCCGCGTGATGCGGTGGTGGCCCCCCCCGCGTGATGCGGTGGTGGCCCCCCCCGCGTGATGCGGTGGTGGCCCCCCCCGCGTGATGCGGTGGTGGCCCCCCCCGCGTGATGCGGTGGTGGCCCCCCCCGCGTGATGCGGTGGTGGCCCCCCCCGCGTGATGCGGTGGTGGCCCCCCCCGCGTGATGCGGTGGTGGCCCCCCCCGCGTGATGCGGTGGTGGCCCCCCCCGCGTGATGCGGTGGTGGCCCCCCCCGCGTGATGCGGTGGTGGCCCCCCCCGCGTGATGCGGTGGTGGCCCCCCCCGCGTGATGCGGTGGTGGCCCCCCCCGCGTGATGCGGTGGTGGCCCCCCCCGCGTGATGCGGTGGTGGCCCCCCCCGCGTGATGCGGTGGTGGCCCCCCCCGCGTGATGCGGTGGTGGCCCCCCCCGCGTGATGCGGTGGTGGCCCCCCCGCGTGATGCGGTGGTGGCCCCCCCCGCGTGATGCGGTGGTGGCCCCCCCGCGTGATGCGGTGGTGGCCCCCCCGCGTGATGCGGTGGTGGCCCCCCCGCGTGATGCGGTGGTGGCCCCCCCGCGTGATGCGGTGGTGGCCCCCCCCGCGTGATGCGGTGCCCCCCCCCCCCCCCGAGTGATGCGGTGGTGCCCCCCCCCCCCCGAGTGATGCGGTGGTGCCCCCCCCCCCCCCCCCCCCGAGTGATGCGGTGACTATTGGATTAGATGAATCGATCTTGAATTAGGGATTTATCAAACGTCCAGGAGTTTTCACAGTCTCCCTCCCATATCACAATCACATGGTCAGAGTGCACTATAGGACCATGCTCAATACTATGGGTCATGTCCATCTCCAAAGTGCCCTCTATCAAATCTATTCGGGAGCAGGATCTGAACATGACGAGAGAACTTGTGTCGGTCAGGGTATTGGACTCTATAGGCCAACCAGTCACTCCAGTGGAGTGCTGTGGCTCACTGGTTAGAGGCGGCAGACCCGGAAGCAGAGGACGGCCCAGGACCAGGGTTCAATTCCCGACGCGGCAGGGTTGTGACCCAGGGTCAGCGGACTCGATAATTCTCGCCTCGGTGCCTACTCTAACCAGGGATCACACTCGGCAACTCTGGGCATTAGCTTGCCTCATCTCCACAACGGCCCCCCACAAACGCCGGGGATGCCTGGTTTCACCTTGGAGATACCCAGGAGGGAACATCTCACAGGGAAAGCCAGGACTGGTTCCCCAGCGGTCTATAGCACTAGGACGCCTCCGGGTAGCAGTGCGCTTAACAAGACACTTACATGGACATTTGTTATAACACAAGACATGAGGACATTTCTCAAGGGCCGTGCCGCGCCAATAATACATCAACAATTCAAGGACGACCATCTGGAGCCCAATATTTTAGCTTCACCTTTATACAGAAAGTGTTCCTGCCCCCAAGTGGGAGCTTAGGATTTAATATTGAAGATAATCACCCTAACAGATCCTCCAGGTATATGCAACGGCCATCTACTGAGACATCCATCACTTTACATTTTGTTTTAAAGTGCTTGTGTATGGCAATTACTCAATCCTTTAGATATTTTGTTGCTGAACGATACTGAAGAGGATCGATCTTTTCATATAAAATGGGTGCCCGAAAACCGCAGGTGCATTGCATGCAAGCAAACCACATCAAAGTACTTCTCTTAAAACCAGCCATATCTGCGTTTAACTGGAGAATTCAAGCCACTAAATCCATGAAACCAACGAACCATAATTAAATTAAGGATGTAGGGCGATAACTTAACCACTAAGTTGGTGAATCAAACCTGTCGTGGGCAGCTTATACAACTGTCAAATGTAAAACTTTCACTCTTCCACTTGCACCATCCTCATTTACTCCCAGAGCCCTGCAGAAGGGGATAAGATACAGTAGACGTGAGGATAAGTCATGCTGCTGCTTGCTATTCCCCATCTGCACCATCACATCACTCACCTTTGGTATTACTCAACTATAGAAAATGCTGAACTTCAGGTCCTGCATTAAAAGACTGATACCCACTTCTGTATTATACTAAACCCATAACTGCTGCAAACAACTACCCAACATGAACAAATTCGATCATAACGAATCACTACAGATTATTGAAAGTCTATGTTGCTGGGAAAACTGACACCAATGCAGACAAATACCCAGCAATATTAAAGCACAGGCAAAGTAAAGTTCAAATGATTGGGGACATGAAAAAGAACCATAGATCACCCTGGGCAATTGAAAGCAACGTGACATTCTTGAGAAAGGTTGGGGCAGACAAGATGGCAAATGTTGTATTTGTACTGACTTTCTACAGCTCACCCCTCCCACTAAGCGATTGAACAGAGAAACAAAACAAGCCCCACAGACCGATTAATGAAAAGGTCAAGGCTGCTACACCAAAAGTCTGCAGCGAGGTAGAATACATTTATGCTGGAAAATATTGGTGGTGCGAATGGTCAACTCAATTAAAAGTGAAAAGAAGGTCATTATAACTATGCAAATTGGTGGGAGTAAAAGGGCAGCAGCATTGTAGCTCCCAATAATTCAGTAAGCTAAAGTCAAGTAAACTTGTCTTGTTTCTTTTCACTGCCTAAGGTTTCCAGTGTTTGTAACAAACCCAAGTGCTTCCACAGAAAAGGCTTGCCTGGCTTAAAACTAGCTAACATGCATGCTCAATTTTAAAGCTTGCCTTTTATTTCAATAGTGGTAGTTTAGTCTGAGCACAATTAAATTATCAGTAAGTGAGTTACTCACTGGCAACTTGAACCATTCCATTTTTTAGCAGCATTGTTTTGACAACTGTTCAATGTAACCACGCTTTTAGTGGCAGGAATGGAAAAGTTCCTCAATGTGTCGCAAACAGCTCCAAACTTATTCATTTGCACCAACCAAAGCAAGTCTGATAAAAAAGCCATTTAAGAGCAAGTTTTGTGAAACCAGTTTTATTTAGAACAAAAGTCGCACAGATTTTACTTCTCGCCAGTCTGCTCTGGCATGCTTCTAATGATATCGGAATCACCTGCAATAATGAAAAGAAGATTTCGGTTACTACTGCCACATGAAGGTACTCACTTGAGAAAAAAAACATTAATGCTTTTGTCAGAAAAGTTCATATTTGAAATACACAATTCTTCCATAAATACCACGTATAAAAAGCAGAGCACAGTACTTTATCCCCATTCTCTTAAATAATTTAAGATACAGCATGTGCGCAAAGAATGATTTGTCAAAAGTGCATAGCCCCTAATAAATCGAAAAACACGAAGGGAGAAACTAAATCGTTTACAGGAAATTCATCACACGTTCAAATCCATTAATGAGATTAAAACAAGTCTCAAACTGCTCAGAAATCATCAAACAAGGGTTTAGGTTTGAGAAAAATTGACTGGGTATCAAGCATACATATTTGTACAAGGTATGAAAATAAACCATCCGCATTAACATTAAAAGGTTTCAAGGCTGGGGCTTTATTGGACGAAACAGAATTTTAATGCTGAATTGTTCCTTTCAAATACGCTCAAATTAAATTGCATCACAAATCAGCGGTCAACCGACATAGGTAGCCAATAAAATGTATTAACTACACTGTTACATCGTTAAATGTGCTGATAGGTGTTCAAGCAAAAATAAAGAATGCAAAATGGCTCAAGTTTTAGTAACTACCCTCTCCATGAACTAACTGTTCTAATAACCACTACTGGAACTAGAATAAAACCTATATTTTAGTGCTGCAAATCCATACTCTTTGCAGAACGTGCGCTATAAAAATAGGTTTACGTTTTTAACTGGCTCAAAATAAATTTTAAAAATAATGAATAGGAAACCACTTGCAATAAACAAATTTGATATGAATAGGTAGCTGAAATTTACAGCAAAACAAGTTACGATTCAACCATTAGTAAAATATAACATTCAATGAAAACGCTACCACCAAACAAATCTGACAGCATTTGCCAACTACAATTACTGCAAAGAAACATTGTCACTTGCAAATGCATAATCAGAACCAGTTGAAAAACCAGCCCCGAGAACGCAATGCTAAGTTTTAATATAGCGAATGTCTAGCCTGGACCTGATCACTACAGATCAAACCAGCGAGAATATATTCGCAGTTCAATTTTAAACAAAGGACCACATTTTTGTTAATCTGATTTTGAGAGGTTATCGAGGACCGTGCCACCAAGTACCGACCACAGCTGTGTGTGTATGTATATTATATATATATATATACACATACACACACACACACTTTCTACTCGTATTCTGCCAGTAGGCATCACTGGAGGGAGGGAATAAGTATGAAATCTCAGGATTGTTAATGTAAAGGCTCATTTATAGACCTCCAATGCATACATCTTAAATGACAGATTAAGACTAGGTAAAAACCAATCACAGAACCACAACAATTTACAAACTCATCAAGAGCATTCCCAAAGAATTAAAAGGATGCTACAAAATTAACATGTATGAAAGTAAAAGTGCCTTTCAGCAGCATTAAAACTGTCTCGAACACGCTTTATAGCCCACAGTAAAGTGGGAAGGTGGTTACTTACCTGGATCAATGATTGCCAATGTGCATACTCTGTAGTATTTTCCACAAGCTGTGCCCAGTTCTATGTTGTTCCCACTGTAGTGATGCACACCAGTCTTTGCCAACATGGCATAATACTCGATCTCAGACTTCCTGTAGAAATAATGTATTATGTTACGGCAAAAGAGAAGCATTGTCATTTCACTCTTTGCACCACTCAAATGCATAAATTAAGCAAATTACATTGCATAAATACAGCAATACTACTATTAAACTGCGGGGACAAATTACCATTCAATAAATCCCAGTTATACAAATATATTGGGCGTTTTTACGAGATTTAAACTTGAAGTCACATGCACAAAAGCTCACATGAATGAGCTTCACGAATGATGGTTAACTATGTCGGGAGTGAATCACAGGCCAAATAGCCCTCATGTGGAGTATACATTTTCTGACATTCCAAAACATGACCGGAGCAAGTACTTCTAGTGTAGCAAGTGAAGCCTATCAAAGCATCCGAGGAGTCTCACACTTAAAGGGAGACCAAAAATAG